>NC_060143.1:110833444-112071881 GCF_021461385.2 Schistocerca piceifrons
CTATATTCCAAACTTGTTTTTGTGTACCCTACCCCAATGGTCCCACCGATTAATAGCAACTATTATTCTTGCCACGTTCAGGTCAGTCACATTTCGTTAGGGGCTTATGTCACCAGTAGGACTAGCAAAGTGCTTTGCAAACAATTTCAATGGGACCATAGGGGGTGGGTACACCCAAAACAAGTTTGGGATCTAGCAAGTACAGTGGCGCGAAACAATTCGTGTCCACGACGTGCAAAAGGCTTCTTTAAAAGCTGACCAGCGACAACGACTGTACTTCGATTTTTGTGTTCATAGTACATAACTGCAAACGTGTTGTAGGAGACCCACTGTAATCGCTGTATGACGATTAAGACGCCAGATATGCTAATCCAGAACGCTATCCTGTGCACCAAGTGCACAGCTCTGGTCTATCTGTTGACAGAGGTAGTTTCCGTACATGTGATTACAGTGTTGCCAGATTGCCAATCTTTAACGTCCATTTAGTGCTCGAAATGTGCGCAGGACGAAATTTCGTGAGACACAATTTTGAATTGCCGGTGTGTGACGAATCGCGCTGCGAAGTTAGAGTGCGTGAATTTTTTTTATCACCCCATATATTAAAATTCATACTCCCACGAGTGTGCTTCGAATTTCTCTGCATACGGGTTTTTTTCCATCAGGAACAGTGTGTTCCATATTAGCGGGTCCAGTATAGGAGGAAGGGCAGCATCGGCCGTAAATTTTTAATCTGTTTACTGCAGATCGAGTACAGCTACCCCGTAGCTGTCTCCAGTGCAATTGTATCCAAGTCAGTGGTGATTCATCGTAAATAAAACTGTCATCTGTAGTATCAAATGGTACCATGTGCGATTTTATTTGTCGTGAGTCATCATGACTTGGACGTAATTGCACTGAAGGTAGCTACATAGTAGCTGAATTCGATCTGCAATAAACCGATGCTCCTCTTCCTCTTATCTTTTATCTTCTACATACGACTCCTCGTTCGGTAATTTAATCAGTCGTTAAGTAAAGTGGTCATTAATCCGAAGCTTCTTTTGAACACTTGAGACATGATCGACTCCTCTCTTGCCCTGAACCTTGAACTGGATTCCCTGTCTATTCCACTTATCCGTTTGAATCATTCAGTTACAAGTTGCTTTACGCGTTCACTGATTCTATAGTGTTTCCGTTCCAGCGCGAGTCCTGTAGCTGCCTGAGGAAGCCACCCAGTCCATCCAGGAACTCTTCCTCTGACTTTAACACTTGGTGGAGGGAGAGGGGGAGGGAGGAAATGTTTTCTGCCGGGTAGCGAGCAATGTATGACTCAAAACAGGAAGCGATTCAACAGATACAGCAGCCAAAGAGGCGTTTACAACACCTGCAGTAGCGCAGTGTTTTGTCCGCGTACTTCCAGTGTCCTTGCTGTTGGAGGCATATGTGAATGGAAGAACAAGTGGCCGAATATGATGAAGCATAACAAGGTGCAACCAGTGACAGTTATCAGACACGAGTGCGAAACGAAATCGTTCTCACGTGCCTCTGAAGTGAGCCACTGCCCTATGACGCATAGATCCCCCTCCAATGAGTGGAGTAGAGGACCCACCAATGCGGTCCTTGTGGCGCAGGGCTACTTGTTTGTACACTAGATGAAAGGCCATAATATAGCTGTGGACTTACGCGTATTTCACTTAACGACACGCCAAGTAGCAGTCTTTTACTGAAATTTGGTTAAATCTTCCCAGCTTTTTCAGTGTTGGGAAGGAACACAGCTTCGATGTGAAGTTTGTTTAATTAATTTGGTGTCCTTACTGACTAATTTTCATATTCATATCGTTGTGTATTTAATTAATCCCGGCACTAATGATTGCACTGTCGAGTACTTATAAACCATACTTCGACAGCAAAAAAAGTTTCGTGAAATCTTCCGATAATCTGTTTGTTTGCATGGCCATTTTTCGCAGCAACAATTGAAGTAAGCCTAGGCCGTAAAAATCAATAATAACTGACTTATGAATTACATCTGTACACAGTGTAACTTAAATTATTCTTATACACGACACCTGGTGCACATTTACTTTTCTCTTCCACAAATTCGGTTTTATAATTGAATAAAGATACACATCAAGATGAGGACGTCTGTTGATGCTATGAATAAGCAACGGCTTATAACACAGACAGAACTGCCAGAAAACTTTAAACTGGCGACTGTGCTGAAAGAAACAGGGTTACAGGGGACTCGCACTGGAACAGCGAGCGTCTGACGACTGAGTAATTGTTGTGCTAGGAGGCCATTAAGGTGCTGTTACCACCGACGAGCTAACTAGCATGCTGACGCAAGCCACTGTACGAAGAAGCTGGTAACCATACCAGTGAGACAACGAAAGACCTGATTTCTGGTTGTGGCAAATCATATTGTTAACGTCAACAGGATATTTTATGCAGAAGATAGTGAATCCGATGTTATCTGCAGAAATCAGTATAGACGCTTATAATGGCAGAATCGTTGTTTCGCTCAAGACAATGGACTCGCATCTGTGAAATCTGGGGTTCAAATTAATGTTTGGAAAAATCGATTTCAGTTCCTGTTATTTCTCAGAAGCGCTGCCAAAAAGTCCCGTAAAAAAAGAAGAAACGTATGTTGTAAGTCTGAGGAATGCTTTTGTGTGTTATGAAACCAACGATCACGACATCTTGGGGGAGAGCGTGGGGGAGGAAGATGTATTGAAATAAAAAACGCCGGGAGCAGGATATTCGTCCACAAATCATATCTCATGTATACACGTAACGCAGCTGAAATGACCGCTTTGTTGACGAGAAAAATGTGGTCGATATTAACGACTGAGGTTACCTCTCTGTGCAACTGAATAAATGCTATTTGTATTTCGAAGCACACGCATCGTCTTATTTTAGTTTGTAGCATTTTCAGCGGCAATTCACTTCGATACTGCACTTCATGTGTGCTAGCCTTTTCCGCTGGTGAAGGTTGGGTTGTTTTGGGGAAGGAGACCAGACAGCGAGGTCATCGGTCTCATCGGATTAGGGAAGGATGGGGAAGGAAGTCGGCCGTGCCCTTTGAAAGGAACCATCCCGGCATTTGCCTGGAGTGATTTAGGGAAATCACGGAAAACCTAAATCAGGATGGCCGGATGCGGGATTGAACCGTCGTCCGCTGGTGAAGCAATCTGCTTCCAGCACTACAATCACTTCGTAAGTACAGAAAAAAAACCTTCATACACCATTGTGTATCCCGAGTAACATTAATATAATGGTAGAAAATACATTTGAATCAGCACACAACGGTTGTACAATGTGTTCCTACACCCACAGGTGGATGACGAGCGAACTTTAAAAAAGTTCCTGTAAGTCATGCTCCGTGGCACAGACCTAACATTCTCCTTGGACCATATACTCTCTTGTTGTGAAGCAGTCATCAACCGAATAGTTAGTTTGTACAGTCTCGTGCTTCAGTGGTCAGGTAAACAATGCAATTACCCAGTTGCAGAGGTAGCTCCTACTTCACGTGAAAACTAAATCAAAAAATCAAAAGGAAATCTTATGACTGTGAAAGTTTATTAGTTGTTCTGACTTGTGGCAGTGAGACATGGACTTTTAATGCAAAATCCATTCAAAAACTGAGGTTTGTTCAGCAAGTACTGGAGGGATGCGTGTTGGTAAGTACCAGGAGAAACACTGGAGTGGAAGATTTAATTATGACTGAAACGAAAATTAAAAGAGATAGCCAGGAGAATGGATGGTACATGGACCAAGGAAGTTCTTTGGTGAATTCTAAAAGTAAGAAAAGACGAAGAAAACAATGTAATGGACGACAGATAGACGTCATAAGAAAACTTGTAGGAACAATGTGGATGCGTGTAATGAGGACCGTGACGCATGGAAAAGTCCCAGGGTGGACGTTCAAACGGCTGGTGATTAGACTGCCGTGGAAAATCAGCGTATTCTCAGAGACAAGTTCAGCGCAGTACCCACGCTGCTTACCACTCAATTTCCATTACTACCGGTAAGCATTATTTGCGAGCTGTTCAACCTCAGTGAAAAATCAATGACGAAACGCCTTTTAGATGTCCTGGTTAAAAAAAAAAAAGAATAGGAACGAACATCCACCTGCCTTAGCTCACAAGCGGACAACAACTTGCTTACGCAAGCGATAAATGGAAAGTAGTCGGGCGCAGGATGCTGTCAGCGCGTGACGTTCTCGCAGACTGTTTTGAGAGCCTCTGACACTGCACAGGCGCTTATGCGGGCGGAGGGTACCAGAAAACCACCTGCTCCAAGATCGATGCAGTTCACGCGTCACCATACGTTTGCACAGCTCTCTACAATCTGTACGAGAGCCATCGGTCACAACCACCGTCAATCATTCCCGTGGGTCTTAGTTCAACAATTCAAGACGTTTAGCGACAGTACGTATTTCATTTCCCTCTGACGCAAGGTCTTTGGAACACACCTGTGTTTTCACTAACAAACAACAACAACAGAATGTGTTGCTGCGACGATAGGTTTGCTTTATTCACAATTATCCTAGTCACGTCCACAACCATATTTAGCAACTATGCGTGTAGTATATGCCCCAGACCATCACTAATCGAACTTTGCGTAGCTATTCCACTCGACGCCCACTTGCTTCGCACTCATCACACGACAGCAAAATGAGGGCCATAGTAGTGGAGCACTGGAGCGCTGGGTGAAATTTTGATATCAGATTGATATGCAAATTAATTACATTGATCAATTAATTACCCCCACCTACAGATGACGTCATATGCTTTCATCGGCCAGCACGTGGGTCTCCGCACCCTCGCTCCTCCGCACCCCTCCCCTTCCTACCCTATCTGTGGGAATTTCGAATTTTAGGGGGAATTTAGAATTTTGGGAGGAATTTATTTGTCCTAGGGCTGGGCTGACGCCCCACCCCACCCGGGAATTGGCGGGCAATTAAAAATGGCCGTGCCCTTTCCAAGACTCGAACCCTGGTCCTTGTGGACAAACAGTTCAAGTGCAGCCCCCAACACATGGAAATTGACCAGATACAGGCGACGAAGGTTGGGTTACTGTAGTTTATTTATTTTGGTTGGGAAACTGGAGTAGATCCCAGTCCTAACTGTTACGGCATAAAGTCAAGCGCTGGCACACCAGTCGGGAGCGAGAGAGAAGAGATGGCTGTGAGGCGACGTCAGCCAATTGCACGCTGACCAACCCCTCTCCAGGACGACAACGCGACAGCAGTGACCTCTATCTGAAGAGGACATAAGCGCCGCTCCCGACTGGTCGCAGCCCAGTGAACAACAGCCTGAGGACTAGCAAGCTGCATCAGAGCTCATTACTTCACGTGAATCCTCTATCTATCAGGCTTTGGAATTGTTATACTGAAGAAACTTGTTTATTTCGTATGTCGCCCTTTGCTTGTGACACATCTTTGTAACACGAAGTTGATACGTATCGTAATTGCTCGTTTTGTAATAAAAGTCATTAATACGATTTGTTTGAATGTTGTCTAGCGATCTGAGAAAGCAGATTTCCTAGACTCCCCGCATTTGACGACTAGGCAGGAGGATTTAACACTAACTATCTAATTAATCACCCTCTCAGGGGACACCGCCTTATAGTAGGCACCTTCAGTGCCGGGCGGGAGGGTTTGCGTGCTTCGGTGAAGTCGAGAGCTATGCCGGCGGTAGCATAGCTACTGGCAGGGTCTCCCAAGCCGGACTGGTCCCGACAGAGGAGCCAGACAAAGTGTGTCCCACAACATAGGGCAGGGAGGGCTCTAGAGGCGTAGTGAAGCCAGCCTCCCTAGAGGAGTAAACCTCATACAAATCCTGGTCCTCCAGTTTGGGGGTTGGGCATGGGGCTAATAACCCCATACTGTAAAAAAAAGAATATTACGGAAATTCAACAGAAGCCTCGGAAACTGGATGGAAAGCATGTATCACGACCCCGGCAAAGGAAACGGATAAAGGATCTAACAGTAGCATCATGGAATGTGAGGACAATGCTTCAGCCTGGAAAGATGAAAGAAATAGCTAATGAAATTTTAAAATTCAAATATGATATTGTAGGGCTACAGGAAATAAGATGGCAGGGGAATGGGCAGATAGATAAACCTGAGTACTCGTTGGTATATAGTGGACCAGAAGAAAGAACAGGCCAACTTGGAACAGGGTTTATAATAACTAGGGAAGTTAGGAAAAGCCTTCTAAAATTTGAACCCATAAATGAAAGGATGTGCAGACTCAGACTAAAAGGTAAATTTAGGAATATATCAATAGTTAATGCACATGCACCAACAGAGGAAAAAGAGGATATAATTAAAGAACATTTCTACAAAGACTTGGAAAAAGTATACGGTGCAGTACCTAAATATGACCTGATGCTAGTAATAGGAGATTTTAATGCAAAAATAGGGAGGAATGAACATCTGTATGGAGTTTCTGGAAAATATTCACTACATGAAGAAAACAATGAGAATGGAGACTTATTATGCCAATTCGCAGCAAGGAATAATATGATTATTAAAAGTACCTGCTTTCCACATAAAAGGATCCATCTGGGAACTTGGAAGTCTGCAGCCAATGGAGTAGTCAATCAGATTGATCATATTTTAGTGATTGCACGCCACTCCACGTCAGTTACGGATGTACGGAGCTGCAGAGGACCAAACTGTGATTCAGACCACTTTCTGATAAAATCAGTCTTGAGAGAGAAACTGTCACTAACAAATGGCAACAGAATGGGAAAGATGATGAAATGGAATACAGACAAACTGAACATCCCCGATGAAGTAAAAAAATACCAAGCAACACTAAGCAGAAAGTTGAGCAATGAAGAGACCACAGAAGGAGTAGATGGAAGGTGGAACAGGTTTGAAAAAGCCATTAAGGATGCTGCAGAGGAAATAATAGGCATAAGAAGGAACAGAAGAACCCAGGAGTGGTTTGATGAAGATTGCAGGTCAGCAATAGAGGAAAAGAACAGGGCAAGAACAAAAATGCTACAGAGAGAAACCAGAAATAATGTGGAACAATATAGAGAATTAAGGAGAAGAGCTAACAGACTGTGCAAGAGAAAGAAAAGAGAGTGGAATAAGAAGAAATTTCAAGAACTAGAAGAACTAAAGGAACAGAGTGAAATAAGAAAGTTCTATCATGCCATAGGCAAAATGAAGAATAGATTCCAACCAAAAACAATGGCCTGTTCCAGTAAAGATGGGAAAATGATAAGGGAGGAAGAACAGATAGTGGGAAGATGGGCAGAATATTTCAAAGATACACTAAGCACCAGCCTAGAAGATGAAGAGACAGCTGCACAGGAGGGAAGAGTGGAGCTGGAAGTAGACAATGAAACCAATGAGGCAAGAAAACCAACACTACAAGAGGTCTCCCAGGCTGTGCACAAGTCAAAAAACAATCGAGCCCCTGGGGAAGACAGCATAATTGCTGAATTAATAAAAACTGGTGGTGAGGCTGTAATAAAGGAACTGCACACATTAATATCAGATATATGGGAAACAGAAACTATGCCAGATAATTGGAAAATTGGAATAATAGTCCCCATTTATAAGAAAGGGGACAGAACAGCATGTGAAAACTATAGAGGTGTAACACTCCTAAGTACAGCTTATAAGATCTTCACAAGTATATTAAACGAAAGGATACGGAAGTGTGCAGAAGGCATACTAGGGGAATATCAGTGTGGCTTTCGACCGGGCAGAGGAACAACTGATCAAATATTTGTGATAAGGCAAATGATGGAAAAGTTCTATGAATATGATATAGATCTGCATTTCTTATTCATCGATTTCAAACAAGCCTTTGACAGCATAATCCGGCAAGAACTATACAGAGTACTGAAAGAAGTTGGTATATGTGCTAAATTAATAAGACTAATCAGAATGACAATGACAGAGACAAGAGCAAAAGTAAAGGTCCTTAGCAGAACAAGTGAGAGCTTTGACTTTAATAAAGGTGTGAAGCAAGGGGATAGCCTCTCCACTGTCCTATTCAACATTGCCCTGCATAGTGCAGTAAATAAAATCAACAAAAGAGGCACCATATTTATGAAAACTAGCCAGATATGTGCATACGCTGATGATATTGCTATAGTAGGAAGAAATACCAATACACTCCTAGAAACATACCGGGCAATGGAAACAGAAGCCTTAAAAATTGGCCTCATAGTAAATGTAAACAAAACAAAATATATGGTAATGTCACAATCTGAGGCCAGAAGAACCCCTAAAAACCTAAACATCAATGGGAAATGCTTCAATGGAGTGTCCTCTTTTAACTATTTGGGAGCCCTAATAACAAATGATAACAGTATTGGAAAGGCTATAAGGGAAAGAATACAAGCAGGAAACAGAGCTTACTTTGCAAATATGCAGCTTTTCAAAAGTAGCCTTGTTACAAGAAAAACTAAATTGCTAATATATAATTCCCTAGTCCGCCCAGTTATCACATACGGCTCAGAGGTATGGACATTGACAGAACACGATAAAAATGCTCTAAGAAGCGTTGAGCGGAAAATACTACGCAAAATCTATGGGCCAATAAGGGAGGAAGAAGGCTGGAGAATACGCTACAATGCTGAATTACAGGAGTTAATACAAGGCAGGGACATAGTAAAATTTGTTAAATCACAGCGAATACGATGGCTAGGACACTTGGAGAGAATGGCAGAGGATAGAATGCCAAAGAAAATGATGAAAGGTATGATCCATTCAGTTAGGCGAAAAGGGAGGCCTAGAAGAAGATGGATCGATGAGGTAATAATGGATATCAGCAATATGGGAGTCCGGGGGTGGAAAAGAGCAGCAAATAACCGAGAAGTGTGGAGGAAGATTGTTGAAGAAGCCAAGGCTCACCAAGGGCTGTAGAGCTACTGAAGAAGAAGATCTAATTAATCACAACAACTGGACCCAATCACACAATTATATGCACAGCGCTACACAAGGAGTGCCTCAAATAGCAATACAGCTGAAAAATTGACGATGCCATACATCTGGTGTTATCCTGCTGGGAAAAAATTTCACAGTACAGCTCTAAATAGTGGCAGAAGTACTCAAACTCTGCCCCTCATATAGGTAAGAAAAGGCAACTGCTATGCTTTCAGCTACCTAGTTTCAACTACTTTTCAAGGTCATCCAATCATCCACTTCCTTCATCCGAAATACATGCACATAGATCGTTGTATATACGAAATGACTTAGGATTTTTGGTAGGTTAGCGAATAAGACAGGTAAATTTCTCATACAAAATCTTTGTTACCTTTGCACATACATTTACATACAGAAAATAGCTCTTTCCTTATTTTTGTTAGGTGTAGTTTTAATAACGTCCAATTTAATTGTTAACTTTTAACTTAAATCCATATCTGTATCATCTATTTCTTTCTCCAGTCAGTAATTTGACAAATTCTCGAATTCTAATACATACCTAATTTTCTTCCTGTAAAATACTTGCTTTATGGCTTTAACTATTAGCTCAGATCCTTCCTGCAGTTCTTCTAACTGAGAGCATTCGGGGATTTTAATTTTTCCTCTTATCTCCTCCATGACGCTATTGTTAAAGCATTACACATCTTCCTGTGTGTACGTCGGCAATCCTCCTGCTCCACATTCTTGCCGGATTTCTGTATAGAACTTTCAAGTTTACTTCGTTTTATACTCTGAAAAACAAGATGGCTGCACTTCCGGCTGCGTGACCTTCCAGTCATACACACGCCATCTTGACGAAACATTAGCGACAGCCCCGGACATTGCACAAGTCCCACCCATTCACCCCCCTCAACACCTGTCCGGAACAGTCGAGGGTAAAGACTTTTGTCCACACACGGTAGCACATATCCCATGGTCTTTGGCCGTCGTTATTTCGTGTGGTACCTGTTTTTATTAAGCTGGTTTTGTTGCGAGAGCATTTATTTGTTGCTCGCTTTTTGTAGTGATTTGCAGAGTGTGCGTTTGCTTGTTTGCCGTGTTTTACAGCGTGAGCATTCAGTGAGAGAATTTCTTTTTCCTCGCCTTTTTGTAGTCCACGTTTTTTAACTGCGAATGCTTGTACTAGCAGTGTTCTGTAGTTGAAAGTATTTAAAATGAGTACATTTAAGTGTTAAATTTGTGGAAACGAATATAATTACGAGAAGACTCTAAGGCGGCATATTTCCAAAGCGCACCCACAACAACTGAACGAAATTGTACCTCATGTTATAAATAATGAACCTTCAAGTTCCTACCAGTGCTACATAAGCGACAAGAGTTTTACTTGCAAAAGAAGTTTAAAACGCCAACAAAACATTCATATTGCAAGAGGTTGCAGAAGAGGTTGAAGTGTGTGATGTGTACATTTGAAGCTGAGTCTATAAAGTGTTGGATTGATTATTTCCAATTCGCTCATCAGTGTGAAATACGGAGTTCTCTAGTGAAGGCGAATTTTTAAGGTGGAAAGAGGAAATGGAACACATTACACAATCCAGATTCCTCAAACACTGTGGCATTAAGTTTGTTGATGATTACTCAACCAGTATCTATGTTTACCATCGTTCAGATCAGTTAATCTCCAAAGATGAAGCAGTAAGACACCTAAAAACGGTAGGTAGGAACAAAGGTAATGGAAAGTGCCCTGCAGGGATGAAAATCCTCCATAAGGAAGGAAGGTGCCTCGTTAAGTTTGTGTTGACTCATGTTGAACAGGATGTAGACTTAAATCATTTGAATCTGACACCAAAAGAACGTGAGAAATAACTGCAGACATTGCTATAGGATGTGGCATGATGATCTGTTTCGTTCTTAGAAAACGGCCTCTGTGGTACAAGTTTCCTCTTGTGACTCCTTTCTGGGCTAGTGAAAGAACTGCTGTTATGGTTTCAAGCAGCATCTACTTTTGCCGTCAATGATGTCACCATTTTTTGGCTAGGTGACATTCCAGCAGCATTCCAATAATATTTTTCTTTTCATCTGATAGTGTTTCTTGGGTACAGGAGTTAGCATTTACAGTTACTTGATATATAATTGCATCCCACTCATTAAAAACAAACAATATGAATGTGGCTACACATATTTAATACTGTAATCAATGCATGTGCAAGAATACCAATGAATGTATACTTAACATTTACTGCACACTAATTCACAAGATAAACTTCAGAGGATGTTGAAGCAGGTACTTCTCAACCACTGTCTACCTTAGTAGTAAAGCCGTCTATTAAAATAGACTTGTGCCTAATGCGAATGTCTTTTACTTTACTAGTTATCGTTCCTATCACGATCACAACAAGTATATCGAACAGCTTCACTGTTACAAACATCATTGCAGATATACCTTTGTCCAGTCGTTCCACTTGCTTCACATCACCATATATGTATTTCAAAGCCTTGTGCGTACTCTCTAGGTGCATGTTTGTGTTGAGTGCTGCTTGGGTCCTGTGACAATATGCCCAACACTTCGCATTTTTTTCATAGTAAGTCTTGGAATATTGACCAAATTCGGATATATCTGACTCACTACAGAGCTTCTGGAGTGCTTTTTGTAGTGATTCTTCAAACATAGCAACTTCTGCCACCTGCATTAATATCTTAACAAGCTTCTACACATCATTTCTGTTGTCCTTATGCAAAATTGTACCCTTGGCGTTGTTCCTCCATGCCCTATCCACATGCCAGGTGCATTTTAGGAGCCGCTATTATTCTGTTCCAAGCAATACTGTAGGACTCCGACAGATGTGACATGAATACCTGGGGGGCAGAACTGTCCAACCTGTGACTTTATGTAGTTGAAAAATACAGTTAACACATCGCTGTCCTGTCTGTCAGAAATGAGGAAAGTGCATGGAAATCCATGCCTCATATCATCCAGTACTAGTATCCTGGTAAATTCAAAATCATAGCCATTTAGACAGAGTCCCATCAACACAAATATAATCATTTCTGTATTTTGCTAACAATTTACCATGTGCATTATTAATTATTACTAACATGAAATCTTCGCTTTTTAATTCCAGATACACGTTACTATGCCTTATAAAAGCAGTACACGTGGATTATCACTTTGCTTAACTTTGTGTACCAAATCTTCGATGGTGATTGAATCATTCGTGTGTGATTGAATATGAAGCCAGACTATAAGACGCTCCAACATTAATAAAGCCCTGCATCATTGTGAGATGTAATCCCTCCAAATTTGAATCCTGCATTGTAGATCGAATTTTGTCAAGAACAAGAGCCCTACAGCAAAATGCGCAGCTGTGTTCTGTGTTTGTTGTGATGTCAGATATAGATACTAAATCTAGATCGTGTCCAACATGAGTCGACCAAAAATTAACAAAACACTTTCCTTCCTTATTGAGGACTTTCATCTCTGCAGGACACTTTCCATCGATTTTCTTGCTTCATACCATTTTTAGTTATCTTATCCCTTCACCTTTGGAGATAAACTGGCTTGAACAAAGGCAAACATACATACAAGTGCAGCAATCGTCAACAACCTAGCAGATTAAAACTGTGTGCAGGACCGTGACTCGAACTCGGGACCTTTGCCTTCTGCTTATTTCGCAGGAGAGCTGCCAGGAGGTTTCACATCAGCATACACTCCGCTGCAGAGTGAAAATCTCAATCGTCAACAAATTTAGTGGCACAGTGTTTGACAAACTTCGGTTATGTAGCGCATTCCATTTTCTCTTTCAACTTACGATCAATCCAAAACCTTTTAGCGTCAGCTTCAAATGTACGCAACATACAGTTCAATGTTTTCTGTCACACTATGCCATGTGTGTTTCGATGGTGGGATTTTAATTTCTTTTACAGGTAATATTCTTGTCGAATATGTAGCACTGGTAGGAAGATGAAGATTCATTATTTGTAACATGCGTTATGATTTCTTTCAGTTGATGTGGGTGCACTTTGGAAATATTTTGCTCCAGAATCTTGCGATAATTGTATTATTTTCCACAAATTTAACACTTAAAAGCACTCATTTGAAATACTTTTAATTACACAAAACTGCTGACAAGTACAGGGTGGTGTTGCTTCTCGAGAACCTGAAATTCTTAAGAATTTACATTTTACCTGCAAAATCACAGGGAATTTCAGGAATTTATTAAATTGCCAGGAAATTCTGCATTTTAGTTTAGCACTGAAACTGAATTTGATTGAATTTAATTAATTGCAAATTTTAAAATACTTAATATTTCAAGTGCATTAATTGTATGAATATTATTCCATATAAATTATCGGTGTTTAAAAACTGGTTAAACTACTGCTTATGATTGGCATATAGTGTAACTCAGATAAAAGAAAAGCCATTATTGTGGTATTCTGCCCCCTCTTCTCCTTGCACCATTACTTTATCAGCAGCATACTGACACAATCGTCAGTCTCGCCTGGAATTCTCAGGGAATTCTTTTTTTCCAAGTTTGAGAAGCCACATTGGAAGTAGCTTAGGGCTATTAAATTATTAACATTGCTATCATGTGTTAGTTTCTTTGGGTTGAAGAGCTGATACTGTTAAATTGAAGTACATTTGCAGGAGTTGCACCATTCCTCAATATAATTTGAAATACAATCTGGTGGAATAATGTTCTCCTTCAGATTTATTGAGGCTGTTGTGACAACCCAAAAATTCATCTATGTATTATGTATTTGTTCTCTGCAGGAGTCTACATCTGTGAGGTTCTCCTCACTGTACATGTACGTATATGGAACTAAAACTATGCATCTACTCTGATCCCTCTGAGAGCTTACAGCTTGTAGCCTGTGTTTCAGGGTAACTGAATGAATGTTAATGTGATAACTCATTTCTTATTTTTTGATCAATGGTATCTGAAGATCCGATTCCCAATTTTTTATAATCTTGGTGCCCAATTTTTTGACTTTATTTACACGATGTCCATGTGATGTCAAATGCCTATCATAATTTATTGCATTTTGAAACCTAACATAGAGTGTAATTTAATCTACACAGTACATTCATTTTTTATTCTTTGCATTTGCCTGATACTTTGTTGTTTTGTGTGACTTTTACTAATCAAATACTGGTTTTCAGTTTTAGATAATTGTAGTGATGGGTATTGTAATTTGTTTCAACCACACTATTATCTGTGTTTCACCAGTTAAAATAATTGGCTCCCTTAAAGAATAATCACACCAAATCGTCTTATTTGTTTCAAAGCTTTTGAGAAAGATTTAAATTTTGGCACAGTGGTAAAAATGTTTTTGTTTTCTTGAAATATTCAGAGTTTAATATTTCGTTTTGATAAGTACATTTTAGTAAGCACTTTCCTCTACAATAGTGAAGAGTAAAATCATTCCTAACCATCAGACTTTGTCAACAAATTGTTGGGTGTATGGCTCTACCAAAGCCAGTTGATTGACTATTTTGAACTAAAGATATCCAATAGTAGGTCACATACAACTTATTTCTGGATTTGTTTTATTCATATGTCAGTAGTAGTTATAAGAATATTACTGAGTCAATAAAGGTATATTCTTACAGAATTTGTATCTTGTTGATAACTTTGCCCATTTTACATAATAAGTAATTAAGAATTGGACATATGAAATGATGTCATTAAAAGCTTATCACTTGTGAAGATTAGCAGGTATTTACTAACGAAACTGTCATCCTAGGAATGTTATGTAGTCATGTACACCTTAAAAATTGTGCTGTGTTGCTTCTCAGTAAAAGTACGTAATGTATGGTCCCAGCTCTCACTCATCACAAAAATTTGACTATTTCATAATGTGCTGCCTATATCCTTCACAGTACCTGTGGTTTCCAGAGTTGTGAACTAGTGTTGACAACTTTTAGTGCTATATCATTATGTCTTTTCTGCACATAGTTCTTAATATGTAGTTCTACACTGAACAGCGAAGGTGATTTCCTCACAAGGATTCTTTCTGGTTGGTCAAACGTGCACTGCAGTGTGAAAATATTTTCAGAATTGACTTCAAACAATGGAAAATCCACGATGGAATAACAATGACATTAAGAAAATGGTAGACTGATAATATATAGATGAGCTGTTGAGTCGCTGAAAGGTACAACAAAAATACTGCTATACATATGAGCTTGCAGCTGAAATGCCTTCTTCTAATGTAGAAAATATGCACACATTCATGCAACCACAACTCGCTCACAAATGAGCACTATGTCTGGTCACAAACAATGCTTTTTGCTCGAAAGCTCACACGTGTAGCAGTCTTTTTGTTGTGCCTGTCTGTGACTCAATGTCTCCTCCATGACGTGAGTTGTAATCTAGCCTTTTCAAAATTAAAATATTAGACCCCACACAGCAAACAATTTGTAAAACTGAAAGTGTCTGGGAGATATGTGAAAACTCTTAGAATAATTTCCAATTTCATTTATCATCAGTTGGTGTTTTTACAGAAGACTCGGGGACTCTAAGCGGTTACAGTGAACTTGTTTTCAATGATTATGAAACTGTCAGGAAACAAAGCTAAAAGATTCTTTGCATGAGATGGGGGACCTTGCATTAATGAGGTACGTGAAGTGTTTTCCTGTGAGTGTTGATTCTGCATAAAATTCCATTCACAATCTGCAGAGTTTTTGTAGCCACCTAGTGTCACCTTTTGCATCTGGCTATTGGATATCCTCACAGCACATTGTTACGAAATACTGTTTTACGCATGCTACATGCTGTTCTCTGCCATTGCATCCACCGGTCTTTTTTCCTTCTGTCCTTCTCTACTTTCTGCTCTCCATTTTGCCCCCATCTTCTCCCTCTCACACAGTCTCTTGACACTGCGTTTGTCAGCCCTATCCTGCCACGTGTACTCACAGTGTATTCCCCCAGGCAGGGCCAATTCCTGTTCCCTCATCCATATCTCACTGTCCCTCCCCCTTCCCCGCTCTTCTCTGGATTGTTTCTCTTGTTCAACATGTTTCTGCTGCAGTCTGGCTGGAGGTAGCAGTTGTGTGTGTGAGCTGTCCGTGTGTGTGTGTGTGTGTGTGTGTGTGTGTGTGTGTGTGTGTGTGTGTGTGTTCCTCCTTTCTGAAAAGGTCACTGGCCAAAAGTTTGTATGTTACAGAATGTATCTTTATGAAGAGTATCAGCCTATCCTTTTTATAGTTGTATTGACTTTCCATTGTTAGATTTTATTTGAAACATTAATGGAAGGTCAGAATTGCGAACTGGCCATGAGTTGAATGCAGGTACCTGACTATTTAGAGCAGTACACAACCCAGAAGGGATACTTCAATCTTCCGTTAATGTTTGAAAGACAGCTCACAGAATGAATGATTTTGCCTGAAACAGGACAACTGGAACAAAAAATGCGAGTACACAAGGGATATGAAAGTGTGGGGTGACAGGAAACAAAATATCATCTGAAAAGTGATCTTTTGAGGGAATATATACAAGAAAGAAATACATGCACACAGTTTTCTATAATTCATTTAGTTTTATGTAGGTGACTGAAGAAAGCGAGCTGCCTTGTTACTTTACATGGAGAATCTGTAAACACAAACTTCAGCTTGCTATTCTCATGGTAACGTATTTATACTGGAATGAACTATTACATTATGAATCCTCTGACAACACAAACAAAACTTAATGTACATTATAAAATTACACAAATGTGGACATGTGTTACATTTTTGTGAGAAATAGACCTTGTGGATGTAAATGAGTAATAGTGAGTAATGTAATTGCTTTCTGGTTGTGTTCTGCATAAAAAACTATAATGGTGGAAAACATTTTTATTTGGATTAGTGTTAAGTGGGTGGTAGCTTCTACGAGGGCAAAGGTTGACACTCAGCTGAACTAACCTAATTTAAATAAAATAGGTTGGCAGGGGCGGGGGAAGGGTTATTTGTTTGATTCTCAGAGAATGTGATGAGCTATCTTACATTAATGGATCATCCTTGTAAACACAAAAGGAAAACATTTTCAACTTAAACATTCCTGATATGAGTAAGAGATGAAAAACACCAATTTGTAGATGATACATTATAACTCTGTGGAAAGTTACAGGTTTGCAAATTCAGAAACAATGAAATTAACACATGTATGTCTCAAGTTAAAGGACTACATTGTTATTCTAGTACAGGTGCACACTGGAAATTTTTTCATTGGAAAATAAATTAAATAGTGTTTTACATCATTAGATAACATGGCCTCACTTCCAACAGCTACTTTTCCCTCCCTACTCCAGGTTGTTGCTGGAGAGCAGTCAAGGTGTCCTGGGTTGCAGTGGAACCTTTGTTAATATCAGTGTGTTGTTACCATATGATATCTACAGAAAATAATGTCACATTTATATTATGGAATGTACAATGATAGGAAGCACAGTGGCATTGGCTAACATCATATAGCAAACTATAAAAAAAAAAGAAGTGCTTATTTCAAAAAGATGGATTTCAAGTCAAAGTCATGCAACTGCATTACATATAAAGGTCATGCAAGAGTACGGAATTCAAGGATTTTCAGCTGTGAGCACTAAGTAAGTATCCTTGCTTTTCCACCAAGTTGCAAGACAGATATTACAAAACCAAACGCTTGCTGATTTGGTTTCACCTGTGACAGCAACTTCTAAAGAAAATGTAGGTGAAGAAGACAGCACCTGAACTTACACCAGTTTTCTTTACTCGGTATTTAGGTGAATAGCTTAGGAAGAAATAGACCTCTGTGATGAAAAGCAAATACTGAAACCTCAATGTTTGGGGCATATTTATGTAGCACAATCAGAAAAAGAATAATGAGAAGAACTTAGAGAATGTAGAGTAACACTCTAACTGAGAGGTAAGTTTCAGAATTCAGACAGTTTGCGTGACAAAACATAAATTTTGGCTGAAGTTCTGCAGGGGAGCCAAATCACTCTACTTCTGCCAGTGCAACCCAAACTTTCTCTGTGTGTGATTCATACAGTTTTAAGTTTTGCTGTAAAGTTTTAAGGGTGGGAAAATAATTTAGCAATGCAATCAAGAACATTGGTTTTGGCCATAAAGAGGGCTATGTAGTACTTATTTCATACTGTTCCATTGTGCTAACATGTTTCTTACATCCACATCCAAATTATTTAGTTCAGATTAGATTCAGTTTTCGTTCCATAGACCCAAAAATGACATGATTCTCATGGGTGTAGAACAAGTCATAAACTTTGAAATAAAAAACAGAACATTTGAATACTCATTGCCCTGATCATTTGTCAGGAGGTTGTCAAACTGTGTGAATACACTACAGTAAACTGGAAATGCTAATATTTACAGAATTAATACACTGTCAGAATGAAACATAGATATGCACTTTCAATAAAATTATCATACACAAGATTCCTAATCTTGACTATTGTGACCAACTGCTGTCAAAACTGAAACCTAACAGACAAATTTCGTTAAGATGGGATGGAATGACACTGACGAAATTATACACAAATTTTGAACAAGAGACAGCTCTAAATCTCTCAAACACTGAAGAAGAACTCAAAGTAACCTCATGTCTGCAATGCAATAAGCAAGCAGTCACAAGAGATCACAAGTAAAAATTCACCCATTACGCATGCAAATACTAATGAAGTATGTGATATACATAAATGTCTGGCTGCTTGCATTACGCATTTCTACATTATCTCACTCTTATATTCTTTAATTTTGATGAGGTACCTAGTCAGAAACATCAAGACATCGATTTTGGCTTGTTTGTACACAAAATTGACTTTAGAAAATCGAGATAATAGACTGCATCCTTGGCATTACTGCCAATAAATATTTCCCAACAGAATTTCTTGCACTACGCGAGTTGGCGGAAATTGGCGCTCACTGGATTTAACAAATATCAAAATTTTTGATATACTGCAGACCAAAGCCCATGAAATAAAAAAGACAGTATGGATACCAATTTTATTTTTGTTTTTTATTGATGATTTTTCAACTCACATATACAATGTACATATATTTTTATTTCTTTAATAATACGCTCTTTTCACAATAATACTGGAAAAACTGAATTTCGTATTAATTACTGCTTTATCTCCCTTGTTTTTGTGACGGGCATATCTGTGATACTTACAATTTTGATGTCGGAACATGCAGCAGATCATGCGCGGGACTTAGCGTATGGATAGGTGTGGAGGGGAGCGAATGGGCGGGACTTGTGCAATGTCCAACATTACGTCATCTTTTAGATGGATGCTAGATGGCTGCACTTCCAGTCACGTGATCTACCGGTCATACATACGCCATCTTGTATCTTTGCAGTATAAAAGGAGGCTCTACAGCTGCAACCGATCAGTCTTCTGTGGTAGTTGGTAACTGGAAGTGTCAATATGGATTCCTCCAAAGTGTTTAACATGCCTCAGCTATTAGGGCGGACGACGAGACCAACCGATGAACGCTTTGGTTTATGGTTGCTACTGGAGAACCTGGACAATCTTGTTTCTGACATTGGTAACATAAATTACACCGAAAATGGTATTTTACTTAGTAATAAGAATTTAAATATGCTTACTCCTATTACAGAACCGTTTTGCGATAACATTATGGTAGTTAAAATCTGTGATCAAGGGGATTGTCAGGAGCAGTCAGAGAAGGGGCGATCTGTAATGTTAAAGAAGGAGATGTGCGGTTTATGTAATAATTATCTACGTAGAAAATTCTCAAAGTTCGCCACTGCAAGACATGGTGTCAAGGCGAAGCTACCATTTCTCCTACATGAAAGCGACAGTGTGACAGCAAGAGGAATATTGGATAAAATCAGCAAGGTAGCACCGGAAACCACTTTGAAGAAATATAAAAATCCTGTGGCTGCACCATATAAAGTGGAATTAGCCGATGTTAAATTGGATGTTCTAATGGAAGAGTTGCCTGGAATATTGCAGCAGCTACTTGTAGACGATTTTTACCTTTTGGATTTAGACATAACGCAGGACTTTGCCGGAATTTTTAATAAAAGGGAGATGTGCGAGTACCTGATATCTAACTATGACTTCTGCATGGAAGGAGACGACCAGGGAAGCAACAATGTGATTAATGACAACGATAAGACCGCTGGAATAGACTGTTTGACGTGGATGAGCTCCAATTATAGAGTAAAGATGTATAACAAATTTATATGTCAAATCACAAGTCCAGGAGTAAACAAAGTTATCGGTAACCATCTTATAGATTTTATAAAGTGTCCAGACAAGCGACTACGAGAAACTTTTACGTCTTCTTTGGCTAAGGAGCATGGCATTACCAGGCTGGAGGCTACAATATACTGCTACAGAGTAGATCGTGTGTTCGACCCACTGCAAAGCTGTTTAAGTGTATTAAACACCAACAAGCAGTATTTACAATGTGCTCCACTTTATTCTGTACCAATTGCGTCCATGTGGCGCCAGTTAACTAATTATTTACAGAACAGTTGTTGTGTGGTGTTTAATAAAGTTCTGCAGTTTGTTTACTGGGGTAATAAGAACACCCGAAAATTGACTGGTGTGCAAGTAAGTCTGCCAGACTCTCAAGACCGAGAAAAGCTTATAGGTTATGCTCTGTCTGCATACAGTTTTAACTGTCTACCTGTTAACTACGTGGAGATCCTTAACTCTGATTCCAACAAAGATAATATAAATATTAGACATAAGTGTTACGTTAAAACAGGAGAAACTTATTTTTCTCAGTCTAGAAAATTGTTCTCCACAATACCATCCGATATAAATATCGCCGAATTGGGACTGGTTCCTACAAATAATGTTATACCACAAGTCTTAAGAAAAAGAACCAATGTATCAAAGAGGCTTATACCATGCCCCATTAATGAAATTACTCCTTTAAGTGCAGTTAATGTATTAAGTGTAAGGAAAAGAAAACTGGAACTGGATGCCCTTGAAGAAAAGAAAAGAAAACGGGAGTATATGACGAAGACAACTCCCATACGGGAAGAATACAAACTGCCATTGGAGAAGGAAGAAGCTATTGGAAAAGTACAGGCAAGGCTTACAAATCATTTTAAAAATAAGGTGTGGCGAAATCTGGCTACAACGGGGGAATATAAAATACTGGCATTCACAGTAAACAGCACTGGAAAGTGGCCATGTGTTGGAGCACTGGCCATAATCAATGGAATCGAGAATGTTTACTACATTAAGGGATACACGAAAAATGTGTTTATTACGCTCTGTTCTCGTTTGGATCAGCTTAAAAAGAATGGTTACATTCTATCTAAGTGTGGCGAGCTGGATGTTGTCCACCTAGCAACAGAACAGCCATTTGCCGAGTTTAAAACTGATGGAATAACTACATTTAATGGACACTCGTTTGCAAAAGTTGTAAACTTAAAGTTCTATACAGAAATCCCGCAAGAATGTGGAGCTGAAGGGTTGCCGACATTCACGCAAGAAGATGTGGAATGCTTTAACAACAGCGTCATGGAGGAGATAAGAGGAAAAATTAAAATCCCCGAATGCTCTCGGTTAGAAGAACTGCCGGAAGGAACTGAGCTAATAGTTAAAGCCATACAGCAAGTATCTTACAGAAAGAAAACTAGGTATGTATTAAAATTCGAGAATATACCTTCTCTGTATTTGTCAAATTACTGGCTGGAGAAAGAAATAGATGATACAGATGTGAATTTAAATTATAAGTTAAAAATTAAATTGGACGTTATTAAAACTACGCCTAATAAGAATAAGGAAAGAGTTATTTTCTGTGTCTAAATGTATATGCAAAAGTTAATAAAGATTTTGCACAAGAATATTTACCTGTCTTATTTGCTAACCTACGTTAATCCTAAGACATTTCCTATATACGACGATCTATGTGCTTGTATTTCGGATGTGGGAAGTGGGTGGTTGGACGACCTTGGAAACCTTGTTACTGAAAAGATGGGGTTGTCCAGTTCTATAGATGCTGCTATGGAACACATAAGACCAGACATTTCAAGTAACTTCTACAATATGAATTTGACCCTCACTACTCCAGCAGAAATAATGTCCATCACAAAGTTTTTAAATTCAAAAACATCTATTGGGTATGTTGAAATATCAACAAAGTTAATTAAACAATGTGATTCTGAGTTAAGTAACATATTAAGCTATCTGTTTAACCAGTCGTTTATCAGTGGAATATTTCCTGAATGGTTGAAATATGCTGAAATTAAGCCACTGTTTAAAATGGGAGATAAAGAAATAGCATCAAATTTCTGTCCAATTTCACCTTTGTCAGCATTCTCAAAAATTTTAGAAAAAGTAATGTCTTACTTTTTCTTGTGTATATCAATGACCTTTCATCAGTAACATTATCAGATGCCAAGTTCGTTTTGTTTGCTGATGATACAAACATTGCAATAAATAGCAAATCAAGTGTAGTCTTAGATCGGCTACTAAAATATTTGTGGACATTAATCACAGGTTCCCAGCCAATTCTTTGTCACTAAACTTTGAAAAAACACACTAGATGCAGTTCAGAACTTGTAAGGGGTGTCCCACGAGCATATGCCTAACATACAATGACAAGCAGATAGAAGAAGTGGACAGTGTTAAATTCTTGGGATTACAGCTTGATAATAAATTCAACTAGGAGGAGCACACCACAGAACTGCTGAAGTGTCTTAACAAATCTCCATTTGCAATGCAAATTGTGTCACACATAGGGGATATAAAAATGAAAAAGCTGGCATACTATGCTTAATTTCATTTCATAATGTCATATGGGATTATTTTTTGGGGTAATTCATCAAGCCAAGCTAAAGTTTTCCGGGCACAAAAACATGAGTAAGAGTTATATGTGGTGTGAACTGAAGAACACCCTGCAGAAGCCAGTTTAGGGAACTAGGGATACTGACTACTGCTTTCCAATATATTTATTCCTTAATGAAATTTGTCATTAAAATATATCACTTTTTCAAACCAACAGCTCAATTCATGGAATCAGTACCAGAAATAAGAATAATCTTCACAAGGATTTAAAATCACTTACACTTGTACAAAAGGTGTTCATTATTCAGGAACACACATTTTCAGTAACTTGCCAGCAGCCATAAAAAGCTTAAAAACCAATGAAATTCAGTTTAAGAGAAGCCTAAAGGATTTATTGGTGGCCAACTCCTACTCCATTGATGAATTTCTCAGTAGGACCAACTGATTGTATATATATGTGTACAATGTAACTTTTGCACCATTTTAGTGCAGTTATGTGTTCATTGTAAATAAGTATTGTAGTAGATCTATTACATATTTATTACCTCATAAATAAAAAGAAACTTTTTATTTTAATTCAGTGAATTAGTGTTTGTGAAATGATTCTTTCATGTAGTGTTCATTAAAAAAATGACGATAATTCCACTTGGGACACTTGGGACCTGTGGAAGTACATTAGCTTATTTGTTTCAGTTGTAAATATTTGTCATGTATTATTATTTATCTGAGATGTCCACATCCTGGAGGACCTCCTCACTATGAATCAATTGGAATGAAAGTAAATCTAATCTAAAAGTAGTTGAAACTAGGTAGTTGAAAACGTAACGACTCCCCTTTGTTACCTATGTGATAGTGTAGGGACCCCTTTTCTTATATATACGAAAGCGTAGCGACCTCCTTTTCTTATCTGTATGAATCAACAATACACGAACCGTCTCTTGTGATTAATAGTCTGTTCGATATGGTCTTCCTGTAGTACAATCGACAAAACTTTACGCAGGTCTTGAAAGAGGCTTTGACCACTGGTCACTTGCTGTGTACAGGTAATATGCTCGATGTTAACAAGTAGACGGTATTTCTTTTTCGATTTACGGGAGGAGAGGGACGAGGTAAAATCATAGAGCAGGTTCTATTACAAGGAGTGGTATAAATGGTTAAATTTTGGATGCAGATACTTCTCTCAAAACTACACCAGTTTTGCTAGTATGACTAATAGAAATTAGCTGTATCTATTCTCATCGAATCATGGTTGTTTTTATTATTGTGACCAAATTGCAGATTTAAAAACAGGTGTTACTGAATGTCCTGTGTTTTTTCATACTTAATAATCTCTATTTACAAAGTATAAACCATTTGAATTATAGCTCATTGTGGAAACTAGAAATGATAGTGTTTTTCCCCGACATTTGAGCAAACTGCATGAAATAGGCTGCGATGATCAAATTGCTTACAGAACTAGAACGCAAAAATCTGCTCCTAGTGTGAAAGATTGTCTGCTGGGTGAAAGAAATTTTACACGAAGGTCATTCGGGTTTCGGCGTCATGGAAGAGAGGCAGAGGCGATAAAATTTTATAGGAGGTTCTATTACAAGAGAGGCTCCCACGATTTGTTTCGTAAACAACGGTGTGATATAGCTCCGCATTGGTAAAACAGGGTTTGCCATAGTGTACAAAACAGCAACAGCCTCTTGAATTATAGCTTGTCGTCGAACGTAAAATGATTGTTTTTATTCCAACATTTGGGCAAATGGCATGAATGATTGTATTTTCTAATGTTATTTCAAGTGTCTGAAATGTTTGTAATACACACGTGCATGACAGTTTATTTACAGACACTGCTTTGAATGCGAGAGATGCTTTCAGATCGTGTAATTTATCCATCAAGCTGAAAGAAATAGCTCAACATAGATTTTTTTCTTCGGAGTTTAAATTCTCAGTTTTTCTTTACTTCGATGATGGTGTCGAAATAACGAGGACATTCTGTGAAAGTAAAAGAAGACGGACTGGACCTATTCTCGTGGAAAGAGGGCATTAATAATCGTCACGATTTTTTTTTACCTTTGTAATATATGCTCGATTATAAGAGATGCAGTGATGTTCAGTACAATTGTTACAGTGCAGTGTTTTCCCATTCAGAACGATGGGCATTTGCCGTGGCTGTGTTGTGTGTTGGGACGGTCAGTGTGTGTATGTGGGTGGGTGGGGGGGGGGGGGGTCGCCTAGGCAGCTGTGCCTCGATCAGGGGGCGGCATGTGGGCTGGGGCGACACTGCTATGTTTTAGACTAACAAACAAGATGCACTTGGGGCGGCCCTCATTTATCTCCTATTGTTTAGTGATTTGCCATCCCTACCTCATCGTCGGCAGTGAGTAACGTGGAGTTCCGTTCCTACTTTCCCATTCTTGAACACTACCTCTTTCACTTTTTCAATATTTTCGGAACATACATATTGAAGAGCAGAGGGTAGAAGTGACATTCGTGTATCCATAGCTTAGTGTGGGAAAGGCTCAGAAATAATCGTCATTTTTTATCTTTTCATTTCACCGCCTTCTTTAAATAGACGCCAAGAGTGTACCAAATTCTCTCTGTCTTTTTGTTTCAGTATGACAATATTGTCTAGGCACGATCTTCCTCCTCTAGATCGGCTTTGATGCTCTATATCATTTACCTTTTCTCTTTTCTTTTTTTTCGATTGTGCCCTTCAGAAGTGATCGTAAATCTCTGGTCTAGTATCGTGGTTGCTTCTGTTTGATGCTTGCCATTCCTTCGTTACCGAACTGATTGTCTAGGCGCTGTAGAAACGATACCTACTCTCATTACTCTTAACGTCTTATTTCTTCTGCTGACGCCAAAGTTTTCTTTGCTTGAAATGAACGCTTCGACAATCGTCTTAAGCCATTCCTCGTTTCTTTTCCCCAAAACTGAAAGCAATACTCCAGCTACATCTGTGACCATTGCACATCGGACATACGCCTGTGATGTGAACCGACTGGAGATTTAGAACCAAAACTAGCACCTAAGATTGTGTGAGAAGACCTTTCAACAAACCACTATGCACATGGGGCCTGAAGACTCCACAGTGGAATGCCGAAACTGGTTGGCAAAATAAAATAACATCTGCATCACACGGCTGTTGGCGGATTTCATTGACAATTGCTCGACCAACGGATGTCCCCTATCCATGATGGATCAACATGGATCAGCAGAGACTTTTTCAGTCATCCGAGACCACTGAGCAGCAACAATATGGTCTCCCGTTTTGTATTTTTTGTATTTTTCGTCTTCCTTGGGTTCATCGGTCACATCCTGTCTTAAGGCAGTCAGCAGCACACCGTCACGATTATTCCGGTTAACCCGTGGTTTGATACAGAAGGTCAAATTACTTGAAACAGGTTCGGGATATGCCGAAGCATCGCCGTACCATTCACGAGGGGTTATGTTTTAACAATGCATTGAAGAAGATGCTATATCTATGCTCGTCACGGAGTCGCGAGGTAGGGGCGGAGGACCTCAAGAGCCTTTTAAACCGCGGGCAGGTCCTTACGGGGGCGTGTCACGTTGACGACATGCCGTGACCTGCGTTCCCAAGCGAGTCTAAGGACTACAACACGGATCTCGTATGCTGGGCTTGTGGGCGCCGTGTGGCGTAATGCAAGCACAGCCGGAAAAAGGACGCCCTGCCGCGTCGCTATGCATCTGCCCCAAACAGCGTGACTTTGTCGACTTCTGTTTCTTACACGATCACGACAAAAGACAAGGAAGACACTTAAGCCTGGAGAGCTGGAACAAAAAGCAGGTAAAATGATTCACGGCACTGCCGAAACCCGCGCTTGTGTGGCGACGATTCGCGGGCAACCGGTTCCAATGCGGTAAGGTGCTGGCGCTAACTTTCTGGTCAACAGACTGTGCCAACACCATTTTTTAAAATAGGAACAGCTTGTAGTCTTTCACGAAGACGGCACTCTCTAAGAAGAGTAGGCTTCCTTCTCTCAGTAATGTCAGGACGATGAAATTACTGTTAACCCGTATCATGACACTCACCGACACCACACAGCTACATACATCACGCTAAAGATACAGTACGTAAAGGTATTTTCTCGGTGTTTATGATACTAAAGTAACGATTATGGCCTTCAGCGTGGTGTGTGCTCTCGCCTCAAACGTCTCCTACAGTCAAGGTACGGGCGCTGATGACTGCGATGTTGAGCGCCCTAAAGATAACAACAACAATAATAATTTCTTACCGGGACTCCCAAAATGGCTGTGAGCACTATGGGACTTAACTTCTGAGGTCATCAGTCCCCCAGAACTTAGAGCTACTTAAACATAATTAACCTAAGGACATCACACACAGCCATGCCCGAGGCAGGATTCGAACCTGCGACCGTAGCGGTCGCGCGGTTTCAGACTGTAGCGCCTAGAACCGTTCGGCCCAGAACACCCAAGTTTGTGTAATTTGTAACGCATTACTAAACATTCACTTGTATAGAGACATTCTGGATTTACTACTGTGCTGTAAAGCTTCATTTTTAAAATTTTTAGACAGAGACCTTTTGTTGTGAATGTTCCTGGTTACACCATATGCTCTTTGCATCTTACGTACTCTTTCTGGTATAGCGAAATTTTTTAAAGGCATTTTCTTGAATCATTTCTCCCAAATATTTAAATTTATTAACCTTCTTTCTTTGTCCAGCATCTCTTACTAGGATTTCTGGAGCATTGTTTATGTTCGTCACAAATTTTGTTTTTTCTACGGAAGTTCTTAAACCTGCTTTGTTGGCTATTTCTTTTATTATTATTATTATTATTATTATTATTATTATTATTATTATATTCCTTTCTCAGACGTTATGTCTGGTTAAAAATGGAAAGTGACGCGGACCTTGATCAAGCGTAACTTCCTTTTAACTGTGTGGTATATGTTACATAGCATTTAGGAACTTTCTGGTAATTGAACATGTATCAATAATAACAGATTTCTGTAGTTGTATATATACGTTTGGATGTAGCTGTATTGCGTTGATGTACTGGTGGATATTGTGTTGTATGACTCCTGTAGTTGATAGTATAATTGGTACAACGTCAGCTTTATCCTGATGCCACATGTCCTTGACTTCCTCAGCCAGTTGGATGTATTTTTCAATTTTTTCTCCTGTTTTCTTCTGTATATTTGTTGTATTGGGTATGGATATTTCGATTAGTTGTGTTAATTTCTTCTTTTTATTGGTGAGTATGATGTCAGGTTTGTTATGTGGTGTTGTTTTATCTGTTATAATGGTTCTGTTACTGTATAATTTGTATTTATCATTCTCCAGTACATTTTGTGGTGCATACTTGTATGTGGGGACGTGTTATTTTATTAGTTTATGTTGTATGGCAAGTTGCTGATCTATTATTTTTGCTACATTGTCGTGTCTTCTGGGGTATTCTGTATTTGCTAATATTGTACATCCGCTTGTGTTTCTATTTGTTGTTTGCAAAGTCTGCATTTATCTGTTGTGGTATTGAGGTCTTCAATAATATGCTTGTTTTAATACCTGGTGTTTATTGTTTGATCCTGTATTATTATTATTGACATTGTAAGTATCTACAGCTGTTAAAAGTGGGGGTGACGCCAAGTTGGTTTTTTGGGGGGGGGGGGGGAGGTCTCCCTGCCTCCGGCTGTCTGGTTTTTGTCTAATTGCGCTTTTATTTTACTTTAGAGAGTGTGTCTGCATGCTAACTTCGTAATTTTGTGCTGTTTCACTTATTTGCAATTATGTTTCTTTGGAACTTTATAAGCGTTGTTGGCTGTAAGGTCTTTGTAACCCAAAGCCAAAATAATGAAATTAAAAAAAAAGTAACAACTTGCTCATCCCGTCCTGCTCAAGAACCTAATCCTCCGTTCTTGCCTAGTAATGGCTGTCCTTCGTCCAGACACTGCTGGCAGAAAGTCCGACAATATATCTGTCGAGGTTTCTAGACCTTTTGCCTTCTTCCGATTGCCATCTCTGTCGTGTCTGTCTCTCCCAGGTTGTTAAAGGAACACGGGAGAGGTTTCACCTCTACGGGAGCCTCTGCCTCTATCAGCAAGGACGACCGCCGATGCCCTTAACGCGACCGCATTCGTCAGCCGCCAAGTGGTGTGTCGTGTCGCGTCGTTGCACAACGTGGAATGGCAGGCGCCGTCAGATCGGCTGCTGCTACCTGGAATCCCACGCTGCCTGCCGGTGCAGCTCGCCACACGCCAGTGCCTGCCTGCCTACCTGTTCCATGCCAGTTTCGACCTCAGAGCGACCTTACAAAAAACCGGCAGGCGGCCGGTGCGACTCTGAAGGCCGAGCGAGCAGCCCGCGGGAAATGCCACCGGCGTCGAATCACTCGCTCTGGGAATACGACAGGCAGGCTATGACGGAATTCCCCTCCCGGTCACACGTCTCACACTCGCGTCGCCTTTACCGCGTGACTCACGCGACATGCCGCATTTCGATCTCCTTTGAGTGCCTCTACCGCAACTAGAAATATCATTCCCTGGAACAGACTTATCGTCTCAGAGCTTTGACTACTATAAAAAAGTGGCCACCTCTGATTGGGATTCGAGGTAGCGACCCTTCTTCCACGTCTTGCCTTAAACTAAAACGAATTAATCCCTCGTCTTACAGGCTACATAACAAGCTCTTGGCACGCAGTGTACAAGCAGCGTAAACGGTATATAAAGTAAAGGAAAAGAAGTGATGAATAATTTGAAAAAAGCATGTAGTATATTCCTAGAGTAATCATTTAAAGCCGGTTCTTGAAACTTTGTTGGCAGACTTTCTTGGGGTAGTTTACGTATGTCTTCAGGAGTCTTCCAGTTCAGTTCCTTCAGTATCTTTTACTCTTCCTCAGATTAAACAAACCTGTGACTATTCGTGCTGTCCTTCTCTGAATACGTTCAATACCCCCTGCTAGTCCTATCTTGTACGGGTCCCTTACACTTGAGCAATATTCTAGAACCGATCACACGAGTCATTTGTAAGCAATCTCTTTTGTAGACTGATTGCACTTCCCCAGTATTCTACCAATAAACCGAAGTCTTACCACCTATTTTACCCGCGACTGAACCTCTGTGACTATTCCATTCCACATCTCTACAAAGTGTTTCATCCTGGTGTTCGTATGAGTTGGGCGATTCCAACAGTGACCCATTAATATTGTAGTCATAGGATACTACGTTTTTTCGTTTTGTGAAGTGCTAAATTTTACGTTTCTAAACATTTAGAGCAAGTTGCCAATCTCTGCACCATGCTGAAACCTTATCAGCATCTGGCTGAATACTTATGCAGCTTCTCTCTCATGGTACTTCATTGTAGATAACTGCACCATCTGCAAAATGCCTGATTTTACTCTTAATATTGTCTGCAAGGTCATTAATACACAATATGAAGAGCAAGGATCCCTGGAGCACACCCGAAGTTATTCCTTCATCTGACGATAACTCTCCATCCAAGATAACATGCTGTGTCCTCCCTACCAAAAAGTCCTCTCTCCAATCACAAATTTCACTTGATAGTCCATAATATCGTACTTTTGACAACAAGCGTAGATGCAGTATTGAGTCAAATGCTTTTCGGAAATCAACGTTTGTGTACAATTACTGCAGTGAGTAAGAATTATTGCGTTATTCAAGTGTTCACTTTTAGCTAACTATTCAAAATCCTTCATTTAGCGTGTCTAATTTGGCTATTTAAATATGATATTCCGACGAAACTGCCAAATACATTTAAGTGAACTAGGCGACCCGTGCGAAACTTTCGCATTTTTATAGTTTTAAATAATGACTATTTGGGAGAAGAGTAGTTTTGGGAATGGATGGAAAGTATCTTTGAAAATGAGCCGAACGACGTTAAATAATAATTATGAATTTATGATACATTCTTGTATATACATTTCCACATGTCCGAAAATGTGTTTTGCATTCGAAGCGTTTGTTATGGCTTGCACGACGTGCAGAGACCATAGACCATACATTCATTATATCTATGGTCTATGGTAGGGCCACATAACCTGTAACTTCAACTCGATTAACATTTTCAGTAACAGTAAACACGTTAGGCTGTAGTAGCAGTAGGTAAATCACAATTCAAGGCGACAATGACAAATATATTTGTCGTTACAGAAAGTATATTCGCTTAGGAAAGTCCGCTTCTACGACCGGCATAGATAATCGACTACTGCAGTGGTCGCGGTTTCTGCCCACGGCAACGCTGTATTCGAATTATCCAGTTGATAGGTACATTAAAACAAATAAAATGGTATTCGTAATAAGACAATATGAAAACGAAGGCTCTTATTCGTGCTTTATAACTTAGTTTCGTAAAGTATGGGTATAGAGCTGTGCGTCCGTGATGCCCCTTTACCTGTGACACTTAAAAGTTTCTTTTATGTTAAAATTTTCCACAAATAGTAAGTTTTAGCGCAAAATCGGTATGCAACGTCAGAAGGTTAAGAAATCTTTCTAATGATATCTCATTCATCCCTGTACGATTAATATGTGTTGAGAAAAAGGGATGTATATGGTTCAAATGGCTCTGAGCACTATGGGACTTAACATCTGAGGTAGGGGATGTATATTTGAGGAATAATATATATGATGGTAGGACTCCACTTTATTTGCGTGACTTTTCCGACAGTCTGTACAGGAAACAATAGATCCTTAAAAGGAATAACAGTGCCGTCTATTGACGATATCTTAAACTTGTCCATTAGCGCACACGTTACCAGGCGTTATCGGCGGCGGATATTTTCGAGTGACAGTAATTAGGAAATAACAGGAAAAAAGGGAAGAAATATATGTTTTAAATTCCCGTTCTATTCAGGAAACAAACGCAATTGCAATGCTTCTAGTCGCTCTATCCATCCAACTGCACTGAATCAATACAAATTTTGTGATTATAGCAGTTGCTACGAAGCTATCCTTCAGTACGTGTCTATAGTCCGCAGATTCGAAAAAAGCAAACAGCTCTTTGATATTCAGCACTATTGTGCTATCGCATAGCCGGCAGCTAATGAGCTGTCAACCTTGACTCACGAAATCTACTCGCAAACTGCGAATACGTTACGGCCACAGCTATACGATTTAATGGAAACAAATGAAAAACATTAACATGGCCGAGATAGACACAAATTCTTTCGGAGTCGCAATACTTCAGATACCACCACACGCAACAGAGTCCCAAGCTCATGTGGCTAGTAGTACTGCACTTTAATTTGGAAGGGTCGAATCGCACTCGTCCTTATGGTGAACCTAGGTAGTTCCTTCGGAGTGCTGCATCTTAACTAACACGCCTGTCTACGAGATGCCGGCGGGAGTGGCCGAGCGGTTCTAGGCGCTACAGTCTGGAACCGCGCGACCGCTACGGTCGCAGGTTCGAATCTTGCCTCGGGTATGATTATGTGTGATGTCCTTAGGTTAGTTAGTTTTAAGTAGTTCTAAGTTCCAGGGGACTGATGACCTCAGAAGTTAAGTCCCTTGGTGCTCAGAGCCATTTGAACCATTTGTCTACGAGATGCTAAACGTGCTTCTTCCTACGCCCAATACTACTGAATTACAGATCTTTAGCCATTCAATCGAATTCGATCGAGTTACTACTAATTCGCTTCGCTATGGTAAGCGGATACGGAACGAAGGAGCTTTTTTTCATTTTAAATGAGTGAAATAAGAAGACCTAAAAAATTAAAAACTGATTGTGTTTACATTTCTTTAACGCAGTGGCATTATTATCTCAGTAGTTCTGCGGAGAAATGATTAAAAATGCTGAATAACGGTTCGTTTATCTAAAACGGGTTTAACGTATCTTGAACCTTCCAATAACGAGATTGTTGCAGTTAGAACACAGTAACTAAGTACAGTTGCATGAAGAAGTAATTGCTTGGAATGTTCAGTTTAATTACTTTGATATTATTTCGTCCATCTTTGACGGAACATATGTATGACAATGCGCGAAACAATATTCAGTATTCTACAAGCACAAAGCACTTACGAAGTTGCTTCTGCACTGCAACCAACCGAAGAGTCGCAGTGGATAAGTCACTGGAATCATATTCGACAGGAGTGTGGTTCAGATTCGTGTGTTGCCATTCGGATTAGTTTTATTGTGATTTTATTAAATCATTTCACCCAAATACCAGGATTTTCTTTCAATAAAGTAAGGTCGAGTTCTTCTCCAGTTGAGATAGTGAGCTGTCTCTAAGAATATTTATTATCAGTGTTCAAATGCGTGTGAAATCTTATGGGACTTAACTGCTAAGGTCATCAGCCCCTAAGCTTACACACTACTTAACCTAAATTATCCTAAGGACAAACACACACACCTATGTCCGAGGGAGGACTCGAACCTCCGCCAGGACGAGCCGCACAGTCCGTGACTGCAGCGCCCTAGACCGCTCGGCTAATCCCGCGCGACTATTATCAGTGTCACATTAAATGAAATCCCTTTTGCTTTGTTGCAACATTAAGTTAGTTTGTAACAACAAAGCAATAGAGTTTTTAGCATTCATCTGCTCTGTGAGTCATTTTTTTTAAGCGTTAGATATACCAGCTATGATAGAGGCGCAAGCTTTTTTATTATTGCTGTATGTTTATACTCCAAAGGCCAATGAATAAAAACAAGTTTTCACCATAATACCCACTGGAATGTAAAATCATGTTGAACATTGATTGCAGTATCACGACAATACCAGATCCATTATCATCAAAACTTTTGCTAAAATCAGTATGCATTTATAATGAGAATTATTGTAAGCAAAGAGCTTCATGCAAGTCCAAGTCAGAGGAGTTGCATGAAACAGTTGTGAAAAGCTTTGTGGTGGACTGGAATTACTGTTACTGCTATACGGTTACACAGGTAGAATTAACGTTATATGTGTTTATAGACAATATATTGCCACAAAGCTAAATTGGTGATTGTGCTACAATGATGTATTTCCATAACGCGCACTAAACTATTTACTAATCTGCGGAAGGAGGAGTAACTGATCCGTTCCGAATCTGGAGGAATGCGGAATCACCGGACGTCGCTTTAAACTGACCACATGTAAGTACAGATAAGTTTGCAACCATGTAAGCGTCTCGCAACCATTCAGAAGCTAGCGATTATTTTTGTGCAGTGCTGTTCTTGACCGCCACTCACTGATCCACGGGTCATTGGAAGTGTATTATTAAAGTGTATTCTTTTAGTCGTCGAAAATTCTAAAGCAGATAGTACCGTAGAAATAATTATTTTTGTTTATAGACGCTGGTTTGACTTCGACACCTCCAGCCTTCCGTGTCGTAACAATTTCCACCTGCCTATTTAACGTTGCGACACATTGCACTGATGAGCGTGACGCAACTCTTTTCCAGAACAGTCACGCACACATAGCCTCGTCAGAACGGGGATAGCGCTTTGCTGACTTCGCTTCGATGCAAAACAAACGACAGCCGTATAACAAACGCAACTCGTAAGGATGCAACCGCTGTTTGTTTGTGAGCCAGGCGTGCATACGAGGTGGTATTCGGGTCGCAAACACAGAGTATGACCAAACAGCCTATTTGTGTAACAACTGTTAGGAATGAACGGTATTCCAAGCGGATCGCCGTGGTGGCGTCGGGAGTTATTTCTGTACATCTGACCCGACTCGCTATTAAGAACGCGGCCGATGCAGCTGTTCCGAAAGGGTCGGAAATGGGTCGCTGGAATACTAGCCAGAAGTGTATTCAGCGCGCACACAACGTGCAACTGCTTTTAAAAAAATCGTGTCTAATGACGTACATTTAACAACCTTGAAAGTGTTGACTGCGTAACGTTCTGTCTTTAATGCCTCGTCAGTGCCATAACATTTTCTTGTATGCCTGGTTCATTATCACTTTACGTAAATGTTTGCGATGGCTCAACGTCTTATCTCTTCGTGCGTTTAAGAGATGACAATGTACAGAATGGTAAACTTACAAAGAAACAACGGAAATGTCTACAGGAACAACAATACTCTCGAGGCCTTGTCAGACGCGAAATATTGAGTGGAACTCTTACTAAAGTATCTTTATCAAGTAAACTTGTTATGAATGTGCGACAGAATGGAGCATTGTTATTTAAATATGGACTCTTTTCGAATACTATCTCTACAGTAACGATGTAAAGCTACGGTTTAAAAACTGCATTTGTTACAGGGATAACCCAGAAGTGGCATTCCGTACAAGTAGCATGTGAAAACTCCGAAGTAACGATTAGGCTACGTATAAAGACCCTAATCTCGGCTAACCTGTGTACCAATAAAGCAAGATGCCAGTTAGTCATCTACCTGATCCAACCCAAATCCCATTTCTCACTGGACGACTGCCCAATTCAGTAACGAGACTGGATAAATACCGTATCATTCACATGCGTTCTTAACATAGATTACCCTAATCAGAACCGTGAATCTTCGAGAATTATCTTGGTACTAATCCATTACATATCTGTTATTAAAGTACTGCACATGAAAAGCAGTATCTCCTCCGTCCTTCAGAGTGGTTCCTATTTGCTGCCTAAACAGTTCCAATACTTGCGAGGAAATTCTTACCTTTTTTTTTGTTATTACACTGATTCCTAATTAGGCACACCCAAAAGTGATTTTTTCATGCATTCAGAAATTTTTTGGAGAGCTGCACTAACTCACATTTTCTTTCTCCAAAAATATACTACTATATGATCACAAAGCAGGAGTAATAACGTTTGATAGTAACAGCGAGGGCTCTTTAGTAATAGTAAACATAACAAAGTTCGGAAACAATCAGATCGCGGAAAACATAACTATAACTTTAAATGGCGCAATTTCTGTCACGACGGTTCCAGGTGCAGCTCCGAGCGAGATACGGATGCACTTATAACGAAGAACTTCGGGAGCGAGTATGAATGAGCGAGTCGTACATTATTAGTTCCTCGATAAATGTTTATAACTGAGCCCAGTAATACTAACAAAATTAGGTCGAAATTCGAAATGAGAGCGATACTCACTCGGGAAGGCGTTGGTCGCGGCGATCACCGCAAAGACGAAAACTAGAGCAAGTGCGATTGCCTTCATCTTCGGTCCGCTCTCGATGCACACTACAGCGAAAACAGGTCGCAAATCGTTATATGTTAAGTCTCAGACGCGCTTTTTCTCGAACTGGCGCGTCCTTCGCCTCAGGCGGTGAATATAAAGCTTGAGGCTTGGAAGTGCGTGGCGGGGCGACAGCCAATAGGAGGCGCCGGCGGCTGTACGTCACGGCAGCCGTAGCCAATCGCCAGCCCGTGCCTACGCATGTGACTCAAAACAGTGGCGTCAATACGGAGGCAGGTCGCCTTCGTATGTGCCTGCTTTTCCGGGAATATTATGTTGTTTTGAGTTTATTATGAGAACGACAGCCTCTGTTTGATGGTGACGGTCTTCTGTTCTGTCTTGCGCTACTGAGAAAGCGCATAAACGCGCGTTCATGACCACGAAGTTGGCGCGTCTCAAACGTTCGTTTACTAGTCTATTTAAGGTAGGTCGACAACGTCGCGCTGCCTCACGAAGTGCATATGAATCAGTTTCACACCGAGTCTCCAAGTGACGCTAATCTTCCAGCGAATTGAGCAAATACATTACTGCAGGCAGAAATGCTGGCTACACGTACGACCGCGCTCTTTTAGATCTGGAGCGCGATTTGCGTGGCGAAGCAACACTACAGGCGGAGGGAACACTTGAGAGAGAGAAAAGAAAGCCTGTGACATCTTTGCAGTCATGTCGAAAGCTTATGAGAATTCAATGACTTATTCGCATCAAAAAACGCAAAAACGGAAATTAAATTCACATTAGTATTTTACTCTCTGAACACTGTTCAAAAGACGATTTTATTTGTTTTGTTTTGAAATAAGGAAGACACTATTATAGCAGTCACAGCCTGTCAAGCAAAAGAACTACCAGGCTGTTTTTCTATGACTTAGAGCAGTTTTCTTTCAGGTACATCTTTGGCTTATGACTTTTTCTTATTTATTTATTTATTTTGAATGGCTTTCGGCTGATCCCATTCAGCCATCTACACACACACACACACACACACACACACAATGGTTTTGAACGATACATGTTGTTGTTGTTGTTGTGGTCTTCAGTCCTGAGACTGGTTTGATGCAGCTCTCCATGCTACTCTATCCTGTGCAAGCTTTTTCATCTCCCAGTACCTACTGCAACCTACAGCCTTCTGAATCTGCTTAGTGTATTCATCTCTTGGTCTCCCTCTACGATTTTTACCCTCCACGCTGCCCTCCAATACTAAATTGGTGATCCCTTGATGCCTCAGAACATGTCCTACCAACCGATCCCTTCTTCTGGTCAAGTTGTGCCACAAACTTCTCTTCTGCCCAATCCTATTCAATACTTCCTCATTAGTTATGTGATCTACCCATCTAATCTTCAGCATTCTTCTGTAGCACCACATTTCGAAAGCTTCTATTCTCTTCTTGTCCAAACTATTTATCGTCCATGTTTCACTTCCATACGTGGCTACACTCCATACAAATACTTTCAGAAATGACTTCCTGACACTTAAATCAATACTGGATGTTAACAAATTTCTCTTCTTCAGAAACGCTTTCCTTGCCATTGCCAGCCTACATTTTATATCCTCTCTACTTCGACCATCATCAGTTATTTTGCTCCCCAAATAGCAAAACTCCTTTACTACTTTAAGTGCCTCATTTCCTAATCTAATTCCCTCAGCATCACCCGACTTAATTAGAATACATTCCATTATCCTTGTTTTGCTTTTGTTGATGTTCATCTTATATCCTCCTTTTAAGACACTGTCCATTCCATTCAACTGCTCTTCCAAGTCCTTTGCTGTCTCTGACAGAATCACAATGTCATCGGCGAACCTCAAAGTTTTTATTTCTTCTCCATGAATTTTAATACCTACTCCGAATTTTTCTTTTGTTTCCTTTACTGCTTGCTCAATATACAGATTGAACAACATCGGGGAGAGGCTACAACCCTGTCTTACTCCCTTCCCAACCACTGCTTCCCTTTCATGTCCCTCGACTCTTATAATTGCCATCTGGTTTCTGCACAAATTGTAAATAGCCTTTCGCTCCCTGTATTTTACCCCTGCTACCTTTAGAATTTGAAAGAGAGTATTCCAGTCAACATTGTCAAAAGCTTTCTCTAAGTCTACAGATGCTAGAAACATAGGTTTGCCTTTCCTTAATCTTTCTTCTAAGATAAGTCGTAAGGTCAGTATTGCCTCACGTGTTCCAGTGTTTCTACGGAATCCAAACTGATCTTCCCCGAGGTTGGCTTCTACTAGTTTTTCCATTCGTCTGTAAAGAATTCGTGTTAGTATTTTGCAGCTGTGACTTATTAAGCTGATAGTTCGGTAATTTTCACATCTGTCAGCACCTGCTTTCTTTGGGATTGGAATTATTATATTCTTCTTGAAGTCTGAGGGTATTTCGCCTGTTTCATACATCTTGCTCACCAGATGGTAGAGTTTTGTCAGGACTGGCTCTCCCACGGCCGTCAGTAGTTCCAATGGAATATTGTCTACTCCGGGGGCCTTGTTTCGACTCAGGTCTTTCAGTGCTCTGTCAAACTCTTCACGCAGTATCATATCTCCCATTTCATCTTCATCTACATCCTCTTCCATTTCCATAATATTGTCCTCAAGTACATCGCCCTTGTATAGACCCTCTATATACTCCTTCCACCTTTCTGCTTTCCCTTCTTTGCTTAGAACTGGGTTTCCATCTGAGCTCTTGATATTCATACAAGTCGTTCTCTTATCTCCAAAGGTCTCTTTAATTTTCCTGTAGGCGGTATCTATCTTACCCCTAGTGAGATAGGCCTCTACATCCTTACATTTGTCCTCTAGCCATCCCTGCTTAGCCATTTTGCACTTCCTGTCGATCTCATTTTTGAGACGTTTGTATTCCTTTTTGCCTGTTTCACTTACTGCATTTTTATATTTTCTCCTTTCATCAATTAAATTCAATATTTCTTCTGTTACCCAAGGATTTCTACTAGCCCTCGTCTTTTTACCTACTTGATCCTCTGCTGCCTTCACTACTTCATCCCTCAAAGTTACCCATTCTTCTTCTACTGTATTTATTTCCCCCATTCCTGTCAATTGCTCCCTTATGCTCTCCCTGAATCTCTGTACAACCTCTGGTTCTTTCAGTTTATCCAGGTCCCATCTCCTTAAATTTCCACCTTTTTGCAGTTTCTTCAGTTTTAATCTACAGGTCATAACCAATAGATTGTGGTCAGAGTCCATATCTGCCCCTGGAAATGTCTTGCAATTTAAAACCTGGTCCCTAAATCTCTGTCTTACCATTATATAATCTATCTGATACCTTTTAGTATCTCCAGGGTTCTTCCATGTATACAACCTTCTTTCATGATTCTTAAACCAAGTGTTAGTTATGATTACGTTGTGCTCTGTGCAAAATTCTAGCAGGCGGCTTCCTCTTTCATTTCTGTCCCCCAATCCATATTCACCTACTATGTTTCCTTCTCTCCCTTTTCCTACACTCGAATTCCAGTCACCCATGACTATTAAATTTTCGTCTCCCTTCACAATCTGAATAATTTCTTTTATTTCATCATACATTTCTTCAATTTCTTCGTCATCTGCAGAGCTAGTTGGCATATAAACTTGTACTACTGTAGTAGGTGTGGGCTTCGTATCTATCTTGGCCACAATAATGCGTTCACTATGCTGTTTGTAGTAGCTTACCCGCATTCCTATTTTCCTATTCATTATTAAACCTACTCCTGCATTCCCCCTATTTGATTTTGTGTTTATAACCCTGTAGTCACCTGACCTGAAGTCTTGTTCCTCCTGCCACCGAACTTCACTAATTCCCACTATATCTAACTTCAACCTATCCATTTCCCTTTTTAAATTTTCTAACCTACCTGCCCGATTAAGGGATCTGACATTCCACGCTCCGATCCGTAGAACGCCAGTTTTATTTCTCCTGATAACGACATCCTCTTGAGTAGTCCCCGCCCGGAGATCCGAATGGGTGACTATTTTACCTCCGGAATATTTTACCCAAGAGGACGCCATCATCATGTACTCATACAGTAAAGCTGCATGCCCTCGGGAAAAATTACGGCTGTAGTTTCCCCTTGCTTTCAGCCGTTCGCAGTACCAGCACAGCAAGGCCGTTTTGGTTATTGTTACAAGGCCAGATCAGTCAATCATCCAGACTGTTGCCCTTGCAACTACTGAAAAGGCTGCCGCCCCTCTTCAGGAACCACACGTTTGTCTGGCCTCTCAACAGATACCCCTCCGTTGTGGTTGCACCTACGGTACGGCTATCTGTATCGCTGAGGCACGCAAGCCTGCCCACCAACGGCAAGGTCCATGGTTCATGGGGGGGGGCGGAGGGGGGGGGGGGGAACGATACATACATTGACGGAAATAAAATCGCAACACCAAGAAGGAATTGTGCAACATAAAAGAAGTTGGTAGGTGTGTTTCATCTGAGAGATGCTGTATATTGCAATTTACATCTACATGTACATCCATATTCCGCGAGCCAGCTGACGGTGTGTGGCGGAGGGTACCTTGAGTACCTCTATCGGTTCTCCGTTCTATTCCAGTCTCGTACAGTTCGTGGAAAGAGTTTATCTATCATCTCCGTAACGCTTTCGCGATTACTAAATGATACTGTAACGAAGCGCGCTGCTCTCCGTTGGATCTTCTCTATCTCTTCTATCAACCCTATCTGGTACGGATCCCACATTGGTGAGCAGTATTCAAGCAGTGGGCGAACAAGTGTACTGTAACCTACTTCCTTTGTTTTCGGATTGCATTTCCTTAGGATTCTTCCAACGAATCTAAGTCTGGCATCTGCTTTACCGACGATCAACTTTATATGATCATTCCATTTTAAATCACTCCTAATGCGTACTCCCAGATGATTTATGGAATTAACTGCTTCCAGTTGCTGACTTGCTATATTGTAGCTAAATGATAAGCACATTACACTTGTCTACATTGAGATTCAATTGCCATTCCCTGCACCATGCGTCAATTCGCTGCAGATCCTCCTGCATTTCAGTACAATTTTCCATTGTTACAACCTCTCGATATACCACAGCATCATCCGCAAAAAGCCTCAGTGAACTTCCGATGTTATCCACAATGTCATTTATGTATATTGTGAATAGCAACGGTCCTACGACACTCCCCTGCGGCACACCTGAAATCACTCTTACTTCGGAAGACTTCTCTCCATTGAGAATGACATGCTGCGTTCTGTTATCTAGGAACTCTTCAGTCCAATCACACAATTGGTCTGATAGTCCATATGCTCTTACTTTGTCCATTAAACGACTGTGGGGAACTGTATCGAACGCCTTGCGGAAGTCAAGAAACACGGCAGCTACCTGGGTCTATGGCCCTCTGAGTCTCGTGGACGAATAGCTCGAGCTGGGTTTCACACGATCGTCTTTTTCGAAACTCATGCTGATTCCTACAGCCAGTCACATAAGTGGCACCAGTAGCGCCACTGCGAAGATGCAAATCAGGTTTGCTTTAAATGCGCGCTGTAACGATCGTGAGCGTTAGCCACCTATGAGACCTGGTGAGTTAATGTTAGTCAAGAATGCCCTTAAAGCGACAAAGACGCCATGATAAATACCAGACAGAGTTTGAACAAGGTCGTCTAGTACTACTACAAGAAGCTGGATGTTCCTTCTGCGATATTGCAGAAAGACTGAGCAGAAATGTACCGTATTCACTGTACATGACTCTTAGCAGCGGCGGTCACGGAAATGTACGGACCTGGCTCCAGATGGCCAAGTGGCACTACCAAGAAGGAACATCATCTTGTTGGGCGCACGGGTCTGGCGCATCGTACTGCATCTGCAGCAGCAGTTTGAGCAGCAGTTGGCAGCTCAGTGACACAACGAACTGCTGCAAAGGGGTTACTTAAGGACAGCTCCGAGCCAGACGCCCTGTGGCGTGCATTCCACTGATCCCAAACCACCACCATTTTCGACTTAAGTGGTGTCAAGCGAGAGCTAATGGAGGGTATGGTGGAGATCTGTTGTATTTTCTGATGAGAGCTGGTTCTGCTTCGGTACCAGTGATGGCCGTGTGTTGGTTAGAAGGAAGCCAGTGGAGGGCCTGTTCGCATGTTAGACACACTGGACTTACACCTGGAGTTATGGTCTCTGACGACTCGACCTGTTGCGCTGACAGTCATGAACAGCATTCCAGAGGTTGTTTTCTAACACTATAACGCTCACCCACATACGGCTGTTGTAACCCAATATACACTTCAGAGCGTCGACATACTACTTTGGCCTGCTCGATCACAAAATCTGTCTCCAATCGAGCACAAATGGGACATCATCGGACGCCAACACCAGCGTCATCTACAAACAGCATTAACAGTCCCTATACTGACCGACCAAGTGCAACAGGCATGAAGCTCTATCCTACAAACTGACATGTGGCACTTGTACAACACAATGCATGCACGTTTGCGTGCTTGCATTCAACATTCTGACGGTTACACCGGCTATTAAGGTGCCAGCAATTCACGTTTGCAATGGCTTATCTACATCTGCATCTACATCTACATTTATACTCCGCAAGCCACCCAACGGTGTGTGGCGGAGGGCACTTTACGTGCCACTGTCATTACCTCCCTTTTCTGTTCCAGTCGCGTATGGTTCGCGGGAAGAACGACTGTCGGAAAGCCTCCGTGCGCGCTCGAATCTCTCTAATTTTACATTCGTGATCTCCACGGGAGGTATAAGTAGGGGGAAGCAATATATTCGATACCTCATCCAGAAACGCACTCTCTCGAAACCTGGCGATCAGGCGATCAAGCTACACCGCGATGCAGAGCGCCTCTCATGCAGAGTCTGCCACATGAGTTTGCTAAACATCTCCGTAACGCTATCACGGTTACCAAATAACCCTGTGACGAAACGCGCCGCTCTTCTTTGGATCTTCTCTATCTCCTCCGTCAACCCGATCTGGTACGGATCCCACACTGATGAGCAATACTCAAGTATAGGTCGAACGAGTGTTTTCTAAGCCACCTCCTTTGTTGATGGACTACATTTTCTAAGGACTCTCCCAATGAATCTCAACCTGGTACCCGCCTTACCAACAATTAATTTTATATGATCATTCCACTTCAAATCGTTCCGCACGCATACTCCCAGATATTTTACAGAAGTAACTGCTACCAGTGTTTGTTCCGCTATCATATAATCATACAATAAAGGATCCTTCTTTCTATGTATTCGCAATACATTACATTTGTCTATGTTAAGGGTCAGTTGCCACTCCCTGCACCAAGTGCCTATCCGCTGCAGATCTTCCTGCATTTCGCTACAATTTTCTAATGCTGCAACTTCTCTGTATACTACAGCATCATCCGCGAAAAGCCGCATGGAACTTCTTACACTATCTACTATATCATTTATATATATTGTGAAAATCAATGGTCCCATAACACTCCCTTGTGGCACGCCAGAGGTTACTTTAACGTCTGTAGACGTCTCTCCATTGATAACAACATGCTGTGTTCTGTTTGCTAAAACCTCTTCAATCCAGCCACACAGCTGGTCTGATATTCCGTAGGCTCTTACTTTGTTTATCAGGCGACAGCGCGGAACTGTATCGAACGCCTTCCGGAAATCAAGGAAAATAGCATCTACCTGGGAGCCTGTATCTAATATTTTCTGGGTCTCATGAACAAATAAAGCGAGTTGGGTCTCACACGATTGCTGTTTCCGGAATCCATGTTGATTCCTACAGAGTAGATTCTGGGTTTCCAAAAACGACATCTCGCGCTTACATTAACCCGAGATTGTGCAATGTTAATGTCTTAAAATATTACCTAGACAAATGTATTTCCGAAATTTCATTATTCTATAGTAATTTTTTTTGTGTTGCGATTTTTTCCGATTGTTTATTAGAACAGTACATAATACAGGGTGCCTTAAGAAGATACATCAGGTATCACAAGACTATCTGCTGTGTGAATGGAGATAAAAATTTGGGGTGAATTTTAACATATGCATCGATACTAAAAGTTTGTCTCGGCGCCAGTTGTAAGATCCGGTTCATAAGATAGCCGCGGGGGACTCTTTGGCTTCTAGCGCACTCGCTCGTTCCGTCGTTAACATACCTGAACATGTTGGAGATACGGTTTGTTTCGCAATTGCGACAACATGCCAAAAACTTCATTTTTCTACAAGACGTAGCTCCATTGCGCAAGAGCGTTTCTTAAAGCTGAGTTACCTCATCGATGAATCGGTCTAAGGGGCGCACGCATGTCGCATTGCACCACTGGCCTTCACGGTTGTCTGATCTCGTAATAGGTGATTCTTTTGTGTGGTTTGTGAAAGATTGCACCTGCGTACGTTCTTATTTAGCAACTTCGAGAAGGTAGTGCCTGGTTTCAACGCTCAATCAGTTCTGTCTGAGTTGGTTCTCCGTCTAAAAAGACCCTGATGTCGGCGAAATATCAAATCCTTAGTCTCCTTAGTGTAATTCATCGTAATCGATTAGACTACTTCCTTCCTCCGAGATATTCATCTTCAAAGATTCTCATAACACTGAGTTCGCGAAAGAAAAATATTGGTACGACACTTAATCAACAAATATTCTACCATAACACAAAAAGCTTTAATCAAATACCTATTAAAAAAAACAGAAAAAATCCTCTTGATGCTTTCCTAAGAGACAGTCTCCACTCCTTCCAATCTGACCATGTGAGTCTAGACCAGATGTGGTTTAAATTCAAAGAAATGGTATCGATGGCGATTAAAATATACAGACCAAATAAATTAAGAGAAGGTATCGATCCTTCGTGGTTTACAAAAAAACGTCAGAACACTGTTGCAGAAACAACGCAAAAAGCGTGCCAAATTTAAAAGAACTCAAAAGGCCCAAGATTGGCGAAGTTTTACAGAAACTCTAAATTTAGCGCGAACTTCAATGCTAGATGCTTTTAATGGTTTCCAGAACGAAACCTTGATTCGATATCTGGCAGAAAACCCAAAGGGGTTCTGGTCGTATGTTAAGAACACCGCTCCATGACGCAATGAGTAACTTCACTACCCGATAACAATGATGATGTCACTCGCGAAGTGCCACTAAAGCAGAGTTACTAATCACGATTTTACGAAATTCCTCTGGCAGAGAAGTCGAAGTAAATATTACAGAATTCGAAACAAGAACAACTGCGAACATGAGTAACTGAGAAGTAGGTATTCTCGGTGAAGCGAAGCAGCTTAAATCGCTTAATAAAAGGATGCCACTCTTACAGATTGTATGTTCATATAAAAGCTCCATACTTAGCAATCATATACAACTGCTCGCTCGTCGAAAGATTCGTACCTAAAGAGTGGAAGTTGCAAAGGTCACACCAATACGCAAGAAAGGAAGTAGGAGTAAGCCACCGAATTACAGACCCATATTACTAACGTACTGTGTTCGAACATCGTGAATTAACTCGAAGAAAACGATTTATTGACAAACAGCCAATAGAGATCGAGAAAATATCGGTCTTGTAAAACACAACTAGCTCTTTATTCCCACGAAGCAATGAGTGCCATTGACCGGAGGTGTCAGATTGAGTCCATATTTTTAGATTGCCGGAAGGCTTTTGACACCGTTCTCCACAAGCGATTTTTAATCAAATTCGTTCCTATGGTCTCAATTCTGTGACTGGATTCGTGAGTTCCTCTCAGAAATGTCACAGTTAATAGTAATTGACGGAAAGTCTTTAATGAAAACAGAAGTAATATCCTGAGCTGTATAAACGACATAGGAGAGAATCTGAGCAATTCTCTTCTGTGTTTGCACATGATGCTGTCATTTATCGTCAGATGATCAACACCAATTGTAAAATGCTTTAGACAAGATATCTGTATGGTGCGAAAAGTGGCAATTGACTCTAAATAATGGAACGTGTGAAGTGCTAAAAGAAATCCACTAAATTTCGGTTCCACGATGAATCATGAAAATCTGAAGGCTGTCTATACAACTCACTTCTTAGGCATTAACGAATAAATTAAACTGGAACGATCACATAGATAATGCTGTGGGAAAATAAACCAAAGACTGTGACTTATTGGCAGAACACGCAGAAAATACAACAGCAATGCTAAAGAGATTGGACTAGTTCTGTGCGGTGTGGGATCTGCATCAGATAGGATTGACGGAGGACATCGAAAAATTCAAAGAAGGGCAACTCAGATTGTATTGTCGCGAAATAAGGGAGAGAGTACCACGGATAAGATAAGCAAATTTGGGTGGCAGTCATTAAAACAGAGGCGTTTTTCGTTGCGGTAGGGCTTTCTCACGAAATTTCAGTCACCAACTATCTTGCAGGATGCGAAAATATTTTGTTGGCGTCAATGTACATAGGGACAAATGATCATCATAATAAAATAAGAGAAATCAGAACTCTCACGGAAAGGTTTAGGTGCTCGTGTTTACTGCACGCTGTGCAAGAGTGGATCGGTAGAGATATACAAAAAGGTACGGCCAAACTTTCAGGAAACATTCCTCACACACAAATAAAGAAAAGATGTTATGTGGACATGTGTAGGAAACGCTTAATTTTCATGTTAGAGCTAATCTTAGTTTCGTCAGTATTTACTGTACTTCCTCGATTCACCGCCAGTTGGCCCAATTGAAGGAAGGTAATGTTGCCATCAGTCCTTGTGTTGACATGCGACTCATTGCTCTACAGTACTAGCATCAAGCACATCAGTACGTAGCATCAACAGATTAGTGTTCATCACGAACGTGGTTTTGCAGTCAGTGCAATGTTTACAAATGAGGAGTTGGCAGATGCCCATTTGATGTATGCATTAGCACGGGGCAATAGCCGTGGCGCGATACGTTTGTATCGAGACAGATTTCCAGAACGAAGGTGTCCCGACAGGAAGACGTTCGAAGCAATTGATCGGCGCCCGCATCTCGTGGTCGTGCGGTAGCGTTCTCGCTTCCCACGCCCGGGTTCCCGGGTTCGATTCCCGGCGGGGTCAGGGATTTTCTCTGCCTCGTGATGGCTGGGTGTTGTGTGCTGTCCTTAGGTTAGTTAGGTTTAAGTAGTTCTAAGTTCTAGGGGACTTATGACCACAGCAGTTGAGTCCCATAGTGCTCAGAGCCATTTGAACCAATTGATCGGCGTCTTAGGGAGCACGGAACATTCCAGCCTATGACTCGCGACTGGGGAAGACCTGGAACGACGAGGACACATGCAATGGACGAGGCAATTCTTCGTGCAGTTGACGATAATGTCAGCGTCAGAGAAGTTGCTGCTGTAAAAGGTAACGTTGACCACGTCACTGTATGGAGAGTGCTACGGGAGAACCAGTGTTTCCGTACCATGTACAGCGTGTGCAGGCACTATCAGCAGCTGATTGGCCTCCACGGGTACACTTCTGCGAATGGTTCATCCAACAATGTGTCAATCCTCATTTCAGTGCAAATGTTCTCTTTACGGATGAGGCTTCATTCCAACGTGATCAAATTGTAAATTTTCACAATCAACATGTGTGGGCTGACGAGAATCCGCACGCAATTCTGCAATCACGTCATCAACACAGATTTTCTATGAACGTTTTGGCAGGCATTGTTGGTGATGTCTTGATTGGGCCCCATGTTCTTCCACCTACGCTCAATGGAGCACGTTATCATGATTTCATACGGGATAATCTACCTGTGCTGCTAGAACATGTGCCTTTACAAGTACTATACAACATGTGGTTCATGCACGATGGAGCTCCTGCACATTTCAGTCGAAGTGTTCGTACGCTTCTCAACAACAGATTCGCCCGCATCTCGTGGTCGTGCGGTAGCGTTCTCGCTTCCCACGCCCGGGTTCCCGGGTTCGATTCCCGGCGGGGTCAGGGATTTTCTCTGCCTCGTGATGGCTGGGTGTTGTGTGATGTCCTTAGGTTAGTTAGGTTTAAGTAGTTCTAAGTTCTAGGGGACTGATGACCTAAGATGTTAAGTCCCATAGTGCTCAGAGCCAACAACAGTTTCAGTGACCGATGGATTGGTAGAGGCGGACCAATTCCATGGCCTCCACGCTCTCCTGACCTCAACCCTCTTGACTTTCATTTATGGGGGCATTTGAAAGCGCTTGTCGAGCAATCCCGGTACCAAATGTAGAGACTCTTCGTGCTCGTATTGTGGACGGCTGTGATACAATACGTCATTCTCCAGGGCTGCATCAGCGCATCAGGGATTCCATGCGACGGAGGGTGGATGCATGTATCCTCGCTAACGGAGGACATTTTGAACATTTCCTGTAACAAAGTGTTTGAAGTCACGCTGGTACGTTCTGTTGCTGTGTGTTTCCATTCCATGATTAATGTGATTTGAAGAGAAGTAATAAAATGAATTCTAATATGGAAAGTAAGCGTTTCCGGACACATGTCCACATAACATATTTTCTTTATTTTTGTGTGAGGGATGTTTCCTGAAAGTTTGGCCGCACCTTTTTGTAACACCATGTAGCTTGAAGATGGTTCGATGAATCCTGTGCCAGGCACTTAATAGTGAGTGGCATTGAAATCACGTATTTTTAGATACAAATACATTATGATAGCGTGTTAAAAATGACATCAAATAACGCTTTTCTACAAAAACTGAAATGTATAATTCCTCAAATTTTCCACTACAGTTACTACATTTGGAATCCAGCGTTTTTAATTTTCTGAAAAACAGTCTCGTTTCAAGTCTGCGTAATGGCTTGTTCAACTAGTGACAGTTTCTCACCTCCGAGCCATATTTTAGGGTGATTAAATGGGAAAAAAATCACGCGGGGGTAAATCTGAAGAACGTAGTGGAAGGAGAACTGCTTGGAAATCCCGCCTGTTCATTTTTACCAGCGCGGCGTGCGATATATAGCGAGTAGGAGCATTGTCCTGGAGTTGCAGCACTGTTCTGTGCGACAGTTGTAAGACCTCTTCTTCCACTCCCTGTGCAAATGGTCCAGTAAAGACCCTTGAAAACGATGAAACAATATGTCAAACTTTACCAGTTTTTTCAAATATTTGACGGTTTGAGCCTTTGTTTAACGTGTTTGTCAAACACAAACCGTGTCTGACGTGGATGAGAGGAATTTTGCTTGGTGGCAGAATTGACAAGGTGGCAGACGTTGTTTATTTTGATGATTCACCGCGCACATTTAGCGAAAAAGAGTTTTATTACAATTTATTCCAATAAAGCTTCACACTTCAGAACTGTGAAAATAACGATCAAGTATAAAAACAAACTAACGCGGGCAGTTATCAAAACGGTAGAGGTGCTGTGTCTTTCGCAGACATATATTACGCAGGAAGACGTTAAAAGAAGAAAATCAATATTCTACGTGCAACGTACAAGCCGGGATGCAATAAAATAAAAAAAATAAAAAAAAAAACGAAATTCTCCGGCTTTTCCATGGGCGACGTATATATTCCTAGGTTGTGATGTTTTAGTGAACTGTCATTAGAGGGCCAGGTAGAAGAGTATAAATTTTCGCGTAGATGTGGCTTCATATCCAATGTGAAAGCCAAGTATCTATAGACAAGTTTTCAAAAGTAGGACTGTCCATCCGGAAAAAAGTTTATGTAACATCAGGTTCCTGGAGTAATATTTCCTCTGCAAATTTTCGTGGGTATATATTTGTCTCATTTACAGCCATTCTCTGGACCAGCAACTTGTTTTCGTTTTCTTCTTTATACGTTGCGCTAAACTCAATGAAAGAAATGCTTTGTCCACGTTGGTAGCCATTTCCACTAGTGTCAAAATACTTCGCGACACGGACAACGACTGCTTCAAGAGTGAAATTAAACGGAAATATTAAAACTAGACATGATTATCTTAATGGGATTTCCGCGATCGTTCACTAAATAAAAATATGGCATTTCAGTCTTTGATCGCTATTTTTTATTTTCAATTACCGGTTTCAGGCTAGCTGCCCATCTTCCGATCTGTTAGACAAAGTTAAAAATATATTTAACAAGAGAGATACAGTTAGTGATAGAAATATCATAGTTTACAAAGAGAAATTTTGGAACGTATTAAATGCCAACATACCATATATTGCAGTTACAGAGTAACTTGTCAGTACAGAATTATCGGTTCGCTGTCATAACTGAAGTAAATTTTGATCTGTTAAAACCTTATATCGCAGTTTTAGAGAAACCTGATTGGTAACAGTAAAAAATGCCCTCTCCCTATAAGAATTGTGCATATGTCATTATTTCACCATACATATTAATGGCGAATATACTTTTTAATAAGACAATTTTTAAAGTAATAACATATGAATAATCTTTTTTGAGTGGACCATGAACCGAAATAATTTACACTAACTTAAAATTTCTTTGTAAAGCAACTTAAAAATATAATTAAAATGTAGATATTCTTTCGAAAATTTGCGTTTCATCTTCTTTGTTTTGATTGGTGGTGGAGAGGATTTCCCCACGTCAGAATGTACACAACGCCACGCCAAGTCCTCTTCCGCCGCGCCAAATTCACCTCGCAGCCAGTACGCTGAGGGCCGTTCCGCTGCAGCTGGTTCTTGCTGGAGCGTGCTGTTGCATTCAAGAGTAAGCCTAAAACAGGTCTTTAAAAATCTCATAATAACTCCTGTGCATAAAATCACTTTGCTCATTAAGTAGTAGGCCTGGGGTTTTTCTTTGATGAGCATAAATTTCAATCTCTCCGAGCACGCTGAGATACAGACTTTTTGGAGCTTTATGTAGCACCTCCATTTGTTCATTTATATTACTCATTTCATGTTTACTATCTTTTACATGTGCTCCAAATGCTCTCCGATTGCTATGACTGCAATGTTCCCTGTATCGAATTTCAAAATTCCGCCCTCTCTGTCCTATATAATAACTGTCACAGTCAGCCCATTTGATCTTATATACTCCGGAATTGTATTTCATTTGTTTTGTCGTTGCTGGTTTATGTCTTAGTCTATGTGCCATTTTCCCTTCTTTCTGGAATGCCACAATGATGTTTTTTGGAAAGCATTTAGCAATTCTTTCCGACACAAGCCCTTTGTATGTCAGGGTGACAAACTTCTTCTTAACTTTAATTTTCCTAGAAACGTTACTGATACCCACGGATTTTTTTTTTTTGATCTTGTTAAACATACGTGCAACATCTTGTGTTCTGTATCCATTAGCTGCTGCTACTTGCTTAATAATACCTAGTTCTTTCTGCAACTCATCTTCCTTTAATGGCAATCTAAGGGCTCTGTTGAGCATTTCATGAAGGTACGCTCTTTTATGCTGTGCCTGGTGCTGCGACGTCGCTTCTATGATGTTGTCGGAACAAGCGTCATTTCTATAGACGCCGAAAACGTGCCTACTTCGTTGGTACGTCTCCGAGCTTCTTTGACAAGAGATGGCAGAGAAGAAAGAATCTGATAAACACGTTTGATAGTTACCGGGTGCTTTAACGTTGCGAATACGATTCATCCATTTTTTATTTTTTTTTACAAATAGTCTGTGAATTCTATAGAAACGCTGCCATAATATTCCTCGAATGATAATACGGTGCACTTTCAACTCCACCAACTCTCTGTTTTCTATCTTCCCAGTATAATAACGGGTCCAAATATTGTCTGTAGTCGTACTACGTCGCCATACTTTCTTAAATGCCCCGTCTCGTGCGTTTCTGGTCTGGACTCAACAAAGCCAGCGTCTCGATTCGCAGAGCATCACCCAGCAGCTTCGGTAGTGTCTGTTCATGCGACATACCTGCTAGGAGTTCACTCACGCGACTCATAATGACGACCTCTAACACGAATTTTATCATTTCGTAAGCTGAAAAATCAGTTGATCGCCCGGAACTTCCCACTTTTGCAGTGGTTGCCTTACTATATCCTGTTTTAATCATCATATTCATCATCATATTAATCATCGTCATCGCCATCATCACATCGTCGTCGTTGGCGGCGGCGACGGCGTCGTCATCATCGATATCAACATGATCGTCATCGTCGTCGGAGGCGTCATCATCATCATCATCATCGTCATCGCCACCACCACCAGCATCATCGTCATTATCAAAATCATCGTCACCTCCATCAGCCATTTGGCTGAATAGTTTTTGCACTGTTAGAGAGAGGTCTCCTCTAGAAGTTTCCGTGCGCTACGGTCTCCAGCTGTACGCATCCATGTCATGTTTGCTTGCTTTCTGATGCCATCTACAAAACTTACATTAGCCCATCGACGTAATATTTTCTTATCTATGAAATCCAGCAAAGAACTTCCTTGGTCCGTCTACCATACATTTGCCTGGCTGCATATCCAACTCACCTTCATTTCATTTTCATTACTGGATAAATACATCTTCTACTCCTGTCTGTACGCTGATCTATTCGTTTGTTTTCCTGTCTCTATTAGTAATTCCCAACATACATCTCTATACTGGTAGCTGAGCAATTCCCAGTTTATGAATGGTTTTTGCACTAAAACTCCACGTCTCACTGCCATAAGTCAAAGCTATTGTTACAAATTGATTGCAAACTTTCCTTTACAATGGAAACTTAATTTTGAAAACTGTGTTAATTTACCGGAAAAACTGCACGCCAATTACCGAGCGAGGTGGCACAGTGGTAGAACCAGTCAAATCCCCGTCCGGCTTTCCGCTTTTACGTTTCCGTAGCTACTCTAAATGGCTTCAAGGATACTGTTGCTTTCCTTCTTCATTGTTCCCCAGTCTGGGTTGTGCCCCGTCTCTCAGGGCATCGTGGTCGACAGGACTTTAAAAAAACTTAATCTTCCTTCTATCAACACTACCTGATGCTCATAAAGCGTTTCCCCCCCCTGAAATATCATCTTCAGTGGTTAGCAACACGAAAGCATATGCTATTACCTATACATGCGAGGCTCTTCCAGTAAGTAAGTTTCCCTATTTTATTTCTCTGCAAAAAGAAACTGTGTCCGTGACATGCGAGGGCTGGCGATGTAGAGTGGTATGTGTCGTCAATGCTCACACCGGCTTACGATACACACCGCTGGAGAAAAACAGCTGTTCACAAGCAGAAACGGAAGGCTTTGGCCAGAACTTTTCTGGAAACGCATCGGAGAGAGGGATATCTACCTTTAAAACGGCTTGTAACTGGAGATAAAGCCTGGGTCCATCGTCCGACTCCTGAGACGAAATGTCAGTGCACCGTGTGGAAGAAACCTGGCGTAATTGCACCAAAAAGGCAAAGGCCACACATTCGGCAGGGAAAGTGTCTGTCAGGGGGTTTTGCTCGTTCACTACCTGCCTCGCAACACCATATTGAATACAGGGAGGCATTATATGGACTAAGTAATCAGCGATCCGCCATCGAGAGAAAATGATCTGAACTCTTGTCTCGAAAAATTCTCTTCGTTCATGACAATGTTCGTCCTCATACAGCTCGAGCGACGTAGGCGGAGCTCGGAAGATGCCACGGGGAGTTGTTCCCGCATGCTCCGTGTTGACCAGATCTTGCCGCAAGTGATTTTCGCATGGTCCCCCAACTCAAAGATCATGTTGGAGATAGGCACTTCAACACCGAAGATGAAGTCACGTCAACAGTGAATAGCAGGTTGCGAGCACAGGACGCGATCTGGTGTTAACACTGGTTTCGAAAAACTTGTACCACGTTACCAAAAATACATGGAAGACATGGCAATATGTAGAGAGGTAACAGAAGCATTGTGCAACGTCAATACAATTATTTCAACGTAAAAAGTTATGTGTTTCGATAAATTTTTTTTTGTTGGTATAATGGAAGGAAACTTACTTACTGAAGAACGAAAGTAACTTGTACGACTGCATAAGGTCCCCGCGAGGACGGAGAACTGCCGCAGTACGACGTGGCATGAGCTCGACTAACGTCTGAAGTAGTGATGTTGGGATTTGACACCATGAATCCTGCAGGGCGGTTCATAAATCCGTAAGAGTACAAGGGACTGGAGATCTCTTCTGAACAGCACGTAGCAAGGCATCCCAGATATGCTCAATAATGTTCATGTCTAGGAGTTTGGGACCAGTGAAAGTGTTTAAACGCAGAAGAGTGTTCCTGGAGCCCCTCTGTAGCAATTCTGGACGTGTGGGGTGTCGCATTGTCCTGCTGGAATTACCCAAGTCCGTCAGAATGCACAATGGACATGAATGGATGCAGGTGAGCAGAGAGGATGCTTATGTACGTATCACCAGTCAGAGTCGTATGTGGACGTATCAGGGGCCCCATATCACTGTCCCATATCACTCTTAACTGCACTCGCCCCACACCATTACAGAGCCTTCACCAGCTTGAACAGTCCCCTGCTGACATGCAGGGTCCATGGATTCATGACGTTGTCTCCATACCCGTAGACGCCCATCCGCTCGATAAAATTTGAAACGAGACTCGTCCGGCCAGGCAACATGCTTCCAGTCATCAACAGCCCAATGTCGGTGTTGACGGGCCCACGCGAGGTGTGCAGCCATCAAGGGTACACGAGTAGGCCTTCGGCTCCGAAAGCCCATACTGATGATGTTTCGTTGAGTGGTTCGCACGCTGACACTTGTTGATGGCCCAGCATTGACGTTTGCAGCAATTTGCGGAAGGGCTGCACTTCTGTCACGTTGAACGATTCTCTTCAGTCGTCGTTCCGTTCTTGCAGGATTTTTTTCCAGCCGCAGCGATGTCGGAGATTTGATGTTTTACCGGATTCGTGATATTCACGGCACACTCGTGAAATGGTCGTACGGGAAAATCCCCACTTCATCGCTACCTCGAAGATGCTGTGTCCCATCGCTCGTTTGCCGGCTATAGCACCACGTTCAAGCTCACTTGAATCTTGATAACCTGCCATTGCAGCAGTAGCAACCGATCTAACAACTGCACCAGACACTTGTTGTCTTGTACAGGCGTTGCCAACGGCAGCGGCGTATTTTGCCCGTTTACATATTCTGTATTTGAATGTCCGCCTCCGTAGCGTAGTGGTAGCGTTTCCGCCTACCACGCAGGGGGACAGGGTTCGATTTCCGGCAGGGGACTGGGTGTTGTGTGTCTTTCATCATCATTGACCCGTAAGTCGCCGAAGTGGCGTCAACTAAAAGGGATCTGCAATATGGCGGCCGAACTCCCCCGCATGGGACCTCCCGACCAACAATGCCATACGCTCATTTCATTTCATTGTATTTGAATACGCATGTCTACGAGGTGCGGCTAGAAAAAAACCGGACTGATGCTAGAAAAAAACATTTATTTACAATTATTTACAATTTCATGTTGTCTCCTTCAATGTACTCTCCTCCTCGGTCTCTACACCGCTCCATACGAATTTTCCACTGTTCATAGCAATGCTGCAGATCATTTTCGGTAAGTCCATACATTACTTCCGTCGCTTTTTCTTTTACTGTTTCAACAGTCTCAAATCTAGTTCCTTTCAAAGCTGACTTGACTTTAGGGAAAAGAAAAAAGTCACAGGGGGCCAAATCAGGTGAGTAGGGTGGATGATCTAAGATGGGAATGTTGTGTTTTGCCAAAAACGTCTTCACTGACAACGCACTGTGAGCTGGGGCATTGTCTTGGTGAAGGATCCATGACTTTTTTCTCCACAAATCGTTCCGTTTTCTCCGTACTCGCTCACGTAGGGTAGCCAGGACGCTAATGTAGTAATGCTGATTCACTGTTTGTCCCTCTGGTACCCAATCAATGTGCACAATCCCTTTGATGTCAAAAAAAACAATCATCATTGCCTTGAATTTCGATTTTGACATTCGTGCTTTTTTTTGTCGTGGAGAACCAGGAGTTTTCCAATGCATCGATTGGCGTTTAGTTTCGGGATCGTAAGTAAAAAACCGCGATTCATCGCAAGTAATAACATTTTGTAAGAAGGTGGGATCACTTTCAATGTTTTCCAGGATGTCAGAACAAATCATTCTTCGGCGTTCCTTCTGTTCAATTGTGAGACACTTTGGAACCATTTTTGAACACACTTTGTTCATGTTGAAACTTTCATGAAGAATCTGCCAAACACTTTCCTTGTCAACTCCTGTTAACTCAAACACTGCTCTGATCGTTAAACGGCGATCTTGTCGAACAAGTTTACCGATTTTTTCAATGTTTGCATCAGTTTTTGCTGACAATGGTCTGCCAGTGCGAGTGTCATCACTGGTGTCTTCGCGGCCATCTTTAAATCGTTTAAACCACTCAAACACTTGTGTTCGCGATAAACAATCATCGCCGTACACTTGTTGTAACAGTACAAACGTTTCACTTGCAGATTTTCCTAGTTTGAAACAAAATTTGATGTTAACACGCTGTTCTTTCTGTACACTCAACATTTTCCGACGCACAGACAAAACGTCAACTACTTAAAACAGGCGCCACGGGCAGACTGAGTGCAGGAGGCAGATGAAACTCGAGCAGTAGGCGGAGCGAGAGTCACGTGACAGGCCACGCGACTTTCAGCCTTATTGCATTCGTTTTATTGTTTCACCAGTACTAGTCCGGTTTTTTTCTAGCCACACCTCGTACATCAGTTTCTTTGGCGCTCCAGTGTAGATTGAAGTTCCCCGCCGTGTTTATCAGTCTGTGTGTCGTGGCTAATCTCAGGAACTGCTGTAGGGATTTTGAAACGATTTTCACTAACAGGTAGACTGATTGACGAGCAATGTTTGTATATATAACTTCTTACGGCTACGCCAACCAACTCGTCCATAGACACTTCGCTACCCATGCGAAGCTGGGCTGGGTAGCTAGCACACGGTTCATAAAACGTCAGCTTCTGGTAAAAGCGATGAAGGCATGTTGTTAGTACATACCGACAGTAAAAAGGAGACCATGCCTCGTATCATTCAGTATCTGTAGGAAAATACGTAGCTTCACTGTAGCACGCCAAACACAAAAGGCGAATTGTTAACAGTTCTGTAATATGAAGAAACCTATTAAAGATTGAAATTGCACTGCAACACTTGCACATTGTTTAGTTCAGACGACACTGTCGTTACAAAGGAATGTGGGCACCTGCATACACTCTCATTTGGTATATGAGCAATGGCTTAGACACGGCCCAGTAACATTAATGTCAACGCGTAATAGTCACTACGGGTGGGCGGCAGCACTAGCAGTAGAGGGTATATAAAGCGTGTCGAGGGACGCGGAAAACAGTGCAGTCGTTGTCGTAATGCGGAAGCGGAGCGACTTATCTGGCGTTACTTGGCTTTTGGTCCAACAGTGGAAGCGTTTCCGAAACGGCTAAGTCTGAAACTGTTCGCGGTCCTCCTTGCTTAAATTATAATTATACCGTGCATGGCAAAACGGCGCTGTCCAAAATCGGCGCGGAGTCAACGGTGGTGCACTACAGGCCATAGTTGACAGGGATGAACGACGGCTGCAGAGATGCTTGAGGGAGAAGAGACGTGCAACTGTTGTGCAACTGACCGCCCAGATGAACCGAGAGGCTTTCAACAGTGTCTTCCCCACGATCGTTCAACGAACGTTGTTGTACATGGGCCTCCTCAGAAGTCGCCTATTTCATGCACTCATGCTGGCCGCTGTTCATCGGCGACGAAAGCTGCAATTTGTGAGCCAGTGCCGCAACTGGACGCCCATTGAGAGCCGACAGGTGGCCTTTTCATATGAATTATGTTTTATGCACCATCGGACATACGGCCTTCGGCGGTATGGCTCTGCAACAATCGTTGGAAGGGTCCAGGCTGGAGAATGGAGCGTTACGGTATGGGGAAAGTATTCGTGACATTCCGTGGGTGATCTCGTCATTCTGGAACGCTCACACGTGTGCATCTATCCTTGGGGACCATGTGCACTCCTACATGCAGTTTGTTTCTCCTCGGAATAATGGTACCTACCAGCAGGACAATTCAACGTGTCACACAGCTGGCGTTGAACGTGCTTGACTCTAGGAGCACCAGCGTAAGTCTACCGTACCCTTCTGGCCACGAAACTCTCCCGATTAAAACCCAATTAAGAACCTGTGTAACCTCCTCGATTGAGCGAAACCTAGGGCAGCTGGCCACGTTGCTGGAGCCGGCTTGGGTTCACATCCCTGTCGGTAGCTTCCAGAACTTCACTGAGTCTCTTCGAGCGCGGCAGTGCTGCAAAAGGTGGTTAACGGGCTTTTGACAGGTGATCGCATTAATATGACTGGACCTTGTAATTTCCACATGAGAGGGCAACATCTGTTAATCGTTAACGTTCCATATTACAAACGATTCTCGGTGTGACTGTCATCTGCATCCACGAAACTTGGAACTGCACTAGAAAAAAATGGTTCAAATGGCACTAAGCACTATGGGACTTAACATCTGGATTCATCAATCTCCTAGATTTAGAACTACGTAAACCTAACTAACCTAAGGACATCACACACATCCATGTCCGAGGCAGGATTCGAACCTGCGACCGTAGCAGCCGCCTTGTTCCGGACTGAAGCGCCTAGATTCGCTCGGCCACCGCGGCCAGCAACTGCACTAGAGATTGCTCTACTTCTGCCCGAAACATCTCAGTTGGGATATTGGCTATCTCCCTCGCTATGCTCAACTTCCACCTCCAAGGTGTGTTAGTGTCCTTCTGATAAACCTTGTCCTACATGGAACCACACAGCCAGAAATCACAAGTGTTGAAATCTTCATCTACATGGATACTCTGCAAATCACATTTATGTGCCTGGCAGAGGATTCATCGAATCACCTTCACAATTCTCTATTATTCCAATCTCGTATAGCGCGCGGAAAGAACGAACACCTATATCTTTCCGTACGAGCTCTGATTTCCGTTATTTTATCGTGGTGATCGTTTCTTCCTATGTAGGTCCGTGTCAACAAAATATTTTCGCATTCGGAGGAGAAAGTTGGTGATTGGAATTTCGTGGGAAGATTCCGTAGCAACGAAAAACGCCTTTTTTAAATGATGTCCAGCCCAAATCCTGTATCATTTCTGTGGCACTCTCTCCCATATTTCGCGATAATACAAAACGTGCTGCCCTTCTCTGAACTTTTTCGATGTACTCCGTCAGTCCTATCTGGTAAGGATCCCACACGGCGCAGCAGTATTCTAAAAGAGGACGGTCAAGCGTAGTGTAGCCAGTCTCCTTAGTAGATCTGTTACATTTTCTAAGTGTCCTGCTAATCAACGCAGTCTTTGGTTAGCCTTCCCCACAACATTTTCTGTGTGTTTCTTCCAATTTAAGTTGTTCGTAACTGTGATCTTGGTGGCCACAGAGTTTCGAACTGTCGGCCAATGATTCGGTTTTCTCCGAATGTGTTACGGGATAACCTGGCGACCTCATGAGGAATGTGAAGTAGAGGTCCGTGGTGTAGAGGTCCGTGGTGCATTAAAACAGCTGAGTCCAAAGCACGTCTCTCCAGTAGAGCAGGGATTACGTGTTGGTGAAGCAGATCAAAGTAAAGTGTGCCGTTCACACTGCATGTCCTTGGTCCTTGGTGTCCGAGTTCCTGTGGGGTTGTAACACTTGCACAGAGTGACTTTTGCCCGGAGTGACACTTGCACGGAGCCTGGGGCTCTTGCTGGGCTAACTACGGGCACACTAAGAAGTCCAGCAGTTCAGCACAGCTGCTCGTGCGAGGTAGCTCTCACTGACACCACTGCTGTGAGCAATCATGTATGGCTTCAGGGTGGTTCATTAAAGCGTTTCGTGGCAAATTTACTTTAGGACTGTTTTATTAATGAGAACTGACAATAAAATTCAACGTAATGAGAACTGGCAATGCAATTCAACATCACTTTCAAAGATGATGCAAAGGACGGGGAGGGGCAGCTAATGATAATGCAAAGAACGGGGGGGGGGGGGGGGGGAGGGGGGGCAGCTAAGTAAGAAACATGGTACTTCTTACGTCTGTTGCAGCCTTATGACGACTACCGTTTTAAGACGAAATTTAAATTGACAAATTTAATGTCGATGAATATTACATAATAGCAACTGTAGACTTGTAAAGTCGTGAAAATTTACGTTGAGGAAATAGAAGTCTACGACACTAATTTTGCTACAAAACTAATCACGCAAACATCACACAGTACGTGTGTAAGTTCTAAGTGTGACTTAAGCCGAAAATCAGTGAAACTGCGCAGCCCTTTGCAAGCTGAAAAGCAGCGTGGTAGCTTAATGTACCTGTAGATTCATGAGTTGAGCGTTCCTCCTGAAAATAAAAATGTATTTTTATAGTGAAAATGGAAGAAAAATTATTGAGACGTTTATTTCTCCGCTGCCATGTGATAATACTTTTCTTTTTTTTCACGCACATCGGCTTCTCGCTGTTCATCTTCCAAGTGTCCATAATTTTTCGTATGGAATCTATTGCAGTGTTGTTGTAAACTAAATTTTTTCGTTGTATTCAAAATTTTGAATAACATTAATAGAATATTAAGCATGTCAAGACTCCATCGCATACAATAAACATATAGACTAGGTATCATGCACGTATACGTTGATGTCGATGTGTCTGACCGCTTTGAAGTTCCTAACCCAACCATCATGCAACTTTTAATCGCTTTAAAAACAACTGCTCTCCATTTCAATGGGAGACACCACCTCAAAAATTTCAATTTTTTTAAAGTAATGGCTATTTCGCATCTTTAGGGTATTTACTCTTAGATCCCAAAACGATTTGGCTGTATTCAAATTAAAAGTACGTCGAAGAGCTGTTTGAAACACGAACGCATAAGCGGCTATGGGACACCGAGAGATGCTAAAGATAATTTCTAATTTCCATCACCATCAAACAGAACCGTCTTTACTCAGAATTTGGCACAAACTCAAACTAAGAAAGTTGCAAGATTTCCAGGAAAACTGAAGCTATACAATTGGTACCCATTCGTTGGAAATCAATTACTTTGCCTGTTGACTGTGTAAATGTAAATTTAGGGAATGCACTGAAGTACTGGAGACTGTGAGAGATTTTTATTCAGAAAATTCAAGAAAAAGACTATAATGATCCTGAAATTACAAAAAGAAGCCTCATTTCAACCATAAGTTTGTTTTTCTAAGCTCGCTGACTTTTTTCCTCTTTTCCCAGCAAGTTTAAAATTAGTCGGTCAAACTGGTGGCCGTGGTACCCTGCATCTTCTCGAACGTTTTTCAGTAGTGAGTAAACATTCGGATGAACTTTAGATATTAATGTGCTTATTCTTCGATTCCATCCTTCTGACAGGTTATTAGTGCGACGACGCCTTCCACTGCAGTTCCACATCTCGCCTGGCATCGAGCCACTGGTTCAAAAAATAGTCACAAAAGTGCTGAAGCTTTCAGTTATCAGGTGTGCTCTCCTAAATACACAGCCAACCGTCACCAACCATTTCCAGGGGAATACGTGCTAGAGCAGAACACATTCTTATGTGCCAGCGTATTTCTGAAGATGTCGAACAGTTGCATCGATGAAATATTGTGTGATTTACACAACACGATCCGGCGGCAAACCCGAGAAGTGTATTTACAGCGTATTTCTCCATCTTCCTTATACGCTAGAACAAGGCTGCAACACTGAACTTGTTTCCACAAACATTGATTAAAAAGACAATTGCAACCAGTAATCTCTGTAGGAGATTTGGAATAGGAATTAAAATCCATGGAGAAGAAATAAAAACTTTGATGTTTGCCGATGACATTGTAATTCTGTCAGGGACAGTGAAGGTTCAAATGGTTCAAATGGCTCTGAGCACTATAGGACTTAACATCTGAGGACATCAGTCCCCTAGAACTTAGAACTACTTAAACCTAACTAACCTAAGGACATCACACACATCCATGCCCGAGGCAGGATTCGACCCTGCGACCGTAGTGGTCGCGCGGTTCCAGACTGAAGCGCCTAGAACCGCTCGGTCACAATGGCCGGCGACCGCGAAGGACCTGGAAGAGCAGTTGAACGAAATGGACAGTGTCTTAAAACGAGGATATCAGATGAACATCAACAAAAGCAAAACGAGGATAATGGAATGTAATGTAACTAAATCAGGTGATGCTGAGGGAATTAGATTAGGAAATGGTATATGAAAATAGTAACTGTTCTTGAAAGAACAGATACCATTGATGACCGTGCAGCTTCTCTAGAATAAATTTTAATTAATTTAAACCCTCAGCTACCGACAGGTTTTGTTGACATACCTTAATGGGGACAGCTGAAAATGTGTGCCCCGACCGGGACTCGAACCCGGGATATCCTGCTTACATGGCAGACACTCTATCCGTGTGAGCCACCGAGGACATAGATGAATAGCGCGACTGCAGGGACTTATCCCTTGCACGCTTCCCGTGAAACCCACATTCCCAACTGTCCACAATCTACATACGTAATGTTCCTAATAGAACTTTGCCCATCCACTCGTTACTCGCGCACACTTAAGTTGAGACACTTAGGAAATGAGACACTTAAAGTAGTAGATGAGTTATGCTATTTGGGGAGCAAAATAACTGATGATGGTCGGAGTAGAGAGGATATAAAATGTAGACTGGCTATGGCAAGGAAAGCATTTCTGAAGAAGGGAAATTTGTTAACATCGAGTGTAGATTTAAGTGTCAGGAAGTCTTCTCTGAAAGTATTTGTATGGAGTGTATCCACGTATGGAAATGAAACATCGACGATAAACAATTGAGACAAGAAGAGAATAGAAACTTTCGAAATGTGGTGCTACAGGAGAATGCTGAAGATTAGATGGGTAGATTGCGTAACTAATGAGGAGGTACTGAACAGAATGGGGGAGAAGAGGAATTTATAGCACAATTTGACTATAAGAAGGGATCGGTTCGTAGGACATGCTCTGAGGCATCAAGGGATCACCAATTTAGTATTGGAGGGCAGCCTGGAGGGTAAAAATCATAGAGGGAGACCAAGATATGAATACGCTAAGCGGATTCAGAAGGATGTCGGTTGCAGTAGTTAATCGGAGATGAAGAAGCTTGCACATGATAGAGTAGCATGGAGAGCTGCATCAAAGCAGTCTCTGGACTGAAGACCACAACACAAAACCTCTGTTTCAGAAAACAAACTGTTAGCTACTCAGACGACGACAGTTTCAAAGTTCACCATCAGATACGCAGGGTTCCATCCAGGCATGTTACTTTTAATAGCTTTAAAAAAAGTTCATGTTTCTCGCATTTTAGTTGACAACAAGGCGTCAACATCTAGACTGGTGTTTGTTTCTTCCCAAGAACTAAAAGTATTCAGGTCGGCGTGGAGAATATGGTAAACAATTGTCCACACTGCTTGTTCGAACTCTTGAACGTTCCTTTCACAAAGAATGATTCGCAGTTTGACTGACACGTTTATTCCATTTCGCTGGCAAACACCAATATCTGTCGTTCGGTCCCCTGTTATCATTTGCAAGTAAAAAATTGCTACCATCATTCATCAACAAATTATTTTCTTGGAAGAATATTCTTCCAGAAACGGTGGGATCTTGTGACGTTCGCATATATTTTCGCCCAATGCCATGTAACGATTGTTTCGCACTTTTGTGTGATAGTAATGATGTTACTAAGTCGTAGCCTCGATTGAAGAGCTGCCCTACTTTCTCAATGTAAACTGGCGAAACTGTAGCGTCTGTTTCTTTTGCTCTCTTCTTTGAGTTGACAAGGTATTTTCACACTTTATTTGCTGCTCCATCTGAAATACAAACATGGCTACCTTCCCCTAAAACTGTGTTATTTTTTGTGGTTAGTCTTCCTGTGCATTTATTCTTTTTAAAGTTTACACAACGGCAGTTGTTTGTATAGTCCGCTATACGCCGATGCCCGTTGTAAATCAGTAAAGGCTTTCCTTTGGTGGTCTCGGTGAATTTCGTCGTCTCTGCACTAAAATACGGAACACCAGTTGCCAGTCAGATGTCAACTGCAGTTCTGAACTCTGGGAGAAAGCCACGCACACTACGAACTGACGTGGGGACAGGGAACTTTGTGCAGAAATGGGCTTTGGCCCTCCCGAGAATTCGTCGTAGCGGCTTCTAGAACACTCTGTCCGCTACCTATAGTGTCCTGGGCCCCGTGCAAATGTCAGCAAATTCCCTCTCGGTAGAAGTGTCACTCTGTGCAAGTGCCACAAACTTATTTCTACCATAGCCGCGCGGGTTAGCCGCTCGGTCTTCGACGTCTTGTCACGGTCCGCGCGGCTCCCCCCGCCGGAGGTTCGAGTCCTCATTCCGGCATGGGTGAGTGTTTCGTCCTTAGCGTAAGTTAGTTTAAGTTAGATTAAATAGTGTGTAAGCTTAGGAACCGATGACCTTAGTAGTTTGGTCCCATAAGACCTTACCACAAATTTCCAAATTATTCCTGCCACGTTGCCAGACCACTACTGGCACCTAATGGAAAGTCATGACACTAATGCTAGTAACAACGCAAATCCTGCGGTGCATTGTCTGAACGTCATTCCTATAAAGTTGGGTACCCATGTGGTATATGTCTCTCCATCTACACTTGCTCATGTAGCAAAAGTTCAAGTACAAAACTCTCTAGACATGTCACGTGGAAATTATGTGACAGTGCGGTGACAACCTGTTCAACAATATTATCTAAAAATAAAATTTTCTTCTCCTTCATCCGCGTCTTTCCACAATAGTGATGCGTTGGGAAGACCTTGTAGGTATGCTTTATTCTCTTTATTCAGCGACTGGAAAAGTTTATTGTTACTGCAAATCACTCCAGCACAGTTTTTTGTGAGATTTTTGCTTCCTTGTTTGTATCTTCCGAGAAAACTGTAATAGCATTACATATGTCACACGTACCTGATTGTGAAGAATTTTCCCTGCGTCTGTGGTGCGCAAAGACAGCTGTTCTATGCTACGTAGTAAAGAGACAGCAACTAGAACGCTCTAAGTGCGTTAAGTCGGGAAGCAACAATCAGCTGAGGCGACAGTCCCTCCGAAACAGCTGAATGGACAATAAATAATGTGTCCCCGTGCAGGGGCCACGTTATTTTAGACATAAAAAGATTATTAATAATTAGAACAACGGTGCTAAAAATGATGAACTCTTGCTGTTTAAGTACCTAAATGTAAAAGCCAGTTCTTTTGTTACACACTCGTATATTCTGTTGCCTTTGTCCGTTACATACGTGGTCTCTACGTTTAATGAAAATAGAATTCATTTAGCACTTAGTAATACTTGTTTTGTGATTCGTATCGGCATTAGAAAAAGTTAATATTCATTGTTCTGTGACAGACTCTGCACTACCAGACATGGCGGCGTATTAACACTATGCCTGGGCTTCGTGCTTCATACCGAGCGTCTATGAAAATAGAACAACGAGTAGCTCTTGTGGTGGCCAAAAACTGTGTCAAAAATTAATCTCACAACTCGCATTCACTACCGAAAACTGCTGCACTACTACACAACAGAGGAAAAACGAAGCCTTTAAACTTTTACCGATCCAGAACCAGAGACCCGAACACTCAAAAACGATGCAAAGAGTGGCATAGTTTAACTTTTCGACGATAATGTGATAACTGAAAATGGAGCTCAACCTCTCTTTGCTCAAATGGGACTGTTTAGGAAAATCATGTAAAATGTTTTGCGTGGTCGAAAGGGGGTTTGAACTCTTCCTTAACCTTAGCTCGATCCGAAAATGGTTCAAATGGCTCTGAGCACTAAGGGACTTAACATCTGAGGTCATCAGTCCCCTAGAACTTAGAACTACTTAAACCTAACTAACCTAAGGACATCACACACATCCATGCCCGGGGCAGGATTCGAACCTGCGACCGTAGCGGTCGCGCGGTTCGAGACTGAAGCGGTTCTGCTCGACCACAACGGCCGGCAGCTCGATCCGAGTGGTGAAGATAAAATTTATATATCATACGAGAGTCACTCTGAATCAATTATGAAAAGAATTGTAACATTTCGTTTTCAAAAACGTGAGCGATTGACTGTAGCTGCCGTCCTCGCTTTAGAAGACTACAATTAAAATATCCAAAATAGTAGTAAAATGTCACTTAGTGGACCTGTTCCGTGCTACACATTTCCGTTAGGACTGTGCTACGTTACTCTGTGTGAGGGTCGCTGTTCTAAAGTGATGCCTTTCCTGGCGTACCATAAAATGTGTGTGTGTATGCTTCTACGCATTGTTTCGTTTAAATTTGAGACACCCTTTTCCCACGACTAGGTGCTATCGTTACTCTAAATTACTCGGTTCTGGCAAGTCCAGCTTTAGTTTGTCCTTGCTTCAAAAGGCGATAGTAAATTAATGTTTTTCTTTTCTTGTAAATAGAAATTTTTATGTTGAATGTCTGCGATAGGAAGGAGATACCTTTGCGCTTGTATGTAAAAGCAACTGCCATCAAAGGTAGAGAACAGCAACCTCCCAAGAAAGTCAACGGACATGATTCCTCCCAACAAGGAGATAAAGAATTGTAGATTGGTCGTACGAGGGATAACGCCATTTCATCCAGGCAGCAGGACAAACGACAATAATTATCGTCGCGTGTGAATTAATTTCGTTGCTCAACAACTCTTTTCCTAGAAGAAGCTGCCCTCCTACTCTTTTCCGCATTCCCAAAGAACACAAAATCTTGTTTTTGCAAGAACTTACCTTTGCACTTGCTCAAATAACACTCATTTGAGTTGTAACCAGTGGCGCATCTTTTAAAACAACTGCTGGAGGGCGTAAGATCAGCGATCTGTAGAGGGTTATCCAGAAACTTTTTGTAGACAGGCACAGCCACTTGCAGGTCTCAGCAGACTGTAGGTTGAGAGAGACAGAGAGAGAGAGAGAGAGAGAGAGAGAGAGCTCATTGAGCTGCTTTGCGCTGTTTTGTGGGTAAGGAAATGTCCAGGCTCGGGACTGTCAAGCGTTGCTTATCTAATACTCGTCCTATGAGCAAACACCGTGTCCTGATGCATCAGGATATTTTGGTTCATGCTTAGCAGCTTCTCTGTAATCCTTTCAGAAAGTTTAGGTATACATATATTATCCACTCTGCATATGTTGAAGTACGAGTGCGCTGAATTGTCTAGTTGCTGCGAAGAAGTCGAAAACTATCTATTTTGCCGGCACTAAATGCTGTCTTCTCTTTTGTTGAACGGGAAAGTCCATAAAAGATCCAGACGCACGATAAAACGAATTAATCTTTCACTGTGCTGCGAAGCATGTGCTGTTTTTGAACTGGCAGGCAGTTTAAAATATAAAGTCTTGTTCGTCTATGAGTGACATTAATTCAGGAGCCCTTCACCGCGAATGTCCAGTTTGATCTGACAGAGTGCGAAAAGAGCAGCATCTACTACAAGCAAATTCTGCCAATTAAGGCACTGATTTGTCGCTAACGCCGTTTTTCAGTAGTAAAAAACTATCGCACCGAAATGTATTCCTCCCAACTCCAAGATTCTTAGCGACTGAATACTGTGGGATGGGCGACGTGTTTGCCATTCTGCATCTACCGTTTCCAGCAGTAGTTGACGCACGATAACACGAATTAATCTTTCACTGTGCTGCCAAGCATGTGCTGTTTTTGAACTGGCAGGCAGTTTAAAATACAAAGTCTTGTTCGTCTATGAGTGACATTAATTCAGGAGCCCTTCACCGCGAATATCCAGTTTGATCTGACAGAGTGCAAAAAGAGCAGCATCTATTACAAACAAATTCTGCCAATTAAGGCACTGATTTGTCGCTAACGCCGTTTTTCAGTAGTACAAAACCATCGCACCGAAATGTATTCCTCGCAACTCCAAGATTCTTAGCGACTAAATACTGTGGGATGGGCGACGTGTTTGCCATTCTGCGTCTACCGTTTCCAGCAGTAGTTGAATAGGAATCAGATTTTTTGTATATTCTTGTACAAAATGTTCTGGATTTTCTTTCTGCATCAAATTAAAGAAAAATGCAAGCTTCCGATGATCACATCCATTCTGATCGTCAGTATCCGCTGAATATCTAGTTTTTACTTTAGTTGGATCCGGCAAAAAAAAAGTTTTTTTTTTACATATAGCTGGAAGTTGCGACAACTGATTACACTGGGCCCTTATGTCATGTGTTTTAGTGGAAATGCAACAGTGGACCGGAAGCTTGCTGTAAACGGTAAATATTGAGAACTCAAACACCCAATTAATATTTGGTAAATGTGTAGGACTTTTCAGTACAGTGTCAATACAAAACATACGTACCACAGAGAAAGTCCCTTCTTGGAACTGACAGTGTTATTCGTTCGTGTAGAATGCGTGTTGACCTTAGTCCGCTGTTCTTTTCAGACGCCTACATTACAGGCAATTTAAGCATTTGTACAGGTCAGAGTTCACGAGTAAGAAGTTCAAAATGTTTTGCTGCCTCGCGCTACGAGAAAGAGTCATTAAAACCCAGGCACGCTTCTAAGTGGTAGTTAATCTTCTGCCAGTGCAATTTCGGAGAAGTTCTGTCCTCTGAGCAAGAAAACGAGCGGAAAAACTTCGACCATCAACGTAAATGACAATCAATTGTGCCAGAGAAATTAAGGTTCATCAATCACAATTCAGCCAAGTATCTCCCATCTGCAAGAACTTCACGACAGCACTCGGGCTTTCAACTCCCGCACCCAACTTGATGAGCGGACGTGTAAATATTTCTGGAAGACATGGCGTCGATCAAAAAGTGGGCATCCTCAGATTTATTTTATGGATAACAGTGGCGTCGTATAGAGCGTCCTTCAGAGAGCATCATGGCGTCTCAAACAAAACAAGCCTGCCCGTTCCAGTTTATGCCTGCATGTCATCTTATGTAACGCTTCAGTCTAGCGTAGTGGACAGGTTTCTGCACTAAAGGGCAAACCGTAGTAGACCTCACCCTAAACGTAATAAGAGTGAAACGAATAAGTTAGTGGCCAATGCTGAGATGTTCCTTGACAGAGGCTCTGCTCAGAATAATAAATGTAGACACACTGATGCCTTTGTTGATACGAATGGTAGACATCATCGAAAATTTGCTTGGGAAGTTAACTTCAAAGCGATGTTTCAGACTCTAAATTGCTTTCAAAATCTTATGAATATATGAAAAGAACACCATTTTTAGTACGCTGCATTCATGCACTACTGTGAGAAATTAGGTGTTTACTTCCGGACGAAGCCAGTTTTTCGTTCTCTGTGATAGGTCCATGAACGGTGAAACTTCTTTATTAAGTTTTTTACTTATTTGGACTAAAATAACTGAGACGGTGAAACTTCTACGTTATTTAATTCTGAAACTGCTGAGTGAAATTGAATGCAAGTGTCACTTTGCTATTTTTTTATCATTTCATTTCTGACCTATACTATACAGACGAAACGCAATCTGACTGCAAATAACTAACACAATAGAATAGCCCTGTATTAGAAGAAATCCTCAATCTGACTGCAAATAATTAACACAAAAGAATGGCCCCGAGCTAGAAGAAATCCTAGCAATAACCCATACATTTCATAAGTCACTTACCTCAAAGAAAATCTTCATTACACGAACTACAGCGATATAGCAAGAACCAATACAGCTAGCTAAATAAAAGATTCTAACTAATGTAGGCTCTAACTGCTAATAGGCATATGGTTAGCAAAGGAAAGATTTTGTTGGTGAGAAAACAATGTATTTACCAAATTTTACCTTAATAATGTGACATCCATTTCAAAAAATTATATAATCGTCTGTGACATCCAGTTCCAAAATAATTATATAATCATTAACAATCTTACAGACCATCCGCTTGCGCTAACACATCAAACCTCTGATCTCCATCACTGTTAACTATTAACTTCCAACCTCCATCACTGCTGACTATAAACTCCCAACTGCCATCACTGCTGGCTCTTCACTCCCAACAACGAGTCCGACCAGCTACACAGAGTCTCTTACATAGGGCACACAGAGCTGTCAAAGCTACTAAAGCAGTCTATCGCGCTGCCAACATACACACATATAAACAGGCTACTTACAACGATAGCAGCCGATACGTTTTAACGACACGCGTTTGAGAGGTACTGCGTCTAAGTAATAACCGAAGGCTGTAAATGATTTTGTGTGTTACGTAAACTTTCTCAAAATATTAGACGAATTAATATCTTTTCACATTTCAAAAGACAGCGAATGGCCCATCTTCCATCACAATAGCTATCTCTTCTTGCAGCTCACGCTCTTCAATCCTCCCTCCCCCACCAATTTTCCCTCCTCTTGTCTACAGAGTTCGCAATCAAAATTCTATTCTGTCCTAGCAACCACTGTCACTTTCATTTCAATCCTCTCCTATTTCACGATCCCTTCCACTTTTTCTGATACCACACAAAGCTTCAAAAGTGCTAAGCTAATCAATATCGTTCTTAATGCCTCCATTATTTTATTATTGTTGTCACTATTATTACTGTAAACTATTTCTTTTGTTAATAATGCGAATTATTGAGTTTGACATGTAATAAGTAATTAATATCATTCTTAATTCCTCAGTTACTTTATCACCATTATTAGTGTTACTGTTATTATTAATGCAAACTATTGTTAGTATTAATAATGAAAATTATTGTTATTGCGACTTATGTAAATCTTTTTATGTGTTGTTTGTGGTCAAATGTAAGAGGGGGCCTTAAGGCCATAACCTGGTCAGGCTAAATAAGCCATAAATAAATAAATAAAAATAAATAATTCAAAAACTGATCCATTTAAGACCTAAGAAAGCCCTATATCTCTATCCTATGTAAATACTTTTTGTTGTAGTCATTTAACCGAGCTTTTTGTTTATACATTTTGAGTGGCCATCCAGAACTTCAAGCTGTAATTAGTTCTCCAGTTACAAAACTGAAACACAACGGCAATCATAACGTTGTATGCAGAAAATTTAAAGATAAGATACATGTATAGGGGAGTAGATGGCTGAGGACTTGCAAAAGCGATAGAACGTAATGGATAATGCCTTGGAAAGAAATTATGAGATGAACATCAGTAAAAGTAAAACAAGGGTAATTAAATATAGGCGAAGTAAATCTGGTGGTGCTGAGGGACTCTTGGCATTCCTCCTATACTCGAACACTATTGCAGAGGCTCTCTAACTGTATTGGAATAGCGCCTCAGCATCTAAATGGGTTGAGGCTTGGATCAGAATTTTGACCGAGGAGGGAGACGTGCTCAGGTAGTCCGTCCAGTTACACAAAGCTAGTGTGCCAGAGTGGCACAGTCGCCAACACATTTGCCTAGTGAGTAGCAGACTCGGGTTCGAATCCCAACCTTGGTACAAATTTTCATTCCTCACTTCAGTCTGCATCATAGATGTTTGAGACTTGATAAGATCCCTGGAAGGATATAGTTTCATATGAGTAAAATAATTGATGGTGGCTGAAATACTGGAAGAAAGAAAATGCTCTTCTGGGAAAATGTGCTTTTTCGATTTCCTTCCTTCAGTCAAATTGAACTACGATATAAAATACAGACTGGCATAACCAAGAGAAGCATTTCTGAAAAAGGGAAATTTGTTAATATCTAATGTAAATTTATGTGTTAGGAAGCCTTTTCTGAACTGAGTAGCCTTGAATGAAAGTGAAGCGTGGGTGATATGCAGTCCAGACAACGACAAGATAGAAGCTGCCATACAAGAATGCTGATATTAGATGAGTAGATCGAATAACAAATGCGGAAGTACTGACTCGAATTGGGGAAAGACAAGTTTATGGCACAACTTGACTAACAGAAGCTATCGGTTGATAGGAGACATCCCGAGGCATCGCGGAAGTGTCTCTTTAGTAAAGGAAGTGAGGAAGGTAAACGTTGTAGAGGGGGAGCAGGGCTTGAATACGGAAGCAGATTCAAAAGGATGTGGTAAGTTAGCGGCGAAGAGACTTGCGCACCATACACTAGCATGGAGAGCTGCTCCGTAAACGTCCCAGGCGTAGTTTAAAAAAAATAAAGGATGGGGCCCCTCCACGCCCACACCGACGTGGTGACCAAACCAAATGTTCTACTGTCACCTCCGTATAACATGTAAGCTTTCGAATCAGGAGGCACAGGATGCGGGCTGTGATGCTGTCCATGCGTCTGCGTAGGATTACTCAGTGACATGGTCCATCAGGAGACAGAAAGTGGACGAAAGCGGTCGAGGGGTAGCGGTTTGTAAGGGCAGAGGAAAAGTGCCAAGGCAAGCGCCAAGGGAAAAAAACCTCTGCGACAATAGGACGGGTAGTAAGGGCAGTAGCGGCTTACTAGCTGCGATAGTGCATGCAAGGTGAGGTTGTGTTAGTGCGAGGTATTGTGCATCGTTATCCTTTGTCGTTGTGGGTGCTCGTTGTAGGGCCTGCTGCAGCGGCTGCGTCCCTGTAACAGTCCGAGGTCGTCATACATTAGTGGGTGATCGGCCATAGATCAGCTCGCAGTGTGTGGGGTGTGTGTGACTGGTTCGCGTGTTGTGTACATTACGGCTTACCTGCGATAGCCTGTTTTTCGGCGGGGTTGCCAATAGTAGCTGTGTTGCAGGGCTCGCCAGTACAATTGTTAAAAAAAAATGGTTCAAATGGCTCTGAGCACTATGCGACTTAACATCTGAGGTCATCAGTCCCCTAGAACTTAGAACTACTTAAACCTAACTAACCTAAGGACATCACACATATCCGTAGCAGTCGCGCGGTTCCGGACTGAAGCGTCTAGAACCGCTCGGCCACCGCGGCCGGCAGTACTGTTGTGTTAGCGTGCTATGGACCATAGATTTTTAGTTCCTTGCTAATAGTGTCAGGCGTAGTACTTGATGATACTCATATAGTGTCTCCTGCCGGAATATAACGTCATCTTGACCCAATATCTCGGCGGTTTACCTGGCCGCCATCTTCAGGTGAGTAATCTGCCGCACTAACACTCCGGAACTGGTGGTGTATAAAGGAGCCGCTACGGTTTGATTTCAATTCTGGCATGTTAGTGCGGCGGCTTACTCACCTGAAGATGGCGATCAGGTGGTCTGCGGAAATATTGTGTGAAGATGAGTTTATGTTCCGGCTGGAGACCCGATATGAATATCATCAACGCTTACTGGTCTTAAAAAACCAATGAATACTAACGTCCTTTTCTTTGGAATAATCCGACACTGCTAAGAAGAATTAGACTACTGTTTCTTGAAACTTAGAAACCCCGGAATGACACCATCGAACGGCTGTGTCACACTGTAACAGTAGTTTCAGCAATTAAAAAATTCCAGCAGTTTTCACAAACGTGTTACCGTACAATTTTCATTCTTCCGTTGCAGTCCAATTAGTCAGCTGATGTAGCCATTACATCTACACTAATACGTTATGACCACTGCTCACCGTGGCGATGGATGCTGCCTGGTGGCGTTGCAGGCACGTGAAGTGGTAACAAAAGTATGTAAGCGGACGGGGAATCACTCTATCGAAGATATGGGCTGTAAATGGGGAAATCCATTGAGATAAGCGACTTTGATTACGGGGCAGATTATTATTACGCAGGACCTCCGAAGGAGTATTCGAATACGGCGAAGCTGTTCGAATGTTCACGAGATACTGCTGTGAGCATCTACGGAAAGAGGTAGAAGGACAGTGAAACTACCACTAGGCACTAAACGGTTGGACGTCCACGACTCCTCACAGAAAGTGGGGTTTGGAGGCTTGTCTGCTATGTAAAGTAGGATAGTGATCTGTGGCATCTCTGCCGAATGAGCACAATGCTCATGCACACACATGTCTTTTGGAACACACCATTCGTCGTACATTGTTGAACATGTAGCTCCGCAGCAGACCACCCCTACGTCTTCACATGTTGATCCAACGACATTGTCAGTTACGATTGCAGTTGGCGTGGGACCATCGGGATTCGACCGTCGATAAATGAAAACCTGTCGGCTCTTCGGGTGAATCACATTTTTGCCACACTAGGTCGATGGTCGTCTCCACAAACGCCGTTATCGAGGTGACCGGTGGCTCGATACGTGCGGTGCGCCACGGACGCAGGCTGCTGGCAGCAGTATTATGCTATGGGAGGCAGTTTGCTGTGCTTGCATGGGACCTGTGGTATTAATAATCGAAGATTACAGCCGCGAACCATCTGTATCCCTTCATGCGTGATGTCTTCCCGCGGCTGGTCCCGGCGGAGGTTCGAGTTTTCCCTCGGGCATGGGTGTGTGTGTGTTTGTCCTTAGGATAATTTAGGTTAAGTAGTGTGTAAGCTTAGGGACTGATGACCTTAGCAGTTAAGTCCCATAAGATTTCACACATATTTGAACATTTTTTTTTGTCTTCCCCGACGGCGATATCATCTTTCAGAGGTATAATTGTCCGTGTCTCGGAGCCAAAACCGTGCTACTGTTGTCTGCGGAACATTATGGCGAACTCATGTTGGTATCTCTGCGACTAAATTCGCCTGATGTAAATCTTGTGGAACCCATCTGGGTCGCTATCTGGCGCCATCAACTCGTACGTCAATTAGCGGCCGAAATACATGACCTGTGCGTAGACGTCTAATGCCACATACCTCCAAAAACCTACCAACAAACTGTCGGAGCCATGCGATGCAGAATCGGTGTTGTATTTAGTTCCACAGACGGACAAACAAGCTATTGAGCAGGTGGTCATAATGTTTTGTCTATTTAGTGTATATTTATTGAAAGTGAAGTTTCTGTTACACTCTAAACTGACACACATGTTACACCATCACAAAAATCTCTGAAGCAATCAAACACATCATGAAAAGAAATTTACATCTTTGAAATACAGAGGAAGTTAATTTTGAACGTGTCGCTTTGTCTACCATCAAGAAGCACATTACGATTATATTTTTTGGGAAAATTAATGTAACATACTCGCCTTATACCAACAACAAAAATGGTTTTGCTGTGCGGGCACTGTGAACAGCTGAATGCAAGGGGAACCTACATCCGTAATTTTTCCCGAGGACATGCAGCTCTACCGGATAAAATAATCAGGAGGTAAAATAACCCATCCGGATCTCTGGGCGGGGACTACTCAGGAGGATATCGTCGTCAGGAGAAACAAAACTGGCGTTCTACGGATCGGAGCATGGACTGTAAGATCCCTTAATCGGCCAGGTAGGTTAGAAAATTTAAAAAGGGAGATGGATAAGTTCAATTTAGAGACAGTGGGAATTCATAAAGTCCGTTGGCAGGAGGAACAGGACTTCTGGTCAGTTGAATAAAGGGTTATAAATACAAAATCAAATAGAAGTAATGCAGCAGTGGGTTTAATAATGAATAAGAAAATAGGAAAGCGGATAAACTACTACGAACGGAATATTGAACGCATTATCGTAGCCGCGGTAGACACAGAGCCTACGCCTTGCAAAGTAGTGCAGGTTTACATGCCAACTATCTCCGCAGATGATGAAATAAATTACTCAGATAGTTAAAGCAGACGAAAATTTTATTGTAATGGGAGACTGGAATTTTATAGTACTAAAAGGAAGGAAGGGAAAACTAGTAGTTGAATATGGATGGAGGAAAGGAATGCATGAGGAAGCCGCCTGGTTTAAGAATCATAGGAGAAGATTGTATACGTGGAAGAGACCTGGAGACACCGGGAAGTTTCAGACTGATTATATAATGGTTAGACAGAGATTTAGGAACAAGATTTTAAATTGTAAGACATTCTCAGGGGCAGATATGGACTCTGACCACAATTTATTGGTTATGAACTGTAGAATAAAACTGAATAAATTGGAAAAAGGTAGGAAATTAAGGAGATGGGACAATAAAAGTTGAAAGTTATTGAGAGTTTCAGAGGAAGCATCAGGCAACGATTGAGTACAAGAGGGGAAAGGAATATAGTAGAAGACGAATGGGTAGCTGTAAGAGATGAAATAGTGAATGCAGGAGCGGATCAAATAGGCAAAAGGACAAGACATAGTTGGAATCCTTTGATAAGAAGAAAATTTAAAAATGCAGCAAAATAAACAGGCGAAAGGGTATACAAACGTATAAAAAATGAGGTTGACAGGAAGTGCAAAACTGCTAAGCGTGAATGGGCAGAGAACAAATGTAAGAATTTATAAGCATATTTCACTAGGGGAAAGAAGAATACTGCCTACAGGAAAATCAAAGAGGCCTTTGGGGAAAAGAGAAGTACCTGTATGAATATCAAGAGCTCAGATGGAAAACCAGTCCTAAGCAAAGAAGGGAAAGCTGAAAAGTAGAAAATGTATATAGAGGGTCTATACAAGGGCGATGAACCCGAAGGCAATATTATGGAAATGGAACAAGACGAACATGAAGGTGAGATGGGCGATATGGTACTGTGACGAGAATCTGACAAAGCTCTGAAAGGTCCAAGTCGAAACAAGGCCCCGGGGGTAAATGATATTCCGTCAGAACTACTGATAGCCTTGGGATAGCCAGCCATTGCAAAATCCTTCCTTCTGGTGTGCAAGATGTGTAAGACATGCGAAACACTCTCAGACATAAAGAAGAATGCGATAATTCCAATTACAAAGAAAGCTGTTGCTGACAGACATGAAAATTACCGATCTATCGGTCTAATAAGCCATGGTTGCAAGACACTAACACGAATTCTTTACAGACGAATGGAAAAACTGATAGAAGCTGACCTCGGGGAAGATCAGTTTGGATTCCGTAGAAATGTTGGAACACGTGAGGCAATACTGACCCTACGACTTATCTTAGAAGAAAGATTAAGGAAAGGCAAACCTACGTTTCTAGCATTTGTAGACTTAGAGAAAGCTTTTGACAATGTTGACTGGAATACTCTCTTTCAAATTCTGAAGGTGGCAGGGGTAAAATACAGGGAGCGAAGGGCTATTTACAATTTGTACAGAAAGCAGATGGCAGTTATAAGAATCGAGGGACATGAAAGGGATGCAGTGGTTGGGAAGGGAGTGAGACAGGGTTGTAGCCTCTTCCAGATGCTATTCAGTCTGTATATTGAGCAAGCAGTAAAGGAAACAAAAGAAAAGTTCGGAGTAGGTATTAAAATCCATGGAGAAGGTTCGCCGATGACATTGTAATTCTGTCAGAGACAGCAAAGGACTTGGAAGAGCAGTTGAACGGAATCGACAGTGTCTTGAAAGGAGGATATAAGATGAACATCAACAAAAGCAAAACGAGGATAATGGAATGTAGTCGAATTAAATCGGGTGATGCTGAGGGAATTAGATTACGAAATGAGACACTTAAAGTAGTAAAGGAGTTTTGCTATTTGGGGAGCAAAATAACTGATGATGGCCGAAGTAGACAGGATATAAAATGTAGACTGGCAATGGCAAGAAAAATATTTCTGAAGAAGAGAAATCAGTTAACATCGAATATACACACATAAAAAAAAGTTCTCCTTCACTCCGATTCCTAGAACTCCTGACGATAAAAGTTGACTGTGGATACTGTATCACAGACACAGTCCTTTTGACTGTTCAGAGATGTCACTAAACCCGCACAAGGATATATACACGTACACAACCACGCATGAACAACGCCTATTAGACGGAGGGCGTCCGACAGCCGATCAGTTCCAGTGATTCCACCAGGAAGAAGGTACACGGGTCGTGTTGTCTATAGTTCAACCGTACCTAGACGGTCTATATCGCGGTTCGATCGCGTCCGCATTGTTTCTTTGTGCCAGGAAGGGCTCTCAACAAGGGAGGTGTCCAGGTGTCTCGGAGTGAACCAAAGCGATGTTGTTCGGACGTGGAGGAGATACAGAGAGACAGGAACTGTCGATGACATGCCTCGCTCGTGCCTCCAAAGGGCTACTACCGCAGTGGATGACCGCTACCTACGGATTATGTCTCGGAGGAACCCTGACAGCAACGCCACTATGTCGAATAATTCGTTTCGTGCAGCCACAGGACTTCGTGTTACGACTCAAACTGCGCGCAATAGGCTGCATGATGCGCAACTTCACTCCCGACGTCCATGGCGAGGTCCATCTTTGCCACCACGACACCATGCAGCGCGGTACAGATGGCCCCAACAATATGTCGAATGGACCGGTCAGGAAAGCATCACGTTCTCTGTACCGATGAGTGTCGCATATGCCTTCAACCGGACAATCGTCGGAGACGTATTTGGAGGCAACCCGGTGAGGCTGAACGCCTAAGACACACTGTCCAGCGAGTGAGCAAGGTGGAGGGTCCCTGCTGGTTTGGGATGGCATTATGTGGGGCCGACGTACGCCGCTGGTGGTCATGGAAGGCGCCTTAACGGCTGTTCGATACGTGAATGCCATCCTCCGACTGATAGTGCAACCATATCGGCAGCATATTGGCGAGCATTCGTCTTCGCGCCGCCATTGTGCACGTCTTGTGAATGACTTCCTTCAGGATAAGCATTGCTCGACTAGAGTGGCCAGCATGTTCTCTAGACCTGAACTCTATCGAACATGCCTGGGATAGATTGAAAAGGCATGCATCAATGCAAGAGGACGTGCTACTGGGTATTAGAGGTTCCGGTGTATATAGCAAGCTGGCCCACCACCTCTGTCTCGCTGTATGGTGGTACAACATGCCATGTGTGGTTTTCATGAGCAACAAACAGGGCGGAAATGATGTTTATGTTGATCTCTATTCCAGTTTTCTGTACAGGTTCTGGAACTCTTGGAATCGAGGTGACGCAAATCGTTTTTTGATGTGTTTAGATTTAAGTGTTACGGAGTCTTTTCTGAAGGTATTTGTCTGGAGTGTAGCCACGTATGGAAGTGATACTTTGACGATAAACGGTTTAGATTAAAAGGAAATAGAAGCTTTCTAATTGCGGTGCTACAGAAGAGTGTTGAACATTAGATCGGTCGATCAGGTAACTAATGAGAAAGTACTGAATAAAACTGGGGAGAAAAGAAATTTGTGGCACAACTTAAACAATGAGCAAAAGAAGGGCTCGGTTGATAGGATACATTCTGATACGTCAAGGAATCGCCAGTTTAGCATTTTTGGGAAGCGCGGTGGGTGGGGACGGGGGGGGGGGGGGGGGGAGAGTGGGAGAGTGTTGTGAAAATAGTAGAGGGAGACCAAGAGATGAATACAGTAAGCAGATTCAGAAAGATGTAGGTTGCAGTAATTCGGAGATGAAGAGGTTCGCACAGGGTAGAGTAACATGGAGAGCTGCATCAGTCTTCGGACTGAAGACCACAACAACTGTTATTTTAATTTAAACTAACTCTTACAATACAGCATGTAAATAAATCACAAATGTTCGGTTGAGTTATTCCGTCCATAATTTTGTTAGTAGGTTTCTCTTGTGCAAATCAACTGTTAAATCGTCAATCGTCCGTTAGGGCTATAGGCAGTTTTTCAAAGCAATAAAGACACAACGTTTGTCGACGTTTGTATTCTCTTTATCGTGTTCGTTTTTCTACGCTTTATGTTTACATGACTGGTTGTCTATGTAGTGTGGCTTCCCTCTGCTGTTGGATTTTGAATGTTTGCAATTGGCACGTCAATCCACTCAACGAAATGATCTGATTTTCTCTGCGTAAATACCGCGCGGTTTCGGCTGCAGATACTGTATTAACCAGGTATGAAATTATGCATTTGACTACGTTCATGTACAAACGTACTTTAAAACGAACATCGGTCTTTTCAACTGATGGGACATCAGACAGAAAAGTAGTATTGAGTTTTAAGATTTTTTATGCATTCCAACCATTAAATCCGCATTAAGAAACGTTACTCAGAAGAGAGTGTCAACAATGTATTGTATAACAGTAACGAAATTTGTTATGTATCTTACTTCCTCTTAAGAGGAATTTCCGTCATCTATGTTGTGATACCGATAATTATCTTTTGAAAGAACATTGATGTAGATTAACCTGTTTGTATCTGTGACTATTTTAAATACGAGCGACTTATAATAAAATGTTCCTTGGTGGAAGTTACTCTTACTAAGAAAGATCTAGGTGTCGAAATATTTAAGTATGGAGAAACTGCTTTGATTAGTTAGTCACTTTACAGGTTATCCGTAAGCATTTTTGAGTTACAAATCTAAAAAAAGGGAGGAAAGTTAAAAAAAGGAAAGAATAGTGTTCGTTGGCGCCTTTGTACTGTTCCTGCCCTTCGGCGCCGTCAAAGTTTCGAGGAATATTTCTAGAAAGACAATTTTTCAAATTAAATTTTGAAATTATAAGCAAGTTAGGGTAACCGACAGTAGTAATTGCGCCACACACGGAAATACGGTAGTACAAGAAAATCTAGAAGCGTGGAAGTTGTTGTAGAAAGAGAAAATGAACAAAGGCAAGAAAGAAAAGTATTTATTCCTAATCTAAGTGAAGGTCACGCTGTAAAGACTGATTGGCAAGGCGGGAAAAGAAGAGAAAAAAAAAAGAAGCTACGAATTGAGATCCTTGCTCCATTCAGCTGCATTGCTACAAGAAATCTGTACCGAGATTACAGCACCATTACTACACCGTTATACATGACGCGTTAACTTTTACCCGTTTTCTTGCCTGTTGTATCTTGCAACTAAAATCGTAAATGTTGCTTCCTCTACTGCGCAACTAATAGAAGTAATTGTTCTGTAGCTGATTCTTTGAAGAAATACCGAGAAAAATAAAAGAAGTTCGTTAAGTGCCTGCCGTAGTACAGATACGCGTTTGCGTAAGCGAGTGTTGGGACACCTGTGTGTGATACTCTTACAGCCTCCCTCTGTAATGTTGAAGTGCCTTCCACTCTAATGGCATCCTGCTGCCCCTGAAAAGTGATGGGCAGTAGCTACTCTGCTGACGCTGTGACGGCAGATACTACCAGCGGTGCGAGTCAGCGAGAGCCCAGAGACAAACGTAATAACAGGGTAATTTACGAACCTACAAGAACAGTATCGCTTGAATAACAACCTGCCACTTTGCCAATATCTCCGTCATTTTTTACTGTGTAGCGGGTTCCAAACGACTGATATAACTCGTTAAACGGACCAACATATAGTCGAAACCCACATGCACTATGTGATCGAAAGTATCCAGATACCCCTATCGGTGTAATAGGAATCGATCATTATTGTGTTGTCAGTCAGCAACGGCAAAATGGGTCAATCTGAAGAGATCCGTAATTTAGAACGTGGACTATATTTCGCCGGCCGCTGTGGCCGAGCGGTTCTAGGCGCTTCAGTCCGGAACCATGCTGCTGCAACGGTCGTGGGTTCGAACCCTGCCTCGGGCATAGATGTGTGTGATGTCCTTACGTTAGTTAGGCTTAAGTAGTTCTAAGTGTAGGGGACTGATGACCTCAGATGTTAATTACCATAGTGTTTAGAGCCATTTGAACCATTTTTTGACTATATTTCAACTATATTTCAACCGTTCTAGAGCTGCCCAAGTTGATTGTTGATGACATGACTGCGAATTGGAAACGCGATGAACAATCACAGCTAGACCAAGGCCAGGAAGATCAGTCTGATGTTGTTCCCAGCTGGGCACACGTAGCAAAGGTTGGAACGTTTTATTTTACTTTTGACTTGAGCTTAGCTGCTCCAAATTCCGATTATTGCTTTTTAGCATTGTAATTTTACGATTTAGGAATATTTCATTCTGATGAAGGCGCCCTTAGTAGGTGTCGAAACCTATGTCAATGTACCTACCTATGTGCAACCGGTTGGCTGTTTAATCCTATGTTGAAACTAGTACATGGTTGCTGAGTTACAGCTATGTTCAAAACTGTAATTTTCCTCATTGTTGATGTTGATAACTGCTTCTGTTGGTTGCCTCACCACATTGATTTCTGCGGACTCCACATTTAGTCGAGTATTTCTTCACTTACTGTGGTCCTCGTATCCTGCGCCGAATAATTGTTCATAGCACCTACGAACCTGGAGCTGCACATCTGTCGAATAACACTCATTTTTTCTTCTTATTCAAGCATTCATAGAGTAAAATCAATTCGTTGCAACCATTGTGGATGACGAACTGCAGCTACGATTTAAATTGCCGGTTTCTGTATGTATAATATGTAAACAGTCGCGATTTGAATTTGATACGTATTTATTGTGCCATTAACTAGCACCAAATGAGTGTGCCACAGGAATATTATATCTTGGACCAAATGCATCTGGATCTTGGGTTCTTGGAGACTGCGTTGCTTTGTGGTATCCGTGACAAATTATTCACACATAGTACTTAGGTGTACTTGGTTTTACACTAAACAAGACACTGTGTTATGCTTACTGTGAAACCAAATGTACTTAAGTACTGTGTGCGTGTGGTGTGTAAGTAAGCTGGCCAAATATGCATTGTCGGAATGAACCTGTCGTGGATATCACTAGACAAAACAATTAGCTTTCACATTATACCTGCATAAACCATCAAATTATATCCACTCGTTAAAACTGTCATCTTCAGCAATAACAACAACAGGGGAATAAACATCTCCAGCTGGTTGCTGGCTTATACAAACAAGTACCAACTTCACAACTTCTACAGTCTCTCGTTGAGATAGTGGAAATACACGGTTCAGTTACAGTAATGTAACCAGCGCATGTGTTCGAAATCAATGTGCAACGGGCCCTCACGAATGGCAGGTGGCAGCAGTAGCAGTGAAGGGTATATAAAGCGTGTCGCGGAATCCGAAAAACTGTGCAATCGTTGTCGTAATTCGGAAACAGAGAGATTTATCTGACATCCAAAGGTCATGATCATTGGCTTTCGGGCCAAGGGTGGAATCGTTTCGGAAACAGCTAAGTCTGTAAACTGTTCGTTTTCCACTGTGGCTAAAAAGTATACCATGCGTGGTAAAATGGGGCAATCCAAAACTGGAGCCGAGACAACTGGGGTGCACCTGAGAACACAGATGATACGAGTGAACAACGGCTGCGGAGATGTGCACAGCGAATACAAGTGCAACTGTTGAGCATCTAACTGGCCAAATGAACCAGCAGTGGTGTTCAGGCCGGTATTACACTATCAAATTTCTTTGTCAAAGATTTGATCAAAGATATGATCAAATATTCATCAAATATATTTGACAAAGATCTTTGACGTGGCGCTAAAAAGGGGTATTACACTGTCATCATATTTTTCGTCGAAGTTCAAGATGGCTGACATCAACAACTTGTTATTAACTGCAGCAGTTGCATGTACCACAATTGCACCGTGAGCGCATATGGAAGACAAGCGAGGGGGAAAAAAGAAACGTACCAGGGTGAAGCCGTGGATTTTACGACGAGACGATAAAAGCATTCAACAAAACATGTTACATGAGCTTATAGTGGAGGACGTCAAGTCGTACATCAATTACTTAAGAATGGATGAGCATACATATCTGTATGTGCTCAGTGAAGTGTATCCTCATATCACAAAGCACAATACACACTTGTTGTTGTTGTTGTTGTGGTCTTCAGTCCTGAGACTGGTTTGATGCAGCTCTCCATGCTACTCTATCCTGTGCAAGCTTCTTCATCTCCCAGTACCTACTGCAGCCTACATCCTTCTGAATCTGCTTAGTGTATTCATCTCTTGGTCTCCCTCTACGATTTTTACCCTCCACGGTGCCCGCCAATACTAAATTGGTGATCCCTCGATGTCTCAGAACATGTCCTACCAACCGGACCCATCTTCTAGTCAAGTTGTGCCACAAGCTCCTCTTCTCCCCAATTCTATTCAATACCTCCTCATTAGTTATGTGATATACCCATCTAATCTTCAGCATTCTTCTATAGCACCACATTTCGAAAGCTTCTACCCTCTTTTTGTCTAAACTATTTATGGTCCACGTTTCACTTCCATACATGGCTACTCTCCATACAAATACTTTCAGAAACGACTTCCTGGCATTTAAAGCTATACTCGATGTTAACAAATTTTCCTTCTTCAGAAACGCTTTCCTTGCCATTGCCAGTCTACATTTTATATCCTCTCTACTTCGACCATCATCAGTTATTTTGCCCCCCAAATAGCAAAACTCATTTACTACTTTAAGTGTCTCATTTCCTAATCTAATTCCCTCAGGATCACCCGATTTAATTCGACTACATTCCATTATCCTCGTTTTGCTTTTGTTGATGTTCATCTTATACCCTCCTTTCAAGACACTGTTCATTCCGTTCAACTGCTCTTCCAAGTCTTTTGCTGTCTCTGACAGAATTACAATGTCATCGGCGAACCTCAAAGTTTTTATTTCTTCTCCATGGATTTTAATACCTACTCCGAACTTTTCTTTTGTTTCCTTTATTGCTTGCTCAATATACAGATTGAATAACATTGGGGATAGGTTACAACCCTGTCTCACTCCCTTCCCAACCACTGCTTCTCTTTCATACCCATCGACTCTTATAACTGCCATCTGGTTTCTGTACAAATTGTAAATAGCCCTTCGCTCCCTGTATTTTGCCCCTGCCATCTTCAGAATTTGAAAGAGAGTACTCCAATCAACATTGTCAAAAGCTTTCTCTAAGTCTACAAATGTTAGAAACGTAGGTTTGCCTTTCCTTAATCTTTCTTCTAAGATAAGTCGTAGGGTCAGTATTGCCTCACGTGTTCCAACATTTCTACGGAATCCAAACTGATCTTCCCCGAAGTCAGCTTCTATCAGTTTTTCCATTCGTCTGTAAAGAATTAGCGTTGGTATTTTGCAGCTGTGACTTATTAAACTGATAGTTCGGTAATTTTCACATCTGTCAACAGCTGCTTTCTTTGGGATTGGAATTATTATATTCTTCCTGAAGTCTGAGGGTATTTCGCCTGTCTCATACATCTTGCTCACCAGATGGTAGAGTTTTGTCAGGACTGGCTCTCCCAAGGCTGTCAGTAGTTCTAATGGAATGTTGGCTACTCTGGGGGCCTTGTTTCGATTCAGGTCCTTCAGTGCTCTGTCAAACTCTTCACGCGGTATCATATCTCCCATTTCATCTTCATCTACATCCTCTTTCATTTCCATAATATTGTCCTCGAGTACATCGCTCTTGTATAGACCCTCTATATACTCCTTCCACCTTTCTGCTTTCCCTTCTTTGCTTAGAACTGGGTTTCCGTCAAAGCTCTTGGTATTCATCCAAGTGGTTCTCCTTTCCCCAAAGGTCTCTTTAATTTTCCTGTAGGTCGTATCTATCTTACCCCTAGTGAGATAAGCCTCTACATCCTTACATTTGTCCTGTAGCCATCCCTGCTTAGCCATTTTGCACTTCCTGTCGATCTCATTTTGGAGACGTTTGTATTCCTTTTTGCCTGCTTCATTTACTACTTTTTTATATTTTCTCCTTGCATCAATTAAATTCAGTATTTCTTCTGTTACCCAAGGGTTTCTACTATCCTTCATCTTTTTACCTATTTGATCCTCTGCTGCCTTCACTATTTCATCCCTCAAAGCTACCCATTCTTCTTCAACTGTATTTCTTTCCCCCATTCCTGCCAATTGTTCCCTTATGCTCTCCCTGAAACTCTGTACAATCTCTGGTTTAGTCAGTTTATCCAGGTCCCATCTCCTTAAATTCCCACCTTTTTGCAGTTTCTTCAGTTTTAATCTACAGTTCATAACCAATAGATTGTGGTCAGAGTCCACATCTGCCACTTTAAATGTCTTACAATTTAAAACCTGATTCCTAAATCTCTGTCTTACCATTATATAATCTATCTGATACCTTTTAGTATCTCCAGGATTCTTCCATGTATACGGCCTTCTTTCATGATTCTTGAACCAAGTGTTAGCTATGCTTTAGTTATACTCTGCACAAAATTCTACCAGACGGCTTCCTCTTTCATTTCTTACCTCCAATCCATATTCACCTACTATGTTTCCTTCTCTCCCTTTCCCTAGACTCGAATTCCAGTCACCCATGACTATTAAATTTTCGTCTCCCTTCTCTACCTGAATAATTTCTTTTATCACATCATACATTTCATCAATTTCTTCGTCATCTGCAGAGCTAGTTGGCATATAAACTTGTACTACTGTAGTAGGCGTGGGCTTTGTGTCTATCTTGGCCACAATAATGCGTTCACTATGCTGTTTGTAGTATCTTATCCGCACTCCTATTTTTTTTATTCATTATTAAACCTACTCCTGCGTTACCCCTATTTGATTTTGTATTTATAACCCTGTATTCACCTGACCAAAAGTCTTGTTCCTCCTGCCACCGAACTTCACTAACTCCCACTGTATCTAACTTTAACCTATCCATTTCCCTTTTTAAATTTTCTAACCTACCTGCTCAATTAAGGGATCTGACATTCCCCGCTCCGATACACACTTAAGAACTGCTATATCTGCAGATACAGGCTCACTGTAACACTCTGAACCATTGCTACAGGAGAGAGTTAGGTTAGGTTAGGTCAGGTCTCCAATCTTCTTAATCTATTTTTATATTCAGGGTGCCTCGCGTTGTAAAGCGCATCAGCAGCTTCATACATCTCTATTAATTTTGTTGTTGTCGGCACACACCAATTGTGTTTATCGGCAATGTTGATAAAAACACTACAGATGACAGAACGCTGCAGCGATGCTAGCGCTCCACGTGGTAACATGTCACATTGCAGTGAACAGAAGACAAGCGACTTCTTTGATCAAATATACAGCGAGGCCCTAGATTTGATCAAATAATTGACGACATTTGACAAAGTTCCCTATTACACCATCAAATGTGTTTGACAAAGATATTTGACAAAGATATTGGACAAAGAAATTATATATAATGTAATATCGTCCTTAGCGAACGTTGCTATGTATGAGTGCCTGCAGCAGGTACCTGGTTCACGCACCCATGGTGACTGCTGTTCTTCGACGACAAGGGCTCGAAGTTCCACGCAATTGTACATCCACTGAGTACCGACAGGTGGCCTTTTCAGATGAATCACATTTTATATTCCATCGGACAGATGGCCATTGGTGTGTATGGCGTGAAACGTCTGATAGCAAACACCCTGCATTCGTTATCATCTGGGGAATGTTTTTGTGGTATTTCCTGGGTGATATCGTAGTTCTGGAACGCACCATGGATCGACATAAGTATGGATCCGTCCTTGTGGACCATATTCATCCCTATACGCGATTTGTGTTTCCTTGGCACGATGCCATCTACCAGCAGGACAATGCACTGTATCACCCAAGTCGCAGTGTACGTGTGTGGTTCGAAGAGCGCACCAGGACGAGTTTACCATACTCCCCTCGCCACCAAACTCCCGAGATTTAATCCCAATAGAGCAGGGGTTCTCAACAAAATTTTCTCGAGGACCCCCTCATTGGGCATGATTGGTACCCTGTCATATCACAGTATCAACTACTTAAAAAAGCCAAATTAAGAGCCTTTTTATACGTTTTCTATTTTTGGTACTTAGAAAAAACATTGACATATTCATTATTGAAAAAAATATTGAGCTTAAAACTTTTTCAATTTAGCCGTCAATGCTATTGTTAAATTTCTGATTATTGCTCAAAATCTTTGTCTTCAAATCTGGGTGTTTAGTATAACAAATTCCTTAAAAAATAAAAATTGAGTATGAACTGAAAATGATAGGAAAAAATTAAAACTGAGTGTATTGGTCTTTCAAGTGTACTACAATTGAGATGGCATTGAGCAGACATGTGTGAAAAATAAGAAAACACTAATTTCATACAAGGTATTATTAATTCGAAAAAATACAGTTACAACAGAGTACTCCATCAGTATACAGTTAGTTTCAATTTTCAGTTCTTAATGGGATGAGTTTAATCTGACCTTTCAGTCCATTATTTCTGAAATATTAGTTCCAAATTTGAAACTTTCACTCTGAAATCTGACCGCATGTCGAACCGATTCCTATATTTGTTTTTCATGAAACACATGGAAGAAAATGCTTGCTCACACCGATATGTGGTTGCAAATGGAAGGATCTTTTTCATTGCCATATCTCCAAGTTTCTTGTAGTCTTTGCGTGCTGATGCCCAGAAGCCTGTAATTTCATCACCGATGAAAATGTTTATCATCGTACCACAACTGGACAGATCCACAAGTTGATCTTGCTCTTCTTCAGTGAGGCCTTGGATTTTGTCTATTTCTTCACAGCTGAAGGAATTTCAAATCCATCTGTCGTCAGGGTCAGGTTTAGGGAAATACTCTCTAAAAGTGGTGGCTAGGCTGCGTAGATGCTCGGCTACATTGATCTTGATCTGGTCAGGCAAACTCTCCTCTGATGACTCCAAGAATTGTTTTAAAGTAGAAAAGTTAGTTAGTGATTTGTTTTCTATCCTTGACGCCCAGATCTGACACTTTTTGACCATAGCACTAATCTTATCCTCAACTTTGAACATGTATACATTTTCCCCTTGCAAACTCGAATTTAACACATTCAGTGATCAAACACATCAACTAAGTACGCAACTGAGCAAAGCCAAGAGAAATTAGTGACAAAATCCGCGTACTTTGTGTCAAGAAGGAACACACGAACCTCGTATCTAAGTTCAAAAAATCTTGACAAGATCCTACCTCGAGAAATCCATCTTACTTCCGTATGAATATTAAGTTGCTCATGCTCACCGCCGACCTCTTTACACTCTAGGTAGACGCTAGACGCTGAAGATAGCTTTCGTTAAAGCTCTGATCATGCAGGAAGAGGCCAAAACAAAAAATCTAGCATACGAAATATATTTAATATTAATATGGAATGTAGTCGAATTAAGTCGGGTGATGCTGAGGGAATTAGATTAGGAAATCAGACACTTAAAGTAGTAAAGGAGTTTTGCTATTTGGGGAGCAAAATAACTGATGATGGTCGATGTAGAGATGACATGAAATGTATACTGGCAATCGCAAGGAAAGCGTTTCTGAAGAAGAGAAATTTGTTAACATCGAGTATAGATTTAAGTGTCAGGAAGTCGTTTCTGAAAGTATTTGTATGGAGTATAGCCATGTATGGAAGTGAAACATGGACGATAAATAGTTTGGACAAGAAGAGAATAAAAGCTTTCGAAATGTGGTGCTACAGAAGAATGCTGAAGATTAGATGGGTAGATCACATAACTAATGAGGAGGTACTGAATAGAATTGGGGAGAAGAGGAGCTTGTGGCACAACTTGACTGGAAGAAGGGACCGGTTGGTAGGACATGTTTTTAGGCGTCAAGGGATTACAAATTAAGCATTGGAGGGTAGCGTGGAGGGTAAAAATCGTAGAGGGAGACCAAGAGATGAATACACTAAGCAGATTCAGAAGGATGTAGGTTGCAGTAAGTACTGGGAGATGAAGAAGCTTACACAGGATAGAGAAGCATGGAGAGCTGCAACAAACCAGTCTCAGGACTGAAGACCACAACAACAACATATTTTTTATTCTAATAGCATCTTACGGACCCCTGGGGTCCCGCAGACCACCTGTTGGGAGCCACTGCTGAATACAGTATTTGTGGGACTACCTCGATCGGCCTGTTCTCGCCTTGGTTCCTTAGCCGAGAAACCTAATGCAGCTGGCTACAGCATTGGACGCGACATGGCTCCACATCGCTGTCGGTAGCTTCCGGAACCTCGCTGGTTCATCTTGTACGTATAGCAGCGGTCTTACGCTGCAAATGGTGGTTGTTCAGGTTTTTGACAGCCGGTTACATTAATAAAACTGGACACTGTACGTATTTATGTTCTGTTATGGCGATAATACAGCCTGATCAAATGTGTACTTCGTAATCGACTCGAAACTCTAAAGCGTAATTTTAAGGCGGAAATGTGATGCTACCGCCCTGGTGTGGCAATCTCGCCGAAATTGTGACTTGTTTGTTGCTTTCTCGACATTTCTTCCGCAGAGGACAACCGAGAGTATCTGTAACAGCAGCTCACACAGTCGGGTAGCTGTCGCACCACCGCGCCTTGGTTACCTCTGATGCTCTCGCGTCCTGCATTCAAATGGCATTCTTGTTGTCAGAGCCATCGCAGTAAGGCTAGCTGCTATGTACTTCACACTGCATCGTCGATCTCACTACTCGTTGGACGTAAGTGGATCGATAGTTTTGCTGCTGTGGTTGTAGTCAGTCTTTACTCACGAGGCCGGTCGGTGTGGCCGAGCGGTTCTAGGCGCTGCAGTCTGGAACCGCGCGACCGCTATGGTCGCAGGTTCGAATCCTGCCTCGGGCATGGATGTATGTGATGTCCTTAGGTTAGTTAGGTTTAAGTAGTTCTAAGTTCTAGGGGACTGATGACCTCAGATGTAAGTCCCATAGTGCTCAGAGCCATTGAACCATTTTTTACTCACGGGAGAAGTACTTGTTTATACGGGGTGTTCAAAAAGTCTCTCCGCAGTGCCGTATGATTGTCAGCTGCGCGTGTCGTATGCCGCAGTGAATATACCGAATTGAAACTCAGTGAAATACGAGTTGTTAATTTATTGAATATTCATTTTTACTTACAAATTTTCACATTAAATGTTGAAACTATCCCCCCTGTTGCTGAATACACAATTCGATTCCTGTAATCATGCTTCCAAACACAAGCTGTAACATTTCTTCTGTAACAGAAGCAGTGAAAGTTGATATTGCAGTTTTCAGTTCATCTATGGATTTTGGACTGTTTTTATAGACAGTTGCTTTCGCTGCACCCCATAAGAAAAAGTCAGGTGGTGTTAGGTCAGGCGATCGTGGAGGCCGAAGTCCCTGTGAAAGTATGCGATCACCAAAAACATCAGCAAGCAGTGACACTGAAACGCGAGCTGTTGCGCAGTTGCACCATTTTGTTGAAAATAACCGTTCAGTATTTCACTTAACACAAGTTCTCCTACGAATGGGCACGGAATATCACTGCAGTATCGTCGTGCGGTTATTGCTTCGTTGAAAAATATGGGATCCACAATCCGACGTCTAGAAATTGCAATCCAAACTCCTGTTTTCACAGAATGAAGTGGTTCCTCATGAATACGCAATGGATTTTCAGTACTCGACATGCGATAATTTTGCGAGTTCATGTACCCAGATAAATGAAACCACACCTCAACAGTGAAAAACGTTTCATTAAGAATATCCCTTCCATTCTGTTGAACGAAATTTTTGAACCATTGACAATAATGCAGTCTCTTGCCATGATCAGTATTTTTCAGTTCTTGCACGACTTTCACTTTGTATGGGAAAAGTTCTAAATATTTTCTTACAGCTGTGTGGGCCGTTCCGACACTAACATCGATTTCCTGGGCGAGTTTCCTTACTGACTTGTTCGGACTCATGGACATTTTATCGGAAATATCGAGAGGTTTATCCTCAGACAAAACGCTAGGACGACCACTTCTCGATGCATCTGTCACTGAACCCATACTTCAAAATTTGTAACTCAAATCTCGCACAGTATCGCGATGTGGGAGTGTTATCTCCGGGAAAACTGGATTAAATGTTTGACGAACTGAAACTGTGTATTTACCGCCAGATTTGGACACTTGTTGGACTAAAAATACACGTTCTTCAATGGTTAGCATTTTAACGGTGACAAAAACGAAACAAACGAACAAAGGAACTACACTTAAACGTTCACGTCAACACGTAATGACACACACCAACGATGCTACTGACGCTGGCTCAGGTAAACGAAACAGTGGAATGTTGGGAGAGTCCACTTGAAGCGAAGTAACCCAGGCAGGCGAACAATCATACGGCACGCGCGGCTAACAATCATACGGCACTGCGGTGATACTTTTGAACACCCCGTATGTACGATCAGATGCCAGCAAATAACACCAAGCACTGGTCCCGTGTAAATCCTTCTGACAGTTGCTGCAACTCCACTAGATTAAAAAGAAAATAAACTAGACAATGTCCCATTAACAATTTATGCGAGGCGTACTTCGAATGTAAGATATGATCAGTTATACAGGAAGAACAAGGAATACAATGAACAACATGTGAGATATTGCAAATACGCCTCTGTTTTCGGAGGTAGGAATACCATTAAGGAAGTATGCAGATCTTGGGAAACACTTCAGTTCCTTAGCACCGTATGACTCGTAAAAACCACGAGCATCGGCTGCACAACCTCGTTAGGAATGTAACTGGAACGACGCAAAGCAACAAAGAACACAATACAGCATAGGCATGAGCTCTCCTAGCCGCAGTCTGTTACTTACCGCTCCCTTAGAAAGTGCCTGTAGTCCATCTAGCAACTGCTTGCCACATCATGTATCGACATGTTACCAACCAACATCTCTCAACCCCCCCCCCCCCCCCACCAACCCCCACCCACCCACCCACCCACCCACACACACACACACACACACACACACACACACACTTAAAACCGCCAATGAGATCTCTTACTACCGACTCACGAGTCTAATAATAGTATTGAACGAGCTTACTCGATCTATTCTCAACAGAAAATTTCTTCCCTCCCACCCTCACTCCCCCCCCCTCCCACCACCACCACCATTGAATGTCCTGTAACACTCAACATTCCAACTTCGCTTGGCTTTTCCTGTCACTCAAAATGTGATTTCCTCATCCGTGTTCTATACCAGAGCAAGTGAATAAGCGACGGTCCGCCACCTTTGTTTCCCTAGCTCTAGAAATAGCTTTCGATCGTAAATAGCATTCTTTCAATCGGTTATATCTTTATGATCGCCTCCTTTGTGTTTCGTTCCTTTTACTGTGTTACTGTCAACTGTACTCAATGCTCTGCTTCACAACAGACCACACACAAATCCCAGTCATATGTCTTTTTCAGGTGTGCCCCAAGGATCCATTTTACTCGCTGACTGTAATACCTACTCACCTCTGACATGGTCAGGCCACACCATCAAATAATTTACTCCAGTTTGCTGACTTACTTTGCGTTCTACCCAACCCTTCAGTTTTACCAAAGACCCCTTCAGCTCTTCCTTAATTCTCCCTCTTATTCGCTTACACTAGTCCTCTATGTTCTTGAGAAGCTATTAACTCTTTTTTTTTCTTCTACCAATAGGGTATTTTCTTGTTTTTCATAGAATTTCATTAAAAACCCCTTTTGCGCTTTATTCCCCAAACTCTTTCACATACTAAACTGAATTTGTATACCTTTTGCCTTAGGGCTTGGCTGTTATTATAACTTACCTCCCATCCTCCAAACCTCTTACTCAACTGTTAACTACAATTGTTTGACCGTTTGGGTCTCACCCTATAAATACCATTACTATTGTTTTCGTGGAGAACATTTTCATGTAGTATTGCATGCATACTTTCTTACCACTTAAGTTTATTATTGAAACTAAGTTTCATTATCAGCGAACAAAACTGAATCATCTGCATAGAGAAGAGGACTGGTGTAGTACTCTTACCCAGGCAGGTTATAACATAAATATTATTTTTACTCTCTCGTTATGTAACGACTAAGTAAATGTTAAAAAGGAATGGCGAAATTTAACACCCTTCTCTTTTTCCTATGTTAGTTTTTATATGTATCTGACAATCTTTATGCTAAATTAAATCCTGTTTTCCATGATACCCCAAATTCTTTGCTTGCTTATTCTGTTAAAAGACTTTTTCTTTCTGTAATTGAAATATGTGTTTCTCTGGTAGGAGTTGACCTGGCTGGTCATAAGTAATGCGTCAGTCATTGAAAGACATTCCTGAAATCGTCATATTCTTCACTAGCCAGTAGTTAATTGTAAATTTAATCGTATTTAATGGCTTTTTACATATATTATGTAGGCAGAATACACATTTGTTAAATATTCGAAAGATTCTTGATGTTTTTCCAATATTGAGATATTTTGCACTCCTTCCAGTACATACAGATCACGTCTATTAATACAAAGTGTAGACGCCTCCAAAGTACTGTATCTATATTGTCCAAGGGCGACTATTTTATATTTTTGTAAATTTTAGGGCTTCTATTAATTCTCCCATTTCTACAAATATGTCACTGGTATAAAATTAATCTCTTTCAGTCATGTTTAAAGCTTACAATACTTCATACGTATTTTTCTGTCAGTTTTGTCTTTCTTCCTTGATAATGACAACAGATCTACTCTAATGTTTTGGTTCTGATGCGTTGTTAATATGCCTGCTGTTTCCTTTAATGGCTTGTTCAATGTCATCATTTCAAAATCTTTATCTTAGTCTTTTTCTTACCTTTTTTTCTTGGAGCCTCGACTGTCGCTTCCAAATTATGCCCTTCTGTTTCTTTGTTATTCTTAGTTTCCTTCAATTCTAAGTCTTTGACAATCACACATTTGTTTTATATTGTCTTCATTAAAAAGGTATAACTTCCACAATTATCCATTTCCTACTTGTTTAGGAATCTTTTTGATCTTATTCAATTCTGCAAACATCTATATTTTTTATACTACTTCATTGTTAATATATATGACCGTTTATCCTTTCCTGTAGGCTGTGGTATCTCTGACTTCCCTATAACTTTGTTATTGGTCATTATACAGGGATTGTGAACTTACAACCTTTGTCTGTCGAAACGGATTTATGTATGTACTTCTCTGTGAACTGTGTAATTTTTAGCTTATTAACATCACTAAATAATATTCTGATGTTTTTTGCACGATATTTCATGGTGGTGTTCTACCAAGTTTGGTATTGGGATACCAGCTATGCATGCATTCAGTCCCCATCACTGTTACTTGATTGCGTTTATTCCCCTTGTAGTGTGCATTTTGTAGATTAGCATAGATGATTTTGAGTCTTCTTTCTCCCCCCTCTTCTGCAGAATATAATGCTATGGTTATTGCGTTTCCTTGTTGTAATTTAATCCTCACTGTTGTGACTCTCTCATTAACGTTTCCATAATTTTTATTTCTGTTTCCATTTTTGTGTGTGTATATCGGTTCTCTTTGTGTTGTTTTCTGTTGACAAATACTAGGTAAACTTTTTCGTGTTTACTTTCTTTTAGTTTTTTTTTAAAATTTCAGTTATCCCTGCACAGTCAGTGTTTATTGATTTCAGATTTTTAGCTGTTTCACTTTTCTTTTGTGTGATTCCTCATTCACTGCAGACTGCTAATTTTATTTTATCCAGCACGTTTCCCTTAGTACTTTTTCATTTGATGTCTTCTGTATTGTAGAAGACTGCGAAACCACATGCAATACTCTAGGGATACCTCAACTCATCCGAGATTCAAGGCGACAGTGAGTAGACGTATGTATCACAGCCAATGGAGGGAATTTCAAACATTTTGCACAAGAAACGATTCTGTGTGGTATGCGGGTATTTCCTAGTCCCGTGTGTGCTGTAATCATTAATGTGCTGTAAAGAGTTCTAGAATATATGTTTTACCATGGAAATAAAGCGTTACTGAACTGATCTAGGTACCATATATTTTCTTCTGTTCTTTATGTACTGTATGTTCGTTCATACCTTTCTGTTGCACTCTCCACGAGTTTTTCTACTGTTATCCCCTCTATAGTCTAAGGCTCAGATACCGTGCCCAACATTCTACAGCCCTGTGATACCCACATCAAAGCCACATTAACAGCTCTCCGACTAGATCATTCAAAAAAATAAAAGTTCATGAGCTGTTGGTGGAGTTTCAGACAGAATTCTGAAAACTTATTCCAGGTTACTAAGTAATGTAATGTATCACTGGCACAGTGATGCATTATTTGATCCTCTGCTGCCTTCGCTATTTAATTTCTCAAAGCTATCCATTCGTCTTCTTCTGTATTCCTTTCCCCTGTTCTTGTGAACCATTTCCTAGCGCTCCCTCTGAAACTGCCAGTAACCTCTGGTTCATTCAACTTATCCAAATTCCCTCTCTTTAATTTCCTACCTTTTTCCAACTTCTTCAGTTTAAGTCTACAGTTCATAACTAGTGATTGTGGTCTGAGTCCACATCTGCTCTCAGTAATGTCTTACAATTTATAACCTGTTTCCGATATCTCTGTCTTACCATTACATAATCAATCTGAAACCTTCCGGTTCTCCAGGTCTCTTCCATCTGTACAACCATCTTTCATGATTCTTAAACAAAGTGTTAGCGATGAATAAATTATGCTCATCGCAAAACTGTACTAGGCGACCTCTTCCTTCATTCCTTACCTCCAGTCCGTATTCACCTACCATTTTTCCTTCTCTTCCTTTTCCTACTATCGATCTCCAGTCACCCATCAGTATTAAATTTTCGTCTGCCTTAACTATCTAAATAATTTCTTTTATCTCGTGACACATTTCTTCAATCTCTTCATCATCTGCAGAGCTAGTTGACACATAAACTTGTTCTACTGTGTGGGTGTGGGCTTCGTGTCTATCTTGGCTATAATAATGCGTTAAATATGCCGTGCATAGTAGCTTACCCGCATTCCTGTTATCTTGCTTATTATTAAACCAACTCCTGCAATACCACTATTTGACCTTGTATTTATAACCCTGTGTTCTCCTGACCAGAAGTCCTGTTTCTCCTGCCAGCGAACTTCACTAATACCCACTATATAAAGTTCAACTGAACTATTTCCCTTTTTAAAGTTTCTAACCTACTTTCCCGATTAAGGGATGTGACATTCCACGCTCCGATCCGTAGAACACCAATTTTGTTCATCCTGATAACGACGTCCCCCTGAGTAGTCCCCGCCCGAAGATCCGAAAGGACTATTTTATCTCTGGAATATTTTATCCAAGAGGATGCCATCATGATGTAATCAATCAGTAGAGCTGCATGTTTCCGGGAAAAATTGCGGCTGTACTTTCCTCTCGCTTTCAGCCATTCGCAGTACCAGCACAGCAAGGCCGTTTTGGCTGATGCTACAAGGTGAGATCAGTCAGTCATCCAGACTGTTGCCCCTGCAACTACTGAAAAGGCTGCTGCCCCTCTTCAGGAACCACACGTTTGTCTGGCCTCTCAACAGATACCCCTCCGTTGTGGTTGCACCTATGGTAAGGCTATTTGTATCGCTGAGGCACGCAAGCCTCCCAACCAACGGCAAGGTCCATGGTTCATGGGGGAACCCATAGGGCTTAAATTTCTAAAAATAGTGAAATACATATTTCTTTATTTCTGACAGAGAAATCAGATACCAGTTTCCGTATTTATAACTTCAAAATTGCCTTAATAGCGACACATTTTCAAAAAACGTGACTCTCCTATTTCACCTCTTTAGCGGTTGTATTTAGAAAAATCCCTTCTTAAACTACACCTGCAGTACAAGATCTACAATCTCTCTAGATTTTAACTTTATGTCCTTGGCGATTTGAGCTGGCCGGCGATGAGTCGATCAGGACATTTCCTTTTGTATATCGAGATTCTTAAAGCTGTCAGTGGCTCGGAAAGGTATTCTATAACTAGCAACAAGAATTTTTGATCATTTTCCGAGTAACAAAGTGTTTGACAGGTTGCAAATTTTAAATCTAAACTAAAATCGTTTCTCCCAGACAGCTCCTTCCACCACAAGGACGAATTTTTATTTAAAAAGTGGAAGCCTGTAAAAAAATGTGTCGTTGTATGAGTAGGACTAAAAAATAATTTGTTCATTAATATTAACATTAACCTAGTATATGTATCCTGTGAACTGACCCGTTCCAAATCATTTCAATAAAATAATCGTTGAAATTATCTGCGGAACACGTAAGTATCTAATTAACCAACTAATAAGCTCATAATAGTCAAATTACGCTTCCGACACTGTCACCAACCCACCGATCTACTTCCATCGTCACTAGCTAACCAGTCATCAACAGTAGACAATCCTCTCTCATTGAGGATAGCATCGCCATTTACATCTTTGCATTTTATGTCCTTTACTCCTTTAATGTTTTCTATCACTGTAAGACAATCATGTTAAAACTGTGAAAACCACGTAGGCTGAAAGGTGTCTCGCTTTAAGTTAAAGTTAAAAAGAAATACGTAGGCTGAAGACTGCATGTTTTCATCCGGCCTTGATGTGAACTGTGACATGCCAAATAAAGGAAAGAGTTATTAAACGCTCAATATCGTCGTCTGCCATGAGGGATTACTGTACTGCAACTTGTCGATGCCAAAGAGCGCCGCAGACTACGATATTCCGCTAATGACGAAAATACGGAGGCGGTAAAAGCAAGCTACATGCACAGAACCAGGCAGTCTCTTCTTCACATCCCGTCTCGTATTACACGCTGCGAAGGACAGTCGCTACACGACGGCTCGTGGTTATACGTCGAGGCCATGCTGAGTCAGTAGAAATTACAAGACAGCTTGTCAGTTCCTTGTGGTTGTTTTCCTTCCACGTACACAGCTTTCCTCCAGCTTTTCTCGCAATTTCTTAACATAAATTCGCTAGCTGCGCTTCAATATTTTATTTCTCATCGTTCTCTTCCTTATATATCCAAGCAAACCCAGCAAAATTTTAAGTACTGAATTTCAAAATGAAGACAAAGAAAGAAAACAAAATTCCGTTCGACGTCTGACGATTGGGAAAGCTTCTTATAGACTTCGGGCAACTACAAAAACGTCTTTGTTCGCTGTGGGCAGCGTAGCAACACTTTTTCACTGACTGTAGGGGCTGAGAGTTTATCTTGTCAGTGTAATACGATTCATGTCTCCATGTTTCACGATCTAAGAATTTGGTTTTTATTATTTGTCGTTAGCGTAAGCAGCATTATACTGTAATCATGCCTCATATTTCCAGTACTGTACCTCATCACCTTTGTGAGCCTATTCAAACCGAAATAATTTCTGACTCTGTTTTGTAGGTAATCGCTCCGTTATTTTTGATTCACGTTCTCCTGAACTTGTAGTTTTACGTGGCTTTACAATGAAAGAAATAGACAGGTGCGTAAAGAAATAAAAATTCTTTGTATAATTACATTCATTGATGAATTTTATCGCTTTTGTAGAAAAAAAGAAAGATTGTAATTAATTGTAATTATTATAAGGCGCACCAGATCTAAAATAGGAATATTCATGTAACAGTGTTGTAAATGCTATGACAGAGAAGAATACGTAATAATACATTTAGAAGGTTTTCTAAAGACAGCCTCTCTTTATTATCTTCGTGTGACTGCAAACGTTAGAGAGAGAGAAATCAGTAAGATAATATACATTGCATTCATTTATATAAAATTGCATTCTGCAGTAGCTCATCTTTAAGAAAGAAAGTCTTCATTGCTCAAAAGTGTGCCATGAGGAGAATGTGTGACGGTAACCCATGATCATCTGGTAGACAACTGCTTTTAAGGAGTTAGATATATGAGCTACAGCATCAAAGCACATACTCGTATTTTCTCTCATGAAATTTGTTTTAAATAATCTGTTAGAGTTAGGAGGGAATAATAACACATTTAATTACAATAACAGAAAAGACAGTGACTTGCATTACTCTTGATTAAAAACTATTTTGCTCAGAAAGGGGGGAGTAAAGCTGCTACAAAAATCATTTATCACTTCCCCTTTGATATTATATGATTGACACACATTTTCAGAGATCGCAGAACCTATTTAAATGCTTTCAGGCAGTGAAGCTAGGAGCTCACAGTTAACATATCATGTTTACTATTTAATAAGATGTCACTATTAAATTATATCCCCTCCCTCCGTCCCCCAGCTATTGCGCTTTTGCGTAAGCTTGCTGTCTCTGTCATCAGTCAGCTCATATCACGTTATCCATTAAAAATTTCTATCTGCGGGTATATTTCAGGGCATAAATAATTATTTTAAACTTGCATAAATATGCAAGTTCTAGTTCACAAGATAGGAGGCAACTTACATCTTGATATTGAAGTCAAGGTTATTAGAAGCAGAGATATTACAAATGTACTAAGTACTATTGAGTGTAAAGCAGGCTGCGTTTTTATTGTACCAGTCTCCCTGTTCCTTTCACCGACAGAGTTGAGAATGGATGCATCTGTGGCGACTATAGTATTAAGTCTATTCTTGGATTTTTCTGTGCAGGTTTCCGGGAAATATTATGCATGTCATTTTGAATATCTGCTAGTTTAGATTTCTTAGTTTTCAGTAACATTCTCTCGTGCTCCAATTCAAAAACTTTGTTCAATCTGTACTTCGGTGTTGTTCATCGGTTAGGGGGCTTTTACCAGATTGTGTTAATGAAAGAGATATAAAACATTGAAAGAAGAACTGTTAATTCCTCACAGGTTAGTGTAGCCAGTGTGAGAGTATCACAGAAATGCTTGAGGAACTGCAGCTGGAGTGGTTACAAGAAAGACGTTGCGCATCATGGAGAGCCTTACACACAGCATTACAAGACTGTACGTTGCAAAATTAGAGAAAAACATATAGATTCCGCCAATATATTTATGTGTATCATAAAACTAACATAAAGGAAGGTAGGGTTCATACGGAACGGAAATGACAATCGTTTGCCATATACGAACTGTGAATAGAAAACGGAGGGAGGAAGAAAAATGATACTGATACACCGAACAGTGTGTGACAGAGTGTAGTATATAGATACTACATTCCGTCACTCACTGTTCAGTGGCTTGCAGAGTACAGATGTGGGTATATTCTGTCGCACTTGCTTTTTTAAATATACTCTCAATGTGTGATTTAATTTTGTTATACAGGCTCTACAGCCAGTCACATTTGTGGAGAAACTGTTGTTTCTGGGATCTTACAAAAGGCTGCATTTCGGTTTAGCAGCAACTACACTCATCTAGTCGCTCTTATTCATATCGTCACATACCGTCATCCCTAATTACTTGTGTGAAATGACTTTTCCTAGTAGTTTTTGTAATCCTAGGTTACTGCGCTGCTTACTGTTAAAATCGTGGCACAGTGGAGGCGGCATTCAGCAAATGTCAAAATGGCACGAAGCTTGCCACATGCTTGGATATGCAAATGATTAGCATCTCAGTGCAACTGCATGGAGTATATAAGAGTGAGAGCATCTAAATTCCGTATACGTAGAAGGATTACGCAATGGACTTCTTATCAGTAAATTGCATTCGAATGTTGTTTCTTTGTGAGAAGATGGTGTTATGACTCGTGTAAGAAGGACAAATGTCTAGCAGAGAGTGTCGGAATTCGGCACCACAAGAATCCGAGCTTCTTGAGACTGCCGTTCATCGTCCCGAGATTTTATTGCTCGCGTTGGTCGGGATGCCACTGTAGTGCGAACATGGACTTTATGTCTTCAGTTTGGCCATTCTCAACATCATCCAGAATGCCAGCGCTCCCGCAGGACTAGCGCCCGGGGGGGGGGGGGGGGGGGGTAGACAGACATATACACTGATTGACAATTGCTAAGGAATAGAAACTCTTGAACAGTAATAATCACAGACAAATATGGACGATATGAAACACAGTACATATGTAATAGAGATGAAGCAGTATGTTTATAACGAAAAATGGTACCGGTTTCATATGGAAAAGAGGATATCAGGTGTAAATGATGTTCATGTTTGAAACACCTCAGACTCCCAACATAAAGGTCGACGTCGAGCTCTCAGTACGAAATATGCCCTCCTCAGGCACTAATGCACATTTTGCACTTGTTATTCATGGTGACTAGAAAACTGTTGAGCAGTCCTTGGAGGATATTGTCCCATTCCTCTCTATGGGCGGTTTTCACTTATTTGCACTGTTCGGGTAAGGGGGGGAGGGTCTTGGTTGAGAAAAGCGTTTGCCAATTGCATGCCAGGCATTCTCTACACAGTTTAGGGCCAAGGAGTATGCACATCATTCCATACGTTCGATATCTTCACTTTCCAGTGAGTCGGATACTTTAACGGTCGTGTGTGGGCCGGCATTCTCGACCAGCAAGGACTGCTTAATTGTCTCACTCTTCTCACAGGGCGGTCTTCAGTTCTTACACGGTTCTGGGACGGGGTGTTCGCTGAGAAACGCGTTTGCTAAGAGCATCCCAGGCATGCTCTATAGCTTCTAAGTTCGCGGAGTACGTAAACCATTCCTTATTTCAATATCTTCACTGTCGAATGTGTCCGATACTACGGCGGCCCTGCGTGGGAGGGCGTCGTCGTTCATAAACAGAAAGTCGGGCTCTACTACAGCTAAACAGAGAGACATGATGCAGGATAATCTCCCTGAAACACCGCCGTGCTGTGACGGCACCTCCCGCAAACATATACATCTCTGTTCGGCCATTGCGCACAATGGCGGTCCATACAGGGACACCTAGGCCAAACCGGTGACGTTCATGAACGTTCGGTGGAGTGTAACGTGTTCCGCACTCTCTCTTAGCTGGTCGCCGGAACCACCAGCCGTAGTGAAGCGGGATCTCTCGGAGAACATCAGTCTGGACCACTGTTACTGACCCCAGTCAACGTATCCCCTACACCAATGAACTCTTTCTCGACGATGGCGTGGTTGATGTGGGATGCATGTAAGAGACTTACGAGCATACACGCCAGACTGATTAATTCCGGCATAGTAGTTTTGGCAGAGACACGTGCAAGGTTAGCAGTGATCTGCCTATGAGTAAGATGTCTGTTCATTTTCACCACTAGGGCTGCGTATCGATCCTCTTTCAGTCTTTTGGGCCATCTTCGACAACGGGCATGCTTTCGCATAGCATTTCCACTTTCAGTGGCCTTTTTTAATCGCGGGATACACTTTTCCACACACCCATCATTGCGGCCACAGTAGTGACCCTTTGAGCGGCTTCGAGCCATCCAGCTGCTCGTCCATAATCGTAAGCACTTAAAAGATATCTTGCAGACATGTTGCCAACCCACACGAAATGTCGTTCTAATCGGTTTCACAACAACCTTCGTCAAACACCATACTGCATGAATTGTCGAATGCAGTTGGTTGGGTGTTCCGTAGCAATTATCGGCTGTTCCGTAGCAATTTTCGGGTGTTCCGTAACAACTTGCAGTTGTTCCTTAGCAAGTGTCAGTTGTTCCTCGACAATTGTCAAGCACATTTGTTCGTTCGGCCTTGCAGGATCGTACAGGCGCATTATATGTACTTTGATCCAGGAAATGGACATGTTAGCTGCAAGGCAAATATCCACACGGACCCAGCGACACCTCTGGACAACCACAGACTACCAGCATGACCCACAGAGAGAGAGCCCCCCCCTGACACTGGCGCTCTTAACGACGTCACAGAACACAGCGGTAGGACGACGTCTTGTTTTCATAAGAGTTCCGGTCCTGCGTCCAGAATCCCGATGTATGTATTGTACGTATCCTTGTCTGGATACTCTGAGGAATACGGACGTCGCCAGATTCTGTTCGTCACCGTCCCAGCACCTGGCGTAATGGTGTGGCACGCCACTGGATACGCAATAAGATCAGCACTGATTTGCAAACTGTTCATTACGAATGGAATTCCGACGCGTTCTGTTCCATTCCATCTTGTAACGGTGTGGGCAAATGAAATTCTGACCCATTTCAAACCTGTAAATTGACCATTATTGACCCTTTGGGTGGGGTAATGGTTGTCACTTATAAATTGATCATGATCGCCCCCCCCCCGCCCCCCCTCCCAGAGTTAATGATGGTCATCTTGTAAACTGACCATCATTATTCCTCAGAGGTAATGGTGGTCACCTTGTAAATTGATCATTATTATTCCCCCCCGCTACCCCTCCCCCCACCCCTCAAAAATGGTTCAAATGGCTCTGAGCACTATGAGACTTAACTTCTGAGGTCATCAGTCCCCTAGAACTTAGAACTACTTAAACCTAACTAACCTAAGGACATCACACACATCCATGCCCGAGGCAGGACTCGAACCTGCGACCGTAGCGGTCGCACGGTTCCAGACTGTAGCGCCTAGAACCGCTCGGCCCCTCCGGCCGCCCCCCCCCCCCTCCACCACCACCATGCTGCCTAGGGTACTTTGAAAGTCGCTAACTGAAAGCATAGCAACCTTCATTTCTTATTATACGAACTGTATTTCCACTGTTCAGTATACCACGCCATCAAAGTGTCATGTGTTGTCCATGGTGTGAGTGCACACTTTAGCATTATCAGCAGAACATGATAAACGTTTTGCATTCCAAGATAAAGTTAATACCCTAGCATGAGGTTCACTGTAAAGGTTTGGCACTATCATTAGAATGTCATAAACGTTTTGTACTCGAGATGAAGTTAATAGCATAGCATGGAGTCCCTATAACGCTTATGTGACTTTGAAGGCGGATAGATTAAAGCATAGCAACACTCGTTTCTTATCAATTCAAATTATTATTACTGTTCAATACAGTATTTTATAAAAGTGTCATGTAGCTTCAACTGTGTGTCAGCATGATTTACTAGTAGCATTATCAGCAGAATGTCCGCCCCCAGTAGCTGAGTGGTCACCGCGACAGAATGTCACTCCTAAGGGCCCAGGTTCGATTCCCGGCTGGGTCGGAGATTTTCTCCGCTCAAGGACTGGGTGTTGTGTTGTCCTGATCATCATCATTTCATCCCCATCGACGCGCAAGTCGCCGAAGTGGCGTCAAATCGAAAGACTTGCACCCGGCGAACGGTCTACCCGACGAGAGGCCCTAGTAACACGACATTTACAGTTTATCAGCAGAGTATAACAAACGTTTGTACTGAAAATAAAGTTAATGGGCAATTAAATGCCCAGTCTTCATCTACTCCCCACTGTGCGACAGGAGAATATAATAAAATTTTGTAACGCAAGGGAAAGTTAGTATCTTACAATGACGTCACTATCATGTTTGGCTCACTTTGATATCGGGCTTGGCCAAACTAAGACAAGTTTTTGTCAATAAAACTACTGCATTTACCAGCAATAGCACAGTTTATTAGCAAGGCAATTCAGTCTCTTTCTATTGGTGCTGTAAGTAGACCTGAAGTCTTAGTTTCAGAAGTGAAGTGCCTGGATAAATAATGATGAACGTACTCTGTTGAACTGTACCCTTGCTAAGTTACTGGTTGAACCAAGATTGCGTAAGATAATGACACAGGGAAACATATTTCAGCAGCTCCACCTCCCCAGAGGTTTTTGTTACTGTATGGACAGTCGATATTTGCGTATCAACAAACACCATTTGTTGATGGTGGGCATTCTGATACTGCTCTGCTAAATACGTTCCAAGCGTGGGAAGATCTATGGATGAATCGTGATCTAGCTGAGACTGCTTTCTGCGAGCATAAGATGATGTCTGTGTTAATATCACGGGAACAACGCGGTTTACTTTAGTAATTCCTGTCGACAAGTGCACTTAAGTCTGTAAATTAGATCAGCAGTAGTCCCAGTGTGTCTTGCAATATTGTAGAACCACTTTTTATGCATCTTGAAGAATTTAGTGTCTGGTAGAAAGATCGAATTTCCCTCGTTGAGTAACTCATGGTAACACAGACAATGTCGATGTGGATATTTAATTTGAGGGTCCATCGTGCTTACAAAGCATTGTGGAGATATCGAAGTTTGGTCGGCAAGAAGTGCTACTTAACCTACACACTGAGACGACGAAAGTCATGGGATACCGATTTGCACATATACAGATGGCGGTAGTATTGCGTATATAATGCTTAAAATGGCACTGCATCGGGGAAGCTCTCATTTGTACTCAAATGATTCATGTGAAAAGGTTTCCGACCTTATTATGGAAATCAACAGACTTGGTACTCGGAAGTGTAGTTGGAGCTAGATGCAAGGGACTTTCCATTTCGGAAATCGTTAGGGAATTCAATATTCTGATATCCACAGCGTCAAGAGTGTGCCGAGAATACCAGATTTCAGGCGTTACCTCTCACCACTGACAACGCAATGGCCGACGGCCTTCGCTTAACGACCGAGAGCAGCGGCGTTGCGTACAGTTGCCAGTGCTAACAGACAAGCAACACCGCGTGAAACAACTGCATAAATCAATATGGGACGTACGACGAACGTATCCGTTAGGACAGTGCGGTGAAATTTGGCGTTAATGGGCTGTGGCAGCAGACGACCGTCGCAAATCGCTTTGCTAACAGCACGAATTCGCCTGCAGCGCCCCTCCTGGGCACGTGAACCTATCGGTGGAGTTCTAGGCGATTGGAAACCCATGTCCTGGTCAGATGAGTCCCGATTTCAGTTGGTAAGAGCTGATGTTCGAGTAGGACGTAGACCCCACGAAGCCATGGACCCAAGTTGTCAACAAGACACTGTCCAAGCAGGTAGTGCCTCCATAATGGTATGATCTGTGTCTGTACGGAATGCACTAAGTCCTCTGGTCGATCTGAACCGAACATTGACTGGAAATGGTTATGTTTGCCTACTTGGAGACCGTTTGCAATCATTCATGGATTTCATGTTCCCAAACAACGATGTCATATCACTGGGTCACAGTTGTTCGCGACTGGTTTAAGGAACATTCTGGACAAAATCAAGCGAGTTATTTGGCCTCCTAGATCGCCAGACATTAATCCCATAGAACATTTATGGGACTTAATCGAAAGGTCACCTCGTGCACCAAATCCTGCACCGGCAACACTCTAGCAGTTACGGTGACTTTAGAGGCATCATGGTTCAGTATTTCTGCAGCGGACTTCCAACGATTTGTTGAGTTCATGCCATGTCTAGTTGCCGTACTACACCGGGCAAAAGGAGGCCCGACACGATATTAGGACGTATCCCGTGACTTTTGTCACCTCAGTAGAAGTTTAATCACTTGTGGGAGTATGCAAGGCTTACGCACTTTTTTAAAAACATGTATAGAACGGTTAAGTTACGACAGTAGCACCACATGTATTTTGTGGTTGAAATCTCACATATTTTGAGAAACGATTTTATTTTCATTCATAGTCAGAGATTCGTAATTTTACTTGCATATTATGATAAACAACCTGTGTGTGTGTGTGTGTGTGTGTATTATTTAGCATTTAATTAAAGGTTTTACCGTCTGCAGACGTTCTAGAGAGCCTTGGCATTATAGTTCTCATCGATAAATATTGCAGCCTTCCTTTGAAGTTGCCTTTGTACATGAGCTCAAGTAATTCAAAATCATTTGTAAGGAAAGGTAGTAACTGCTAATCGTTATCATCGATTATACAAGGTGACACAGAACAACGGGAATGTCTGAAATGAGTAGTGGCAGCCATGGGCAGATGGCAGCACTGTGGGTTTGTGACAGCGAATAAACAGTCCGCAATTTCAGTAATCATGGATCAATGGAACCGACAACAGCGTGCATTAGCCATAAATATGTTTTATAAAAACAATGATAGAGGTGCAGAATGAGTTTCGACGTTTTTATAATTTAGGGCGTCATGATGCTGTTCCGTCGAAACACGCGATAAAATGTTGGATTAATAACTTTGAAGAGACTGGGTCTGCCCTCAACAAGAAACCAAAAGGACGACCAAGAAATGTGCGTTCTCCAGCGAACATTGATGTTGTACGCGAGTCTTTCTTACGGATCCCACGGCGTTCAATTCGTAAGCAAGCACCAGTGGTTGGAATGTCCCAGGAGAGTGTTCGCAGAATTATTCATATTGATTTAAAATTTCATCCGTACAAACTACAGGTGGTACAACAATTGAAGGACAACCATTACCGGTTACGATTAGGATTCTGTCAACAAATGATAACAAAAATAAACAATGACGATGAATTTCTAAACAAGCTGTGGATTCAGATGAGGCACATTTTCATCTCACAGCCTATGTGAATAAACAGAAGTACCGTTACAGGGCAAACACAAATCCTAATGACGTTCGAGAGCGCCCTTTACATGCTAGTAAAGTGGCAGTACGGTGTAGTGTTTTTTCACATGGGATCATCTGACGGTCTGGAACCCAGCTACCGCTACGGTCGCAAGTTCGAATCCTGCCTCGGGCATGGATGTGTGTGATGGCCTTAGGTTAGTTAGGTTTAATTAGTTCTAAGTTCTGGGCGACTGATGACCTCAGAAGTTAAGTCGCATAGTGCTCAGAGCCATTTGAGCCATTTCATCTGACGGTATTTTTTCGCAAATGAACAGGGAAACACAATAACTGTCAATGCCGATCGTAACGTGGATATGTTACGAACTTTCGTTACGCCTGCATTGAACAACTTTCGAAACATTCAAAAAGCCTTGTTTCAACAGGACGGAGCGACATCACACACTGCACGGCAATCAGTGGCATATGTGCGAGAATTGTTTGGCAACCGTGTGATCCTACGATTCGGTAACATTCCCTGGCCACCTACATCGTCAGATTTATCCGTTTGTGATTTTTTTCTTGTGGGGCTACCTCAAGAGCAAAGTCTACACGACTCGACCAAGCACCCTGGATGAGTTAAAACAGAGAATTCGGGATGCAATTCACAGTATCCCAGCTGAGATTTTGCAGCGGTCAATGAGGAATCTCAACAGCAGATTTCACAAATGTATTCGTGCAGGAGGACGCCATCTAAGGGAAGCAGCTTTAAAAAAATGATAAATGCCATCAATTTTTCGTAAATGACAAAGTTGTAAGGTTTCAATCAGTATGAATGCAATTTATTTCCATCATTTCTAGTTTTATTGGATTGTGGAAATGTTCCCGTTTTTCTGTGTCACCCTGTATTTTTCTAGTGTAAAACATGATACATTACATTCTCTTTCACGTAAAAAGGTGCTTGTTCAGGTAAAACAACATCGTAAAACTTGTAAAAACGTGAGGTGATGTCAGTTTGTTCTATGAAATACCAATAACATTGCTTCAGGTTGTATTGGCAACACTCTGTGTGTACCGTATTTTAGCCGTTTACAGTGTTTGTAAGCGCGCGCAAAACATTGCATTTTTGTATTGTTGATGTATTTTTGCAGATATTTTATATGTTGAATACGCACTATGACACTGGACATGCCTCATAGAATTTAGATGTGGAAAATATATAATTTGAGGGTCCATTATGCGTAGACCAAGTATGGTACAGAGATCGATCTTTGGTTTTCGCAAATGCTGCTTAGCCTGTAAGTTCGTGCCATAAACATTGTGAGTGTTGCTGACATATTTTCTATGTGGAGGTCCTGTTAGCTTCACTCCTTACATATTTTTTTTTTGGATAGCTACTTCTGAACATGGCGGAAGAAATTCAGATTCTTTGGATATTTTTGAGCATGACCAACATTTCTGCTCTGAGCTATACTGTGATTACCTGTTTTTTAATGATCACTAAAATACTAGGCTGTGATTTGCTGTTTTGTTTTTATGGTGAATAAAACAGCAGGCTCTGACTGGGGGATATGGGAGGGGAGGAGAGACGGAGGAGAGGAGATGGGGAGGGAGAGGGAAGGTGGTTACAAAGCATAACTGCAATAGTTCCATCGTCTTGGTTTTTTTGAATTTTTGGTTTTTTTAACTTGGTGCCATATTGCATTTTTTAATTTCCCGTCATTGCCACCTTGGATTTTTTAATTTCCCAGCATTACCAGCGACTGCAGCACCACAACTGCTACAGTAATTAGTTGCGGAACATTGAACTATGTTTCAAAGGCACTATAACCATACTTCTAATGATGTACCCATATCTGTCATCCAGGCTCAGTTTGATTCATGCCCAGCCAGATTAGAGTGTTTGTTGCTGCCAGAGTTGGCAGCACTTTACACCCCGAACTACCTAAAAATTTATTCCTGCCGCCGTACTACAGGGAAACTTCTTTGTTTGACATCCGTCCTAATGTAGCAGTTTTAGTGTCCTATAGTGTACATTAAACGTTTTTTTTTAGAACGGAAGTATATATTGCCTTTGGAATCAGTTGCCAGTCTCAGTAGTGGGTTGTGTTGGAAACAAACCCACTTGAGAATAATTTCTTTCTGTAATGATAATTATGGTTAAAGTATAAGCACTGAAATGTAATGTGAACAGTAGTAGCTCTACTACCCCGTGTGGGGTTGCTAGTCCCCCATCGGGCGCCTCCCCGGGTGGCGGATTGGGGAATGCTCTCCAGATATGGGGGGTACCGGGGAAATAAAATACCCGGGGTGGACCAAAACTAGCACGGGTAGGGAAGACTCGTTAAGCCATGGTGAAGGCAAGTCCCTAAGGGTAGAGTACCCCAAAATCAAGACTCCTGGTCCTCCAGGTTGGGGGTTGTGCAGAGGGCTACCAACCCACTCATGTAAAACAATGGCCGGTCAGGACACTCAAGGTATGCCTCGGAAACAGGACAGAATCTACTGGAACAGAAATTGGCAAAGTTACAAGGATTTCTCTTTTGGTTCGTGGAATGTCAGAAGTCTATACCGCCCAGGAAGCGCACAAATACTAATAAACGAACTAGGAAAATACAAGGTACAACTGGTAGCGCTCCAAGAAATAAGATGGCAGGGAAAGGGATCAATGAAAATAGGAGACGGGACAATAATGTATGGAGACTGCGGTCAGCGCCATGAATTTGGAACGGGCTTTTACATTCATAAAACAGCAATTGACACGATAAAGGAATTCAAATCAATTAATAACCGAATATCACACATTACAATTCAGGCTCAGTGGTTTGATATTACATTTATAAATGTTCATGCACCCACAGAAGATAAGGAAGATGACGTGAAAGAAGAATTTTATAGTCAACTGGAACAGACATATAATTCAATAAGTAGATATAATGTAACAATAGTGTTAGAAGACTTTAATGGCAAAGTAGGAAAAGAAGAAATCTACAAACCAACCATTGGGAATTACAGCTTACATGATGAAAGTTCAGAGAATGGTGTGCGACTCATAAACTTTGCAATGGCAAATGGTCTCACATTAAGCAGCACAAATTTCCAACACAAACGCATTCATTTAGGGACATGGATATCACCAGATGGAAAAGTAGTGAACCAGATTGACCATGTCGCCATCCAAAGACGATTTCAAAACAGTATTAAAGACGTTAGAACTTTTAGGGGAGCAGATTGTGAGACAGATCATATGTTAATCATAGCTCAAATGAAAATAAAGCTAAAAAAGAAACAAAGTACAAATAGGGTTGAAATTAAAAGGTACGATGTAGAAAATCTGGCAGAAGAAAAAATAAAAGAAAACTTTAGGAAAGAAATGGAAATTAACCTATCGGAATCTAGACTGACACATAGTGACCAGCAAGACGTGGAAAGTAGATGGAGACACCTCAGAAACAGTATTCAAGATGTAGCTTCCAAAACTATAGGTAAAAGAAAACGAACTAACAAAATCTGGTTTAATATAAAGTGCCAAGAAAGAGTACTGGAGAGGCAAAATGCGAGGAAGGCATGGTTACAAGACATGGACAATATTACACTAAAGGAGAGATACTATAAAATCCGCAAGGAAACACAACGAACTCTAAGACAAGAGAAGAGAAAACACTACAACAACATGGTAAGAGAAGCGGAGGATGATTTCAAGCATCACAGAGCAAGGCAGATGTACCAGAATATAAAAAAGTCCTTGGGAAAATTCACTAAAAGGGAACAGTTTATAAAGGACCATAATGGGAAAATACTTACAAACAAGAATGACATACAAGAAACATGGAAGACATACTTTACACAGCTGCTCAACTGCAATGATCCACAATATTACTTTACATTTGAAGAACCAGATACAGTTGATATACAAGTCACCACACCATCAGTAAATGAAATAAGACAAACAATAAAGAAATTAAAGAACAACAAGGCCTGTGGGGAAGACCAAGTATATGCTGAGCTTTTAAAAAATGGAGGACCACAATTGGAAATAGAACTACATTCCTTAATTGAAACAATTTGGGAGACAGAAAACATACCGGCCGATTGGAAAACTGCAATTATATGCCCCATCTTTAAGAAGAATGATCCCCTTGTCTGTGATAACTACAGAGGAATTGCCCTACTCGATGTCACGTATAAAATTTTGTCGATGTGTATACTACACAGACTGATTCCCATAACCGAAGAACTGATTGGGGACTACCAATGTGGTTTCCGCACTAACAGATCCACTTTGGATCACTTATTCACATTGAGACAAATAAATGAGAAGGCATGGGAATTTAATGTAGATATCCATATTCTATTTATAGACTTCAAGAAGGCCTATGATAGCATACACCGACAGACACTCTTAAACACCATGAAAGAATTGGAAATACCATTAAAATTAATCAAATTAGTTAAAATGTGTTTGGAAGAAACCATATGCAAAGTTAAGACACCTGCAGGAGAAACTGAAAATTTTAAGGTGTACACTGGACTGAGACAAGGGGATGCCATCTCACCTATTCTATTTAATATTATCTTAGAGAAGATTGATAGAGAATTCACCAAAACTAATCCACAAGGGATCCAACAGCAGGGACAGAACATTACTAGACTTGCTTATGCAGATGATGTAGCCTTAATAAGCACTTCAAAAGCTGAATTAATCAGGATGATGCAAAATTATTACAAAATTGCTGAGAAAGCTGGACTTCATGTGAATGAAGAAAAGACAGAATATCTAGTCATAAGTAAAAAACTCCAAAAGAATACACCATTGACCGTAAATGGTCTCACTTTCAGGGCAGTTGACCACTTCAAGTACTTAGGGAGTCTTTTTAGCAGAGACAATAGAGCAGAAATAGAAATAGACGCCCGTCTAGCAGCAGCTAATAGAACTTTTTACAGCTGTATCAAAATTTTAAGGATGAGATCACTTAATACTGAATTCAAAATCCGTTTTTATCAGTCAACTATTGTACCAGTAGCATTATATGGATGTGAAGCTATTACATTCAGAAAAAAAGATGAAGAAAAACTGTTGATATTTGAAAGAAAAATACTAAGAAAAATATTTGGACCAATCTTCGATGAAAATGTCATGGAGTGGAGGATAAGGAAAAATGAAGAACTACGGGAGCTGTACAAACATAGTACCATTGTGGAAATGTTAAAGAAGAGAAGACTGAACTGGGCTGGTCATGTAGCAAGGATGCCGGAGAACAGACTACCCAAAATAGCATCCACTAAGAAATTAGAAGGAAAGAGAAGAAGAGGAAGACCTCGAATTAGGTGGATGGAGAATATCCGGGAAGATGCAGCTAGGATAGGCATCAACTCTGATTGGACAACAACTTCCCTGGATAGAAATAATTGGAAGAGGCTCGTAGAGCAGGTGTTGGTCGATAAGGCCTTAGCCACGTGTAAAGTAAAGTAAGTAGCTCTACTACATTTGCTCTTGGCATATGAGTACTTTTGTGTCTGTGGATAAATACATTAGGACGGCGTAGAGTATTGGAGACATTTAGAGTCAGTAGCTGCAAATATGAATTAATATGCAATATGAAGTTATTTTCCTTAGCAGATGTTGCTGCAGCATTGAATCAAAAGCTTTTTGAAAGTCAAGATACACCTAATCACTCAAATTGTTCGTCTGTATGGCTCTTAGTAAACACTAATTTAAGATTACAGTTTGCATATTTCATTACTGATGGGTTCAGAATCTGTTAAGTTCACAATCCAAAATTTGTTGTGTTCCAAATAAATCATTATGGGTGATCTCATAACACGTATGTTGGAAATTCGATTTCCTGGACCACATATCATGTAACAAATCGAATTTATTGACAGCCAGATCCTTCTTCTCAGAAGTCTTGAAGCCTCATCAGTATCACCACATGTGTTATGTAGAAAAATTCTTCTTCGTCGTCGCTGTCCTTTATACTTCATACATTCATTATTATCGAGAGCGGAAGTAGTGTGTAAAACTCTCACACTTTTTGCTGTACCGTGGCTTAACGCCTACATTGTCAGCAACCAACATCACACCAGTACTTCGAAGACGCATAACAAACAAGGTATGATTTTCCGGAAGACAGACGGCCATGATTCGATCGTCGAAAAGGAGGCGATACAAGCGCCGCTAGAGCTCACAGGGAGCATGACGTATTCTTTGCCACAAGACACGTGATAGAAAATATGACCAGCTGTGTCCTGGTAACGAGAGGTATTTACGGCAGTTCTCTGACCACAGTTCAGTCATTGCTACGTGGGTATTTTTTGCGCCGCTATCGGCGGACATATAACTTTTTGATCTATTCTCACCTCGCAGCGTACGTTGTTTGTTAAACACTCATTTCTTGACTCAGCTTTGTGACCTTATAATAAGCCATTAGTTGTCTCTGGACAGAGTTCTGCAGCCTCTCGTAGAAATCTGGCATTCAGTATCTAAACAGCCTGTATGACTTGTTCAACTGTCGTAAAAGAATCGATAGAGGTGGCACAGTCCAGCCTTCCAGATTAGGTTTTCCGCGATTTCCCTAAATCAGTTAAACTTCCGGATATTTCCTTTGAAAGTGCACAGCTTAATACCTTCTCCACCCTTCCCCCAAGTCCGAGCTTGTACTCCCTCTCTAATGATCTCATCGTCGACAGGACGTTACACCCAAACGTTCCTTTATTGCCATAATAGTGCTGCTTCTAAAAAGAGTAAAGTGATGTTGCTGAAAGCCCTTTCGTTGACAACGAAGTTATTACGAATGAGCACTGGGTTTCATTAGAAGAGGATTTTTACCAGTGCTGTTCTCCTACTATTTTTATACATAAGTAACCTTATCTTCAAATACAGATTCTCTGATACTTAAATTTTATCCGTCACTGTTTTTGCTCAGTATTTACCATTGGTATTTGTTGTGCAACTGTGGAATACTGTCGAGCTGACTAAACTCGTCGCCACCGCCACCGGATCTTTGAACCTTCTCATCTCCTTGAGTCATTCCGATCTCGCAACGAGACTGACGAGTGATACTCAAGGATGGCCGCGCAAATGCTTTGCAAGTGACATCCGTCGAAGGCGAGTATTGTATTGTCAGGATCTTGCAAACAACAGCCATCGGTGTTCGTCTGTCATTCGTCTACAACAATACAATATTGTAACGCTGCTCGTATGCCTTCTCCAAGCTACTCAATTGCTGTCATTGACTTTAGGTACTAAATAGTAAACAGGATGTTTGTCTCCTCTTTTTATGCACCGAATCAGAAGTCAAATATTTCCAATAATCCAGGACGTCTGTTCTTAGGTGTTGCACATTTCATAATAAAGGAAATACGATGTTTATTGCCCCTTTAACATAGATGCATATGGAGCTGGGTTCAACCGAATTTTTTGGCAATTTGAGAATATGCAATGAAAATGTGATCAGAGAAACAATTGGAAGCTATAATAGTGTACGAAATCAAACAAGAACCTATATGGAATAGACACATTGTTTCAGCAGTTAAGATAGTGATGGCAGAGTTAAACGAGGGATTCGAATTTTGGTTAAAACGTTTTTGCTTACGTAACTACAGCAACCGTATGGATAAAGCATTGGAAATTAAACGGGAAAAGGATTGGATACATTATAGTCAAATTACAGTACATTAACGAAGTTCCAATGAATGTCCTGTTTCTCAGGGGTTGTTGAAACTGAGTGTGTTGTACTTAAATGCTACATATTCCATCAGACATCACCGGGATGGTGAGAAATTCAGAAGAGAAACAGTCTTCTGACTAGAAGATTCCACAAATACTGGATACTCGTACAGGAATTTTTCAGATTTTTCAAACTGGGCAGATAAAGAATAAATATGTGTTAATTTAGCATACCGAAACCACCTTCGTTTTGCAGGTGACTCGCGATCTTTGCCTTTGATGGAGACAAACATCAACAACGGATGAAAGGTTCGCCGGCCGCGATGGCCGTGCGGTTCTGGCGCTGCAGTCCGGAACCGCGGGACTGCTACGGTCGCAGGTTCGAATCCTGCCTCGGGCATGGGTGTGTGTGATGTCCTTAGGTTGGTTAGGTTTAAGTAGTTCTAAGTTCTAGGGGACTTATGACCTAAGATGTTGAGTCCCATAGTGCTCAGAGCCATTTGAACCATTTTTTGGATGAAAAGTTCAAAATCAGGTACAACTCAACTAAAGTAATGTGTTATGAAAACGTGAAAACGAAAGTAATACCAATTAATAATGAAGTCATAATACCAGTTGATGAGTCTGAGTATTTGTTGCAGTTCAAGACGACTGAGTGGACACTAAAGAAATAAAAAATTGGATAAATGGACTGGTATGATTTTGGTAGTCTAAACAGTCTTCAAATTGAAGCTTCCATTGTGTCTGAAACGAATAGATCATAATCGATGTATATTACCTGTTCTGAGATACGGTAATGAGGCGCCCTTTTAAAACGAAAATGATTTAAAAAGTGAAGGTTACTCCGTGAGTAACGCAGTGATACATCTTGCAAACTGGCAGGGGAGACAGGGAAAGAAACAAGTGAGTCGTGGAACATTTTGGAGGGGAGTAAATCAACGCGAACGATTCAGCAAAGAATCTGGAGTGGAAGATGTAATTATGATTTTGATGAAAATGAAAGTGGAGATGGGCAGGACACGTAGCAAGCGAATGTTTGGCATCTGTACTACTAAATTGGTAAAACTGTGCACGATACACGGATACATTAGCAGGTTGCTTATATAACGGCTTCCAGGGGCAACATTAAGTCATTTTTGCAATATTTATTATAGTTATTGACCGAATTTATAAATTTAAAATGCTTTCGTAATCTACTCATTGAGTGGTATAATCTTAGGTTAAAGGCGTAACACAACAAGCTAAGTTTTGCTATTAGAATCTGTGTACAGAGTTGTTTCCAGGGCTCTCGCATGTCCAGCTGGATGCGATCGTTCAAGTCCCACGATATTTCGGCGAGTAACCTTTCCGCCATCATCAGGTGGTGGAAAGGTTATTCGCCGAAATATCGTGGGGCTTCAAAGATCGCATCCGGCTGGACACCCGAGAGCTTTGGAAACAACACGTACGCCGGGAAAGCCTCCAATCACATATGTGTACAGTGTTCGGAAATTCCCGTTACAAACTTCTAGGACACAGAGAGGCGAGTAAATAGATAATATTTTGGATTGGAACCCATGTCCGTAAACGTACCGTTTCCGAGATACAACCGTTTGCAAAAATGCTGGTAACGCGACCACTTTTACAAGTAATTGATTGGACGTGAGCCAGTGCATCACTTGTTTTACAGTTCTACTCATTAATAGCCAAATAAATTGCTCGTGGTCTCGTTGACAGGTTCAACGTGATGCAGTACGGACTAATCCAGATCGAGTGCGCGGTGGTCTTCTTCGAGCGCCACAGTCACGCCTGCTGACAGTGAAGGTAACCTTTCTCGAGGCCGTGGCGTAGTCGTAACGAAAAGAGTACGCGATGGAGTCGGACGTTGTGGATAACGATCGTGATAAAGGCGACGAGCCTCGAACCAGGTGAGAAAGGTGGAATAGACGTCAAATGACATCATCCGATCTAACATAAGCACCCCCCCCCCCCCCCCCCCCCACTCACCATGACTACCCTGTTGCTTACCTGCCTTGCAAATATGTTTTCAGCTGGCTGCAGCAACAAAACAGTACGTTCCCGGACATGGGTTCCTGTTCAGAATGTTATGTACCCAATCCCCTCTACAAGTCCTAGAAGTACGTAACGGGAATTCCCGCATCTCTAGAGACATTGTAACTCACGGTGAGCACATTAGCTGGACTTGATTCATCCAGTATTTGAGATTGAGAGAACTTAGCAACTTACAACAAACTTTACACTTAATTTTAAACCTTTCAAAGCTTTTTCTCGCTCACATTCTCCACAAAATAGTGAAAAAAAAAGTTTATCGCTTACTGCGTTTTCGCGGTTCACGCAGTAAATCTTCAGCATCAGTCATGACATTTTAATTTATTGTTTCTTTACTACTAACTTTATTCGGAACATATTTTGCAGACAGTATCAACACATACCACTGAATGTATCTGCAAAATTATATCATTGTTCAGGAGATACAGTGTCATAGACATTGAGATAGGTTTTAACTGAGGAGGTTCTTCACTGGAGTCCGAAGCCGAAAAGATGTCGTAATGGAAGGTGAGTAGGTGATATTAAGATACGTCAGTAGTTGAGCATAATAATGCACGCAGAGATGGCAGATTTACACACCAATTGATGTCCAGTGGCTGAATGTGATGACCTTTCAGGAACGGAGTACTGACTCATCTGATGAAAGATTCTGTAATTTATTTAATGAAACCACCGAACACCTCTCCCAGTCCGATGGACTATCAGAAGCTCTTACTTTGTGGGGTATTGCAGAGAAGTTCGGGAGTTAAACGAAGGCAAGGGCGCGTAGTCTGGTAATCTGGAAATCGACGTCCATTATCAGCTAAATACCAGTGATCGAAATTTCTGTAATCTTTTGTTTCGCAGCACCAACGTTAGCTTCGAGGTACGCAACCTAGTGCATGTTTGAGACTTCGACTAAATTATTTACGTATATTATGAAGACAAACGGCGCTACAACACGTCCCTACTGATCGTAGGGTCATTTTGAAAGTGAAGCACGTTTGGTCCTCCTGACTTTTTTTATTCCAAATAAAGAAAGAAAACTTATTTTACACTGCCTGAAAATTGCTAAGGAACAGACATAGTGCAGGACAGGAATAATCAGAGGCAGTGATGGACCGTATGAAACACCGTACATACGTAATAGAGTTGGAGTGGTACATTAATGACGAAAAATGGTACAGATTTCACCACATGGGAAAGCAGGTTAACAGACATAAATAAAGACCATGTTTGACACAGGTTAGACTCCCAACATAAATATAACAAAATAAACACCTACAGCCCTCCTTATGATGTCATTTATTGTATAGCTACCACTTTCGGTGCTTCAGTGCACCATCTTCAGGCCTTAGCTGATGCAGAGACGGTTAACGACATCCGTATGTCGTCTCAGCATCATCTAAGGCCTGGAAACGGTGCACTGAAGCACCGAGACTGGAAGCCATACAATAAATCTCATCATAAGGACGGCTGCATGTGTTTCATTTTGTTACATAAGGAAACGGCCGAAGTCCCCTAGACCTCCAATCACAAGAATCAACGTACAATAAAACCCCTACATAAACGTCAGTATCGAGTTCTCAGAAACGAATGTACCTTCCTCGGGCACTAATGCGCATTTTGCACCTGTCATTCATGCTGGCTTCCAAACTGTGGCATGCTCTATAAGATTTAGGTCTGGGGATTACACGGGCCATTCCATACGTCCAGTACCTTCACTTTCTATTGTGTCCGACACCTCAGCCGTCCAGTGTGGGCGGCCATTGGTGTACGTAAAAATGGTTCAAATGGCTCTGAGCACTATGGGACTTAACAACTGAGATCATCAGTCCCCTAGATTTAGAACTACTTGAACCTAACTAACCTAAGGACATTACACGCATCCATGCCCGAGGCAGGATTCGAACCTGCGACCGTAGCAGCAGCGCGGTTCCGGACTGAAGGGCCTAGAACTGCTCGGCCACGGCGTACGTAAACAGAAGGTCGTGACTTGCCGCACCCCAAATAGATGGACGTGATCGCTGTGGTAACGCTCTGCTGTAACGGTAACTCATACAAAGATATGCATCGGCAGTTGTCCATAATGCCTGCCAACACTATAATATCTAGGCCTGTGCCAATGACATTCATGAACATTCTGTGGTGTGTAACGTCTTCCCTTCTGTCTCCACAGTACCTAGTGTCCAGGGTCACTTGACACAGTGAAGCGGGATTCCTCTCAGAATATCATACTGCATTACTAATGCTCACCTCAACCAACATGCTCCATACACCATCGAAGTCTTTTTCGACGTTGTTGGTGTTGAAGTGGGATGGATTTAACACGTCTCCGAGCACACAAACCATCCTAATTCAATCGCCCCGAAATGGTTCTGAAAGTTGTTGTTGTTGTTGTGGTCTTCAGTCCTGAGACTGGTTTGATGCAGCTCTCCATGCTACTCTATCCTGTGCAAGCTTTTTCATCTCCCAGTACCTACTGCAACCTACATCCTTCTGAATCTGCTTAGTGTATTCATCTCTTGGTCTCCCTCTACGATTTTTACCCTCAACGCTGCCCTCCAATAAATTGGTGATCCCTTGATGCCTCAGAACATGTCCTACCAACCGATCCCTTCTTCTGGTCAAGTTGTGCCACAAACTTCTCTTCTCCCCAATCCTATTCAATACTTCCTCATTAGTTATGTGATCTACCCATCTAATCTTCTGCATTCTTCTGTAGCACCACATTTCGAAAGCTTCTATTCTCTTCTTGTCCAAACTATTTATCGTCCATGTTTCACTTCCATACATGGCTACACTCCATACGAATACTTTCAGAAATGACTTCCTGACACTTAAATCAATACTGGATGTTAACAAATTTCTCTTCTTCAGAAACGCTTTCCTTGCCATTGCCAGTCTACATTTTATATCCTCTCTACTTCGACCATCATCAGTTATTTTGCTCCCCAAATAGCAAAACTCCTTTACTACTTTAAGTGCCTCATTTCCTAATCTAATTCCCTCAGCATCACCCGACTTAATTAGACTACATTCCATTATCCTTGTTTTGCTTTTGTTGATGTTCATCTTATATCCTCCTTTCAAGACACTGTCCATTCCATTCAACTGCTCTTCCAAGTCCTTTGCTGTCTCTGACAGAATTACAATGTCATCGGCGAACCTCAAAGTTTTTATTTCTTCTCCATGAATTTTAATACCTACTCCGAATTTTTCTTTTGTTTCCTTTACTGCTTGCTCAATATACAAAGAGACACGTGAAATGGTAGCGGTTGCAAGATCTGCTGCAATGTGCCTAGGGGTGAGACGTCTGTTCCTTTTCGCCACTAGGGCTCCGCATCGATCCTCTAGTATTGTGGTGCTCCATCTACGACCACCAGCATGCTTCCGCATAGCGTTTACACCTTCAGCGGCCTATTTTAATCTCGAGATAACATTTTGACACACCCATTATTGTGGCCACAGTACTGACACTTTGACCGGCTTCGAGTCGCCCAACCGCCCGTCCACAATATTAAGCACTCAAATGCTGTCTTGCAGATATGTTGCCGTACCACACGGAATGTCGCACTTATCGGTTACACAGCAATCTTCGTCAGACACCGTATTTCATGGACCGTCGATTGCATTAAGACCGTTTGTGTACAGGCTTCGTTGCGGTTAACACGTCCCGCCCTCTACATTTCCTTTTACTATAATTGGTCGGTTGTTCCGTAGCAGCTGGCAATTGCTCCTTAGCAATAGTCAACCAGTGTACAACGTATCATAATATCTTAGCTATTTTTCTGAGTAACCGCCTTTGAAATTTAAAGCTTCACGCTCGACCGCACTTTGCTGCCTGCATTGAGAAAGGATTTGCTTCGGCAACTGAAGTGGTGGATTTTTCGACGTCCGCCTTGAAGCCGTAGCGCTCCACTAGACTTCATATGCCCTCCCTATACTCAATTGCCAACAAGTTGATGGCCCAGCCACTAATGTCTTCTTTCAGTTCGTTGAAATTTCCATAGTGATTTTCTCTCAAAAAATCCTTCGATTTGGGAAAAAGTTGGAGTGATCACTCGGGGCCAAGTATCGGCTTCAAGGCGGACGTCTAAAAATCCACCACTTCAGTTGCCGAAGCAAATCCTTTCTCAATGCAGGCAGCAAAGTGCGGTCGAGCGTGAAGAAGCACAATGGACAACCACGACGTTTGTTTTCAACGAGGTGGCGCAGTCGGCGAGGGGTCTGATAGTAGACCACTGTATTTCTGGTCTCTCCTCTATGTGGACATAAAGTCGACGAGTAGGGCGCACTTTTGATGCCAAAACGCTGTTGCCGTAATTATCCTGGTGCTCAAAATTTGCTCGCCTTTTTTGGTTGTACTGGGGATAGTGAATGATGCCATTCCATCGAGTGGGGCTTTGTTTCCGCGCTTGCATGCGAAAACTAGGTATCGCCACCAGTAACAAAGAGGTCTTCTTGCACCAAGTAATAGAAGCCAGTGCACTTCCCATTCTTTGTATTTGCTGTTCATCCGTCAAAAATCGAAAATGCATCTGCTACACACTTTTCTGTAGCTCGAATTACTACTAACAATATGATAAAGATCTGACCGCAAAATTTCAGAATAGTACAAACTCAGTCCATCAACAGTGAAACGTCTGTACTATTCAATATTTCCTCAGTCCTTTATTTGAGTTCGTCAACCAATTATACATGGTGCACTATTACAGAACCGAACCGTCATTTCGATCGTCTGACGATCAATTCCCATAAGGCGGAATTTTTTGCCATTCACAAACCGTGTTACTTACTTAGTAAGTTAGTTAATTAGATAGTTGCGTGTTCCATTGATCAGTCGCACGGTATGGTAGCCGTTATGATGTGGAACGTGTCAAGTGCACAAGAAATGCACATATTGAAACAAGATTTGTGTACCGGTATGAAATGAGCGTTCTTTTGTGAAAATGAAACATTAATTTTGAATTTAAAAGTACAAACATTTTATTCAAGTACTGAACATTGCTTTCTATACATTTTGACCACCTTTCTGGCAATTTGTGGACACCACGCCAATAGAAATGTTCATCTTTTGAAGCAAACCAATCAGACATCCAATTTTCGACTTCTTCGTAGGAATCGAAGTGTTTCTCAGCCAATGCGTGTCCCATTGATGAAAACAAATGGTAGTCGGAAGGGGCCAAGTCTGGTGAATACGGTGGGTGGGGTAGCAGCTCCCAGCCAAGTGTTTTGATTGTATCCTGAACCAGTTTTGCTTTGTGTGCAGGTGCATTGTCGCGTAAAAAAAAAAAAAAAAAAAACAAAACAAACTTTGCCATGTCTTCTGGCCCATCCGGTCTTTTTTCGATCAATGCATAATTCAAATTTATCATTTGTTGTCTGTAGCGATTAGTATACACAGTTTCACCGGGTTTTAGAAGCTCACGATACACACACCTTTCTGATCCCACTAAACACAGAGCATTGTCTCCAGAATGAGATTTTCACTCTGCAGCGGAGTGTGCGCTGATATGAAACTTCCGTGCAGATTAAAACTGTGTGCCGGACCGAGACCCGAACTCGGGACCTTTGCCTTTCGCGGGCAAGTGCTTTACCAACTGAGCTTCCCAAGCACGACTCACGCCCCGTCCTGCAAGGTTGCAGGAGAGCTTCTGTAAAGTTTGGAAGGTAGGAGACGAGGTACCGCCAGAAGTAAAGCTGTGAGGACGGGGCGTGAGTCGTGCTTGGGTAGCTCAGTTGGTAGAGCACTTGCCCGCGAAAGGCAAAGGTCCCGAGTTCGAGTCTCGGTCCGGCACACAGAGCATTGTCTTCTTGCCGAATCGATCTGGTTTTGCAGTTGATGTTGATGGTTGTCCCAGATTAACCCATGATTTTTCCCGTTTAGGATTCTTAAAATAAACCCATTTTTCATCGCCAGTAACAATTCGATGCAAAATTGATTTTCTTTCATGTCTTTGAAGCAAAATGTGACAAATGGTTTATCGGTTTTCCATCTGTCTTTCATTCAATTCACGTTGCACCCATTTTCCACACTTTTGGATCTTTCCCACAGCTTTCAAACCGTCAGAAATTGTTTGTTGTGCAACATTTAGCATTGCTGCCATTTGCTTCTGACTCAAAGTATCATCTTCATCCAATATTGCTTGCAATTCGGCGTCTTCGAACTTTTTTGGTGGTCTTCCACGTTCTTGATTTCTTACATCAAAATCATTATTTCTGAACCGTTGAAACCATCTTTTGCATGTTGCTTCTGATAGAGCATGATCACCATATGCCTCGACAAGCATTAGATGCGACTCTGCAGCACTTTTTTTTCAAATGAAAAGAAAAAATTAATGCTTTCCGCAAATCATCACTTTCTGGTACAAAATTCGACATTGTTAACACGATGAAAACATATGATGTTGTTTGTTCCATGACTTGGTGTATACTAAATATCTTTGACAGATGTCATACCAACAAAAAAAAAAAATTAAGGCTTGTTCACAACAAATGTTCCCTATCGACACATTTGTATTTTAACACTCATTTCATACCGGTACACCTGTACAGCGTTAAACATTAATATTTCTATTATTTACCCCATCGTATTAAATGGCACAACATACATATACTATATTTATAGATTTATTTATTCCAGAATACATCTATGATAGGGAAGGAGTTGTCAAGGAGATATGATTTCATTTTATTTTTGAAGCTATTACTGTTGTCTGTCAGACATTTTAGTTCATCTGGTAATTTGTCAAGAAATTTTATAGCAGCATATTTTACCCCTTTCTGTGCCAAACATAGGTTGAGTAAAGGATAGTGTAAGTCTTTCTTTTATCTGGTATTACAATCCTGAATGTCACTGTTCTTTCTAAACTTGTTCCATGTTGTTGAGAACAAATTTCATTAGTGAATAGATGTACTGTGAGTCTGTTGTAGGAATTCCCAATGTTTTAAAAAGATGCCTACAAGATGTGCGACAATGAACCCCACACGTTATTCTAAACACTTTCTTTTGAGCAGTGAATACTTTTTGTGTAAGTGTTACATATAAAATCAGACACTGAAAGTATGCAAAGTATGTTAGCTTACGTATTTCTGTATTTTCGATCGGAGTTTCTTTTACTGGATTAATAATGGTGCTTGTATCGTCAGTGTCAGTTCAGCTTCTTGTTTCAGATAAGAAGGGAGGTCTTCCACATATATCAAGAACAGAAGGGGACCCATGCTTGAACCCTGTGGAACACCTAATGTAATTTCACCCCAGTTAGATGAAATGGCAAACTTATTTAAATCACTTGACCCATATAAAGAAAATTTTTGTTTCCTGTTCTGCAGGTATGACTTAAACCACTCATATGCTATTCCAATTATACCATAGAATTGTAATTTCCGTAACTTAAAACTCACGTTTTGCCGTAAATTTACTCACAAAAACACACGACCAAACAGTACACGACCGTTCATACTCGCTCTTAGCAGGATGCTGGCACTAACGATTAGGAAGGTCTATGATACGATGACGGGGTGGAGCAGAATTGCGCAGCCGGTCGTACACTTTTAGAATGAACTTCGTGTTTCCTATCGGCTGAGCATTCACAATGCAAAGCACAAAACGAAGAAGCTGAATTGCCTGAAAAAAAAAAAAAAGTTTAGCAGTGAGAAGGTGAGGTGGAAAAGAAGTGAAACTTCACGGGTTGAGATGACATGTGATGTCAGTTCAGTGATTACAAAATGGGGTCATATTTAGGAAGAACTTTGCAGCATGATCCCATCGTATCCGTATGGTGCTGCATCCTGTCCGGGCTGGATGCACGCACTGATTCGGCTGGAAAGGACGTCATAACGCCGATGTATCCTCTCCTGAGGCAACCTGGGCCACAACTGTTGTGTAGCTGGTCTGTGATATCCTCGATACTGGAACTGGGGCGGTGTCGACGGCCGAGCCGGTGCCACACATGTTCTGTTGGGAAGGAGGTAGGGATCTTGCCGTCCGTGGGAGTACCTCAGTACCATGCAGTCAGTTCATGAATGGACTAGTACTGTTGAAATATCGGGAATCCGATATATCGATACTTAAGAATTCTCGTCATAGACTACCAATATATCGAGTAAAGCAACGATACATTGTCATATCGACGGAAAAAGTATCGACCCACAGGCCTATCAAAATATAGGCTACACATTGTAAATATATTGCCGTTTTAGACCTGTATATTTAAGTATTGATTTATTATTAGATATTCTGTACATCAACGAGTTAGCAGCCTGCCTATCCCACTTAGAGCAAGAATTGAAAGGAAAACGATGCACGTTCACGAGTGGCGATAACTACTTTGCTAACAATGGTAAGTGCATGTAAGTGCCACAATAAAAGGTGTCCGTTAGGTCCGTCGCTCGGTTTCGTCACATATCTAATTTGTCTGGAACACTTCAGTCGACTTCTCAGATTTTTTCTTTTCTTTTTTTTCCGTTTCTGCCAACACCAGCGACCTAGCAGTTATAGTGTCTAGACTGCGTGGTGAACTTAAACGTTCCAGTTTCTGTTGGTAGCGCCAAACATCGATTACCTCAGCATTTCCTTTCACACGTCTCCGACAGTCCTGTCAATTATATTTCCGTTCATCATTTTCAGCAACTGTTTCTGAAGACTGTCAATGTGAAAAAATATCACACTAGTTGCTTTAAAAATTGTTTTTTAACACAACTGGTGTGCTGTTTCTTCACATCGGAGATCTTGTTATTCCACTCACACTGCCACCCTCCAGTGCAATCGGACATCTTCTTTGGGCCATTTATACTTGTTTCACACAGTCAAAGAGAAAGATTCGACGTGACGAAAGCTCAGAAAGTGATAAGACTCTTTCACACAATAAAAGTACTATAATTTCAAAAGACCAATTTCAAACATTTACGGAAAATTGCGAAAAACGTGGTATAAAATAAAAATATCGGCACTCGAGATTGACATTTCGATATCTCTATATCGATATATCGGGAAAAGAAAGAAATATCGCTGACATTTATCGAATAATTTAGGAAAAAATAGCGGTATTTAGATGTTTTATCAACAGCTCTAGTATGGACAAGGAAAGTCCTGTTGAAAACGGCAGCACAATGCTGTTGCATGAGACGTGTAAGACGTTAAAACGCTGGGTGTCCGTGACGTACCGCTTTGCCGTCACAGTTCCCTCGGTCTCTACCAGCCGCGACCTCAAGTCGTATCCGGTAGCTCCCCGAACCATGACGCCTGAAGCAACACAGTTGTGCCTCTCCAAAACATTGCAAGACTGGGACCCGTCCCCAGGGCTCCTCCATAGCCGCGACTATGCTCATCCAGCACAAAGCAGAACCGCGACTCATCGCTGAACAGAATGCGAGACCATTCATCAGCAGTCCGTCTACATCTCCATCTAGCCCCCTTAGATTGTTTCCAGATGATGCAGTAATTTACCGTCTATTAAAATCATCAGACGATCAATTCCTATTACAAAATGATCTAGAGAGAATTTCTGTATGGTGCGAAAAGTGGCAATTGGCACTAAACAAAGAAAAGTGCGAGGTCATCCACATGGGTACTAAAAGAAAACCGATAAATTTTGGGTATACAATAAATCGCACAAATCTAAGGGCTGTCAATTCGGCTAAATGCCTAAGTATTACAATTACGAGCAACTTAAATTGGAAAGACCACATAGATAATATTGTGAGGAAGGCGAAACAAAGACTGCGCTTTGTTGGCAGAACACTTGGAAGATGCGACAAACTCACTAAAGAGACAGCCTACATTACACTTGCCCGTCCTCTGCTGGAATATTGCTGCGTGGTGTGGGATCCTTACCAGGTAGGATTGACGGGGGACATCGAAAAAGTGCAAAGACGGGCACCCCGTTTCACGTTATCGCGCAATAGGAGTGAGAATGTCACTGATATGATACGCGAGTTGGGATGGCAGTCACTGAAACAAAGGCGGTTTTCTTTGCGGCGAGATCTATTTACGAAATTTTAATCACCAACTTTCTATTCCGAATGCGAAAATATTTTGTTGACTCCCACCTACGCAGGGAGATATGTTCATCATAATAAAATGAGAGCAATCAGAGCTCGAACGGAAAGATTTAGGTGTTCCTTTTTCCCACATTCGAGAGCGGAATGGTAGAGAAGGAGTATGAAAATGGTTCGATGAACCCTCTGCCAGGCACTTAAGTGTGAATTGCAGAGCAACCAAGTAGATGTAGATGTGGATCACTACCTTGCAATTCACACTTAAATGCCTGGCAGAGGATTCATCAAACCACCTTCGTACTATTTCTCTACAGTTCCACTCTCGAACAGCGAGCAAGACAAACAAACATTTAAAACATTTAAATCTTTCCAAACGATTTCTGATTTCTCTTGTTTTCTTCTTCTTCTTCTTCTGCTTTTACGGCCTCATTGGACCACTTCAGTCAATCATTTCTGGCCCTCTTCTTTGGTATTTTCCCCTTCCGAGTGGCCCAGTATCTCTTCATTCGTTCCGATGCTTTTCGTCGTTCCTTATCTGTAAATACCCTTTTCATTATATGTCGTTTGTCAATTTTTGGTTTAAATCTTATTTCTGTGTCCCTCAACTTCTTTAAATTTGGCGTTTTGTTCTGCAAATCATCCAGAGTTATTTCCAGTTCTTCCATATCCTCTCTTATTTCCTTAAGCCATCCTCCTTGTTGTTTCAAATTCCAGAGTTTCTCAATAATTTTCCTTGATAATCTGGTTTCTGGTGTCCTCAGACTGTGACCACAAAAAGAGATCCTTTTCTTTCGTATAGTATCAGTGATGGGCTCCAGTTCTCTGTATACCACTTCATTTGGAACTATCCGCCATTGCCCAGCTTTTTGATATTTCTTATTTATGCATGTTCTAGCAATTCTTCTCTCTACTTTTAAAATTTTGTCAATTCTGTTTTTCTGGGTGACTTTAAAAAGAGTTTCACTTCCGTATGTAACCTCTGGCTGAACCACCGTCTTGTAATGTTTTAATTTTGTTTTAATTGATAGACATTTTTTATTGTACGTAGACCATGTTAGTTTTTGAGCTTTTATCATTTTATTAGTTCTTGCTCGCCATGCAGGTTTCTCGTCCAATTTATGTGTTATAATTTCACCCAGGTATTTAAATTGTTTCACTATTTTAATTTCCCTATTATTCACTGTGATGTGATCTATTACAAGTGGATCCGTTACCATTATTTCAGTCTTTTCAAATGATATCTGGAGTCCTAATTTTTGTGCTATATTTTGTAAGCTTGTTATTTGTTTCGTGGCTTCCTGAATATTATTAGCTAGTAATGCTAGGTCATCAGCAAATCCCAAGCAATTTAGGTTTATTTTATCTTTCTTAGTTCCAATTTTAATATTCATAGGATTTTCCTTGTACCATTCTCTCATTACATATTCAAGAGCACAATTGAATAGCAACAGTGATAAACAATCTCCCTGTCTCAACCCTGTTTTAATCGTAAATGGTTCAGATATTTCTCCTCTAAATTTTACTTTGGATTTGGTGTTTGTTAAGGTTAACTGTATCATTTTTATTAATTTAGGATGAAGTCCAAAATTCCTTAATATTTTCATCATTGAAGATCTATGGATGCAATCATACGCCTTTTTGAAATCTACAAAGATTATGACTAGTTGTTTTTGCCTTCTTTTGTAGACATCCATGACTAACTTCAAGGTGATTATCTGTTCTGGGCAGCTTCTCCAGGATCTAAATCCTCCTTGATATTCTCCCAGTTCCAGTTCTAGTTGATCTTTACAGCGGTTGTATAGTATTCTTGACATGATATTATACGTGCAGTCCAAAAGGGAAATTCCTCTATAGTTGTCTGGATTTGATTTGTCTCCTTCCTTATGTAATGGATGTATTATAGCAGTAGTCCAATTTTCTGGTAATTTCTCTTCATTCCAGGTTTTTACAATGCATTGGTGTAATGATATCTTTACTGGTTCTGCTGCATATTTCCAAAGTTCAGCAAACGTTTGATCTTCTCCACTTGCTTTGTAGTTTTTGAGTTCTTTCAAAGCTCTGTAGACCTCATTAATTGTAGGTGGATTTATATTTTCTGCTGGTGTTTTAATTGGGGTTTCTGTGTTTATCTGAAGAAGTTCTGGGGGGATCTTCACAATTTAGTAACTTGTTAAATGTTTCTGCTAGAATTTCTGTATTATTACTATTGCTATGGGCTAGGTTATTATCTTTATCTTTTAACATTAATGTTGGAGGATCATATCTTTGTAATTGTCTGCCAAATATTTTGTAATAGTCTCTTGAGTTTGTTTTTTCACTATTTGTTTCTATCATTAGAAGTATATCTTTTTGGTACTGACGTTTAACTCTCCTTATTATTTTTTGTGTTGTCTTCCTTTGTTTTGTGAGTTCCAAATATGATTTTTCTGTTTTTTCATTTTGATGCCTTAACCAGGCTTGGTGTCGATCCAACACTGCTTCATCACATTCATCGTTCCACCACTGGTGTTTTTTCCTTGGATTTATAGGGGCAACTTGTTCAGCTATTTGTTTAAATTTGGGAATTATTTCCTCCAGATCATCTGTTATTTTTATATCCCTGGTTTGTGCTCCATAATCCTCATTTTGTATCAGTTTATGAGTGTCATAGGTTCTCTTCTTCTTCTGGTGGGATTTTTTCTTCGCTAATGGGGTTAATTTAGTTTTTATTTTTATCATGTAATGATCTGATCCGGTATCTGTCCCTCTCAGTACTTTCACATTGTAAATTTCCTTGTGGTAATTCTTATCCATGCAGACATGGTCCAGTTGCCATTCTCCTTTTTTCCAGTCTGGATGTTTCCAAGTTTTTAGTTTACTTGGTCTTCTCTTAAAATACGTCGACTTTGAGATCATGTCATGGTTTCTGCAAAATTCCACTAGTCTTATGCCATTTTTGTTTGTTCTTCTTTGTGCTGTCCATTTCCCTATTATGTCTCTATATCTCTTTTCCCTTCCTAACTGGGCATTGAAGTCTCCAATTAAAATTTTGATGTGATTTTTATTGATGTTATTCGTCGTTTGATCTAAGAGCTCCCAAAATTTTTCTACCTCTTCTCTGTGTTCTTTTTTATTATTTTTATCATTTGTCGGGGCATGGGCATTTATTATTGTGTACATTTTATTTGCAGCTTTTAGAGTTAATGTTGAGAGCCTGGGAGATTGTGCTTTAAATTCTATTATGGACTCTATTATTTTCAGACTCACCACGAATCCTGGTCCAAATTGTGGACACTGTTTCATGACTCTTTTCCCTGGTATTCCCTTATAAATCCTATATCCTTGTGATTCTATCGGCTCCTGATCAGTATTTCTCATTTCTTGAAGTCCGGTTATGAGAATCCCTTTGCGATCCATTTCATCCGTCAGAATTTTGAGTTTGCCTGGTTGTATGAGGGAATTTATATTGTGTGTCGCAATGTAGTTTATTTGTCCTGTCTTGAGTTTTGGTCGTCTGTCCGTTTTGGGTATTTTCAGATGCTCCGACTCATCCAAGTTATCTTTCAGGTGACTGCCCATCGTATCCGAGTGCAGTCTTCCTTGGTTACTGCCAAGCGGTGGATTATTCCTTGAAAGATTTCCTTCCATGTTTGACTTTCAAAGGTAGTCAACCTTGTATGGAGCAAGTTCCGAGTTACAACTGCGGTTGTTAGCCGCAGAGGTTGTTTAGTGTTTGGTCCGCGAGAGCTATTTTATTTCGCTCAAGTCCACCAGTAAACCGGTGAGGACCCCCCTATCCGCCACCTGGGACGCGCCACGTCGGAGTATCACCTCTCCGCCTGCTGCGACACCGTAGTAGGTTCGTGGTTCTCTTGTTTTATTATGATAATCATAATAAAACATTCTCTTGTTTTATTATGATAATCATTTCTACCTACGTAGGTCGGCGTCAACAAAATATTTCCACATTCGGAGGAGGAAGTTGGTGATTGAAATTTCGTGAGAGGATCCCACTGCAACGACGAACGCCTTTATTTTAATGATTTCCATCCCAGATCCTGTATCACGTCTGCAGCACTCTATCCCCTATTTAGCGATAATACTCGTACAAAACGAGCTGGCCCTTCTCTGAACTTTTTCGATTCCACCGTCAATCCTATCCGATCTCCATCGCACAGAAATACTCCAAAAGGGGACGGACAACCGTAATCTGGGCAGGCTCTTTAGTAAACTTGTTGCATCTTCTAAGTGTTCTGTCAATAAATCGCAGTCTTTGTTTCGCCCTCCCCACAACATTACCTGTGTGATCTTTCCAATTTAAGTAATTCGTAACTGTAATCCCTAAGTGTTTAGTTGAGTTCACAGCTTTTAGATTTGTGTGATTTATCGTGTAAGTGAAATTTAGAGGATTCCTTTTAATACTCATGTGGATTACTTCACAATTTTCGTTATTTAGAGTCAGTTGCCACGTTTCGCACCATTCAGATATCTTGCCTAAATAATTTTGGAATTGGTTTTGATCATCACATGACGTTAAAAGACGGTAAACATCTGCATCATCCGAAATTAATCTAAGAGTGCTGCCTAGATTGTCTCCTAAATCGTTTATATTGTTCGGGAACAGCAGAGGGCCTATAACACTTCCCTGGGGAATGCCAGATATTACTTCTTTTAGATTCGATGACTTACCGTTAATTACTACTAACTGTGATATCTCTCACAGAAAATCGCGAATCCAGTCGTACAACTGATACGATATTCCACATGCACGCAAAATTAATTGGAAGTCGCTTGTGAGGCACAGTGTCAAAAGCCTTCTGGAAATATATAACTATGGAATTAAGTTGACATCTCCTTTGGACAGCATTCATTACTTCGTGAGAGTAGAGAACTAGTTGTATTTTTCAGGAACGAAATTTTCTGAATTTGTTCTGGCTATTTCTCAATAAATGATTTTCATGTGTTCCAAAATCCTAGTGCAAATCGACATTAGTGATATGGGTCTTTCATTCAGCGGATTAATCCAGTTTTCTTTCTTGAGTACCGATGTGATGCGTGCTGCTTTCCAGTCTTTACGTGCGGTATTTCAACGAGCGAGCTGTTCTATATGATTGCTAAATATGAAATTGTTACATCAGCATGCTTTAAAAAGAACGTAATTGGTACACAGTCTGGATCGGACGCCTTGTCCTTAGTACGTGATTTAAGCTGTTTCGGTACACCAAGGATATCTACGTCTCAATTACTCATGTTGGCACTTTTTCTTCATTAAAATTCTGTAATACTTACTTTGACTTCTTTTATGAAGGAATTTTAGAGAACTATGTTTAGTAACTCTGCTGTAGTGGCACTGTCATCCGTAGCGTTACTACTGCCATAGCGCAGTGAAATTATTGATTGTGTCTTGCCACTAGTGAACTTTACATGCGATCATAATCATTTTGGGTTTTCTGCCTAATTTACAACACACAATTAGGTTGTGGAAACTATTAAAAACATCTCGCACTGAAGATTAAATTTGGCATGCTTTTTTCGTTGTTTCTGCAAACAGTAATCTGACCCGTTTCGTGTACACGGGGAACACTACTATCTCTAATATGAAACTTCCTGGCAGATTAAAACTGTGTGCTGGACCGAGCCTCGAACTCAGGACCTTTGCCTTTCGTGGGCAAGTGCTCTACCATCTGAGCTACCCAAGCATGGCTCACGACCCGTCTTCACAGCTTCAATTATACCAGTACCTCGTCTCCTACCTTCCAAACTTTACAGAAGCTCTTCCGTGAACCTTGTAGAACTAGCACTCCTGGAAGAAAGGATATTGCGGAGACATGGCTTAGCCACAGTCTGGGGGATGTTTCCACAATGAGATTTTCACTCTGCAGCGGAGTGCGCGCTGATATGAAACTTCCTGGCAGATTAAAACTGTTTTAACCTGCCAGGAAGTTTCATATCAGCGCGCACTCCGCTGCAGAGTGAAAATCTCATTCTGGAAACTACTACCTCTTCTTAATTTATTTGGTACATATCTCTCAGCTGCAGTCGATACTATTTCTTTGAATTTAAACCACATTTGATCTACGCTTACACAGTCACATTGGGAGGAGCGGAGATTGTCTCTCAGGAACGTGTCAAAAGAATTTTTATCTGCTTTTTTAAAAAAGAAAAAGATATATTTTGCATTTATTTGTGGTGGATTTAGAAGTAACGGTATTTATTCTTGCTATAACTACGTTGCAGTCACTAATCCCTGTATCGGTCATTTGCTCAAGATTATTTGTTGCTAACAGGTAAGCACTTCGAGTGGAGTTCTGAACTAATTGTTCAAAATAATTTTCGGAGAAAGCATTTAGTACAATTTCTGACGACGTGTTGTGCCTATCACCGGCTTTGAACATGTTTTTTCGCCAGCATAAAGAGGGTAGACTGAAATCACCACAATCTATAACAGTGTGATAGGAGACCTGTTTGAAATGATACTCAAGTTTTGTTTGAACCTTTCAGGAACTGTACCATTTAAGTCAGCTGTATGTAAAAGGAACCAATCATTAATTTATTCCAGTTATCAAGTATAATCTCTACCCTTACCTATGCACAGGAACTATTTATTTTAATTTCGCTGGAGTATAAACTGTTTCTAACAGCATCAAACACGCCATCACGAATTATATTTAATCCATCTTTTCTGAACACCGTTAGGCTCTTTGTAAATATTTTGCGTAAACGCATATCCTGCTTTAGCCAGTTTTCAGTACTTACAACGATTTGAGCTTCATTGCTGTGAATTAACGTCTGAAGCTCTGGTTGTTTCCCAACTCAGCTACGACGATTTGCTACTATAATATCTACGCTTCCTAGATCTGCTCTCCTTTTGTTCTGGACGTGCAGCATTTGAGGCTGAAGCGCTCCTGCGTTTCCTCGAGACCCTCTAACCTAGAAAGCCGCCCAGTCGACGCCACACAGGCCCACTACCCGTGTAGCCGCCTCCTGCGTGTAGTGGACACCTGACTTATTAAGCGGAACCCGAGACCCCACCACCCCTTGGCGCAAGTCGAGGAATCTGTAGCCTACACGTTCGCAGAACCGTCTGAAACTCGGATCCAGACCCTTCACTCGGCTTTCCACCAGTCGGTTCTGTGGACGATGCTACGGATGCTGAGCTCTGCCTTCATCTTGCAAGCTTACCACTCAGACGCAGCCGTTTGTCTTGTGGTGTTACTGGTAGCTTACTCATGGAGGCTGTTATTCCCTAGTCCGGTTGCTGCTAATCTCCGGCCAGTGGTGTGGGGTGGCACAGAATGTTTTAGGTACTCCATTACTTGTTTCCGAATGGCAGAAGCATACATGAAAGGGTAACGATTGCTTGGTGCAGATCTACGGCGATCCTCAGCTGTGGTGGTCAGGCGTAGTCCACTGGAGCCTGAACGATGAGTAAGTCTGCTCTCGTGTTCACATGCAATCCAACATCGGGCCACTGTGACATCTGAATGTTCCACAAATCTGGATATTGCTCAATTCGACCAGCTGGCCCACGGAGACCAACAGTAAGGACCCTCTCAAACTGATAACTCCATCTCATACGAGTATGCAGCATCTCCGCGTCCTTCACAGTGATCAGTCAACAACTGACGCTATTCGCGCCTCTTATATATCCTTCGAGGGATGCGTAACAACACTGAAGACCAACAGAGTATTGCACTACAGTGGCCGTTCTGCCTGTCGCAGAGAATTGCAACCCTAATCATTTCTATACCCGCCGATGGTGTGTACGTGTACGAAAATACATTGATCGTGTCTCCTGGATGCTTCACATTTTTCTGAGTCATTATATATCAAATCGAAAATCATGGGAGACACCGGACTGGAACTATCCGGAGCGCTCTGTGCTTCATCAGAACCTGATGATGGAATAATGTTTTAAAACTGCACAGTAAGAGTCGGCAGTTGCTGATGAAGAGTTGCGGTCACAGTTAACCGTAGGTCCGATCGTCCAAGTCCGGCTTCCTGTGTGCAGGCCGAGTGGTTTTACATCGACGTGCTTCGCAACGCTTTCAGACGGCCCCCACGCAGTTACACACGGCGGCGTCCGCCTGTGGCGCAGGGACGGACGCCGCGTTTCGTGAGTCACTGCCGCCCACTCCGCCGACGCGTGGGAACAGCCGGCGACGGAGCTGCCTCGCTGGAGGCGGCAGCGCAGGTGCTGCGATATCCTGTGAGTGATGCCACCGAGGCGCGGTGGCTAAGCACTGGACGGCGGTTCGAATCCCCGTGCAAACATCCAGATTTTCAGAATGAGATTTTCACTCTGCAGCGGAGTGTGCGCTGATATGAAACTTCCTGGCAGATTAAAACTGTGTGCCGGACCGAGACTCGAACTCGGGACCTTTGCCTTTCGCGGGCAAGTGCTCTACCAACTGAGCTACCCAAGCGCGACACACGCCCCGTCTTCACAGCTTTACTTCTGCCAGTACCTCGTCTCCTACCTTCCAAACTTCACAGAAGCTCTCCTGCGAACCATGCAAGTACTGGAAGAAGTAAAGCTGTGAAGACGGGGCGTGAGTCGTGCTTGGGTAGCTCAGTTGGTAGAGCACTTGCCCGCGAAAGGCAAAGGTCCCGAGTTGGAGTCTCGGTGCGGCACACAGTTTTAATCTGCCAGGAAGTTTCATCCAGATTTTGTTTCCCGATGTTCCCTTAATCGACTGAGCCGAATGGTGGAGGGGGTTCTCGTGAAAAGGCACAGCTGATTTCCTTCCAGAATCAGAGCTGGAGACCTGTCTCTAATGACTTTGTCGTCGATGAGACGTAAAACTGTCCTTTCCTGTAAATACCGTGTTCTGGTAGCAAGACTGGCTACCAGTGGCGATATTAGAACAGTGTCGGACAATGGTAGATAAAAAAATTAAATCAAAAGCTCCAGAATCAGGCAGATATAGCAGTACTAGATTCTCGCCATGAAACAACATCTGACGAATGCGAGACACCTCCTATATAGCTGATGTTAGAAAGAGGAAAAATTCTGAACGTAATTGAATTCAAATATCTGAGAGGACCAATAGCAATGGCCTTGACAGAAAAGAAGCTATGAGGACACCAGTAAACATAATAACGTAGCATAAAAACCCACCAGGAACTTCTGCAACAAAATCTTTAGATGTTCTTAAGTGCGACATAAAGGCGCGCAGGAGAACTGCAACCACGACGTAAGTGCTAGAAACGGTCACTTGTTCAAAACTGTTCTACAATGACACGTTTCAGGCGCAAAATATCCTCAGAACGTCAAGTGCAATAGCCTTCATACAAACAATGGAGTCACACGAGCCAGTCCTCACCTTCAGTATTAAGCACCGACATACGTGCACTCACATGTTTCGATCTTCTGAGTATCTTTCTTTTCAAAAATGGCTCTGAGCACTATGGGACTTAACTTCGGAGGTGATCAGTCCCCTAGAACTTAGAACTACTTAAACCTAACTAACCTAAGGGCATCACACCCATCCATGCCCGAGGCAGGATTCGAACCTGCGACCGTAGCGGTCGCGCGGTTCCAGACTGTAGTGCCTAGAACCGCTCGGCCACCCCCGCCGGCTATCTTTCTTTTCACAAGTTCTAGATTTATAAGTAATCCAGTTCTTAAAGGTTGTGATTTTCTGACGCGTAAAATGCTTCAGGTCGGACCACTGCCTACCCTACGTCCAAAGCACATCGCCATTGGTTCAAATGGCTCTGAGCACTATGGGACTTAACATCTGAGGTCATCAGTCCCCTAGAACTTAGAACTACTTAAATCTAACTAACCTAAGGACATCACACACATCCATGCCAAGGCAGGATTCGAACCTCCGACCGTAGCGGTCGCGCGGTTCCAGACTGTAGCGCCTAGAACCACTCGGCCACTAAGGCCGACATCGCCATTGACAACGGAAGTGAATATCTTGTTCGAAAAATTTATCAAATCAGAACACATATGTCTTTTATTTGTTAACTGAAAGTCATGTTCAGATTGTCTTCCTTCCTCTTCGAAGCACAGTAGTGGTCCATTTGCTTGCAATTTAAGTACCTAGAAGCATGTCTGCTGCTCACAGCAATTGCCATACTTCCCGTAATTTCATCTTATATTGTACGATATTTGTGATACATGTGTAATTGATCCGTCGCCGCGAATGTACAGGTGTTAACATCTATATTTCGTCAGATTCCTTAATTACGCACACGTGAAACTGACTTCGAGCGTATCCCAAGGTTGTGTTACAGGACAATTGCTTTTCACAATATATATAAATGACGTAGTAGACGGCATAGGAAGTTCCATGAGGCTTTTCATGGATGATTTTGCTGTATACAGAGAATACACAACGCCATAAAATGCAGGATGGCGTGCTGGGGATCCACGCTTGGTGCAGGGAGTCGCAATTGACCCTCAACATAAACAAGTGTAACGTATTGCGTATACAGGTGGAAAACCCTTTATTGTATCATTACACAATTACAGAACACTCACTGGAAACAGTTACTTCTTTAAACATGCACGCGCACGGAGCGATCTGAAGTGGAACGACCGCATAAAACTAATCAGAAGTAAGGCAGACGCCAGACTGAGATTCACTGAAGAGTCGTTATGAAGGGTAGCCCATTCAGCGAAAGAGGTAGCTGACACCTTCGTTCGATCAGTACATGAATGTTGTTAATCAGTATGGGACAGGACTAACAGGGGACATAGAGAGATCAGAGCGATTTTTTTCAAAAGTTCACTTAGAAAGCACGAAAGCGTCATGGGGATGTTTATCCAACTCCGCTGGCAGACACTACAACAGAGGCATTATATTACATTAATGCTTATTCTACAAATCATGAATACGACATTTCGTAATGATGTGGAACGTGTCACTTTTGAGTAAGTTTACACCGTTTTTTTTTATTTTTTATTTTTTTAGTCGCTACCTCGTATCTAAAAATTCATCTGTTGAGTAGAAGGATTCGTCATTCAGAAATACTTTTAATTTGTTTTTAAATGTTGGTTGACTATGTGACAGACTCTTAATGCTATATGGCAAATGACCATAGATTTTTGTGGCAGCATAATTCACCATTTTCTGTGCGAAAGTCGGATGTAACCCAGAATAGGGAAGAACATCCTTTCTTCTAGTGTTGTAGCTATGCACTTCGCTATTGTTTTTGAACTGGGATGGGTTTTTAATAACAAATTTCATAACTGAACATATGTATTGCGAAGGTACTGTGGATATGACGAGTTCCTTAAATAAATGTCTGCAAGCTCAAGGTATTATTCTGATTATAGACTTGTGCAATGAATACTTTTTCGCTTAGTGATGATTTACTCAAAAATACGATGCCATATGAAATCAATGAATGAAAGTAATAATAATAGGCGAATTTACTGATATGTTTATCACCAAAATTTGCAGTAACCCTAATAGTGTAGGAAGCTGGACCCAACCGTTTCAGCAGATCATAAGTGTGTTACCTTCAATTCAATTTCTCATCAATTTACACACCCAGAAAATTTTAATATTCTGCCATAACAACAGATTTCTGTTCAAGGACTATATTTATCAATGGTGTTATGCTATTTACTATACAGAATTGTATATACTGTGCTTTCTCAGAATCTAATAAGAGTCCATCTGCAGAGAACCTCTTAATAATATTCTGAAAGACATTCTTTATAATTTCCTCTGCTAATTCTTGTTTGTTGGGTGTGATTGCTATACTTGTATCCTAAGCAAAAAGAACTAGCTTTGCATCTTCATTAATATAGAGCAGCAAGTCGTTAATGTATATTAAGAACAATAGGGGAGCCAAGACTGAACCCTGTGGGACACAATTCTTGATACCTCCCCAGTTGGAGGATTCTGCTGATTTTTGTAGCCTATCTGTACTCTTAATTTCAACCTTCTGCATTCTTCCAGTTAAATATGAATTAAACCATTCGTGCACTGTTCCACTCATACCACAACACTTAAACTTATCTGGAAGAATTTCATGACACACACAGTCAAAAGCTTTTAAGAGATCACAAAATGTCCCAATGGGTGATGTTCGGTTATTCAGAGCATTTGTTATTTGAGAAGTGAAAGCATATAAAGCATTTTATTTTGAAAAGCCTTTGAGAAAACAAAACTAACATTTTGTTAGCAGTTCATTTCCACAAATATGTGGAGCTATTCTTGAATACATGAAATTTTCAAGAATTTTGTATAAGGCTGTAAGAAGTGATATTTGGTGGTAGTTGTTAGCATCAGACCTATACCCTTTTTTATGCAACAGTTAAACAATAGCATATTTGAGTCTATCTGGAAAGATGCCTTCTTTCAGTGAACTACTATGTATGTGATTGAGAATCCTACTTATCTGCTGGGAACAAGCTTTTAGTACTCTGCTGGAAAGACCATCAACTCCATGCAAACTTTTACTTTTGAGTGAAATTATTATTGTCCTAATTTTAACAGGAGAGGTGGGTTGAATTTCAATTTTATCAAGTTGCATAGGTATTGACACTTCCATATACTGCTTTGCGTTATCTAATGAATAGCTGGATGTTATTTTCTCTACAACGCATAAAAATGGTTATTAAAAATATTTTCTACTTTTGACTTTTTGTGAACAAACTTTTCATTGAGTTTCATAGAAGTACAGTCCTCCTGTTATGGTGGATTACTATTAAAATTCCAAGAGCTTACGTTCCTACAAGAATCAACAGATATATTGCTTCCTCCTACGAATGTCTTGCAAGAAGAATTTGTCGCTAAAATTAGAGGTATTCGAGGTCACACTGTGCACACCCATAACAGATCATCCTGCGCACCATTCACGACTGGAACAGGAAAAGCGTACACCGAGTAACCCGCGCCATGTGCCATGAAGTGGCTTTCAGTGTATAGGTGTAGGTGTACTCATATGTTATCCTAGAAATTTGACATATGCACCACAGTACTAGTTTCGCTGTATTTAGTTTCAAGATTATGTTCGAAACGGTGTTCGTCGATAGCTGCTTTGCTTGGCTATTTTAATCGGCTGAGTCGCTAAAGTTCCTAGCAACTTTTTTCGGCTGTTGCAGTAGTCATCTATATCAGCAATAGTCATTCAACGCAGTTGTTACTAACGACCAAAAGCGCAAAAATAGGCCGCATACATGGAATATTAAAGTTTGCGCAAAATGTAAACAACAATTTAATACATTAAATTTCGTTTGATGTTGGCGACATGCGCAGTAAACTATGCCCACTCTACACATCTTCGTGCACTTTCCTGTCGACATTATAACCCAAAGGGTCATTTGCCTTCTATTGCTAGCCGAAAAAAGAAATATTCATTCTGATTAACATTTCTCTCAAAACGTTTATTTTATTATTTACATGCTTAAGTAAGTGAACAGTTCGTGCTTCTTTGTAATGGGTAGACACTTCCGATTCTGCAGTACAGATAATCACGTGGAATTAAATAATAGCATCAGACATAGTCTGTCTGTCTACACTCACGACGTAAGACTCATGTTCTTTATAGTCATCAATCTTCTGACTGGTTTGATGCCCCCCCCCCACGAATTTCTCTCCTGTGCCAACCTCGTCATCTGACAGTAGCAATTGCAACCTACGTCCACAGTTAATTGTTGGATGTATTCTAATCTCTGTCTTTCACCACACTTTTTCCCTCTACAGCACCCTCTAGTGCCATGTAAGTTATTCTCTGACGTTGTAATGCAAGCCCTGACATCCTGACCCTTCTCCTCAGTGTACTCCTCCATATGTTCCTTTCTTCGACGGCTCTGCGCGAAACCACCTCGTTCTTTATCTTACCAGCTTACCTACTTTTGAACATTCTTTTGTAGCGCCACATCTCAAACTCTTCGAATCTCTTCTGTTCCGGTTTTCCCACTATCCATGATTCACTACCGTACAATATTGTGCACCAAAGGTACATTCTCAGAAATTTCTTCCTCAAATTAATATTTAAAGATTATGTTTGATGTTAGTTAACTTCTCTTGATCAGGAATGTCCTCTTTGCAAGTGCTAGTCTGCTTTTTGTGTCCTCCTTGCTTCATCTGTCATGGGTTATTTTGCTTCTAAGGTAGCAGAATTCCTTAAGTTCGTCTACTTCGTGATCACCAGTCCTGAGGTTAAGCTTCTCGTCTTTCTTAGATTGACTCTCAAGTCACACTCTGTACTCGTTAGACTGTTCATTCCAACTGATCCTGTAAAACTTCTTCACATTCACTGAAGATATCGATGTCATCAGCGAATCTTATCATTTATATCCTTTCGTCCTGAATTTAAATCCTACTCTTAAACGTTTCCTTTATTTCTGTCATTGCTTCTTCGATGTATAGCTCGAGTGGTGGTGGCGAAAGAGTGCATCCCTGTCTTACACGCTTTCTAATCTGAGCAAACGTTCTCGGTTTTCCAATCTTATTCTTGTCTACCCATCTTTACTTGTAGGTTACTAATATTTTTCTCAGAATTTCGAACATCTTGCACCAATACTGGTCGGCGAAACAGGTCATGGTGATCGAAAATTATTTGATTACAGGTAGTAACTACCGTTGAGGACTTTGCGCCATCATGGTTCATATGCTGGACAAGAAATTAATCAGTCGTTATATCATTTTTTCCGCGGTGTCTCCGAACAGTGTTTCTATGAGTTCATAATGTTTTACACCATTGTCTTCCTTGGATACCTTACTTTGCCAACGGACGGATGAGTAAATTAATGGAGTAAAGTGCGCAACTAACAACGCACTGCTCACTCCTGCGGCATCCGCGGACTTTGATCTCTGAGAGTATCGTTGCTTGCTTCACGTAGTTTCCACATCGCCGTTAGAAGAATGCACGACGCGGAATAATGGCTGTGCATTTTATCCGCTTTGCCACTGTGGCCTTCACGTACCGATGAGACTAGAACAGATGCTTGATGTTTCACTCGACATAATTTCCAGACACGAACTTCTATCAAGGCCAATAGCTGAATACTGGCGTTCTTTTAAGGCTGTATCGTGCCAAACAAACACAATGGCATCAAATGTCTCATTTCACCCTTCGAAATCAGTACTGCATCGAATCGACAATCACTTTTGTGAAGTGAACTATTTATCGATGACACAGGAATGTGTTGGTCTTAAGCGGGAATCTACTGCACCAGCTTACAGTGATGTGTTATTTGTCGTGGACACTGAAGCTGTGACAAGGGTTCTTGCTGACTTATCAGCAGCGAGATTAGACGCTATGAAGTGTTCATAAATTTTACCTTTGTAGAAGGTACCCTCTTTCCTAAGGCCGCAGTCACTGAGGAGGTGAAAACGAGATTTTGACTGAATTCTCTCATTTTTGGAGTATTGAAGGGCGATCTGTTTTAATTGTTAAAAACCATTCAAAAAAGATTTTAATTTCAAATTTTTAGACAGTATCTTGAATTTGTAAGTTACTCAATGTAGAGACACATTAAATTTGTAGTGTACCTCACTTTTCATCAATATAGTTCACTACAGTAATATTTTTAGATATTACATAATTTTTTCAAACTTACTTACTGCGTTACATATTTACATTGTGTGTGTTGGACTAATGCAGCGTAGTAGTTTCACCGAGGAATTCGGCAGGGGACGGGAGGGGGCAGGATGACAGAAATTATAATGGAGACAAAAAATTAACAAACGTATATATATATATATATATATATATATATATATATATATATATATATATATATATATATATATATATTGGGAGAGGGTGGGTGAAAGGACCTACGAGACTGTGGACGAAGTTTTCGTAGTTCTGTTAAAGGTGCAAGATCACGTAGACGCTTTTAGAATTGATAATTCAGGCTTTTTATAATCCCAGCTGAAATGAAAATCAAATAAACGTAAAAGAAAGCGATACACGAAAAGATGAGTATTCCATACATGAACACAATAATTTTCTACTAGCAACCTCTTCTCTTTAGGAGTGAATGCAGAAAGCGTTATCTGCATTTGTCACTACGCTGTAATTACACTCCTGGAAATTGAAATAAGAACACCGTGAATTCATTGTCCCAGGAAGGGGAAACTTTATTGACACATTCCTGGGGTCAGATACATCACATGATCACACTGACAGAACCACAGGCACATACACACAGGCAACAGAGCATGCACAATGTCAGCACTAGTACAGCGTATATCCACCTTTCGCAGCAATGCAGGCTGCTATTCTCCCATGGAGACGATCGTAGAGATGCTGGATGTAGTCCTGTGGAACGGCTTGCCATGCCATTTCCACCTGGCGCCTCAGTTGGACCAGCTTTCGTGCTGGACGTGCAGACCGCGTGAGACGACGCTTCATCCAGTCCCAAACATGCTCAATGGGGGACAGATCCGGAGATCTTGCTGGCCAGGGTAGTTGACTTACACCTTCTAGAGCACGTTGGGTGGCACGGGATACATGCGAACGTGCATTGTCCTGTTGGAACAGCAAGTTCCCTTGCCGGTCTAGGAATGGTAGAACGATGGGTTCGATGACGGTTTGGATGTACCGTGCACTATTCAGTGTCCCCTCGACGATCACCAGTGGTGTACGGCCAGTGTAGGAGATCGCTCCCCACACCATGATGCCGGGTGTTGGCCCTGTGTGCCTCGGTCGTATGCAGTCCTGATTGTGGCGCTCACCTGCACGGCGCCAAACACGCATACGACCATCATTGGCACCAAGGCAGAAGCGACTCTCATCGCTGAAGACGACACGTCTCCATTCGTCCCTCCATTCACGCCTGTCGCGACACCACTGGAGGCGGGCTGCACGATGTTGGGGCGTGAGCGGAAGACGGCCGAACGGTGTGCGGGACCGTAGCCCAGCTTCATGGAGACGGTTGCGAATGGTCCTCGCCGATACCCCAGGAGCAACAGTGTCCCTAATTTGCTGGGAAGTGGCGGTGCGGTCCCCTACGGCACTGCGTTGGATCCTACGGTCTTGGCGTGCATCTGTGTGTCGCTGCGGTCCGGTCCCAGGTCGACGCGCACGTGCACCTTCCGCCGACCACTGGCGACAACATCGATGTACTGTGGAGACCTCACGCCCCACGTGTTGAGCAATTCGGCGGTACGTCCACCCGGCCTCCCGCATGCCCACTATACGCCCTCGCTCAAAGTCCGTCAACTGCACATACGGTTCACGTCCACGCTGTCGCGGCATGCTACCAGTGTTAAAGACTGCGATGGAGCCCCGTATGCCACGGCAAACTGGCTGACACTGACGGCGGCGGTGCACAAATGCTGCGCAGCTAGCGCCATTCGACGGCCAACACCGCGGTTCCTGGTGTGTCCGCTGTGCCGTGCGTGTGATCATTGTTTGTACAGCCCTCTCGCAGTGTCCGGAGCAAGTATGGTGGGTCTGACACACCGGTGTCAATGTGTTCTTTTTTCCATTTCCAGGAGTGTATATCAACCATTCTTGTGTAAATGAACGCCTCCCTGTCAGTCTGCAAGTTGTTCTTTTTATATTGCTCGATATTACTGATGAAAACAGCTGTTTTGTCAACAGTAAATTTACCAGTTCAGGTGCGGCACGGACTTGGAAATTTTTTCATTAAAAACTATAATGCAGCTGATTCGTTGCCCGTGCTCTTCACGAAACAGTTCATGATACTAAATTTTACTGGTGACAAAGAAGAAGCCGATTTATAGAATTAATGTTTGTTTCGCACCTTACTTTAGAAATCAGATTCTGTAAGCCACGGTATACACAACAGGAATACAGATCTGAGGCTGTGGGAAAATGTACAGCTTTTCAACTAACTCCAAACTAATAAATAAATAAAGAAATAAAAGCATAAGCGGCAGTATTTCGTGTAAGTTTTGCCACGGTATCGTTATTATAAAAGAGACTAGTTACGTGCTAAAGCACTGTGAAATGATTGTATTATGTGTTGTACATAGCCAGGAAAATTCATTGGCTATTAAAGCGACGTGACTAAGCTATAACCTTCACTACCCATCACCCACGTCCTTAAGATTCAATTAATACTGATGAGAATGGACACAAGATTTAGTGATAACGGTGACGCTAGCCACATTGTCGAACACAAGAAAAATTACAGCTAGGCGAGCAGGAGAGTTACAAGCTAAGATTACACTTGTAAAATATGTAACAAGGTATTACCTGTACGCTGGTTTTTCTTTTTACTTCCTCCCTTGTTAATTCATAGTTATCATTGCTTTCCTACAGCCAAGGTAGGATTACTTTGATCAAGCTTTTGTTGCTGCATTTTTTTCACTTCTCCCTTCATACTTTCGTGTATACATGTGAAGCAGTTTTCTTTTGCTCAAAGTCGCACTTGTTGGATGTATTCCAGTCTCTGCATTCCTCTACAGTTTTTACCCTCTACAGCTCCCTCTAGTAGCATGGGAGTTATTCGCTGATGTCATAATATGTGTCCTGTGATTCTGTCCCTTCTACTTCTCAATTTTTTCCATATATTTCTTTCTTCGCCGATTATGCGCAAAACTTCCCCATTCCTTACTCTATCATTCCACCTATTTTTATCACTCCTGTGTAGCAAAACATCTCAAATCCATCGATTCTCTCGGAAGCACAATTCCTTAAATGCGTCTACGTCGTGATAATCACTTTTGAGTTAAGTTTCTTCCTCTTCTCGTTTCTGCTGCTTTCATTACTTTCAGCTTTCTTTGGTTTACTCTCAGTCCATATTCTATACTCATTAGACTGTTCATTCCATTCAGCAGGTCCTGTAATTCTTTCTCATCTTCACTGAGCATAGCAATGTCGTTAGCGACTCTTATCATTGATATCCTTTCACCTTCAGTTTCAATCCCACTCTTCAAAGGTGCTTTTATTTCCGTCATCGCTTGGGGCGAAAGGCCTGGACGTAATAGTCTGAGGTTTCTACTTATATTTTGAAACGTAGTAACTCAAAAACTTTAATAGATACTGGAATGAAAGTTTAACCAAATAATTAGTATACTGTGAACTCCATGCGAAAAAAAAAATTAAAAACTGTGGAATAGATAGCGCAGTGAATGTTGATTTTTATCTAACCCACTGACTTTCCTGTAATTTTTATTGTAGGTACACTGTGCTTCCACACTGTTCAAAATAATAGGTCAAAACAAATATTATTCTTTTAATTATCAACTTGTGAAGCAGTAAACCAGGAATATTTACCAGTTTGTTCTGGTAAGCTTTGTATTATTTTTCACGCAAAATTTTAATTTTTTTAGTTTTAATACTGGTTGAGTTAATGATACATAAGTAGGCAAAAAGTTGATTACGGGAAGTTGAAACTTGCATGTCATTTTTTTGCCAATAAGATGCAAAATATTCTAGCTCAATAATCTTGCCAGTGATATGGGGCACTGCCATCCACGAAAATTCCATCGTTGTTGGGAACATGAAATCCATGAAGGGCTGCAAATGATCTCCAAGTAGCCGTATATTATCATTTCCAATCAATAATCGGTTAAGTTGAACCAAGGGCACAGTCCATTCCAGGTAAACACGGCCCACAGCATAATGGAGCCACTACCAGCTTACACAGTGCCTTGTTGACAACTTGGAACCACGGCTTAGTGGGGTCTGCGCCACACTCGAACCCTACTATCAGCTCTTACCATTGAAATCAGGACTCATATGACCAGGCACCGGTTTTCCAGTCATCTAGCGTCCAACGGACATGGTCAAAGCCCAAGAGAGGCGCTGCAGACGATGAGGTGCCGTTAGCAAAGGCACTCGCGTCGGTCGTCTGCTGCCATTGCCCCTTAGCACCAAATTTCGCCACACTGCCTAACGGATACGTTCATCGTATGTCTCACATTAATTTATGTGGTTATTTCACGCAGTGTTGCTTGTCTGTTAGCACTAACAACTCTACTCAAACGCCGCTGCACACGGTCGTTAAGTGAAGGCCGTCGGCCACTGTGTTATCTGTGTTATCTGTCGGCCACTGTGTCTATCTCCAACTACCATTCCGTATTCAGAATCTGTTAATTCCCGGCGTGCGGCCGTAATCACGTCGGAAACCCTTTCACATAAATCACCCGAGTACGAATCCACAGCTCCAACAGTCCACTGCCCGTTTATACCTTGTGTATGCGATACTATCGCTACTCCATGACTTTTGTCGCCTCACTGTATTTCCTTCTTGAGTCGCTTGTATTACTGTATTCTTTCTTGCACTCAACATTTTTGTTCTTCTTTCTTTCGTCAATCAACTGAAGCATTTCTTCCGTTATCTAAAGTTTCTTCGCAATTACCTTCGTAGTACCTGTGTTTGTCTTTCAGACATCTGTGATTATTGTTTTCAGAGATGTGGACTCTTCTCCAACTGAACTGCGTACTGTGGTATTCCTTTCGTACAATCCACATCTTTAGCGAACGCACCTCAACCTTCCTCAATACTTCAGCAACCCACTTCGTTGCACACTGATTCTTGCGTACGATTTTCTTAAACTTTAGTGTAATCTTCGTCATTAATAAACTGTGAACTGAGTCTATATCAGGTCATGATACGCCTTACAATCAGATATCTGATTGAGGAATACCTGTCTGCCAATGATGGAATCCAGGTGGAATCTTTCCGTGTCTCCCAGTCTGTTTCAAGTATAGCGGCTTCTCTTGTGATTCTCGAAGGAAGTATTTGCTACTACTAGCTGAAATTTATTGCAGAACTCAATAAGTGTTTCGCTTCTCTCACTCCTACGATCAAGCCCATATTCTCCCGTAACACTATTTCCACTCCTTTCCCCACAACCGTATTCCAGTCCCCCACGATTATTAGATTTTCATCTGCCTTTACATGCTGAATTACCCGTTCGATAGCCTCATGTACCTGTTCTTTTTCTCCATCTTCTGCTTGCGACGCCGTCATCTGTACCTAAACTATTGTTGTCGGTATCGGTTTGCTGTCGATTCTGATAACAATCCTATCACTGAACTATTTACAGTCACTTATTTGTGCCCTGCATTCCGATTTATAGCGAATCCCACTCCGTTTATACCATTTTATGCTGCCGTTGATATTATCCTATACTCATTTGACCAGAAATCCTTCTCTTCTTTCCATTTCACTTCACTAACCCCGACTATATCTAGACTGAGCCATAGCATTTCCCTTTTCAGATTTTCTAGCTTTCCTACCATGTTCAAGCTTCTGACACTCTACGCCCCAACTCCTAGACTGTTATCCTTTCGTTGGTTATTCAATCTTTTTCTCATGGTCAGCTCCTCTTTGGCAGTCCCCTCCCGGCGATTGGAATGGGGAACAAATCCGGAAACTTTTGCGAATGGAGATATCTTCACGACACGTTTTCAGCCACAGACCACATGTCCTGTGGATGCGCATGAGGCGTCTTTAATATAGTGGTTCCCAATGCCCTGTGCATCCTCATGGCTTTGAGCATTGCTGATTCTTCCGTCATTTACGGTCAGTTTCCCAACTCAAGAGTAAGAGAGTGTCCTGTGCCACTGTCAGCTCCTTCGTCCTCTTTGACAAGGCAGTTGGCAGAACAAGGGTGACTTTCTACGCCAGAAGTCTTCGGTTGCCATTTCCGCTGATTTTTATTCAAAATTTAAGCAGTGAATAGCTTTAAAAGCAGGATATAGGATAGCTGCTGAGAATTTTTTCGGGTTGTATGGCCTTGGTCCATGGAACTCTTCAAGGGATTGAAGAGTTCCATGGATCACAGCCATACAACCCGGAAAAATTCTCAGCAGCTGAAACATCCGGTCGTGAAAGCCTTCATTGTAGGACATATGGACATATGACGTTTTGATGTTAGTCAAAGACACTATATACCCCTTTCCTCTCTCTCTCTCCCCCCCCCCTTTTTTTTTTAACATTCTCGTCATCTGGTCTTGGCGGACGTCACGTGACACCACCTCAAGTTTCTTTTTTTCTTTTTTTAATCACAGAGGGCAGCCAGTCCTCTGACCGAAAACGCTGAGCTACTGTGCCGGCATCCCCCTAGACCACAGGCAACCTTACAGAGTTTGAAAGAGGCCTCATCGCGGGTCTGAATTTCTCTGTCTAATGAATCGTGAAACATCCAGACTTGTGAGGCTTCCAGCTGTGACTGAGGCTCGATGATGGGCAGCATAGGAACGCGAATGCAGGAATACCAGTTGTGAGGATTCTGGTTAATCAAATGTGACCACATAAGGGAGGATCGCCGGACTGTGCACCGAGCACATCGTAACCCTTTCACAACTGCACACGCCATCCGAGAGCAAGTAGTGCACTCCTGCGGCATTCTTTGTCGCTTGGGACCATTGAGCGTAAACCCTCTGCCAGGCACTTAAATGTGATTTGCAGAGTATCCATGCAGATGTACCCGCAGCCGGACTAGGTAATTATCGTGCAATGCGTCGGCTGCCGTTAACACCACGACACAGATGTCTGCATTTAGAGTGGTGCTGTGACCGGCAAGCATGGACTGGGGTCGCATTGTGCTGAGCTATGATAAGCATTTCTGCAGTATCCCAGGTTCCCATCGTCGGCGGGTATGGAGGCGACATGGAAAGAGGTCCCATTCTTCCCCGATTTTGGAGAGATACGACGGAGCGGTGTTGCTCCTTGCACCACGGCGTGGGAAACCAGAAGAAACGACTGCAGGTCAGGGCTAATAGTGATTGAGGGAACTCTCAGGGCACAACGGCCTTAACTCCCAAGTGTTAGCTCTCATGTGAAAGTATCGTGGTGCCATTTTTCAACAGGACAAAGCACGTCCAAATAGGGAGCAAGTCTCTGTGAACTGCTGAGGTACTCCCATGGGCAACAAGATCCCCAGATCTGTTCGCTATAGAACACCGTATGGAAGCAGCTGGCCGTCAACTTCCAGTGACAGTACAGAATTCAGGATATCAGCGACCAGTTACAACAGCTGCTTCAGGCAAAGGTGGACCGGGTTTATGATACCATTCCCATCCGAACCAGAGCATGCATCCACGCCAGAGAAAGTGCAACGTCATACAGATAAGTGGGTTCATACTGTCCAGTTCTTTGTAAATTCGACTCGATTCTCCCCCCCCCCCTTTCTCTCCATCCTTCTCCCCATTTTTACGCCATTAGACGAAAAGACCCGGTATCGTTTGACAGTGTGATAAGTGATTAGTCACTGGAAACAGTCACAACCTTCAAGGATTCAGAAGCTGCTTTCCAAGAGAGTTAGAGGCGCCAGCATCAGACTTGGTGACAATCTTAAGGAAGTATAACTTACGCGCAAAAGAGTTCGCTTATCAAAAATCTCTATAGACCTATTCTTGTGTATCGTTCATAGGTCCGGAGCTCTTACCAATTTATATTCATGGAGGATATGAAAAAGATTCAATGGAGACTGTACGATTAGTGACGAGTTTATTTAGTTAGTGGGAGAGGCTCGCAGAAACGATCAACAAACTGCAATGGGAGACGTCACGAGAAGCAATTCTTACTCATAAAACTCTGAGAGCTCCGTCCTTGTAGGAGTCATGAAAGAGACGATTTTCTCCATCTTGTATCTCGCGAACTGTTACGTTGGTATAATTTGAAAGGAGAAAATATAAAAACGCAGTAAATGAAGCAGGCAAAAAGGAATACATACGTCTCCAAAATGAGATCGACAGGAAGTGCAAAATGGCTAAGCAGGGATGGCTAGAGGATAAATGTAAGGATGTAGAGGCTTATCTCACTAGGGGTAAGATACTGCCTACAGGAAAATTAAAGAGACCTTTGGAGAAAAGAGAGCCACTTGTATGAATACCAAGAGCTCAGATGGAAACCTAGTTCTAAGCAAAGAAGGGAAAGCAGAAAGGTGGAAGGAGTATATAGAGGGTCTATACAAGGGCGATGTACATGAGGACAATATTAAGGAAATGGAAGAGGATGTAGATGAAGATGAAATGGGAGATATGATACTGCGTGAAGAGTTTGACAGAGCACTGAAAGACCTGAGTCGAAACAAGGTCCCGGGAGTAGACAACATTCCAACAGAACTACTGACAGCCTTGGGAGAGCCAGTCCTGACGAAACTCTACCGTCTGGTGAGCAAGATGTATGAGACAGGCGAAATACCCTCAGACTTCAAGAAGAATATAATAATTCCAACCCCAAAGAAAGCAGGTGTTGACAGACGGCTGCAAAATACTAACACGAATTCTTTATAGAAGAATGGAAAAACTAGTAGAAGCCGACCTCGGGGAAGATCAGTTTGGATTCCGTAGAAATGTTGGAACATGTGAGGCAATACTGATCCTACGACTTATCTTAGAAGCTAGATTAAGGAAAGGCAAACCTACATTTCTAGCATTTGTAGACTTACAATGTTGACTGGAATACTCTCTTTCAAATTCTAAAGGTGGCAGGGGTAAAATACAGGGAGCGAAAGGCTATTTACAATTTTTACAGAAACCAGAAGGCTGTTATAAGAGTCGAGGGGCATGGAAAGAAAGCAGCGGTTGGGAAGGGAGTGAGACAGGGTTGTAGCCTCTCCCCGATGTTATTCAATCTGTATGTTGAGCAAGCAGTAAAGGAAACAAAAGAAAAATTCGGAGTAGGTATTAAAGTCCATGGAGAAGAAATAAAAACGTTGAGCTTCGCCGATGACATTGTAATTCTGTCAGAGACAGCAAAGGACTTGGAAGAGCAGTTGAACGCAATGGACAGTGTCTTGAAAGGAGGATATAAGATGAACATCAACAAAAGCAAAACGCGGATAATGGAATGTAGTCGAATTAAGTCGGGTGATGCTGAGGGAATTAGATTAGGAAATGAGACACTTAAAGTAGTAAAGGAGTTTTGCTATTTGGGGAGCAAAATAACTGATGATGGTTGAAGTAGAGAGGATATAAAATGTAGACTGGCAATGGCAAGGAAAGCGTTTCTGAAGAAGAGAAATTTGTTAACATCGAGTATAGATTTAAGTGTCAGGAAGTCGTTTCTGAAAGTATTTGTATGGAGTGTAGCCATGTATGGAAGTGAAACACGGACGATAAATAGTTTGGACAAGAAGAGAATAGAAGCTTTCAAAATGTGGTGCTACAGAAGAATGGTGAATGGGTAGATTACATATCTAATGAGGAGGTATTGAATAGGATTGGGGAGAAGAGGAGTTTGTGGCACAACTTGACTATAAGAAGGGATCGGTTGGTAGGACATCTTTCGAGTCATCAAGGGATCACCAATTTAGTATTGTAGGGCAGCGTGGAGGGTAAAAATCGTAGAGGGAGACCAAGAGATGAATACACTAAGCAGATTCAGAAGGATGTAGGCTGCAGTAGGTACTGGGAAATGAAGAAGCTTGCACAGGATAGAGTAGCATGGAGAGCTGCATCAAACCAGTCTCAGGACTGAAGACAACAACAACAACAATTAGAGAAATTCGGCAGAAAAGTACGGAGTGGTCTTTAATTGAGAATATCTTTCTCTAATGGAATAGCAAAGGGTGGCAAACACACTGGCACGCATTGTACCCTCCACCACACACTGTAAGGTATCTTGAAAAGTGCAGACGGTGTAAATATTTGACTCTTTTTGTTTCTATTAGAGTCGATGTACCCAGCTATAAATTCTTTTTTAGGACATTTGTTGGCAAAAACGTAGAGATTCGACCATATCTCTTACACAGTCACTTATTTGTATTCCATGTTGTAAGTTTGCTCACTTGGTACTGAGCCTTCGGTAACTTTGAAAGGCGTCTACTGGGGCACACTTGTATGTGACACCAGAATAAGATAAGAATATTAATAAATTAAAATGAAATTAGTGTACTATAAACGATGAATGTCTCTGATAGGCTTGATAATGCGGATCGCTGACTGTGCGCGTCCGCAGGTAGCTGTCTCTGAGCGAAAGACGATGGAGTTGGCACTTTCTGGGCTGTGCTGTGTGAAACCACCAAGAGTTAGATTAATTTAGGTATGTCAATATTGTTGAACATAGGAGCAGAAGTCTTCAGGTAAATAAGGTAAAGATCTTCAATATTCATGATTTCTGTTTTTACCAGCCCGTTAGTACAAGTTGTTGAGTAACCCCAGAATGTACGTAAACGATTTTGATAAAGAGAGTAGTTAAATATTTCATTTTTGTAGTGCTTTTAAGATTTGTTAACAGAGCTGTTTGTAATTTGATGATTTGCATTTATGTTGGATTAATGAAGTTAGATAATACTTGCTGTTTAAATGTCTTTGTTTTTGAATCAGTTGTGAGTAATGTAGCTTTAATTGTCAGATGTTTTTGAAAAGACAAACTTAATTTGCGATATAACTTTGCTAAAAAAATGAGTGTTAGCAATTCACCATAATCAGTACCGCCTCCCAGTCCAGGTCACATATTTTTAAAGAAGTTGAATTTTCATAAATGTTCTCGTCTATCAGCCAAACGAATTTCATATGCATTTCAAGTATTATGGCCAGCACTTCACATTTCTGAGCCTATAATTAGCATATTCATATTTTTTTTATGAGGGACCAGAATATATCGCGTTACTCCGTTGCTGCTTTAGAGTTAAGACACCTTAATTTATTTGTTATGTGCACAGGTGCTTAAGCGACTGAATGTATTTGGCGGTGACTGTATTTCTTTACTGGTATTGGGAGTTGCACTGCCCAATCGATTCGTGTAAAGTTTTGTTAACAGTACCACAGAGTAAGCACACTATTTGCAGTTACAACACGCCACACGACAATTCGAGTTTTGTATCCATTCCACAGATCAGACATTCATTTAATGTAATCGTTAAGTTTCTCATTACATTTTTTATAAGTACGTTACAGCTTCGTAGTTTCTAGATTATAATCGTATTCCATCTGTTAAGAAAATATGTCAAATAATGTACCCCACATGCAGTAGTTAACAGTCGATCTCTTCATGTTTACTTATAATTAATGTTCACCATCTGATGATCAGCTTTGTCACAAGCAATTTCCAAGTATTCGGGAAAAGTATTTAGATTTACATACTATTTTAAATGTATTATATTGCAAATAATTACGAAATGTAAAAAAGCGAAGTTCCGGGTTCTGACCCAGATTGGCCATTAGGGACCACCGACTGCCATGTTACCCTCTTCCAAGAGCATCGTTTCGATGCAGTGTGGAGGGACATGGGGTCAGCACACCGCTCTCCCGACCGTTTTCGGTTTTCCTGAGCTTGCAGTCACTACTTCTGATTCAAGCAGCTCCACCGAGCGAGGTGGCGCAGTGGTTAGCACACTGGACTCGTATTCGGAGGACGACGGTTCAATCCCGCGTCCGGGCATCCTGATTTAGGTTTTCCGTGATTTCCCTAAATGGCTCCAGGCAAATGCCGGGATGGTTCCTTTGAAAGGACGCGGCCGACTTCCTTCCCCGTCCTTCCCTAATCCGACGAGACCGATGACCTCGCTGTTTGGTCTCTTCCCCCAAACAACCCAACCCCAAGCAGCTCCTCAGTTCGTCTCATGAGGCTGGGTGCGCACTTTTCCGTTCCTCACACCAAGGAAAAATTCCCGTCAGTGCCGGGAATCGAGCCTCCTGATCCTCCGTATGGACAGCGAGTCGTGCTGATTCATGAGCTACGGAAGTGGACTCGAAATGTACATTCGGATGGCTAAACTGAGACTGTCTGCTTGATATTAATTAACTGCAAATTGCACGCTGTTGACAACAGATAGTTCGCCCTTAGACAGTAAGTGTCCAACGTGGTTGTTTTCTACAGGCTGAGTGGAAATGACATCACGCGATATAAATTGTGTACTAGTTCGCGCTAGGCTCGGACTGCCTGAATACACAATTTATCATAGTTTACATAATGACTGTAATACTTGACTGACTCACACTAGGAAGTTTACATTTTGGATGCTTACTGCCGACTGACTGGCGGTTTGCTTCACACCTATTTATAGACGAGCGTAGTATGAAAAATCACGAAATGAATTCCTATTTATAGACCAGCGGAATATGAAAAATCACAAAATGTTGAAATACAGAGCTATTACATTTTGAATATTAACATAAAAATCAGAAAAATTAAAAGTTACAAAAATGCAGTAGGCACAGGAGCAAGTCTCTTTAACTACGAACTATGTAACTAGAAAATGGAAAAATTAAACGTACCATTTTATGGGGATGCTTTCTGTGTACACGGGAATTCTAAAAGCGCACCAAAAAGTTTCAGGATAGTCAAATTTTCCAAATTGAGTAATTAACAAACTAACAAATTATTCTAATAAAAGTAGGCGTTTTTTAATCAGAAAAATATGAGATACGGATGTGTTGCATTGTACTTCAGAAATAATCACAATTTAAGACTGGACTTTTCTAGAACAAGAAATGTTTGAATATGAATAACTTTTGAAATATATAGCATTTGGAAATGTAAAATATTTGTTGAAATATCGAGAGAAGGGCTTTCAAAAGATTTATGTTAATTTGAAATAAAACACTACTTGGTTACTGAAAATATCACCTTCGCCTCATTTCCATGTGTCGTAAATCGTGAATATCCCCATAAAGAAAATGTTTCCATGAGAAACAAATGAACAATTATTCTTAATAGTCTGGAAGCTACACTTTGAACAATATATTTTAATGTAACACACCATGAATTAGAAATCATCTACTTCTTGTAATTAAGGTATGTGTACACTATTACCAAAAGAAGAGGTCAAACAAAGGAATGACTTAAGAACAGTAGGAATAGTCCCATGTTGCTCTTTTGCAATGTGTATCATGTGTGGAATGTGTTAAAAAAGTCAGCATTGTTTTGAATAACACTGAGTCAGGGGAATTCATTGCCGAATCTTTGTTGCCCGTTATCCAACTCAGTATAGATTTATGTTGACAGCTGCGGTGCATGTATTCCTGCTCTGTTTCACTAGAAAAGAATGATGCAAAAGCTACGAATAAGCAGTCTTCCCTTTTCTCACAACTTCACTTTTATGTGTGTGATAATTAGAAATAAGGAACATTACGGACTTCTCTCAGGTTATGAGTGTTGTGAAACATGGACGATAAAAAGTTCAGACAATCAGAGAATAGAATATTTTGAAATGTGGTGCTACAGAATAATGCTGAAGATTAGGTGGGTAGATCACGTAACTAATGAGGAGGTACTGAAGAGAATTGGGGAGAAAAGAAATTTGTGGCATAACCTTACTAGAAGAATGGGTAGGTTGATAGGATACATTCTGATACGTTAAGGTATCACCAATTTAGTATTAGAGGGAAGTGTTCAAAATGGCTCTGAGCACTATGGGACTTAACTTCTGAGGTCATCAGTCCCCTAGAACTTAGAACTACTTAAACCTAACCAACCTAAAGACATCAAACACATCCATGCCCGAGGCAGGATTCGAACCTGCGACCGTAGTGGTCACGCGGTGCCAGACTGTAGCGCCTAGAACCGCTCGGCCACTCCGGCCGGCGGGGGAAGTGTGGGTGGTAAAAATTGTAGAGGGAGATCAAGAGATGGATACAGTAAGCAGACTCAGAAATATGTAAGTTGCAGTAGTTACTGGGAGATGGAAGAGGCTTGCACATGATATAGTAGTATGGAGAGCCGCATGCAACTAGTTTTCGGACTGAAGACAACAACAACAACAACAACAACAATAACAACGCGAGTGTTGCATGCCTCAATATACGCAATCTTTTCCTTGATTCTATAATTTCGTCCACTTTTATAACAACTGCGATAAAGAAGGTACGGTATTTAAGGTTTATTTAAATCTCGGTCGCTTATCGTTGGAGTTATAGTATTGTATATTTTCTTCTCGTACCAGTCACCACCTTTGTAAAAAGAGTGCCGTCTTAGCCCACACGTTTACAGCGCAGCTATTCCGTAGTTATTAAAACATTTAAAACACACGCGTCGCGACACACGACGGTAGTGTGTTAATTAAATCATCTAGTCTGGAAAGCTACGTCTAAAATACGTTAGGACATATTCGGAGGTACAAACGTTTTCATTGTAACAAACGAAACCACTGCTTAGAAGCACTGTATTGAGAAGTTGATGAAAGGGAAAAGTGTTTAAATCGATAAATACTCAAGCTGACCAAGCGTTGGTGTAGATTTTAATTCTACATTAACACTCTGTGAACCACATTATCACGTATAGTGGAGTACACTTTTTGTGTGCCTATCATTTCCTCCTTTTCCTGCTCCATTCGCGAATATTAAGTCGGAGGAACGAATTTTGGTAAACCTCGGTATAATCTCAGACTTCTTTCACTTTCTCGTCATGTCCGTTTCACGAGATGTGTGTGGGATGAAGTAATATCCGAACTTATCCTGTCTGGTTGTTCTCGGGCAATAAACTTTCGGAATTTGTACAGTCAGGTTCTCCATATTGCACATCGTATTTGTCGTAGCGCCTGCCACTGGAAATGGATGAGCTCATGTGAGTGAGCCTCTACTTTCTAAACGATCCAGTAATGAAATGAGCTCTTATTTGGATCACGTCTTTTGCTCTATTTGTATACCTGGTAAGAATCCCAAACTGGTAAACAGTTGAGCGAACTGGGATTTGGTAAGCTGCCTCTTTCGATGACGAAAATTTCATTTGGTATGTTCTGCCAACTCCACAGTTGATGAGATTGAAAAAATGTATTTTGAGACAGAAGAAATTATTCAGTGTGTTAAGGGCACCGAAAATTTAAATGTGATTTTGTTTGGAGGGGAGAGGGGGGGGGGGGGGGTTCGATATCAGGGAAAGGAAGAGGAGAAATGGTAGTAGAACATAGATTGGGAGGAAAGGAATGAAAGAGAAGCCGACTCGCAGAATTTTGCATAGAGCAGAATTGACCATTCCTAACGCCTGATTTAAGAATCTTGAAATAGTGTTGTGTATATCCGCTTCGGTAGCTGCACGGTCAGTGCGACAGATGGGCCCGGGTTCGATTTTATCTCCACATTCGTATCGCCATAATTGACATTCTGGTATTGACATAACTGTATGGGCCCGTCAAAAAAGCCAATTAAAAATGACGACTGTATATGTGTAATAGACATGGGTACACGTAGAATTTCAGATGGATAATATAAACATACTTGCAAGATGGGGATTTCGACATGATATTTTAAACTGCAAACCTTTTCCAAGAGCTGATGTGAAATCTGACCACAATTTATTGGTTCTGCACAGCAGATTAAAACTGGAGAAAATGCAGAGAGGTGCAAAATGAAGGTAATGAGGCAATACAATCTGTAACAACTCGAGGTTGCTGAGGGCGTCAAATGGGGGCATTAGGTAACTGTTAGTTTAACAAGGGAAAGGAAAACAACAGAATATGAATCTAAGGGTTTGAGACATTTATTAGTGAAGGCATCAAAGGAAAAGCTAGACAAAAAGAGGAAGGGCAATAGAAATCCTTGATTAAACGCGAGATATGAAAGTTAATTAACGAAAGGTGAAAATACAAAAATTAGGAAAATGAAGAAGGCAAGGGGGAATACAACCTATAAGAAATGTTACCGAAAGAAAGAGAAACTTCGCAAAGCAAGACTTCGTATAGGGGAATTGCGAACATGTAGAAGCAGGCGTGACTATGGAAAATGTAGAACTTGCGTATACGAAAATTAAATAAAATCTTGGAGAAAATACTATCAACTCTACGGATATCAAGAACTCAAATGAGAAGAGAAAGCTGAAAAGTGAACGCAATATATGAGCAGGTGTGTCATGTTACGAGAAGAATTTCACAGAAAACTGGAAGACTTAGGTCGAAACAAGGCTGTTGGAATAGACGACATTCCTTCAGAATTGTTAACGTCTTTGAGAGTACTGACCATGATAAAACTATTCCATAGTGTTTTGGCCGAGCATACGTATGATATAGCTTCCGATATGAATGGTCAACTGCCAGATATCGGAAGAAGAAATATAGCTATCGCGGATGCACGACCAAAACATGATGGAAAATTCCATCCTCTTGGAAGCCTTGAAGAAGCACTTGATTATTCCGTCAGGTATGCAAGATGCATGAAACAGGTGAACTTCCCTCAGAGTTCAAGAACAAAGTAACAACAGGCATTCCAAAAACGCGGTTGCTGATAGCGGGTGAATATTATTGCACCAACGGTTTAATAAATAATGGTTACGAAATATTAACTCTATTTAACTACACGAGAATCGAAAGACTCGTAAAAGCGACTTTCGGAAGATGAATTTGAGAAAATTCAGGAATAGGCATCACAATACTGACTCTACAACGTATCTTAGAAGATAAATTGAAAAAAGAGCAAAAACCTACTTTTACAGCATTTAAAGGTTCAGAGAAAAATTTTGACAATGTTGAGTACAATACACTCTTTGAAATTCTGAAGGCAACAGTGATAAAACACAGAAACTGAAATGTTAAATACAAGTTGTATAGACACCAGGCTGTAATTACAAGTGCCAAAGGACATCACAAAGAGACGGTAGACGAATGAGAAAATGGAAGCCTTGAAGAAAGGAATGAAAAAGGGTTGAAGCCCATCCCTCATCTCATTCAATATATTCACTGAGCAAGCAGCCCAGGAAGTCAAGGAAAAATATGAAAGAGAATTAAAGTTTTTATTTCTTCTCCGTGAACTTTAAAGTTTAGCGAAGACGTTTTATACTGTCAGAGAGAGCAAAATGCTTTGAAAATCAGATGAACGGGATGGATGAAAGGAATGGCCAGTGACCCGAAAAGATGATATAAGGTAAACATGACCAAAGTAGAACAAGGATAATGGAATGTAGTCGAATTAAATCAGATGAAGTTGAGGGAATTAAATTAGAAAAAGACTTTAGAGGAAAATAACTGAAGAGAGCATACATGAAGGGGATATAGCATTTATATTGACAACGACAAGAAAAACCTTTTTCTAAAAAAGGAAAATATATTAACTTCTAACATGAATTTAAGAGTTAGGTAGTCTTTTATGAAAGTAGTTGTCTCCTGTGTAGGTTTGTACGAAATGAAACGTACAATCATTGCTAACAAGTAATGAACAGAAGCTTTTGAAATGGGGTATGAAACTAAGATGGCTAGATCAAATAACGGAGAAAAAGAGACTGAATCGAATAGCGTAGAAAAGAAATTATGGTACAACTTGCCCAAAAGACGGAATTCGTTGTAAGGACTCCTTGTTAGATAGCAAGGAATGTTATTGAAAATCATCGGCCCTGGTAACAGGAACCCATTTGTAGTAATACAAGAATAGCGAGCGAAATGCTCATTGCTGTCACAAATTAACACGTAAAACCAAATCGCACTGACGCAAGATGAGCGAGAGCTATGCTCGTTGCTTTCACATAATAGTAAGTAAATTAGTCTCGTAGTCGGTCACTGTGCACAAGGATAATGCCAACACAGTGGAGTGAACCATCTGGGTATACAACAGGTTATGATAATTTTTACTGGACCGCCTAACCAGGAAAGGTTGTATAAGACGTCAAAGTATTTTGAATTCTAAGACAAGACTGAGATTGACAGTTATTTATTTACTATAACGATTAACATATATCACAATGAAATTAGGAGAGAGCGAAGTTCCGTACAACTCAAATTAAATTACAAAATGACGCTAACACATTGGGGAAATACCACAAAGGGTGGATAACTGTATAGACTAATGGCAACAAGTTCTTCTTATCTGGGCAGCTCACGAAATCAAAGTTAATCTTACAGCAGGAAACCACAAATTACAACCAAATTAAGCAACACAAGTTGCGTGGAAAAGTAAACAAGTAACGAGCTGTACGGCATTGCGCTACTCTAGTTGCGACGCTTTCATTCCCCTGTACAGCTATCAGCACTACATGACGGCCGGATATGATGCTTTCTCTGGGGTGACCTGGAGCTGAATGCCCAAAATCTTAAATTCCTAGCCGGCAATTCTTTACTTTCAAAAGTATGGGGGGGATGACTGCATGCTGTTGCCATTGAGACGGGCGAGGATTGTTGCTAAATTCATGAAAAAGCGAGAAAGCACACGCTATTTCTCTTCTTTTGTGTACAAGACGCACACTTGTAATCAAGAAGTTGCTACTGAGTTCAAGCAGTTTTTTCATGGTTGGTCAACCTTAAATGTCAAGAACAGTATCCAAAGCGACGCAATAGTATCGGCTGAACCAAATTTTTAGAGTAAACGCAGCTGACTATCCCATGCTGGATCATTGTGCCGTGGCACCTGGCTCTTTGAAGTATGCAGATAAAGGAAAAGGTCTGCTTTGTAGACTGTGGAGCGGCCACGGCGTTTACTGATCACACTGGGTGCACATCCTTTTTCGGCATTCGATAGCCTCAGAGCGGGTCGCTTCCCGACTTCCGCAATACTGCGCAAATCCTCCGAGGAGGCTCTCTTGACATATTGAGATACACAAGACTGCCTTCCGCCGGTATATAGGTGTTTTCGGCATCACGTCACTCCACCGTGGTGAGAACGAGGCTGGCTTTCCACGCACACTGCTCAAGAATCCTCTCTGAAATCACCGCAGCATTGTATGTATATATTGTATGTTAACCGGGGACCTAGAAACGACGGAAAGGCTCCGTCCCCACCGCAGCCACAGTGGTCCACAACCGCACGACGACTACCACAGTCCACTTCACCTCTCCGCCGCCCCACACCAAACCTAGCGTTACTGTGCGGTTCGGCCCCCGCTGGACCCCCCCCCCCCCCCCCCTCCCAGGGAACGTCTCACACCAGACGAGTGTAACCCCTATGTTTCCGTGGTAGAGTAATGGTGGTGTACACGTACGTGGAGAACTTGTTTGCGCAGCAATCGCCGACATAGTGTAGCTGAGGCGGAATAAGGGAAACTAGCCCGCATTCGCCGAGGCAGATGAAAAACCGCCTAAAAACCATCCACAGACTGGTCGGCTCACCAGACCTCGACACTAATCCGCCGGGGAGATTCGTGCCGGGGACCAGGCGCTCCTTCCCAATACGGAAAGCCGTGCGTTAGCCGCACGGCCAACCGGGCGGGCCACCGCAGCATAGTGGCAGATATGTGACAGAAACGTCACAGTATATTAGATAATGGAGTGAAATATGGGAGAAGGGTAAAAATTTTAGAGAGATATCGAGGCTTGGCAACAGATAAATTGGCACGAGTGGATATAGGTTTCATGGCTATGGAGAGATGAAAAATACTGCGCAGGATAGACTAGAATGGAGATTTGCATCAGATCTGTCATTGAACTGATGAGCACTGCGCCACAAGGGCGGTCAAAATGATACATGTGGTAGAGGATCTAAACTGCGTAAGGAACTAACTAGGAAAGAAGCTAATGTTCGGAAATGAATATTTAATTCATTATTAAAACAAACGCCCTGCACCTTATAACAACGATTTAAGCAGCTCATAAAAACTGTTTAAGGTGACGACAGTCAATCTCAACACAGGTGTTACATTTTTTCTCAAATATCCCGTTCTTTGTTGCACGATGCGACAGACAGTTAATACCCTCTAAACCGACTCGTTTCAATTTCTACTGGGGTACCGTATCTCATAAGGAAAAAAAGTCCATTGGACTGTGTTCCGGCGCTGCCGTAGGCCACGAAACGAAAACCACATCTCGTGAACAGCATGAGGTTAGCCTCTGACAACTGTGGCAGCATATTTCGAATTAACACTAGGTGACATACAATAATCAAAGCACATAGTTTACCTGGTAAACTTACAACCCAGAGAATTGCTGGTGATCTGACATAAGCGCGTCTTTCAGTTTTTGTCTCCTTAGGCACTGGTACCGCAGCAGTTGAAAACACTATCACGGTTGTTAAGAGTCTCGTCCATGTACAGCACGAAGTGAAGGAACTTGGTAATTTTTGCCGTTTTACAGGCGGAGAACAGCAGCTAGGTCATTTTTCAACATAAATACTTTATGCGAGTACCTGACTGCAGTAAATTTTATCACTAACGAAAGCAATTCTGGCACCGCAGTACGGTAATCCATTCAGAGAACTGAACACTGAACTTAAAATTATTTATTTCCATTACTTTGTTTATGATGGGGATCGCAATGTCGTTGGCGTGGTTTTTACCTCTTAGGTCTCATGAAATTTTTTCTTTAACCCTCCTTCTGCGATTGCTGGATTTGGTGAACAGTTGTAAAAAACATAGAGAACACTGCAGAAATTCTTCTTCAGTCTCTCCACGTTTATTGACACTAAGTTCCATATTAGTGATCAGCCTTGTAAAATGTAGGTTCAAATGATTCAAATGGCTCTGAGCACTATGGGACTTAACTTCTAAGAATCTAAGGTCATCAGTCCCCTAGAACTTAGAACTACTTAAACCTAACTAACTTAAGGACATCACACACATCCATGCCCGACGCAGGATTCGAACCTGCGACCGTAGCGGTCGCGCGGTTCCAGACTGTAGCGCCTAGAACCGTCGGCCACCCCGGCCGGCGTAAAATGTAGGAGTCTCGATACTTTAACACGGATCAGTAAGCTACATTAATAACAGATGTTTCAACAGAATTTCATAAGTGGCAGTAACCGAGATGTGCTTCTAACGAGCACTAACTGGCGTGCTTCTAATGAGCACTAACTGACAGTCCTAGAATTTTGCGTTCCAATTACCGGACGCCTTGGAACTGACACTTAGTAAGTATACACTTTGTTCAACCACGATTGACTCAGGCTATGTAAGATACATCTATACATAGACGCGCATATTACATAAATTAGAAATTGGTAAAAATCGGATTTATACATTTTGGGTTGTAAATATAAAAGACGGAAACAATAAAAGATACAATAGGCAGAGAAGTAAGTTGATTTAATCAAAAGCTGCATAACTGGAAAATAGTAAAATAGTACGCACTACTTAATGGGAGATAAGTTTCAATGTGCACAGGGATTCCCAAAGTGTGCAGGAAATTTCCGACAAACTGAAATTTTATAATTTGAATAATTAAAAATGTATACGTTTTCAGCAACAGAAAAATCGGGACTGCTATACTGTAATACTAGATTCTGGAAAGAAGTATGAAATTGGAACCTTGTAGAACACGAAAATTTTGAATACAAATAACTTTTGTAATAAAAAGTTTTGGAAAAAGTTAAACGTTTGTTGAAAAGTGAAGAATGAGGGCTTTTAAAGAAGCTACGTCAATCTTAAAAACCATTGGTTTTAGCAATATTGAATTTTGACGCGCACATAGCGCAGATGTACCTTTAATTATGAATATTTCTTTAAATAAACTCTTGTCTGATGAACTATATATTCGAGGGCCGTTCAATAAATAAAGCAACACATTTATTCTCGGCCAGTTTCGGTTGAAAAATGGGGAATTTGTTGCGGCTCATCGTGGAATATTCCTGCTTCAGCGCCTATAGGTGGCGGGGCTACACGTAGCCTTCGAAATGGCGTTTGTAACGGAGGTGCGATCGACGCAGAGCACTGTCATTGAGTTTCTTTTGGTGGAAAATCTGAGCATCACAGGTATTCATAGGCGCTTGCAGAATGTTTACGGAGACCTGGCGGCGAACAAAAGCACGTTAAGTCGTTGGGCGAGGCGTAACGCAAACCTGTCCGATCTCCCGTGTGCCGGCCGGCCGCACACAGCTGTGACTCCTGCAATGTTGGGACGTGCGGACACTCTCATTAGAGAGGGTCGATGGAGCACAATCAAACAACTCGACGTCTCTGTTGATAGTGCTACACACTCGTCCACCAGTTGGGGTACTCAAAGGGGCGTGCCCTCAGCGTTCCTCACCAATTAACAAAAGACCATAACGAGCAACGAAGGATCATGTGTGTGGAACTGCTTGCGCATTCCTTGGCTAATCGTGGAAAATTTTTTCGAACATTGTCAAGGCGATGAAACATAGGCTGATCACTTAGAACCGGAAACAAAACAGCTATCCATGGAGTGACGCCACACCACCTCTCCTCCTGCAAAAAGAAAAAGGTTTAAATCCACACCCTCAGCCGGCAAAGTCGTGGCGACGGTTTTCTGAGACCAAGGGGTTATTCTTTATGATGTCCTCCCTGATGGTGCAAAGATCAACTCTGAAGTAACTGTGCTACCCTCAGGAAACTGAAGAAACAACAGCACTGAGTTCATCGTATCAAAACTGCAAACGAACTTTCCCTTCACCATGACAACGTAAAGTCTCGCACTAGTCTGCACACACGAGAGGAGATCACAAAACTTCATTGGAATATTCTTCCTTATCCACCCTACAGCCAGGATCTCGCACCTTCCGATTTCCATCTTTTTGACCCAATGAAGGATGCACTCTGCTTGCAGCAGTACTTGGATGATATGGAGGTTACTGATGCAGCAAGATGTTGGCTCCGGCTTCGACCCGTAGAGGGGTACCATGCGGGCATAGAGGCCCTCCCAGTAAGTTGGCCTCAGACCATCGGACTGAACGGTGATAATGTTGAAAAATAGGGTTTTGTAGCCAAAAGTAGGGGGATAATATGCTGTATTGGAGTCTGAATAAAACCAATCTACCGTCAAATATAAGGCGCTGCATTACTTATTGAACGCTCCTCGTACTATTGTCATAGCAGACTGCAAACTATATTGTGAATATTGAAGTTAAATGAAATATTTCACCGACAAGAAGTTGTTCATTTTATGTGACTATGGTACATGCATTACGTGTATGATACAAAAAAAGAAAAACCATATGCGCTTAAGGAGCAGAACTGTAACAAGTTTAGTTATCCCTCCCTGCTACGTCTCAGGGCGTACTTTCTGTTCTGTCTCTACTCTCCAAACTGTATACGTCGAAGTGTTCATATCACGGACAAGTTCAGTGGGGTTTGTTAATGAATCTGAAGCCACACTACTCAACATCATCTCCAAAAATTGTGCCGTTCGAGCAATTCTTTGTCGAGAATCTTGACCAGAACTTTGCGGTGTGAAAGACCCACAGTCTCATAAGTTTCTATTTCCTCTGTGCATTCGTTCACCTTTCTGAGAATTACATCGTGCTCCACCATACAGAAAATGCGTGTCTGCAAGTTTCTGCGGCGAAAAAAGGCCCGTCTTCGAGAACCAGTCGTGAATTGTAATCAGTGGTAAACTCTACCGTGCACATATAACGGACGATCATGTATTCAGTTTCAAGGTAGGCGCAGTTAGCGTGGGTGTAGCAGACAGTTTTTTGTTATGGAAAATCAGCAGTGCCTCACACTTATTGCACCCACAAGACCTCGTACCGCCTAAAACAGTCATTTATGACCACTAGTTATTTATCTCAAAATACCTCGTTTAAGTTCCGCTGCCGTCTGCAGAATTTTGACCCCAATGTTTTGTGACACCATTTGTTATGCTGTTGTAGTCTTTTATGTCTTACATTGCACAGAATTTCAAAAATTGTATGAAGATAGAAATTCAGATACCATGAAACGAAACTGAAGCTCTCCTGTCTCTCTGCTACACACACGCACGCGCGCGCGCCCGCGCACACGCACGCACGCACGCACACACACACACACACACATATATATACACACATACATACTCACACCCCTCCACCCGTCAAAGGTTACTGTTATAGATACTTGCTACGGACGCATAAACCAAGATGGCGAAAGAGTTGAATATTTCGTAAACGGTGATACAGTGAATGTTAGCGAGTACAGTTTCAGAGTCTTGACAACGTAAAAACTACAAAAAGCTAACTTGTATTACATACCTTTTCCCTCCTTCAAGATCTTACCAGCTAGCACATGTTTTCCAATCTTTTTACAATAAGAACTTATATAAACGATAAACATAATCAAAATAGCAGTACTGGCAGCAGAAATTAACAAATAATATCAACGTAGTAAGTGATATTATCAAAGCGTAAAAGAACCCAAGACCAATAGTGTTATTTGTGGGCTAAAAATTATTTTTCCTTGCATATAAAGAACAATAGTTTAGAGAGATACTTGTTAGTTGCGGAAGAGAAACTTTGCCGGAAGCTCTACTGCAGATAACACAAAGTTACATGTACTATTAAGGTGTGTACCTTCGTTAAAACATTTTGAATATAATGTCCAAAATCCCCAAACTTATGTATCGTATACTAATATTTTACGTATAGTTCAACAGAAAAATAAAGGAAATTTACTTGTTTTGGTTATATCTCACCGAAATATGTAAAGCTAAAAGAGGAAGAAAGTGTATTTTGCTCAAGGCAGAATCTTTTAAAATTGTATTTAAAAACTCATCATCGTGTAGTGGACGCTACCTCACCTGAATGGATGATTATTTAGACCATTGTACGTCATAAACTCCTTTCGATGTTATATTTTTTCGCATCAGCGATCACTGCTCAGGAGCAAATTCGATAAGCATTCTGTTCGCACCTTTATCAGGCGGCACCCCAAGAACGTGATATGAAGCGATATCCGAAACTTTGCACATATGTTGTAGCCCATTACTTCTAAAGAAGCTGTTTAACGCTGATATATTAGCTTACAGTCAGCAGGATTAATGAGTCAACATAAACGTTTATGTCTGTGTTTAAAGCTAAGGACGCGATATGGTTACAGCACTGGCTCGAGAGATTGGAGGCACTGGAGATACAAGGTCAAGGGCAATTTTCTGTGGAACTGGTTCTGGGAGCGACGTATGCAACATTGCGCAATAACCAAGTGGGTGTGACCTCCGGACTGAGCACAGCAGAGGCACAGAAGCTAGGCTGCCAGTCGTAATAATTAGGACGTGGGATTGCGAGACGCAAATGTCGCTACAGAAGAAACAAGGTAGACAGGTAGATAGATGCACTTATATGCTGAGTCTTCATTGTTTCCTATGTGAGACACCATACATTGGGAACTGACAAATATAAGGGCGATTACGTATTTTTTTCAGAAATACAACACAAAAGAATACCAATTTCAACTTCGTACTGACAAACCAAAGACGTTCCAAACACGAGTAAGACCAGAGCAGTTTTCCATATATGTAATAGCTATATTCTTATATCCTGCAGAAAGCGCTGCAGTTAGTGCATAATTGGTTCCTTTTAGATTCATGTTTGCTTCTGTATTCGCCACAGAAAATCTACGCATCTTATGTTTCTGGATTAGATAATGACCATGAGGATCACTGAGGAAGATAGGGCAATGGCCTGACCACCCCAACAGTCTTTCACGATCGAGGGAAGGTAGCAGTTGTAGCAAGAACAATGTCTTTATTTTCAATTCGTTTACTGAAGAACCCGAAATTTTGGGTGACATAAACACAAAACATTCTATTAAGTTTCCTTCATAGTGCAAAATTCGTTAAAAAAGACAGCTGCTAGTTCCCTCAGTGTCTGTTGTCGTAATAAAAGTGTAATTAAACGTTTCTAAATCGTATTTGACGAAAGCCGGCCGGAGTCGCCGTGCGGTTCTAGGCGCTACAGTCGGGAACCGAGCGACCGCTACGGTCGCAGGTTCGAATCCTGCCTCGGGCATGGATCTGTGTGATGTCCTTAACTTAGTTAGGTTTAATTAGTTCTAAGTTCTAGGCGACTGATGACCTCAGAAGTTAAGTCGCATAGTGCTCAGAGCCATTTGAACCATTTTTCGTATTTGACTAAACATTTCATATTGTTTACTAATTAGATAGACGCGATCTAGGCCTATTTTCCAAACTTTAAAAATTTGACCAAACACTCTTGATACGTAAATTCTCTAAAAGCAAAGTAATTACTAATTCATTCTTCTGCCATTGTATCTCTAAATCAGTACAAAAACAACAACAACAACCGCACATAAGACATTTGTGTCGTTTTTTGCTTACATACAGACAATCTCGCGTCCCTGACAAATTTAAAGCATTCTTTAAACTTATTTTTTCTTTCGAAACTGACCGTGAGTGAGAAATGTGGGAGCTGTCATAGGATAGTGAGTGGAGGGATTTGTTGCCAATCTTGTAGGAAATATTTTCACGGGGATTGGGGGGGGGGGGGGGGAGGGGGGGGTGCGGGAAGCAGTGGCGAGAATGTTGGGAGAACAGAAGAGGCTCTCTCCTGGAACTGCAGAATATGCAGTAGGAACGTTTTGATTGGGGAACAGGAAACGAAAATCTGTGCCCTTCAGGCACAGTTGGAGGAAGCAAGGAAGGAACTGATAAGGATCCAGGGAAGTATGGGGGAGGAGGGTGGTTGGGAACTGGCAGCTGGTAGGAGGATAGAAAGAAAAAGAACGCGATCTGACAGTTTTATCATCAACACCACAAACAGGTATCTGCCACTGCCAGAGTTAATTGGAGAAGAGCCTCAGGTAGAACGAGGAGCAGAAAATGTGCAGCACACTTCGACTGAGGCAAAGAAGCCTAGGAGTGAACACAGTGTTAGGAAGAAGAAAGTGCTGCTGCTAAGTAGTGGCCATGGGCGAGGTGTAAGCCCTCAGTTATAGGAAAGTTTAGGTTCAGCATACCAGGCCACCAGTATCTTCTAGTCAAATCCAGGCCTAAGTCATGTGATATAGGACTTAAGGTCTTTATATAAGGATTTTAAAAAAGAAGACCATGTAGTGATAGTGGGTGGGGCGAGAAACAATTTGGACAGGGGTGGGGCATATAACATAGGTGGTGACCTGGACAGGATAGCTTCCCTGACTCATGACACCAACGTACACTTTGTTGAGTTGTTCCAGCGTCATGATCGGCCACACCTTGATGGAGCTGTGAGGAGAATCAATGTGAGGTTATGGATGGCTTTGAGGGCAGCCAGCTTTGCTCATGTTTCTCTGGTGCCTGTCAGAACTATCAACAGATGGGGTTTCACTAGGCATGGCCTACTCCTAAACTGGATTGGGATGGGAAGATTGGTAGAGCTGATTCACGAAAGTATAGGGGGTGGATCTCGCACCACACATGGTCCAATACCTGTTGTCATGGGTAGGAAAAGTAAGTCTTTCTTAGGATAAATCCAGAAAACCGGTTCCCCTCCCTAACGAATATCTCCAGCACTAAAAAATTCTGAAACAGTCACTCACAAGACGGATTTTAACACTCCAAATATCACACATACCAGATGTCACAAAGAAAAACAAACAAATCCGAAAGAGTAACATGGGGCATTTCACAGACTTAACAATCCTCCATCAAAACATGAACCCAATAAAAAATAAAACACAACTATTAGAAGTTGAGCTCCAATCTTTGAACTGCGCAGTAGTTTGTGTTACTGAGCACTGGTGTAGAGAGACAGAAATCCAACATATAGTTTTATCATTGTATGAAATGGCAAACACTTACTACAGAACTGCTTCAAGGGGTGGAGGATCATGCATTTAAATCAGAAAAGGAACACAGTTCAAATCAAGACATGACCTCAGTATAGCAAGTGAAGACAAGCACTGTGAAATATCAGCTACTGAATTAACAGGGCTTGGTATCACCAAGAAATTAATCATTTTATGTGTGTATAGATCTCCCAGTGGTAGTGTGGACACTTTTTCCAATAAATTAACAGAAGTTCTAAATAAAGTCTCAAGAACAAAGGTCAGCATAATTCTGTGTGGGGACATTAACATCAACACTAATATCATAAATGAATCCAGCAGCACCCTTATAAATATCCTTGAAAGTTTTAGCATGTACCTATTGGTCAATAGTGCGACAAGGGTTACTACTACGACTGCATCAGTAATTGACCATGTGGCCACAAATATGGACAGGGAAAAATGTGATTTAGCTGTAAAAGATCTCAGACTATCAGACCATCTCTAGCAAATAACAACAGTAAAATCAGGCTTCGAATCATTCCCTAAACTACAAGCCAACAAACAACATCTATCAGAAACCAAAATAAAAGATTTTTCAAAGGAGCTAGCAAAACAAAGCTGGGCTGAAGTGTATAAAGAAACCAATGTGAATATAAAATTCTCTAAAATCTCCACATTATTTAAAGTGTACTTTGAAAAGGCATTTCCAAAAGTATGCATAGCTGTATCAACATCTCACAAAAACAGATGGATAACAGCAGGTATTAAGAAGCCCTGCCAAACACCTAAATACCTCAGTTCAATGAAAAAGAGTCGTAATGATCCAGAATTCTTAAATTTCTATCATAGATACAAAAAGATTTAAAGGAAGGTGCTGATTGCTGCAAAAAAGTCATTTAATGACAAAATAATATTTAATGCCTAGAATAAAAGCAAAGCAGTCTTGGGTGTTAAAAAAAAAGGAAACGGGGAGAGGCAAACAAACGCAGAATAACATACTGCTAAGGAAGGGGGATAAAGTAATAAATGATCCACAGCACTTTGCAAACTATGTAAACGAACATATTTGAAGTATTGCAAAGAAGTTACAGCAAAAATTCCCCCAAACAATTATAACACCCGTAAATAATGTTGCACTAAATACAATGATGCTGCTTCCAACCACAGAGAATGAAGTCAACAAAACTGTTCAAAAACTGAAAAAATAAGAAGTCAGTAGGCTTAGATGAAGTACCAATGTGTGTACTGAAACAATGCATAGAGATTATACAAGGCCCCTTAATAAATATAATAACTGAATCCTTCAAATCAGGGACATTTCCAGAGCAGTTAAAACAAGCAAGAGTTGTACCTTTGCTTAAGAAAGATAATGCAGAAGACATAGAAAATTACCTTTCGGTGTGAGCCCCTCCACGCTCGCACAAGCATGATGACCAACTCAAAAGGTCTACTGTCACCTCTGCATTGTTAGTGTTTAGAATCGAGGAGATCGCAGGAGCTAGGCACTGCGATGTTATCCGTACGTCTGGGTAGGGTTACCCATTAATACGGGCACATCTGGGTGATGGAAGTGGTCGAAAAAGCTCGACAGAGTCAAGCTTGAAACAAGAGCGGTTTAAAGGGCAGAGGGAAAAAAGTGCCAAGGCCAGTGCCAAGGGAAAAAACCTCCGCGACAGTGTCAGATTGGGTAGTAAGGGCAGTAGCGGTTTCTTGCTATCTGCGACAGATCGTGCAAGGTAAGGTTATGTTAACGGTTGGGTATCATGCACCAGTACCATAGAAGCAATGCCAGATTGTCATGGAATGATCAGTCCTGTCGAGTAGGTGAGCGCTGCTGCTGCTGGGCACCGACGATGTCTCCTGGGCCAGCTGCTGCTGCTGCTGCTCCTGTAACATAGCCATGTCGTTGTAGGTTTGTCAGTTCGATGGTTCTCAAAAGATCTGACAGTGTGATATGTGTTGGGGGTTTGCTTGTGAGTCGTGTATGGCTTTCCTGCGATTGCCAGTTCTCATGGCAGAGGCTCAGCTAACAAGCTAGTCAGTGACTGAAGTGCAGGGCTCGCCTCATTGTGTCATTTGCGTAGTTACGAAGTTACCCTAGATGGTTAGTCTGTAAGCAGTGTATTTGGGCGCTTGTATTTCCATCTATGGTTGTGATCGTAGATGCCCAGGTGTAGGATGTGAGGACTGTTCGAGTGACTTGGTTTCATGTACAGTCGTGTGGTGAGTTTTTTGAATACCTCCTGGAGAGTCTCCAGTCGGTATTCTCGATGAAGGTCCGCTGTCCGTGTGTATCGGGGAGCATTGCTTATGATACGTAATACCTTGTTCTGTATTTTCTGGAGGCGGTCCAGGTGTGTGGACGCTGCGTATCCCCAAACAGGAGCTGCGTATGTCATCAGCGGTCTAATCAGTCTCATGTATAATGTCCTACACACCTTCCTATTCAGTGTACTGTTCGTGTTGAGCATAGGATAGACTTGTTTGAGCCTCGCGTTTGCCCTGTTGGTCATGTATTGTATGTGGTCCCCCCCCCCCCCCCCCCCCCCCCATGTAAGCTTCCGGTCTAGCCAAACACCGAGGTATCTGGCTTTCGGAGTGAAGCGTATTGGGCTTTTATGTAGTGTTATTGTTCTGCAATTTTGGTGTTTGCGCAGTAATTTCGGCCTGCGAGTGAACAGAACTGCCTCGCACTTGTCGACGTTTACTTTAATACGCCACTTCTCCAACCTAGGCTCGACAGTTCTGAGTGCAGTCTATAGTCTGTTATTAATGTTTGACGGTTTCCAGTCTTGCGCAAGGATGGCTGTCATCCACGTAGATGGCAACCGTCGTGTTTTGTGTCGCTGGAATATCATTAATGTAGAGATTAAACAAGAGGGGCCCTAGGATGCTACCTTGGGGTACCCCTGCTTGGATAATATGTTGTATCGATTGTTTACCCTGATGTCAGTGTTGAAACTTCTGTTGGTGAGGTATGAGTGTGCGAGACATACGAGTCCGTCGGAGAACCCAGCGTCCGTGAGTTTGCGGATGAGGCCATTGTGCCAGAGACGATCGAGAGCTTTTTCGATGTCAAGGAACACTGACCCAGTTGCTTTGTTCGTGTTGTAGCCGTGTGTTATGTATTCTACGACTCTCAGTAGTTATTGAGTTGTCGAGTGGTGGTTCCTGAATCCGAATTGCTCCGGGCGCAGGGTGTCATTGTTAATGCAAAACCGAGTGAATCGTTTTAGAATCACCTTCTCAACAACCTTACTGAGCGTGCTCAGCAGGCTGATAGGTCGGAAATTTTGTGGGAGGGAGTTGTCTTTCCCTGGCTTCCTGAACGTCAGGACTTTGGCCGCCTTCCAACAGGCAGGGAAGTGTTGGTGTTTGAGGATGGCATTCGTAATGTAGGTGAGATATTTTATGGCTTTGACCGTGAGCTCCTGGAGAACGCGGTTCTGAACGCCATTGTGACCAGGGGCTTTTCTAGGGGTGGAGTGCATAATAGCCCATGTGATTTCATTTGTTGTTGTGTGTCTGATTTCGGTGCGCGCTGGCTGGGCTACAAGCTGTGTAATCACCTGGTCAGTTTCAAGTGTGAACGCTGGGTCGGAAGGAGCCAGGTTCGGTGTGAAAGACGCTGCTAGTGTGGTGGCCATGAGCTCCGCCTTCTCCTCCGCGGAGTAGGCGGGGCCGTCCGGTCCCTGTAGCGTTGGGGTGTAGTGTTTTTCCCTGGTGAAGTGTCGGGCTAGCTGCTACACTCCAGGACGTGTGGTATCCATCCCAGCGAGTTTTCGATCTCACTCTGTGTTCTTAAATTTACGTATTTTTTCCCGTATGATTCCCTGGAGCCTGTTAACGTGCCGTTTATACAGCAGGTGCCGGGTCTTCTGCCAATGTCTCCTGAGACGCTTTCTCAATGAGATAGTGTTCAGTATCTCCTGAGGCAGCGCCGCTGAATGATGTTGGCTGGTTCAAATGGCTCTGAGCACTATGGGACTCAACTGCTGAGGTCATTAGTCCCCTAGAACTTAGAACTAGTTAAACCGAACTAACCTAAGGACATCACACACATCCATGCCCGAGGCAGGATTCGAACCTGCGACCGTAGCGGTCTCGCGGTTACAGACTGCAGCGCCAGAACCGCGCGGCCACTTCGGCCGGCGAATGATGTTGTGGTGGTCGAATTGGTATGGCGTCAGCCATTGCGTCTTGGACAGCAGTGGTAAGAGCTACAGCAGCCTCATCGATTCGTTCTGTTTGTGTAATCTCGTGAGTTTCAGGAATACAACTATCAAGCATTTGCTTGAACAGAGTCCAATTCGCGCGCTTGTAGTTCAGTATCCTGCGTGGTTCGTTGTTCTGCAGTGTTTCTTCCGTGTGCAGTATTACAGGCGTGTGGTTTGAGGGCAGATCGTTTACAACCTCAAGGTTGAGAGTTACTGTTATGCCCTTGATGAGGGCCATGTCTAGCATGTCTGCCCTATGATTCCTTTGGTAAGGAATATAAGTCGGTTCAACCGGTGCAAGTGTGATGTAGTTTCTATCTAATGCATGTTCGTATAGTTTTTTGCCGTTGGCGTTTCGTATACGTGAATTCCAGTCGGGGTGTTTGGCGTTTAGATCACCAGCGGCGATTACTCGCGGTGCTATGTTGAGTAGTGTGCTGATATCTCGTGTGCTGATCTTCCTAGGTGTGTTGTAGACCGATATCAGCACTGTGTAAGCTCCGTTGAACTTGGCCCTGACGGCCGTAGCCTCTAGTTTTTCAAGTACAGGGAGCTCGATGTTCGTGTGCTCTGTGCTTCTGTGTACAATGATGGCCGTTCCGCCACCACCGCTGCCGTCCATTCGGTCGGTACGATAGACGCATTAGCCGGCCGGGGTGGCCGTGCGGTTCTAGGCGCTACAGTCTGGAACCGCAGGACCGCTACGGTCGCAGGTTCGAATCCTGCCTCGGGCATGGATGTGTGTGATGTCCTTAGGTTAGTTAGGTTTAAGTAGTTCTAAGTTCTAGGGGACTGATGACCTTAGAAGTTAAGTCCCATAGTGCTCAGAGCCATTTGAACCATTTGATAGACGCATTGGCCGGTGAAGTGTAAGTTGTTGTGCGGTTTGAGTTTAGTATCGCTTATGAGAGCGATGGGGATGCCCCTCCTCTCCATTAGCGTCGCCAGTTCGGTTATTTTGTTTTCGACCCCGTCTGCGTTCCAGAACAGGATCTGTGATAGTATTTGGTTGTTAGCGTGTGGGGGCGGTGGTGGTGTGTTAGCCATTGTAGGTAGTAAAGAGCGTTGTTACAGCGTTTAATATGTGAGTCATATGCTGGCCCGGTTGGGCTGACATAAGCTGTGAGATGAGTGTACTGATGATCGGGATCGCTCTTACGAGGTAGCCGACGATCGGGTTTTGGGGGAATCCTGTTTCCAATATTCTCCCAATGTTGGTGAGGGTACTGTTTGTGTCGGCCTGTGAGTTTGGTGCTGTGTTGGCGGCCGCTGGTAAACGTCTTGGTGCTGGGGGTGGGCTGGCTTGGGTGTTGCCTGTTTCTGTAGCTGTAATTGGCGCCTGTGTTGCATTTGTGGTGAATGGGTGTGTCGTGAGTGTACTGGTCTGTCTGTCCGGGTTGTGTTCCCTTGTGTTGGTGTTCTGTTGCTGGTGTGGTTGTTCTGGTGAGCCCGTGTTATTCCTGGGATTTTTGTTTCTTCTCCTCCTCCTACACTGGGGTCTCGGGTTTCCCTGTGTAGGTGCGTTTTCTGTGTTCTCGTGTGTGTCAGTGTCAGTGATATCAGGCGTTAGCACTGTGTTGTTTAGGGTTGGCGGTGTGGTGGTTTCCGGTGAGGGTGCAGTTTCCTGTGTTGTCTCCATTTCCCTGCTATCACCATTCTCAAAAATAATGGAAGCAATTATGAAAGACAGATTAATGAATCGCCTGAATAAATACAATATTTTAAGCGAATCATATTTTGGTTTCTGAAGTGGCAAAATTACGGAGTCAGCCATATTAGAATTCACAAAGGTTGTACTTGATGCTCTTGACAAAGGTGAGTATGTTACAGGCATATTTTTGGATCTTTCTAAGGCCTTTGATACAGTTGACCACAAGATTCTATTGACTAAATTAGAAGCATTAGGAATAAGAGGGATAGCTAATGACTGGTTTTGATCATACCTAGCAGATAGGGTACAAAGAGCAGAGATAACACATACCTCGAATAGATCTAAACATATAGTAAAACACTTATCAGAACCTAAATAAATTAATATAGGGGTACTGCCAGGTAGCGTATTAGGACCAATACTATTTATGATATACGTTAATGGCTTTCTCAGTAGTGTTACTCATGGTGAAAAAATTCTCTTTGCTGATGCCAGCAATATTATAGTCACTGAGAAAACAAGAGAACTCCTTGCAGAGAAAGCAAATTAAGCTCTCAGGGAAGTTTACGATTGCAATAAAGTGACACTGAACATAAACAAAACTAATACCATGAATTTCAGTTTGCAGATGGAAAATGACAATGTTAAATTAAATGTAGATGGCACCTCTATAGACAGTGTAACAAATGCAAAATTTCTAGGAATGAATATTGATTCTCAGTTGAAGTGGGGGAACACACAAAGGTACTTGCAAACAGAATGTCATCAGCATGTTATGCCCTTAGAATCCTATCATCAGTGTGTAACATGCAATGTCTTTTATTTACATGCTATTCGTATGTTCACTCAATTCTTAGCTATGGCATTCTTTTCTGGGGAACAAATGCACAAAAAATGAAGACAATTTTCAAACTCCAGAAAAGAGCCGTAAGAATCATAATCAAAAATGGTAGTCGAGCTCATTGTAAAGATCTGTTCAAAAAACCTGGGACTGTAACTGCTCTGTGTGAATACGTTTACCAGTCAGTTATACGCATCAAAAATAACATTGGTAATTACTGAACAAACAGTACTGTCTACCAACATGGAAAAAGAGCTACACTCAACTTACATATGCCAAGAAAAAATAAACATAAATCTCAAAACAGCATTTTCAACCAAGGAATAAAACTGCACAATAATTTACCAAAAAAGAGATAAAAGAAATTGCAAAAATGCGCTTATTTAAAAAGGGAGTTAAAAAGTACGTGTTATGCAATACATTTTATACATTGAAGGATTACTTCAATAAAACAGAATATGGGTTTGGTAAAAAAAGTTATACAAACAAATAATAATAATGATTGTAAAACATCCAACATTGCACATAACACCTTCACACTATGTTTTTTCCTTCTTTTTTTCCTTTTCTAGAAAAACTTACCCCCAAGCTATGCATTGCACAATACTAGCACCTCTTCCTCTTTCCGAGCCCAACATCTCACTCATTATGCAGGGATGCTGACTCAGTTTTTCAGGGTAGCAAATGGGAAGTTGAGGTACAGAAAATGGCCCAGAGATTACCAGTGTGTGTGTGTGTGTGTGTGTGTGTGTGTGTGTGTGTGTGTGTGTGTAGTGAGTGAAGTGTTATGAAACATTGTGTGTACAGTGTGTGCAGTGACTGATAGTGAGGTATGAGTGAACAATGTGGTATTACATTATTTAATAAGTTGTTTGTAAAAAAATATTGTATACCAGGAGTAAATCTAATGATTGTCTCTAACTAGAAGTCTGTAAATGTATGTGTGTACGAATTAGCTTATTTTAAATTGGTCTAAACTTGTAAATACTTTGACATGTCCTATATACTTGTAAAAAGAGATCTACAGATGAGTAAAGCTACTACTGCTACTACTACTACTATTGCTACTGTGTGACTCTGCTCAAATATAGTTTGTTCATTCCGATGCCTGTCTTCTGTGAGTATGACAGATAATTTTAGTTAAATATAGATGTCTCAAAGAACAATAATCTGTGGAACGATAAACATTCATTTATGTAAGTAATTAGGATGGCTCTTATGGTGGCTCCTTTTAAAATTTCACACACACACACACACACACACACACACACACATTATACAGGGCTACCTTTCAGTTTGGTGTCACTCCATATAAAAATGAACTTTGTATAAAATTTTCTTTCAATAGGGCGAGAGACTTGAAATTCGAAAATCCATAAAAATAAAATGATCAACTTGGCGAAATGTTACTTCTGCATGACAAATTCATTCATTACCTAATGTAGGAAGCTTTTTTTTTTACTTGTTTCCGTTCTCGTGTTACAAACCGCACTGGCTGGGTGTCGTGATGGGTCAGTGATCCCAAGACAGGTAAAGGAAGAGCGGAGCAAGCTGAGTCATTCCCTTTCACTGCTCAACCCCCCCCCCCCCCCCATCCACCCCAGTAGTCTTTCGAGTTCGAGCAAGGGTAGCAGTCTTAGCAAGGACAATGTCTTTGTTTTTCATTCGTTGACGGATTTATTGGGGAAAAGCTCGATTTATAGCACAAGGTTTGAGAAACTGCATAGTGCCAAAACTGGAACCTTTGCATCAGCAATGGAGACAACTACAAAAACACAAATAAAAGTTCTGAGATTCATCAGCGAAAAGAAACAGGTTTCGTTGAAAGATTTGATGACTTTTGCACGTACCACATGCTAATACTTTAAATGCCATTACTATTGCAAAAGGTAAGCAGTTTTTGATCAACCAACAGTTGAAAAGACGGCCAGATTTTGTGCAAGAAATCGATCATCGGCTGCTTGAGAAACGGAAAAAAGAACCTGAGAGAGCAAAGGCAGCTGGGAAGAAGGGAGAGCCAAACGAATTAGAAATAAAAAAAGTCCACTACTGATTCACCTTTCTTTATCCCTTTTCATAATATGAGTATTTTAATCTGTAGAAAATGATCAGCAGGTGATCGAATACAACATCAATACGCCCTAAGCTGTATTCATTAGCCTGGTTGACATTTCGTCATAATCGTGGGAGTGTTTACCCTCCAACGATTTAAAATGCAATTGAGACTCCATCATGCTTGTTTCCTTTAGTTACAATCAAATTAACTATTTCATTAACGTTTTCCATACTATCGTGTGTGAAATAAATTTTTATATACCTTGACAACTATTGACAAGATGTGGTTACTAATTCTTTTGCAAAATTCAGATAAATCACTTACAGCTTTATTTTCCCACAGAAAGTGTTTATGTATGCTGAGCACTGACCTTCCGTACGTTCTCTTGTCTTACACTAGCGTACGTATCATTACTTTCGATCTGAGACCTTCGTTGCACATTGAGATATGACAACTGCTTTGATTCCTGTAAATGTAAATATTTTTGATTTATTGCCCGATAGGCCACTACACATTTTTCTCTCCCTGTGATTTTCAGCTGAAGAGCAAACCTTGACGATATTGTCTATGCCTGTTTTATTGTTTCCCAGTACCTTGGCTGGAAGGTACGCTGTCTGTATGAAATGGGACTCGAGTTGATACCTACAGACAGTCAAGACATTAATGGTGAAATCAGACAGATTAGAGGTGATCTAGCGTAGCGTCCAAACTGCAGAGAAAATCTCCCTTCGTAGTAGTTTAGAGCCTTTTGCTCCTTTTTGATACTTCCCGTAGTGTACATATCACAGAAAATTTAAAGTTTTGTTAAATTCTATATGCTTTTAATTACGTATGTAGTGGTTGGTTTCAAGACCGGGTAGTTCTGAGAACATGAGAAAATAATCATGGGAGGTACTGGCGTAGCTGCATTGGGTATTCTGCGAGTTTGTCACATACATTTTAAAAGTCTGAAGCACAGGTTGTAGGCAGAGTAGAGCATCTTCACGATAAAGGATGACAGCCAAAAACAGTTGCAGGATAAAAATTTTATTAAAATTTCTTGACCAAGGCTTCGGTACATATAAATATACCTTCATCAGAAGTAAAAAATCTGAAATGGAGATTAATAAAACAATTATGCCAAAGGCGTCGTCAATGTCTCAATTATTGACGACGCCTTTGGCATAATTGTTTTATTAATCTCCATTACATGATGTAATTTCAGATTTTTTACTTCTGATGAAGGTATATTTATATGTACCGAAACCTTGGACAAGAAATTTTAATAAAATTTTTATCCTGCAACTGTTTTTGGCTGTCATCCTTTATCGTGAAGAAATTCAACAGTTGCTGTTGCAGCCATGTTTAAAATCTTGAGAGTAGAGCATAATATTCTTGTGATAACCTCATGTGGTATTCTTCAAATACCTCCGAATGCCTGAAGGTGACTTCTACCCATCGAACTGAATTGTAAGACACTCCTGTGGCATGTATTACTTGATAGTGAAGGCTCATTACCTTCTGTCATATTAAAGTCGCGTCATACCACAGATTCCGGTAAATCTCATCACTGAAACATTGCATCATGCATTCGCAAGAACTTGTGATGCCACACGCTGACGATTCCTGCAGTTATCTTATTTCAAACAGCCACCGCAGATGATTTTTTTGTTTACTTGTGATATGAAATGCAGCAATCGTCCTTCTTCACATTAACCTTCTTTCTATCTGTACGTAAATACAACAGTGCCTTTAGAACGAGGTGTATGTCTTCATTGTCTCGTGTGTACGCAGTGGAGTCAGCGACTACTCTTTAACAGACAACTGTCTCACTTATAAACAAGTAGAAAATCCGTTGGTGTACCGACCAATGACACGAAAGGAACTAATGTGCAAAATAGATGGTATAATGTTAAGTACGACATAGCGGAATCGGTTGTACTATGAAAGGAATTCCAGAACTATGTGTTGACAGACACAGGTATTCCCACTCACAAGGACCGCACGCGGAATGGGATATATGTAATTTTTGTATTTGTGGTATATCTAGTTCAGTACGCAAATAGCCAGTTGCCAAAGCAGTTCCATGCAACTGGAAAAAGTTCTGGAGAAAATCGACTTAGAATTTTTCCTAGAGTCCGTATAGAAAGATCGATTTTCAGCAGGCCATGGGGCTATGTGGTAGAATGCTCGTCTGCCATTTGGCAAGGTTAGGTTCGATTCGTAACATATGCAAATTTTTAACAAAGTTGCAAGTTCTACGAACATTTCCGTCAAGCGTATAATACATAAAGATGGAAAAAAGTATGTAATCGCTAGATTGAGTCTTGTTTCAGTCATTATCTTTTTCGTATTTTCTCACTCCAGTTCGAATACCTAGGTCATTTAAATACAAAATTAATACTCATCTGCTACTTTTATGAAAAATGAACGTCATCTTATTTCTAGTTACGTAGCGCAAACAGAAATCCAGTTTTCGTTGCAATATATAAATTATTAATTAGTGATATTTTTTAAGAGATAGTTAATGAAGTTTGGTCAAATTTATAAAAAACATTACAAATTAATTTTTTTCGTCCCTAAGTATTTGACGCTCTACGGAAGTGATCGTAGAACATGCACCTCCGTTTAAAATTTACCGTGACGAGGAATCGAACCTGTGCCATCCTGGTAGCAGGCGAGCATTCTAACACACAGCCACGCAAGTCGTTGAAAAAAAAAAAGTCCTTGATTCGAGGTATTCAAGACACTGGGAAAATACTTAAGTCACTTTCCTCGAAACGTTTTGAGAGTTGCATTGGTCAGCTTTGGTCGATTCATGTTTGAGCTCTGAACATCACGCACCATAGGTATGAAGGATTGCAGAAATCCGAAAGTCGTGTGATGTCGTCGTTAGTGATGAAGTGACCAGCTACCAGCTCGAACAGTCTCTGCGATAATCGCATCTGAATCAGTCGCCTTCTCCACGAGCAGCGCACGACGGCAGGACTCTGTAATACGGGTCACGGACATGTTTGTCATGGAAGCCCTTTTTTTTGTCCGACTGCAGCCAGAAGGCAAGTTATTTCTTGTCTTCGTCGCAAGGTCAGAGCTTAGATGCAGCCTCTACGGCCGTCTCAGACAAAGAAAAAAACCTCATCCGATTTGACTGCAATAATGACACTATTGCTAAAGGATGATACATTCTTAAAACTATACTGAAAGAATCGATCGCTGCACATTTTGTAATGTAAATAATGACACTACAAAACATTCTAACCATATCACAATGCAGGTTTAACATCTGATTTCACTGATTATATCTTCTGGTATTATCAACAGAGAAACTATTTTTAAGGCAACGTTTCGACAAGCTTCGTACTCATTATATCCTTGAAGAAAATTGTCGAAACACTGCTCTATTGTTCGGCTGGTTACCTGAGAAGTCTTTGTCAATGCTTTCACTATTTGAAAATCTACAGTTTAGTGTATGTTTCATCTTTACTGCAGTTTCTTATGAAGTGGTCTCTTCGCTTCAGCTACACTAGTGTCTTCACTTCACTGAACTTCACGCACCTAAGGAAATTCTGGTCTTACGTAAAATCGGTAAGCGGGTCGAAGGCTTCCATCCAGTCACTCACTGACCAGTCTGGCCTGGCAATGGAACACAGCAAAACGAAAGCTGAAAATTTAAATTTAGCATTTGAGAAATCTTTCACGCAGGAGGATCGTACAAACATACCGCCGTTTGAGTCTCGTCCAGATTCCCGTATGGAGGACGTAGTGATAGACATCCGTGGGGTTGTGAAGCAGCTGAATGGGTTGAAAATAAATAAATCGCCAGGTCCTGATGGGATTCCAATTCGGTTTTACAGAGAGTACTCTACTGCATTGGCTCCTTACTTAGCTTGCATTTATCGCGAATCTCTTGCCCAACGTAAAGTCCCGAGCGACTGGAAAAAAGGACAGGTGACACTTGTATATAAGAAGGGTAGAAGGACGGATCCTCAAAATTACAGACCAATATCCTTAACATCGGTTTGTTGCAGGATTCTCGAACATATTCTCAGTTCGAATATAATGAATTTCCTTGAGACAGAGACGTTGCTGTCCATGCATCAGCACGGCTTTAGAAAACATCGCTCCTGCGAAATGCAACTCGCCCTTTTTTCACATGGTATCTTGCGAACCATGGATGAAGAGTATCAGACGGATGCCATATTCCTTGACTTCCGGAAAGCGTTTGACTCGGTGCCCCACTGCAGACTCCTAACTAAGGTACGAGCATATGGGATTGGTTCCCAAATATGTGAGTGGCTCGAAGACTTCTTAAGTAATAGAACCCAGTACGTTGTCCTCGATGCTGAGCGTTCATCGGAGGTGAGGATATCATCTGGAGTGCCCCAGGGAAGTGTGGTAGGTCCGCTGTTGTTTTCCATCTACACAAATGATCTTTTGGATAGGGTGGATAGCAATGTGCAGCTGTTTGCTGATGATGTTGTGGTGTACGGGAAGGTGTCGTCGTTGAGTGACTGTAGGAGGATACAAGATGACTTGGACAGGATTTGTGATTGGTGTAAAGAATGGCAGCTAACTCTAAATATAGATAAATGTAAATTAATGCAAATTAATAGGAAAAAGAATCCCATAATGTTTGAATACTCCATTAGTAGTGTAGCGCTTGACACAGTCACGTCGATTAAATATTTGGGCGTAACATTCCAGAGCGATATGAAGTGGGACAAGCATGTAATGGCAGTTGTGGGGAAGGCGGATAGTCGTCTTCGGTTCTTTGGTAGAATTTTGGGAAGATGTGGTTCATCTGTAAAGGAGACCGCTTATAAAACACTAATACGACCTATTCTTGAGTACTGCTCGAGCGTTGGGGATCCCTATCAGGTAGGATTGAGGGAGGACATAGAAGCAATTCAGAGGCGGGCTGCTAGATTTGTTACTGATAGGTTTGATCATCACACGAGTGTTACCGAAATGCTTCAGGGACTCGGGTGAAAGACTCTGCAGGAAAGGAGGCGTTCTTTTCGTGAATCGCTACTGAGGAAATTTAGAGAACCAGCATTTGAGGCTGACTGCAGTACAGTTTTACTGCCGCCAACTTACATTTCGCGGAAAGACCACAAAGATAAGAGAGATTAGGGCTCTCACAGAGGCATATAGGCAGTCATTTTTCCCTCGTTCTGTTTGGGAGTGAATCAGGGAGAGAAGACACTAGTTGTGGTACGAGGTACCCTCCGCCACGCACCGTATGGTGGATTGTGGAGTATGTATGTAGATGTTGATGTAGACTAGTGTTGCGTGTGACTGTGAGCACAAGTGGCGAATATTTGTATCGTTGTCTCATATACACTGAAAGGTGGCTACACTGAGCCACAGCGCCAGAGATTGCGCCAAAGAGTTTTATTCCGCCGCCTCCACTGGTAGTTCTTGTCGAGAAGTCGTAGTGGAGAGTGCTTGTCGAGATGTTGCAGTAGTCAGTACTTGTCGAGATGTGGCAGTAGTGAGTCGGTGTTGAGATGTTGTAGTAGGGAGTGCTTGTTCCATGTTTTACGCAGTTGTTTGATGGGCTAGACAGCAGATGTTGTTCGAATGGAGATATTGTAATGATCAGAGTGCTTTTCGTCAATATATATGAAGGTAAAAAAATTCCCTTTTCTTTTTATTATTTCAATGTCTTAAATAATGCGTCATTACAGGTTCAGTCAACAAAGCATCTGACTTGTGTTCTTGTGTTAGAGTGTAATTCTGGTTTTCTTGCGCAATTATAGTATTTATATATTTTTTAATTACTTCAGTATAAATGATATTTAAAATTTCTTGTCTTATTGAAGAAGAACCGTGCCAGACGTGTACGTTGAATCACACTTCCACACACAGAACAGTTACACTTGTGCTTTGGTTTCGTACGTTTTATAGTTGCTGGGGACTTAATTAATTAATTGTGTTAACGGAAATTTTCTTTCATTCTTTGTTGTTATTCTATGCAGTCAGATTGCGTACTAAAACTAGTCAGGGCCAACCATTTACGAGACTTCGTAATCGGACTGACAGCTACTAAAAATTAAAAGTATTTGCATTTCATATTATATTTAATTAAGCCCCCATGCAACACTAGCGTAGAATGAAAAATGCACACCCTAATGTAATGCTCCCACATGACTGCCGTTTTATTCACGTATTGTACAGATAACACACTGTATATAATCGTCATCGTAGGGTCCTGTTCCTGTTGACAGATGGGCAAACTGTACAACAATTCAAGAACCTAGTAGAGTCCTCTCTTGCTACCACGCAGTCCAGTGGTCTTGAATAGAGACTATCATACGGTTGTCGGCTGCCGTCTAGGGATAAAGATTTCCGCAATGTTTCCTCCTTTTGTGACAACTTGTTGAGGGATGTTTGTTGTAATGTATAGATCATAACGGAAGCAGTCATATCACCACACACAGATGATCACGGAGGACCGGCTCTCGTTGTCGCACTGACGAGGAGAACTGATGGACTTCTTTGAGAGAGTGTTAGTTAACACAGAGACCGGCTCTCTGAAGCTCTAGAAACATCACTAGTTGGCTGATATTCTAGAAGTATATTCCATTTACCCCTGACCCCAACCCTATGGCCCTATGGGAATGGTTCCTATTCTCACAGTACTTCTTTCTAGATACTAAGTAGTGTATGTGTAAAAATTTAGGTTAAATCGATGCAGTGGTTAGGAAGAGATAAGGAACAGACATACACTTACACGTCCATTTTTATACAGTGTTTATCTCTACGGATTTCGCATTCTGATTCCGTATGTCTAAACAAGTTTCCATAAGAAAAAGCTATTGCTAACATCTAAAAATATGAATAATAACTCAAAAAAAGGATGAATGAAAAGTGAGTCTGCTTGGAGATTAGGGAAACAGAAATAAAGCGATTAAAAGTCTTTGGCATATTTTATTGGAAACTATTGAAGGTCGTATGCACTAAAGAGGAAACGCATAAAGCTGAAATACTAAACACCTTTTCCCAAAGCTGTTTCACAAAGGAAGACCGCACTGCAGTTCCTTCTCTAAATCCTCGCACTAACGAAAAAATGGCTGACATCGAAATAAGTGTCCAAGGAATAGAAAAGCAACTGGAATCACTCAACAGAGGAAAGTCTACTGGACCTGACGGAATACCAATTCGATTCTACACAGAGTACGCGAAAGAACTTGCTCCCCTTCTAACAGCCGTGTACCGCAAGTCTCTAGAGGAACGGAAAGTTCCAAATGATTGGAAAAGAGCACAGGTAGTCCCAGTCTTCAAGAAGGGTCGTCGAGCAGATGCGCAAAACTATAGACCTATATCTCTGACGTCGATCTGTTGTAGAATTTTAGAACATGTTTTTTGCTCGCCTATCATGTCGTTTTTGGAAACCCAGAATCTACTCTGTAGGAATCAACATGGATTCCGGAAACAGCGATCGTGTGAGACCCAACTCGCTTTATTTGTTCATGAGACCCGGAAAACATTAGATAAAGGCTCCCAGGTAGATGCTATTTTCCTTGACTTCCGGAAGACGTTCGATACAGTTCCGCACTGTCGCCTGATAAACAAAGTAAGAGCCTACGGAATATCAGACGAGCTGTGTGACTGGATTGAAGAGTTTTTAGCAGACAGAACACAGCATGTTGTTATCAATGGAGAGACGTCTACAGACGTTAAAGTAACCTCTGGCGTGCCACAGGGGAGTGTTATGGGACCATTGATTTTCACAATATATATAAATGACCTAGTAGATAGTGTCGGAAGTTCCATGCGGCTTTTCGCGGATGATGCTGTAGTATACAGAGAAGTTGCAGCATTAGAAAATTGTAGCGAAATGCAGGAAGATCTGCAGCGGATAGGCACTTGGCGCAGGGAGTGGCAACTGACCCTTAACATAGACAAATGTAATGTATTGCGAATACATAGAAAGAAGGATCCTTTATTGTATGATTATATGATAGCGGAACAAACACTGGTAGCAGTGACTTCTGTAAAATATCTGGGAGTATGCGTGCGGAACGATTTGAAGTGGAATGATCATATAAAATTAATTGTTGGTAAGGCGGGTACCAGGTTGAGATTCATTGGGAGAGTCCTTAGAAAATGTAGTCCATCAACAAAGGAAGTGGCTTACAAAACACTCGTTCGGCCTATACTTGGGTATTGCTCATCAGTGTGGGATCCGTACCAGGTAGGATTGACGGAGGAGGTAGGGAAGATCCAGAGAAGAGCGGCGCGTTTCGTCACAGGGTTATTTGGTAAGCGTGATAGCGTTACGGAGATGTTTAGCAAACTCAAGTGGCAGACTCTGCAAGAGAGGCGCTCTGCATCGCGGTGTAGCTTGCTGTCCAGGTTTCGAGAGGGTGCGTTTCTGGATGAGGTATCGAATATATTGCTTCCCCCTACTTATACCTCCCGAGGAGATCACGAATGTAAAATTAGAGAAATTCGAGCGCGCACGGAGGCTTTCAGACAGTCGTTCTTCTCGCGAACAATACGCGACTGGAACAGAAAAGGGAGGTAATGACAGTGGCATATAAAGTGCCCTCCGCCACACACCGTTGGGTGGCTTGCGGAGTATAAATGTAGATGTAGATGTAGAATGAAGACATTCTGCAGCTACTCAATGAGAAAGATTAAATAGTAATAAAATAATGAATACCACATTGAACAGGTCCATGCCTCTTAAATCACAGAGGTGTGCGCACCATTCTTCAGGTTGAGAACACCTTTAGAACTACTTTATGAAAAAGTATTATGGAAGTACATAAGCTAGATGAAAAATTAGACATTCAAGTCTCAATCATGTATCTGTTCCTCGTAATAAGCGCCATAGGAACAAGAACGAACCCGTAGAAACCAAAGCACAAAATTTTCAATAAAGTAATAATATGTGGATCAAACTTCATTCACGTTGGCACCACTGTTTCCCAATTTCTTGTTTTTAGGTCTGAAATTTCATGTCTTTTTCACGTAAATATTTAGTACTAGGAAAGTGACAAGCGGCCAAAAAGGGACGAAAATCGTTTTCCCAGATCGTAAGAGAAGAAAGCCAGTGCTCAGCGCCAACTGTTTTTTGATTCAGCGGGAAAGTTCCATAGCCCGCCCAACTAATGAACTGCACGCAAGGAGCGTTGGATGTTGGCAGCGAGCCAGGTGGAAGCCTTATTTGCATGGGAGATGCAGCGTGTCTCCTGGGAGCTATGGAGTAAACAGGAGACACAGCGAAATCTAAAGAATAATGTGTAACATCAGGAGAGGAAATGCTGTCATAGGTGACATCACTTTGCGGCGTGTTTGGTAAACGTGTCGGTGAGTGGAGAATCGTCGTAAGAACAGAGTGACACACAATTCTCCACATCTACATCCATGCTCTGCGAAACACTGCGAAGTGCACGGCAGTGAGAACTTCACGTTCCATTCACGTGCGGAGAGCGGAAGGAATGACTGTTTAAACCGTCCCTCTTCAAGAGTCTGCCAGTTCAGTTTCTTCAGTATCTGCGTGACACTCTCACAAGGACCAAACAAACCTGTGACCATTCGTGCTGCCCTTCTCTGTATACGTTCAATATCCTCTGTTAGTTCTGTTTGCTACGGGTCCCACAGACTTCAGCAATATTCTAGGGTGGGTCGTACGTCTGTTTTGAAAGCAATCTCTTTTGTAGAGTGACTGCATTTATCTAGTATTCTGCTAACGAACCGAAGTATATCAACTGTTGTGCCTTCGATTGAGCCTATCTGCTCGATGCATCTCATATCGCTACGAACTGGTACACCCAGGTATTTCTATGGCTTGGCCAATTCCAGTTGAGACTTGATTTTGTGGACAAAGGATACTATGTCTTCTCGTTTTCTTTAGTGCACAGTTGCACATTTCTAAAGCAAGTTGACAACCTTTGGACCAATTCGAAATCTTATCGAGGTCTAATTGAATATTTGTGCAGCTTCGTTGAGACTGTAGTTCATTGTAAATAACTGCATCATCTGCGAAAGGCTGCGCAATGTCATTAACATACTACATGAACTTGCCTGAGTCACAGCTGAAGTCACTTCTTCATCTGTCGATGACTTTGCATTCTTGATAACGTGCTACATCCTCTCTGCTAGGAAATAGTCACTAAAGTATCAAATTTCGTTGAAACTCCATAGAACTGTAGTTACTGTACTTTCGATGGGAAACATAACTGTGGCATTCAATAAAATGCTTTTCTGAAATCAAGGAATACATCATCTACCTGACTGTCTAAATTCGTGGTGTTCAGCATGGGATGTGAGAAAACTGAGAGGCTCTTTTTCAGTTTTTTGGTTTTCGGGTCGTGCCCATTCAGCCATCTGGGTAATGGAAAGTCGGTACGACAGTGTAAGCAGACAACTGTCTTGTCAGTTACGACGATATGAACCGTAAGGACAGCACAACTTCCAGTCCCCGATCGCGGAAAACCTCCGATCATCTCGGGAATCGAACTCAGGCCCCTTCGGATACCAATTTGCTGCGCTGACCCAAAAGTAAGAACAGTGTTTCACGTCATCGATTCATCGATGTTTTGGAGTCAGTGATGGTTGGCATGGAGGGTGTAATTCTGTTCAAGATATCTCATTATGTGTGAGCTCAGAATATGTTCTAAGATTCCAGAACAAATCGATGTAGTGACGATACTGGACGGCAGTTTCGTGGATCACTTCAGGTACCCTTGTTACTGACGGGTGCCGGCCGAAGTAGCCGAGCGGTTCTAGGAGCTACAGTCTGGAACCGCGCGACCGCTACGGTCGAAGGTTCGAATCCTGCCTCGGGTATGGATGTGTGTGATGTCCTTAGGTTAGTTAGGTTTAAGTAGTTCTAAGTTCTAGGGGACTGATGACCTCAAAAGTTTGAACCATTTGAATACCGACGGGTGTAACATCTACCACAGACTAGATTTTCAAATTACAAACATATCAGTTTTGAAGTAGGTTGATATAATCAGATTCGATTAAGTTTGAAACTACTTTTAGAGAGGTAGAAGCTTATTTACAGAAACATCGTCAAACTGTTTATACCCTTTGTAAATAAAAAGTCCTTCTCTTGCTGCAGTGTATTTCCTTCTCCCAGACGCGTTTCTCCTTTTTTCACTTTAAGGCATCCGGATCTATCATGATACAATTGTGATACACTTTTGTGTTGAAATGTATTATTCGTAGATTATAAAACAGTTCATTTCTCGCTTTTTATGTAAATTAGTGATTACTTACGGTTCTTCATGTTTTTAGTTGTCACCGGTGTTTCTTCTCATCTGGTCACATGGATGTCTCACCACCGCTCTATTTACGAAACATAAGCATGTTTTTGTATTTCTAACATAGCAACAAAAAAAAAGTTCGAAACACAAAAACATACTTACGTTACGTGAATGGAGCGGTAGTACGACCTCCATGTGACCAGATGAGAGGAAACACCGATGCCAACTATAAACGAGAACAAACGAAAGTAATCACTTACTTATATAAAAAGCGAGAAGGGGACTGTTTTATAATTTAAGAATAATACATGCCAAACAAAAGTGCAACATAACTGTATCATTCTAAATTCCACTGATGACGCCTTAAAACGAAAAAAGACGAAACGCGTGTGGGAGAATAAAATACAGTGCAGCAAGAGAGGCGTTTTTCATTTACAAAACAAATATTTCTGTGCTTGCTACGGAGGATGGTCACGCAAACAAACTCGTTGGCCATACCTTCTATGTGTTGTACAGAAATGGAGCGTAAGAATTCCTAAAGTCGAACTACCATCTTGACATATCTTAGTCCGCGGGACTCTGTATTTCGCAATTATATCATAAACTTTAGTGTACATAAGAAATACTTGCAGGTAAACGAATTCCACTTGTAGTCAGTTTCTCATGCAATCATTCTTGTGCTTGCTCATGCTTCTTGCGTGGCAGTATTGTATGATTAACGTCTGTTTTATGATTATTTTGGACCTGGTGACAACGTGCAGAGCCTATAATGTTTTGGGCGATGCAATTTACACCATAGAAGCTTTGTCCCAACTTTAAGCAGATAAGGACGCCATATGATGTTCTGTAAATTTCATACAATCGATCCACGTTCTACTAGATATGCTTGGTTCTATCAACGCTTTGTGTCAGTCTGTATGCTTCTGAGATTCGTGGCATTCGCGGTTCCAGTTGTAACTGGAATATTCCTGGAACTTCGCGTTGAAACCAGTCTGTGCGATCGGCGTTAACGTGAGCTCTTTCCTTCGACAATGCTCTTCTTGCTTACTGATTATCTCTGTTAGCGAACTCGTGATTGATTGTGCGTTACAAAAGCGAGACAATTGCTCGGTCTGACTCAGTTCGAAAAAGGTCACTTTTCTTACTTTAGTAGGTACACTGACAAGGTACTGAAGAGCAGGGGCTGGGGAATGTTCGTTATAAGGCTCTGGAATTTCGTGGCTGTCTTATCTTTAATGATAAGGGTCTTCCAAACTCCAGTTGCTATTTATATTTATGAGTTTTAACTTAGTACCGTTTATATGCAACTGGATTAAGGCAACGTTTACTTCATTTGACGTGTCTTACCTCAATTTATTAAGGCATCGTCAGTGGATGTGTATGTTGATGGTGCTTTACGCGAGCTCTTTCTGTATTACTGGTAAAGCTGTTGTTCCACCTGTGAAACTAGAGACAGTTTTCAGCACAGGTCACGGGCTGCACAAACGCCCTTCCATCTTGTTAACCTGATAACAAACGGGTAAACTGAGGCAAAGGCCCCTGGAAAAACAAATCTTTGTTTTATTCAGTTGTATATAGATGACCCTAACTTAAAAATCATTAACACAACCGAGAAAATATTTTTACGGAAATTCATTAAACAATGAATCTCTTGGAGGTTCCTAAAGATGAAGCCGAGTATCCTCGAAGACCTAAATCAACAAATGGGAGCCAGTAGGCATGGAGCCGGAGGTCGATATAACAATTCTACCAAGAACTTTATAACGTATTTGGTCGTATTGTCTCGAATTCCGCTATGTGTTCAAGAACCACAATCGGCATCATATCTTAACAAACAGATCTATGGCTATTTAACGAAGAACAACAAACAAAATCACCTAGAGGAAATCCACCCTCACTTAAAGTGGAGTTTCATGGGGAAGAATCTACACAGCAATGTTCTGTCATTAATGTCAAAGTCATGTTGGACATGTTCGTGAACAAAAAATTGCAACTAACTGAAAATTAAACAACATTCACCACTGCAAAATTTTCACATGCGAAACATATGTTCTCGTCGATACATTTATTCACAGATTCACCCGTGAAACCGCATGTAAGATATGGTCTTACACCAGAAGGAGACTTACGATCATAGATCGCACAACCCCAACTTGCGCTGACGTAATGGAAATGATAAAGCTGCAAATGCTGCGATACACAGGATCCAAAAACAATGCAGCAATTATTCATCCCTTCTTCGAAGCAGAACAGGATAAAACGGATCAAAGTTCGGAAAGTTGCGGATGAGACTCGATTTTCAAGAATCTCGTCAAACAAAAGAGAAGATGCACTTTGTCAAAGAGAGTATTAGTTTCAGACTCAGACTAAAAATAAAGGTATTAGAGCTTGTGGTGCTAAAAGTCCATGTGACAGGGGAAGACGCCTATTAGTATCATTCTAGAACGCTCTACTCAACAGTAGCCCTGCAAGGTAGTACAATTTAGGTTTATTCGCGTATCAAAAACGGCGTCAGAATTAAAACGAGCATCAATAGCTGCAACAGGCACAGAGACTAATCGCAGAGTAGTGAATGCAAGCGGGACTTTGGCGTAGAGAGATAGCGAAGGTATGTCTTCAATGATCTACATTTTGATGTGGTAGGTGAACGCACATCTCAAGGTGTCGGAGTAGCTTGTGCTCCCGGAAGTAGGGCGTGGGATGACCTACTCATCGCCATGCTATGCAGTAGGTAAACTTCTGTCGTGTACATAGCATAATGATGAGGAATTCTGGGTATAGTAGGCTGACTCAAATTTTCCATTCCACCGCATATTCGAAGATTAATTCTGGGTTAACTGCGACTAGGTCGACCCGACGATGCGTGACGTATTCGATTCTTCCAGGTTACATTATTATTCCTTGGCCACCAAATAAAACACTATCAGTTCATCCGGAGCTGCCTTCTTCTTTGTATGTCCATCTATTTTTTACACTGGTGGTTACCACAGCATTAACTCAGTAGCACTCTGCCCTTGTATCATTAACCAAACTGACATGTTTGGAGAAAATTCGGGATCAATGGTTGTGTAACAACAGATTTCATTGTCCGCCCAGATTGCATATATTTGTAAAATTGCGACCGGTTCCAGTTTAATCAGATTGTCTTCAGATCTGAGTAGTTTCTAGACACAAATTTACATGCTACGTCATAGAACAATGATGTTCTACTACGTAGTACCGAACGAGGTGTCGCAGTGACATTTGGAAGGACTACGGTTCAGATCGGCCTCCGACCATCCTGAGTTAGGTTTCCCGTGATTTCCCTAAATTTCTCCAGGCTAATGTCGAGATGGTTCCTCTGAAATGGCACGGTCGTTTTCCTCCCCCATCTTAGAAACAATGCGAGCTTGTCCTCCGTTTCTAATTACCACGATATCGACGGGACGATAAGCCATTATGTTCCGTCCTTCGTTCCTTCTATGACGTAACTGGCGAACAGCACTGAGGCGTTTCTACATTAGCTGGCATTATCGCATCTGAAGATGGTTTGATGAAACCGGAACTGGTCACATTACCCTGGAGCTGGGTCCAAGCCCATCAGCCTTCACATTCCGTCAACACCGTTAGCCGTCGATATCTTTCCCACCGTGGTGCAGAGGCACATCGCAGAGTAGCTTTGGCTAGTGGAAAGATAAGCCGATTGATGCCGTTATCCATGCGCTGAAGATACTTGCAGCTGCAGCGACGAGCAGCTCACGTCCTGGTGAGAAGTATGCCTACTGCAGTGTCAGGTGTTTCAAATCAGCCATCCATGTTCAAACAACCACTTTCACTTGTCACGCAACACTATGTGAAGAGAAGTGCCATGTTCGGATATTACTTAAATTGTCTCTTACACTGTGATATTATCCCTCTTGAGGATAGGAGGAGCTGTTGTGAAGTTGATAGTTTTCGTTGTTTAGCAGATAACAGACGCATTCCACGCATGCGTGAGGAATGTAATCCAGAGCCATGCCTTTCGGGAGTCAAGCTCCCATCGTCTGGTTACCTACATTCAAGGTTTCATTCACATGCTCATAAAAAGCACGAAGTAGTCTTAAAATAAAAACCTAATATAAGTATTCGGACAAAATTCCACGCCTTACTTTAAAATAAGCGATGCCTGATCTCCGTTTCGCTTCTTGCTATTGCTTCTTCCTTTCCGTAGTGATAACATCGGCTACATCTGCTTTAAATCATAATACTTGCCTTTCCATGCATTGGCTAGATCTGAAAACAAGTGTACGGCGCCAACTGGTTCCACTGAGATTGGATTTCATTAGGAAATTTGTGCACCACGACCAAACAACAAGCAATGCAAACAAGGGAAACTGCAGTATTGGTCGTATCAATTTGAAATCGTTTTTTGTTATTATAAATCTCTTTCCATCACTGAGAGATCATCTTCAGTACGAGACTAAGTCCATAATCACGCACAAAATATAACTTCAAATTTAGATGTCCACAGTGAAGAACATGCCAACTAGCAAGTAACATTCAAACTTCAATCTGATTTAGCTTGAATCTTAACTCTTAGTTGGCATGTTCTTCACTATGAACACCTATGTTTGAAGCTATATTTTGTGCATGATCGTATGAGTCCATTGGACTTAGTGTAGCAGTGAAGATGATCATTCTGTGGTTAAAGATGATATGCAATAATATAATACGGATTCAAATTTATACAATCAATACTGGAGTTCCCCTTGTTCGCAATAGTGATACCAGTGAGCCATCACCCATTCCATAGTATTCCAGAGATGTCATGGGGAACGTGAAGAAACAACAAACGAATAAACCAAAATAAATCAAAATGCTCATAGATAACTTATTAATGCTAACATCAAAAAAGATCGATGAAAGCGTAGAGGAAAGCATTACCCCTCTCTCCCGTTTATGATATTAAGCACATTATAGAATCTGTCTTGGTGAATTGTTATTTTGAGCAGTTCAAGAAGGTCAAGCTTTCTTCCTTGCTTCTTTACGTGCGTCTCCTTTAAATACCCTTCGGTGCCTTTTAGTGGGTGACCTGTCTCGTATATACGTTTGGCCACTACCGATCCAATGTAGTTGTCCACTCTCTAAGAGTCAGTGTGCTGTTTATAACCTATCGAAAATTTTGTCCTATATATTCCGCGCCACATGATGCACATTGAACTTTAGATGTATCCATTTTTAAAAAAAAATAATGCTGGCCTAAATATGTTCGCCAGTCTCTCTGATATTTTCCCAAAATACGATACAGTAATCATCTTTTTATCCTTAGCTAGTTCCTGTTTCTTATTCCTTTTCTCCCTGTTGATAACATGATTCATTACGCTCATATAATATCCGTTGTTAGCTGTTATTTGTTTTATAATGATTATTATTATTATTATTATTCACATATGGGCCTAATAGGAGCACGCGAGGTACAATCCATCAATGTCACTTTTGATGTTGGCCTTCCTTTGTATCCAAATTTGTTTCACCCTTTCAGAATGAAGTCTCTTTCTTTCATCAGACCACGGTGTTCCCGTTCGTTTTCTAATTTCCCTGTGACAAACTTTCCAACCAAATATCTTTTGCCTGTATGTTTTTCTATCTGTAACGTTTGCCTGAGCTATACCGACTACTTTTAAGATCCTCCTTAATCGCAGCGATCCATTTACTTGGCTCAGTTGTGGCCTTAATTCTCCTTTCGCAGAATTCTACTGTTTGTTTTGTCAGCTTAGTGGGTGGCATTCTTTTAATGTGCCCGTAAAATTTAAGTCTTCGTTTTCTCTTGTCACCATGTATGTCTCATATGCTTCTACTTTATTATTACTTCTCAGCCCGTAACTTTCTCCATCAGTAATTTTGGAGCCTACTATTTTCCTAATAATCTTTCCTTCCTTCTTTTGAATTTCTCCAGTATCCTTCTTTCTATTTAAAATTAAAGTTTCTGCTCCATAAAGACATTCAGGTTTGATTAAAGTGCTGTAATGAAGTTTACTGAATTTAGAAAGTGATTTTTTATTATAAATATTTTTTGTTAATCTGAATGCAGTTGCCATTTATTGACAGCGATTTTTCTTTGCAGCTTTTTCTAGAGCGTTTACTTTGGATTGGTTTTAAATTAAGAATTTGTTCCGAACACGATCTGTTTGGTCTAAAGCCTGCTTGGTATTCACCAATTTTAGGTTAGTTTGGTCTCTTGGTCTCGATCAAGTGAACAATGCTGGAGAATTTTGTATGTGACTGGGAGAAGAGAGATTCCTCGGTAATTATTTACATCGTTTCTATCCCCTTTTTTATGCAATGAATTAATTAGGGCAGTTTTCCAGACCTCGGGCATTTTCTCAGTTTGCCAGACATGCCCTATTAGTTGAGTGATCTCTTTTATAGTGCTAGGGCCAACTGACTTTAGTAGTTCTGCAGTTATGCCGTCTTCTCCGTATGCTTTATTATTTTTAAATTTCTTAATTTGTTTAATTATTTCGAGTGTGTCGTGTTTGTTAGAGTTACGGTTGATATTATTGGTTTGCTGTGGTTGGAATTTGTTCGCTGGTTCTGGACCGTTTAATAGTTTTTCAAAATAATTAGCAAGTTCCTTACAATTCTCCTGATTGTTAAGAGGCAAACAGCCATCTTCATTTTTGAAGCAAAGACTTTGAGGTTGGTAACCAGTTAGTTTTGTTTTGCATGTTTTGTTAAAGTTTCTTGAGTTGTTCTTTTGGAAATCTTTTTCGATTTCTAAAAGTTGGGCATTTTCATAGTTTCTTTTAGTGTGTGGGATTAATTCAGATGTTTCTTTTCTTACGATTAGAAAGGTGTCGTACACATTTTGAGGTTTGTTACTACTCAAATTTTTGAATGCCTCATGCCTAGACTTAACTGCTGTTTCATAATCTGCTTTCCACCTAGGGTATTTTTATTTCTTTCGAAGCAGAATTAAATTTTATGCTGTTGTGATGAAGTTTTCTTTTAGGCTTTGCCAATTGTTGAATCGTTTTTTGTCAAGTTAACTTGTTAGAGATGGGTTTATTTTAGCACTGTCAAATTTTGGGATAAAATTTTTTATTTTGAAGAGGTTTTGAGGTTGAAGTGTTACGTTTATTCACATTAAATAATGGTCAGAATTTATATTAGCCCCTTTCCTAACTTGGTCACTTAAAATTTCTTTGCCGTTAGGGTATGAAATTGCTACAAGGTCGATTTGACATTCCTCAATAAAGTATTGGGTGCCCGCCAAGTTTTTTGTTTAGAAGGTTTCTTTTTAAAATTTGTTGATATGATTTTAAGGTTAAAATTTTTGCGTGTTTCGACAAGTCTTTTGTCATTTTGGTTTATCCATTTATGCGCAGGAAATCCACCCACCGTTTCCTTAGAAGTTTAGTTGCAAAGTCTTCAAGCCTTGATAATAATGATGAATTCATAATGTTTCAACTTACAATTCACATAAAACTCATCACTACTTAATATGCACTGGAAAGTGCAATGTGGCAAAGCAGAAAAGGCTAATAATTCTATAGAAGCACGTACGGCTTTAGGAAATGAAGATATAGCGTATAGGAAAGTTAGAGGCTGTTTAGAAAACAGACAAGTAGCTGTACGAACATCATGAGCTCAGACAGGAAGCATAAATGTGGAAGAAGTGTACAGAACGACTTTGTTAAGGAAAGCAACTTGAAGGCGATATTATGGAATGGGAAGAAGAAGGGAATGAAATCGACATGGTGGGCGCGATACATCGAGAAGAATTTGGAAGAGCACTGAAATATCCATGTCGAAACAGTGAACTCAAATTCCTCAGAATTATTCGTATTCTTGGGAGAAACAACCATGACAAAACTCTTCTAACTCGAATGAACGATATAGATGACACGACAGGCGAAGTACCCTGAGACTCAAAAGGAATGTACTAATAACTACACAAGGCACATTCTGATAGGAGTTTAATAAGTCACGGTTCATTGCCTGACAAAAAAAAAGTAAAGGGGAGGAGGAACAGAAATGAAACTTACGGGTTGTGATGTCATTTCGGTGATTACAAAATCGAGACAAATTTTCAGATATGAAGTTGCATCCTCTGTGGCCCGGATGCGTGCACTGACTCGGTTGGAAAGAGTGTCATGAAGCCGTTGTATCTGTGCTTAGACGAGCTGGCCCACAACCATTGTAACGAGTCGTCGATATCTTCGGTAGTGGCACTGGGATGAAGTTGACACCCGAGATTTCCCACTCATGGTCAATCGGAGGAAAATCTGGGGATCTTGCTGGCCACGAGCGTCCCTCAGCATGACGCAAACTGTTCATAGAGATAAGTGCCATGTGTGGACGAACATTATTCTGCCGAAAAATGGAACCAGTATACTGTTGCATGAGCGGTTACGCGCGAAGCTTCAGGACGTCTGTGAAGCACCGTTATGCCGTGACAGTTCCATCAGCCACAACCAGTCGTGACTTGCCCGATGGCTCCCAACACCACGCGGTCAGGAACAAGACTGCAATGCCTCTCCTAAACATTGGAAGAATGGGACCTCACTCCAGGTCGCCGCCATATCCGCTCACAATGGATATTCAGGGTGCTTCAGAACCGCGATTCATCGCCTAACACGAAGCGACGCCATTCGTCAGCAGACCTTGGTTCCCGGCCGCGGCACTGCTCCCAACCCAGACGTTTGTAACCTGGTGTTGACGGCAACCAACGCATGATGCGGTGATTACCTACTTCGGCTGTTGCTAGTCTCCGACCAGTGGTGCAGGGTGACATAGAATTTTGAGGGAAGTCGATACCCTTTACTCGGATAGCAGGTGGTTTGATGCGCTTGGTGCACAAGGCGATCCTCCCGTGTGGTGATCATACATGATCCACCGGAACCTCGACGACACGTGTGTCTGCCCATGCATTTCCCTACTGTCCACCATCGGGCGACTGTCACATCCGAATGCACTACAGGTCTGGATATCGTACGATTAGACCAGCTGGCCAAATGGAGACACACAGTGACGCCAGTTTCGAAATCTGTCAGGTGCTGATAAAGCTGTCTCACACGTGTACGTCGCATCTCCGTCTCCTCCACAGTGGCCACACAACACCTGACACTGTTCAGTCTGCTTATATACTCTACCGGTCCTGGCAAAACCACTAAACATGACCAAGACTAACGCACTACCTGTAACAGGGACTTGCAACTCTCAGCATTTACATACCCGCTCATGATCTGTACGAGTACGAAGTTATGCTGACATCATATCACGTCTTCCGGGTACTCCACGGCTTTTGTCAAACAGTGTTCTGATTACGAATGATCTATTAGAAGAGTTTAATTACTGGTAGAGGCCGACCTATGTCTATAGCTGCGTTCCACATTCCACCTTTCGGTTTGTGGAGGAGGGTGCTTTGTGTACCAGTCACTTAGCAAAAGCACTGAAAACATTAACACGAATACGTTCTTTGTAACACCGAGCAAAGACTTATCTACAACTTGCAAAGAAAAAGACTGCATTCATAAGATTTGAAGCGTAATTATTGAGAAAAATGTGAGACAGGATTGTAGTCTACCTTCCATATTATTCAATCTCAACATGAGCATGAATAAGGAAAGAAGGAAAATTTTAGGAAAGAATTTCACCTTCCTGAAAAATACATAGAAACTTGTAAGTTTTCTTCACTATATTCTAATTTACTCAGAGACGGGCAACAACCTGGAAGACCAATCAAATGGAATACATGTTAGCTTGGAAATAGATTATGAAATGGACGTCAACAAAAGTGAAACTACAGTAACAGAGAGTGGTTTAATTAAATTAGGTTGTGCTAAAGATATTAGATTAGAAAATGAGACACTAAAAATAGACGAGTTTTGCTGCTTGAGCAGCCCAATAGCTGGCGATAGAAATAGAGAGGATATAAAACGCAGACTAACAATAGCGGCAAAAGCATTTCTGACAAAGACAAATTTGCTGCCATCGAAAATCAAAGGATATAAAATGCAGACTAGCAATAGTAGGAAAAGTGTTTCTAAGAAAGACAAATTTGTTGTCATCGAATGTAAAAGGATATAAAATGCAGACTAGCAATAGCAGGAAAAACATTGCCGAGAAATACAAATTTATTGTCTTAGAATATAAATGTAAATGTCGGAAACGCTTTTATGAAAGAATTAGTCTGGAGACTATCCTTAGTTTACATCACATTAGCCATATTCCATGGATCACATGGAGAGTGGCCTTTTCCCGAAATCACTGCAGTATCGTATTGGATACTTTATTTGAATCAACAAAATTGAAAATAATAGTATTGTCGATGCTATTGCTTGGACAATAAAATATTTAATTGATGATTCGTTTATCATCATATTTTTATTTCTTGTTAGGAACGGAATAAATGAAAGTAAGTTGATCTCAAGTCCTATTCAAACTCCAAATCAGGAATTTGATGAAATGGACAGGATCGTTCCTATCATTAATTTTGATAGGAAGAGAAGTTTTGTAGAGTTGTTGGTCATTAAAAAGGAGAGGATTGATACCTCTATAAATGGGGTATAAACCCATTAGCTTGGTTAGCTTACCTTTTTACATTAAGGTGTATGATGCACGTTAGATTTTGATACTAAAGGAGGTAGTTTAATTCTATCTTATGTAATTTGTTTCATGAAGGTAATTTTTATTTACTTAATTTACCCTATCAAGGTAACCCTTTAATCAGGCACTTCATTTATTTAATATACAAATTAAAAATCTTTTTTTTGAAACTAGGTTGTGTATTATTTTGGTTATTTTGAATTAATTTGTTTCGATTTGGTTATTTTTGTTTTGTTTAATATAAATATAAATATATATATATATATATATATATATATATATATATAATTTATATTAATATATTACATTTATATCTAATATATTTATTATATTATTTAATCTTTCTTTATTATTAGTGAATAGAAAGATTAAATAAGAAAGAATATAATACATTTATTGGTATACATGTTCCATATCTATCTTTATCTATATATAATAGAGAAGTTGTTGTGGTCACATGGGGGCGTGTTTCTTTTTTTTTTTGTTGATGTTTTTAATTTTTTTCTTTCTTTTTCTTTAAATATTTGTATCTTTCATTTTTTCTTGAGTTGGTTAATTTTTAAATTTCTTATTTTCTGTTCCTAAAAGTTTTATTCTTGCTTGTTTATTCACTTTTTCTTTGTATTATATGTAAGTTTTGTTAAACTAAATGTTCTTTTTACAGTAATTTGATTTAATTCCCCGTCTCTAAGAACACTGTTGTTCGTGGGACAAAAAGCTAAAGATTCTTAAAGACTGACGACTGTAATGCCTAGAAGCGCTGTAGTGTTCTAAATCGTGCAGGTGGCGCTGTAATCTATTGACCTTTAGGGTCGTAATTACAAACTGCTCTTGTGAGGCGGCGCCGCATTTGCTAGTTCTTTGAACCAATTCTGGTCGTCACTTGTCACCCTGCGCGACAGTAGGGCGACCGCCGAAAGGTCGTTCTCAATGGATACATAGCAGTAGTCGCGCCTATGTCATCATCCTAATTCATACTCCCGCAAATCCTGAGAAATATGCACTTCATTCCCCGTCGAATACAGTGGACATTGCATAACTGTAATGTCGGCGATAAAGAATGTATATCAATGTTTGTTGTAACAGTACTGTTATAGGAAAATTACTGTTCACAAAATACGTCGCTGCTTTGCGGATAACTTAGGAGGCGCTATAGGGCTATTGACGGTTGGTGCTGTTGTATGTTGAGAAAAATAAACGCGAGAAAATTGTAGCGAAATGCAGGAAGACGTGAAGAGGATCGACGCTTGGGGCATGCATTTGTAATTGGCCCTCAACATTAGCAAATGCAACAAACTGACACCGAGCGAGGTGGCGCAGTGGTTAGACACTGGACTCGCATTCGGGAGGACGACGGTTCAATCCCGCGTCCGGCCATCCTGATTTAGGTTTTCCGTGATTCCCCTAAATCGCTCCAGGCAAATGCGGGGATGGTTCCTTTCAAAGGGCACGGCCGACTTCCTTCCCCGTCCTTCCCTAATCCGATGAGACCGATGACCTCGCTGTCTGGTCTCCTTCCCCGAAAACAACCAACCAACCAACCAACAAACTGACAACTAACAGTCGGAGTGACGCCTTATTGTATGCTGACATGATTGTTGAACAGTCACTGGAAGTAATCCCATCTACTATGTACTTGGGAGCAGACGTACGGAGCGAGGAATGACCATATAAAACTAATCGTACGAAAGACAGCTGCTAGTCAGAGATTCGTGGGAAAAATCCTCAGGAAGTTTAGTCACCAACAAATCAGGTAGTTTGCAAACCAATACTTGGGTACTGCTCGGCAGTCTGCGAGCCTTACTGGATAGGACTGAAAGAGGAAACAGAGAAAGTCAAAAGAAGACCATTGCGTTTCATCACAGGTTCGACGTCGTAAGAGAAACGTTCGCCACCACGATGTGTTTTACTGCCAAAATTCCAGGAAAGTATGTTCCTAGAGGAGTCTAGCAATCTATCGCTTCCTCCTATGTATATTTTGCAAACGAATCATGAATGTACAAGAAGAGAGGTTCGGCCAGATACAGAAGTTTACCAACATCCGTTCTTTCTGTGCGCCAATCGCAGCTGGAAAAGTGCCATTCTTACACGAAGTACCCTCCACCAGACGCCTTAAGGTGGCTTGTGGCATATAGATGTAGATGTTGCGATACTGCTGTACAACGTCTGCAATGAGACCTGACGGGCTGATAGCAACTTCCGTACGTAACACGTTAGTTAGTTACAAAATAATGGCTGTTATATACACTACCACTGCCGATCTCTCAGTATTTACCGTTCGAAACTAAAGAACATTTCTGTAGCTTTCCTTTGCTTACCGGACAATGACATCGCAGGACTCATTAGAGTTCTGGGCGAATGAGGAAATGAAGTAAGTCTGCCTGGCACCTAGAGTGAAGAAAGCTGGCGGCCTGACGCAGAGCAGCAAATCTGACGTTCTCCCGGCGACAGCAGTAGTTTCGTTTCTGTGCCCAGCGAATGGCTTTCATCAGATGAAAAGAACATATTAATACTTTCCTTCTCGCACAAATTCTTTATACCGTTCTTCGTCTTATTATTAAACAAATGCTGTCACAAAAGAGATTAATATTTCCGGTCTGATACGTGATTTTAAAGTGTTCGTAGTTTCCGTCGAGCATTTCGGATGAGTGTCAAGTTGCTTACTTAAATCAAAATCTGAAAAACACATTACATAAATTTGAGCAAGTAGGCTATCTCAGAGTATTAGTTGACGACAAACAGGACCAGCTCTATAGGAACAGTCTGAAGTATCTCGTCCCAAACTCTTTTTTTCCTACTGTAACCCTCTCAGCATTCAAAAAACTGAGACTGGGTATGGGCGTTCTCCTGAAGCTTGAATTTACAATATGATTTATAGTTTAATAAGGCTGCGTAAATCGACAGTAAATACTGTTCCTATCCAGACAAGTTGAAGTCAGTTCCATACTTAAGTAAGAGGAGACGAATATGGTGCCACTTTTTCATCTCAGACAAGGTTCAGTAAACAGGGTTTGTCGATGCCTTCCTCCGACATGATACCTACTGCCAGGTTTGTATCTGTGTCATGTGCATGACTGTATTGACTGATGGTACGGTGTAATGTTGTGTTTGTACTATTTTGGATGAAGGGAAGACATAGGGTGATCCTATGCTACAAGACAGCCTCGTCCTCTCGCATAGCAACAAGGGTACCGACCGAAGGCTCACCATGAACAGCGCCACCCCCTCAGGCCCTCACACCACGAGAGATTGCACAGAGGTTGCCAATTTAATTCAGGGCATTCTCGCTAAGTCTGGTGATCGAAACCATCGGTAGCCAAATACTGGCCCGAAAATTCCTTCCACCTCCAACTTACAGACAGGCTGCCTCCTTGCCAAGTGCTACTACACAAGCGCGCGTCAGTGAGCTCAGCTACGTTTGCGGGTTGGTCCAGAATACCAAAACAAACAGAGGCCCGTACGAAATACCACACACCATGTGAGGAAAATCTCTCAAAGTAATCAAATATTGTACATTTAGTAAATACATCGTTGCGGTCTTCAGTCTAAAGACTGCTTTGATGCTACTCTCCATGCCATTCTATCCTGTCCAAGCCTCTTCATCTGCGAGTAACCTACATCCCTCTGAATCTGCTTACTGTATTCATCTCTTGATCTCCCTCTACGATTTTTACCCTCCACGCTTCCTCCAATACTACATTCATGATCCCTTGATGCCACAGAATGTGTCCTACCAACCGATCCCTTCTTCTAATCAAGTTGTGCCACAAATTCCTCTTCTCCCCAATTCTGTTCAGTACCTCCTCATTAGTTACGTGACCTACCCATCTAATTTACAGCATTCTTCTGTAGCACCACATTTCAGAAGCTTCTATTCTCTTCTTGTCTAAACTCTTTATCTTCTATATTTCACTTCCATACATGGCTACACTCCATACAAATACTTTCAGAAAAGAGTTCCTGACACTTAAATCTATACTGGATGTTAACAAATTTTTCTTCTTCAGAAATGCTTTCCTTGCCATCGCCATCCTCTCTACTTTGACCATCATCAGATATTTTGCTCCCCAAAAAGCAGAACTTATCTACTACTTTAAGTGTCTCGTTTCCTAATCTAATTCCCTCAGCATCATCTCATTTAATTCTACTCCATTCCATTATCTTCGTTTTGCTTCCGTTGATGTTCATCTTACATCCTCCTTTCCAGACACTGTCCATGCCGTTCAACTGCTCTTCCTTTGCTGTCTCTGAGAGAAATACAATGTCGTCGGAAAACCTCAAAGTTGTTATTTGTTCTCCCTGGACTTTAATTCCAGCTCCAAATTTTTCTTTTGTTTCCTTTACTGCTTGTTCAATATACAGACTGAATAACATCGGGGATAGGCTACAACCCTGTCTCACTCCCTACTCAACCACTGCTTCCCTTTCCTGCCCCTCGACTCTTATAATTGCCATCTGGTTTCCGAACAAATTGCAAATAGCCTTCCGTTCCCTGTATTTTATCCCTGCCACATTTGCAATTTCAAAGACAGTATTCAATTTAACATCGTCAAGAGCTTTCTCTAAATCTATATATGCTATAAACGTTGGTTTGCCTTTCCTTAATCTTTCTTCTAAGATAAGTTGTAGGGTCAGTATTGCCTCACGTGTTCCAACATTTCTACGGAATCCAAACCGATCTTCCCCGAGGTCGGCTTCTATCAGTTTTTCCATTCGTCTGTAAAGAATTTGTGTTAGTATTTTGCAACCGTGACTTATTGATCTGATTGTTCGTAATTTTCACACCTATCAGCACCTGCTTTCTTTGGGATTGGAATTAATGTTCTTCTTGAAGTCTAACGGTATTTCACCTGTCACATACATATTGCTCAGCAGATGGAAGTTTTTTGTCATGGTTGGCTGTTCCAAGTAAATACATTACGTCGCATAAATTCCAAAGACACCACACTGAGAATCCTCTATGTATGTGGGGTATACGTATCAAGGAGCAAAACGTCAACATTGCACAGCTCTCTTCTGTCAGAAGGAACCAACGTAGAGAATTAAGGGGAGTTGGAATGCCGGAAAATGGAAAAAATTCACATTTTCAGTTTTTAACCTTATAACTTATTTTGAAATTTTCTGCTTAAAATGGTGCAAAATTTGTTAAGAAATTCCAATTGGAAGTATTTTTATTTAATTTTTCAAAATTACATGTGCGCCCAGCAAAGTTACCCATCTTGTGATTTGTACACATTTAAATCTTCGCATTTCCGAAAACATTACATATAGAAGGCTGTGGATTTCACTCTTCAGTTGTAGAATCTTTGATCCTTCCATAGGTACCATTGTTTTTACGACTAGCTGTGTTTATTGTTCAGTTTTTGATCTGTGAGTGTTTGTTTTGAGCCTCGAGTTTAGTTTGTCGCTCATTTGGAGTTTGTTATCTGTATTGTTTTGACTTTCAGTGGTGAGTGCGTAGTTTCTACGATGCCTAGGAGTGCATCATTATTTAAAAAGCGAAAGTTTCGCGGTAATAGATTTACAAATAACGTTTGTTCAAGTGATTCTGCTTCAGCACCTGTTGATGCTGGTGAAAGTTCTGACGTTTGTACAGCTGAGATGTGTGAAGGAGACACGCCCACCAGTGCATCAAAAAAGAAGTTATCAAACTGTGCAAGTGAAATTACAGATGAAGCTTCTAATGAACAATATGTTTTAGTCGACTTTCCTGTTTTTACTGAGTTTATGAAGAAATGTTTGTGTTGTAATCTTTGTGGAGGTTCTTTTGATATGAACATAACAAAATCTATAGGACTTTCCTGCAAAATTGCTATAGTTTGTGCCAGTTGTGAAAATGAGACCTGTTTTTGGAGCTCTAAAACATGCAGTAGCAATTTGTTTGAGAGTAATATCAGGCTAATGTATGCAATGAGAGCAATTGGTAAAGGACATACTGCTGCTCAAACATTTTGTGCCATAATGAATCTTCCACCTCCACCTGCTAAAATTGACAATTACACTGAAGTGATAGGAGATGCTGTTCAGTCTGTAGCAGATTTATCAATGAAAGCTGCTGCCAGTGAAGCAAAATATATAAATGAAGGAAACCCAGATATCCCTGTTGCTTTTGATGGAACCTGGCAGAAAAGGGGTCACACATCCAAAAATGCTGTTGCTACTGTTACTAGTGTGGACAGCGGTAAAGTTTTGGACTATGAAGTGCTCACTAAACATTGTTACCATTGTGCATCTGGTGAGATAGAAGCAGCTCACATATGTAGCAAGAATTATGAAGGTACGAGTGGAGGCATGGAGGCTGCCGCTGCTGTGAAAATGTTTAGCAGATCAGAAAAAGAACGGGGAGTATTTTACACAAAATTCCTTGGAGATGGGGACTCCAAGGCATACAAAAGTGTTACAGAATCCATGCCATATGTCAATAAGACAATAACTAAACTAGAATGTGTCGGTCATGTTCAGAAACGAATGGGCACTCGTCTAAGGAAACTGAAACAGAATCTGAAGGACAAAATTTTGTCAGATGGTAAAACCATTAGAGGTCGCCTGTCAGATAAAATTATAAATGAATTACAACAATACTATGGTATGGCAATAAGAAATAATGCAAATAATTTGCAGGAAATGAGACAAGCTGTATGGGCCACATATTTACATCGATCATCAACTGATGATAATCCTCAACATTTTGCTTGTCCAGATGGTCCTCAGTCATGGTGCAATTATAGAAAATCTCAAGCTACTGGGGATCCTTATCACCATAAAAATTATATTCCATTGGCTGTTATGGAAGTAATTAAACCAATATATAGAGACTTGGGGCATCCTGATCTTCTGCGAAAATGTCTTCATGGTTGTACCCAGAATCAAAACGAGTCGTTCAACAACCTCATTTGGACTCGTGTACCTAAGAATGTATTTGTTGGGATAAAAACATTGAAATGGGGAGTCAGTGATGCTGTTATTTCATTCAATGATGGTCATATGGGTAGGCTAAAGGTCATGGCAAGGCTCGGCATTGCTCCTGGTATCAACACCATCAGAGGTCTTCAGCTTCTGGACAGCGTGCGAGTAAGGAAGGCTCAGTATGCAGCTGAATTTAATACAAAAAAAGCAAGGGCAGCAAGGAGAAGAAAGCTTCTAGGTGAAGAAGAAGAACTAGAAGATGACCCTGATTACTCTGCTGGACACTTTTGATAATAGAATAAAAGGTATTTGTGAATTTTCATAATAAATTACTTTAATCGCATTTTCTGGCATTTGACATTTTTAGTGTTACATGTACCTTTATCTCATAAACCACTCAACCAACAACATTCAAATTTTCAGAAATGCTGCAAAACAGTTCAAAGAGGCCACTGAACTAGAATCATGACAAGAACTGGCTTATTCTCTGAACTAGGGAAGTTTATGTTATACTTTTTCCAATAAAAAATGGCTTAATGGTAAAAAATTCATAAATACTATACCAACAAAAAGAAAACATTGGTTCTAGTTCAGTGGGCTCACAATATATGCTGAAAACCTCTGCCAGAATTTCAAAGTTCTGAAGATAATAGTTCCAAAGAAAAAGGTACACAAAGTTAGCAAATTTAACATTGGCGAGATAGGGCATTCCAACTCCCCTTAAGCTACCTCAAACGGAGCAGTAGAGTAGGACAACCCAACGACTAGGACTCTGAGTCAGAGAGCTTCTGCAGTTGTTACTCTTCCCGACGTCCTTGATTTGTAGCGTTCTTGTGAATTTTGTCGCCAGCGTACCACTACATGTAATCAATGCTCTTTTTCTTTTTCTTGAATCTCTGTCTCGCATCGGCGCAGGGTCGGCATGGTTATTTATGGATTTGGCCTTATTACATTGCGGGGTGAGCGGGTGTCGCTCACGTCGAATCCTGAGTCCCCCAGAGATTAAATATGTGTACCCCAACTGTCCGCGTAGAGTATTATTCACACGAAAGTGAGCACAAGTTTTCTGAATGTGTTTGCGAACCGTTTAACTGATGTGGGCTCAGTATGCGTCTACAACGCTGTGGAAAACCTCCAAAAAACCTAGTTGGCCAGCACACCGACCGTCGTCATTAATTTGCTGGGAGGATTCGAACCGGGATCGGCGCACGTCCCGGAAATGCCGCTTAAACACGCATAGCGATCCGGGACGGCTATACGCACTCAGTACTCTGACAGATGTAAACGATTAACTTAAGAGGCATTACCGGTCTGTAAAATATGCGGCATGAACCACTCGTGATATACACTGGGGGTACCTGAAAACAACCGGAATAATTTTTTGGTGGACAGAACTTTACGAGTAGTAGTACAGCGTTTTGCCGATAGTAGTATACGTGCTTATCGAATATCACCTTATTTGTGTGACTGGATTCGTGGTTTCCTGTCAGAGAGGTCACAGTTCCTTATAATTGACGGAAAGTCATCAGTAAAACAGAAGTGATTTCTGGCGTTCCCTAAGATAGTGTTATAGCCCATTTGCTGTTCCTTACCTATATAAACGAATTAGCAGACAATCTGAGCAGCCGTCTTAGGTTGTTTGCAGATGATGCTGTCGTTTATCGACTAGTAATGGCATCATAAGATCAATACAAACCGCAAAACGATTTAGAAAAGATATCTGAATGGTGCGAAAATTGGCAGTTGACCCTAAATAACGAAAAGTGTGAGGTCATCCACATGAATGCTAAAAGGAACTCGTTAAATTTCGGTTACACGATAAATAAGTCTAATCTAAAAGCCGTAAATTCAACTAAATACGTAGGAATTACAATTACGAACAACTTAAACTGGAAGGAACACATAGAAAATGTTGTGGGGAAGGTTAACCAAAGACTGTGTTTTATTGGCAGGACACTTCGAAAATGTAATAGATCTACTAAGGAGACTGCCTACACTACGTTTGTCAGTCTTCTTTTAGAATACTGCTGTGCGGCGTGGGATCCTTACCAGATAGGACTGACGAGGTACATCGAAAAGGTTCAGAGAAAGGCGACACGTTTTGCATTATCGCGAGAAATGGGAGAGAGTGTCAGTGAAATGATACAGGATTTGGGCTGGACATCAATAAAAGAAAGGCGTTTTTCGTTGCGACGGAGTCTTCTCACAGAATTCCAGTCACCAACTTTCCCCTCTGAATGCGCAAATATTTTGTTAACACCGACCTACATAGGGAGAAACGATCACCACGATAAAATAAGGGAAATCAGAGCTCGTACGGAAAGATATAGGTGTCCGTTCTTTCCGCGCGCTGTACAAGATTGGAATAATAGAGAATTGTTAAGGTGGTTCGGCGAACCTTCTGCCAGGCACTTAAATGTGATTTTCAGAGTATCCATGTAGATGTAGATGTAAATTGGCAATTGACGCTAAATAATGAAAAGTGTGAGATCATCCACGTGAGTGCTAAAAGGAATCCGTTAAACTTCGGTTACACAATAAATCAGTCAAATCTAAAGGCAGTAACTAAATACCTAGGAATTACAATTACGAACAACTTAAACTGGAAGGAACACATAGAAAATGTTGTGGGGTAGGCAAACCAAAGACTGTGTTTTATTGGCAGGACACTTATAAAATGTATTAGCTCTACTAGAGAGACTGCCTACACTACATTTGTCCGTCCTCTTTTGGAGTACTGCTGCGCGGTTTGGAATACCTACCAGATAGGATTGACGGAGTATAACGAGAAAGTTCAAAGAAGAGCAACACGTTTGTACTATCCCAGAATATGGGAGAGAGTGTCACTGTCATGATACAGAATTTGGGGTGACATCATTAAAACAAAATCGGTTTTCGTTGCGGCAGCATCTTCTCACGAAATTTCAATCATCAACTTTCTCCTGTGAATGCGAATATATTTTGCTAACGCCGATCTACATAGGGAGATAGGGAGAAACGATCATCATAACAACGTAATGGAAATCAGAGCTCGCACAGAAAGACATAGGTGTTCATTTTTTCCGCGCGCTGTTCGAGACTGAAATAATAGAGAATTAATGTGAAGGTGGTTCGGTCAACCCTTTGCCAGACACAGAAGTGTGATTTGCGGAGTATCCATGAAGACATAGAGAAAGCGAACATTACAAAGTCAGTAAGCCGAGTGCCGTCATTGAAGAATGTTTTGTGTTGACAACTGCTTTGGGTGGTTGTCGTTTTTACAATGGCTGTTTTTCGTGAACAGCGTACGGTAGTGAAATTCTGCTTCTTACTCGGAAAAAGATTGGAATAGAAACTCGTGAAATGCTAAAAACTGCTTACAATCATGTTATGAGGGACAACTCAAGTGTTTAAGTAACCTTCCTGTTTCAAAATAGATGAAATGCCATTCGATGACAAACCTTGTTCTGGTCGCCCTTCCACGGCCTCAACACCTGAAAATGTTGGAAACTTTCGTGCAATCGTCAACGAAGATCGGCGACGAAGCATTGAAGAAATTGTGGAGCTGTCTGGAGTGACTTGGAGTTCAGTGCAGCGAACTGTGGCAAAAGGTTTGGGAATGAACAGTGTGGCTGCCTAATTCGTGCTATGACTGCTGACTGCTGAACAAAAACAAGGTTACGTGGAAGCATGTCGTGTTTTGAATGAAGAGTCCCGAAATAATCTAAACTTTTTTTTTCAAAAGTTATCATTGGTGGCGAAACTTGGTGCTACGCTTACCATCCTGAATCAAAGCAACAATCCGGCCATTGGAAGACTTCAAGTTTACCTTGCCCCAGAAAGTTCGTCAGGAGAAATCAAACATTAAGACAATGCTGCTTTGTTTTTTCGACGTGAGAGGACTCGTCCATTCAGAGTTTGTTCCGCAGAGTTAGACAGTTAGCCAGACTTTCTACTTGCAAGTTTTGAACAAATTGCGCAACAGTGTGCCGCGGAAGCAGCCAGATTTGGTGGCAGTCGGGTGGTTGGTTTTTCTATCATGACAATGCCCCTGCTCACATAGACTTGTGTGTACCACAGTTCCTGACGAAAAATAGTATGATACCTGTCCCTCCCCCCACCCAATACTCACCTGACCTTGCCCCGTGCGACCTTTTTCTTGTTTCCTCGAACGAAAAGGGACATGAAAGGAAAGTATTTTGCTGATGTTGCTGAGGTGAAGAATAAAACGACGGAGGCGCTGTAAAACATCACAAAAGAAAAATTTAAATAATGGTTTGAAAAATTGAATAAAAGATGAGACAAGTGTACTAGTGCAATTGGAATGTACTTTCAAGGGGACTGGAGGTTTGTGCTTACAATGTGAATAAATGACTAAAAAAAGTTCGGCTTCTTTTGGGTACCCCTTTCTATGCCCATCGAGCACACCAAATGGCTACCATTGCAGCTCAGAGAGGCCAGTGACAGAGAAGTCAAATTCTAGGTTTCCATGGCCATGCCTGTATAGCAATGCGCCATTTTCCTTTCGATGTTCTCTCTCTCACATTTTACGTTGTAAGGGTCCCAGACTAATGACTAATACTCAAGAGTCTGTCGATGAGGGTTACGTAAACTGTCACTTTCGTAGGTGTTTCGTTTGGAATCTTCCAATGACTTTGTCTGACATCTGCTTACCATGCGTTATACATTCCATTTTTGATCCTTCCAAACGGCTATTCCCAGATATTTTATGGTTGCCGCTGTGTCCAAAGATTTATCACCAATAGTGTAATCGAATAATAATAAGTCGTTCTTCATATCTGTACGCAGTATGTTTCATTTATTTATGTCACAAGAGAAAAAATCGCATCTAGTGAATTCAGCGAATAAAAGAAAAGATTAGAGAAATAGATGAGACAGATAACGCAACACAAAAGATCGCTACGTTTACTAATTTGACATAATACTTCGAGTAGATTAAGGAGAAGGGAAAGAATGACAGGTAGCCGGAGTAAAAACAAGTGAAGAAATTTACAATTGTTGAAGGGGGAACGAAAAGAGTGTAGGAAAGATGAAAATGTATGCACTGTTCTTTTAATGATCCCGAGACGGCCAAATAGGAATAACATCAGACTAACGAAACTCGCATTAGAATCTCCCAGTGAGGCCGTTGTGGTAGCTTGTAGATTTCACTGTCGACGAACGTCTGCAGCAGGAAAATGATGCTTTGCCCTGATAGCAGATGCAAAAATTACGTAATTCGTTGCGGCGTGTTATTACAGCTCAATTACATAAAACGATTACGTCCGCATACAGCGAGTAAAGAAAAGAGCTATCAACAGCAATAACTTCGCCTGCTTTTGTTTTTTAACTGTTTGCCTGCTTTTGTTTTTTAACTGTTTGTTTGCATGGCCGTCTTCCACAGTAGCTGATATGGCCGTCTTCCACAGCAGCTGTTACGTCTAAATTACGAACTTATCGCCTGTTGCTTCTCTCGCAGAGACTGTGTGGTTTGCACAGACTTTTTTTGTTTTTCTTTAATCAAATTTTTATGTTGCTCACAAACTGCAGCACCTTCTAAACTTTCTCACACAAATTAAGGCCATAGACGCATGGTGTTTTCCGAATGTAATTCTGACCAAAAAGCGATTCTGGTAGCTCGAGTCCAAGGTTTTTGCTGATCATGCCGTTTGCATTCTTGTGGTGATATTTCCATAGGATCTTTCATACCCTAACTCATATATTTTTATGTCTAACCGAGAAGATACATACAAATTTTCATACATTTAGCTCTAACATTTTGTTAAATATAACAACATATTTTCTTAAAAATTTTCACTGCCTAAGGGGTTGTATTTCCAATAACAGTGGAACATGTATTGTTAAATTTCTAACAGAGAAGCCAAATCCAAATTTTCCTTTAGCTTTGAAAATGTTTTTCATACTGAAATATTTTCATAAAACTTTTCATCTCCTATTTCACTCCCTTAGGCGGCTGAATTTTCAAAAACACTGAAACACGTTTTTTTTATTTCTAACCGAGGTGTCAAATACCAGTTTTCATAGATATTGTTTTAAAAATGTTTTGTAGCCCTTTAGCAATGATTTATTTCCAAAAACGTTTCACCCATTATTTCACCCCTTAATGTTGAATTTCCAAAAATGCTGAAAAGTGTATTTTTTTATTTCTGACTGAGAATCCAAAAACCAATTTTCCTACTTCTAACTTCATAATTGCCTTAATAGCGACATATTTTCAACGAGCTTTTCATTCCCTTTTTCACCCCCTTAGGAGAAGAATTTCGAGAAAACCCTTCTTAAACGATACCTACAGTGTAAGACCTACATCCTCTCCAGATTTAAAGTTTCTGTCCGTAGCTGTTTGGGCTGGGCGATGATGAGTTAGTGAGTGAGTGAGTCACTCAGTCGGGACATTGTCTTTTATGTCCAGTTGTGGAAATCTGTATAAAGGCAGGGTTCCTTCGAAAGTAAAAGTACAATGTCTGAAGTATACATATATGAAATTTATTATGGAAATAGTAGATACTTGTACATATATGATAGCCTCGACGGAATTACACAGTTTTTTTTATAACACAAGTAATAAAATGAGGCATTTGCGTTTCGTGGAGGGAAACTGGATTAAAAGCATTCATTGTCCTGTTGTGTTATTGTATTGTTAGTACTTTGTCCAACCTCTGTTCTTCCTAAGTGCCGCAAAAATTCACTTCAGCATTAATCTTGATATGTTTGCAATTCTTGCAGTGAAATTGTCACCCACTCTTCTCGTATCGCTCTTTTCAGTTCTCATATGGCCTCAGATTGCCTCCCATTGCGATAAACACGACTTCCAAGTACTGTTTTTCTCGAAGTTTTTCGCGTGGTTCAGATTCGGGCTACGTGCAGGTCAGAGCAAGACATCGATAGTTTCATCTTCAAACCGCTTTTGGTTGTAACTGAAAGTACACAGGTGCATTATCTTGTTGAAATATTGGACTTCCGTCCCTCTCATACATTTAATCAATTCTGTCTTTTCAGTGTACATGTTAATAGTTCATTTTAATGTTCAGCCAAGTAATGCGTGATTTACCTTTAGCACTGAATCCTGCCCAAATTATAAAACTTTCACCACCAAAATTTCTGCTCGTTCTTATCTGCTGATCCGTTCTCAGATCATGCCAATATTACTGAAATCCATCTGGCCCATTTAAATTAAACTTCTTGTCGTCACTCTCCCCACCCTCTCTAACTCACACACACACAACGCACACACGCACACACGCACACACCTACATACACACACACACACACACACACACACACACACACACATACACACACCGACACATACATACACACACACACACCTAAGAAAAGAAAATATATTCGCAAGCCTCATATCCTACACAGAAAACATGAATAAACGTAAGCACTATGCTGAATGTGGAACACATGAAACTGCAGTACTGTTTCTCCTGGGAAGTTAATAAATCTTAATTATACTAATATAAATACCAATATAAATACCTGTAGTCGGTACGTACCTCTCCAATATATCCAAGTTAGGAAATATTTTTGTTTCGGATTTTAATTCTATCACATGTGTTTACGAATAGCTTTCAGCACAGGCATTTCGTTTTATTTTAAAAGTATGAACAAAAATATCTCATGGCAGAAAAGAATCTGTGACGCCCGTGTAAAATGGCACAGGGCAAACACTGGAAGGTAGAACTTGCAACAATCGGTACTGTACTCGTAAATTCTAGTAACTGTGTTGGAAAAGAACCAGTGCTCCAAGCGCTAATAGAAAACACTGAAGCTCGAAAGGTTGTCGTTGTTGTGGCCTTCAGTCCAGATACTGGTTTTGATGCAGCTCTCCAAGCTACTCTATCCGGTGCAAGTTTCTTCATCTCCAACTAACTACTGCAACCTACATCCTTCTGAATCTGCTTAGTATATTCATCTCTTGGTCTCCCTCTACGAATTTTACACTCCACGCTTCCTCCAATACTAAATTCGTGATCCTTTGATGCCTCAGAACGTGCCCTACCAACCGATCTCTTCTTCTAGTCAAGTTGTGCCACAAATTCCTCTTCTCCCTAATTTCGTTCAGTACCTCCTCATTAGTTACGTCATCATCTACCCATCTAATCCTCGGCATTCTTCTGTAACACCACATTTCGAAAGCTTCTATTCTCTTCTTCTCTAAACTATTTATCGTCCATGTTTCTCTTCCATACATGCCTACACTCCATACAAATACTTTCAGAAAAGACTTCCTGACACTTAAATCTATACTCGACGTTAACAAATTTCTCTTCTTCAGAAACGCTTTCCTTGCCATTGCCAGTATACATTTTATATCATCTCTACTTCGACTATCATCAGTCATTTTGTTTCCCAAATTGCAAAACATATTTACTACTTTAAGTGTCTCATTTCCTAATCTAATTCCCTCAGCATCGCCTGATTTAATTTGACTACATTCTATTATCCTCGTTTTGCTTTTGTTGACGTTCATCTTATATCCTCCTTTCAAGACACTGTCCATGCTGTTCAACTGCTCTTCCTTTGCTGTCTCTGAGAGAATTACAGTGTCGTCGGTAAACTTCAAAGTTATTATTTGTCGGCCGCAGTGGCCGAGCGGTACTAGGCGCTTCAGTCTGGAACCGCGCGACCGCTACGGTCGCAGGTTCGAATCCTGCCTCGGTCATGGATGTGTGTGGTGCCCTTAGGTTAGTTAGGTTTAAGTAGTTCTAAGTTCTAGGGGTCTGATGACCTCAGATGATAAGTCCCATAGTGCTCAGAGTGCTTTGAACCATTTTGAGTTATTATTTATTCTCCCTGGATTTTAAATCCTAGTCCAATTTTTTCTTTTGTTTCCGTTACTGTTTGTTCAATATACAGTTTGAATAACATCATGGATATTCTACAACCCTACCTCACTCTCTTCCCAACCACTGGTTCCCCTTCATGCCCCTCGACTCTTATAATTGCCATCTGGTTTCTGTACAAACTGTAAATAGCCTTTCGCTCCCTGTATTTCACCCCTACCACCTTCAGAATTTGAAAGAGAGTATTCCAGCCAACATAGTCAAAAGCTTTCTCTAAGTCTACAAATGCTATAAATGTAGGTTTGCCTTTCCTTAATCCATCTTCTAAGAATATTCGTAGGGTCAGTGGTGCCTCATGTGTTCCAACATTTCTACGGAATCCAAACTGATCTTCCCCGTGGTCGTCTTCTAACAGTCTTCCCATTCGTCTATAAGAATTCGCGTTAGTATTTTGCAGCCGTGACTTATTAAACTGATAGCTCGGTAATTGTCACATCTGTTAACACCTGCTTTCTTTGGGACTGGAGTTATTATATACTTCTTGAAGTCTGAGGGTATTTCACCTATGCCATACATCTTGCTCACGGGTCGGAAAGCTGGCTGAAGTTGGAAATAATTTCAACCGAAATTTTTACAAAGGACCTAATCGTGTTCAGAAAGGATAGATTAAATATAATAGGTGGTGGAGTGTTTATTGCTGTCAGAAGTAGTTTACCTTGCAGTGAAATTGTGTTAGAATGGGTAGAGGTTATACTTGGCAATCGGAATAAATTAATAACTGAATAAGCCATTATACCTGTAGAACGGGCTTTGTTCCAAAACCGGCGAAAGTGAGATCTCACACTAGAAACGGGTCTAAGCGTATTTGCATATTTTTGTACACAGTGGGCACCATTGTAGCCATGTTAACGGACACAGCGACCACATAGTTTCATATTTTACTTTCGCGAGGTCTCCTTTCCTGGAACAAAGTCTTTTCTATAATCACGCTCCTAATGTTATTTTCTTTAACTACAGTTTGTCAAAATGGAGGGAATGTCTACTGCAGGCAGCTGTGACCTTTCATGTGTAAGAAAGAGGAAAAGAGGGTTGAGGAATAGTAATGAATGGAAGTGAAAATTTATCAAACATGCACGAGTAAAGGGTGAAAGTTGGACGCCATACTTGTTTGCAAAGTTGACCAATGATTCTGCTGTGGTGTGCATACACAAACTCTGAGTCTGAGATATTTTTGTCGGAAGTGGTCGGACGCAGCCTTCGGTGGAGGGAAGCCGCACGACGTGAGAGGTCGCAGCCCGGCGTCGTCCTGCTAGACCAGACTCCTCCTGATAATTCAATTTCTCTATAAGAAAACGGCAATCATTACTGCAATTATTACGACCATTCATTGCATTCTTTGTGGATCGCAGTATTGCTTTTCAAATATCGTCACGTAGAGGAAGGTGTAAGTAGATGAATGACGAACACTAACTTCACTTAACGAAGGTTTATTCAACACTCTTTCAGCCGGCCGAAGTGGCCGTGCGGTTAAAGGCGCTGCAGTCTGGAACCGCAAGACTGCTACGGTCGCAGGTTCGAATCCTGCCTCGGGCATGGATGTTTGTGATGTCCTTAGTTTAGTTAGGTTTAACTAGTTCTAAGTTCTAGGGGACTAATGACCTCAGAAGTTGAGTCCCATAGTGCTCAGAGGCATTTGAATTTGAACACTCTTTCACATACAAGAGTGCGGAGCGAACTGCCTCCAGCCGGAACACATACGGTATATATACAGCTACAGAACATCGCAGTACAATGATTCTTGCCATTTGTGGATACTTCTAGAATGTACTCGAACCGAAGATAGAAATTAAAATTTTGAAGCTCAGCTGAGTTTTGAATTCACGACCGTTCATGCAACAAGCCAGTATCGTAACCACTACACCACAGCGACTGCGCTACTCAGCTTCTTCTGCGACATTGCTCCCTCCTTAAGAGAACAGCGAAGTTACGTCCTCCTAGTCCGGGAACAAGTCATCGGTCCTGCATACTCAGACTCCCTATGACTGATGTTCGCCCTGGTGGTGATCTTCTCAGAACTTCCCTTGCCGCTACGTTCTTCGTTACCTTTCCGCTTGTTGCCTGTCGCTGGAGCTTCGAATTTACCCTGGGTTGCAGGATCCTTATAGGCCTTCATTCGAAGGATGTGGTCCGTATCTCTGATCTTTCGTCGTCTTGTGTCGGGGTCGAAATCTTCAACTTCGTAAGTGACATCAGACAACTGTCTTACAACCTTATAAGGTCCAAAGTAGCGCCTGAGGAGCTTCTCAGAGAGACCAACCTTCCGAACTAGCATGAAGATCCAGACGAGGTCACCGGGCTGGTAGACAACAGGGCGGTGGCTCGCGTTATACCTTCGGCGATCGTTTTCTTGAGCCTGCAGCTTCCTCAGCTCTGGTTAACACCTGCCTATGTACTCGTCGTCCACGTCATCAGGATGTAACGGAAACACAGTGTCCATCGTCGTCGTAGCCTCACGCCTATACAGCAGGAAAAATGGCGTAACTCCTGTGGTGTCTTGTTTGGCGGTGTTGTGGGCAAATGTCACGAAAGGTAGCACCTCATCCCAGTTGCTCTGTTCAATATTGACGAACATAGATAGCATGTCGGCCAAGGTCTTATTAAGGCGTTCAGTAAGCCCGCTTGCGGATGGTAGGCAGTCGTCATGTGATGAGTAATGTTGCACCGACGGTTTATCTCTGTCACAAGATTCGACTGAAAAACTTTCCCTCGATCATAATTAACGACCTTGGGGCACCGTGTTTCAATACAGTGTCTTCTACGATGAATTTGGCTACCTCGAATACTTCGGTTGCTTTCGCGGCTTTTGTAATGGCATAGCGCGTCAGATAATCAGTGCAAACAATAATCCATCTATTGCCTCTAGCAGACGCTGTAAATCGTCCGAGGTCAATCCCAACACGCTGGAAAGGCGTTTCGGCTGGTGGAATTGGTATGAGTCGGCCAGGTGGTTTCTGTGAACTCTCATTCATTCTCCTCCCGCGCTCTCGACAGTGCTACACATAGTGACGGACACTCCTAAAAAAAACTGGCCAGAAAAATCTCTTGCAGATCTTATCGTATGTTTTAATAAATCCTAAATGTCCGTCCTCAGGTATGTCATGGAATTTCTGTAGAACATCTAAGCACACGTAGAACATCTAAGCACATGTAGCCACCTCTTTCTAAACCGATCAAAGTTTTTCTTGCAAAGGAATCCATTAACTACCTTTGTCCTTTCACATCCTCTGACCGATTTAAGGCAAGCATAATTTGAGATATCTTGGCGTCCTTCTTCTGCTCAGCAAAGAGATCCTGGAGTGCAGCGAGACAGTCACTACCTTCATCAAAGTCTTGATGGTCTTGCACAGGGTTTCTTGAGAGACAGTCGCCAATTTGGTGTTTTCTTCCACTTTTACACACTATGGTAATGTCATACTCTGGAAGACGTAGTGCCCACCGGGCGGTCGTCCTGTTGGATCCTTAAGACCTGTCAACCAACAAAGTGAATAATGGTCTGTAGCAACTGTGAGTGGCCTTCCATAGAGATACTGTCGAAATCTGCACATGTCCCAGATCACAGCAAGATATTCTCTTTCTGTAGTTGAGTAGTTTCCCTCGGCTTTTGTAAGTGTCCTACAAGCATAGGCTATAACCTTCTCTTTTCCATCGGAAATCTGCACCAGAACAGCACCGATCCCATACGCACTGGCATCTGTGTGTAGTTCTGTAGGTGCTCTCTCATCATACACACCAAGTACAGGGTCAGTCGTCAGAGCTTTCCGCAGCACATCGAAAGAATCTTGTTGAGCACCACCCCAGATAAATTTAGCATCGGCTTTTAACAACTCTTGGAGTGGCCTGGCTTTGATACAAAAGTCTTTAATAAAACGACGGTAATAAGAAAACAATCCGAGGAAGCTTCTCACATTTCTAATACTTTCAGGAATTGGAAATTCCGTTATAGCTCTCACCTTTCCTGGGTCTGGCCGCACATCTTCGTTTGACACAAGGTGAGCAAGTATTTTGATTTCTTTTGCTCCAAAGAGACACTTTCTTGGATTAAGTTTCAGTCCGCCTTGTTGGAGACACTTAAGAACGGCCCTCAGTCTTTTTATATGTTCATCAAATGTCTCTAATAACACTATAATGTCATCTAAATAACAAAGACACATCATCCACTTCAGGTGCCTTAGAAGATTATCCGTCACCCGTTCAAAAGTTGTTGGTGCATAACACAAACCAAACGGCATTACTCTAAACTCATACAGGCCCTCAGGGGTGATGAATGCAGTTTTCTCACGATCAGCCTCATCTACTTCGATTTGCCAGTATCCCGAGTACATGTCCATGGTTGAGAAAAACTTAGCCCCCTTCAGACAATCTAGTCTGTGGAAGAGGGTAAACGTCCTTATTAGTTATCTTATGAAGCTTCCTGTAATCAACACAAAAGCGCCAACTGCAATCCTTCTTCCTGACGAGAACCACTGGTGACGACCATGGCCTCTGCGAAGGCTGAGTGATGTCATTCTTCATCATTTTCTCTACCTCGTCGCGAATTATTCGACGTTCCGTTGCTGACATACGGTATACTCTCTGGCTTATTGGTTGATGGTCTCCAGAGCTAATCCGATGCTTCACCATCGATTTGTCTAATTTGTTCTTCACCTGTAGATTGAAGCATTCAGAGAACTCTTGGTGAATGGCAAGTAGCTTCTTTCGTTGTTCCTTAGTGAGATCTAGTGATAGTCGAGCTAGAAGATCCTGTAGTGGTAGCACCAATTTCGCCCACACACTCGGCACGGGTGGCTTCTATGACGCTCAGCTGTTCTGGAATTAACGGCTCAGCGTTTGCTACGCACATGCGTCTTGCAAGGGTCTGCGGTTCTCGGCGACAGTTAACTATCCACAATTCACCGTTTCCGTTCTTAAACGAGACGACAGAGGCTGGGATGACCAAGTTATTCTTCAGTGGTATGCTTCTCTTACATTCCACTACAAGATCTATGGGTTGATGCATGGCATGACACGTGACAGTTACCTTTCTAACGCTGACTGCAGGAATGATCACTTCATCCAGCACACATAGTCTCCACACACTCGGATGCACATCTTCCTGTCCACAGTATCTCATCTCGTCTAGCATAATCTTCGAGCGACCGCAATCTATAATTGCTTGAGAAGCTTTCAAAAAGTCCCATCCGAGAATGACGTCATGACAGCGCTCTTGTAAGACGATGAATTCTAAGGGCTGTGTATGACCACTTATACCCACTCGAATGACACATCTTCCTGTAGGTTTTACATATTTCCCATTAGCCACCTTCAGCAGAGATGTTTTGCTGTCGACGAATACGGTTTTCTGCAACTGGCGACGGTACTTTTCCGAAATGACTGAATATGATGCTCCAGAGTCTACAAGAGCTTGGGCTGGCCGGCCATCCATGAGGATATCGATGTAGTTTCCTATCATTTTTGTAGTGATCGACGGTGGAGGATTTTCTCTTCGGTGGCCTCACCTCCAAGGAAGGTCGCACCCTTTAGTTTTCCAAGTTGCGGCGGCTAGGTGATCGACTGGAGCTTCTAAACGGCGTCCTGCGCCCACAACTTCTTGTTCATCTTCGTCGTCCCGGAGTTGGCGTCGGCTAAGGTGGGTCTTTTGCCTTCTGGCGCGGGCGTCATCAAATATCCGCCGCCTTTCTCGACAATAGCGCACCACGTGTCCGGGTCGTCCGCAGTGGAAACATACTGGTTGGTTATCCTGGGTCCTCCAGACATCATTCTTCCTTGGTGCCCAAACAGGGTCCTCATGCGGCATTGTAGGAACGTAACCTTGCCTCGGTCTGGACTTTTTTACCGTTTTAAAAAGAAATGAAGGACGAGAGACTGGGTTCAATGTCTGTTCCACTTCCTCCCTTATGACCTCTTGAAGCGTCTCGGTTTTTTGTTCACCGTGCAATCCAAGTGCTTCTGAACTTCCTCTCTCACTATCTGACGAAGAAAACTTGTAAAATTAGTTTCTTCCTCTATCACAGACATCGATACGACGTTTGGAAGCCGTTCAAACTTCTTGCGTGTAATTCTTTTTTGATGCATTGTCTCGATGTACTGGCACCAATTTATGAAGTCGTCTGCTGTCGAAACCTTGAGTAGGGCTTGATACGTGTCCTCAGCAACACCCTTCATGAGATGTGCAACCTTACCTTCCTCCTTCATTCGAGGATCCAATATTTTGCAAACCTCAAAGACGTCTTGAATGTAGGATGCTGTCGTTTCTCCTGGACGCTGTGCCCTGCACTTTAATTTATCTTCACCCATGCACTTCTGTCGTTGTGTGTCACCGAAATACTTGCGCAGTTCCACCTGGAATACTTCCCACCTTCTGAACTTCTCCTCACTGTTCTCATACCATTGCTTGGCAGTGCCATCCAAGTAGAAAAATACTAGCCAAACACGCGGTGTCATCCCATTTGTTAAATTTGGCGATACGCTCATATACCTTCAGCCACTTGTTTGGATGTTGGCCATCGTCACCAGAGAACCCGGAAGGATGTCTCATGTGGTGGCACACATTGCTGTCATCGTGACGTCCTCTTCTTCTGCTGTCACCGATAGATTGCGATCTGTTGAATATGACTCGAACTCAAGTTTCTCGCCACGTAAGCGGCAGCTCTGTCGTGGCCTGATGGGAGCCACTGTGTCGTCGATAATGTGCGGCATCGCAACTTCCAATACCCAGCGTCTTCACCAGAATAATGTCACGTAGAGGAAGGTGTAAGTAGATGAATGACGAACACTAACTTCACTTACCGAAGGTTTATTCAGCACTTGCACATGCAAGAGTGCGGAGCGAACTGCCTCCGGCCAGAACACGTACGGTATATATACAGCTACAGAACATTCCAGTACAATGATTCTTGCCATTTGTGCCTACTTCTAGAATGCACTCGAACCGAAGACAAAAATTGAAATGTTGCACCACAGGTGAGTTTTCAACTCAGGTCCGTCCATGCAACAATCTAGTATCGTAACCACTACACTACGTCGACTGCGCTACACAGCTTTTTCTGCGACCCTATTTTTAGCATGTTGCTGACCACGCAGTTGCAGCGGCAAGACGAGGTAAGTTGTTTGTTGTGTACAGGAGCATTGCAGAACAGTTGGTAGGAGTTAGAGAATATTCTAACTCGCAGTCAGATACTTGAGAATTGATTTGTTTATGATTTGTAGGAAATGTAGTGAAGTTCGGTTTCTTTTTATTCTCAATCAGAATTCCATTATTAAACAATGTAGAATACCATTATTGTTAGAGATGTTACATCACATGTTTCCGTACGTCCTTCACCACAACAAGCAATAATTACAAATACACCAGTGTTTAAAAAATTATGAATCAGTTTCACGGATTCTGATTGCACAACTTATTCTAGAAAAGTTGTAATCACCAAGAAACCTCGGGAGTTTTGCATTTTTGTGTCATAACCTAATTTTTGTCAAGTATAAAATGTGGATTTATTATTTGCATAATAATTCTACAGTTTTTACTTATTTTGTTTTAGGTGCCGTAAAGAATGCATTAACAGGATATTGGAGTAGGAACAAATCAGTGTTTTCACAAAATTTTACATGTACAGTACAAAAAATGAACAAGACATCTTTTCGACGATCTTATTAACTCTAAATGTGTAGTTTGACAGGAGTAGATGGGTCTCTTCGCAAAAGATCGCAATGTGCCATTACAAGGATTTTGTAATAATTAGCGCTAAGCGTGCTGAATTATGCAGAAAAACTTTCCTGAGCACATTTGCAACAAATGAATAACACAGCTCTACAAAATAAAAATTTTTTTTTCGTTGCCAGGGAAGTTTGAACGAAAATGGGATATTGTTGTGATACTCATTCCGAGTATATTTGTGCTTTTTCCAAATTGGCTCTGGTTTTTGAGATATAGGTTATTTGTGGAAATGAGAGTTTCATGTGGATAATATCGACTGCAGGGTCCATATATGGTGTAGTGTATTTGCTACCTGTTTTTTAATTAGTGATATTGTACTATCTTTATTAAACAATTGTGCTCAGGGAATGCATCTGTGTGGTTGAGGATTACATCATGCAAACATCACACTGTCAGCATGTGTTCAGTCCTGTTGTGTGGTGCGTGTGTTGAAGATATTTAGGGTTGTGCAGATTTGAATTCGGCGGTACTCGACATTCATTTGTTGGCCGAGGTAATCCCCGCAACAGCCGATAGGTAGCGTTCAGTGTAAATATGAAAAATGGCGATGGTCGAAAGTCACACACATGTGCAGTGCAGCTTCAAGGAGATAGAACCTTTTCATCGTGACGTAGCAAATAAGAGGTGAGTATTCATTTCACACAAAACAATTAATGATTTTGTTGGATGTGATTGACATGCAAATACAAGAAAGTTCTGCATAATATGTAGTATTTGTGCAATTTTGTTTTAGGAAAACATGAGTTCTTCATGCCGTCTTTGCGTGAACCATCATGATGAGTTCTGCTACATTTGTGGTGAATACGTTCTTCAAAAGAACAGGAAGAATATCACTCCTTTTGTGAAGGAAGCGTATCTGGCATATTTCGGAATTAAACTTGGAGATCAAGACAAGGCGTGGGCACCCCATAAAGTTTGTAAATGCTGTGTGGAGTGCTTACGGCAGTGGACAAAACGAAAAAGGAAAAGCTTAAACTTCGGAGTGCCTATGGCATGGCGAGAGCAGAAGAATCATACAGATAATTGCTATTTTTGCATTGTTAATGTGAAAGGTTTTAATAGGTTCAAAAAACGAAAGTGGGAATATCCCGATTTGGAGTCAGCAAGAAGACCGGTGGTGCACAGCAACGATGTTCCTGTACCAACCTTCACAACATTACCCACGCTAACATCATCAGATGACGATGTGCACGGCGAGGAATGTACAAGTAGTGGTTCGGAATACGAAGGACGTGAGACACAACCCCAGCAGTTCGACCAGAAGGAGCTCAGTGACTTGATACGAGAACTCAATCTTTCAAAGCAAGCATCAGAACTCTTAGCATCCAGGCTTAAGGAAAAGAACTGTCTTCATCCAAGTGTTAAAATAACAGCTTACCGGACAAGAGAAGAAAACCTTCTTCCATACTTCAACCAAGAAGAGGTTATAGTGTATTGCAGCAATATACCTGGACTTTTACTTGAATTGGGGCTGCCGGAATATAGACCAGAGGACTGGCGTCTCTTCATAGACAGTTCCACTAGAAGTTTAAAATGTGTTCTCCTACACAATGGCAATCGTTACGCATCTATTCCAATTGCCCACTCAACAAAACTTTGTGAAGCATATGCTAACATCAAGATGGTTCTGCAGAAAATTCAGTATATGCAGCACCAGTGGTTGATTTGTGTTGATTTGAAAATGGTGAACTTCTTGCTTGGACAACAAAGTGGATACACAAAGCACCCATGTTTTATCTGCATGTGGGATAGTAGGGCAAAGCACGAACATTGGAAGCAGAAAACATGGCCTCCAAGGGAACATATGGCTGTTGGTGAAGCAAACATCATTAATGAACCTCTGGTTAGTAGGGACAAGATTGTTCTTCCACCATTACATATTAAGTTAGGACTAATGAAGCAATTCACCAAAGCTTTAGACAGAAATGGTAATTGCTTCACATACATCTGCAATACGTTCCCTGAACTCAGTAGTGAAAAACTTAAGGCAGGAATATTTGATGGTCCTCAAATTCGCAGGCTCATCAACGATACCAATTTTACAAGTGTCATGACTGTCACTGAAGCATCGGCCTGGAACAGTTTTGTCGCTGTTGTAAAATGTTTTTTGGGCAATCATAAAGCTCCCAATTACGAGGAACTGGTCAAAAACATGCTCACTAACTTTCAAAACTTAGGAGCTAACATGAGCATAAAATTGCACTTCCTTCACAGCCACTTGGATCGATTTCCTCGTAATCTAGGTGATTTCAGTAGGAACAAGGAGAGCGGTTCCATCAAGATATGAAAGGAATAGAGGAAAGATATAAAGGAAGATGGGACAGGCATATGATGGTAGATTATTGCTGGAATCTGCAACGTGACTGTTCTGAAGAGACCTATAAAAGGAAAGCGTGCAGGAAGCGGTTCGTCATGGACGGAAAATGATATACTTATAGAGAAACTTTTCAATTATGTTTTATACGTGGACAAATGCCTATCAGGTTTTCATAGAAGCTATTTATAAAGATTATTTTCTTTTTTCATTGTAGTTTGTAGCGCTCGAGTTCAGTATTAGCAATTTTTTCTAATTTTTTGAATAAATCATGCATTATCTCAAAAACTAGAGCCAAACTGCATAAATGGTTGCTATATTCGTCCTCAGCACCACTAACCCATCCTAAAGTCACTCAAATATCCTTGGCAAGAAAATGAGTGTTGACCAGTGTAATCAGCGTAGGGATTGCAGGGCCGTATTCTTCAAGGTAAATCTCCTCAAGATGTGAGAGTTATAGGAAATAAAGATCGTTCTTTGTCTCCAGATGGGTGGAAACTGATATATTACCGCGTAGACTCATTTGCAATACATGTTTCTCACCGAATTCGTCGGTTGGTTGATTTGGAAGAGAGGGCCAAACAGCGAGGTCATAGGTCCCATCGGATTAGGGAAGGATGGGGAATGAAGTCGGCTGTGCCCTTTTCAAAGGAAACCATTCCAGCTTTGCCGGAAGTGATTCAGACATATCACGGAAAACCCAAATCAGGGTGGCCGGATGCGGGCTTAAACCGTCCCCCCCCCCCCCCCCCCCCCCACCGAATGAGAGTTTTTCACGAAAGTTCACGTTAGTACAATATCTTGGTGCTCGATCGTCAGTAAAAGGAACGCATGTTTAGTTCCTGGAGAAGTATCCAGAATCAAGATTTACCTACAAATATCACGCTAAATATTTCAGAGAAAAGTTCAGTCTTGCCTTTGGCCATCCTCAAGTGGGAACTTCTGTAATGTTTGAAAGGTTGAAAGTGAAGATATCGAGTTCTTAACTCGATGAAGTTGCAAAAAGGGTGGATGTTGCTTAATTAATGGCCCATTAACGGTGCAACAAAAAGTTTTATTCCGCACATAAACTCAAGAAGTTTGCCAGCAGTGAGCCGTGCCGCGTTTCGATACCTCGCGTCACGCCCCGGAAGTGGTTATCTTCGGCATCTTTGGCAAGAGGGAACGGTCGTGAGGGGTGATCGGTCGAGACGGCGCGAAGCGAATGAAGGTGGATTCACACATGACAGAACGTCACTGTCACGCCCGTCACGTGAAAAGATTCTCGTCTGCAGTTCAAACGGTGGCATTAACACACGCCGTCAAGGGTACGTCATCGACACGTCTCGTCACGTCAAGGTTTCTCGCGAAGAATGTTTCGACGGGCCATAGCGTAGCTTACTTGGCGAGCAACTGTTATTTTAAGAACATAGTGTGAAGTAATACGAAAGTGGTCCCCACTGACAGCCGTCGTAACAGAATGAAAACCCACTGACAGCTATCGTGAACCAGAATGAGATTTTCACTCTGCAGCGGAGTGTGCGCTGATATGAAACTTCCTGGCAGATTAAAACTGTGTGCCAGACCGAGAGTCGAACTCGGGGCTTTGCTTTTTGCGGGAAAGTGTTTTACCATCTCAGCTACCCAAGCACGATTCACGCCTCGTCCTCACAGCTTTACTTCTGCCAGTGCCTCGCTCCTATCTTCCAAACTTCACAGGAGCACTCCTGCGAAACTTGTAGAACTAGCACTTCTGTAAGAAAGGATATTGCGGAGACATGCCTTAGCCACAGCCCGGGGGATGTTTTCAGAATGAGAATCTATCGTGAATATGTCTTATCATGTACTGGAAGACAATACTAAGTATTTTATTTTATATACTGAAGGAATACATTGCAAAATAAACGATACACAGCTGAATGTGAGTTTTCAAGTTTTCGCGGCGTAATGACTAGTCCATTAAATTTCGGGCATGCAGCCGCGCAAATAAAATTTCTTCCACTTATATTTCGGCGGCGTATCGTCCGGCCATCATCAGAGAAAGTCACAAGACTGTCTTGTGACTTACTTTGACAGTCTTATGACGTACTTTGAAGATGGCCGGACAATACGCGGTCGAAATATAAGTGGAAGAAATTTTATTTGCGCGGCTACATGCCCAAAACTTAATGGACGATATACAGCTCGCACAAAGTCCTATACTCGCGATTTTTCTAGTGGAATAGCGAAAAGGAAAACCGAGAGTAAAGCTGATACGCCATGTAGAAATTTAAAATAAGATTCGTAATAAATTAAATACGAACACCAGGTAGCAGAAACATACACGAACATTATTCTCGGCCATAATGGCTATGTTTGTGAACCGTGACTGTGTGGGATAATTATTTATTTCTAATTTCTGCTACCAGTCACTTTTTTATTTTATGTTTAATCTAACGTAATACAACGCGTTTCGAACATGTTCTGTTCATCTTCAGGCGTTTCTGTATGTATGTATATATGTATGTATGTATAAACGCCTGAAGATCAGGCGTTTCTGTACGTATGTATGTATGTATGTATGTATGTATAAACGCCTGAAGATGAACAGAACATGTTCGAAACGCGTTGTATTATGTTAGATTAAACATAAATTAAAGAGGGACTCGTAGCAGAAATTATAAATAAATAAATAAGTACGCAAACGCAGTTCAAGTAGACAAAATGGCCCATCTAGACATACCATTAGTCAAACCGTCTGCTTCTGTCGAGGTGATAATTGGACCCCTATATCTTGAATTTCTCTTCGTAATTTTTATTTGTATTTTGCTGAACAGATAAAAAACTGTTGTTTACACATTCTGAAATTTTATACAACAATGACTCCTCCTCTTTCAGCTCCTTGAAAAGAGTGTGGAAGTCTCCTTCACAGTCTCGATTTTTTAACATTTTTCTAATCCAGACTATTTTTGCTCTCTGTCCTCGTCGTCAAGTGCAACAGCAATGATCGCAAGGTGCTTTAAACTAAATTTCGGCATTTTATGACGATCTGCCATGAACTACGAAATAGCGCCTCTGGTGAGTATTTTATGAACCAGCTATAACGTCACGACGTTCTTTCGACGTTGACGTGCCGTGCAGTATGAAAGCTCAGGAATTCTTCTGATCGTCGATGTTCAAAAACGTGACGCTTACGTGACTGTGATATTGCGTCAAGTGTGAATCCACCTTAAGACGTTGAGACCGTTTGAGAATGAAGACGGGGGTAGGAGGGCGGCTAAATGGCGACAGAGAGTGGTTCTCGGGTCGGTCCATTCCGTTGATCCCGAGGTTCGTGCCACGTGTGTAGCCCGAGCGCGCGGGGTTCGATGTCGGTTAGTGACGGCAACGTAAACGGATCAAGGTGGAACCGCCCGGCCAGCAGGAAGACATCGGTTGTTAGTCTCGGTAGGATTCTTCCGTCAGACGTCGCCCAGGGTAGGACGCCGCCCGCTACCAGCTGCGTCATCGCCTCCGTGACCTTTTCTGCATTACGCCGGGTGAGCAACTCTGAGAACTGTCGTTACCGCTAATACTCCGTGCTCACCGGATCAAAGTCCGTGGTAGCACCGCTGTGTGTGTGTGTGTGTGTGTGTGTGTATGTGTGTGTGTGCGCGCGCGCGCGCCTGCTTTTTCTGAGATCATCTGCACAAAGGCGTGTTCCTTTTTTAAAGGCTGCTGTTGTGCGGATTGTATATTTCTGACTGAGTATTTTAAATTGTGTTTCCTAAATACTTTAGCTCATGAAGAAATTTTGCTGGTAGTTTATTCTTTTGGTAATGAGCTTCGTAAAGATGTTTGTATCCTGATCGTGCGTTTCCTGTGGCTCCACGAGTTCTATTTAATCACGCCGGACCCCCAAATTATTGCCACCACCTGTTCGTCTTGTTTGCCGCCGTTACGCGGTGCTATGCGACATATTTATTGGGCTCTTTTGAGGTATCTGAGTAAACCATTACACTGTGTTGCCTTGTCGGTTAAACATCTGTTATATCAGCATTCATGATTGACAGTTCCATTAGGAATTAAGAGTAGTCTTGCGGTATCATCATTTTTCTGTCATTTTATTCTCTTTTAGCGCAAGTGTTCACGCGTAACTGCACAAGTGTCCCTTATGGATCAAAGTCTCATTACAACTGCAAGAGACATTCGCTACCACACTTGTTAGGAGCTGCAGCGACCGCGGTCCCTATAGTATCGTTGGCCCTCCGTGTCGCGACCAGCGCTGTTAACGCCGCTCCGCGGCTTGTATCAAGTTAATAGCGAGCTCTCGTCCACCCTTGGTCGGGACGTCAAGTACTCTACTCGCCATTAAAATTGCTACACCACGAAGATGACGTGCAACAGAAGCGCAATTTAACCGACAGGAAGAAGATGTTGTGATATGCAAACGATTAGCTTTTCAGAGCATTCACACAAGGTTGGCGCCGGTAGCGACACCTACAACGTGCTGACATGACGAAAGATTCCAACCGATTTCTCATACACAAACAGCAGTTGACCGGCGTTGCCTGGTGGAACGTTGTTGTGATGCCTCGTGTGAGGAGGAGAGTTGCGTACCATCACGTTTCTGACTTTGATAAAAGTCGGATTGTAGCCTACCGCGATTGCGGTTTATCATATCGCGACATTGCTACTCGCGTTGGTCGAGATCCAATGACTGTTAGCAGAATATGGAATCGGTGGGTTCAGGAGAGTAATACGGAACGCCGTTCTGGATCCCAACGGCCTCGTTTCACTAGCAGTCGAGATGACAGGCATCTTATCCGCATGGCTGTAACGGATCGTGCAGCCACGTCACGATCCCTGAGTCAACAGATGCGGACGTTCGCAAGACAACAGGCCGGCCTGGGTGGCCGAGCGGTTCTAGGCGCTACAGTCTCGAACCGCGCGACCGCTGCGGTCGCAGGCTCGAATCCTGCCTCGGGCATGGATGTGTGTGACGTCCTTAGGTTAGTTAGGTTTCAGTAGTTCTAAGTTCTATGGGACTGATGACCTCAGAAGTGAAGTCCCATAGTGCTCAGAGCCATTTTTGCAAGACAACAACCATTTGCACGAACAGTTCGACGACGTTTGCAGCTGCATGGACTATCAGCTCGGAGACCGTGCCTGCACTAACCCTTGACGCTGCATCACAGACAGGAGCGCCTGCGATGATGTATTCAACGACGAACCTGGGTGCACGAATGACAAAACGTAATTTTTACGGATGAATCCAGGTTCTGTTTACAGCATCATGATGGTCACATCCGTGTTTGGCGACATCGCGGTGAACGCACGTTGGAAGCGTGGTGGTATGGGGTGCCATTGTTTACACGTCTCGGTCACCTCTTGTTCGCATTGACGGCACTTTGAACAGTGGACGTTACATTTCAGATGTGTTACGACCCGTGGCTCTACCCTTCATTCGATACCTTCGAAACCCTATATTTCAGCAGGATAATGGACGACCGCATGTTGCAGGTCCTGTACGAGCCTTTCTGGATACAGAAAATGTTCGACTGCTGCCCTGGCCAGCGCATTCTCCAGTCCTTTCACCAATTAAAAACGTCTGGTCAATGGTGGCCGAGCAACTGGCTCGTCACAATACTACAGTCACTACTCTTGATGAACTGTGGTATCGTGTTGAAGCTGCATGCGCAGCTGTACCTGTACACACCATCCAAGCTCTGTTTGAGTCAATGCCCAGGCGTATGAAGGCCGTTATTATGGCCAGAGGTGGTTGTTTTGGGTACTGATTTCTCAGGATCTACGCACCCAAATTGCGTGAAAATGTAATCACATGTCAGTTCTAGTATAATTTATTTGTCCAATGAACACCCGTTTGTCATCTGCATTTCTTCTTGGCGTAGCAATTTTAATGGCCAGTAGTGTTGTAAGGTGTCAGGCAAATCCAACACCTTCCATGAAAACCCTGACATGATAAGCAAATCCAGTAGTATGTCACATAGCACCGAATAAATCGTGACATTAAATTAACCAAAGTAATATGAGTAACGAGTGAGCAAATGGAATACCACAGATTAACACAAGAATGCCTAAATGCATGTCATACCTTCCCACCGTGAGACAGACGCAGTTCCGAGGGGAGAAACGAGAACAGAAGCCGAGAGCAGAACCGTGTTAAGCGAGAAGGCCCTACGATAAGGGACGGACACCCACGTCGCCAGCTAATCGCTACGACCACACCACCTGCAAGTTTTTAGCGTGAGACTTTTTCGCGTCTCTGTTACGTTAGGACCACCCCCCAGCCCATGTTAAAAGCTAGAGCCCTCCAGAAGATCAGTATAGATCTTACGATAACGCTAAAAGGACCATACCAGCTGCAAGTTTTAGCGTGAGACTTTTTCGCTTCTCTGTTACGTTGCAAACTTTAAAAACATTGCCCCACCACGAAAATTATAACGTTTCTCATTGGATAGACAGAATTTTTGTAGGCGGAGCTTAAGGTTAACATTGAGACCCTGATTGGTCAGATGAAAACACAGCCAGATAGTTTTTTTTTTAAACCAACTTCGGTAAATTGCAGTAAGTTAGAAGGGATTTGCTTCCGAGAGGGCGAGCTGGACGGAGCTGCGCGGGCCGTCGCCCTCTGATGAACACCGACAAGGTAATGAACGCACGCGATGCCGCATTTTTGAGCGCATAAGGCTTCACTCAGAACTGCAGAAGTCTCATCTATTACATCCCCTTTTTGCGTAATACTAGTGTCGATCGTCAATTAAAGCTCATGGTGTTCACATTTGCCACTTGAAGTAAAAATCTGAAACGCGATGATTTTTCTGTTATACAGTTATTGAGATTTTTCTGTTATATAGTTATTGAGAAGCCACATCAGCCACTGTAATTTACGACAAGTTAGATAAGTAATTAAAGATAATTGAGGGTCACTGTAGACCATTTTGATAGTTTTCTCTTTTCTGAAACTTAATTTAAACCTAGATTATAGATGTGATATGGCATAGGTCATCCTTCGATCCATTGTAGAACTTGGAAACCCACTCAGGGAATATTCGTTCACATTTTTGTTGAACGCAGTTGGTTTTTACCCTCCTGTATTAAAACATTTCCTTTTATCAATAGTGCAATTTATAAACGCTGTTTTGTGAGTAGAATAAAATTTCCAATGGTAAACGTAACTGCTTTTTCGACGTTATTTTACCAGCTAACTAAAAATAGGAAAGCCTTGAACCCCTTCCACTAAATTTAGTTAGTATTAACATTCTTTTACAGGGAGTGCAGTGGAGCTGACGCTGAAATCATTAAGTATTTGGTTATATCATCGCTAGTCTCACTGAACTCTTCTGAATTCTACGTGTCATGTGTGGTCTGGCGTGTCCTTACCAGCAACAGGTCCCAGGTTCAAACTAGTCAATTCCCTAAAAAACACGCTCAGAGCGTCGTTGCGCGAAAGTGGTTGGGAGACACGATATACACTCCTGGAAATGGAAAAAAGAACACATTGACGCCGGTGTGTCAGACCCACCATACTTGCTCCGGACACTGCGAGAGGGCTGTACAAGCAATGATCACACGCACGGCACAGCGGACACACCAGGAACCGCGGTGTTGGCCGTCGAATGGCGCTAGCTGCGCAGCATTTGTGCACCGCCGCCGTCAGTGTCAGCCAGTTTGCCGTGGCATACGGAGCTCCATCGCAGTCTTTAACACTGGTAGCATGCCGCGACAGCGTGGACGTGAACCGTATGTGCAGTTGACGGACTTTGAGCGAGGGCGTATAGTGGGCATGCGGGAGGCCGGGTGGACGTACCGCCGAATTGCTCAACACGTGGGGCGTGAGGTCTCCACAGTACATCGATGTTGTCGCCAGTGGTCGGCGGAAGGTGCACGTGCCCGTCGACCTGGGACCGGACCGCAGCGACGCACGGATGCACGCCAAGACCGTAGGATCCTACGCAGTGCCGTAGGGGACCGCACCGCCACTTCCCAGCAAATTAGGGATACTGTTGCTCCTGGGGTATCGGCGAGGACCATTCGCAACCGTCTCCATGAAGCTGGGCTACGGTCCCGCACACCGTTAGGCCGTCTTCCGCTCACGCCCCAACATCGTGCAGCCCGCCTCCAGTGGTGTCGCGACAGGCGTGAATGGAGGGACGAATGGAGACGTGTCGTCTTCAGCGATGAGAGTCGCTTCTGCCTTGGTGCCAATGATGGTCGTATGCGTGTTTGGCGCCGTGCAGGTGAGCGCCACAATCAGGACTGCATACGACCGAGGCACACAGGGCCAACACCCGGCATCATGGTGTGGGGAGCGATCTCCTACACTGGCCGTACACCACTGGTGATCGTCGAGGGGACACTGAATAGTGCACGGTACATCCAAACCGTCATCGAACCCATCGTTCTACTATTCCTAGACCGGCAAGGGAACTTGCTGTTCCAACAGGACAATGCACGTCCGCATGTATCCCGTGCCACCCAACGTGCTCTAGAAGGTGTAAGTCAACTACCCTGGCCAGCAAGATCTCCGGATCTGTCCCCCATTGAGCATGTTTGGGACTGGATGAAGCGTCGTCTCACGCGGTCTGCACGACCAGCACGAACGCTGGTCCAACTGAGGCGCCAGGTGGAAATGGCATGGCAAGCCGTTCCACAGGACTACATCCAGCATCTCTACGATCGTCTCCATGGGAGAATAGCAGCCTGCATTGCTGCGAAAGGTGGATATACGCTGTACTAGTGCCGACATTGTGCATGCTCTGTTGCCTGTGTCTATGTGCCTGTGGTTCTGTCAGTGTGATCATGTGATGTATCTGACCCCAGGAATGTGTCAATAAAGTTTCCCCTTCCTGGGACAATGAATTCACGGTGTTCTTATTTCAATTTCCAGGAGTGTACATAATTGCACTTTGGCTTACCCTGTGTTGACGGGTCACATGCCTGGAGCTTGTACTAGGATTCGTCTCAATGTCCTGTAGAAGCCGGTCCTCCAAATCTGATGTACACACAGTCCACCGCCTCCCTGCACGTTCCTCTGTCTGAAAAGACCCATGATCACACAAGCGCCTAAAAAGGGCTTGAAGTGGTGTCTGATGTGGTCAGACTGAAATTTTCACTCTTTAGTGGAGTGTGTGCTGATGTGATTCACATCAGCGCACACACCGCTGCAGAGTCAAAATTTCAGCCTGGAGACATCTCCCAGGCTGTGCACACAGTTTTAATGTGCCAGGAGGTTTCGGTGTCTGATGTCGTTGGTGTCTGGGAGGGTACTTGTTTCGGCACAACCGTGCTGCCTCCCGACGGTTTCCATATGCTTGGCGGTACACAAACACCATCTGGGTTGATCCCGATATGAATAATGGACCATTCTGCTGCTTACAGTACGCTGCGTGTGACACAGCCATGCAACACACGAGGAATGCACGGCACATGGTCAGAGGACTGTCATTCGTCAGCACCATCTATCGTGGCAACGGTGCGTTTCCGGACACTTTGCAAGTAGGCTGTTTATGTGTTTGTATGTTGGCAGCGCTATGTAGCGCTCTGCATTAATAACTCTGACAGCGCTGTGCGCACCCTGTAAGAGACTCTGTGGCTGGCCAGACTCTCATTTGGAGGTGAACAGCCAGCAGTGGTGGAAGTTGGGAATCAGTAGTCAGCAATGATGGAGGTTAGATGTTAATAATTTGCAGTGTTGGAGCTTTGCAATTTTAGCGCAAGCGGACGGTCTGAATGTGTATCCGTCATGGAGATTATTGATGATGATTATATAGCAGGCGGTTGTGGCCGAGCAGTTCTAGGCGCTTCAGTCTGGAACCGCGCGTCCGCTACCGTCGCAGGTTCGAATCCTGCATCGGGCATGTGTGTGTGTGCGTGCTGTCCTTAGGTTAGTTAGGGTTAAGTAGTTGTAAGTCTAGAGGACTGATGACCTCATAGTGCTTAGAGCCATTTGAACCATTTTTGATTATATAATTTTTTGAACTGGTTGTCACTTGATTAAGGTAAAATCTGCTAAATACATTGTTTGCTGTGCAATGAAATCTTTCCTTTGCTAACCACATGCCTATTAGTAGTTAAATAGAGCCCTCAGTAGTTAGAATCTCTTATTTAGCTGGCCGTAATGGAGTTTGTATCGTTGTAGCTCGTGTCATGAAGATTTTCTGTGAGGTAAGCGACTTATGTACGGGTTATTGTTAGGATTTCTTCTAATTCAGGGCCATTCTTTTGCATTAATTATTTGAAGTCTGGTTATCATTGTTTGAGCAGTCAGACTACGTTGTGCTAGAATAATGTGGGTCAGTGTTGAAATGATAAAACAGCAAAGAGACAGTGCGTTCAATTTCACTCAGCAGCTTAAGAACATTGAGTAAGCATTCAGCAGTTTAAGCAAAATCTTTATTAAGGATTTCAACATGTTCATAGGATCTTTTTCCTCCGCTTCCAGCCAAGAATCCGTCAGTGCAATTTGCGGTTTACTAATGTTCACTCCATATGAACAGATTGTTAAAGTGGGCTAATCAATTATTACATGTTGCGGAAAGAACTTTTATTGAGCGACTCTTGCGGGTTTCATTAATGACGACATGTTCTTTTAGAAATATTTGGTGGTACGTACGAGTACAAAGAACTGCGCCTCATCGTCAGATGCTTCTCGGAGTCCATGTAATGTATCGTGTCTAATGTTATTTTTTAATTTTTTTATGTTTTATATATTTTCCTTACAGTAGGATCAGTTTCTTTAAAACAGAATGTCTTGCTGAAAGGAACTATCAGTACGCACCAGTTAATCACGAAAAACGTATACCCTGAATGAGTTTGGCTCGTATAACAGAACAAGCGTTCTACATTTATATTCGGTATAGAATGAGCTGGATGATGTCTTAGATGATGGCATATGCCTATAAGAAAGCAATGCGCAAAGTCGTTTGCATTCTTGCTTAAACGTTCCTAACATTTCCTTATTTTTTGTTCAGCGTTGAACAAATTCGACACCCACATTCCACAAAGCTTCCTCACACTGCATTTCTCAGGCAAAATGTACCATCCGCATTCTTTTGGTATGTTTATGGCGCCGATCATCCAATACCATATTGCTCACTGGTTTCCTGTACCAGATGGATGAAGAAACACGCGAGAAGAGAACTGTATGAGCCCATTTGGAGAATCTCAGGAATTTCAAGTCAGAATAGCTAACACATCTACCTCATCACATTTTCTTTTTCGTCCTCTGAATTTGAAAAGTCCTTGCTTAAAAAGATTTGTGTGTGTACAAACTGTTTAAGACTACTGCAGAATTACTGCAATCGTAAGTGGGCATTTTGCAGTCCTTCCAGAATCACACTTTACGGAGACTTCTTTTAACTCTTCACTCTTCCTTTTGAACACCAGCGAGACTCACACTTCTTGCGTCGAGATTTCCGTAATATCTTCACTTTTTCAGCCGACATAACAATACTCACACGGATTTTACCCGACGATGAGGCGTGCGGCAGTGGTACTAGAGGTTTTCACGGCGAATCGTTCACTTTGCAGTGGTGTGGTCTCTGTTTAGAAACTTTCTAGCAGACAGAAATTGTGTCCGCGACAGGGCATCATCCCCGGTACCGTACCCTCCACGGGCGACGTTCTCACCCACTGATCTACTGTATCTACGGTAACTCTACGGGAAGAGTTTAGCCCTCTAATGGCCAGGTTCCGTGTTCGAGTCCCGCCATAGAGTTTTAATTTAGCCGGGAAGTTCCTATACCATAGGTGTCGTCGCACCCCTATTATCGAATCCCAAAATATCTCTTGACTTCTACCACTCGAGCCACTTCGTATGTTTCGCCATTTACGGCAAAGATGGTCGTGAACATGATCGAATGAATATTTTACATTTACTTCTTATGGAGAGTGGTAACGCAATGGCAGGCCGGAGTGGCCGAGCGGTTCTAGGCGCTTCAGTCTGGAACAGCGCGACTACTACGGTCTCAGGTTCGAATCTTGCCTCGGGCATGGATGTGTGTGATGTCCTTAGGTTAGATAGGTTTAAGTAGTTCTAAGTTATAGGGGACTGATGACCTAAAGTCCCATAATGCTCAGAGCCATTTGAACCATTTGGTAACTCAATGGAGCAGTTCGTGGTGGACCAAGGCAATATAAGAGCAAGATGTTGTACCGTCTCCTAACAACAACGCAGCCTCCTCTGTTATATGCTCCGCGAAGGTCGACCAGAATTCCTCAGTCGGACTGCGTGGAGAGTCCATTGCGCAAGATTCCCCCGCCAGACCCGCCTCCTCGCGATTACTGCGCGACTTAGCTGGTCCCCACACCTGGCCACGGCCAGCGAGCTACGACTAGGCTTCCGGACCACGCTGCTAACGCACAGTCGACGTTTGTAGTCGTCACGGAGAGTCGTCCCGTGTTTGGTCAACGTCAGCCGTAAGCTGTTTGGTATCCGCCAGTGATAATCGATTAAACTTATCCACAGATATTTCTTTCATAAGAACATAAACAGAAGCGTCAACATTTCCGACAAATTAAAATACCGTACGAGGACTGTATCAAGCACGAAAATGTATCCAGAATGAGATTTTTTCTCTGCAGCGGAGTGTGTAAGCTGATATGAAACCTGCCCGCGAAAGGCAAAGGTCCCGAGTTCGAGTCTCGGCCCGGCACACTGTTTTAATCTGCCAGGAAGTTTCACGAAAATGTAATTTAAATTCGATAACATAGTCTAAAGCAAACTTCGTTCTCCTTGTCTGCCTTGCCTAGTTCAAAACTTGTGAACGATTGGAGATTTGCATTTGATATTTTGTAACAATGTGACAAAGCAGAAAAAATGGAAGGGTAAGAAATTAATTAGTATAGCTTCAGACTTAGGCGATTATTCGTGTTCAGTCCATTCGACTCCATACCTCTTCACAGTTACAATGTTTTTTGTCATTTCAAAGGCCTTCAGCAGTAATGATTACCATCGAAAACGTGGCTTTGCACAATTTAAATCAGCCTTAAAAGTACTTGCAAGCATTTGTCTTGCTCAAACAGAACGGAATGTTTATGGCAAAACAAATGTCAGTATGCGAAGATCATTTGTTGTAAATTTGAACTGCGATTTAACTTTTTCAAGTAGACAGCATTCCACATGTTTCGACAATCATAAACTAATTTCCGCATCATGTTCATGCATCACGTTTCTCTCCCTTCCTTGCGTCTTTTCTTAACGCACAACCAGCGTATTCTATTTATTTAAAGACGTAATTGCTAGTTTCCGTAATAGTACTGATCTCATACATCTTTAAAAGATTTATTGAGGGCACTGAAATACATCATAATTTCTCTTATTCAACTAATTAAGTAAATATATCTTTCTGTTCCACAGCATGTCACCTGCAGTATTATATTAACAAATCAGTACGATAATAATAATAATAGGCATATATAATCCGTTGCAAGTTCTGAAATAAATTAACTCTATTCATTAACTATGCCGCCCACAGCCTGTGGTATGATCTGTGTAAAGCTAGATTCACAGCACCATTTAGAATTGCTTCTGTATTTATTTTTAGTGCGGTGACAGGTAGAGACGGAAAAGGACTTGGAAAATCAGCTGAATTGAATGGATAGTGTCTTGAAACGAGATTACAAGGTCAGTATCAACAAAAGTAAAACAAGAGAGATGGAACATTCTCGGATTTCTCGTCGTGTCAGATCTGAGTAAAAATTCGAGTTTTCGAAGACCACCTCCAACATATCCATCAGAAGCAACTGACTGACGAAGGCGAAGGCGCGAGCTCAAGTTTCTACTTCGCTTTGACTCGATAAAAAATGCGGGGATATTTTATAGAAGAATGTCACCGGGAGAAACTTCCTCTACAGTAGTAACTGACTGTGGTAGAACTGAATCAGGCTATGCTGAAGTAATTAGATTAGGAAATGAAGGACGAAAAATAACTGACAAGTTTTTCTATTTAGGCAGCAAAATAACTGACAACTACCGTAGAAGAGAGGATGTAAAATGTAGACTGACAATGGCAAAAAAAAACGCTCCTAAGAAAGAGAAGTAAAATTAAATTTAAGTGTTAGGGAGCTTTCTCTGAAAATCATTGCAGTCTAATCTTCTATGAAAGTGAAATGTGGGCGATAGACAGTACGACAAGAAGAGAATAGAATATTTTGAAATGTGGTATTACGGAAGAAACTGAAGATTAAACAGGTAACTAATGAGGAGGTACTGAATCAAATGGGGACAAAAAAATTGGCACAACTTGATTAAACGAAGCGCTAGGTTGTTATGGCACCCTCAAATGTCAAGCAATTGTCAATTCCACATCACATAATGTACATAAATATTAAAAAAGTGAACCAAATGGTACTTATGTCTCGCCCAGCTGTTTATTTTGAACGAATACATAAAACTATCGTCTACACCAAAGACTTTTAATCGTTATATAAAATCACAACACTTTTTTTTACATTTTGCACATATCCCCTGTTTTTACTAATATTTCACACATTCTTTCTATTAACAGCATCAAATGATTTCTGTGGTCAACACATTGAAAAAAATTGAGCTTTCAGGTGTAACAGAACAGAGCTAGTGTTGATAAATTGAAGTACCGTATGCTAAGAGTTTTGTCTTTGCTTATGTAAAGGGTGGTAGAGACCGTAGCCACCGCAACGCCTGAGTACCAAAGTCTGCTCCCTTTCGGCTCGCTGACGGCCGTATTCACCAGACACAGGCGGCGCAATTTCATCTGTGTCAGCGAATTCCGGGTGCGGCCGCGAGGGCCCAGTTGGTAGAGTCACCGACCCGTGTGGTCAGCTGGCAGCGGATGACCACATACACAGCGCAAGAAAGGCAAGCGCTGTCAACGCTTCGTGGCTCACTGGTCTAAGTGGCAGTCTGTGATAGGACGTTACACTTAGTATTAGGGAAGAGGCTTACTGTGACAACTATTCCATTTATATTTCTATCTGGAGAGGCATTTTGCATTTAGTAAGGTGGTGCGATTCAATGCTGCTGCACCAATAAACACTCTGCCATAGACTTAGTACTTCAAGATAATTCTCATTTATTGTTGCGTCTCAGTTGCACATTTTTTATTAGACTACATGCTTCGGTCACTCTGCATCATCTTCAGATCAAAAGAAAGTAAAATTCGATATGTACCATTTAACATTTTACAATAAGTACAAAAGAAAAAATTCTAGATAAATGTAGAATTTACCCAAGTAGTTGCGTCAGCCACCCGTCTTGTCTACTCAGAACCACAAATCAGAGTACTGTGTTTTGCAACTGCGGACGGTATTTTAAGTAGGTATATGTTGGAGATAAGAAGGGAGGGAAGGGAAATTGGATTGCGGCTTATTGGGGGAGGAGAAAGCAAGCAGGGAAGGGGTGGTGGCGATGTGATGAGTTCAACAGGAGAGGTATTGCTAAAATTATGAAACGTATAATTACGTACAACTTGTAAAAAGTGTAGTATAATTGGTATATAAAATGTAAACGGCATAAAACATTGAAATTATAAAATGGAGCGAGGGATAATTGAGAATGGACAAAGAAGGGAATGGAGGGGAGGGGGAGGGATGGATAGTGGCAGTGATGTTATGAATTTAACAACACAGGGTCTTATATTGAAACTGCAAAAAGTCAATAATGTAAGAAATCCTTCTGTTAAGGTACCAGAATGGATGAGTAAAACTGTAAAAGAGGCATAAAATAGTAGATTACAAAAGTGCAAATTATGTCAATTCTACATTAATGTAAAATTCTATTCTTTTCTGATTATTGTAAAATATTAAATGGTAAATAAATAGTTCTACTTCGGTTTGGATCTGAAAATGATCTAGATTGATCGAAACATGTAATCTAATTAAAAATGTGCAACTGAGACGCAACAATAAATGATAGTTATCTTAAATATCTATACAGTTGCCGAATATCTCAAGACGATTATATCGACTATAGTGAGAGTTAGTAATGCTTGGCACGAAGGCCCTCGAGTCTTTTTAAATAGAGGCACGTGCTTTTGGTACCTCTTTCGGAGAGAGTAGATATCACTGATACGAAGTGTAGCTGACTTTTAGGAAGCTTTCCGGTGGATACTGAATGCTTTTGCAGAATTTGTCTAATCTGCCCCAAGTGTCATCATTGGAAGTATACTTGGTCGACTTTTCTGATGTTCATCATGTAGTGAAAGATGTTAGAAACTGGTCCATGTGTGATTTTCACTTTTTCCTCTGTCGCCTCTAATGTGATACGCCGCTCTTCGAGCACTATGCAGCCTAATTCTCTCAACCACTTTTCTTACGATTTCCGGTTCGCCACAAATAGATGGTCTGTAAAATCGCTCTTCGTCATTCAGACTTTGACCACACTGGAAATGTTCGCGCCACGTAACCACTATGTCATCGTGACGGTGCATTCTTGACGTACACTTCTGCCAACTCAGCATGGATTGTTGCAGTGTTGTTTCGTTTCAAATGAAGAAACTGAATTGCCGCAGGGTGAGGCTCGGTGGCCAGTGGCAAAGTAAAAGACTAAATTCGGAAGGCCACGTGGTAAAGTTTGATCACTGCTCAGTCCTAGAATTACACTACTGGACATTAAAATTGCTGCACCACGAAGATGACGTTCTACAGACGCGAAATTTAACCGACAGGAAGAAGATGCTGTGATATGCAAATGATTAGCTTTTCAGAGCATTCACACAAGGTTGGTGCCGGTGGCGACACCTACAACGTGCTGACATGAGGAAAGTTTCCAACCGATTTCTCATACACAAACAGCAGTTGACCGGCGTTGCCTGGTGAACGTTGCTGTGATGCCTCGTGTAAGGAGGAGAAATGCGTACCATCACATCGTGCAGCCACGTTTCGATCCCTGAGTCAACAGACGGTGACGTTTGCAAGACAACAACCATCTGCACGAACAGTTCGACGACGTTTCCAGCAGCATGGACTATCAGCTCGGAGGCCATGGCTGCGGTTACCCTTGATACTGCATTAACAGACAGGAGAGCCTGCGATGGTGTACTCAGGGACGAACCTGGGTGCACGTATGGCAAAACGTCATTTTTTCGGATGAATCCAGGATCTGTTTATAGCATCATGATGGTCGCATCCGTGTTTGGCGACATCGCGGTGAACGCACATTGGAAGCGTGTATTAGTCATCGCCATACTGGCGTATCACCCGGCGTGATGGTATGGGGTGCCATTGGTTACACGTCTCGGTCACCTTTTGTTCGCATTGGCGGCACTTTGAACAGTGCACGTTACATTTCAGATGTGTTACAACCCGTGGCTCTACCCTTCATTCGATCCCTGCGAAACCCTACATTTCAGCAGGATAATGCACGAGCGCATGTTGCAGGTCCTGTACGGGCCTTTCTGGGCACGGAAAATGTTCGGCTGCTGCCGTGGCCAGCACATTCTCCAGATCTCTCACCAATTGGAAACGTCTGGTCAATGGTGACCGAGCAACTGGCTCGTCACAATACACCAGTCACTACTCTTGATGAACTGTGGTATCGTGTTGAAGCTGCATGGGCAGCTGTACCTGTACACGCCATCCAAGCACTGTTTGACTCAATACCCAGGCGTATCAAGGCCTTTATTACTGCCAGAGGTGGTTGTTCTGGGTACTGATTTCTCAGGATCTATGCACCCAAATTGCGTGTAAATGTAATCACATGTCAGTTCTAGTATAATATATTTGTCCAATGAATACCCGTTTATCATGTGCATTTCTTCTTGGTGTAGCAGTTTTAATGGCCAGTAGTGTATTATCTGCCACGTATCACTTCTTTCACCGCTGAGAATGTCCGTTGATGAAAATGTTCAGTTGCACCGTGACTCGGTGTCCACGTTAAAGTGTAGATCCCCCTATAGCTTACTGAGGAAGTCAGTTGGAAGGTCGGACAGTAAACTGTCTAATAGGACCATCCTTGTTACAGCATTGCGGTGTGTAAATTAACCTGTACGTTGATAGCTTTACTTACTTTATCAATGTGACATTTTGTTTCGGATCCTCTAGTGCTGCCGTACTGTGGGTTGGAGATATCACTGTGTACGATGACTGCAGATATAAACCTGTAAAAAAATCATGACTTTACTGTTTTAGCAGTGGTAATTAAAACTTTATGACCACCTCTGGTTTAGAAATGGTAATTAAAACTTTATGACCACTCCTCGTATAAGTAGCGGAACGGACCAGAACCAATGACAACATCAATTTCCGGGACAAAGGCCAATCTGTCGTCCTTAACTATAAGGCTGATTTACTGAAAGGATGAATACAGAAGTAGGTTCGAAAGTTGTTCTGGAGCTAAAATACGGAGTTTAAAGTTGAACGTTTTGGGTGTCTGGCTTGGAGTGGAGAAAAGATGGTGGTTTCTCGGCAATCCTTTTTTTACGAAGAAGACAGTTATGGTCTGTAAGACCGTAACAGCTTCTGGTGCGACTTAATTTTAACCTTGATAAGCACTCGCACATCTACATCCAAATCATACTCCGCAAGTCACGTAACAGTGTGTGGCGGAAGGTACTTAAACGGTACCACTAACTTACCTATCCTTTCCTGTTCAGTTCGCGAATGGCGCGTGGGAACTATGATTGTAGGCCTCTGTACTAGTTCTAATTTCTAGAATTTTCTATTCGTGGCCATTTCGTGACATGTATTTGCGAGAAAGTAATACGTTGTCTGGCTCTTGCCGGAAAGTACTCACTCTAAATTTCAGTATTACATCTCTCCGTCATACGCAACGCCTCTCTTGTATCGTCTGCCTCTGGAGTTTGTGGAGCATCTCTGTAACGCTCTCGCGCCGACTAAACGAACCCGTGACGAAACGCAGCACTCTTCGTCGGATTTTCCTCTATCTCTTCTACCAGTCCTGCCAACTACGCGCCGTTCACATCCAGCTGTCCAATACTACAATAGCGAATATTCCAACAATGTCAACCAGCCACAGACTGCACACAGCACAGCCAGTGATTTTCATACAGACCGCCACGTGACGTTACCAACATAAAGACCTAAACAGCCTACTTAGAGTAATTTTCGATTTGTGCTGTTTTGCACTTTTTTGTCATTATACGTCTCTTCTTGTGTCTTTTTGGAGATGTGAGGTTACATGTGTGTGTGTGTGTGTGTGTGTGTGTGTGTGTGTGTGTGTGTGTGTTGAAACTTCTTAATATATGTAATTTTATACTTACACTGAAATGACTGAGACGGTGAAACTTCTATGTTTTTACTTAAATTGCTTAATGCAACTGAACCTTCTAAAACTGCTGAGTGTAACTAAACGTACTGTCATTTTGCTTGTCTTTATCGTTTCAACACTGACCTACAGAATTTTCCCTGACAAATACAGCTCAAACTTATTCTAGTCATTTATGACCCACAATATACAAACGCAACGCAATCAGACTATTAATTACCACCAAAGAATGACCCTGAATCAAAAGAAATCCTAACGATAACCCATACATTACATAAGTTACTTACCTCACAGAAAATCTTCATGACAGCCGGCCGCTGTGGTCGAGCGGTTCTAGGTGCCTCAATCCGAAACCGCGCGACTGCTACGGTCGCAGTTTCGAATGCTGCCTCGGGCATGGATGTGTGTGATGTCCTTAGGCTAGTTAGGTTTAAGTAGGTCTAAGTTCTAGTGGACTGATGACCTCAGGTGCTAAGTCCCATAGTGCTCAGAGCCATTTGACCCATTTGACTCTTCATGACACGAACTACAGCAAATACAGCAAGTATACAACCATCTAAATAAAAAGATTCTAACTACTGTAGGCTCTAACTACTAATAGACATGTGGTTAGGAAAGGAAAGATTTTGTTGCAGAGAAAACAATGTATTTAGCAGATTTTACCTTAATCATGTGACATACAGTTAGAAAAATTATAAAATCGTCAATAATTCCATTAACCTCATTTTACAATCCATGTCCACTGCTTCTAATCTCCATCCCATCACTGCTAACTATTATCTTCTAACTACCATCACTGCTAACAATTAACTTCTAACTGCGAGTCCAATGAGCCAACGAGTCACTTACAGAGGGCGCACAGCGCTGCCAGTGATATTAATGCAGAGCGCTGCCAACATACACACATATAAACAGGCTACTTACAGTGTGTGTGTGTGTGTGTGTGTGTGTGTGTGTGTGTGTGTGTATGTGTTTTTGTAGTGTTGTTAGTGAAATTCACGTATCTCTTTGTTACAAACTGTGGGGTCCGCCGTAGGAGTTTCGACATAGGCGAATAACAACACAGCAGGTTATATGTTATTGGAGGAAAATCTATTCAGCGTAAGTATGAAAGCGACGGCTAGTCGGCGACGGACACTTGTCATACCGTAGCCTCCTGAAGTCAAGGATTAACTTACTTGCTTTTTCATTTATTTGTGGGCATTATAACGGCTAGTGTGAGTTTATTTGGCGAGAGCGCTTATGATGCTTTCGTAATTTATGTATTTTTGGCTCCTTTCTTAATAGTAAATGGGACTTTCTACATTAATTATAACACAAAGACACGTTTTCACATCTTTCAGACGGTTGCTGTAACATTATTACGAATCTGACGTCAGTATTTACACGGTGACAGTTATTCAACTGTATGAAATAAAACCGTCATAACTGCTGAACGGTTTGTGTTAGGACGTTCAAACTGCACGGTTGGCCACGAGGGAGTTAGTATGCGCTGTATGGCTTGGTTCAGCGACGAAGCCAACTTTCATTTGGATGGATTCATCAATAAGCAAAACTGGCGCATTTGGGGGACCGAGAATCTGCATATCGCGATAGAGAAGTCTCTTCACCCTCAACAGGTGACTGTGTGGTGTGCAACGTCCGGTCACGGAATAATTGGCACTTGATGGCACGGTGACTACCGAACTGTATGTGAAGGTTTTAGGGGATGATATCATTCTCATTATCCAAAGTGACCCTGATTTCGACAAGATATGGCTCATGCAGGGCGAAGCAGGAGAGTGTTTGATATACTGGAGGAGCACGTTGGAGACCGCATTCTGGGTCTGGGGTACCCAGAGGCCGCGGGCATGGGCCTCGATTGGCCGCCATATTCTCCAGATCTGAACTCAGGCGACTCCTTTTCGTGAAGCTATGTTAAAGGCAAGGTGTACAGCAAGAACCCAAAAACCATTTCTGACCTGAAAGCAGCCATTCAGGAGGTCATTGACAGCGTCGATGTGACGACACTTCAGCGGGCCATGCAGAATTTCGCTATTCGTCTGCGCCACATCATCGCCAATGACGGCAGGCGTATCGAACATGTCATAACGTAAATCCGATTATCTCGAGTGACGTTTATATGTTGAATAAAGTGTGTAAACGCCGTAGTTTGTAACGAATCTACGTTTTTTTGTATAATTCAGTAATTGTAACCATGTAGGATCGTTTTTGTAAACAGGATCGAAATTTATTGATTCCATTGGATACTGTTTTACAGTGACTGGATTTTACATTGGCGTGAAAACTAAACTAAACTAAACTCCGCCCGAGCGGACCATGAACACACAACGATACCGACCGGTCGCCGCGTCATCCTCAGCCCACAGGCGTCACTATTTCAGGTGTGCCGCAGGGGAGTGTCGTAGGACCGTTGCTATTCACAATATATATAAATGACCTTGTGGATAACATCGGAAGTTCACTGAGGCTTTTTGCGGATGATGCTGTAATATATGGAAAGGTTGTAGCAAAGGAAAATTGTACTGAAATGCAGGAGGACTTGCAACGAATTGATGGCACGGTGCAGGGAATGGCAATTGAATCTCAATGTAGACAAGTGTAATGTGCTGCGAATACATAGAAAGAAAGATCATTTAGCTACAATATAGCATGCCAGCAATTGGAAGCAGTTAATTCCATAAATTATCTGGGAGTAGGCATTAGGAGTGATTTAAATTGGAACGACCATATAAATTTAATCGTCGGTAAAGCAGATGCCAGACTGAGATTCAATTGAAGAATCCTACGGAAATCCAATCCGAAAACAAAGGAAGTAGGTTACAGTACACTTGTTCGCCCACTGCTTGAATACTGCTCACTGGTGTTGTATCCGTGCCAAATAGGGTTGATAGAAGAGATTGAGAAGATCCAACGGACAGCAGCGCGCTCCGTTACAGGATCATTTAGCAATCGCGAAAGCGTTACAGAGATGGTAGATAAACTCTAGTGGAAGACTCTGCAAGAGAGACGCGCAGTAGCTCGGTACGGGCTTTTGTTGAAGTTTCGAGAACATACCTTCACCGAGGAGTCAAGCAGTATATTGCTCCCTCCTACGTATATCTCGCGAAGCGACCATGAGGATAAAATCAAAGAAATTAGAGCCCACGCAGAGGCATAGCGACAATCTTTCTTTCCACGAACAATACGAGACTGCAATGGAAGGAAGAACCGATAGAGGTACTCAAGGTACCCTCCGCCACACACCGTCAAGTGGCTTGCGGCGTATGGATGTAGATGTAGATATGGAGGGGCATGTGGTCAGCACACCGCTCTCCCGGTCGTATGTCAGTTTAAGAGACCGGAGCTGCTACTTCTCAGTCAAGTAGCTCCTCAGTTTGCCTCACTAGGGCTGAGTGCACCCCGGTTGCCAACAGCGCTCGGCCGACCGGATGGTCACCCATCCAAGTGCTAGCCTAGCCCGACAGCGCTTAACTTCGGTGATCTGACGGGAACCGGTGTTACCACTGCGGCAAGGCCGTTGGCACGTGAGAACTAGGATATCCGTATTCCTAGAGATGCTGAGCTCCTCGTCTTCCTTCGCATCCGATGACCTCCAAGTCAAGGCGACGGTGATTTCTTGAAGTTTCCTTCAGCGGTTGACTTGACTGGACTCGAATAACGTTGCCCCACGCCGATTATGCGTCGGCCGTCGTCATATGCAGTACAGGTACGAGTATTTCAGTGCTGATTACTCACCCGCGCCCCACTGGCAGCAGTGACGCGGTACCCATCCTTCCGTTAGCAGGCTAGTGAGACAGGCGCTCTTGCGGCGAGGGCCCGGCGCGCCGCATTTGGCAAAACGGTAGGAGTGACGTGTCCGCGCACTACGTCACCAGTGACGTCCGTTCCTAGAGTACTGCCGTCACTAGCAGTGCGTGTCTTAAGGCGTTGCTCATAGTGTTCTTCCACAACGAGCTGGCGCGTTGCTGAATCCTCACTCGCTGAACGGTGATGTCCTAATGCTGTGAAAAATTGCACCAACATCTATTGAGATGTCGACATGATATCACTCTGATGCAAAGACCGACGACTGACTCTAAAAGTAGAGAAAATAAAAACGTAAAAGGCTGACGAGTCAGGCCTACAGTTAGTCAATAAGTATAAATATCTGTTAGTAACAACTGGTCATTCATTACCACAAGAAAGTGTACGCTGTTCAAAAAATGGCTCTTAGCACTATGGGACTTAACTTCTGTCCCCTAGAACTTAGAACTACTTAAACCTAACTAACCTAAGGACATCACACACATCCATGCCCCAGGCAGGATTCGAACCTGGGACCGTAGTGGTCGCGCGGTTCCGGACTGTAGCGCCTCGAACCGCTCGGCCACCACAGCCGGCTGTACGCTGTTATCTGTATGAAGTAAAAGACACTATTATAAATATATGTTTACATGAAAATACACGTTATTACTAATTGCACAGTTATCTAGTAGTTTATCCAGTCATCGCCATTATCGATTATAACTTGGTACGTTTTTGGCATGCTTTTCACGAGATTTACTGTACACTCTCTCGGTAACGATCTACATATCATCTTCATTTTATATATCAGCTGCTTCAAAGTATTTATTGGATTTCCTTTAAGCTTCACCTTAATATACGACCAAAAATCTGTGACCGGACTTGCATCCGGAGACACTGCAGGCCAATCCATCGTGGACACCCCATTGTCTTGTTTCCAAGCTGTATAGAGACGGCTGCTATGTTTCGGATCTTTATCGTCTTGAAGCACCCAGTTCGAACCACATCGCTTAAACTGGCCGTAAGTTAGTGCAAACAGCCACGTAGCGCACGTTTGCCCTCTCTCCGGTTCATCATCCACGTTTCCAACTCTAAATATCGTTTGACCCACTTCGCAACGAATGTCTTTGACTTTGTAAGAATTTTAGCGGCAACTGCATATGAAAGCTTTTGTCCCTTTGGATGATTTACAAGGAACATTGCCTCCTGACGCTTCAGATATTGTGCACTCATTTTAGACTGCAACCGACAAAACAAAACATTCAACTGTCTCACTTTTTATCTACACATTGCGCAAAAGCGCATTGATTACAGATTCGAGACCACTACCAGAGATGTCACTGCGGACGTTACATTTAAAATTATGGCATACACTTTCTTGTGGAACTGACTGTGCAGTATTGGAAGAGGCAGCTTTGTCTAGCAAAGCACCTGCTTATCAAGAACTTGTTTCGGTGACACTCAAATATTTCCCGAATATGTGGCATCGATAGACTGGGACATCGAATATATGCAATCGTACTTGGTTTGAAGGAATATTTTCTTGGGATGCTGAAAAAGTGGTACATATTTGAGGAAAGTCAGCTAGTAAAGCATGGGAATATGTGTGAAATCTTCAAGAAGTCGATTTCAAGGAGGCATTTAGAAGTACCCTACTGTTCGTCATGCCGTTATGTACTGCTGTGTAATGGCTCTGAGCACTATGGGACTTAACTTCTGTGGTCATCAGTCCCCCAGAACTTTAAGAACTACTTAAACCTAACTAATCTAAGGACATCACACACATCCATGCCCGAGGCAGGATTCGAACCTGCGACCGCAGCGGTCGCGCGGTTCTAGACTGTAGCGCCTAGAACCGCTCGGCCAGCCGAGCCGGCTGCTGTGTAATGGATCACGAAGATAAGATTGTGGCACTACACGTCCGACCAGCATAATCACAGAGAGTGGGCGCGGCGTCTGGGACTCCGTCAAGGGAGAACATGCCGCGTCGCAGAGTTTGACCCCGCCCTGTAGAGCGAGGGGATGAAAGTGTGCGGGATGGAAATACCTTTACCAATGGTCAGCGGGCGGCACGACAGGTAGTAACGGATATAGGGGCTGAGTCTGCAGGGGTGGCGTACGTCCAAACAATACACATCCACACTCCGCAAGCCGCCCTGTGGTGTGTGGCGGAGAGTATACTGTGGACCACGGTCACTTTTTCCCTATTCTACTCGCGAATGGTCTCCGGAAAGAACAATAAAATTTTGGTAAGCCTCTGTGTGAGTTCGAATACCTATTATTTTACGTTCGTGGTCTTTTCGCAAGATTCACATGATAGGCAGCAATGTACTGGTTGACTCTGCCCTCCGAAATTTAACAGTAAAACACTCCTTGACGCATAATGCATCTCTTGTACTGTCCACCACTGGTCAAGGATGAGCATCTTCTACATCGCCATCCACATAAATAGCCCACGAGCTACCGTACGGTGCATGGCAGAGGTTACCTTGTGCCGCTACTAGTCGTTTCCCTTCCTGTTCCACTCATAAATACTCTCTCTCTCCCTCCCTCTCTCTCTCTCTTTCTCCCTCTCCCTCTCCCTCTCTCTCTCTCTCTCTCTCCCTCTCCCTCTCTCTCCCTGTCTCTCTCTCTCTCCGTCCGAACAGGCCTTGTAACGCCCACCGGTACCGACCGGCCGCCGTGTCATCCTCAGCGCACAGGCGTCACTGGATGCGGAGATGCAGGGGCGAATGGTCAGCACACCGCTCTCCCGGTCATATGTCAGTTTACGAGACCGGAGTCGCTGCTTCTCAATCAAGTAGCTCCTCAGTTGGCCTCATAAGGGCTGAGTGCACCACATCCAGTGATGCCTGTGAGCTGAGGATGACACGGCGGCCGTTCGGTATCGTTCGCCCTTCATGGCCTACTCGGGGGAAAGTATAGATAAGTTTTAAGTGTTTTTCTTGGAGCTTTTCTATTTCATACAACAATTCTGTTTGTTACGAATCCCAGACTGACGAACAATCTTCAAGTATTTGTAGAACGAGAGCTAAATCGCTTCAGGCAAATGCCGGGATGGTTCCTTTGAAAGGGCACGGCCGACTCCCTTCCCTAATCCGGTGGGATCGATAACCTCGCTGTTTGGTCCCGTCCCCCCAAATCGACCAACCAACCAACCAATCAAAAACGACACACTATACGCAAATATTAGTTGCGCCGGTGAAATCAGTAGGCAAGAACTATTTTCTATGTTGTGACTGCTTGGACTAATCTAGTAAAATTATAATTAATAATTTTATATATGACTGAAAGTGTAAACGAAATACCATTTTAATCTGTGCGTTAAACCTCAATAAACGATGCTGTTATCATGATGGCAACTACGACAACCTATACAAACGCTTATTTTATCTGTAAAATTGTAGTCAACCACGAGGGAATATAGCTGGTTCAGACGGGACGTTTTTGTTATTGACGCCTTCAAATATATTACAATTGTAATTATGAGACCACATTTCAGGAGTGACTTAGATAGACATACGGAATGCGCAAAGCGTAAGAAAGAAAATAGATAATTTTGAAGAGACATTCGTTGGCTTCGTGTACTCACAACTAAACTGTGACCTGTCAGCCTAACGTAGATCTCAGGCTACACTACAGATCAGTGTGTCACCATGACTTACATTTAAGAAAATAGTGCCGACGCTGACGTCAGCGGTAAAAGTAGAACGGCCTTTGGTATATCTCTAATAAGCGCTGCGAAACCGAATACTGACTTGCGTTCTTCTGTGGAGTTGCCTTTACACCGGAACGAATGGAAGCTAACTCAAGCGTATGCACATTCGCAGACAATTCGCCGATGTTCACTACCATTTGCTTGTGTCTGTGAATGAGCGTTTACACCGGAGGGAACGGCAGAGAACAGGAAAATAACGATCATAGGGTCTGAGCGCAGCGATATTGTTTTTTGCGCTAATAACTGGCATACAGAATACAACACTATATAGTTAGAGCCGAGATCCAAAACTTTCGTATTCAGAGAGGATTATTTTGCATGGTGAGCTCGCTGTTTTTGACGAAGTAAGCATAATGGGGTAGGAAAGGGAACTCCATGTGTCTCAGTTTGCACGTAAACGTGAAATGCATGGTGGTAGTGCACTTAACACTGAACTGCAGCTTCAGATTTCCCTAGCGTCAGTCCTAAAATTTACACGTTCACTATGTGATCAAAAGTATACGGACACCTGGCTGAAAAAGACTTACAAGTTCGTGGCGCCCTCCATCGGTAATGCTGGGATTCAATATGGTGTTGGTCGACCCTTAGCCTTGATGACAGCTTCCACTCTTGCTGGCACACGTTCAGTCAGGTGCTGAAAGGTTTCTTGCGGAATGGCAGCCCATTCTCCACGGAGTTGCTGCACTGAGGAGAGGAATCGATGTCGGCTGGTGAGGCCTGGCACGAATTCGGCGTCCCAAAACATTCCAGAGGTGTCCTATAGGATTCAGGTCAGGACTCTGTGTAGGCCAGTCCATTTAAGACTGTTACTGTCGTGTGAACACTCCGCCACAGGCCGTGCATTATGAACAGGTGCTCGATCGTGTTGAAAGATGCAATCGCCATCCCCGAATTGCTCTTCAACAGTGGGAAGCAAGAAGGTGCTTAAAATATCAATGTAGGCCGGCGCTGTGATTGTGCCACGCAAAATAAAGGGTGCAAGACGACCTCCGTGAAAGACACGACCACACCATAACACCACCGCCTCCGAATTTTATTGTTGGCACTACACACGCTGGCAGATGACGTTCACCGGGCATTCGTCATACCCACACCTTGCCATGGGATTGCCACTTTGTGTACCGCGATTCTTCACTCCACACAACGTTTTTCCATTATTCAATCGTCCAATGTTTACGCTCCTTACACCAAGCGGGGCGTGGTTTGGCATTTACCGGCGTGATGTGTGGCTTATGAGCAGCCTCTAGACCATGAAATCCAAGTTTTCTCACCTCCCACCTAACTGTCATAGTACTAGCGGTGGATCCTGAAGCAATCTGGAATTCCTGTGTGATGGTCTGGATAGATGTCTGCCTATTACACATTACGACTCTTTTCAACTGTCGGCGGTCTCTGTCAGTCAACAGACGAGGTCGGCCTATACGCTTTTGTGCTGTACATGTCCCTTCACGTTTCAACTTCATTATCACATCGGAAACAGTGGCTCTAGGGATGTTTAGTAATGAGGAGATCCCCAGTACAAAAGTATGACACAAGTGACACCCAACCACCTGACCACGTTCAAAGTCCGTGAGTTCCGCGGAGCGCCTCATTCTGCTCTCCCACGATGTCTAATGGCTACTGAGGTTGCCGATATAGAGTACCTGGCAGTAGGTGGCAGCACAATGTGAAAAACGTATGTTTTTGGGGGTGTCTCGATGTTTTTGATCACGTACTGTGTGTCGGTCGCCGCTATTCGCTGGCTTCTCATTACAATGGAGGGGCAAATTTAAAGCTAGAACACGAACCTCCAACCACCAACATAATTTGAAGGAAGGCGGGAATGAGAGACTCCTTCTGAGCACAGGCGTGCCGACCAGCTTGCCTTAGATTTGAAGAAGCGGACACGTACGTCTGCTAGGTACGTGTAGCGTAAACTCAAGCACATCGGAACCTACGAAAGATGGCTGCCCAGAAAATTTCGATCATGTCGCTAGCGACCTCGGCGAGAGGACTCTGCTTATTACAAACCGGAGATATTTACATTAGAGGTTGTTTCGCATTTGAGTAGCTGATATATTCAGATCGTTTCTGATGTCTTCGGTGACATTTGCGACCCAGTTCAAGGGTTTTATTAAAGTACGTGTAAGAAATGTAATGCCAATAAAGTATGTTTAATGAAGTGTAGTAAGGTGCTCGTAAGTTACATTACGATAAAACAATTTTTGGAGTTGTCGTGGCACAGTCTTTGCCTCTGCGCATTCTGATACATTCTTAGTTGTAGTGTGGCAGGCGATGGACGTAGTCAGTAGTGCTGTGTTCACTTGTGATTCTATACGCTAGATGAAGAAAGATGGACTGTAAAGGACAGCAAGGTGGTCCACTGATCGTGACCGGGCCAAATATCTCACGAAATAAGCGTCAAACGAAAAAACTACAAAGAACGAAACTCGTCTAGCTTGAAGGGAGAAACCAGATGGCGCTATGGTTGGCCCGCTAGATGGCACTGCCATAGGTCAAACGGATATCAACTGCCTTTTTTAAAATAGGAACCCCCATTTATTATTACATATTCGTGTAGTACGTAAAGAAATATGAATGTTTTAGTTGGACCACTTTTTTCGCTTTGTGATACATGGCGTTGTAATAACATATGGCTCACAATTTTAGACGAACAGTTGGTAACAGGTAGGTATTTAAATTAAAATACAGAACGTAGGTAGCTTTGAACATTTTATTTCGGTTGTTCCAATGTAAAACATGTACCTTTGTGAGCTTATCATTTCTGAGAACGCATGCTGTTACAGCGTGATTACCTGTGTACTGGACTGGCCCGACAGCCAATCCACTATGACTGGTAGCCGAAAGGCACGCGTTTAAGCTCACGCAGGCTGGCGTGAGGTCTCGAACAGGTCAGAGAAATAAGACTAGCAAAACAGGAGGTAACTGGTAGAATACTTAACTTTAATCCACAATTGGTGTACATCGCTCTAGACGGTACATGTTATAACCTCAATATAAACTGGTAATGGCGCCTTGCTAGGTCGTAGCAAATGACGTAGCTGAAAGCTATGCTAACTATCGTCTCGGCAAATGAGAGCGTATTTGTCAGTGAACCTTTCCTAGCAAAGTCGGCTGTACAACTGGGGCGAGTGCTAGGAAGTCTCTCTAGACCTGCAGTGTGGTGGCGCTCGGTCTGCAATCACTCACAGTGGCGACACGCGGGTCCGACGTATACTACCGGACCGCGGCCGATTTAAAGGCTAGCAAGTGTGGTGTCTGGCGGTGACACCACAACCTGTAAATACCACATTAATGCAATAAATGCTCAAAATGATGTCAATCAGCCTCAATGCATTTGGCAATACGTCTAACGACATTCCTCTCAACAGCGAGTAGTTTGCCTTTCGTAATGTTTGCACGTGCATTGACAATGCGGTGACGCATGTTGTCAGGTGCTGTCGGTGGATCACGATAACAAATATCCTACAAGTTTCCCCACAGAAAGAAATCCGGGGACGTCAGATCCGGTGAACGTGCGGGCCATGGTATGCTGCTTCGACCACCAATCCACCTGTCATGAAATATGCTATTCAATACCGCTTCAACCGCACGCGAGCTATGTGCCGGACATCCATCATGTTGGAAGTACATCGCCATTCTGTCATGCAGTGAAACATCTTGTAGTAACATCGGTAGAACATTACGTAGGAAATCAGCACACATTGCACCATTTAGATTGCCATCGATAAAATGGGGGCCTATTACCCTTCCTCCCATAATGCCGCACCATACATTAACCCACTAACGTCGCTGATGTTCCACTTGTCGCAGCCATCGTGGATTTTTCGTTGCACAATAGTGCATAATATGCCGGTTTACGGTACCACTGTTGGTGAATGGCGCTTCGTCGTTAAATAGAACGCGTGCAAAAAATCTGCAATCGTCCCGTAATTTATCTGGTGCCCAGTGGCAGAACTGTACACGACGTTCAAAGTCGTCGCCTTGCATTTCCTGGTGCTTAGAAATATGGTACGGGTGCAATCGATGTTGATGTAGCATTCTCAACACCGCCGTTTTTGAGATTCCCGATTCTCGCGCAATGTATCTACTACTGATGTGCGGATTAGCCGCGACAGCAGCTAAAACACCTACTTGGGCATCATCATTTGTTGCAGGTCGTGGTTGACGTTTCACATATGGCTGAACACTTCCTGTTTCCTTAAATAACGTAACTATCCGGCGAACGGTCCAGACACTTGGATGATGTCGTCCAGGGTACCGAGCAGCATACATAGCATACACCCATTGGGCATTTTGATCACAATAGCCATACATCAACACAATATCGACCTTTACCGCAATTGGTAAACGGTCCATTTTAACACGGGTAATGTATCACGAAGCAAATATCGTCCGCACTGGCGGAATGTTACGTGATTCCACGTACTTACACGTTTGTGACTATTAGAGCGCCATGTATCACAAAGCGAAAAAAGTGGACCAACTAAAACATTCATATTTATTTACGTACTACACGAATATGTAATAAAAATGAGGGTACCTATTTTAAAAAACGCAGTTGATATACGTTTGACCTATGACAGCGCCATCTAGCGGGCCAACCATATCTGGTTTCCCCCTTCAAGCTAGACGAGTTTCGTTCTGTGTAGTTTTTTCGTTTGACGCTTATTTCGTGAGATATTTGCCCCGATCACTATCAGTGGACCACCCCGTATAGTGGAAAGCGAAGGGAATATAAATTTTGAATAATATTAGTATTTTTTGAAGAGAGGAAGTTTAAGATAAAACTACACCACTGCGCACCTGATTTGTAGAAATGGTGATTGGGAGCTAGTTAATTTTGTTCACTTGTTCAGAGCTGAAAGACGGATCATTCCACTTTCCTGAATCATGCATTAACATATTGATTCATTAAACTGTTTGATTTGTATATTAATTCTCTGTTAACATTGTGCCCTCTTTAAATCATTGTTCACTTTGTTGAGCATAGTATTGTTTAGAGCTATGTTATGTGTGATGATCACGCAAAGTTTTGCTCTGACTTTTTGAATACATACTTCTTTCTAAAATCGTTGTCTTAGAGTATCATTTCATAGCAATAGTTACTCTTCCCACCCAACTATTAATCATTACGTGTTAACACATGTGGTATGCAAATTTAATTTATAAACAGAAATCCGACTTAGCCGCTGCCTACTCGCTGTTTGCTGTTGTGATTCCGAGGAATCTACAAATGGCTCTGAGCATTATGGGACTCAACTTCTGAAGTCATTAGTCCCCTAGAACTTAGAACTAGTTAAACCTAACGATCTTAAGGACATCACAAACATCCATGCCCGAGGCAGGATTCGGACCTGCGACCGTAGCGGTCTTGCGGTTCCAGACTGCAGCGCCTTTAACCGCACGGCCACTTCGACCGGCGAGGAATCTACAGCCATGTTGTCAAGACACAAGGTAAGTGGAAATTTTGACTAGGGCCAGATAACTGCTTTACTAGAATCGCACCTTTAATACAAGAGAAGTTGCATTCAGATCAGTTACAGTACAGTTCAAAAAAATGGCTCTGAACGCTATGGGACTTAACTTCTGAGGTCATCAGTCCCCTAGAACTTAGAACTACTTAAACCTAACTAACCTAAGGATTACACACATCCATGCCTGAGGCAGGATTCGAACCTGCGACCGTAGCGGTCGCGCGGTTCCAGACTGTAGCGCCTAGAACCGCTCGGCCACGCCGACCGGCAGTACACTTCAACTTAGGTTCTGTTTACTTAAAGTTAACATACGAGTTGAGTTGGATAACAGTTTTGAGGGTCATAGTTCTGGTAAAACGTAGGCTTTTACAGAGTGGGAGGTAAAGTTGGGCTAAATTTCAGACAGAAGCAAGTATAGTGGGGAGATTACAATGTTAAATACGCATACGGCCTGTCAGAAGGGTTACATCATAAAATCTACTATACAGTTTGTTACAGGGCAGATAGCATGATGCCAGGTAAACCATTTTTATCTATTATGAAAACTTTTAACATGACAGAGATGGCTAGATCAGCCGTGCAATTACGGACCTATAGACGTAAGCAACGAGAATGATCAATTCTTCGGTATACTTGTAATTTTAATCAGCATGATATACAGGGTGGTCCTTTGATAGTGACCGGGCCAAGAATCTCACGAAATAAGCATCAAAGGAAAAAACTACAAAGAACGAAACTCGTCTAGCTTGAAGGGGGAAACCAGATGGCGCTATCGTTGGCCCGCTAGATGTCACTGCCATAGGTCAATTGGATATCATCTGTGTTTTTTTTTAAATAGGAACCCCCATTTTTAATTACATATTCGTGTAGTACGTAAAGAAATATGAATGTTTTGGTTGGACCACTTTTTTCGCCCTTCAAGCTAGACAAGTATCGTTCTTTGTAGTTTTTTCGTTTGACGCTTATTTCGTGAGATATTTGGCCCGATCACGATCGATGGACCACCCTATCTATGTATAAGCACTTGTTTGTTTTCAAGGAAATTCATTGTGCTTCTCCATTTTCATAAAAAAACTTGTGCTCGTTCACTCCGTTTCCACCACATACGAACATCTAATGAATTTACACTGTTCATCATGTCCCCAGTGAGATCTGTGATTACTCCGTCAGTTTTCCACCAATAACACTTCTTTTCCTTTCGCATTTGTGGTGTGCATCTGTTGGATCCCAGAAGCACCTATGATATCTGTATTCTTCCAGCAAGAACATTACATTCTCTTTTGACAACTTTACCGCTCACGCGACTCATGTCGGGAGGAAACACGCTCTGTACTTGTAACGCTGAGGCGGAGAGGACGTGAACTTCTGCTTACGATTCGTTATAAGACCGACAGTCAGCGGAACACAAGTGAAAACAAGCGAATGCGAACCGAAAGCGAACGAACGCCGTTTGTTCACACCAGAGAGAATTCACTGCTGCACGCGTTCGCTTGTGTTCGCTTCGGTGTAAAAGGAGCGTAAAATGTCGTTGCTGAGCGCACAAGCTCTCGTCGTTAGCGATTCGCGTCACAGCAAGCCATTAAACGCGAGGCGCTGTCGGCGTGAGCCGAGGTACGTCCTGTCGCTGTGAGCTGTTACGAAACACCCGGCAGGCTGTGCTGGCGGATGAATCACCCACAGCCGACCTCACCTGCGTCGAAAAAAAAAAAAAAAAAAAAAAGACACACAACGTGGAAGCTGCCAGAAGGCGCCGATTATGCGGAAATGAAAGGCGCTGCTTCCTGGGCACAGGTGTGCCGACCTGACCTGCCTGACAAAGAGCCGATGAAGCGGACACGATCTTCTGAGGAGGGGTCGTGTAGCGCAAACACAGGCGCATCTGAACGCATAGCAAATGGATGCGCGGAAAATTTCAGTCCTGTTACTAGCGGCTTCTGCGAGAGTAAGAGCAGCCTACAGCAATATCCGTCAAGAGCCGCTGTTCGAATTAGCCAGCATCAAGTAGACGGATTAATACAATTTAAATACTATGAGAATGTACGAGAAACATAGATCGCTACTTACCATAAAAAGACATGTCAAATTGCCGACAGGCACGATTAAAAGACACTCGCATGTAGCTTTCGGCCACAGTCTTCATCAGTAAGGACACACACACACACCCACCCACCCACCCACACACACACACACACACACACACATACAAGCAAGCACACGTCACGCACACGTGACCGCCAACTGCAGTATCTCGGGCCGGAGTGGCATTCTGGCCCGAGACGCTGGAGTCGCCAAGTGCCTGAATATCGGAATGAGACTCTGTCGAGACTTTTGACCAAACAGCTAGCGAATTGGCACTTCTCAGCCGTAATTTTTGAGAATGTCTGTCGCGTAGAAACATCAGTGCGCGATAACAACGGTGAAGCCACTGATGACAGTGTCACTAAAGCAAAGTTATTAAACACGGTTTTCCGAAACTCATTCACCAAAAAAGACGGAGTAAATATTCCTGAATTCCAATCAAGAACAACTGCCAAGATGAGAAACATAGTAGATATCCTCGGAGTAATGAAGCAGCTTAAATCACTTAATAAAGGCAAGGCCTCCGGTCCAGACTGTATACCAGTCAGATTACTCTCAGAGTATGCTGATAAAATAGCTCCATATTTATCAATTATATACAACCACTCGCTCACAGAAAGATCTGTACCTAAAGACTAGAAAATCACACCAATACCCAAAAAGCGAAGTAGGAGTAATCCACTGAATTACAGGCCTATATCACTAACGTCGATTTGCAGTAGGGTTTTGGAACATATACTGTATTCGAACATTATGAAGTACCTCGAAGAAAACGATTTATTGACACATAGTGTAGATTCAGAAAATATCGTTCTTGTGAAACACAACTAGCTCTTTATACTCATGAAGTAATAAGTGCTATCGACAGGGGATGTAAAATAGATTCCATATTTTTAGATTTCCAGAAGGCTTTCGACACCGTTCCTCACAAGCGTCTTCTAACCAAACCGCGTGCCTACGGAATATCGTCTCAATTGTGCCACTGGATTCGTGATTTCCTGTCAGAAAGGTCACAGTTCGTAGTAATAGACGGAAAGTCATCGAGTAAAACAGAAGTAATAAACTGCGTTCCCCAAGGAAGTGTTATAAGCCCTCTATTGTTCCTGATCTATATCAACGACATAGGAGACAATCTGAGTAGCCGTCTTAGATTGTTTGCAGATGATGCTGTCATTTACCGTCTTGTAAAGTCATTAGATAATCAAAACGACTTGAAAAATGATTTAGGTAAGATATCTGTATAGGGCGAAAAGGGGCAATAGACCATGAATAAGCGAAGGTGTGAAGTTATTCAATGAGTACTAAAAGAAATCAGCTAAATTTCGATTACGCGATAAGTCACACAAATCTGAAGGCTGTAAATTCAACTAAATACCTAGGCATTACAATTACAAAGAACCTAAATTGGAGCGATCACATAGACAATATTGTGGGTAGAGCAAACCAAAGACTGCGAGTCATTGGCAGAACACTTAGAATGTGCAGCATCTACTAAAGAGACTGCTTACACCACGCTTGTCGCCGGCCGCGGTGGCCGTGCGGTGCTAGGCGCTCCAGTCCGGAGCAGCGCTGCTGCTACGGTCGCAGGTTCGAATCCTGCCTCGGGCATGGATGTGTGGTTCTAATGGTTCAAATGGCTCTGAGCACTATGGGACTTAACATCTATGGTCATCAGTCCCCTAGAACTTAGAACTATTTAAACCTAACTAACCTAAGGACATCACACACATCCATGCCCGAGGCAGGATTCGAACCTGCGACCGTAGGAGTCGCGCGGCTCCGGACTGAGCGCCTAGAACCGCTAGACCACCGCGGCCGTCATGGACGTGTGTGATGTCCTTAGGTTAGTTAGGTTTAAGTAGTTCTAAGTTCTAGGGGACTGTTGACCACAGCAGGTGAGTCTCATAGTGCTCAGAGCCATTTGAACCATTTGAACCACGCTTGTCCGCCCTATTCTGGAGTACTGCTGTGCAGTTTGCGATACGCATCAGGTGGGACTGACGGATGACATCGAAAAAGTACAAAGAAGGGCAGCTCGTTTTGTATTATCGCGAAGTAGGGGCGATAGTATCACAGACATGATACGTGAATTGGAGTGGCAATCATTAAAACAAAGCCGTTTTTCGTTGCGACGGGATCTTCTCATGAAATTTCAATCACCAGTTTTCTCCTCCGATTGCGAAAACATTCTGTTGGCACCCACCTACATAGGGAGAAATGATCATCACGATAAAATAAGAGAAATCAGGGCTCGCACAGAAAAATTTAAGTGCTCGTTTTTCCCGCGTGCCGTTCGAGAGTGGAACGGTAGAGAGACAGCTTGAAGGTGGTTCATTGAACCTTCTGCCAGGCACTTTATTGTGATTGGCAGAGTAATCACGTAGATGTAGATGTAGATGTGGTCTGGATAAAAGTGAAATGTATGAAAAACAGTCTCGACTGCAATACTCGTGAAACATTTATTTACAATGGTTACCGGTTTCGGTCAGAATGTGACCATCTTCAGACCATTTTTATGGTGGGCGGTGGCGCTGAATGGAACAGATCTTACTACTCCACGAACGTTAACTGTTCAAGGTTCGCCGCCACTGCCTACCATCATGGTACAAATCGTCTGAAAGTGGTCACATTCTGACTGAAACCGCTAACCATTGTAAATAAATGTTTTACTGTGGTCGAGACTTTTCAGTCCATTTTTAAAGTTCTCACGTGGCATCTACGGTCACAGGATTTGACGCTCTGTGATGTCTTCGTGTGAGGTTTCATTGAGGACGGCGTTCACGCACCAATACTACCACAGAAGCAAGGACAGCAATATGGTAATTTTGTTATTTGTTTACTTGTTCGCCAAACTAGTTTCAACGACAAATATAGCCAGCATCAGTCTGTTCTTTAATTCTAAATGGTTCAAATGGCTCTGAGCACTATGGAACTTAACATCTGAGGTCATCAGTCCCCTAGACTTAGAACTACTTAAACCTAACTAACCTAAGGACATCACACACATCCATGCCCGAGACAGGATTCGAACCTGCGACCGTAGCAGCAGCGCGTTTCCCGACTGAAGCGCCTAGAACCGCTCGGCCACAGCGGCAGGCCTGTAATTCTAAAACATGCAGAAATAGCATAGTTATAAAACATTGTAAAACGTTATTACATCAGTACTGTTTGTTTTTTAAATATTTTTTTTCTGTGAATACTTTCATTATACCTAATTTACTATACGTCACAGCATGGTTTTTTTAAAATTGTTGTCGCTGTTTGCAACATTTTTTCTGTTACCGTTTTTCTCGGCACACATCATGTACTGTGCAACTGGGTGAGCGGTTGTTAGTAAACAAACACAAAAACGTGAACTTAAGTATGACAGCGTTACACAAGTGGGATTGCGGTAGAGTTGTAAAAATTGGAAATTTGGGGTAAGGTCTTATGGGACCAAACTGTTGAGGTCATCTGTCCCTAAGCTTACACACTACTTAATCCGACTTAAACTATCTTACGCTAAGAACAGCACACACACCCATGCCCGAGGGAGGACTCGAACCTCCGACGGGGGGAGCAGCGCGGACCGTGACAAGGCGCCCTAGAACGCGCCGCTCGGTAGTGTTGTGGGTACGATTTTAGGGTGTACTAGGTTGTTACGTAGTTTATCGTTTACTCACGTTCGCTGGACTGCTTGCAGCTACTTTTATACACAGGAAACTTAACTTTCGCACTTGGTTCACAATCCAAAACATTATGCCATCTTCCTGTTCGCGTGTTGTGAGAAATGTATCGCACGTTGCGAGAAGGCTATGAAAATTGTAGTGGTAGTTCTGACGACTGTTGTTTCTTATTTATATCTCTGTGTGTGATGGGGGAGTGGTCCTTTGCTTGTGTGGGTTTTCTGTTCTTTGTCAGTTCTCTCAGAGCGGTAAAGAGTATGTTGTTGCAAAGTGTTGTGTTTCCGTTTATATAGCCTTACCTATGAAATAATTTTCTTCTTTTCTTAGTTGTCGGTAGAAACTGTTGCTCTGTTTCAGGATGTATACAGGGTGTTACAAAAAGGTACGGCCAAACTTTCAGGAAACATTACTCACACACAAATAAAGAAAAGATGTTATGTGGACATGTGTCCGGAAACGCTTAATTTCCATGTTAGAGCTCATTTTAGTTTCGTCAGTATGTACTGTACTTCCTCGATTCAACGCCAGTTGGCCCAATTGAAGGAAGGTAACGTTGATTTCGGTGCTTCTGTTGACATGCGACTCATTGCTCTACAGTACTAGCATCAAGCACATCAGTACGTAGCATCAACAGGTTAGTGTTCATCACGAAAGTGGGTTTGCAGTCAGTGCAATGTTTACAAATGCGGAGTTGGCAGATGCCCATTTGATGTATGGATTAGCACGCCTCAATAGCCGTGGCGCGGTACGTTCGTATCGAGACAGATTTCCAGAACGAAGGTGTCCCGGCAATTGATCGGCGTCTTAGGGAGCACGCAACATTCCAGCCTATGACTCGCGACTGGGGAAGACCTAGAACGACGAGGACACCTGCAATGGACGAGGCAATTCTTCGTGCAGTTGACGATAACCCTAATGTCAGCGTCAGAGAAGTTGCTGCTGTAAAAGGTAACGTTGACCACGTCACTGTATGGAGAGTGCTACGGGAGAACCAGTTGTTTCCGTACCTTGTACAGCGTGTGCAGGTACTATCAGCAGCTGATTGGCCTCCACAGGTACACTTCTGCGAATGGTTCATCCAACAATGTGTCAATCCTCATTTCAGTGCAAATGTTCTCTTTACGGATGAGGCTTCATTCCAACGTGATCAAATTGTAAATTTTCACAGTCAGCATGTGTGGGCTGACGAGAATCCGCACGCAGTTGTGCAATCACGTCATCAACACAGATTTTCTAAAAACGTTTGCTCAGGCATTGTTGGTGATGTCTTGATTGGGCCCCATGTTCTTCCACCTACGCTCAATGGAGCACGTTATCATGATTTCATACGGGATACTGTACCTGTGCTGCTAGAACATGTGCCTTTACAAGTACGACACAACATGTGGTTTATGCACGATGTCGAGAAAAATGGCAACAGCAAAACACGAAAAATATTCTTCAAATAGCGTCAGCAATCCTAAAACCCTGCTGTGACGTATAATAGACAAGGTATTATGAAATTATTCACAGAAAACAACATTTAAAAAACAAACAGTATACATGAAACACTGTTTTACAATGTTTTATAACTATGCTATTTCTGCATGTTTCAGATATAAGGACCCACAGACGATGGCGATGTTTGTCGCTGAAACTAATTTGGGGAATAAATAAACAAATGACAAAAGTGTTTTGCATGAAGGCAGACTCACAGTTCCCATATTGTTGGTTTTTTGTATGCAAAAATGGACCAATGGAAGTGTTCGAAGATAAAATTTGTTGAAGCTAGATGAAGCACCTGATTCATATTGCCACACCATCAGTAACGATGGATAGGCGTACCTGTGTATGGAAAGAACTCGGGTATCGATGTCATACCGATCGTGTCGCTGGTGGAGGACGTATTGAATAACTGAACTCGAGAGATTCGTAAATATGTGTCCCATGTTTCGTAACTGTGTGTCTTTCCGTTTAACAAATATGTTCATTCGATACACATATATTCTTTTTGAAACACCTTCCATATCGAATAATAACATGATGCTCCGCAGACATTATTAACTTTCCGTGTGCCCCCTAAACACACTGATGACCAGAAAGTGAAGCGCCCAGAAGACATAGTCGTATGGCGATGTAACATTGTACACGCGCACTCCACAGGCGGATACGTAAATGATTGGAAGTGCAATTCTCTGTGACTGTTAAAACGAATACTGCATTGAGTTTAGTACTGGTTGCTTCTAGTGTTGTTACCAGGCGTGGTGCAGAGATTTGCAACTTGCTCTAAATGTTCATAAATATAAAATTTTGCCCTTCAGAAAATAGAAAAATGTAGTGTCCTATGACTATAATATCAGTGACTCACAGTTGGAATCGGCCAATCCACACAAATACCTGGGTGTAACACTTTGTAGGGAAATGAAACGGAATGATGACATAGGTTCAGTCGTAGGTAAAACAGGTGGCAGACTTCGGTTTATTGGTAGAATACTGAGGAAAGGCAATCAGTCTACAAAGGAGATTGCTCACAAATCACGCGTGCGACCGATTACAGAATATTACTCAGGTGTGTGGGATGCGTGCCAGATAGGACTAACAGGGGATACTGAATGTATACAGAGAAGGGCAGCACGAATGGTCACAAGTATGTTTAATCCGTGGGAGAGTGTCACAGAGATACTATAGGAACTGAACTGGAAGACTCTTGAAGACACACGTAAACTACCACGAGAAAGTCTATTAACAAAGTTTCAAGAACCGGCTTTAAATGATTACTCTAGGAAGATACTACAACCCCTTACGTATCGCTCACTTAGAGATCGCGAGGATAAGATTAGAGTAACTGCTGTATGCACAGAGGCATTCATACAATCATTCTTCCCGCGCTCGATACATGAATGGAACGGGAAGAAACCCTAACAACTCGTAAAATGGGACGTACCCTCTGCCGTGTACCTGACGCGGTAGTTTGCAGACTGCAGATATAAATGTAGAGGTGCTTAACAGCGAGCTGTTATCACGATACGGAGATGCTGCGTACTCCTTTGAGGCAGAGTTATCAGCACCTGACAGAGCTTTAAAGGGCCGCATTGTGAATCTCCATCTGGCCGGCTGGCCAAATAGCGCAGTGTCGAGATTTGTGCGGCACCCGTATGTGACAGTAGCGCGTTGTAGAATTGTATGGGAACGTGAGGGCAGGCTTACTCGTTGTAAAGCTTCCGGTCCATCACATTTGATAACTACAGCGGAAGAATGCTGTACTGTCCACCTGCCACACTCTGACCTCTTCACATAAGCGCCTGCTATCGGAGAAAAAGTAATGGTCTCCCTGTAACATTCTACGACATCCCGCTCCATTTGTCGGAGACGAGCAACAACTGGGCCAAGAAACTGGCGTCCCATACCATCACCACATAGCAAACAGCTGCACTTGGAGTGCTGCCGTGGCTGTGAAGCATGGACCGCTGATGAATGGCATCGCATTGTGGTCAGCGACTGGTCGGGGTTCTGTACGATACCGGATGACCGTTATCGACAAGTATGATGACGACTTGGAGAGAGGACGCATCCCTCCATTGTTTTGGAGGGTCACAGAGCATCATGGCATCACGGTGTGGGGAGTGATCGGGTATGAATTCAGCTCACAGCTAGCGTGACTGAGGGAACTATGACGTCAGACATCCTGCATCATCACATATTACCTCTCATGCGAACATATCGTGGTTGCATTTTTCAACAGGACAATGCTCGTCCACACGTGACCCGTGTCTCTGTGAAAAGTCTCCTTGATGCTGAGGTACTCTCATGGCCAGCAAGGCCCCAGATCTGTTCCCGATAGAACATATGTGGAGCCAGCTCGGACATCACCTCTGTCACAGTGCCAGTGTCCAAGATGTCAAGGACCAGTTACATCAGATGTGGGCCAGCTATCTCAGGAGGGTATACAGCGGCTGTATAACATCCTACTCAACCGAACTATTACCGGCATTCACGCCACAGGAGATGCAACGTCGCACTGGTGGGTGGTCTCATACTGCCGAACTCTGTACATTTAACGTGATTCTGTAGTCAATGAATTTAACATCACGTACCCTCTATTTCTGCGAAGTTTCTTTTTTGTTTTCCTCCTCTCGTTACAGGTGAGCGAGGTGACGCAGTGGTTAGCACAATGGACTCGCATTCGGGAGGACGACAGTTCAAACCCGGCTCCGGCCATCCGGATATAGGTTTTCCGTGATTTCTCTCAATCTTTCGATGAAAATGGCAGGATGGTTCGTTTGAAAGGGTACGGCCAATTTCCTTCCCCGCCCTTCCCTAATCCGAGCTTGTGCTCCGTCTCCAATGACTTCGACGTCGACGGGACGTTAAAAACTAATCTCCTCCTCCTCCTTATAGATGCTTCACATTTTTATCAGGTAGATTATGTTGTTCGTATAGACGCAGAATACATTAGCAGTCGTAAGCTTAAGCAGAGTTTTGCAGTTGGCGCTGTGTCTTGGGCAAACAGAGATGAGTCAAGACGCGCTGGCTCCCAGTGACTACCGGCACGTATGCTGTAATTGTCTCAGGTTTACACCTCATGAGAAAGCTGTTAGGTGAATCACTAACGACGTTAGGCACAACGGCATTCAACTCCTAACAGCAGTCGTTATCTCGTAATTGTCTCTCCACTCCACGAAGAACGTCATATTCTCTTGTCGGTGAACGGCGTTTTAAGCCGTGCAAGACTTTTACGATTTTGCAGACTGGGAAGGTAAATTCTTCACTGAGGCTCACTCAACACAAGAACCAAACTTTATCTACTCTCATTAGCGTGTTATCCAACATTTCATTTCATAAGGACACGTGAAGCTATAAGCTCTACCTTCATGCAGTTGTCTTAGTGTGTGAGTAAACATGGCGCCTCGGCAGGTGGACTTAGTGTGATGCAGCAACGAGCACAGCTTGCGTAATGCACTATCAGCACCTTCGGAAGAAACAATCGCAGTGAGGAGTGTACCTTGGACTGCCCATCGTATCAAATCCCAGACACATGGTGAAATTTGCCGTGATCATTTTTTGGAACCATCTTTTGTAGGCACACTGACCAAACGTGCGAAGGAAGTCGGTATATTCCAGTAAAATCAGAGCTATTCACTTTGCAAATCAAATGACAACATATTTCTTTCCATAAAGAACTACAGCTTTTCCTTTTAAACCAGTCAGTCTGCTGGTATTATAGAACCTTTGCTACATTCTTTTGACAAATATTGTTTGTAATGCATTAAAGTTTAAGTACGTTGAATTTACGTCTATCTTCTTCCAAGACAGAGAAGGGGAAACTCAAGTGAACTAATTTGCTTGACCAACAGAATCTGTATAGAAACTGAAATACGAAAATACTTATAGTACCCGTATTTGTTTTTTACGATCTGATAAACCAGCGTCATCGCCATACTTCGACACTGCGTACTGTAATCATTTAAAGTGATCATTCGTACGACACAGAAAAGCTACGTTAGCAAAGTGAATAATAGTAGTTCAAGTTGAGTTGTTTTTTCACCAGTGAACTTATTTTTAAAGTACTGCATAATAATAATAACTGTACCGACACATCCCACCGAAGCTACATGTACTGGCCGCTGCTGAGGAGAGCGTTTACGCTAGGTATGCAGCCGCAAGTAGGGTATGCATTGTGATGAACTCCAGAGCAGAATATCATGCGCCATTCTAAAATATTATCATTAATCCAAATGCGTCGAAAAGGTTTGATTTATTTACAAGCAAACAACATAACTACATTACACGAACAACTTTGTAATATAGGCAGCCACAGGCGCTTAACTTCATTGTGAATTGAAGGATGCTTTCCTTTCAATAGAGATGCTGCTTTAACGTAGCGAAACTGCTCGTGAATAAATTATCAGTTACTGGCTATTTGGGGTTTAATTCAACAATAAATATATTACGTCATCACAACATTTTCAGTGTGGCGATACTTCTGGATAACAACGTGCAGACTTCTCATTCGTGTGCTCATGGTATCGGTAGTTTCTGAATAAATAGTTTACTGATGTTGCTGTTGTGCTCGCAGCTGCTGAAATATAGGTTTTGGTCACGTTAAAGTTTTCTCTTGTTTAGGTAAAACATCGCGTGTGGTGGGATTTCTCATCTGTTTCTTGCTTATAACGAGAATTTGATGTCTGCACGGTTCATGGAATTTTCTGTTTCATTTATTTTTCTAATTGCTTTGAGGAGCGTTTCCGCTGAACAGATTCTCTTCACCACTAAGTAGAAATGTCTTGCGACTTGCAGTGTTTCGCATCACACCACTGTTGAAATTATCGCTGTGAAACTTTTACAGACCTTGCACATTTTTTTCCAGGAGTACGAAGAGAATGTTCGCCGGCAGAAATTCCCTCTTTTTTAATTTTTGGAACAATTCTTGAAGATATACAAATATAACTGGCAGAAAGGAAATTATTTTTTTTAACTAGACATTTAAAGTTTGCTGTGCTAGCCTCCTGACCTCACGATTTTATAATATTCCTTACTGTTTTCCTATTTCCACTGTCGCTTCTCGTAGTCTGACGACACTGGCGTAGGCAGAAGAATTAGTCTCGGCTATTCATATGACTGAGTTAAGTATTTTTCTTCGAAAATGAGAAACAACAACGAAACAAAACAACATGGACGTAAAAAAAGCTAGAAAAATATGATGCAGTAGCGAAAGGAAACTGTAGCTTTTTAACGGCCAACAATGAAACACAACACATCCAGACGGATGGTGAAGTCTGCTATTATAATTTCTCGGGCCGGCCGCGGTGGCAGTGCGGTTCTAGGCGCTTCAGTCCGGAACCGCGAGACTGCTACGGTCGCAGGTTCGAATCCTGCCTCGGGCATGGATGTGTGTGATGTCCTTAGGTTTGTTAGGTTTAAGTAGTTCTAAGTTCTAGGGGACTGATGACCTAAGATGTTAAGTCCCATAGTACTCAGAGCCATTTGAACCATAATTTCTCGGACGGTCATTAAGACTAAGTACAGGCGTCTGCATGGCGCAAGGGAGCGATGGGAAGAACGCTCGCAGTTATTCTTGTGAGCTGCCAACAGTGCTCTCTATTTAAACCCTCCAGTAACAAACTTAACCGACTTCTTTATCCATCGTATCCTATCCTTCCCTACATCAGGGTTCTGTACCTCTTTCTCCACCACCCTCTACTCCTTTCATCTTCAGACCAGGGCTCGGCCCACGCCCTAGCCCCCTACTGCATTTCAGCCTCCTACCATACACCCAGATTTTCACATTAAAACCTACCGGGCTCCTATATACCTCACCCTTACGACCCAGCACAGCTTCTAACCTTCCCCCTCCTAACTCTATTCGTTCCCTGTGCAGGTACAATACAATTCACTGAACATGCGGTGATTGCCTTTAAGGCCTTCCACAGTTCACATTGAACTCTTCCGTATATACTACATTATCTGCAAAGTCCACTCTGACAACGCAATTGTTTCCCTCTCGTTTCCAATGTTCTTATTTTTCAATTTCTTTTCTAATTATAACAGTGCCTTTATTGTTCAGAAGTACAATGCAAAGTTCCTTCAGATATGCACGGATATCTGAAGGAACAGGCACTGTAGGGACTAGAGCCGTTATGAAATACATGATATTAATTCGCAGCTGCGAATATTGACAACCATCAGCTGTATAATGTAATGACGACAATCAAAACTAGTGCCGGGCCGGGTCTCGAACCCGGATTTTCCGCTTATCACAAGCCGTTGCCGTAATTTTTTCTTTCCTTTTTTCCTTCTTTAAATTCTTCATTTTATTCGTTATTGTTCTCGTCATGCGATCTGGTTGGACAACACAGATCGCCCCTTAAGTTCATCGTTCAATGCGTCACTCAGTATTTTTGTTACCGAAGACCGCTAGCCATCTGATCGAACATGCTGACCTACCGCGCCGGCACCATTACGCTATCCGAGCACGACTCACGACCAGAGCCAGACTTCCACAAGTGGTCAACCATATGTCTACAACCTACACTCGTACACCCGTTCAGGAGAGACATTTTAATTGAATTTCGCTTGCCCCGTGTCGGCCGATAAATAAGATATTGTAGTGCCTGCGTTGTTCAAATGGTTCAAATGGCTCTGAGCACTGTGGGACTTAACATCTGAGGTCATCAGTCCCCTAGATCTTAGAACTACTTAAACCTAACTAGCCTAAGGACATCAACACATCCATGCCCGAGGCAGGATTCGAACCTGCGACCGTAGCGGTCGCCCGGTCCCAGGCTGAAGCGCCTAGAACCTCTCGATCACAACGGCCGGCGTTGTTCAGAAATACGATGCAAATGTTCCTTCGTACACACAGCTTATAGTTGTCCATACTCGCAACTGCGAATACATTCCATGTATTTCATAACGTCTGCATTCGTTGCAGTGCCTATTCCTTCGGACATGCATGCATGACCGAAGAAACATTGCATCAGACTTCTGAACAACACAGACACTGCAATACAGTATTTATCCGCCGACACCGGGCAAGCGACTGTCAATTAAAATGTCTCCCCTGGACCGTAATATACGTAATGTATGGTACGAGTGTAGATTGTAGACACAAGGTTGACGACATAAGAAGTTTGGGCCCGGCAGTGATGCGTGGTCGGATGGCCTAATGAAAAGGCGACCCCTCGTCACAAATGGAAAATTAGGGTTTGAGTCCCAGTCCAGCACAAAATTTTACTGTCGTCATTCCACTATACGGGTGACAGTTGTTCATATTCGCATCTGCCAATGTATTTCATGTATTTCATATTATCAATGAAAATAATCTTTTTGATAATTAGTTACACATATGTTTCACTTTTTTAATTGTATCATATTGACTTTATCTACTTCATAACCATTAGGCTGTAGAGCAGGATGTTTGTACCACTGACAGTCCCCACTTCCTCTGCACTCCTATTCAGGGTGGTCCATTGATAGTGTCCGGGCCAAATATCTCACGAAATAAGCATCAAACGAAAAAACTACAAAGAACGAAACGCGTCTAGCTTGAAGGGGGAAACCAGATGGCGATATGGTTGGTCCGCTAGATGGCGCTGCCATAGGTCAAACGGATGTCAACTGCGTTTCTTTAAATAGGAACCCCCATTTTTTATTACATATTCGTGTAGTACGTAAAGAATTATGAATGTTTTAGTTGGATCACTTTTTTCGCTTTGTGATAGATGGCGCTGTAATAGTCACAAACGTATAAGTAAGTGGTATCACGTAACATTCCGCCAGTGCAGACGGTGTTTGCTTCGTGATATATTACCCGTGTTAAAATGGACCGTTTACCAATTGCGGAAGAGGTCAATATCGTGTTGATGTATCGCTATTGCGATCAAAATGACCAACGGGCGTGTGCTATGTATACTGCTTCGTATCCTGGACGACATCATCCAAGTGTCCGGACCGTTCGCCGGATAGTTACTTTATTTAAGGAAACAGGAAGTGTCCAGCCACATCTGAAACGTCAACCACGACCTGCAACAAATGATGATGCCCAAGTAGGTGTTTTAGCTGCTGTCGCGGCTAATCCGCACATCAGTAGTAGATACATTGCGCGAGAATCGAGAATTTCAAAAACGTTGGTATTGAGAATGCTACATCAATATCGATTGCACTCGTACCATGTTTCTATGCACCAGGAATTACATGGCGGTGACTTTGAACGTCTTGTACAGTTCTGTCACTGGGCACAAGAGAAACTGCGGGACGATGATAGATTTTTTGCACGCGTTCTATTTAGCGACGAAGCGTCATTCATCAACAGCGATAACGTAAACCGGCATATTATGCATTATTGGGCGACGGAAAATCCACGATGGCTGCGACAAGTGGAACATCAGCGACGTTAGTGGGTTAATGTATGGTGCGGCATTATGGGAGGAAGGATAATTGGCCCCCATTTTATCAAAGGCAATCTAAATGGTGCAATGCATGCTGATTTCCTACGTAATGTTCTACCGATGTTACTACAAGATGTTTCACTGTATGACAGAATGGCGATGTACTTCCAACATGATGGATGTCCGGCACAAAGCTCGCGTGCGGTTGAAGCAGTATTGAATAGCATATTTCATGACAGGTGGATTGGTCGTCGAAGCAGCATACCATGGTCCGCACGTTCAGCGGATCTGACGTCCCCGCATTTCTTTCTATGGGGAAGTTGAAGGATATTTGCTATTGTGATCCACCGACAACGCCTGACAACATGCGTCAGCGCATTGTCAATGCATGTGCGAACATTACGGAAGGCGAACTACTCGCTGCTGAGAGGAATGCCGATACACGTATTGCCAAATGCATTGAGGTTGACGGACATCAGTTTGAGCATTTATTGCATTAATGTGGTATTTACAGGTAATCACGCTCTAACAGCATGCTTTCTCAGGAGTGATAAGTTCACAAAGGTTCATGCATCACATTGGAACAACCGAAATAAAATGTTTAAACTTCTTGTATCGCATTGGAACAACCGAAATAAAATGTTCAAACGTACCTACGTTCTGTATTTTAATTTAAAAAAAAACTTAACTGTTACCAACTGTTCGTCTAAAGTTGTGAGCCATATGTTTGTGACTTTTACAGCGCCACCTATCACAAAGCGAAGAAAGTGGTCCAACTAAAACATTCATATTTCTTTACGTACTACACGAATATGTAATAAAAATGGGGTTCCTATTTAAAGAAACGCAGTTGACATCCGTTTGACCTATGGCAGCGCCATCTAGCGGGCCAACCATAGCGCCATCTGGTTTCCCCCTTCAAGCTACACAAGTTTCGTAGTCTGTAGTTTTTTCGTTTGACGCATATTTCGTGAGATATTTGGCCCGGTCATGATCAATGGAGCACCATGTATGTATTGATGAGAGTGAATTAAAAGTGAAGAAAAATTCTTTATCCTGTGTAACCAGTGTGTTAAAATGCTATCATTCGTACAATTGGTATTGACATTGGCCACTATTTAAACCAAAATGTCTTGGAATTATTTAATCGGGCAGTGAAAACGCAGGAAACGTCTGTAAAACAAGCACTGCAGGTACTGACAGTTTCTGGATGTTCCCCAGCAGAAGAGCCCACGTACATCGTCAGAGCACGTGGATTTTCTTGTAAACTGACTTACGATCGTTGAATCTTTCCTAAAAATATTCCCTTTCTTCGGACACCTGTTTGGGGATTGCTTACACGTTGTATATGGCAGAATGAGTTCCAGTAATTGAGCGTATGCTTCGAAGTTTCATAGAAAAATTTCATCCGAACGATACAGTGCACTATGTTATATATGTCTTAAACTTAACTACGAATTATAATGAGACATAGATACGTTAATCAAGCTGCAGCAAAGCGCAATGCCACACTTGTAACATTTAGTCAGTGCTCTTATCAGCGGAATATTTCCAGACTAGCTAAAATATGCTGAAGTTAAGCCTCTTTACAAGAAGGGGGATAAAAAATAGCATCGAACTATCGACCAGTTTCACTTTTCCAGGTTTCTCAAAAATACTTGAAAAGGTTGTGTTCAGGCGTCTCCTTAAAGTAATGCATTGTCCAAGTCACAGTTTCGATTTCTTAAGGGTTCTGATACAGAGAAAGCTATTTACACTTGCAGTGAGGATGTACTTAATTCATTAGATAGTAAATTAGAGGCTACTGGCATTTTCTGTGAACTACAGCATTCTCTTAAGCAAATTAGAATATTATGGTGTCACCAGCAAGCTGCAAAATGGTTTGCGTCTTATCTATCAAACAGGAAACAAAGGGTGTCGTTGCAAAATACCTGTTTAGTAAGCAGTCAGTCTTCATCTGATTGGGAGTTAATTACATGCGGTGTTCCTCAAGGTTCCATCTTGGGTCAGTTGCTTTTTCTTGTGGACATTCACGATCTCTCTTCTGTTACATTGCCAGATGCTAAGTTTGCTTTGTTAGCAAATGACACAAACATTGGAACAAGTAGCAAGTTAAGTACAGATTTAGAAATAGCTGCTAATCAAATTTTCACTGACATTAATAAGTGGTTTAAAGCTAATTCACTGTCATTAAACATTGAGAAGATCAACTATATGCAGTTCAGAACTTGTATGACATTTTCTGCCAACATGTGTATAACATTTGAAGACATGCAAATCGAGGAGGTTGACAGAATTAAATTTCTGGGATTACAACTCGATAATAAATTCAGTTGGGAAGAGGATACCATGGAACTGCTTAAGTTCCTAAAAAAGTCTGTTTTTGCAGTGAGAATGATGTCAGATGTAGCAGATATAAACATAAAAAACTTGCTTACTTTGTTATTTTCACTCTATTATGTCACATGGGATCATATTCTGGGGTAACTCATCACACCGAGCAAAAGTTTTTAGGGTGCAAAAGAGTGTGATAAGAATCATTTTTGGTGTAAATTCAAGATCCTGTAGAAACCTGTTCAAGGAACTTTGTATTCTAACCACTGCTTCTCAGTATATTTATTCCCTAATGAAATTTGCTGCAAGTAATATATCTTTATTTCCAACCAATAGCTCAATACATAGTACAAGCACACCTGTCTCTTTATGCAACAAGAAATGGCACAGTACGAGACATAATACCTTGGATGATTGTTCACGAAAGCTAATGACAGTTTCCAAGACATAGTTTCTTAAAGGATAGCGCATATTGCTTTAAACCGCAATACACAGTCACTATTACTCTTGAAATTAGCACATCGAATTACAGCTACCTCTGTAGAACACAAAGATTACCGAGGTTCTTCGCTAGAACGATGATGCAGCACAGCTGGTTTCCATTACACGCTGGCGTAGCGAAAAGCAAAAATTAACAAAACCAAAATTAGCTTTTTTATGCAAGCATATTGTTTTCTGTCCTGTTAATCATACATCTTTCTTGCTTTAGTCATCTGATGAAGCAAAATTACTTAAATAAGAAAAATCTCAAGGTTACGGGTGTGGGACGATTCCAGAGCGTAAAATTCCGGCGCTTCCTTCCTTTTATTGTTTTATTTGACTCAATAACAGACTTTCCACGTTGTTGATGATTCCGCAACGAAGTGTTTCTGTGTTTTACCTGACGGATGAAATGGGAATAAAAATGTGGGATTTGTGGAGATGCTACAGCGCTATGACCAGACCTGGGTCTAAAGATAGAATAAAAAGAAGTGCTTGGAGTCGAACTTGCACCAGCGATATTATGTCTGGGTCAACATTGCAAGGAATCGTTTACAGAAATATAAAAATTGATTAATTACTTATAAAAATTTCATAAATTTAAGCGAAGTTGAAATGGATACTTGTACAGTGAGGGGATAATGATACGTGTGATGCGATCTGTTCCTGCGTAATCACAAGCGCCGGCACGAAGATGAAGAAGACGAGAGCAGAGAAAGCTGCGAGTCGACGTCAGCCAATAGCCTGCTGATTAGGACCGCACCACGACAGGAGCGGCCTCTAGCTGAAGAGAATATAAATGCCGCACCTGCCAGCCTCAGCGGCACAGTTCTGGTGGTGGTCGTTAGTGTTTAACGTCCCGTCGACAACGAGGTCATTAGAGACGGAGCGCAAGCTCGGGTTAGGGAAGGATTGGGAAGGAAATCGGCCGTGCCCTTTCAAAGGAACCATCCCAGCATTTGCCTGAAACGATTTAGGGAAATCACGGAAAACCTAAATCAGGATGGCCGGAGACGGGATTGAACCGTCGTCCTCCCGAATGCGAGTCCAGTGTGCAAACTACTGCGCCACCTCGCTCGGTGGCACAGTTCTAGGAGAGCACTACGACAGCAGTGACGTGTGATCCATATCAGCTGCTTACATGGACCTTGTATACAGCAAAGGATTTTGATTGTTTGCATGTCGCTCATCGCTTGCGACACGTTCTTGTAATTCCAAAGTTAAGTATTGTCAATCCTCGTTATAGTAATAAAAACTATTAATGTGATTTGCCTGAATTGAATCTGAATAGGCAGCATCCTTCAAGCACCCTATAAGAGACGAGTGGCAAGACCCCACAGGATCCGTCCTTCATATTATTGGTGTTGCCAACAAGAGAAATATAATATAATATAATATAATAATTCCAATCCCAAAGAAAGCAAGTGTTGGCAGATGTGAAAATTACCGAACTATCAGTTTAATAAGTCACAGCCGCAAAATACAAACACGAATTCTTCACAGACGAATGGAAAAACTGATAGAAGCCGACCTCGGGAAGTTCAGTTTGGATTCCGTAGAACTGTTGGAACACGTGAGGCAACACTGACCCTAAGACTTATCTTAGAAGAAAGATTAAGGAAAGGCAAACATACGTTTCTAGCACTTGTAGACTTAGAGAAAGCTTTTGACAATGTTGACTGGAGTACTCTCTTTCAAATTCTGAAGGTGGCAGGGAGCGAAAGTCTATTTACAATTTGTACAGAAACCAGATGGCAGTTATAAGAGTCGAGGGACATGAAAGGGGAGCAGTGGTTGGGAAGGGAGTAAGACAGGGTTGTAGCCTCTCTCCGATGTTGTTCAATCTGTATATTGAGCAAGCAGTAAAGGAAACAAAAGAAAAATTCGGAGTAGGTATTAAAATCCAGGGAGAAGAAATAAAAACTTTAAGGTTCGCCGATGACATTGTAATTCTGTCAGAGACAGTAAAGGACTTGGAAGAGCAGCTGAATGGAATGGACAGTGTCTTGAAAGGAGGGTATAAGATGAACATCAACAAAAGCAAAACGAGGATAATGGAATGTAGCCGAATTAAGTCGGGTGATGCTGAGGGAATTAGATTAGGAAATGAGACACTTAAAGTAGTAAAGGAGTTTTGCTATTTGGGGAGCAAAATAACTGATGATGGTCGAAGTAGAGAAGATATAAATTGTAGACTGGCAATGGCAAGGAAAGCGTTTCTGAAGAAGAGAAATTTTTTAATATCGAGTATAGATTTAAGTGTCAGGAAGTCGTTTCTGAAACTATTTGTATGGAGTGTAGCCATGTATGGAAGTGAAACATGAACGGTAATTAGTTTGCACAAGAAGAGAATAGAAACTTTTGAAATGTGGTGCTGCAGAAGAATGCTGAAGATTATATGGGTAGATCACATAACTAATGAGGAGGTATTGAACAGAATTGGGGAGAAGAGGAGTTTGTGGCACAACTTGACTAGACGAAGGGATCGGTTGGTAGGACATGTTCTGAGGCATCAAGGGATCACCAATTTAGTATTGGAGGGCAGCGTGGAGGGTAAAAATCGTAGAGGGAGACCAAGAGATGAATGCACTAAGCAGATTGAAAAGGATGTAGGCTGCAGTAGGTACTGGGAGATGAAGCAGCTTGCACAGGATAGAGTAGCATGTAGAGCTGCATCAAACCAGTCTCAGGACTGAAGACCACAACAACAACAATAAGAGAAAAGGTACACAAATTTTTGTTTCTTAAGGGGCGCCCGTTCAAGTTAGCAACAAGCTAAAAAGTAGACGAACATGTAAATTTTACATGCATTACAAGTTTACATCGTCTTGAAAACTAACGTACATGCATAATGGTATATATTGTTAAATATTAGTTTGCACAAAAATAGAAAATTCGATATGCAATGGTTCTTTCGCTGAGACTGTTTCTACACGTAAGTAATGTTAGAAAGCAAAGATTGGCGATGTTTGGCGGAAGTATTCTGAGCGGTGACAGGTGACTCCAATGGGAAACAAAAAAGTGTGTTGGTGCTGTTCATTTACGGCACTTTTGTGAAAGAAGGAAACCTGAGGGAAACTGCATTTCGACGGCCTGTCGACGACCTGCTCTCTGGAGACAGAGCACTTGCTCAGTTGAACCAGGGAACGGGTTCGAAAAAACTATCTCGCCATTTCCCTCAAGCCCTTTACGGTAACCACAAAAACGCATACTAGGATAACCGGAATGCAATATGAATCGTTCCTTCTGCAATACGACTCCTGTATCGTAAGCCTAGGTTACTAAAGCCTCGTAAAATTTACGATTCCAGCAGGATTTAAAACAGAACATTTTGTTTTAACCTGGTTTGTGACATACCACTGGAGTTGTAATAATTGTAATCAACTAATCCATAACCCGTAAATTATGACTTCCTTTGAATAAAATGTGGAGTAGTAAACTTTATGATGGTTTAGTAACAGTGTAACATCTTCCCCCCTTTCTCTGCTCGCTTAGTGAAGCAGTGCCTCCATAGGTACCTCGAATTGTGTTTTCAAAATACATTCGAATTGCTTGTTTAGATAAATCATGGTTGCTGAAACTTCCTGGAAGATTAAAACTGTGTGCCGGACCGAGACTCGAACTCGGTACCTTTGCCTTTCGCGGGCATGTGCTCTACCAACTGAGCTACCCAAGCACGACTCACGCCCCGTCCTCACAGCTTTACTTCGCAGGAGAGCTTCTGTAAAGTTTGGAAGGTAGGAGACGAGGTACTGGCAGAAGTAAAACTATGAGGACGGGGCGTGAGTCGTGCGTGGGTAGCTCAGTTCGTAGAGCACTTCCCGCGAAAGGCAAAGGTCCCGAGTTCGAGTCTCGGTCCGGCACACAGTTTTAATCTGCCAGGAAGTTTCATATCAGCGCATACTCCGCTGCAGAGTGAAAATCTCATTCTGGAAATCATGGTCGCTTTTGACCGGGTCAATAATCGCCTCGAGCCACACTGTCTTTCAAGAACACGCTTATTCAGTAGATTCATTGCAGGACGTGCGGAAAGCCCGCTAATAAGCTGTCAAATCTAAACTTTATGACCACTGCAACCCGCGAGGTTGGACGCCCCTGACAGCGTCGCGGACAAGCGACGCGGCGGGGAAAGTATATAACAGCAGCAGAGAGAAATGTGGAATCGTTCGACGACGATAAAGGTCGCAGATGGGGAATCCACCGACATAATCGACTATAACAAAGGGCAGATTGTTGTGGTACGGTGCTTGGGACGCTTATCTCGGGAACGGCGAAGCTGGTTGGCCGTTCGCGTGCTACTTCCGTGAGCATCTTTAGAAAGTGGTTGAAGGACGATGAATCTAGGAGTGGGCGACAAGCTGTTGGACATCCATGTGATATTACGGAACGTGGATGTAGGAGGTTTGACTGCTCTGCAAAGCATGATAGGCGCCGATCTGTGGTAGAACCGATGACAGAGGAAATTCTGCTGCAGGCACAGTTTTTCGGAGTACACCGCTCAGCACAAATTGTTGAACATGCTACTTCGCAGCAGACGACCCGTACGTGTTTGTATGATGACGTAAAGACAATGTCAGTTACGACTCCAGTGTAACGGCATCATCGGGATTGGACCGTGGAGCAATGCAAACGTGTCATCTGCTCGGATGATCTCGTTTCTTGCTACTCTAGGACGATGATCGTGTCCAGATGCTCCTTTACCCAGGCGACCAGCTGTGTGGAAGATGCACCGTGACAGGTACACAAGCCACTGGGACAGTGTTAAGCTGTGTGCCGGCCGAAGTGGCCGTGCGGTTAAAGGCGCTGCAGTCTGGAACCGCAAGACCGCTACGGTCGCAGGTTCGAATCCTGCCTCGGGTATGGATGTTTGTGGTGTCCTTAGGTTAGTTAGGTTTAACTAGTTCTAAGTTCTAGGGGACTAATGACCTCAGCAGTTGAGTCCCGTAGTGCTCAGAGCCATTTGAACATTTTTTGTTAAGCTGTGAGGGGCAGTCACCTGGGGATCTGTGTGTAAGTTAACGAGCATTGCGCTCCCATTTTCATTACTGTCCATTAAAATTGCTACACCAAGAAGAAAAGCAGATGATAAACGTGTATTCATTGTACAAATATATTATACTAGAACTGTCATGCGATTACATTTTCACGCAATTTGCGTGCATAGGTCCTGAGAAATCAGTAACCAGAACAACCACCTCTGGAAGTAATAACGGCCTTGATACGCCTGCGCATTGAGTCAAACAGAGCTTGGATGGCGCGTACTGGTACTGCTGCCCATGCAGCGTCAACACGATACCACTGTTCATCAAGAGTAGTGACTGGCGTATTGTGACGAGCCAGTTGCTCGGCCATCATTGACCAGATGTTTTCCATTGGTGAGAGATCTGGAGAATGTGCTGGGCAGGGCAGCAGTCGAACATTTTCTGTATCCAGAAAGGCCCGTACAGGACCTGCAATATGCGGTCGTGCATTATCCTGCTGAAATGTAGGGTTTCGCACAGATCGAATGAAGGGTAGAGCCAGGGGTCGTAAAACACCTGAAATGTAACGTCCACTGTTCAAAGTGCCGTCAATGCGAACAAGAGGTGACCGAGACGTGTAACCAATGGCACCCCATACCATCACGCCGGGTGATACGCCAGTATGGCGATGACGAATACACGCTTCCAATGTGCGTTGACCACGATGTCGTCAAGCACGGACGCGACCATCATGACGCTGTAAACAGAACCTGGATTCATCCCAAAAAATGACATTTTGCCATTCGTGCACCCAGGTTCGTCGTTGAGTACGCCATCGCAGGCGCTCCTGTCTGTGATGCACCGTCAAGGGTAACCGCAGCCATGGTCTCCGAGCTGATAGTCCACGCTGCTGCAAACTTCGTCGAACTGTTCGTGCAGATGGTTGTTGTCTTGCAAACGTCCCCATCTGTTGACTCAGGGATAGAGACGTGGCTGCTCGATCCGTTACAGTTATGCGGATAAGATGCCTGTCATCTCGACTGCTAGTGAAACGAGGCCGTTGGGATCCAGCACGGCGTTCCGTATTACTCTCCTGAACCCACCGGTTCCATATTCTGCTAACAGTCATTGGATCTCGACCAACGCGAGCAGCAATGTCGCGATACGATAAACCGCAATCGCGACAGGCTACAATCCGACCTTTATCAAAGTCGGAAACGTGATGGTACGCATTTCTCCTCCTTACACGAGGCATCACAACAACGTTTCACCAGGCAACGCCGGTCAACAGCTGTTTGTGTATGAGAAATCGGTTGGAAACTTTCCTCATGTCAGCACGTTGTAGGTGTCGCCACCGGCGCCAACCTTGTGTGAATGCTCTGAAAAGCTAATCATTTGCATATCACAGCTTCTTCGTCCTGTCGGTTAAATTTCGCGTCTGTAGCACGTCATCTTCGTGGTGTAGAAATTTTAATTGCCAGTAGTGTAAATATACGGCCGAGAGAGTCAGCCGAGAGGAATCGTGAAATGAACGCAGTGGTCAAGGACCGTGTGCCATAAAGGACGCAGATTCACCACGAGATCGGGAAACTCAGAGACGTCTGTTGTCTATTGAGGCCTAAGCGCTGTAGTGTGCGAGTGAGGCAGAAAAGAACCTACATCGTACGAAACCTAGTAGAAACCATTTGTGACCGAGGAGACGTGGCAGTGTTAAATTGGCGGACCTAAGATCGGCTATAAAGGGGAACATTTATGGAAACTATTTAATTCTGTAGTAATGCAGGGAGTCAAGCCACAGTAATTTTAATCTGCCATCCTCCTTAAATTTTCATGGTGATCCCAATAAAACTTGAATATTGATCATATCTGTAATAGTTTAGGATTCACTGTTGAAGTGAAATTCTCAAGTTTTGTAACAAAGACCTGGATGCTTTTACCTGAGTGCTTTAGTTGATCTTAACGATCGACATTTCATATAGAAGCACTTCATTAAAATGACCAATGTTGTAAATATCAACTCTGTAACTTTATTTGTTTAAGAGATATAGTAAATTTAAATTATCAGTATTTTCAGTTAAGCATCAGATCATCATTTCCTCCACACAAAACACATTGATCGATGACAGCATGACACCTTATAGAATCATTAGGTAACAGAATATTTGTTGCAAAGTTCAGTGCATAATAGTTCTTGTGTTCTTTATTTATTCATCAGAAAGCACATTGGTGCAAGGCTACTGGCTGTGGGATTCAAAGCTAAGAAGCAAATTGTATTGGTTTTATGTAAAAGTATTTAACGTTTATTGTGTAATGGGTATTATTGTTACTTTATTTCGAGCGTGAAAGTGGTCAAGCTTTTGTTATTTAACCCTTCATTACACACTTTTTTTTTAGAAGCTAAAATTTTTTTTTGTAATTGAAATTGTTCAAGGATGTCAGGAAAAATGCTGAAAAAATAAGATGTTTTTAATTCAGAGTAAAAAATTATTTTTATTCAGTTTGCATTTATGCAAAACTGTGGGAAACTTTATTAGCAGAAATACAAGATGAATGGAGCAGAATACTCTCCAAAGGTTTTAGAAGCACTACAATTTTTTTGCATTCACGTGTTGTTCCATTCAACTACTAACAATCACCGCCGAGAGACAGCAATGTCAGCCTGACTTACAATGCTACTCACACATTGTCGTGTCATACACTCAGTAGCGCATTCTAGTGGCAGAATCTTATCAGTTACCGTCATAATACAACATAGCACATCAGCAAAGCAGTTTCAAGCGTTAAACTTCAAGAACAACGGCGAAAAGAGAGTTGAAACGTTAAGGGTTAAATGTGTATTTAAATATGTAAATAATGTAGAATAAGCTGTAGCCAATCAGATGGACGGCTTCCGGACAGGGAATTGCCCTAGTCAGTTGAGAGAGGATATTCGGCGCCCGGGAAACGCGGCCGGGGACGGGCAGAGGGACCGTGCGGGTGCAGGCGCGAAAGCGGACAGTCGGTCTTTAGGCAGCTAGGAAGTGAAACGACTTAGAAAATATCGCGTTGTGTGGTACCGCGGGACTTGGTCTCTCAGCGGTAAGCAGCCGCACGGCTGGTGTGAACTCGAACATTTCGCGTAGATAACTTGTTTTTCGCGATGAGATTGTGAATGATCGAACTGTGTCAAATGGATATGCGCTCGAGTGTTACAGTAACTCTAAATACGAGTACTTTCGCTATTAGTTTGGTTTCTGAATAAGCGTTATCCTAACCAAATCGCAACTGTGTGATCTACATTATTTATGGGTCGTTAATTTAGTTCCCAATATTAGTATTACTGTTATATATGTTATGTTAACTTTGTATTTCGAAAACTTGCCATCAGCCAGACAATTTAACCAAAGGGTCACAAGTATCTAATTTAGGGCGTACAATGCGACATGTGCGATTCAACCCCTAGACGAGTGTGAGCCAAGACATGTCGACGAAGAGGAAGTGCATGTGAAACCGAATATCTTTGAGGATGTTAGCTAGCATGTGGGACCTATGACAGTAAACAAAAGCACCATGACGCCTGTCTATTACGTGAACCATATTGGGGACCATCAGCTTCCCTTCATGTTTGATATCTTCCACCAAGGGTGATAGCGCCTTCCAATACGAATCGTGCCACAGTCGTTTGAGTAGCGAGATCATGAACTCATTTTGATGTCTTGGGCACCAAATTTGCCTAATCTAAACCCTATGGAACACACTCGGACGCTATCAGGCTCCAGATCCGCATCTACAAAGCGCCAACTCGTGATTTACGGTCATTTGTGGCCATGTGCGTAGAAATTTGGTGCCACAAACCTCGGGAACTTGCCGAGGGCTTGTCGAATCCATGTCACACGTAATCGCTACTGTATTGCGTTTTAAAGCCTGACCAACACGATATTAAGCACGAGGTGGTCATAATATTTTGGTTTATGGGTGCGTTTTTGATGGCCTGTCGTAGCTACCTTCCCCTGTATAGCAATCTACTGTTTTCGAATCCTCAAGAAATACATGGATGCGTCTGTTAACGAAACATCGAGCTCAGAGGTCAAGCGGGTAAGTACACTATATGATCAAAAGTTCCGGACACCCCTTTGTAAGAGGCAGAGAATCGTATATTGTCAGTAGCAAAGCAGTAACCGCAGAATGGTTCGGTCAGGAGCGCTCAGTGACTTTGAACGTGGATCAGACATTCAATGTCACCTGAATGACGCGTCAGGGTCATTTGTTCTCTAAAACTGCCCGACTGAAGTGTTGGTGATGTGATTGCATTGGAAATGCGGAAGAACAACGGCAGCAGCACTAAAACCGTGCAAAACTCGTGTACTGACGGTCAGGGATCGTCGGGCGTTGCGGTGGCTGGTTGTAGATCATCGAATGAAATAAGTGGGAAAAAATTCACTCGTAAACTCCGAAGTGATGCCAGCAGCGCACCTAGCACAGTGACTGTGCGCAGAGAATTGAAAAGAATGGGGTACAGTGCTCGAGCAGCTCCTCAAAAGCCACAGATTTCTGTAGTCAGCGCTAAGCGACGCGACTGGACAGTTCATAACCGCACAAGAGTTATGTGGAGTAATGAATCTACATCTACAGTTACATACACTACTGGCCATTAAAATTGCTACACCACGAAGATGACGTGCTACAGATGCGAAATTTAACCGACAGGAAGAAGATGCTGTGATATGCAAATGATTAGCTTTTCAGAGCATTCACACAAGGTTGGCGCCGGTGGCGACACCTACAACGTGCTGACTCGAGGAAATTTTCCAACCGATTTCTCATACACAAACAGCAATTGACCGGCGTTGCCTGGTGAAACGTAAGGAGGAGAAATACGTACCATCACGTTTCCAACTTTGATAAAGGTCGGATTGTAGCCTATCGCGATTGCGGTTTATCGTATCGCGACATTGCTGCTCGCGTTGGTCGAGATCCAATGACTGTTAGCAGAGTATGGAATCGGTGGGTTCAGGAGGGTAATACGGAACGCCGTGCTGAATCCCAACGTCCTCGTATCACTAGCAATCGAGATGACAGGCATCTTATCCGCATGGCTGTAACGGATCGTGCAGCCACGTCTCCCAGAGTCAACAGATGGGGACGTTTGCAAGACAACAACCATCTGCACGAACAGTTCGACGACGTCTGCAGCGGCATGGACTATTAGCTCGGAGACTGTGGCTGCGGTTACCCTTGACGCTGCATCACAGACAGGAGCGCCTGTCGATGGTGTGCTCAACGACGAACCCGGGTGCACGAATGGCAAAATGTCATTTTTTCGGATGAATCCAAGTTCTGTTTACAGCATCATGATGATCGCATCCATGTTTGGCGACATCGCTGTGAACGCATATTGGAAGCGTGTACTCGTCATCGCCATTCTGGCGTATCACCCGGCTTGATGGTATGGTGTGCCATTGGTTACACGTCTCGGTCACCTCTTGTTCGCATTGACGGCACTTTGAACAGTGGACGTTACATTTCAGATGTGTTACGACCCCTGGCTCTACCCTTCATTCGATCCCTGCGAAACCCTACATTTCAGCAGGATAACGCACGACCGCATGTTGCAGGTCCTGTACGGGCCTTTCCGGATACAGAAAATGTTCGACTGCTGCCCTGCGCAGCACATTCTCCAGATCTCTCACCAATGCGAAACGTCTGGTCAATGGTGGCCGAGCAACTGGCTCGTCACAATACGCCAGTCATTACTTAAGATGAACTGTGGTATCGTGTTGAAGCTGCGTGGGCAGCTGTACCTGTACACGCCAACCAAGCTCTGTTTGACTCAATGCGCAGGCGTATCAAGGCCGTTATTACGGCCAGAGGTGGTTGTTCTGGGTTCTGATTTCTCAGGATCTATGCACCCAAATTGCGTGAAAATGTAATCACATGTCATTTCTAGTATAATATATTTGTCCAATGAATACCCGTTTATCATCTGCATTTCTTCTTGGTGTAGCAATTTTAATAGCCAGTAGTGTACAATTCCACTGCTACCCTATTATGCGCAATTCTAAATCAGAAGTAGTCAGTCCGTTGTACACGTAATGTTCCACATTACATGCACAAAGTTTAACATCACGAGTCAGACGTAATCTGTCTCTCGCAGTCTTAAGGAGTCTTTGAGTCGTCTAAATCAGTTTCTCGGCTACGTCTGAACGTTTGCTCTATATGGGAAAGAGATTGGAGCTTAGTATCATTTGCAGAGATAACGAAGAAATAACAAATTTGTCAAGTTGGACCTCTTCCCAACTTACTGAACATCTAAATACCCAACGTTACTGAACATCCAAATACCCAACGTTATGCATCGCGTGATCTGTTGTTGAGTATGTATGTAAGTTAAGGCTTATCCCTTTCAGACCCCATCCAAACTTGAAATGAATATTTTGAAATAAATGCATTTTTGTAACTGAACAAAATATAGAATCGTGAACCAATTGCTTAGAGAATTTTATTTTTTAATTTTGATACAAATTTTGAACCCACACGATTGTGTGGGTCGGGATTATCTTACATATTTATGTCATTTCTTGCAGTGATATTCGCGAAAGCAATTACTGTCTTTTGACAAACACAAATAAATATTACACTTTAAACATCTTATTCTCGTCCTCTTCTTGCAATTTTTTTGCCTGCAGCAAAAGCGGAAGGCAAATCATCAACAGTTGGCCAGTGATATCCGTCTAGCCGCTTCTCATCACATGGTGTGTTTGCTGGTTTGTACATTTTATTTGGTGGCTCTTCGTCGGATTCACTTTCACGTTCCTGTCCTGAAGAAGAAGAAATTAGCGCTTCCCCAATCACCTGTCGGAATCCAAGAAGATCTAAAGTGTTTTTCTTTTGTACTTTATTGGCTTCGCATTCAACTTTGCATTGTAACCAGGAATTGACGCAAGCCAAATCAAGTAAATGAATCAAAACTTTTAAAGTTCACTTTTTTTGTCTTCAAGAAAGTCCTGTAGGTCTCCATCATTTGATCGCAGAGGTCCACTCCTCCCATACACAGGTTGTACTTCACTACAAGTGCAGGACATGGCACTAAGATGTACTTCTTTTCTGGTTTACTCCATCTCTCAACATTGCTTGCAGGTTCACATCCTGTACAAGTAGAGGCAAGGGTCACAGCTTTTGAATCTTTCCACTGGACAATCACTATTTTATCATCGTCCCTGCAGAATTCTTCCATATCTCCTCTCTTCAGTCTTTTGTCTTCTGTCAGGTGAACTGGTTTCATTCTGTTTTTCATTATGGTTCCTGTTCCTTCCAGCCCTAGGTCAAGTAACTGTTGCAATAATGGCAAAGCGGTAAAATATCTGTCAAAATATAGTATTGCACCTTGAGCTAATGTTTGAGCAAGGCGAAGTATTACAGATGGCCCAAGACCAAGGCCAACATCTGGCAGAGGAGTTGATTTACCTTGATAAAATTCAAAATCACGTACTAAACCTTTCGTTGTTGCCAAAACAAAGTTTTTAATTCCCAAAGGGCGCTGTTTGTTTGGAACATACTGAGACAATGTGCAGCGTCCAGTAAATGGTACCATTTACTAATCAATGGAATAATCATTTTCAGAGGGGCTTGGAAGTCTCAAACAAGCACTGCGTACAATATTAATTGCAGGTTGTACTTTCCATAATGTATTAGTTTCTGATTCATGTGGAATGTTGTTAGTGTCCACAACATGCAGTGCTGTTCTGAGAGTGAAGAACCTGTCTCCAGGCATACAATCTGCAATAGCTGGCATACGCAATGACTTCTGCCAGTACATACGTGTACGAGGATATCTAATGCATCCCATAAGTACATGCATGCCATACAGCTTTTTTATCTCTTGAGGATTTGTATGTAGCAACTTCCTTTTCTTCGAAAAGTAGTAACTGTTAGTGCAGTCAGATGCTAAATGAAAAAAATCTTTTGGGTAGTACTCGCTGAAATAGCTCATTGGAGTTTTAATTTCCTGTCCTAACTCACTCTCTGAGTGCGCAAAAATTTTGGAGGCGAATGGTCTTTTTCTCCAAGTGGACAAACGACGAGTGTTTCCACTGTTTTTTTAGAATTCTTTCTACTGTGTTGACTGGGAAAATTGTCCTGAACTTCTGGAGCAACTGGTAGTAGTGTTGCAGAAGCATTGTTACAATTTTCCTCCTCGTCAGAAGATTCAGAGCTTTCTCCAAGTCTAGGCTTGATTGTTGGAAGAGTCCAAGTTGTATCTAACAATTCGTCATCACTACTGAAGACTTCCACTTCAGAGTCATCTATTATGGCTAGAATTTCCTCGTCAGTAAGCCCTAAAACGAAACAAACAAATGAACTGTGAAAATAATGCGTAAATACAGTAGTAAAATGACTTATCTATTCCGTAATCTGTTCCGAATCGTAACCACAAACATCGACCGAAAACGACCATATGCCGGTAAAATAGTCCCAACACGCACGATTGTGCGTGTGGATGTTACAGTCATTGTAGCTATGAAAGTATTCAAATAATTGTGTCGGACATATTTTTATTTACTTCTGTACACCTTTCGGAATCTCAAACACATTTTTCCAAATGTCAAAACGCAATAAATAAAGCACAACAAACATTTACCTCGACAGACATTCTTCCGACCCGCCATCTTGATAATTACCAGAGATTAAGACACAATATCTCGCGTCTGCAACGAGATATCGATATAAATCGCGTTGTATGCGAAACAGCGATTCATACACACTCGTGTGACTTGGGACTCAACTGCATAGCGGAATAATACGATGCTGCAACGCAAATAAACCGCACCCACACACTTGTGCGGATCGGCTCTGAAAGGTTTATGCGAACGAGGTCCGGGGTGAAACCGGTAAGCACATGGGCGAAGGTAGTGAATTTACCGATCCGTGGATGGCACAGGGCGAGGTGTGGCGGTGCTCCGCGTGCCCTCTGGGCGGGAACAGCTGGACGGGCGCGGCGGCTCGTGTCCGCAGGTGCTGCCCGCGCCTGGTACGGCGCGGTTGCGCTGCGCTGCGCGTGGGCGGCCGGCAAGGTCGCCACGACCCCGGCTGCGGCGGGCAGGCCGGAAGAGCTGAACCTCTGCCGTCTCGCTAGGCGACATTCTCGCGGTTATCGAGACGCGCCATTCACCCGTCCCAAGCGCAAAAAGGACTTGCTCTAAGTGCACGAGCTTTTCGCAAACGTGAGTCTTCCCTAGCTCCGCAAGGGCGGGGGTGGATGGGGGGGATTGTCCATGCGCGAGTAGGACTCGCGCACTAAGGGTTATCCATCACGGGAATCGCTAAAATTGACTATTTTCCCTGTTATCGACATCGACACTAGCAAGATATCGGTCCCAGGTAGGCCAAGACGTTCTAGAATGTTTTAATTTCAAATTTGTAGTCAGATAAAAAATGAGAAAAAAAGTATTTTTTTCGTGTCATATAATCACAAACTGAAAGACCTGAGTCGAAACAAGGCCCCGGGAGTAGACAATAATCCATTAGAACTACTGACGGCCTTGGGAGAGCCAGTCCTGACAAAACTCTACCATCTGGTGAGCAAGATGTACGAGACAGGTGAAATACCCTCAGACTTCAAGAAGAATATAATAATTCCAATCCCAAAGAAAGCACGTGTTGACAGATGTGAAAATTACCGAACTATCAGTTTAATAAGTCACAGCTGCAAAATACTAACACGAATTATTTACAGACGAATGGAAAAACTGGTAGAAGCCGACCTCGGGGAAGATCAGTTTAGATTCCGTAGAAATGTTGGAACACGTGAGGCTATACTGACCTTACGACTTATCTTAGAAGAAAGATTAAGGAAAGGCAAACCTACGTTTCAAGCATTTGTAGACTTAGAGAAAGCTTTTGACAATGTTGACTGGAATACTCTCTTTCAAATTCTAAAGGTGGCAGGGGTAAAATACAGGGAGCGAAAGGCTATTTACAATTTGTACAGAAACCAGATGGCAGTTATAAGAGTCGAGGGGCATGAAACGGAAGCAGTGGTTGGGAAGGGAGTGAGGCAGGGTTGTAGCCTCTCCCCGATGTTATTCAATCTGTATATTGAGCAAGCAGTAAAAGAAACAAAAGAAAAATTTGGAGTAGGTATTAAAATCCAGGGAGAAGAAATAATAACTTTGAGGTTCGCCGATGACATTGTAATTCTGTCAGAGACAGCAAAGGACTTGGAAGAGCAGTTGAACGGAATGGACAGTATCTTGAAAGGAGGGTATAAGATGAACATCAACAAAAGCAAGACAAGGATAATGGTATGTAGTCGAATTAAGTCGGGTGATGCTGAGGGAATTAGATTAGGAAATGAGACACTTAAAGTAGTAAAGGAGTTTTGCTATTTTGGGAGTAAAATAACTGATGATGGCCGAAGTAGAGAGGATATAAAATGTAGACTGGCAATGGCAAGGAAAGCGTTTCTGAAGAAGAGAAATTTGTTAACATCGAGTATAGATTTAAGTGCCAGGAAGTCGTTTCTGAAAGTAGTTGTATGGAGTGTAGCCATGTATGGAAGTGAAACATGGACAATAAATTGTTTGCACAAGAAGAGAATAGAAGCTTTCGAAATGTGGTGCTACAGAAGAATGTTGAAGATTGGGTGGGTAGATCACGTAACTAATGAGGAGGTATTGAATAGGCTTGGGTTCAAAATGGTTCAAATGGCTCTGAGCACTATGGGACTCAACTGCTGTGGTCATAAGTCCCCTAGAACTTAGAACTACTTAAACCTAACTAACCTAAGGACATCACACACATCCATGCCCGAGGCAGGATTCCAACCTGCGACCACAGCTGTCGTGCGGTTCCAGACTGTAGCGCCTTTAACCGCTCGGCCACTCCGGCCGGCTGAATAGGATTGGGGAGAAGAGAAGTTTGTGGCACAACTTGACTTGAAGAAGGGATCGGTTGGTAGGACATGTGCTGAGGCATCGAGGGATCACAAATTTAGCATTGGAGGGCATCGTGGAGGGTACAAATCGTAGAGGGAGACCAAGAGATGAATACACTAAGCAGATTAAGAAGGATGTAGGTTGCAGTAGATACTGGGAGATGAAGGAGCTTGCACAGGATAGATTAGCATGGAGAGCTGCATCAAACCAGTCTCAGAACTGAAGACCACAACAACAACAACAAAAATCACAAACTGAACCCGCCAGGGTAGCCGAGAGCGTTAATGCGCTGCTTCCTGGACTCAGGTAGGCACGCCAGCCCTGGATCGAATCCACCTTGGATGTGGTTTTTAGGCGGTTTTCCACATTCGGCTAGGTGAATACCGGGCCGGTCCCCACGTTCCGCCGTAGTTACAAGACTCGCAAACACGTTCGTACTATTCCATGGATTACACTAGACGCAGACAGCTTGGGTACACTAATTCCGTCCCAGGGGGTACGGGGTGGTGGCACGAATGGCATGTGGCCGCCCCTTCAAAATTAACATTGCCAGATCCGATCTTAACCGCGCTGACCCTGCGAAACCGCGGGACAAGGCACCAGCTAAAGGAGAAGAAGAATAATCAAAAATTGAACAATTGGCAGTGTGGCCTCAGCTGCCTGAGACTGCAGTCATGTGTATGGTAGTATCTGCGACTCAGCATCTCCGCTATATGGTGAGTAGCAACTTTCCTTTTCGTAATATTGTTGCAATTAAAAATTGACAGTTTTCAGGTTCTTTTCCTTTACTCGTACTGTGAAACCTTCCTTCTTGCCGAATTACGTGACTCTATGTCAACGGAAAGTACCCTATTGGTTTTGATGAGCGACTTTTTTTATCGAAATATGTGACATAAGTGACCGTATCTTAATATTGCATTGACTTAGAAGCTTAAAATTTTTACACCGCCGAGAGACCATTGACCTTAGTATGTGACATAAATTTGAGCTTGACACACCAATCTGTTCCGGAGAAAAAGCGTGTTAACAGACAAAAAGATAGAAGGATAAAAAAATGACAAAAAATATTTTTGTGTTATATAATTTCAAATGAACAATTTTGGGATTTTTTGCCTTTATTTTTACTATGGAACCTTGCTTCTTGCCAAATTTGTAATTCTATATCAGTGGGAAGCACATTATAACCTCTGATGAGTGAGTTTTCGAGTATCAAAATATGTCACATGAATTGCTTTTCATTGAATTGACTTAGAGGCTTACAATTTTTACATCGCCAAGGGACCATAGACCGTAATGGTGAACTTGAGGCGTCTACTAGTTCCTGAGAAAAAAGATTATTAACAGTCGGACAGACAGACAACAAAGCGGTCCTTATAGGGTTCCGTTTTTACAGATTCAGACACGGGACCCTAAAAAGAAAAAAGATACACAACTCCAGGGATATTCAGGGTCACGCCCATGTTCACCTTGACCTGTCCACCTTAAGAGAACGTAGTGTCGTCACAGTCGGGGCCGGTTTATGACGCAACCAAAACAAGCCGCCGATTGGGACGCCAAGTTTAGAGCGGCATGTGACGTGTCAAAGTATGTGGTGGTTGTCACCATAGTAAAGTGTACTGTACTGTGGCCGTTAAATAAGTGGTTGTTCTTAAGTAGTGTTGTTATCTTTTGATGTATTGTTGTTTGAAAATGTTGTGGACGTAAGCCGAGAGGAGAATGCTGCTAAATGTTGCCTATCGGATGTCTTCAGCCAAACAGCACCCTGAGCGCCCAAGAGATTACCTCGAACTGCAGCTGGCAGCTGAGAAAAGACACAACGGCCAGCGATTACAATATGATAATTGTTAAAAGTGGTGATAGCGCTGTTCGTTTGTTCATATTAATCGTTCAAAAAAATTATGTAGTCTTAATAGGCAATACGAGTCTAGTCAGAGAATAGAAAGGTTGTCTGACCTTGAGTGACTCAGGCTTCAGTTTACCAGGTTGTCTAAGTCAACGTGACAGACTGACAGACTGACTACCGACGGATTTCGTGATTCAGTAACAGAATTTTGCAAATTTCGAGAGATATTAGAACAGTTCCTAGGCGTGTTTACAGCGGTTGGATTTTTTTTGGTAAGATCTTATGGGACCAAACTGCTGAGGTCATCGGACAACACACACACCCTCATGCCCGAGGGAGGACTCGAACATCCGGCGTCCGACGGGGGGGGGGGGGGGGAAGGGGCGGGGGAGCCGCAGACGCCCTAGACCGCACGGCTAACCCGCGCGGGCGCTTGTTGGTTGGAGTCGAACAGCGTTTTCAGATCTTTACCAGCACAAGAGTGTTTAGTGGGCTTCAATAGATGTTGAATCCGGGAAGGATTTCACTGTATTTTGATAGCTATATTTTAACGAACCAAATGTTGTTTGCAGATATTTGGTTTGATGATCATTTGGAATCAGTACTGGCAACGATTTTATTCGGGTTTATTGTACTAGTAGGCCTGTAAGGAACCGTCTTGCGAAGAAACGTGGTTTCTGGTTGTGTATGGGATTGGTTGGTGAATTGCACTGAGCTCGTGAAGTAGACTCAGGTGCATAGTATATTGTTAGCAGGTACTAGTTAGTCAATTATCTAATGTGAGATTCGTCGTGCATCCTAATTTGCCCTATAGTTGGAAAAATCTTTAACCAATTACAAGAAAGTTTGTCTTCTATGTCCACATCTACATACATACTTCGCACGCCACCGTACAGAGCGTGACCGGGGCACCCTGTGCCACCAGTAGTCATTTGCTTTCCTGTTACAATCGCAAAAAGAGCGAGCGAAAAACGACTATCTATATGCCTCCGCACGAGCCCTAATTTTTCTTGTCGTAGCTGTCTGGCCCTTATGTGAAATGTATGTTAGCGGCAGTAGAATCGTTCTTCAGTCAGCTTCGAACGACAGTTCTCTAAACTTTTTTATATGAATTCTCAAAGCATTTCCGTGATACTTGCGTGTTAGTCGTACCTACCGGTAACAAATCTAGCATCTCCGTATTACTTCGATATCTTATTTTGATCCGAGCTGGTGCTGTTCCCAAAATTCGAGCACTACTTAAGAACAGCTCGCACTAGTGTCCTTTATGTGGCTCCTTCACAGATGAAGCACAGTTTTCTAAAAATTCTCCCAATAAACCGAAGTCGACCATCCGCATTCCCTTCATTCCATTTCATATCGCTTTGCAACATTTATCGCAGATATTAAAGATATGACAGTGTCAGGCAACACACAACCATTGCTGTATTTGGGTTCGTTTTTCTTACTCATCTGCATTAACTTACATTTTTCTAAATTTCGAGCTAGCTGCCATTCTTCGCGCCAACTGGAAATTTTCTCTAAGTCGTCTTGTATCTTCTTACAGTCACTCAACGACTACACATTTCCGTACACCACGGCATCATCAGTAAACAACTGCAGATTGCTGCCCACCCTCCCCACTAGATCATTTATGTACATAGAAAATAACAGCGATCCTATCACACTTCCCTGGGGCACTGCCGACAGTATCCCTGCCTCTGATGAACACTTACCCTCGAGGACAATGTACTGAGTTCTATTACTTAAGAATAATTAATTTAAGCTACTGAAAGGTCTCTGTTGGATTCCTTTCATACTAATTTCTTAAACCTGTTGTCATATACGGCATAAATTCCTCATCTAAATTTACTGTGGCGTTTCTGACTATCTGGAAGGAGGCTGATCAGTGAAACGTATTACTTTTACACATAAACAAGAACGATCTGTCACACTACTACACTTTAAAACACAGTTTATATGTAATTCATGCCACACAGTCTCATACGGAACCTACATCCGCTTTCTTTTATATACTGTATATGATAAGATACTGTCATCCCCCTTCCCTTCTGTGTGAGAGGATGAATGAGCAAATGTATTTCTAGTTGCATGCCTCAGGGTAGCAGACAAGCCTGTCTGCTAGAGAACAGTAGGACCAACGTCGGAACAGGTAGCTATGCTTTCTAAAAGCAGAGAGGTTTCTATTCTTAGTATGGTCCTGTCCGTCCCTTGTCATGTTGGTATAGGAAGCTGCCTCTCTGGCCACTTTGTATCTGTGAGCCACCCTCAGGAAGGGACCACGGCAGTCTGTCCGCGGCGAGCGTCTGAAGTGGTAAGATCTCCAGCTAAGCGCGTGTCTGCTAAGTCCGTAGGACAATGGATTTCTTAAGTTCAGCCTAACTGAAAATTTAATCACCTTTATTTCAGGTTTAGCTATAAAATATCTAATGTTATCTTAAATTGCAACACAGTGTGATTCGAGTGTACAGTTCAGAATATTCCAGTAGTTGCTTTGTCACTACTTTGTGAGTAAAGTGGAACCACGTGTTGATCAGTAACTCTAATAAGATCATCAATCTTAAATGCGAATGTGCGTGAGATTATAACGTCTCGTCTTGACAATATTTTTCAATATAGCAACTTCTCTTTATGTTCAACCCACGTGGGGTGTACTTTGTGAGACCAGTACCACGTGCTTATACAATTGTTTGACCCATCAGGTTAATAGTAAGACGATAGTAACCAGTTCGAGGTTTTTCTTTAGTAAATTGCGTTTCGATGTAATTTATTTTAATTATCAAAATTATTGTGGAGTTACACTCTTTGTGTAAACCAAGTTGACCACGTGAAGCATGTGGTGTAAGCATCAAAGTAGCCCTCAGCTATTCTTTTCGGGAAGATTTCACAGAGAGTTAGTATGAATTTAGTATACCAGTGTGTGGTAATTTCATGACGGACAGGATTGCGCTACGAACGTAACTTCTTTGGGTGAAAATTGAATCGGTTGGTTGTGGTTAATTTCCTCTTGTATGTGTTTCAACGTTCTTTGTGTGTTATTTTATGAATGCAGTGTTGTATGCAGTCTCCCAATCTTGGCTCCATATTTGATGTGTTCCGTGAGATTACAATCTCACATTTTCACAATCCTAAATAAGGCACCAGCTTAGTTATGACTTAAGTTTAATATGCTGAATTTCAATGATCAATGTTAAAATAAATTCCCAAATATAAACTGATTTATTTCTTTTTATTTAAATTCTCTTTTACGTATATATATCACCGGTTGTCGTATGACTATTATAAGATTATAATTAATGTTAGTCTGGTTGGGAATTTGGTAAGCTAGACTGGATACCTGGTGAAACAGTTGCTCAGTAATGCAAGGTTAACTTCCCCAGACAGCTCACAGCTTTTAACCTGCTTTTATTGTCCATCAGCACCGCTTACACCACAAATTAAAGCAACAACATTACACTACGTTCACGTTTATCATACACTTAAAGGGAAAAACTGTGACGAGTGATCGTTACATACTGTAACAAACTGTGAAAGAGCGGTAGTTAGTCGCCAACGCCTGAAGAGCAAGAGATTTGCTTGTATATTTTAAATGATAGGGTGAAATTGGCGGTGACATCAGTTTTTCTTTCTTTTTTGTGAGCTTTCTCATTATTCTGGCTCGCAGTGGCACTCGTTCTCAGCGACTATATTAGTGTAAACAAAAATTTCATGAATACAACCTCGCTACATTAAAGCCAAAAACTAAGCTTCTGACTCTTCATTCTATGTGATTATTTAATCCAAATGGGTTAGAATCAGTATTACAGAAAATATAAATATAAAAAGAAAAGAAATATACAGAAAAAGAAAAGACAAATGTTATCAGTTCAGTTATTACGTAAAGTGTTCAGAAGCAAAGACACTGGTAATCTCTATAGAGAGTACGTACAGTGCAAAATATTTCAAAGACTGAATTTAAATATGTCACCGAGTTAGGGTGTACCGATGTAGTTGTGATTCAAAAGAATCTTAAACAAAAAAATTGTGAATTGTTTGAACCTTTCGCCTGTAAAAAAATAACTGTAAAATATAAGTAAGCGAAAGAAAGAAGGAAACAAGGGAAAATATACTTACCGTACTTAAAAATATTAACGGAGTGCAGTAGTTATGTCACTGACTTTGCAATTAGAAGTTTTTTTTGCTTTCTTAGCAGCAAAAACGCAGAACAAAGAATAGAGAATAACGGAGTTTAATGTACGTAAACGAGAAAAGTAAGTAACAACGTAATTAGTATATCAGCCTTTTGTGTGGGAAAACAGTCTTATTTCAAAAGACACATAGAGAACAAAGTAAGTAAGAGTCAGAGATATAATGGTTCGTTTGGTTACGCTTGATCTATGCAATTTGTCAGCTGTATGAGCTGTAAATGATATATGAATTTATTTGCCTATTACATGTGACAGAATTTTAAGCTTAATGGGGCGTATGTACTAGTGTACAGTTATTACGTGAGAGTTGTGGTCTCTTGAACTAAGCAGATGTTTTTACAGCGTGTTTCGGAGTTGTGGGAAGCTACTGATTCGACGGGGTTGTCAGCCAGTATAACTGATGCAACGATCCTTAAAAAAATACCGGCGTATATTATATGCTTATAGGGTTTACCATATTTGCGTGAATTGTGTCAGCCATTACTAGATCGCTGTACAGACAGAGTATCTACACACTTCGAAGGTAGTTTTTATATAGTAGGAATAGATAAAATATAGTTACAAGCAGTCTCTTAAAAGTAGCCTGGAATTTTTAAGTATACGTGTACGTCAGATGTTGTGCGCTCAAAATTGCCTGTACATGCAGCAACTAAAATTTGTATTGGGAAGAAGGGCAATAGTTTTGGATAGAAACAGGGCGTACTACTCTTCGCACAGTACAGGCGAAAGAGGAGCCCCAAGTGCAAAATTTGTATACAATAGCGAAAAATGGAGTGGCATAAGTATACGATAATAGAAGCAAAAACGTCCCAATCAACGTGAGTCAGCAGAAGAGACATTCGCGAAAAAAATGCAAATATGTGTTTATATGCTACCAATGACTTCAGTATCAAATATCGTCCTTGTTAGTATGAATGTATTTGGAACGAGTAATTTTCCGGTAAGTCACGATCTAATTGGAAGAAAATGTCAGCCAAGGCTTACCTTAACATGAAATAAAATATCACGTCAGCCCATTCCATGTTAAACTTTACTATTGAAAAGCGTCAAAGCTTTTCATGTTTATAATTAAAGGAGATAATTGCTTTTAAAATCAGTCATTGGTTTGTTGGAATATATGAAGCGTGATGGAGGTGAATTATTGTGTCATTAAGCATCGGTAAAGGGCTATAATTCTTCTCTTTGCAAACTTGGTACACTTTGTGCATGAAAGGAATTCTTCTGATGTGTTCCTAGCTGGGAAGCCCGGCGACCAGGTGGACACAAATAGTGCGCCCACGGGCGAGCGGCGGTCGCGTGCCCATGTCGGCACGCTTCACAGAGGGCAGGCCCCCAGAGGATTAGCGACAGGTGAAGACGCTGCATTCATCAACACGCTGCCAAGGGAAGCCGTGGACAGTCGCACGTGTGCCCGAGGCAGCAGAAACTACAAACTTAGAGCGAAAAACAGCTTCGTGACGATTCTAGGTAACGCGGACAGAGCGGCGAGTTGCATAGCAACAGCACAAGTTGGGTATCCAAGAATCTCAAGTGGCCCGGGGAATTTTGGCCGTTTCCCGCGAGCAGAACACCTGGGAACGTAGCGGCAATACTCAAAGGGAAAAGTCTTGGTTTATTTGTATACTCTGTCTCACACAGAGTATCGCTCTCTTCTCCTCGCGGAATGCGACGGCAAGGAGGGAGGAAATTTTGAAAGGGACCTCTTCATTGGCAAGAATCTAATGTTCGCTTTGAAAAATAGTACGAGTTACGTAATTTGCGGAAGGACGGAGACAAGACGCTGGAGGGCAGCGGCTCTTTCTCTCCATCTGCGAGGAGCGCACTAGTATGGGTATTCCGAATATTGCTTCTGAGGAGGCAGGAGTTCACTCTTGACTGCTTCCGATAAGTCGCAAGGATTCTCTTATCGCTTGTCATGAGACGATGCACTTTGCATTCCTCGCAAACAGCGTAGAGAGCAAAGTTTGTTAGACCCAAGTAGGCGAGCTCCACTCACTGTGCGCGTTATGAAGAGCTTAACTCAGGATCACATTTTTATTTACTACATGTCCGATGACGGTAGTACTAAATGGTTCAAATGGCTCTGAGCACTATGGGACTTAACTGCTGAGGTCATCAGTCCCCTAGAACTTAGAACTACTTACACCTAACTAACCTAAGGACATCACACACATCCATGCCCGAGGCAGGATTCGAACCTGCGACCGTAGCGGTCGCGCGGTTCCGGACTGTAGCGCCTAGAGCCGCTCTGCCACTCCGGCCAGCTGACGGTAGTACTTGTAGAACAGTTTTGAGCTTTGTTTAATGCAGTTTCACTCAGGTTTTCACTTGCACATGGACGCATACCGTCGTTCAGTAATGATAACTTCCAGTAGCAGGTTTCAGTCACTATTTTCAGCGTAGGGCATGTTAGACGCTATCAACTATGTCGCCGGCAGAGTCTTAATGCAGCCGCACCAATTCGGCCGACTCCACGCTATGGACATGGTAATACAGAAAACGCCCGCTTTCCTAGCAGCGCATTCTTCTTTCGCTTTCTTCAGTTTCTTTGCTATGTGTTAGATGCTCATAAAGACGCAAGGCATAGTATTCACCGTTTGACCGTTAAGAGAGTCATATGTTCAGCTGCTTTTGTTTTTATTCCTTCCTCATTTATTACACCATGTCAACCCGTCTCGTGTAATTTATTTATATGTTAAATTAGAATGAAATCATACAATGCTCGCCGGCCGAAGTGGCCGTGCGGTTAAAGGCGCTGCAGTCTGGAACCGCGAGACCGCTACGGTCGCAGGTTCGAATCCTGCCTCGGGCATGGATGTTTGTGATGTCCTTAGGTTAGTTAGGTTTAACTAGTTCTAAGTTCTAGGGGACTAATGACCTCAGCAGTTGAGTCCCATAGTGCTCAGAGCCATTTGTACCAGCCATACAATGCTCATGTTAAAAGGCAAATACTAGGGCAGGCACCTTATATAATTCAATTATTGTGAGCTCTTGGCGCCAGTTCAGTTCTATTTGTTGTTTTCTTTTATACTTTCTACAGTATCTGGCGACCCAATTTTTTTATTTTTGTTTATCATTATTTGAATAATTTGTTAGTAATTGTTAAATGAATCTGATAAAATTTCAATAATTATTGCACATGTAGTTTAATGCAGTTTCACTGACAAGGGAACCTCCCCATCGCACCCCCTCAGATTTAGTTATAAGTTGGCACAGTGGATAGGCCTTGAAAAACTGAACACAGATCAATCGAGAAAACAGGAAGAAGGTGTATGGAACTATGAAAAAAGAAGCAAAATATACAAACTGAGTAGTCCATGCGCAAGATAGGCAATTTCAAGGATAGCGTAAGATTAGGAGCGGCGTGGTCCCGCAGTTAGCGTGAGCAGCTGCACAACATAAGGTCCTTGGTTCAAATCTTCCCTCGAGTGAAAAGTTTATTTTCTTTATTTTCGCAAAGTTATGATCTGTCCGTTCGTTCATTGACGTCTCTGTCCACTGTAATAAGTTTAGTGGCTGTGTTTTGCGACCGCACCGCAAAACCGTGCGATTAGTAGACGAAATCGCAAGGTCATAGGTCAACCGATTCCTCCACAGGAAAACACGTCTGATATATTCTATACGACGCTGGTGACAGCATGTGTGTCACATGACAGGAATATGTTGTCGACCCACCTAGGCGAAAGGACGTGCCTCTCCAATGGGAACCGAAAACATTTGATCGCAAGGTCATAGGTCAACCGATTCCTCCACAGGAAAACACGTCAGATATATTCTATACGACACTGGTGACGGCATGTGCGTCACATGACAGGAATATGTTGTCGACCCACCTAACTTATACACTTGGCGAATGGGTGAAAAGGTTCTTCTACCTTGCCCGATTTAGGTTTTCTTGTGGATGTGATAATCACTCCCAAAAAAGTGATGAAAACATAAGAGTTTGTCACATAAACTGAAAATAAAAAATTAAACTTTTCACTCGAGTGAAGACTTGAACCAAGGGCCTCTCCTTCCGTAACTGCTCACGCTAACCACAGGACCACGGCGCTCCCGGGTACATTATCCTTGATGTTGCATATCTTGCGCATGGACTACTCAGTTTGTATATTTTGCTTATTTTTTCATAGTTCCACACAACTTCTTCCTGTTGTCTCGATTGATCTGTGTTCAGTTTTTCAAGGCCTATCGACTGTGCCAACTTATAACTAAATCTGAGGGGGGTGCGATGGGGAGGTTCCCTTGTGAGTAAACCACTTATATGTTGAACAGCACTCCTTGCATTTCATTTATAGAATTTAAATAAAATTCTCACCTCCTTCTCCCTCCCACATGAGGTATCTTGCACTATACATTCGCATCTGCTAAAGGAAGTGTTACATTTGTCGTACTCACACATGGAAACAATGTTGCAGTCGTCAAGATCATCTCGCACATACTGACAAGACTGTATAGTTTGCTGGTCCAGTCCTTCAGTCGTACCAAGGAGGTAACATCAGACAGAAAAATGCATATTATTGAGGTGAGGTGACCTTGGAGTCCGAGATGCACCCCATGTTCGACCTCTCCACACTGAGCAGTACTGCCGCATTGGATGCCGGTGCGACATCGTGTATGTATCACCTTCCCCAGCGTTGGTCAAGGTACCGTTGGCCATGGGTGAAATCTGAGTCAAGTGAGATGTGGACTTAATCGAAAAGTTTACACAAAAAATACGTTTGTAGCAATTGCGGCAAAATTTCACACTAAAATCAGTTGCGGCTCGTAACTACTCATTCGAAAGTATCATAGAAAGGGCTCATTTGCGCACACGTGTTCACTGAACGTTTTTGATTCCTTGGTCACACACTTCCCTCGACAAGACTGAATGGAAGGGCAACACCTCTGAAGATGCCCAGTGCAGGTCTGGACGAAACGTTAGGAACAGAAGAGTTTCGTGGACCACGACCTCAGACCCTGAGAGGTTTACAGCAGCAACGTCATCCGATGGTGAAAGCCTTCCGTCTATCAACTTTTTGCTGTACATAAATAATAAATCTACTGTGGCTCATAGCCTGGAGAAAATATTTTTATTTGACGCAATTTCAGTTTAAATTGGTGCTGTCACCAGGAACCAAGGCCCAGAGCATGTAAAGAGCGAGCGCTACCACTCAGCTACGGAGGTCCTGTTGTACTAACGAAATGAACAAAATGATTGAAATCACAATAAAAAGCGAGTACTGTCTGTTCGTCGGAGTTTGGGAGTGGGGGGTGGGGGGGGGGGTGAGGGGCGGGTGGCACCAAATGGTATGCCACTTTTGTGGGAAAATGTGGCCTCTGTTACAGTTTCAGATGGGAGATATAAAGCGTAATGGATTGCCATTATGTTAAAACCACTGTCCTCCATGACTGTCCACTGCTAGATATTCGACGAGCCCGGGCCATGCTTCGTCTCGGGAAAGTGCATACGACTGAGCTCGATTGGATGGACGTAGAGCCTAATAAAACTATCCAAGCACGAGTGCCAAAAACATTGCACATGTTATGAACGTGGTTTACAACGTTTCTGGAGTGTTCTACATGAACTGTTTTAGCTACGTAAGAAATGTCGATATTAGCCCAACTGTTTTCTTCGTAGCGTGGACAAGGACCATTTCCGGATAACGTTCCTATGCAGAACATCATGTAACAAGTGCCCTCTACAGCCTCTACAAGGATGCAATAGGAACTGTTTTCATGCACGTTAAGATAGACAGCACCACTTAATGTGTGGTAATACATAGTCAAAATTACTCCCATATTTTGGGACTGATGGTTGGGGACAGATGCGGAAGTCCCTCATTGCCGTCCTGATCAAGTTCTTGCAGGAGGTGCTTCGCCATTGTCTGCCAGCGACCTGCTACGAAGTGTTAGTGCTTGTGCAGTGTGCAGGGACTAAGTATGGTGCTCGGGGTCTTTGAACCAACACCTCTCCCGTTACTACTGGCCAAATACGACCGGTGACAATTTCGTCCTCCACCAGTATTCCAGGATTCAAAGTGTTAAATTTTTAGTGAACAGGTAAGAATTAAATGAAGAGGCACTAAAAAGAGAAGGCGAGGACAGAGTTATGCTGTAAATTATAATGGGAAGAATAGATTGGGTCACTGGGCGAGTACATGGGCATTCTATGATAGTTAAAAGCGACTATGGAAAGAGCTGTAGGAAGGTAAGTTGTACAGGCAAAAGAATACGAAAATCAGATAAGCTGTAACGAGGATAAGATGAAAAGGCTTGTTCATGTACTGGAAAAGATGGAGGACAGGGTAATATCAGTCAAAAAACCACTATCGAAGACTATCAGAAAGTAAGTTTCCCATACAATCAAAACTTGATAAGTCTTTGTAAAGGAGATCAAGCATATTTTCGCTGTTTGCTTTACTGATGCATATTTTGCTCGTTCACTCGCTGCTGGACCACATATGACTTCATTCTCATTTGCTACGTAGCGAGCAAGCCGTGAATATTACATAGCTGTGTAAGAGAACATTGCGAAAACGGCAGACACTACGGGGCTTTGCCACATATGCTTAGAATTTAAGAAGCAAGCAGCTACCGGACTTTCTATCACTGCAGCGACATTGTCCCTGTTTCAGATAAACATTTGGGAGGGATGCGGTATGTTTTAAAAGAAGATGCACCAGCGTTTCCCTTTGAATCCGCTGTACGAAGAATCATAGATGAACTGCCTCATGGATCAGTTCATGACCCAATGTTATACCTCCTCTATATTTCTGGCTTACTAAGGACACAAACACGTGGAGCAGATGGTCACGCGTGGCACAGTATCAAGTAGCCCTAAAAGTGCTGACGACGAGCCACATATTAGCGCCACCCACCATCCTTCTATTTGGAGTACCGATACAATAGGCTGCAGCAGCAAAGTACTTTGGAATTGTTCTCTAGAATAAACTCATCTGGCAAAAGTACAGCAAGAAACGTGTACAGCAAGACATCACAATGACTAACAAGGAGACCCACACAGCAGTCCTATTTTTGTATTTTTTTTATATATTTAGGTACGAAAAGTTCAGAACTCAAATATTATTGTGACAAAGCAGTTCGATGCAGCTATCAAAAATTCTCGTAGAAATCAGCATTGACGTTTTCGAAACATCTTGAATTCCTTAAATCGAGGTCGACTTCAACAGCCACGTAGATCTGCGCTAGAATTCTCGCCTTCCATGTGGGCGGCCTAGGTTAGATTCCTGGGTGATGCAAATTTAAACGTTAGTGCATGTTTTACGAACATTCCCGTGAGGCTTAAAGTACATAAAGACGGAAAAAAATGTCGGTAGCCCTCGAGACTAGTAACCAGTGGTCCGACTTTCATTTTGGCAATTATTTTTTTCGTTTCTTTTCTTTCTTTTTGCAGTTCAGTTCAAAGACCTACGTCATTTAAATACAAAATTCATTAAATAAATGCAAATTACTAAATAAGTAATTGACTTTTTACGAAAAAACCCACGTCTTCTTATTTATAAGTATGTATCGCACGCAAAAATCCAGTTTTCATTGCAAATATAAAGTTTTAATTACCCATCTTTACGAAAAGTTGTTTAAATTAAAAAATCTTTACGAGTTATATATTTTCTTAATTTTTACGTGTTTTACACTTCACTGAAAAGATAGAAGAACATGCATCTTTGTTTAAAAATTTTGGTGAACCGGGAATCCAACTCGGGGCACCCACATGGCAAGGGAGCATTCTGCCACAAAACTGCGCCGTCGTTTGAGAAAAATTACCACGATTTAGGGAACTGAAAGTAGTCGGAAGACTTCAAAGTCGATTTTCTCGATAATTTTTACAGTTGCACTGTACTGATTTCGGAGATCGACATTTTAGTTCTGAACCTCACGTACCATAAATAAGAAAAATTACAAAAATGCGACTGGCGTGTGATCTCCTTGAAAGAGCGCCTTACCTGCTGATCAGAGCAAAATACACTGACAAAAAGAAATCGCAGCACCAAGAAGGAGCTGTGCGACATAAACTAAAGTTGGCAGACGTGTCCCATAGTGCTTAGAGCCATTTGAACCATTTGAACCATGGTTTCTGCAATAATAATATAGCCTTCTTCAGAAGTCCTAAAAATGATGAAAATAACATCTAGACCAGTGATACAATCTACACATAAACTTCAGAATTAGGTAAGTGATAACATATTACTTACGTATATACTAATAAATGAAAAATATCTTAAACCCAGTGGCTGCGTCAAGACCAATAAAATAACTTCATCAGACATAAGCCTGTTTCGAACATAAGTGAAATTACATATGGCACCGTATGTCCTCTGCCACTACCTGCGTTATACTGGGCGCACGGTCGTCATATGTGCCGCACCCCGCACACCATAGGTGGCGCTCACCACAGCCGCACCGTTTATCAGGCAAATAGTCAAAATGTGGGACAATAAATTAATAACAAGCCTACATGTGCAAATGAAGGACCATATACTTAATACGCAAGTCCAACAGATGAAATACTGCTGCATACGATCATTAAAGTGGTAGAACATAGGACAAACAAGTACGTCTATAGCCGTAAGATAAAAAGAACATATGCCGTCGAGGATAGGTATGAATAAGAATGAGTCAACGTTTGCTGAACGCATCATCGGAGAACATACGCCCCAACTTGTTAACGACACCAAACTAATGTGTAAAGAAGCAAAGGGTATGAAATTAGATTTATTGGAGGAGGTGCAGATATACAAGCACAAAAAGTTTGACAACAGGAATTTACAGAATGATCAGTGTTGTCTGAAAAGTTCCAGCTTCCTTGAAGGTTTTCAGCCCGTTCTGGGCGTGGCAGATAGGTGCTAGTCGTTACTCGATTGTGCCAATGATTGTGTGATTATGATTTGATATAAACTAATGTTTCAGGACAATGCTCCAGTAGGGATTTATCATAAAGAGTCATGAGCTGCTTTTATGTTAACAGTGGTTCGTGTTGAGACAGATATGTTAATGTGCCCTTTGTCATCTTGTACGATGTTACCGCACTCATGCACTAGTGTGCTGCCGGCTGCGGTGGTCGTGCGGTTCTAGGTGCTCCAGTCCGGAGCCGCGCTGCTGCTACGGTCGCAGGTTCGAATCCTGCCTCGGGCATGGATGTGAGTGATGTCCTTAGGTTAGTTAGGTTTAATTAGTTCTAAGTTCTAGGGGACTGATGACCACAGCAGCTGAGTCCCATAGTGCTCAGAGCCAGCCACTAGTGTGCTAGTCGTAGAACTAATGTCAATCATAGGTAGTGTAGCTATGTTACAACGACTACAGTCGACTGGTAGAATTAGCCCTATAAGTTATTAGAGCGTATAATGTAAGCTGAAGTTATATTTGCATATGATGGTCTCGTTTATGAATCATGCATCAAATAGTGAGACGACAAACTTTGGTAGAACATTAACAATTTCATATAACACTCTAATGTTCGCATGCAACAGTGTTTCATCTGTTGGACTTGCGTGTTAATAAGTATATGGTCCTTCATATCCACATGTAGGCTTTTTATTAATTTATTGTCGTGTATATTGACTAGTTACCTGATAAACGGTGCTATGTATCTCACTGTGGTGAGCGCCTCCTATGGTACGCGGGGTGCGGCACATATGACGACCGTGCGCCCAGTATAACGCAGGTAGTGGCGGAGGACATACGGTGTCATACGTAATTTTACTTATGTTCAAAACAGGCTTATGTCTGTTGAAGGTATTATATTGGTCTTGACGCAGCGACTGGGCTTAAGATATTTTTCATTTATTAGTGTATATGTAAGTAATATGTTATCACTTACCTAATTCTGAAGCTTATGTGTAGATTGTATCACTGGTCTAGATGTTATTTTCATCATTTTTAGGATTTATGAAGAATGCTATATTATTATAGCAGAAACCATGGACAAGTTTTAAAATAAACATAATTTAGTGCAACTGTGGGCTGTTTTTCATTCGAGATTGGAACGTAGTCACTATACATGATTGCTGGTAGCGATGGTCATGAGAATGTACGGTCTCAAGAACACCACCAGGCTCCGGACTGCCACGTGGGACCGAGCGAGGTGGCGCAGTGGTTAGACACTGGGCTCGCATTCGGGAGGACGACGGTTCAATCCTGCGTCCGGCCATCCTGATTTAGGTTTTCCGTGATTTCCCTAAATCGCTCCAGGCAAATGCCGGGATGGTTCCTTTCAAAGGGCACGGCCGACTTCCTTCCCTGTCCTTCCCTAATCCGATGAGACCGATGACGTCGCTGTCTGGTCTCCTTCCCCAAAAAACAACAACAACTGCCACGTGGCACTACCTAGAGGGAAGACCATCGTGTTCGGCGTTTGGCTTTGGAACGTCGTGTTGATTCTGCAGCAGCAATTTGAGCAGCAGTTGGCTCCACAGTGACACAACGAACTGTTACAAACCGATTACTTCCATCAAGAACACCTCCGAGCCAGACGCCATGTAGCGTGCATTCCAGTGACCCCAAAGCTCCGCCAGTTGTTACTTCAGTGGTGTCAAGCGAGAGCTCATTGGAGAACAGGATAGAGGTCTGTTGTGTCTGATGAAAGCTGGTTCTGCCTCGGTGCCAGTGTTGGCTGTGTATTGGTTGGAAGGAGGCCAGTTAAGGGCCTGCAACCAACCGGACTGCGTGCTATACACATTGGACCTACTCCAGTATTTATGGTCTGGGGTGTGATTTCGTATGACAGCAGGGGCTCTCTCGTGGTTATCCCACGCACTCTGACTGCAAATTTGTACGTCAGTCTGACGATTCGACCTATTGTGGTGCCATTCGTGAACATCATTCCTGGGGGTGTTCCGCAACAGGATAACGCTCGCCCACATACCGCTGTTGTACGTGCCCTACAGAGTGTCGACATGTTGCTCTGTTCTGCTGTATAACCACATCTGTCTCCAGTCGAGTTCATGTGGGACATCATCGGACGACAACTGCAGCGTCATCAGCAAACAGCATTAACCGTCCCTATATTCACCGGCTACGTGCAATAGACACTGAACTCTATCCCGCAAACTGACATCTGGCACCAGTACAACACAATGTATGCACGTTTGCATGCTTGCATTCAACATTCTGACGGTTACATCGGTTATTAATGTACCAGCATCTCATATTTTCAATGGCTCATCTTGCACTTACATTACCCTGTGATTTTGCAACGTTATTCACTTACATATGTTACCTAGACAAAGTGTATTCGCGAAACTTCATTACTCTACATTAATTATGTTTATTTTTTTCGTCAATGTACACTACTGGCCATTAAAATTGCTACACCACGAAGATGACGTGCTAGAAGAAGATGCTGTGATATGCAAATGATTAGCTTTTCAGGGCATTCACACGAGGTTGGTGGCGGTGGTGACACCTACAATGTGCTGACATGAGGAAAATTTCCAACCGATTTCTCATACACAAATAGCAGTTGACCGGTGTTGCCTGGTGAAACGTAGTTGTCATGCCTCGTGTGAGGAGGAGAAATGCGTACCATCACGTTTCCGACTTTGATAAAGGTCGGATTGTAGCCTGTCGAGATTGCGGTTTATCGTATCGCGACATCGCTGCCCGCGTTGGTCGAGATCCAACGACTGTTAGCAGAATATGGAATCGGTGGGTATAGGAGCGTAATACGGAACACCGTGCTCGATCCCAACGGCCTCGTATCACTAGCAGTCGAGATGACAGGCATCTTATCCGCATGGCTGTAACGGAGCGTGCAGCCACGTCTCGATCCCTGAGTCAACAGATGGGGACGTTTGCAAGACAACAACCATCAGCACGAATAGTTCGACGACGTTTGCAGCAGCATGGACTATCAGCTCGGAGACCATGGCTGCGGTTACCCTTGAAGCGGCATCACAGACAGGAGCGCTGCGATGGCGTACTCAACGACGAACCTGGGTGCACGAATGGCGAAACGTCATTTTTTCGGATGAATCCAGGTTCTGTTTAGAGCATCATGATGGTCACATCCGTGTTTGACGACATCGCGGTGAATGCACATTGGAAGCGTGTATTCGTCATCGCCATACTGGCGTATCACCCGGCTTGATGGTATCGGGTGACATTGATTACACGTCTAGGTAACCTTTTGTTCGCACTGACGGCACTTTGAACAGTCGACGTTACATTTCAGATGTGTTACGGCCTGTGGCTCTACCCTTCATTCGATCCCTGCGAAACCCTACATTTCAGCAGGATAATGCACGACTGCATGTTGCAAGTCCTGTACGGGCCTTTTTATCTGGATACAGAAAATGTTCGACTGCTGCCCTGGCCACCACATTCTCCAGATCTCTCACCAATTGGAAACGTCTGGTCAATGGTGGCCGAGCAACTGGCTCGTCACAATCCGCCAGTCACTACTCTTGATGAACTGTGGTATCGAGTTGAAGCTGCATGGGCAGCTGTACCTGTACACACCATCCAAGCTGTGTTTGACTCAATGCCCAGGCGTATAAAGGCCGTTATGACGGCCAGAGGTGGTTGTTCTGGGTATTGATTTCTCAGGATCTATGCACCCAAACTGCGTGGAAATGTAATCACATGTCAGTTCTAGTATAATATATTTGTCCGATGAATAACCATTTATCATCTGCATTTCTTCTTTGTGTAGCAATTTTAATGGCCAGTAGTGTAATAACTGTTACGCCATTGTAGCCCTAACATCTACCTGGTGTTCGGTAGACTAGTGATGAAGTACTGATGTATAAGATGGGACTGCCAGTCATAGGGACTGTGCCCACTGCGAAACAAAGCACTCAGTCGAATATATCACTTCCGCGGACTGCTTCCGGAGACTTTTCTGCACGAGGCCGCGGATGATCGAGAAGCCCTGGAAGAAGCGTTCCAAGCAGCGCTATGAGCGCTCAACAGTGTCCGAGGTTCCACTCGCAAGGCCACTTGGAAGAAGAAGCGAGGACGGAGACTTCTATAAGCGATCGGCAGCCTTGTTTGCCAGAGAGTAGAGCTATGAGTTTTCGACTGTTTTTCAAACAAAACAATATATCCGATACAGGACATAACCGAACACGGGAGATGAAATAAAGCTTATCACGCTTCTAGTAGGCACCGATACAAGGTAATAAATGCACTATCCTACGTACTAAAGGTGAGATGCGCCGAGTCACACAAATTCAGGTCACCTTCCTGAAGCAAGAAGGTTATCAGTATTTTATAGTAAGTACGAAGGAGTGGGCCTGTGACTTTGCAGAAAGCTTCCGTCACTTAGCACCATATTATGAGCCTCCAGGCAGGTGACCGCTAGAGGACATAAGAAAATGCGAGAAATGTATGGGTATCATATATGACAGTCACAACTTTTCAATCGATGCCAATGAAGGCTGCATTTCTCTTACCTACCAATTGCACGGTTAAGGTCTGAGGTTATATGTTTGAGGACACATGCGGCGAGCGAAATTCATCGTCGCCTTTATCTAATGAAAGAGTTAGACCTCGCGTGTATACATATGCTGCGTTGTTTGTGCAGGCAATTTAGTAAAGTCTTCTAAACGACGATGATGAGACGTGCTACATGTCTTCCGTAGTAGGTTGATGTGGAAATAGCGACTGTTTATGGTAGAAGAGAGAAATCAAAACAGCTACCTGTGACAGGCTCGTTTATTTTCTTCCAACACGTGTCTCGAGAGCCTACACTCTCACTCTCTTTGGATTAAAGGAGAATTTCTTTTTCTGGATGTTGCCAGGCATCTGACTCACGTTTCTCATCACGTGATTGAAGTTTGAAGGCCCAATGGTTACAGGAAAAGAGGTAAAGAGTCACTGGAGGACTGAGTTTGACAGCCTATCATCGGCAAAGTACAGGGTGGCGCACGAAATGTTGTTTCTTTCACAATTTACGACGCTCATTAGATATCCCGCTGGGATCTCTACAGCAGTACCAGCAGAGCTTGGACAAACAAATGAGTTACGAAATGACGTGTAATTCACGATACTGCCGCTAGGAGACTAGTAAGCAGCAATGGCTGACAATGGAAGACTGACGACACAGCAACGATCGGCAATTGTGTTACTTTTTCATGAAACGAAAAGCCTTGTTGTGACTCAGAGGCGTTTTCGACAACAGTTTAACACCCGATGGGTCCCTTGCAAGGAGACCACCTGATGGGTCCCTTGCAAGGAGACCATCCACAGGTTGTACGATAAATCTGTACAGGAACGAACAGTATTGGAAGCGAAGCGACCTGAAGCGACCTCGGCCTACAGTAAGCCTGTTTGTTCGCCGGAGAATATTGAAGCGGTACGAGTTACTGTACAGAGAAGTCCCGGGAAATGGTGTAGAAAGGCAGCAGTGCAACTGGGAATATCCAGACGCTCCGTTCAACGCATTCTTAAAAGTGACCTCCATATGTACCCATACAAGATGACCTATGCACAGAAGCTCACTGAAGAACACGAGCAGCAGAGACTATTGTTTGCTCAGTGGGCGGAAGATAGGGAAGAAACTCTCAGCAACCTTTGGTTTTCAGACGAGGCGCATTTTCATTTAGACGGTGTGGTTAACAAACAAAATGTATGCTTTTGGGCCACTGGAAACCCACGAGTGCTTCATGAACGACAACACTATGCTCCGAGGATTACAGCGTAGGCAGTAATTTCCAGTCACGGACTTACTGGACCCTTTTTCTTTGAAGAAACTGTGAACACCGAGCGTTATTTGAGCATGCTTCGCAATAGCTTCATTCCACAGCTTCCTGCTACTGCCTTGCCCTTCAACACGCAGTGGTTCATGCAAGATGGAGCAAGGCCACATACTGCAAACACTCTGTTGGAGTTTTTACACGAGCATTTCGACATGCGGATCATTTCACTCAGGTTTCCAGGTTGCTTCAATGACGGACAAAATTGGCCCCCCCCAATAGTCCAGACCTCAATCCATGTGACTTTTTTCTTTGGGGGTACCCAAAGGAAAAAATTTTCCCGAAACGTCCACGTGATTTAATGGAACTCAGAAGACTTATTCTTCAAGCTTGCAGTGAAATTAAGGAAGACATGGGCCATAGTGTAATCACTAACTTCAGTGTTCGTTTGAAGGAAGTTAGGAAACGAAAGGGTGGACATATTGAGCATGTGCTGAGTTAGAACAAATGTCCATGGACGGCTCTTCATTGTGGTATATGTTCCTTTCAGATTATATTGACAATTAAGTTTATATTCAAAAACAAAATGGTAACACATTTCGTGCGCCACCCTGTAAGTAGATATAGAGGACAAGTTCAGATAGGACAAAGATGGAATATAATATGAGCAGTATTTTCCTTCGTAAAGGAAGTGATCTAGGTAAATAACAGATAACGAAGTCATGCCTGTGTTTTGAACTCAGCCTTCCTGAATGTAGATCCACTGCCTTAATCACTGGGCCACTTCAGTGGGTAATAAACCAGTGGGGGCATAGGGCGGTACTGAGTAGAGGGAGAGCGCAGGATGGTTTTAGTTTGGTTTTAATGAGTTCATACACTGCCACTGAACTGGTGCTTACCAGGTGTCACAATTCTAATGCGTGTTCTACGTCGATTGTTAGAGGCTCTGGCGTTTTCGTAGCGTATTTATTTATTTTCTCTGGAAAAATTAGGAGACTAAGGCATTCTGCAAATTTTATATTATTGTTCATCATGGCTCTTGTTACATGAGCTTTCACGTTTAGTATAAAATCTAATATTCGGATGTAGTTGTGGGAGAAACAGTAAGAACATTAACAGCTATAGCAGAAAATATTACAGTTTATGTTTGTTTGCGAAGAATACAAGCCGGCCGTGGTGACCGTGCGGTTCTAGGCTCTTCAGTCCGGAATCGCGGGACTGCTACGGTCGCAGGTTCGAATCCTGCCTCGGGCATGGATGTGTGTGATGTCCTTAGGTTAGTTAGGTTTAAGTAGTTCTAAGTTCTAGGGGACTGATGACCTAAGATGTTAAGTCTCATAGTGCTCAGAGCCATTTTGAACCATTTTGTGAAGAATACAAGAAGAAAGATAATTTACTTGCAGATAGAATTAGACTGTGATAAGAGACCTAAGAGAAGAAAATAGGTACTGGAGCAAGAAGAAAATAAAAAAACAAAAGGAAGTGACAGACTGAAAAACGAAGAGAGAAAAGGGCACAATTGGGGGAAAAAATGAGCACTTGCTGTTCGACAAAGAGAAATACAAATATATGATGATGATAAAACGAAGTGCTTGAGGTCTCTGGTAAATGCAGCAGGGTACTAAACAGTGCACAGAATGCAGAGCAGTTTGTTGCTATGTCGTTGTTTTTGTTTTTGTTTTACAGATGGCAACAGTTATTAGATAAGTGAAAACTCGTCCTACGTCTATGATGAGATGGCAGATACTTCGTCTATGATGCGAGGAGCTGGAAGGTGTGCACACTGAGGGGTCGATGAAAAACACGTAGCCTGTGGCAGTCTTGTAACTTGTCTGGTCAAGCAGACGCAACGGTCATAAGCAGTCATAGTTAGTTCTAACCCTGTACAGTTTGACGCATGCACGCTGTGTTGGATTACATCGCAATAGAGAAGTATAGGAGTAACTGCGCAAATTTGCGTTTCAATCCTGTGTAAATATGTTCCGAAATTTCTCGAGGACGCAGAGGAAAGTGGAAGTCATGTTGCAGTTGCCAATGCAATTTGCTGCTTAGCTGAGGTACTCGCCGAGAGCTACATCTCAAATTCTTCGCCGTTCCCTGATCTCCTATTGGAGTACCGTCCTAAAGAATGAGCGACAAGTCTTCAAGAAATTCAGGGACTTGTAACTTCTGATGAAATACTAAAATTACATGGGATTTGAATACTTTTCATTTCAAGTTCACATCTTACGCCTGTCTGAGCACTGAAGACAGGTTCTTCTGGATGATGGCAGTTTTGATATCTTCATGTCTGCCACTTGATGTAAAGTTGACCAGCAGGTGAAAGTAATGGTGCATTTCAAGTAGCAGCAGCAGTAATTTTATTTACCTGTAGATATCTTTTAGAAGGATGTTGGGCACGTCATGGTATTAAAATTTAAGAATAACAGAAGTAAAGGAATTATTTATAGAAGCATTTGCATACTTGCCAGTCCAGTTTGATGAGGATGGGACAGGCAATAGGCCGTGGCCTTATAGTAGAACCGTCCCGGCATTTGCCTGATGTAATTTAAGGAAACCACTGAGAATCCTAATCAGGTTGGCTGGATGCAGAATAGAGTCTCCACGCCGGCCGCAGTGGCCGTGCGGTTCTAGGCGCTTCAGTCTGGAACCGCTCGACCGCTACGGTCGCAGGTTCGAATCCTGCCTCGGGCATGGATGTGTGTGATGTCCTTAGGTTAGTTAGGTTTAATTAGTTCTAAGTTCTAGGGGACTGATGACCTCAGATGTTAAGTCCCAAAGTGCTCAGAGCCATTTGAACCATTTTTTTAGAGTCTCCACCATCCCGAATATGAAGCCAGTCTGCTCTTTCGGTTTATCCGTAGTGGACAATACTGTTTTACGTTGAACGTATTAAATAACGTAAAAGGCTGTTGCTACGGTGTTCATTCATTTCTCAATGCCAATCACTGTACACACTACACATACGTTTTCCGTACAATAACACTACGCACACTATCAACTGATGTCAGGGCCATAGCGAAGATGTCTTTGCATTTTGGGTATCACAGTTTCCCATATACCAGCTTGAAAACAAAAGCTTTTCAAGGTGTCCAATGGCTTAAGAGCTTCAAGGTATGTCATACTACAGGACCATATAAATATTTTATATGACGAGTCAGTACGTGTAGTATTGCGATGTACTGATTAGTTTCCTTTCCTTGTAGGACTTAATAATGGGATAACGTAGTCTCGAAACACGTGGTAAAAATATATGTTTTACAACTGGAGCATAACACTCTCAGTACCGATTCCTGAGGCAGTTGTACGATGGCTTCGTACAGAGACCGACTGGTAAATGAACACACAAGGTGTAGTTAAAATCCCTAGTGACTTGAACGGCTCTTTCGAATGAGGGCGACTATTATTTCGGTTATTATTCTTATGGCTCTTTTCTGTAGTTTGTGAAGTGTTCTCATATTTTTTCCATTTGTTCCCCAGAAAGTTGTTCCCATCATGCTTTCTCTACAAAAGGATACAATGTCTACACGCCGATGACAGATGCTGTTAAAGGTTTAATGAGACACAGCTGACATTAGCAGTAGCAAGACTTGCTTTTTACGAAAAGAGGCTACGTTAATTTACTGCACTGATGATAATAATAATTTCGTGAGGCTCACTGGCCTGGAGCAAGTCTTTCAATTGGCCGCCACTTCGGTGACTTGCCTGCTCCTAACCTACCCCAGTTATTCAACAGATGAAAGGGGATACACAGTTTAACGTGGACTCCGATCCACGCGTCGTTCCTGGTGATTGCTCACGCCGTTGAGAGGTGAAGACTGGGTTAAAGCGCAGACTGAAAAATACAAGGTCCAACGGGGATACGATCCCGCGACTTCATGGTTTCCATTTTTGCTTTTTTTTGCCTCATTTGATCTGAACGGACGTCACATGACACCCGTTCAGGTTCGTCACTGAATACTTCACACAGTTTTTTTTATTTTATTTTTTATAGGGGACACGCAGCTCACTGACCAAACACGCTGAACTACCGTCCTCGCGTCCAGGCCCGACGACTGTACCGATGAAGCCGTTGTAGTTCTGGGCGGCGACCAGAAGGTTCTGCAGCGACTACAGTGTTGCCAACTTCTGGGTAGGAGGCCGCGATTGGAATTGTGAGTTAACGAGCATTGCGCTATCATTTAAATATATGGCCGAAAGCGTCAGCGTACAGGAATTGTAAAACGAACCCTGTCGTCCAGGACCGCGTGCCACAAAGGGCGCAGATTCACCACGAGGCCTAAGTGCTGTAGTGTCCGAGTGAGACAGACGAGAACCTACGTCATAGAGAAACCCAGTAGAAGTCGTTTGTGGCCGACGAGACGTAGCAGCGTTAAATATGGCGGACCTAAGATCGGCTATAGAGGGAAACATTTATGGAAACTAGTTAATTCTGTAGTAGTGCAGGGAATGAAGCTACAGTAATTTTAATCTACCATCCTTCATAAATTTTCATGATGATTGCAATAAAACTTGAATATTGATCATCTCTATAATAGTTTAGGATTTACTGTTAAAGTGAAATTAACGAGTTTTGAAACAAACACCTGAATGCTAAAATCTGAACGCTTTGGTCGATCTTAACGATCGACATTTCATATAGAAGCGCATCATTAAAATATAACGTTGTAAATATCAACTCTGTAACTTTATTTGTTTAAAAGATATAGTAAATTTAAATTATCAGTATTTACAGTTAAGCATCAGCTCGTCATTTCCTCAACACAAAACTCATTGAACGATGACAGCATGACATATTATTGAATCATTAGGTAATAGAATATTTGTTGTAAAGTTTAGTGCGTAATAGTTACTTTTGTTCTTTGTTTGTTTATCAGAAAGCACATTGATGCAAGGCTACTGGCTGTGACATTCAAAGTTAAGAAGGAAATTGTATTGGTTTTATGTGAATGAATTTAACAATGGATATTATTGTTACTTTATTTCAAACGTGAAAGTGGTCAAGCTTTGATTATTTAAATACGCTAAATGTAAAATAATGTAGAATAAGCATTAGCCAGTCAGATGGACGGCTTCAGGAAAGGGAACTGCCCTAGTCAGTTGAGCGAAAATATTCGGCGCGCTGGAAACGCGGCCGGGGACTTGCAAAGAGACAGTGCTGGTGCAGACTCGAAATCGGACATTTCGGCTGGAGACACAAAAGGGTTCGGATGCTAACGCGAAAGCGGACGGTCGGTTATTAGGCAGCTAGGGAGTGAAACGACTTAGAAAATTTCGCGTTGTGTAGTATCCCGGGATTTAGTCTCTGAGCGGTGAGCAGCCGCGCGCCTGGTGTGAACTCTAACTTTTCGCGTAGATAACTTGTATTTTGCGATGAGATTTGAATGATTGAAGTGTGAAATCGATATGCGCTCGAGTGTAACAGTAACTCTAACTACGACCACTTTCGCTATTAGTTTGCTTTGTGATTTTACATTATTCTAACTATACAGCAGATGTGTGAACTACATCATTTATGGGTCGTTAATTTACAGTACTGGCCATTAAAATTGCTACACCACGAAGATGACGTGCTACAGACGCGAAATTTAACCGACAGGAAGAAGATGCTGTGATATGCAAATGATTAGCTTTTCAGAGCATTCACACAAGGTTGGCGCCGGTGGCGACACCTACAATGTGCTGACATGAGGAAAATTTCCAACCGATTTCTCATACACAAACAGCAGTTGACCGGCGTTGCCTGATGAAACGTTGTTGTGATGCCTCGTGTAAGGAGGAGAAATGCGTACCATCACGTTTCCGACTTTGATAAAGGTCGGATTGTAGCCTATCGCGATTGCGGTTTATCGTATCGCGACATTGCTGCTCGCGTTGGTTCAGGAGAGTAATACGGATCGCCGTCCTGGATCCCAACGGCCTCGTATCACTAGCAGTCGAGATGACAGGTATCTTATCCGCATGGCTGTAACGGATCGTGCAGCCACGTCTCGATCCCTGAGTCAACAGATGGGGACGTTTGCAAGACAACAACCATCTGCACGAACAACTCGACGACATTTGCACCAGCATGGACTATCAGCTCGGAGACCACGGCTGCGGTTACCCTTGACGCTGCATCACAGACAGGAGCGCTGCGATGGTGCACTCAACGACGAACCTGGGTGCACGAATGGCAAAACGTCATCTTTTCGGATGAATCCAGGTTCTGTTTACAGCGTCATGATGGTCGCATCCGTTTTTGGCGACATCGCGGTAAACGCACATTGGAAGCGTGTATTCGTCATCGCCATACTGGCGTATCACCCGGCTTGATGGTATGGAGTGCCATTGGTTACGCGTCTCAGTCTCCTCTTGTTCGCATTGACAGCACTTTGAACAGTGGACGTTACATTTCAATGTGTTACGACCCGTGGCTCTACCCTTCATTCGATCACTGCGAAACCCTACATTTCAGCAGGATAATGCACGACCGCATGTTGCAGATCCTGTACGGGCCTCTCTGAATACAGAAAATGTTCGACTGTGCCTTGGCCAGCACATTCCCCAGATCTCTCACCAATTGAAAACGTCTGGTCAATGGTGGCCGAGCAACTGGCTCGTCACAATCCGCCAGTCACTACTCTTGATGAACTGTGGTACCGTGTTGAAGCTGCACGGGCAGCTGTACCTGTACAGGCCACACAAGTTCTGTTTGACTCAATGCCCAGGCGTATGAAGGCCATTATTACGGCCAGAGGTGGTTATTCTGGGTACTGATTTCTCAGGATCTATGCACCCAGATTGAGTGAAAATGTAATCACGTGTCATTTCTAGTACAATATATTTGTCCAATGAATACCCGTTTATTATGTGCATTTCTTCTTGGTGTAGCAGTTTTAATGGCCAGTAGGGTAGTTCCCGATATAATTATTACGTTTATTATATGTGAACTGTGTGTTTCGCAAACTTGCCATCAGCCAGACAATTTAACCAAAGGGTCACAAGTGTCAAATTTATGGCGTATAATGCGACACGTGCGGTTCAACCCCTAGACGAGTTTGAGCCAAGGGATTTCGACGAAGAGGAACCGCATGTGAGCCCGAACATCTTTGGGGTGTTAGCTCGCAGGATCGGCGGCACCGTTGAGGCGGTGGGTAGAATAACAAGTAGCAGGTGGCAGGTGGCAGAGGTGCGGTGGAGGTGTCGGCGTTTGGCTTGGCACGCGCCGCTGGCACGCCGAGGTCTGGGCGCTCAGCTGTGGCGAGTCCGCCGCGGATAAGAGAGGCGGCCGCTTGGCCGCGCTTACCCGATGAGCTGGCAGCGGTTTCGTGACCCATCCCTAACCCAGTTTACGTCCTCCGCATACTCGTGCGGTAAATTCGAGGGCGAGAACCCGCGTCTGGCGCTGAGAGGACTAATATCGCGAAACTTTGTTTTATTATGGACATCTTTCACAATAAAGTCACACATAACTGTAAAGTATCCGTTGCAATTGTGGCATGTACTAAGCTGATCAGACAATAAGGACCGTGGAGCGCAGTGTATTGAGTATATGCATCACACACTCTTACAACAGCCGAGCATACCTGCCATGGCAGAACATTGCTTTGGTACCGCTGACCATTAATCATGGTCCTCCACAGGGTTCAGTTTTGTCACCAGTTCTGTTCAACTTACACACATCTGATCTCCCTGTAACAGGATCGAGGAAGGTCATTCATGAGGACGGTCTGGCTTCGGTCACTCGACAGAGAAGTCTTGAAGCAGGTGAGGAGGTACTCCGTACAGATCTAAGTACAGTGGATGAATGCTTCAAAAAGTGGAGGGTAACTCGAAATTCAACGAAGACTCATGGTAGTTGCCTTCGTCTTAACACTAGAATGACCTATGCAAAGTTAATGTAGTCTTTAGTGATCAAGTACCCCACAACCAAGACTTTAGAAAATACACTGACGGAGAAAAAATCGCAACACTAAGAAATAATTATGTAGAGTTACCAAATTTCAGAAATATTTTTGTCTAGGTAACATATTGGTCGAAGTAGAGAAGATATAAAATGTAGACTGGCAATGGCAAGGAAAGCGTTTCTGAAGAAGAGAAATTTGTTAACATTCAGTATTGATTTAAGTGTCAGGAAGTCGTTTCTGAAAGTGTTTGTATGGAGTGTAGCCATGTATGGAAGTGAAACATGGACGATAAATAGTTTGGACAAGAAGAGAATAGAAGCTTTCGAAATGTGGTGTTACAGAAGAATGCTGAAGATTAGATGGGTAGATCACATAACTAATGAGGAGGTATTGAATAGAATTGGGGAGAAGAGGAGTTTGTGGCACAACTTGACTAGAAGAAGAGATCGGTTGGTAGGACATGTTCTGAGGCACCAAGGGATCACCAATTTAGTACTGGAGGGCAGCGTGGAGGGTAAAAATCGTAGAGGGAGACCAAGAGATGAATACACTAAGCAGATTCAGAAGGATGTAGGTTGCAGTAAGTACTGGGAGATGACAGGATAGGGTAGCATGGAGAGCTGCATCAAACCAGTCTCAGGACTGAAGGCCACAACAACAACAACAGGTAACATATTTAAGTAATTAACATTGCAAGATCACAGATCAATGTAAGTATGAGATAAGTCATTACAAATGTAAAATGCGTGTATGTTAACAACCGATGTAAATATCAGTAAGTTGAATGCAAGCATGCAAACTTACATGCATTGTGTTGTACATGTGCCAGACGTCAGTTTGTGGGATATAATTCCATGCCTGTTGCACATGGTCGGTCAGTACAGGTATGGTTAATGCTGTCTGTGGATGTTGTCGTCCAATGATGTCCCATATGTGTTTGATTGGAGACAGCTCTGGTCATCGAGCAGGCCAAGGGGTATGTCAACACTATGTAGAACATGCAAGGGTACAACAACGGTATGTGGGTGAGCGTCATACCGCTGGAAAACACCCCCTAGAATGTTGTTCATCAATGGCAGCATAACAGGTCGAATTAGCAGACTGACGTGCAAATTTGCAGTCAGGTTGCGTGGCAATACCAAGAGAGCGCTCCTGCTGTCGTACTAAATCGCACCCGAGACCTTAACTCCGAGTGCAAGTCCAGTGTGTCTAACATGCAGACGGGTTGGTTGCAGGCCTCCAACTGGCCTCCTTCTAACCAACACACGGCCATCGCTGGCACCGATGCAGAACTAGCTTTCATCAGAAAACACAACAGATCTCCACCCTGCCCTCCGATGAACTCTCGCTTGACACCACTGAATCCGCAAACGGGGGTGATTTGGGATCATTGGAATGTACACTATAGGGCGTCTGGCCCGTAACTCTCCTTGACGTAACAGATTTGTAACAATTCGTTGTGTCACTGTGGTGCCTAATGCTGCCCACATTGCTGCTGCAGAACCGACACGATACGGCAGAGCCATACGCTGAAAACAATGGTCTTTCCACTTAATAGTGCCACGTAGCTGTCCGGAGCCCGGTCTTATTGCTGTACATTCTCGTGACCACCGCTGCTAGCAGTCATGTACAGTGGCTACATTCCTGCCAAGTCTCTCTGCAGTGTCGCGGAAGAAACACGACCTCGTTAAAGCTCAGTGAGGTGCTGATAACAGTATCTTTGTCGCTTTAAAGGCATTCTTCACTAATCTAAACTCACCACGTCCAATCTCAAAGCTAACTCTCATGACCGTGCAGCGTGTATTTAAAGTAAACCTGACTTGCATCCTCATAGTGGCGTTACTCGCGGCACTCTTATGCAACTGGCGCGAAATATTAACAGACACCATCTTTCAGATGTAGAAACACACCTATCAACTTTCGTTATGTCTGACAACTCCTTCTAGGTGTTGCATTTTTCCCCATTAGTGTATTTAGATGTAATACTTGATACAACCTTGTCCTACAAGAAGCACATACAAAACACCACACCAAAGCATAGATCGCGCAATACCATCATATAGAAGCTGAGTAGTACCTCATTGAGCGCAAGAACTACAACGCTACCACGCATTTCCTTCACAGGACTAGTACGGGTCATGGCATCTGCGCGGAAAGCCGCCATCGATGGGGAAAGCTTTGTCTACTCAAGGCCATTGTGGCCAGACTATCGAACACCTTGTAAACAGCTGTAGCAGACGAACTGACCCAGGCAACGGGGAGGATTTCTTTGAAGTAACAGAGGCAACCCCTCGAATGGATTGAAAATTTAGATATTAATTTGTAGATTTACTGTTTCAATTGTATTTATTTTGTTCATGTATGTTGGCTACACTTCAGTTAGTATGCTAATTGCAAAGTAATTAAACATAGAGGCGAGGCCTCCGGTCCAGAATGTATACCAGTCAGGTTCCTCGCAGAGTATCTTGATACAGTAGCTCCGCACTTAACAATCATACACAACTGCTTGCTCGTCTAAAGATCCGTACCTAAAGACTAGAAAGTCACACAGGTCACACCAATACCCAAAAAAGGATATGGGAGCAAATGGTTCAAATGGCTCTGAGCACAATGGGACTTAACATCTGATGTCATCAGTCCCCTAGAACTTAGAACTACTTAAACCTAACTAACCTAAGGACATCACACACATCCATGCCCGAGGCAGGATTCGAACCAGCGACCGTAGCAGCAGCGCGGTTCCGGACTGAAGCGCCTAGAACCGCTCGGCCACTGCGGCCAGTGAAACGGGAGCAATCCGCTGAATTACAGACCCTTTACAGATTTCCAGTAGGATTTTGGAACATATATTGTATTCGAACATTATGAATTACTTCGAAGAAAACTATTTATTGACGAACAGCCAACACGGATTCAGAAAATATTGTTCTTGTGAAACAAAACTAGCACTTTATGCTCACGAAGTAATGAGTGTTATCGGAGGGGGATGTCAAATTGATTCCATATTTTTACATTTCCCGAAGGCTTTTGATACCGTTCCGCGCAACCAACTTCTAATCAAATTGCGTGCCTATGGACTTTGCTCTTAGTTGTGTGACTGGATTCGTGATTTCGTATCAGGAAGGTTTCAGTTCGTAGTAATTGATAGAGAGTCATCGAGTAAAACAGATGTAATATCCGCCGTTTCCCAAGGAAGTGACAATTTGAGCAGCCATTTTAGATCCTTTGCAGATAATGCTGTGACATAGGATCTTTTAAGGTATTCAGATGATCAGAACCAATTGAAAAATCATTTAGACGAGATATCTGCATGGTACAAATGTGGTAATTGACTCTAAATAATGAAAAGTGCGAAGACATCCACATGTGTAGTAAATCCGCTAAATTTCGGTTATACGATAAAACACACAAATCTAAAAGCTGTAAATTCAGCTAAATACTTCGGGATTACAATTACGAAAAAGTTAAATTGGAACGATCACATAGATGATGTTTTGGGCAAAGCAACCTAAAGACATCGGTTTATTAGCAGAATTAGCAGAACACTTAGAAAATGTGACAGGTGTACTGGAGAGACTGGATACAGTTAGCTTGTCCGCCCCCTTATGGAGTACTGCTGTGCGGTATGGGATCCGCATCAGATAGATTTGACGGAGGACATCGAAAAAGTTCAAAGAAGTGCAACTCTCTTTGTATTATCGCGAAATCAGGGAGAGAGTGCCACAGAATGTGATGCGCGAATTGGAGTGGCAATCATTAACGCAAAGGCGTTTTTAGTTGCGGCACTATCGTCTCATGAAATTTCAGCCACAAGCTTTCTCCTCCGGATGTGAAAATATTTTGTTGACGTTCAGTTACATAGGGAGAAGTGATCGTCGTAATAAGATAAGGAAAACCAGAGCTCGCATGGAAAGATCTAAGTGTTCGTTTTTCCGGCGCGCTATTCGAGAGTAGAACGGTAGAGGAATAGCTTGAAGCTAGTACGATGAACCCCCTGCCAATCACCTAACTGTGAAGTGCAGAGTAATCATGAATATGTAGATGTACATGTAGAGATACTGGCGTGCACTTCTAGCTATTAGGAAAATGTTACTAAGAAAGCAGCTAACACCGAAACTTCCAGATGTCAGACACTCAGATCAGTGCCAAATGCTGTAAGTCGATAGAGCATCAACGATAACTCCGATTTCGCTTATACTATGTGGTGTGGTCCAGTATAACGGGCATAGACGTTAATTAAAAGAAACACCAGAACTACGGAGCAAAGGAATAGCATAACTGTACCTAACATGCATACCTTCGGTAGGGAAGTTGGTAGGTCATTTTACTGTATTATGCGTGAAAGTGTGATATGGCACTATTAATACTTCCGCAAGTGTGGTGCAATTGTTTCTTCATTCTACTATTCCAATTGTTTATGTTTATTCTGTGAAATGTCCGACAGAACAGCACACCATCTACAAACATAAACTCTATAGGCTTGCTATTTTCAACACAAAGTGAATCCAGACCGCCTAGAGAATATTGCTACAAACTCGAAAAAGTCCTTTTACATGTCAGGAAAATGTTCACCCATGTAACTGCTTCACGGGTAATGTTAAAATTTTCATCAGTGGGATTTGAACGCAGGACCTTTGGCATGACGACTTACACTCTACCTACTCACCCTCACAAGACCCACAAATTTATGTCTCACAGATACGCCTTTCCTGCTCTCCGTACTTTTGGTGTTACTTTTAATTGCCGTTTACTCATCTTCTACTGGACGAAAGCACATAGAACGAACTAAATTGGAGTTTTGGTTGATACTCTATCTACATACAACATTTGGTACCGATCTGTGTCTGACATCTGGAGATTAGGGTGTATGATGAAATTAGAAAGTGGCCTTATAAACAGAGACGGAGGTTTCTGCTTAAGTTGCGCTTGGTATCCTGTTATCTCCATGGCCAACAGTGAGACAGACTTCTGCCATTTGCTCACCTGTTGGTAACTACCGTTCACTGTCGATAGCTTCTGACGTTGGTCATCTTTGGTCGTGCAGTGGCGCTAGTCGTTTACGTGTGTGTGTGTGTTTGGTGTTTCTGCTTATTGTGCCGTATTACGGTTCACGGTCGTTGTAGCCCGCCTATCGATCGTTTGACCTTCCTTAAACAGCGCTCTCTCGTTGCATTTCTGCCTTGAAAATGACGAGGTGTGTAGCTGTCGTAACATATGCGGGGTTGCCGAAGACGTTGCCTGGCTGGAATAATTTTGAATATACGGCTTTTTGAAATACTCGTGTAGTGGGTGAATTTTTCGACCAAACGGAGAAATGATAATACAGTACCATCAGAAACTTATATATGCAGACTGAAGCGACGAATGCAAATTTGTACGAAGATCGGAATTCAAAGCCCACTTGGCATTCCCTCTAAACTCGAACAGCACTGCAGAGTGTCTCCAGCTGTATTGGAACAGCACCTCATCATCGAACCAAACGGGGGATCCTGCCCGAAAACCAAACACAAGTGCTTTAATCAAATGAAACTCTATGGTTCCAGAGACGTTTTCAAGTCTCAAATATCTATGATGTAGATGAATGAAAATTTGTACCAGTACCAAATGGGATGAGGATTGAATGGAAATTTGGATTGAGGAGGGAGCCATACCATGGTACTCTGTGCAGTCGTGCAAACACATTGTGCCAGGGTGGTGTAGTGGTTAGCCTGTCTGCCTAGTGAACAGATGACCTGGCTACAAACATCAGCCTTGGTATAAATTTTTATTCGTCGCTTCAGTCTGCATATATGCATCAAAGACGGTTCAGACTTGAAAAGGGCTCTGGACCCATACAGTTTCATTTAAAAAAACTCTCAATTTTGAACGATTTATCGCTAACGAAGATTCATCCGAAGTTTAATTCGTCACAAAAAACGAATATTACTCCCGGTCACGACTGCATAACCTACCGTCATCTGAAAGAATGTTTCCTAGAAAGCGTTGCCAACCTTAGCAATAAACAGGTAAAAAATATGTATAATAAATTGCTGAAGGAAATATCAAAGATTTAGGATAACATCTGTTTAAAAAGGCAGTTAAAACACACTTCATAAGTAATCGATGCTGCTCAATTTAAGATTACTTAGCGAACTCAGACTAAGTTTTAATACCGGAAGCGGACAATTATTAGAACATGTTACATTATAATTGCATTGTAATGCTTTTTTGGTTAAGAAATTCAAATTTTCTTTAGATTCTCCCACAGAAGTTTGACTGTAGAGTACATTTAGCGCCCAGTATGACATCTGCGTCATCATCCAACAGGTGAGCGATTTTCGCTGCTCTTCCTCTCTTTGTGTTTACAGCAGCGCGTACACAATTGCACATGTACACTGTTTCTGGATATGATGAAAGAGTTTATTTCATTTTAGGCAGCTGAAAAAGAAAATATCGTGAGTCTTCAGTCCGACCTTCGTTCCATTCTTAATATCAGGTTGACTTCAATCTCTGTAATGAATGAGAACGAGTATAGTTCTTTCCGTGAGTGGCTCAATTATAGTATTTCCAGAGGCGTATTGTAACATTACAAACAGTCAGCATTTCCAGACTCGCCTCGGAGTCTTAAGTTCGCAACGGTTTTTCAAGAGAAGAAAAAAATGGTTCAAATGGCTCTGAGCACTATGGGACTTAATATCTGATGTCACCAGTCCCCTAGAACTTAGAACTACTTAAACCTAACTAACCTAAGAACATCACATACATCCATGCCCGAGGCAGGATTCGAACCTGCGACCGTAGCGGTCGCGCGGTTCCAGACTGTAGCGCCTAGAACCGCTTGGCTATCCCGGCCGGCTTGACAGAAGAGCATTGTCCTATAGAATGAAACCATGACATGAGAAAGTTCCTTGCAACTTACGTATTTCTTGTAAGCCATGTGTGTTAACGAAGAATTTTCTGTCAATCCGCACTACTGAATGCCAATACATAACATGCAACAAGACAACAATGGCCTGGGGTCGGAAAACGAGGGCGCTAGTCCTCTCATAGGTGATCTCTCATTCTATGATGACATTCCTAGATATTAAACACCCGTCATAGTTGGCGTCAGGGTCGTTAGAGGTGGAGCTTTAATTCAGATGGGCAGTGATGTAAAAATAAAGTGAAGGAATCATTTTAGCACTGGTCTGATCAGATTTAACGAATCAAGGCAAATATAAATCAATATTACCGCTCAGTGGTATGATTCTTTATCTTAAATAGCAGAATCTCCTTTCTTTCGAGTAGAAGTAACACACTTGTTCTAGTCACAGAGGAATTTATTACCGACGTCTCCTTGACCTTCCAATGTCTTCTATCAATCGATTCTTATACGTCTTTGCTACCCCGTGCAGATCCTAAAAGCATCTATCTTCATTGTCTTTAATTTTCTCTTCGACATTAAGAAGGTTCAGTATTGCCGCACAGTGCCATTTCTTAGTTAAGTTCTGTATCTTATTTCTCACGTTTGCATTCGTTACCCCTGACTCTGGGACATACAGCAAAAATGGCATAGCCACCATTTCATCGTGGTTTCTTTCCTCATATTCCTAGACAATATTCTTTGGACTATTCCACATAAGGTTTTGTGAATACAGTAGCTCAGTTCTACTACATTACTGGCCATTAAAGCTGCTACAGCAAGAAGAAATGCAGATGATAAACGGGTATTCATTGGAAAACTATATTATACCATAATAGACATGTGATTACGTTTTCACTAAATTTGGGTGCATAGAACCTGAGAAATCAGTACCCAGAACAACCACCTCTGGCCGTAATAACGGCCTTGATACGCCTGGGCATTGAGTCAAACAGAGCTTGGATGACGTGTACAGGTACAGCTGCCCTCGCAGCTTCAACACGATACCATAGTTCATCAAGAGTAGTGATTGGCGTATTGTGACCAGCCAGTTGCTCGGCCACCATTGACCAGACGTTTTAAATTGGTGAGAGATCTGGAGAATGTGCTGGCCAGGGCAGCAGTCGAACATTTTCTGTATCCAGGAAGGCCCGTACAGGACCTGCAATATGCGGTCGTGCATTATCCTGCTGAAATATAGGGCTACGCAGGGATCGAATAAAGGGTGGAGCCACGGGTCGTAACACATCTGAAATGTAACGTCCATTTTTCAAAGTGCCGTCAATGCGAACAAGAGGTGACCGAGACGTGTAACCAATGGCACCCCATATCATCACGCCGGGTGATACTCCAGTATGGTGATGACGAATACACGCTTCCAATGTGCGTTCACTGCGATGTCGCCAAACACCGATGCGACCATCATGATGCTGTAAACAGAACCTGGATTCATCCGAAAAGATGACGTTTTGCCATTCGTGCACCCAGGTTCGTCGTTTAGTACACCATCGCAGGCGCTCCTGTCTGTGATGCAGCGTCAAGGGTAACCGCAGCCATGGTACCAGAGTTGATAGTCCATGCTGCTGCAAACGTCGTCGAACTGTTCTTGGAGATGGTTGTTGTCTTGTAAACGTCCCCATCTGTTGACTCAGGGATCGAGACGTGGCTGCACGATCCGTTACAGCCATGCGGATAAGACGCCTGTCATATCGACTGCCAGTGGTACGACGCCGTTGGGATCCAGCACGGCGTTCCGTATTACCCTCCTGAACCCACCGATTCCATATTCTGCTAACAGTCATTGGATCTCGACCAACGCGAGCAGCAATGTCGCGATACGATAAAACGCACTTACGATAGGCTACAATCCGACCTTTATCAAAGTCGGAAACGTGATGGTACGCATTTCTCCTCCTTACACGAGGCATCACAACAACGTTCCACCAGGCAACGCCGGTCAATTGCTGTTTGTGTATGAGAAATCGGTTGGAATCTTTCGTCATGTCAGCACGTTGTAGGTGACGCTACCGGCGCCAACCTTGTGTGAATGCTCTGAAAAGCTAATCATTTGCATATCACAGCATCTTCTTCCTGTCGGTTAAATTTCGCGTCTGTAGCATGTCATATTCGTGGTGTAGCAATTTTAATGACCAGTAGGGTATTAATTCAGCCCAAACATCCACAGTAGTAGAAATATTTTCTTTCTGGTACAGTTCCTTTACGTTGGTCGTTGCATGCTAAGATCATTAAACACCTCTCTGATACAGCGGCACTGTAACAAAGCTGTGGCAATACAGTGATAAATAACAAACATTTATTAAAAGTATGTTATAAAATGATGATTAACTTTGGTACAATTTGACACATGGCACTTGGTGTCCTAAACCTAATACAATGGTATCTAAGTAACTTTGCTTTCTCTTGGCAGTCTATGATATTTTAAACATCATTGACAGTAATGTTCGCGGATAATCTGTTGATGATTCAAGTTCTCTGTAAACAGCAAGTGCTCGTTGAGGAGATAGTCATGAGAGTACTGTGCTGAGCCAAATGCAGGCACTGAAGTTAACTGTCTGATGGCTGCTGCCGAACTGAGAGAGTGTCCGCAGATTGTTGTGTTTTGAGCGTGTAGGCGGAAGAATATGCAGATCCGCCAGCACGAGGCGGAAGCAAAGTAGTCTGCGCTTGACAGCGCTCACTATTGGCTGTCCGCACTATCCGCAGATGCACACGATGTGCTGGAGGAAGTGGCGCAGAGACAGGAAGAGGGCCGTGTTTGTGAGTGCCACCTGCTGGCTTCTGTACGGCACTGAGAGGCGACAGGCGAGCAGTTGTGCCTCTATGGTGGCGGCCTGTCCAGCTGTTTTCTGTATACCCCTTGCGTGGTGCATCTTGCCTGGTATTTGTTCAGTCTGACTGATGTGACTTACGTTAATTCACAACTGAAGTATTGGAATTTTGAAATTTGTTCAGTAGTTATATTATCAATAGTTGTTTTTGTCCACATTGGATACTTCCCATTAAAGTTGAAGACAATGCACAGATTTCTGAAAGTCATCATAAGTTTGTTAAATAATAACTTGGCCATCAGCAAACAGCATTGTATTTAAGCGTATTTTAATTTCTGGGAGGTTCGAGTCCTCCCTCGGGCATGGGTGTGTGTGTTTGTCCTTAGGATGATTTAGGTTAAGCAGTGTGTACGCTTAGGGACTGATGACCTTAGCAGTTAAGGCCCTTAAGATTTCACACACATTTGAACATTTTTTTTAAATTTCTGGGCTTGCCCTGAACTTCTGTTTCCTAATTATACCATGTACCGGGTGATCAAAAAGTCAGTATAAATTTGAAAACTGAAAAAATCACGGAATAATGTAGATAGACAGGTACAAATTAACACACATGCTTGGAATGACATGGGGTTTTATTAGAACCAAAAAAATACAAAAGTTCAAAAAATTTCCGACAGATAGCCCTTCATCTCATCAGAATAGCAATAATTGGCGTAACAAAGTAAGGTGTTCTTTACAGGAAATACTCAATATGTCCACCATCATTCCTCAACAATAGCTGTAGTCGAGGAATAATGTTGTGAACAGCACTGTAAAGCATGTCCGGAGTTATGGTACGGCATTGTTGTCGAATCTTGTCTTTCAGCATCCGTAGAGATGTCGGTCGACCACGATACACTTGCGACTTCGGGTTACCCCAAAGACAATAATCGCATGGACTGAGGTCTGGGGACCTGGGAGGCCAAGCATGACGAAAGTGGTGACTCAGCACACGATCATCACCAAACGACGCGCGCAAGAGATCTTTCAGGCGCCATCTGTCGGACATTTTGTGAACTTTGTTTTTTTTTGTTCTAATAAAACGCCATGTCATTCCAAGCATGTGTGTCAATTTTTACCTCTCTATCTACATTATTCCGTGGTTTATTAAGTTTTCAAATTTATACTGACTTTTTGATCACCCCGTATATTAATGCTGAAAAGTGCAGGGGATAGTTAATCCCCGTGCATTACTTCTTGGCCGATGTGAATTTCTTTGGGTAGTAGGTTTTATATTTTTTATAATGTTTTTGTGAGAGGTGTAGCTTTACCACATCCATAAAATGGAAGAGGATATTCCCGTTTCATCATAATGCTCTGAGAGGGATCTTTTGTCACTTCAGAGCCTAACAACTGAATTTTCTTATAAAAAGACCTTGTTGAAAGAGGATATTGTGATACACACTGCGACAGAAAAAATGACCGTGTGAGATGAAACTAGGAGTTTGTGTACAACAGTACACTAACAATAAGAAGAGTCATGGAGTACATATACATAGTGAGTGCCTCTCTATAGTAAAGTGAAATTTCAGCGATGCACTGCACTACAGCTGTGAGTGTGAATAACTCTTAAACGAACTGTAAACGAGAGAGCAAGTGAGAATCGGGTTCAGAGACGTCAAAGGGCACAACGTCGGAGTAATGTGTCATGGACGTTAGTTTGTCAGACATATGTGACTTTTGGTTCGCACAAGGTATGTTGCAAAGACAATGGTGGTTGTGTCGACCCCGTATATATGACGAAGTGACCATATGCTGTGAGGAGTGAGTAAATCGACCACAGAATGTGAACGCAGCACAGGATAGCCGCCATCACGTCTGCTTAGCAGTAAGGAACCGCTAGAGCACTGTTGCAGATGTGGACTTGACTGTGTTGACACTCCGATGGTGTCTTCTGTGGGCTTTACTGTAGGGACAACTGTCACTGGATTGACTTCAACTGTGCAGAAATCACAAACGAGAGACGCTTGTAGTTCAAAGCTCGGCTATGTTACTTCTCAGTGTCCTCTCTCCCCCACCCCCCCCCCCCCCCCCCCCGCCCCGCCCGCTCCATCTTCTGTCGTTGTGCTTTGCCTTTGCTAAAGTTTTCCCATCTCCAAAACCCAAAACAAATTGATGGGTCATATTCAATGTTTGGGGAGAAATCAGGCTCTTAATCTTTATGATCACTCAGATACAATTTCAAAAGCAGTGGAAGGTCATTGTGGGTGGTTATCCTTAAATATTTTACTGTAGTTATTGTTTCCACTGATTTCTCAGTAATAGTTAAATCGTATAGTAGTCGAATTCTTCTCCTATTTATGGGCAATAAGTCACGTTCATTTCTGTCCAGGTCCAACTGATGATGATGAGGTCCCATACACCGAGGAGCGTAGGGGACGATGCGGGAGACCCGCACCGCCGGCTAGGCAAGGTCCTAGTGGAGGTGGTTTGCCATTGCCTTCCTCCGACCGTAATGGGGATGAATGATGATGATGAAGAAGACACAACACCCAGTCATCTCGAGGCAGGAACCCCGCTGGGAATCGAACCCGGGACCCAGTGCGCGGGAAGCGAGAACGCTACCGCAAGACCACGAGCAGCGGACCCAGGTACAACTACCAGTCCCTGAATGAATCACCACTCCTCTGCAGGTCTTCACTACTATCTTCAACATCGCTACCCTCTTATAGACAACTACATCATCTGTGAACAGCCTCAGAGAACTTCCGATGTTATCCTACAGATTTTTTTATGTACAGGGTGTCCCAGGAATGTTGCGATACACTTAGAGGGTGCAATGAAACACCAGTCTGAAGTATTCACTCGATGACTAATTTCGGGTCATGACTTGAAAATGGGTCTCAGCCCGAAATTACCCATCGAATGAATAAAAAAGTAAAATTTGTCACTTGTGACTGGTTTTCATTTTATTGATTGAAAGAAGTTACTGACCTACAGCTAATCCAGCATGCAAGAAGTTCGTATACACTTAGAGGCGTTGTAAAGCATGTCTTGAGGAACGAATTGGGGATAGGAACCTGTGTCCGGAAACGTCATCCAACTGCGCTACAGAGCGTCGAAGTTATAGGCGCTCGCGCCTGCCACAGCAAATGTGACTTTGTGCACTGACAGATCGTAGGCAGAACGTCTCGCAATGTTTTTTGTTATTCAATGATCGCGACTGATCGCAACGATCGCCAGAGCAGAAGATGGAACTAGCTGCTACTTAGGAAGGCCTTGTCTCCTATGAATGTAGAGATACAGGTTTTTATCCCCATTTTATTTTTCTCCTGGAAACCTGTAAAATCTCCAATGTTTTTTGCTGTATGGGAAGAAAATAAACTGCAGATGGAACCCCATATCCGAAACTGTCATCCACCAAGGGAATAGCACATCGCATTCAAAGGAGACGGGGCCTGTCTCTGTAGCATTTAGCTCTATCTTCTCCACTGGCTATGTGTCAATCAGTTGGGATCGCTGAATAACAAACAACACTGCGATATGTCCCGCCTGCAGTCCGTCAGTGTACAAAGTCACGTTTTCTGCCGACGGGGTGGCCTACTGGCAGGCGCTGGCACCTATCAATTCGACGCTCTGTAGCGTCATTGGATATCAGTTCCAGACACCGGTTCTTATCCTCAGTTTGTCCCTCAAGATACCCTCTACAACCCCAAGCTTGTCGTAACATTTCTGGGACACCCTGTATTCTGTAAACAGTAATGGCCCTATAATGCTTCCTTGTGGTACTCCAGAAATTACCTTTACATCCTTCGATTTTTTTTCGTGAAGAGTGACGTGTTGAGTTCTGTCTGCAAGGCATTCCTGAATTCGGTCACAAATCTGATGCGACACTGGATAAGCTCGTATTTTTTTCCGTTAAACGTTAGCGTGGAACTGTAGTACGCTACCGCACTCAGCCACAGGCGGAATCTGTAGCAGCAGAGGCGCCGTAGCGGGAAGCTTGTAAGGCAGCAGGTCTCGGATTGTGGGCGTCTGTGGGACGTCTCGGTCGGCTGTCGGACGGGGACACGAGCACGTTAACCACCGGCTCCACTTCCTGGCGCGCTGCTATTAGCGCTATGGACCGTGCTCGCCGGCGCATAACGTTACGTAAAGGCGCCCGGCCTCGCGGTTCTATTGCCTGGCGCTACTGACGTGCCGCGGCAGCCGACCTTGCCTCAAGGAGACTCACACTCGCTCCAGCATGACAAAAGAGTGCAGGGGTGCAAAGAGACTGAATCCTTACTGTTGCAGTAAGCAACAGCGCTAGCGAGAGATTCAGAAGAAGAGGCTGGGGGAAGGGCTTGCAAACAACATTCGTTCTCTTGGGGACGTCACGGAAATGCTGAAGAAACCTGACCTGGCTTGAAAACAGACGCAATCTTTCCTGTGAGAGACTACTTGCTAAGCCTCAAGAACGTTTAGCAAGCGAGGAATCTAGCAGATTACTACTCCCTACACTTCCCTCCCATAGGGGAACCGAAGACAACATTTGACTAATTATCGTCTTTCTTACCGCATTCCATACGTGTATGGAACAGGAAGACACGCTGATACGTAGGAACCATTGGAAAACTATTGATGTAGATGCAAATTCACGGATTTCCGATCTCTTGCTGTAACAAAGGGGAACAAGGAAAAACACAATAAAGTATAACAGCTTTAATGCAAACAGGATTTCTCAGTTGTAATTCTTTCACGTCAATTTCCTACCGACACGGTGCACAAGATGAAATTCTGTTACTGATATGTTTGTGTTGTGCGTATGCAAGGAATCGCGCTGAGATGCCAGAGTGCGCGAATTTTTGCTGAGTGCCTTTAACGTGTTCACAAAACTACACTGAAGAGACGAAGAAACTGGTATACCTGCCTAATATCGCGTAGGACCCACGCGTGCGCAACACTACGTGGATGGACTTGACTAATGGCTGAAGTAGTGCTGGAGGGAATTGACACCTTGAATCCTGCAGGGCTGTCCATAAATCCATAGGAGTACGAGGGGGTGGAGATCTCTTCTGAGCACCACGTTGCAAGGCATCCCAGATATTCTCAATAATGTTCATGCCTCGGGAGTTTGGTATCCAGCAGAAGTGTTTAAACTCAGAAGGGTGTTCCTGCAGCCGTTCCTTAGCAATTCTGGACATGTGGGGTGTCGTATTGTCCTATTGGCATTGCCCAAGTCCGTCGGAATGCACAATGGACATGAATGGATGTAGGTGATCAGACACAATGCTTCCGTACGTGTCACAAGTCAGAGTCGTATCTGGACGTATCAGTGTTCCCGTATCACTCCACTTGCACATTCCCCAAACCATTACAGAGCCTCCACCAACTTGAACAGTCCCTTGCTGACATGCACGGTCCATGGATTCATGAGGTTGTCCCCATACCCGTACACGTCCATCCGCACGATACAATTTGAAACGAGACTCGTCCGACCAGCTAACAAGTTCCCAGACATCAACCGTCCAATGACGGTGTTGGTGGGCCCAGGTAAGGCGTAAAGCTTTGTGTCGTGCAGTCATCAAGGGTACACGAGTGGACCTTCGGCTCCGAAAGCCCATATCGATGACGTTTCGTTGAATAGTTCGCACGCTGACACTTGTTGATGGCTCAGCACTGAAATCTGCAGCAATTTGCCAAAGGGTTGCACTTCTATTACGTTGAACGATTCTCTTCAGTCGTCTTCAGTCGTCGTTGGTCCCGTTCTTGCAGAATCTTTTTCCGACCACAGCAATGTCGGAGATTTGATGTCTCACCAGATTCCTGATATTCACGGTACACTCGTGAAATGGTCATAAGAGAAAATCCCCGCTTCGTCGCTACCTCGGAGGTGCTCTGAGCTGCCGGCCGCTGTGGCCGAGCTGTTCCAGGCGCTTCAGTTCGGAACCGCGCTGCTGCTACGGTCGCAGGTTCGAATCCTGCCTCGGGCATGGATGTTTGTGATGTCCTTGGGTTGGTTACGTTTAAGTAGTCTAGGGGACTGATGACCTCAGATGTTAAGTCCCATAGTGCTTAGAGCCATTTTAACCATTTTTCTCTGTGCCACCGCTCGTGCGCCGACTATAACACCGCTTTCAAACTCACTTAAATCGTGATAACCTGCCACTGTAGCAGCAGTAACCGATCTAACAGCTGTGCCAGACACTAGTTATCTTACATAGGCGTTGCCGATCGCAATGCCGTATTCTACCTGTTTACATGTCTCTGTATTTGAATACGCATGGCTATACAAGTTTCTTTGGCGCTTCAGTTTAGATAGCCTGCTGAGGTATGATACTACTAATGGCTTCAAAGTTGTCAATTGTTAATGTTAAAACAGTGGCAGCTGAAAAATTTTCTGAGTAATTTGTTAACAGTTACTAACTAACGAAACAATATTCTGAAAAAGTGGTTATCGGTTGATGATTTTTTTAGATTGCCGTAAAGCACTAACAAACAACAGTGCCTCGAATCGCTTCGATCAACTTTTATTAATCAGACATCACCTACAGACAAGACTGTCACTACTGGTTTACAGCACTGCGTTGAGGTCGATCAAAATCAGTTATGCCAAAAAACATGGATAATACGTATAACATGATTAAAGAAGATCGTTATTTGACTTACCTCGAGACAGATGCATCTTTAGTCATTCTGAAGACTGCATTAAGTACGATTTTGCATGAACACTTAGCTTAAAATTCCAGACACAGCATTTTACAGCATATCAAACTAGGATCTACCCGTACAAACTGGAAACTAATCAGCAGTCAGCAGTCAAGTGTTTCAAGATGAAATGAAACCACCGAAGGTGATGCCTAACGCTAAACAAGAACTTGCTCCCTCAAGTCATCGAAGAAATGGCAAATACAACCGAAGACGTCGCATAATTCTATATCATGACAATGCCAGCTCTCACACGGCTATTGAATATTTGTAAATAAATTATCCTCTGATTGCAAGGATGATTTCTAATTTATTTAATGCATAATCGATTTCGGGACTGCCCATCCCTTCTTCAAAGGCACCTTTTCATGTAGCAAAATGTTCGAAAAATTACATCAGTGTAAATACAAGACAACAGCATTGCTCGTATACTGTATGTTACAAGTTTTCGAACCTACCAGTCATAAGATTCGGCTAAAGGTCTTCATATTATGTATGAAATTACTATTGGTCATAGCCATAGGCCAAATATGAAGGCAATAATATTTTCTATCTTACCTATGTTAATGTCATTGTCTATTGTTGGAAACAATTTACATTCGAATTAACACTAGCAAAAAGATGAATGGCCTTTCAGATCATGATGTACGAATTTTAACTCTAAAAGATTTTTGTGCTGCAACACATGTTAAATATAGTAATCAACTTTTTAGGAAAGCTGATCCAGTTGCAGTAGAGACCTTTGTAAACCTTATCAAGGAACAAGAGTGGCAAGATGTTTATAGTGCTGATACAGTAGACGATAAATATAATGCTTTCCTCAAGACTTTTCTCGTGCTCTTGAAAGTTGCTTTCCGTTAGAACGTTCAAAACAGGGTACTAGCACAAACAGGCAACCTGGGTGGCTGACTAGAGGGATAAGAATATCCTGTAGAACAAAGTGGCAATTATATCCAAAATCTAAATGCAGCAGCCCATTACAAACAGTATTGTAAGGTGCTTAAAAAGTTATTAGGAAGGCAAAAAGTATGTGATATGCAGATAGAATAGCTAAGTCTCAGGATAAAATTAAGACCATATGGTCAGTCGTAAAGGAAGTGGCTGGTCTGCAGAGACAGGTCGAGGATATAGAATCAGTGCGTAGTGGGAATGTCCGTGTTACTGCTAAGTCGAATATATGTACAGTATTTAATAATCACTTTCTGTATATAGCAGGTGAACTAAATAGAAACCTAGTCCCAACAGGGAATCATATAGCGCTCGTAGAAAAAAGTGTTCCGAGACTGTTACCTGAAATGCTCCTCCATGATACTGACAAGAGGGAGATTGAGTTAATAGTTAAATCACTAAAGACCAAGAACTCTCATGGATATGACGGAGTATCTAGCTGAATACTGAAGTATTGTTCTATGTATGTTAGCCGAGTACTTAGCCATATCTGTAACTTTTCCTTTAGGAGTGGTCGGTTTCCTGACCGATTAAAGTACTCGGTAGCGAAGCCACTTTATAAAAGGGGAGACAGGGATAATGTTGACAATTATAGACCTATTTCTATGCCATCGGTGTTTGCTAAAGTTATCGAGAGGGTTGTATATACAAGGTTACTGGAGCATTTAAATTCACATAATTTGCTGTCAAATGTACAGTTTGGTTTTAGAAATGGTTTAACAACTGAAATTGCTGTATTCTCTTTTCTCTGTGAGGTTTTAGACGAATTAAATAAACATGTTGCGAAGGCTAGGTGTTTTCTTTGATTTAACGAAGGCTTTTGACTGTGTTGACCACAAAATATTACTGCAGAAGTTGGACCATTATGGAGTAAGGGGAGTAGCTTACAATTGGTTCGCCTCTTATTTTAAGAACAGAAAGCAGAAGGTAATTCTCCGCAATATTGAGAGTGGTAGTGATGTTCAGTCCCAATGGGGCACTGTTAATTGGGGCGTTCCCCAAGGGTCGGTGCTGGGGCCACTGCTGTTTCTTATTTATATAAATGATAAGCCTTCTAGTATTACAGGTGATTCAAAAATATTTCTGTTTGCTGATGACACCAGCTTGGTAGTGAAGGATCTTGTGTGTAATATTGAAACAGTGTCGAATAATGTAGTTCATGAAATAAGTTCATGGCTTGTGGAAAATAATTTGATGCTAAATCACAGTAAGACTCAGTTTTTTCAGTTTCTAATTCACAATTCAACAAGAACCGATATTTTGATCAGACAGAATGGGCATATTATAAGCGAGACGGAACAGTTCAAGTTCCTAAGCGTTCGGATAGATAGTAAGCTGTTGCGGAAAGCCCATGTTCAGGATCTTGTTCAGAAACTAAATGCTGCTTTATTTACAATTAGAACAGTATTTGAAATAAATGACAGTTCGACACGTAAAGTAGTCTACTTCGCATATTTTCATACGCTTATGCCACATGGTATTATTTTTTGGGGTAATTCTTCTGATTCAAAAAGGGTATTTTTGGCTCAAAAACGGGCTGTTCGAGCTATGTGTAGTGTAAGTTCGAGAACCTCTTGTCGACCCCTATTCAATAGTCTGGGAATTCTGACATTGCCCTCACAGTATATATTTTCTTTAATGTCGTTTGTTGTTAGCAATATTAGCTTATTCTCAAGAGTTAGCAGCTTTCACTCAGTTAATACTAGGCAGAAATCAAATCTGCATGTAGAATGCACTTCATTGACTCTTGTGCAGAAAGGAGTGCAGTATTCTGCTGCATCCATTTTCAATAAGCTACCACAAGAACTCAAAAATCTTAGCAGTAGCCCAAACACTTTTAAGTCTAAACTGAAGAGTTTCCTCATGGCTCACTCCTTCTATTATGTCGAGGAGCTCCTGGAAGAGCTGAAAAATTAAGCAAATTCCAGTGTTACATTGTTGATTTTCTTTGTTTAATCTTACGAATTGTCGCCTGAATATGTTACTTATATTTCATTTTATCTGTTTCTACTATCGTGTTATAATTTCATGTATTGACTCATTCCATGACCATGGAGACTTCTCCTTAATTTGGTCCCACGGAGCAATAAATAAATAAATAAATAAAAATAAAAGTTGCAGTGGGAGGCTCTACGCCACTTTCCACAATCATTAACCATTTATGCCATTAAAAAGAAATGTCCGTTGCAAAAACAGACATAATGTCTTATGGGATAACAGCAATCAGTGATTTTATAATGTTACTTTAAATCCGTCTTGATTGCCAACCTCTTTTATTATTCATACGACCGGTTTCGGTTCTGAATGAACCGAAACCGGTCATTTGAATAATAAAAAAGTTTGCAATCAAGACGGATTTAAAGTAACATTAGAAATGTCCGTGTTAAAAACGACTCAATATGATTCTGAAAGGTCGCTAAGATACAATAAAATACTATTTTATGCCCTATTGGCTACATAGTCAGAGCTTGAAATTAGGTGAATGTTCGCCTGTGACAACGTGATACGATAAAATAATGGTTGCTACAGTCAATAGAAATTATTTTGTTTAATCCATGGTGTGATTATTAACAATCATAGACAAAATATTCATACATCAGTGGTTTCTCCCTTAAATATGATGTAACTGGATGGGTTAGCTGTAGTCTGTAAACTGAACTGAACTAGACTGGTTTTCTATTCTTAATTTCGTTTTTGTCCGCATTGTAATCCTGAACAATGCAAGTGGTGTAATTACATAAACGCTATCTGTTGAAGAGTCGTCAAATGTCTGAAATTGTATAGCTGTGTTGCAATTTACTTTTACCAAAAATTATTAGGCAACGTAGAAGTGCATCCTAAAAAAGCTGTTCTGTAAGATTCTGTATTGCGCAGTTCAGAGAATAGAGCTACAATGCGCGACTTCACAGTGCATGACTTGCCGTTCCAGCACACAAAACTAGCAGAGTAAAAGTACTAAGAAGATTACAAATCCAATTTTCAACGAATAATTGTCGAAAATGTCTTTATTAAAATGCCCATTGAATTTTCGTACAGAAACTAACTAGATAAAATAACAAACATTAAATGATGCACGGATGTGAATGTAAGACTGCACTGTAAGAATAAGACTGTCTGTCCAGGAACTGAAATCTGAACTGAACTTTACGCAAACTGAAACTGATAACAGTTTCGAAATCAAAGCTTAGTTGCAAATGAACTTGTTCTGTCCTGATTGTGGTGTTAAATGGTTGTAACAAATTTTGATGACTGCTCGAAAGCGTTCAAAATAAAAACGCAGCACAGCTACAAACGAGTTAAAGGAAAGAATGTCTTACGCAAGGGCAGTGCAAGGACATGCCGCTATGCTAAGTAGATAATGCCTTATTTTTAGTGGCTGTATTCTACGTAGTCCTACACAATTGAAAAAACAAACTTTTTGGACGAAACGACGGAAGAAATTAAGCTGATTAAGTTTACTGAACGATTAAAAAGGGAATAGCATTCAAAAATTACACTGCAGAATTCTAATACCTTAACAATTAAAACCATCTCACAAAAATCGCTTTTTATTAACCAAAAAAAATATTTTTCCAAGAAATTAGTTGCAACAATGATAAAGAAGCATGTGTCAATAACTACTAGCGCAAGCCATATGAACAGATACTTTTACTTGATCTTGTCTCGACAATCAAACTAACCAAGCCAATAAAGAGAATCAACGAAAATTAGGCCTTTAAACAAATCATAAACTACTCGCAAACAAGCAATGCAGCGACAACATTACCTAAAAATCTTCACACTTCTCAAATTAATCTTCACAAAGTCATATTTTCAAAATTCAGCATCCTCTGCATTTGCATCTCTGTGCTCTGCTAGCTATTTTCGGACCGCTCAGTAGCATGACCAATAGGCGACTCCCTCACTCAATTCTGAATGCTCACTGCCAAGGACGATGCAACTGACAGTCAAAGATCACATTGCTTGTACTCAGAACTCTGTGGCATAACAGATCGACTATTCAAAACTTCTGTTTGAAAACGTCCAGGGTACAAATACAAAGTATGAAACATCGAATAAAAATATAATTCACTTCACTGTCACTGAATACCAAAAATTAGCTAGAAACCTTCCAACTGCCATAATGAAATATAAGCAACCAATTTTCATTTAAAACTAATGTGTTCTATGTGTATCAATAAACATAAACTAAGGGATAAATTTGGATACACCTTATTTTAATACATATCATAAAATTTCTGTTAAAGTAGTAAGAAGGGGTACAATTTTAGTAATTAGCTTACATACCTGTAACATTCTGCCAATTAAGTTGCACAGTTAAGTAAATTTTTTTCCCTTAGATTTATTTGCACGTTCAGTAAATTTTGCGTCTTCCATATGTAATGGATTAAGAATGGGACATGGGCAGACTGGGCCATAGAAATGAGAAACGCAGAATGTTGATTTTATTATTTATCGAAGCTTACACAATTTTTTCAATATGAGCGCCAGATTTGCACGTGGTGGCCAAAATTGGAACCAATTTTTTTGCGTAAATCGTTAGCATATCTATCAAGTTTCGATGTCATGCGATAATTGCGGCCTCCACTGGACATCTGTGAGTAACTGCACTTGAAGAACTCGTAAAGATAAAGTTTTATTAGTAGGAAGTAAGTATTATTGCGTGGTGGGTTCATATTTTGATGCCCCTTTGAGATTCTTGGTGCTATATGTGGATGCAAGTCGTTTCGCTGTGTACGTAGTCTGCTGCTGGGGTGCCATTATGTGTGGTGTTGTGGGCGCGGTTCTGCGGTATCGTGGAATCTACTTAATGTACACTCCAAGTTGTAATACTTATTTCATATTCTTATACTGCACGTTTGCTGAACAACCGGAATAGATCATTATTACATTAGTACTCTGAAACGAGTCACTAGAGATCACAAATCGCATACAGGTGTTTATATACACTCCTGGAAATGGAAAAAAGAACACATTGACACCGGTGTGTCAGACCCACCATACTTGCTCCGGACACTGCGAGAGGGCTGTACAAGCAATGATCACACGCACGGCACAGCGGACACACCAGGAACCGCGGTGTTGGCCGTCGAATGGCGCTAGCTGCGCAGCATTTGTGCACCGCCGCCGTCAGTGTCAGCCAGTTTGCCGTCGCATACGGAGCTCCATCGCAGTCTTTAACACTGGTAGCATGCCGCGACAGCGTGGACGTGAACCATATGTGCAGTTGACGGACTTTGAGCGAGGGCGTATAGTGGGGATGCGGGAGGCCGGGTGGACGTACCACCGAACTGCTCAACACGTGGGGCGTGAGGTCTCCACAGTACATCGATGTTGTCGCCAGTGGTCGGCGGAAGGTGCACGTGCCCGTCGACCTGGGACCGGACCGCAGCGACGCACGGATGCACGCCAAGACCGTAGGATCCTACGCAGTGCCGTAGGGGGACCGCACCGCCACTTCCCAGCAAATTAGGGACACTGTTGCTCCTGGGGTATCGGCGAGGACCATTCGCAACCGTCTCCATGAAGCTGGGCTACGGTCCCGCACACCGTTAGGCCGTCTTCCCCTCACGCCCCAACATCGTGCAGCCCGCCTCCAGTGGTGTCGCGACAGGCGTGAATGGAGGGACGAATGGAGACGTGTCGTCTTCAGCGATGAGAGTCGCTTCTGCCTTGGTGCCAATGATGGTCGTATGCGTGTTTGGCGCCGTGCAGGTGAGCGCCACAATCAGGACTGCATACGACCGAGGCACACAGGGCCAACACCCGGCATCATGGTGTGGGGAGCGATCTCCTACACTGGCCGTACACCACTGGTGATCGTCGAGGGGACACTGAATAGTGCACGGTACATCCAAACCGTCATCGAACCCATCGTTTTACCATTCCTAGACCGGCAAGGGAACTTGCTGTTCCAACAGGACAATGCACGTCCGCATGTATCCCGTGCCACCCAACGTGCTCTAGAAGGTGTAAGTCAACTACCCTGGCCAGCAAGATCTCCGGATCTGTCCCCCATTGAGCATGTTTGGGACTGGATGAAGCGTCGTCTCACGCGGTCTGCACGTCCAGCACGAACGCTGGTCCAACTGAGGCGCCAGGTGGAAATGGCATGGTAAGCCGTTCCACAGGACTACATCCAGCATCTCTACGATCGTCTCCATGGGAGAATAGCAGCCTGCATTGCTGCGAAAGGTGGATATACACTGTACTAGTGCCGACATTGTGCATGCTCTGTTGCCTGTGTCTATGTGCCTGTGGTTCTGTCAGTGTGATCATGTGATGTATCTGACCCCAGGAATGTGTCAATAAAGTTTCCCCTTCCTGGGACAATGAATTCACGGTGTTCTTATTTCAATTTCCAGGAGTGTATATCGTCCATTTGCTGCCAGAAATATGCGCAGGACGGAATTTTGTGACAGACATTTTTGTGTTACTAGTACGTGTGGAATCGCGCTGCGAAAATGTTTCAGAGTGCGAAAATTTTTATACATATATATATGGCGAAGAAAAATTTTTGCAGCACGATTCCACACACACTAGCAATACAAAAATGTCGGTTACAAAATTTTGTCCTACGCATATTTCCGGCAGTAAATGGACGTCAAAGATTGGCAATCTGGCAACACTGTAATCACATGTACAGTAACTACCTCTGTCAGCAGGTCAGAATAATGCTGTACAGTTGGTGCAGTGGACAGCGTTTTAGGCAGGTCAAGACTTCGATTCTGGGTCGAGGCGCATTTGTGTTTATTTGCTAACTGCAGTCTGCGTGGTACGGTATTCGGTGTCTTAATCGTCATACAACGATTACAGCTGGTCTTCCACTAAATATTTGCACTTACATACTACGAACACAGAAATGGAACTACAATCGTTTTCACTGGTCAGCTTTCAAAGCAGCCTTTTGCACGTCGTAGACGCGAATTGTTCACACCACTGGATCTACCCGATTCCAAACCTGTTTTCTGTATACCCTCCCCAATGGTCCCATCGGTTAGTAGTAGATATCATTCTTGACACGTTCAGGTCCATTACATCTCGTTATGCCCCTACGTCACCAGTAGGGCTAGCAACGTTATTTCTTAATAATTTCCAAACATGTATTATGTAAATGTCTGATAGATGTGGCTTACGAAACGGTATATACTACAGTAATGTATGGCAAAATGAAACTGGCAGCCGGCCGGGGTGGCCAAGCGGTTCTAGGCGCTACAGTCTGGAACCGCGCGACCGCTACGGTCGCAGGTTCGAATCCTGTCTCGGGCATGGATGTGTGTGATGTCCTTAGGTTAGTTAGGTTTGAGTAGTTCTAAGTTCTGTGGGACTGATGACATTAGAAGTTAAGTTCCATAGTGCTCAGAGCCATTTGAACCACTTTTCTGAAACTGGAAAATAAAAACAAAAACGCCTCGACCCAGAATCAAACCCTTGACCTCTTGCAGGTTAACCAAAAACTCCTTCCACTCTATCATCTGCACAGCACTGTTGCTGTATGCTGTCAGAGGTAGTTACCGTTCATGTGATGACTGTGTTGCCAGATTCGTAACATTTAACGTCCATTTACTGCCAGAAATACGCCCAGGACGAAATTTTGTGACAGACGTTTTTGTATTGCTAGTATGTGTGGAATCGTGCGCGAAGTCCGAGTGTGCGAATTTTTCTTCACCCTGTGTATACAGAGGGCCGACTGACTGCCGTGTCATCGTCTACCAGTGGCGTCATTTGGATGTAAATACGGAGGCCCAGGGGCCAGTACACCACTCGCCCGGCCGTTGTCGGGTTTGCAGACCTTGCAGCAGTGTCATGATCTCATTATTATTCGCGGCATATCCATTGACTCAGCACTCCAAGCCGGTGACATGTAAAGCCGCAGGAGACGTTTGCGAAACGCTCGAAGGTGCAGCGCCATTCACCACGACAGGTTTCTTGTTGCAGCATACCGTGTGTGGCTTGCAGTGAGTTTGATCCACTTGCATGGAGTTCACATTGGCTCTGTAGAAATCACAGTTTACATGCGTAAAACCGTGTAGAGAAGACCCTGAGTATTTACGTGAACGTGTGACACTGGGCAAGATGCGTAATGTTATGCACGAAAGAAGATGGTTCAAATGGCTCTGAGCACTATGGGACTCAACTGCAGAGGTCATTAGTCCCCTAGAACTTAGAACTAGTTAAACCTAACTAACCTAAGGACATCACAAACATCTATGCACGAGGCAGGATTCGAACCTGCGACCGTAGCGGTCTTGCGGTTCCAGACTGCAGCGCCTTTAACCGCACGGCCACTTCGGCCGGCGAAAGAAGATGCGTAGCTAGCGAAGTGTTCCAGGAAAGAGCATGTAGCGATAAGACGAGTGCTCTGCGCAACTTACGTTTGCGCAGCTCTTGTATATTACTGGCTGTTAAAATTACAAGGAAGAACTGACACCTAAAAATGGTCCCGACAGAAAATGCGACATGAGTAAATATGAATATCTGGAGGACAAATGCAATGCTGTAGAAGCGTGCACAACTAGGGGAAAGATAGATATAGGAAAATTAGAGACCACTGGAGAAAAGAGAATCAGCTGTATGAATATCGAGAGATTGCCCAATGGTGGAAGGAATGTGTACAGGGTCAATACAAGAGAAATAAACTTGAGGACAATATTACAGGAAGAGAAGAGGAACAAGGTTAAGATGGGATGAGATATACGATACTACGAGAAGCGCTCTGTCAAGAGTGCTGGAAGTTAAGCCGGCCGCGGTGGCCGTGCGGTTAAAGGCGCTGCAGTCTGGAACCGCAAGACCGCTACGGTCGCAGGTTCGAATCCTGCATCGGGCATGGATGTTTGTGATGTCCTTAGGTTAGTTAGGTTTAACTAGTTCTAAGTTCTAGGGGACTAATGACCTCAGCAGTTGAGTCCCATAGTGCTCAGAGCCATTTTTTGCTGGAAGTTATAAGTGGCAACAAGGCCCTCAAAATTATTGAGATCCTTCGGGGAGCCAGCATTGGGAAAAGTCTTCCATCTAGTGTTCAAGACACGTGGGACAGGGGAAACAGCCTCAGACTTCAAGAAGAATGTAATAATGCTGTACCATAGAAGGCTGGCGATGAAAGGTATGAATACTACCAGCCCAACAGTTTAATGATAAATAATAAATTTCGACACAAGGACGGATGGTAAAGAACGAAATTTTACTTATTGTCCGCATATAGTATAGCAAGAAGAATAAATGTTTAAAATATGCTGCATGAATATCAAGAAATTAGATGGCATGTAATAAGCAAAGAAGGGGAAGCTGAATGGTGGAAGGGATGTGTACAGGGTCAATACAGGAGGAGAATATTACAGAAGGAGAAGAGGAAGAAGGTGAAAATGAAATGGGAAATGTGATACTACGAAAAGCGCTCTATCGAGAGTGCTGAGAGACTGAGGTGGAAACAAGGCCTCTGGTGTAGGTGAGATTATTTCAAAGTTATTGAGATCCTTGGGGGAGCCAGCATTGAGAAAACTCTTCCACCTGGCCTTCAAGATATGTGAGATAAGGGAAACACACCCAGACTTGAAGCAGAATGTAGTTATTGCTATGTCAAAGAAGGCTGCCACTGACAGGTATGCATACTACCGGCCCAATAATTGAATAATAAATTTCGACACAACGAGGGGTAGCAAATAACGAAATTTTACTTAGGGTGCGCATATAGTATAGCAAGAAGAATACATGTTTAAAATTTAAGCATGTAGAGGGTAAATATTTAGTACTCAGAGTTGCTACCTCTGTCAGAAACACAGCTCTCTCCTGTCTGGGTATCGAGTCAATCTGCATTTGGATGACAGATACGAGTATTTCGTTTCACGCTTCCCCAACTCTGTGACACAGTTCATCGACTATAGGGGCTGGCAAGATGTGGCTACCAGTCTCTCGGCAACGCATGGCCAGATGTTTTCAATTGGTGGGGCATAATCACGTAGAAAGTGCTGGCCAGGGCAACAGTCGAACTCCCTCTGCATCGAGGTAGGTCAGGAGAGTCTTGTGTCATCGAATTTAAAGTTACCACGACAGAGACCTCGGACATAGTGCAAGCCACCGCTCTTAATACATCATAAATTTAATGGCTTCTCTCCAAATTAGCAGCTGTGCAGACCTGTGGTGATCATTTTGTGTATCCAACAGCAAGACATACCATGATGCCATGTGCTGGGAGCATGTGACGATCAGGAATGCAAAATGGCAACGTTTGTTTGAAATAGACAGGCAGATTCTCATACCTGATTCACTATTACCCTGCCATCGATTCCATAATTCGGAGAAGGAAAGTGATTAGAATTGCCAACAATACTTTATTAATGGGCATGTACCACAGTGACTGGCTGTACGGTGCCCTTTGTACATATTCTTTCCTCTATCATGGTGAAGGACTCAACCGTTTTGTATGATTTTGGCATTGTGACAAGACACAGTACAATGGAGGTGAGACTTTGGAAACAGGGAACGTTAGTGGAAGCAGCACTGTGAGGGGAGACAGGAAGGTCAGCTGCCAAGGCGCTCCAGGAGTCCTCCAGGAATTTTCTTGGTTTACAATCTCTAGCTGCGCGTGGGACGCCAGGGCAGAGGCATGACGAGGAAGCGGCCGGGGCTGTATCCGCAAGATTTTGAAGAGTGGCTTTGGAGAGAGCCACCAGTCACTTTCAAAAACACGAGGCTCATAAAATAATGGGTTAGCCTCACAAGCAGGATTTATGTTCATTTCGGGATCCTCAGATGTGAGGCTAGTTTCATGAGCACGAATGTGCAGGAATGAAGTTATTGAATGTGATGCCATGAGCACAGAGGGGGCGGGGGGATAGGCGAACGGTTTTTGGTAGTTGGGGAGCGTTGTATGACAAGACTTTCCATCTGAAAAAGACATGCTGTTTTTGGTAGGACTCTAATGTGGAGGGAAACATCGCTATTGGGCCATAGTGCCTTTTCAGTTTTTCTGTTGGCAAAAGACACTGCTCAATGGGAAACAGAATGGAAGACAGAAAAGAAATAAAGACTTATTAAAAGATTCATTCACTGACTGTAAGTGTGAGAAGCCAGAGTTTTGAACCTGGACTGGGCAGAGAGAAGTTGCAGATTCGACTGCGGACTTGAGGTGGACGGGAGTCCAGCTAAGGAGACCAGCAGGGTACGCAGTTGCAGCTATCGCGATGCGCTCTCGTCTTCTCTGTAGAGCACATCCACTTCAGCACTGTTCATCACGGCGCACGAGAATTGACAATGTGCTTTGCAGGTGGCACTGGTGAAACAGGTCAATTTGTCCGCTACTGGAGGGATTCGATACGATCGACAATTTCAGGATCAGAGTACATGTGTTGAGTGCGCGGTACTCGTTAGCAGTCACCAAGCTTCCAGCCACTGTTTCTGTCAGGAACTCGTGAGGTGAATGTAAGTTTCAGATCGCAATTGAATTCACTTAGCCTATTGGGAGACAGGAGGGTAGTTATGTTCCTCAAAATAGACAGCAATCATTAGTTTCGCACAGATAGCAGTATTCATTGTTTCTCTGCTTCTTGTAATAAGGGTGATAATCACTGTTTTGCAGGTGTATTTCAACGAAAGATTGTTTTTGTTAGAAATTCTATCATTATTTATTATGCAAATCCACAATTTTAGCATTTTGTTGTGTACGACTTTGTACACAATGGTAAGAGGAGGTGGGCTTCAGAGTGGCAAACGTCGTCGCAGGAAAGCTGGACAGGAACAGAAATGATTACTGAACAACTAACATAATGAACAGGAGATTTACTTAACTCGTATTTCTCAAAGCGAACGAAGACATTACAAATAATGTAATAAGAATAAGAGTCCAGCTATCGCAACAGTAACAACGATGTAATTGGTTGCATAGGGTACCAAAATGAAGTGGCTCCTAGGACAAGTAGGCCATCTTGCTGCCACCAACCCTCATGTATTGTAGCGGCAGAGGGTGTCTGTAGACCAGAGCTGCTGGAGGCGTGGCTCAGCCGACACACACCATTGGGTCCACCAGGTCCCGCGTGACTGCTATTGGAGTCGGATGGAAACTTGCAATTCCGTTGCTGTGACGCCTGTGGGGTGGTATAGATACGTGATAGCACAGACCTATGGCTAGGGCCTTATAAAAATCGCGCCATTCACCTAAATATGCGGACAAGTAAATTAATTGTGTAGATCTTAAGGAAGTGGCCTTCCCACAATTAGTTTTCTGGGCAGAGAATACAAAACCCAAAACAGGGGATTTTGTATGTTCCCGTCAAGGTCTCCAGTCGCAGATACGTCCATCGTGCTGTATGCAGAAATGGGACTCGTCTCAAAAGACGACGTTCTGCTACTCCTGCGTCCAGTGTTCGTGCCTGCATCACCGCGCTCTGCACCAAAGTTGGTGTCCCTCTTTCTGCTGCCGCCTTGAAGCTAGCCGTAACAATGGTGTCCCTGCTGACAGCTGCATGGTGTTCCAGATGATGTGGCGTATGCATGACTGTAAACCATGCCCCATTTCCTGGCTCGAGGCAGTGGTTGTAGAATCCTGCACGGCCAAGCGAACGATATATCTGTCCTCTCGGGCGCTAGTTGGGGGCGCCCGTTGAGATCCTTCGTGACATTGAGTGTGGCTCTCCTAAACCCTTAGTTTTCGTGTTTAGATGGCAGTCGTGCGATTCCGACTGACGCCAGAATTCATGTCACGAATGACAATCTACAGTCTCGATAGACCCTAGTCCTGTCTCTGCCGAAATGCGACAGGTGTTGGTAGGCGTTTCTCCTTCTTACACGAGGCATAACGCGATCGTCTCGCAAATAAACAAGAATTCAAAAGGATTTCTGAAAACTCGTTGCGTAATCTTTGCAGATGACTTTCCTCCTACCTAACCTGTGCGGCTGTGCTGAAATGCTAATCATCTGCATATCCTTCATGCCAATTTGCCATTTGTTGTACATCGTCTTCATGTTACTGCAGTTTCAATGGCTAGAAGTCTATGGCCAAAGTTTACACAGTTCCGTTTCATTCAGCAATGTCACTAACAGTGTGTGAGGTCCCTCTGTTAAAGGTACAACTTTAATCTTAACAGATACTGTCCTTCATATCCAGTGATGACACCAGATCGCTATTATCAACGTGAAGCACAACTTTAATGCTCCACTGATGCTTTCGGGTGTGTCCTTCATATCCAGCGATGAGGTACAGATCAGTGTATCAACTTTCAGCGCGGAGGGGGGGGGGGGGGAGGGAGGGGCGGGGTAGGGGACACGCCCCTTGACGCCAGCGAACGTCACCTGGTCAAGAAACAGGCGGTAAAGATTATCCACGCTGCCGCAACCACCCATTTCAAGATGCTGTTATCACTTCCGTCTCCTGTTATGCATTCCTACTACACTGCTGGCCATTAACATTGCAACTCCACCAAGGCGGCATTCAAAATACGTTAAACTGGTTGTATACTCAAATGCTAGGATACTCGAGTAAATGGTAGGCCTGCTTAAGAACAGCTGTACAAAATAGGTAGCAGTAAGGCCGTCTGCATCCTTATAACTATAAAGGACGATCACCCAGCGGATTTCTCCCTCATAAATCTCGTCTGAATGTTGTTTGTTTGTGAGAAGATGGTGGCATGCTTGTGTAGAAAGGAGAATCATCTACACTAAGTGTCGGATTTCAACCGCATCAGGATCGTGACCTATCGATACTTGTGCTTATTGTTCCGCGTTCTCTTGGCGTTAGCATTGGTCTGCATGACACTCGATGGATTCAAGAACTCCGTATTCAGCGCCATGCAAGACGTGACTGGGGCCAGAGAAGGCAGACATACTGTTCGCTCGGCCGTGCAGGACCGGACAGCCACATCGTGTATCTTCAGAGAGGAAATGGATTTGTTTGCTGCGAGACAAATATTCTCAGGAACAGTGCGACAAGACTTTTTAATAATAATAATAAGTTTATTGCAATCAAACAGCCATACAAATTCAAAGCTCAATAATAATAAACGAAATTAGAAATTTTACATATTGGCATTTGCATGGTCACTTATTGACCATGATCTTTCGGTACAGAGTTCTATATAGTAACGTTCGTATATTTGATAACACGGGTTACACTCACATATTGCTTTTAGTTCGTGATATAACGTGTTGTTGCAAACAAGATGGTGGAAACCATGGACTGCCATTCTGGTGATCACGTGTCTTATTTCGGAGTTTTCCTTTGTCCATGTTCGGTCAATCATGGCGCCTGTGCTGTAAAATTCTGGAGGTACGTCTTCCCAATTCTCCTTCATTGTTTTAAGTAGACTTTCCAAAGTGCTGCCGATGGGTAGCATCAGGTTTGTCCGCAGGTCTTCAATGAGGAAGGGTTCCCTCGCCAACAGTTATACAAGTTTGGGTCGTGTTGTTTTGGATATTCCTATTGCTTTCTTTGCATAGGTCGCCTTCACTCTTTCTAGTGTCGTTAGGTTTTTCACTGTAAGACATGGTCCGATAATTTCTATGCCGCACGTCAGTATTTGGAAGATTTTGGTTCTGAATAGTGCCACTGCAGCCTCTAGGCTAACGGATCTGATGTACTGTATTTTATGGATTGCCATTATTGCTTGCATTGCTTTATCTGCTACATGTTTTGTGAAACATTTTGCAGTTGTTGGTATTGTGACCACTAGGTACTTGAAGTCTGGTACAATCTTCTGTTTTCTCTTCCGTATAAAGATATCAGGTGATGCAGGTGCTCTCCTTCCATTTCTGAGTAACATCATTTCTGTTTTCGTCACATTTATTTCCAAGCCGTGTTCGACACACCAATCTTCCATATCGCTTCTCGTAACTTTGCAATGTCCTTTCCGCCTATTACAATGTCGTCTGCGTATGAGATTACATCCTCCATTTGAGGTATTCTTTCAATTTCTTCCGCTGCAAGTCTAAATAACAGACGACTGAGTGGGTCTCCCTGTAGTACTCGGTTTGATTGGAGTATCGGCTCCGACAGGGAGAGGTTGTCTGAGGTCCTTTTTCGTTCCATCGTAGTATTGCGCTTGGAAGAGTTTGTCTGAGATCCTTATTTCGTTCCATCGTAGTATTGCGCTTATGATTCGTGTCCATATATTGTTTTTCTCCTATGGTTTCCTCTAGTTTTTTGGTCATTAATTTTCTGTTTATAAGTCAAAGGCTTTTATGATACCTATAAATAGCACATAAAACCATTCTCTGTCTTCAAGGGCTTTCCATGCGCTCTTTAGCAGGAGTTCTGTTGCAGTCACAGTTGATCTTCGCTTCCTGAATCCCATTTGGCTTTCGGGAAGGTGTTCGTTATTATTGTTTTCTTTATTCTTTCTGTTATTATTTTTTGTGAACCCTTTGAAAGGTAAGTTTTCCCTCTATTTGCTAGGGTCCTTGGGGTCTCCATTCCCTTTATACAGTATAACACTTTTACTGTTGACTGTCTCCACTGTTCTGTAATGGAGGCTGTTTCTGTGCAGTTATTGTAGTCTCTTCCCCATTGGCGTTAGTATTTGGGTACTGTCTTAAATATTCACTAAAATGTCTGTCAGGGCAGCAGATTTTTGTCCTTAGTGCTTTTAATGACATCTCTGATATCTGATCTCTTCTGTGACTATAGGGACCCATTCGATGGTTGTCTGTGGCATTGTACCCTCTCTGCCCTCTTGTCTCCTTCTTAGTCCTTTCTGGTTCAGTAAGTTGTCGAAGTGCGTCTCCCATATTTTATATCGAGGCAATGTGTTTTAGCTCGTTTTCAGCGTCATAGAGCAATAGATGGGTCTTTTGAGGATTCCTCCACTAGTTTGTTTCCTTCTTTCCTCCACTAGTTTGTTTCCTTCTCTTGCCCGGAATATTCTCTTCTTTTCTTTTAGAATTTTCTTATAGGTATTTCGTTTTTCGGCGTAAGTTCTCAGGAGTATAGGGTTCTCAGCGCACTGTTTTACTTGATGTAGGCTTTCTAGTACATCTTTCCTTAGACTGTAACACTCTGAGTCGAACCATTTTTTCGCTCTTCCTTTGTATCTGGGATTGGCGACTTGTCTTAGGAGTTCTCCTATCACTTCTGTTGCTTCCTCTAGGCGCGAATTGTCTATTAGCATAGTTCATGTCGTCTGATTTTCCTTCCACTTTCCCGACGCTTATTGTTCACGTAAGTGCTTCTTCCTCTTTTTCTTGCGATTTTCACCATACAACACTTTTTCTCATCAAGTACTGAATGTATTCAACAACAGATAGTAAAAAAATCTTAGTTTGACGTTAAATACAGCATAACAAAGGCAACGATTTCGTTCAATAGCTGCGTAACAGTTTTGTGGCCTACTTGATGTAGTTTTCCCATTAAGGAAGTAGGCATGTATCTTCTTGCAGTTTGTCACGTTATGGTGTTGGCACGTTATGTAGCATGAGAAATCAGGTACTTCCGCTTTCTTCTTTTAGAATGTAATAGGTTATGTGCCCCTTCATCCAGTTCACACCGTTCATTTTTGACTTGGGATGAGGTTTCTTGTTCGGACCTAAGAAGTGTGCTGGCCTGATGGTGTTGGGCCTAGTTCTATTTATCGTTCCATATAGTTTTCGGGACGCTGTCCCACATTCCTTTGTTCTTTACTGTCTCTTTGATCTCAAGAATTGCATTCCATTCACCTTTAAATTACTTGTGATTTTCATGTTCACAGCGCAGAACCACAGAGCTCTAATTTAGGTCAGAAGATTTCGATTTATGTTCTGCCATACTGTCAGCCAGTCACAGTCTTTATATTTCTCTTCTATACTGTACCCTTGTTTTCACTGAATTAATTTCCCATATACGTCTCTCACCATCAGCATGTTCTTTTCTGGGGTTTGTGCATGTATTGAGGTATCAAAATCCGTTCGAAATGTTGCTCACACCTGGTGGTGTGGAGCACAATGGACTGTAAGGTAACGTAACCATCATTGTGGCCTGCCTTGTCCCCAGAAGGAGGCCCGCAAACTTTGGAGCTTCCAGCGACAACACTGGACATAGCAGTTGCACCGCGTCGTGTTTCCCGGGAAACCGAATAAATGCTCAACTAAATGCTCCCAAATGCAAGAAATTTATCGCCACGGACAAAAACTTAGAAGAAATTGGGACATTCAGCGCGCAGGCTCTCGAGAAGAATTATTCGCAGAGAAGATGATTCATGAATAAGAAGTCGCCAACTTACTTGTGAAGTGGATATTTCAAACAATCCAGTGCAGAAGTTATACAAATTATATCCCCATTATAAACAAAGCCCGTAAGGAGTAGTACCAACTGCTTTCGAGGGTTGAGCGTTGTCAGTGAATTATTCAGCGCAGTATCACTGTCACAGTAGAAACTCCTACAGCATATATTGTTCATAGACGAGCCCTCTTTCGACCGGAATGTTTTTTTCAAAATCTGCAGTAGCCATACCTGGAGTGCTGAAGACCCCCACGTGACACTTGTCTCGGATCACCAACAACGGTAGTCTACCAATTTGTGGGCTGGAACTAGAAGAGTGTATAGGGTGTTATTTATACCACCTATGAGCACGGATCCCACATACTTCGACAATATTCTAGGATAGATCGAGTGACTTTTTTGTGAGCAATCTCCTTTGTAGAGTAGTTGCGTTTTCGCAGTGTCCTACCAGAGAATCTTACCAAACCTTACCCAATCATTCCATTTCTACCTCTACATCCGTACTCTGAAAACGACTGAAGTGCGTGTCAGAGGGTACTTCTCATTGTACCAGTTGTTATGGCTTAATCTTGCCCTCACGAACCCTTTGTGGGCGATAAATAGGGAATCGTAGTATATTACTAGTTATCCTTTAAAAAGGCTGGTTCTTGAAACTTTATAACTAGGCTTTCTCGTGATACTCTGCGTCTACCTTCAAGAGTCTGTAAGTTCAGTTCTTTCATAATCTCAGTGACACTCTCCCTCAAGTCAAACAAACCTGTGACATTTCGTGCTGCCGTTCTCACCATACGTTCAACATCCTCTGTTAGTCCTATGTGTTACGCGTCGCACACACTTGAGCGATATTCTAAGATTGGCCGCATGAGTGATTTGTAAGCAATCTTCTTTGTAGACTGAAGCCGGCCGCTGAGGCCGAGCGGTTCTACGCGCTTCAGTCCGGAACCGCGCTGCTGCTACGGTCGCAGATTCGTATCCTGCCTCGGGCATGGATGTATGTGATGTCCTTAGGTTACTTAGGTTTAAGTAGTTCTAAGTCTTGGGGACTGATGACCTCAGATGTTAAGTCCCATAGTCCTTAGAACCATTTTTTTAGACTGACTGCATTTACCCACCATTCTAGCAATAAACCGAAGTCTGCTACCAGCTTTACCCACAGTTTAGCAATTGCGATCGTTCCATTGATGTTATAGTGGTACCATACCACGTTTTTTCGTTTTGTGAAGTGCACTTTTTCATTACTGAACATTTAAAGCAAATTGCCCATCTTTACACCGCTTTAAAATCTTACGAAGATCTGACAATTCTTATGCAGCTTCTTTCAGACGGAACTTCATTATAGATGACAGCATCATCCGCAAAAATCCTGAAGATACTGCTAGCATTGTCCCCAAGACCATCAATATACAACACGAACAGCAAGCGACCCAACGAAATTCCGGGGGGTCACCCAAAGTTATTCCCACATCTGTTAATGACTCTCCGTCCGAGATAACATGCTATACGCTCGCTATCTGGAAATCCTCAGTCCAGTCACCAAGTTTGCCTCATATCCCACATGATCCTAATTTTGATAATAAGCGTATATGTGGTATTCAGTCAAATGCTTTCCGGAAGGCGTGAAATTCTGCATCTACCCGGCTGTCTTGGTCCAGAGCTTTCAAGATGTCATGTGAGAAAATGTTAGTTGGTTTTCGCATGATCGATGTTTTCGAACTCAGTCTGGTTGCCGTGACGTAGGTCATTCTGTTCGAGGTACGGCACTATGGTTGAGCTCAGAATACGTTATGAGATTCAACAACAAGTTGATGTCAAGTATACTGGACGGTAGTTCTGTGGATCGCTTTTGCTACCCTTGTTGGAGACGGGTGTGTGACGTGTTTTCTCCCAACCACAAAGCACAGTTTTTTCGTTCAAGGAACCAATGGAAGTTAACTCAGTCGAAAATTCTATATAAAATTTAAGAGAGATTCCATCGCATTCTGGGCCCTTGTTTCATTACAGCGACTTCTGCTGATTCCCAATCTACTATTTTTTACGTAAAAAAATTATTCGTTTCCGACCAGTAGTTCGTTATCTCAGTGGAATCAGATCGGATCCTTGACCCTAAAACTTTGGGATACCCTGGTAGACACCAGGGCCTGGTAATGTATAGAACATTCAAGTTATCTTGGTTACAAGTATGGCTGTCTGATTCATGTCTCCCTGTGATATTGTTGCGCTATTGTTTCCCGGAATACGACTATTTCAAAATTCGCCAGCGTCTAAGGTCAGTGTATGAATCGGTCCCCAGCAGCCTGCCCGCAAATCAACAGGAAGTGGTTGAGTCGGCCGCTGCTTCCTTTGCCGTAACACACAACGCACGCAACAAAACGTGCGGTCGCGCCAGTGACAAATCGCGGAAGTTCCCGCGCGTTTAAGCACGCAAGCTAACCTGGCGCGTCTAAAACTGGACGCTCCGTTCCCACGTCGCTCCAGTCATACACTGATTTCTTTCCCAAGGCTCCGCGACATCGCAACTACGTCACCCGCTTTGCAAGGCCACAGCTTCACAGTTTACCGAGATCTGTCACATCTACACGCAAAAAAAAAGAAAAAAAAATGCACGATGCACCATGAAGGAATTATCCGAATGTAGAGAAAAACAAGTAATCAAAATTTCAGAAAAACTGGATGATTTATTCAAGAGAAAGAGCTTCACAAGTTAAGCAAGTCAACTACACGTTGGTCCACTTCTCGCCCTTAGGCAAGCAGTTATTTCGCTTGGCACTGATTGACAGAATTGTTGGATGTCCTCATGAGGGACATCGTGCCAAATTCGGTGCAATTGGCGTGTCAGATCGTCAAAGTCCCAAGCTGGTTAGAGGGCCCTGCCCATAACGCCAAACGTTCTCAGTTGTGGGGAGATCCGGCAACCTTGCTGGGTTCAGCAAGCTCGATGAAATGTAAGGCCAGGGTGGCTTGTCATGAAGGGCAACAAAACAGGGATAGAATATCGTCGTCGCACCGCTGTGCTGTAAGGGTGACGCCGACGGACAACTGAAGGCGTCCAGCTAAGAAATGAAGTGGCACCACAGACCACCACTCATGGTTGTCGGGCGACAGGCGTGTTGGTACCCCATCGCTGTCTGCGGCGTCTCCAGACACTTCTTCGCGGGTCTCTAAGGCTCTATTCGAAGCGGATCACATCACTGAGGACAGTTCTACTCCAGTCAAAGGGATTCGGATAATGCCTTCGTGGTGCGTCGTCTTTTGTCTTAGAATGTATTTAGCGAGAAGGTCAAAGGCAGAAGTCTGGACAATTCTATTTAATCTTGTACTGCGAGTGGTTCCGTTTGACACACCCTAATGTGCAAGCCATCACTGTGTAAGTGCAAACGTCGTTCAATTAATAACGACCTTCAATTCTTTCTCTTAAAACATGTTTATCCTTAATAGTTAGCATTTGGTGAAATCGACATTTCTTTTACATGTAATATTTTTCTACGTAGTCTCTATCACGTTCTCTGCCCTCACGCAAGCTTTTTACGTAAGAACAGGTATTCCCTATTGTTAAAAGCTCTCGTCCTGTGCCGGTATCCATGTTTTCACTGCGTACATTACGCTCGCATCCTCCCCAAAGCGTGTCCCACGTGAACAATTTTTAAGTGGCCCAAACATATAGAGGTCCGAGGGAACCAGGTCTGATAGAGTGGGTCAGGCAGTGGTATCACCGGCCGCTGTGACCGAGCAGTTCTAGGTGCTTCAGTCCGGAACCGCGCTGCTGCTGCGGTCGCAGGATCGAATCCTGCCTCGGGCATGGATGTATGTGATGTCCTTAGGTTAGTTAGGTTTAAGTAGCTCTAAGTCTAGGGGACTGATGACCTCAGATGTTAAGTCCCATAGTGCTCACAGCCATTTGAGCAGTGGTATCCAAACTAGTTTGGCGACGTTTTCCCAGGTTCTGAGACTTGCGTGTGGGCGTACATTGTCGTGTTGGAGCAAGATTTCATTTGGATTCTTATAACACCGCACACTTCGGAAAAAGTCTTTAAATTTGTTCAGAGTCTTCACATTCATCTCTAATTAATGGTTGCCCCTCTCGCTCAACGTGCCATCGAGAATGGTTCAAATGGCTCTAAGCACTATGGGACTTAACATCTGAGGTCATCAGTCCCCTAGACTTAGAGCTACTTAAACCTAACTAACCTAAGGATATCACACACATTCAAGCCCGAGGCAGGATTCGAACCTGCTACCGTAGCAGCAGCGCGGTTCCGGACTGAAGTGCCTGGAACCGCTCTGTCACAGCGGCCGGCGGCTTCAACTGTCCAGAAATCACAAACCAGAGACGCTTGTAGTTCAAAGCTCGGCTATGTTACTTCTCAGTGTTCTCTCTCTCCTGCCTTCACCCCCCCCCCTTCCCACTCCCCACCCCCGCTTTTTCTTCTGTCGTTGTGCTTTGCGTAAGTTTCCCAGTGTATGAACACTCAGATACAATTTCAAAAGCAGTGGCAGGTCGTTGCGGGTGGTTATCCTTAAATATTTTACTGTAGTTACTGTTCCCATTGATTTCTCAGTTATAGTTAAATCGTATAGTAGTCGAATTATTCTCCTACTTATAAGCAATAAGTCAAATTCATTTTGTCCAGTTCCAACGGATGATGATGATGAGGTCCCCATACTCCGAGGACCATAGAGGACGATACGGGAGACCCGCAACGCCGGCTAGGCAAGGTCCTAGCGGAGGTGGATTGCCAATTCCTTCCTCTTACCGTAATGGGAATGAATGATGATGATGAAGAAGAAGACATAACACCCAGTCAACTCTAGGCAGGAACCCCGCCGGGAATCGAACCCGGGGCTCCGTGCGTGGGAAGCGAGAACGCTACCGCAAGACCACGAGCTGCGGACCCAGGTACGACTACCAGTCCCTGAATGAATCACCACTCCTCTGCAGGTCTTCACTACTATCTTCAACATTGCTACCCTCTTATAGACAACTGAATCATCTCTGAACAGCGTCAGAGAACTTCCGACGTTATCCTACAGATTTTTTATGTACAGGGTGCCCCAGAAATGTTGCGACACACTTAGAGGGTAGAATGAAACACCAGTCCGAAGTATTCACTCGAAGACTGATTTTGGGTCATGACTTGAAAATGAGTCTCAGCCCGAAATTAGTCATCAAATGAATAAAAAAGTAAAATTTGTCACTTCGGACTGGTTTTTCATTCTGTTGATTACAAAAAAGTTGCTGACTCACAGCCACTCCAGCATGCTGTAAATTCGTATACACTTGGAGGGGTTGTAGAGCATGTCTTGAGGATCGAATTGAGGATAGGAACCTGTGTCCGGAAACGTCATCCAACGACGCTACGGAGCGTCGAATTGATAGGCGCTCGCGCCTGCCACCAGGCCAGCCCTTTGGCAGCAAACGTGACTTTGTGCACTGACAGATCGTAGGCAGAACGTCTCGCAATATTTTTTGTTATTCTATTATCGCGACTGATTGCCACGATCGCCAGAGCAGAAGATGGAACTAGCTGCTGCGTAGGAAGGCCTTGTCTCCTATGAATGTAGTAATACTCTTCTGCCCTGGTAGGTGACGGGTTCAGACACAGGTTTTTATCCCCATTTTCTTTTTCTCCTGGAAACCTGTAAAATTTCCAACGTTTTTTGCTATATGGGAAGAAAATAAACTGCAGATGGAAACCCACACCCGAAACTGTCATCCACCAAGGGAATAGCACATCGCATTCATAGGAGATGAGGCCTCTCTCTGTAGCATTTATCTCCATCTTCTTCACTGGCTATGTGTCAATCAGTCGGGATCACTGAAAAACAACACTGCGAGATGTCCCGCCTGCAGTCCGTCATTGTACAAAGTCATTTTTTCTGCCGAAGGGGTAGCCTAGTGGCAGGCGCCGGCGCCTATCAATTCGACGCTCTGTAGCGTCGTTGTATATCAATTCCAGACACCATTTCTTATCCTCAATGTTTTCCTCAAGATACCCTCTACAAACCCTCGAAGCTTGTTGCAACATTTCTGGGACACCCTGTATTCTGTAAACAGTAATGGCCCTATAATGCTTCTTTGTGGTACTCCAGAAATTACCTCTACATTCTTCGATTTGGTTTCCAAATTAGTTTGGATACCACAGCTCAAATGGTTCAAATGGCTCTGAACACTATGAGACTTAACATCTGAGGTCATCAGTCCCCTAGACTTAGAACTACTTAAACCTAACTAACCTAAGGACATCACACACATCCACGCCCAAGGCAGGATTCGAACCTGCGATCGTTGCAGCAGCGCGGTGCCGGACTGAAGCGCCTAGAACCGCTCGGCCACAACGGCTGGCCCATCGAGAATGAAAGCATAATTTTTCCAAAAGACTGTGCTAATGACTTTGCCAGCAGTTGAAGCTGTAATGAATTTCTCCTTGTTTAGCGATTGCGGATGCTGCCACTCCAGTGACTGTCCTTCTGTTTCCGGCGGAAACTGATGCAGTCAGGTTTCGTCACGTATAACGATCCGTGACAGAAAGGCCTCTCTACTGGCCTCAAAGTGCTCCAACAGTTCAACCGAAATGGCTTTTCTCTGAATCTTGTCGTCTGTCGCGAATATTTGCTGAATATCCATGAATCTCAATCATTACAGACGCACTTCCAGTGCTCATTTATAGCGGCAGAGCCAACTGTTGAGTCGTGACGCGCCAGACTCCACCAATAATGGCATTCGTGCATTTTTCCATGTGGACAGTCATGGAGTTTAGTTTCCGCACTTTTTGACGATGTAATCTTCTTTCCTATAGCCCCCTAGTACTTCTGTCTACTGCGTCATTACCACATACAGTAACAAACGTTTATGGATTTTCGCCACGGCTTCTTTTTCCGCAACTAAGAATTAAATTACAGCACTTTGCTTGTGACATCTTGCGTAGACGCCCTTTTGATGGTTCACTGCGACTCTTCCATCTGTCGGAATTATTCGAAGCTTCCCACCTGTGGAGAAAAAACATCAAGTCTGGTACACCTAAAGTGAAGTATATATATATATATATATATATATATATATATATATATATATATGGCTGTAAAATTTTTTTGAGGCATTTGCATGTTGAACGATCTCTCGTACATACACCACTGAAAATACCGGGCGAGATAGCGCGATTGTAGGACATGGGCAGAAAGCAGTTGAAATGCCCGTTCGGACATCCACATTTAGCTTCCACCTGAGTTCACTAAATCTTTTAACCTGAATGCTGGAATGGTTCCTCTGAAAAGGGCACGGCCGATTTCGTTCGCCATCCTTTTCCAACCTGAGCTTGTTCTCTGTCTCTAATCACTTCGTCGTCGATAGCACGATAAATCCTAACATTCCTTCCTTTTTAATATTGGAAAAGATTAAAACTATGGCCTTGAACGATGGGATTCAGACAGAATATTTTCGCGAGATGCTGATAGACTACCAGTCAAGACACTTTGAGAGACAAAACTCTGCATCCATAACCACTTTATTTGTCTTACTGAATGAATGGTGTGTTGTTTGGCGCACCATACTGGGTTAATGAGCGCTTTAAAAAAGCCAGTATGGTGCCAAAAAGCAGAGTTTCCAAAGCTAAGAAACTTAGAGAGGTCGTATTTTGCACCGTAGAGAGGCAGCTGGGTCCTGTCTTCGCATGCTGGAAGTAAAGAGTCACTCTGTATCTGTATTGGAGCCGCTCACCAACAGAAAATGGACACACTCGTCGCCTCCGTTATGGGCATCACTTGTATATAAATTAACGGCTGGACGGTGATATCAGGAGAGCATCTATTGCTAATTGCAGCATGGGTTAGAAGTAGCGTGACAAACAAAAACATGAGGAATGTTTTGCTGAAAGTAGGAGTACTATAAAAGGTACCTTTCTCTCATCATGTGCGAGAACGCAATAATGAATAAAAAGCTTGTAGTACCCAGATTCCAGGAGGTGACAAGTGACTCCTCTTGCCTCCCGTTGGAGACGCCTATGGTGGCAAGAATGATGGTGTTAAGAAGGGTGAAGGTATGTCCAGTTCTTTAAGTCTCGCGAACATTGCAGGCCAGGAGAGATTGTCAAAGGGGCCTGCAATGTCTACGGTTATTGCAACTGCATATTTACGTGTGGCTCCTGAGACTATTGTGAGTGCGCTGTTTAAATCGTCATCGACTGAATTGCCTTCCCGGAAGCCAAATGGTTGCGAGCAAAGGACACGAAGGGGACTGTATGCATGCAGGCGGCCACACAAGAGCATCTCATGGACCTTGGTTAGTGTGTTTATTAGACAGACGGTTCAGTATGAATTTGGATCCGACAGCTGCGAATATTTTATTACTGTTGTTGTTTTCGAATATTATTGTTGTTTTTAGGTGCATTACGTCTCCCTAACTCTCGCCATACGATTGTATATCCAGAACCACTACTAAAACTCAGATCTCATCGGAGAAGAGCACGCGACGGCACTCCTTGTTGGTTCTGTCTGTTATTATTAGTGATAACATAGAGACCGAACGACCGTGGTGTGCGGTCACGTGCTCTTCTCTGACGAGAGCAGATTTGAGTTTGAGTAGTGACTCTGGACGTACCCTCGTATCAAGAGAGATGGAAGCACGTAATTCACCCAGGAACATGGTCCAGCAATATCGTTTTGGTGGTCCAGGTTCTGTGGTGTCGGCAGGCACAATTTTGCATGGTTGTGCTAACTCTAACCTCCAAATCTTGGAAAATGGTGTACTCACCGGCCAGACAGGCATATACATGCACATGCTGGGAAGAAGAGTTTCCAGAACACACTGTTTTTTCTGCGGGCAGCATGCGCAACATTGACATACACTACACTTAGACTACACAGAAACAGACATAGATATATATACAGCAATAAGGGACGAAGAACAATGGGAAGAACTTAACACATTGACGCATAGTATTTCAAAAACAATATATGAAGTGTACCTGCAGACACGACATAACAGACATGATTATAACCAACGTAAGAAGAATCTCCAGAGGGTGGACGACGACGTCCACAGGGACAGAGAAAACAATGACACTGAAGAGGAACAATAGGAGGAAGACGAGATGGGGCATTAAATAAGCATAAGATACTGGCGATCTAGCCAAGAAAGCACAAATGCTGTATACGTATCAGCACCTAAAGTTAATATTTTGTATTAGCAATACACGGAATTAGCAATACTGTTTCTCTACTGCCGAACAAACCTTTTTTACTTTACTGATGGTCAGCAGCTCTAAGAAACCTTTCCGAGGTATTTACAGCCTGTCACAATCAGTAATGGTAAACCTCCCCTCTATCAAATCCTTCTTTCGTTATTTCATAAAGTATTATTCTTCGTAAACTGTTGTAGATAAGAAAAAAATAAAGTTACAGAAAATATGAAAAACGAAGGCTGTAAGATGTACGAGCTGTTTTGAAACATCAGAGAACAGGTCTGCAATTGGTAGTAAATAAATACAGTCGCCGATCAGCGTAAATGTGACACGGTACCCCTTCCCCATGTTCGTCTTCTCAGGGCTGCATGGGCCCTGGTTTCATTTTTATGGATGACAATGTGCGACCGAATCGAACAGCGCAGGTGGAGGCGCTCTTGGAACGAGAGGATATTTGCCGAATGGACTAGCCTGCCCGTCCCCTCCACGTAAATTTCATCAAGCAGGTTTGGGATGTGTTGGGGAGACGTATGACAGAACGTTCACTTGTACGAATTAGCATCTAGCAGTTGCTAACCGCCGCAGTGGAGGAATGGCACGCCCCACCACAAAAACTCCATGTCGTCCTTATGGCTGGCATGGAAGCACCTAGTAGATGGCATCGTTGCCATCCAAGATGGTCACATACCCTGTCAAGAACTATGTCCATTGTTGTTATATTACAGTATGTTGTTAATGATCATAGCGATAACAGTAATAGTGATAATAATAATAATACTCAGAATTTCACTAAAAAATATTATTTTAATATTCATGCAGGATGTGTTAGGGACAACAGACATTTCCACCAAAAAGTCATTTTCAACAACCATCCATCCGTCTGCCTATATCACTCTTCTTACTCATTGCAGTTTGGACACAAGTACATGACGTGTGTTTTGCATACATGCTTATTACACTTTCGACGCAACATGTTTGTTTTATTGTCATTGGTTGAAGGACTGAACTTACAGGGTGTTACTGATTTAGCCACACCTGCCACTCCTTCAGGGTCTTGGATGCTCCTTATCACTCTCAAAGAACCTTCTGTTCCTGGAAAATGCTCCCTTAATGCAATGTACTCTGCAACCAGCTGTTCTTGGAAAATGCTTCCTTGATACAATGTGCTCTGCAACCAGTGACTTTCCAAGTTCCTCCAAAAATATTCTCGATCCAGTCAATTTTCTTGCATTCCAGTTAGGGCCAGTCGAAGTCCACAAGACATATGCATTATAAGCAGCAACATCAAGAAATTTGCAAAAACCTATCACAGGCCATGATGCATGTGTATGCAACTTTTAGCTGATCTAGTGTGTCTTTTGTTGAATTATAATCTAAAATCATTTTTGACTTGTTATCAGCTCTGTCACTTATTTCCCCACCATGGTCGAACCTCCTTGTTGGTCACATTTTGTGCTAGCTCTGGCTTATTTTTAAGTGTGGTCCCTAAGATTGTCAGTTTACTCTTGAGCAGCTGTCCAAAATTGTATGACGTAAAAAAATTATCATATGATACATTCTGACCTCGCAAAGCAGAGGAACGATCAGCAGCTACTCTCATGCCTTGATTTTTTCAGGTGCCGCTGCACTCTCCTTTCCTGTATAAATTTGGGCTTTCAGTACATGTGAAGTTTTGCTGTCCCACAGAGTCCATATCTTGACCCCACATTTTGCCGGTTTGCTTGAGATATACTATACTGCTTGACTAGACAGCGGCCTCTAAATGCTACCAGCTGCTCGTCGACGGTCACATTTTTCCCTGGATTATAGAGTTCAGGAAGGGCTTCTAACCACTCGCAGTATCAGGAATACTGCGAGTTGCTGCGAGTTTATCAGTACGTCGTCTTTCCTATCTTGTGGATTTCTTATGAAACTGCAAGACGCGCGATATTTTACAGAATGTGTCTAGGGACGTGGCTGCTGGAAATCTGTTCCACGAGTATCCTTATTCCAAAAATTTTTGTACATTCCCCATGTGAGCGATATACACCTGCAAGGAAGATAAGTCCTAAGTACGCTTGGAAAGGAGAATCATCAGTGTTTGTCAATTCTTTACAGTAAACTAGTTGCCACTCAATATTTGACATCTCTTTTATTTCATTCTGAAATGTTGTAGAAATTAATACTTCAAATTAACTTTTGCTAGCCGGCCACTGTGGTCGAGCGGTTCTAGGCGCTCCAGTCCGGAATCGCGCTCCTGCTACTGTCTCAGGTTCGAATCCAGCCTCGGGCATGGATGCTTGTGATGTCCTTAGGTTATTTAGGTTTAAGTAGTTCTAAGTCTAGGGGACTGATGACCTCAGATGTTAAATCGCATAGTGCTTAGAGCCATTTGAACCATATGAACTTCTGCTGCTTGCATAGCTGGTATCTCCCGGGGGTAGTCCTGATAACTTTCGAAGCAGGTAGGTGGCCGTGTTGTGCTGGTGGTTGCAACTGCCATTCTGTGTTCCCGTTTTTAGAAATAGAAGTCTGTACACCACTTTGAAGAGGCTGTGGACTGTCGTCATTGTCATGTAAATGTAAATGTCGCGTGACTAGGACCTCCCGTTGGGTAGATCGTTCGCCGGGTGCAAGTCTTTCGAGTTGACGCTACTTCGGCGACTTGCGCGTCGATAGGGATGAAATGATGATGATTAGGACAATACAACACCCAGTCCCTGAGAGGAAAAAATCTCCGACCCAGCCGGGAATCGAACCTGGGCCCTTCGGATTAAGATTCTGTCGCGCTGACCACTCAGCTACCGGGGGCGGACGTCATTGTCATCAGAACACTCGTTTTCAGATGCATTACTGACATGATCTTAGAACTCGGAAAGCGATCCTTCATCTGTTGAGCTATTTACTCATTCTTCCAACTCAGCGTCAAAGATGTAATCGCCATGATGTCACAATTCAGACTGATGACAAACGATAGAGAATACAAATTGAGCAGGAACAATGGATAAATCGAACAGCTGACAAGTCGTAATGACAAGTCCACTGTTGTGAAGGTAGAGCCTTTGTTGACTTGTTGAATGTTGAGAGTAAGTACGAACAATGAAACTCATTACAATTATAAAATATAGGACAACCAGAAACTATATTTCATATTAATGTCGGGTCACAATGATCCGATCATTACGTATGTAACTCTTGAGATTTATCATCAGATGACTTAAAATATTTTAAAAATTTCTGAACCACATACTGCCCTTGCATTTTCAGACAAAGTGAGCAAATTTCATACAGTTTTTTGATATTTAAATAATAAGAAACGAAATTTATAGCCATTTTGGGTCATACAGGCCCGAACAGAACAGTAAGGTCAATGAAGTAAACTGACCAAGAGTGAACATCCTGTTACGCTGAGAGACAAGCTTGAGGAGTGCCCCCTCGCTGGCAGTGCTGTCTTATACGGCTCACGTTCGGCGGCTGTCAGAGCAGTGATTGGAGCGGCGACCGCGCGGGTCGGCGACCCTGGTGCTCGCAGTGAATGAACCAGCGAGCCAGCAGCCGGTGGCGGCCAGGAAGTGCCCCGCCAGCGGGCAGCGCGCGGCCGCCGCCGCCTTATAGGGCACTCCACACGCCGCGGTGCAACCCATCAGCGTGCCCTGCATTACCATAACACGGCCTCCCGCCTGCCGGGGCAAGAACTGACAGCAGCACAGCGCCACTGCACTGCCGCGGCCGCCCGCGTGACGAACGGCCGGAGGCTGCTGAGTTACTGTGGTCAGTCAGGAGCGCAGGCGGTCCGAGGCACGGGGCACGGGCAGGTCTCAGTCTTCTGGACAGCAGGCCAAACCACTGCCGTCGACATCATATTCGTAAAAACGGCACTTTTCTACTACCACTTTTATACGTACGGCACGTTTTTCTAACTGAACATTGCATAATGGCTTGAGAAGCACAAACTATCTGCGTTGCGAAGAAGAAGTGTAAGTAAAAACAACCTACGCGGACATATGCCACTCTCATTTGATAAATTTATGGCTGTGTACCATGAATACCGCCTTGCCCCAGTGCTACCACCGGTTCCCGGCAGATCCCCGAAGTCAACCGTTGTTGGGCTGGGCTGTCACTTGGGTGGGTGACCATCCAGTTCAAAATGGTTCAAATGGCTCTGAGCACTGTGGGACTTAACTGCTGAGGGCATCAGTCCCCTAGAAATTAGAACTACTTAAACCTAACTAACCCAAGGACATCACACACATCCATGCCCGAGGCAGGATTCGAACCTGCGACCATACCAGTCGTGCTGGTCCAGACTGTAGCGCCTAGAACCGCTCGGTCACTCCGGCCGGCTGACCATCCAGTCTGCAGAGCTCTGTTGGCAAGTGGAGTGTACTCAACCCTTGGGAGGCAAACTGAGGAACTACTTGATTGTTAGTAGCGGCTCCGGTCTCGTAAACTGGCATACGGCCAGGAGAGCGGTGTGCTGACCACATGCCTCTTCATATCCGCATCCAGTGATGCCTGTGGACTAAGGATGACATGGAGGCCTGTGGGTACTGCTGGGCCCATATGGCCTGTTGGGGCAGAGTTTAGTTTTAGTTTTTAGTGTACCATGAGCAATATGTTCACTGTCTGAGAAAAAACGTGAAGCACCCGGAAGAGATGGTCAGATGACACTAATTTCGTAAAAGCACACACTATTGCCAGGTCTTTACAAGATTAGAGTTAGAACGCCCTGCGACACGTGGAACGGTCACCAGAGTGGATTGGTCTTGTCCGTTTATAGTGTTGTCTTTCGAAATCTGTTAGGGTATGGAAGGGGCGTGAACAGCGTCATATGTTAGGTGATCGCTGTGAAGGACTCAGACATGTTGTGTACGCTTTGTAATTTCGTGTGATTCACTAACCTGGTGGAAGTCTTTGAAATGGACGCTACTTCGGCGAATTGCGTGACCCTAACCCACTCCACTTATCCAACTGGGCAAAGGACACCTACTTTTTAATGTCGAATCCGAACCACGTGTCGTTCATCTACATCTACATCTACATTTATACTCCGCAAGCCACCCAACGGTGTGTGGCGGAGGGCACTTTACGTGCCACTGTCATTACCTCCCTTTCCAGTTCCAGTCGCGTATGGTTCCCGGGAAGAATTACTGTCTGAAAGCCTCTGTGCGCGCTCTGATCTCTCTAATTTTACATTCGTGATCTCCTCGGGAGGTATAAGTGGGGGGAAGCAATATATTCGATACCTCATCCAGAAACGCACCCTCTCGAAACCTGCCGAGCGCCTCTCTTGCAGAGTCTGACACTTGAGTTTGCTAAACATCTCCGTAACGCCATCACGCTTACCAAATAACGCTGTGACGAAACGCGCCGCTCTTCTTTGGATCTTCTCTATCTCCTCCGTTAACCCGATCTGGTACGGATCCCACACTGACGAGCAATACTCAAGTATAGGTCGAACGAGTGTTTTGTAAGCCACCTCCTTTGTTGATGGACTACATTTTCTAAGGACTCTCCCAATGAATCTCAACCTGGTACCCGCCTTACCAACAATTAATTTTATATGATCATTCCACTTCAAATCGTTCCGCACGCATACTTCCAGATATTTTACAGAAGTAACTGCTACCAGTGTTTGTTTCGCTATCATATAATCATACAATAAAGGATCCTTCTTTCTATGCATTCGCAATACATTACATTTGTCTATGTTAAGGGTCAGTTGCCACTCCCTGCACCAAGTGCCTATCCGCTGCAGCGCCAGTATTCAGCACATCACGGACCAGTTACTACAGTTGTAGGCCACTTGCCTCAGGTGAAGATACAAATGCTTTATGACTCCTTGCCCAACCGAGTCTGGGCCCAGAGGGGGTGTAGCGTGATAGTGATAATCTGCCTCATATTGGCAAGTTCTTTGTAGCCTCGAAGTCTTTCATGGCGGCATGTCTAAACAAAATAATCTCCGTTTTCAAGCCGCGTCAGTTCGAATGAAGTTCTCGAACTTTTGAAGACTATCTTCGCCATTGTCATCAGGAGTAAAGCTACTGACTGCCAGGGCTGGAATGATTTTTCTCTTGTATACCCACGTTAAGGCCGCTGGCACCAATAAGAGAGGGCCGAAACGACGCGTGCACAGAACGTGAGTTGGGCAGCTCATAGTAGTTCCGACCCACCTCGGAACCGAGTGACGTCAGGTGGTGCGAGGGGCCGGCGCCATGTTTGAAACTGCCGCTCCTGTTAACTTACATGAGTCAAGTATCCGTCGTTGCTTCCTTCAAAAGCCCGCTCCCACGCCCTACTCAGTGTGTACCCCTGGCCTCTGTTGAAATTGTTGCTGTTCATTCTAGTCTCAGCTGTCCCTTTTATAACGGAATCCCAGTATGTTGACGCATGAGCCAAGACTCTCGTGTTCTCAAACTGTATTTTGGGTCCGCTTTCCAGACAACGCTCAGCTAAGGCCGACTTGTCAAGTTCCCATTATTAAATATGTCTCTTGTGCTCGGTACAACGCTCTGCAATTGTGCGAACTGTCTGGCCCGTATAGATGCTGCCGCATTCTCAAGCGACACAATACACACCGCCTTTAACGGAGCGCAGCATATCTCGTATCTTGGGGGCGGGCCGGAAACCTAGACTCAGTCCACGTCTGTGCAGTACACGTCCTAACTTGCTGCTCGTTGTCCCACGGTGTGGCAGAGAAGCCAGACAGTCAGTGGTTTTACTGCTGACGACGATGGCAGAGATGGTCACCGAAAGCTCGAGAATTGTATTCGAATTGACGCGTCTTGAAAGCCAACGAGAAGTTTTTTGTAAATTTGACTCGATGTTGTAATCAATGAAATAAAATCACATACCTTCTCAATCTTTGACGTTCCATTTCGTTCTCTCCTCTTTTTTTTTTTTTTTTTTTTTTTTTTTTTTTTTTTTTTTTTTTTTTTTTTTTTTTGCAGTGCATACTTAGTCAAGTAATCAGCAACAATACATCAAATTTCCTGGCAAATTAAAACTTTGTGGCAGGGCATAATTCGGATGTGGACTCTTAGACCGTTGAAATCCCGTTCGTTTCTGATCTATCTGCTTTATTTAAAGTCATCAGCTTCTCGACTGCTTCAGTGTTATTCTCCTCGTTTTCTTGGCTTGCGTTAATCGTTTCATCTCTGCGTAACTACTGCATCCGGCTTCCTTTGTAGCTTGAATGACTATTTAACTCTGCAGCGTAATGTTCACTGGTTGGAAACATACTGGCAGACTTAGAACCCGGCACATTGCCATTCGTAGTTATTCTCTCAACACCTCAGCTATCTGGAAACAATTCACGACCCGCACTCACAGCTTCGTTTCTCTCAATATCTCTCTCCAACCTTCGGTCGTCACAATTCTCCTCCATACCTTCCGAGATTAGCATTCATAGAAGAAAATATACTGCGGAGAAACGGCTTGGCTGTTGTTTCCAGCTGTACAGCTATGGAACTGCAAATCATCTGCCAGTGGCAGTTTCCAACTGCACGCCATCTCGGACATATCGTGTGTCATGAGAGTGAACTTATTGGTCTTAAGTCGGCTGTCTGGCGTTTGACAATTCTAGCACGCACCGTCGTGCCTATGACTCAAATTGGTTTGCGCATACCAGCAAACGGGTGCACCTCACACTGAAATCTGCCAGGATTTCAGGGCTCTGAGAGGGAAGATCTCCACATGCTGATAATCAGAACGCCAGTTCATGTAGTTTGCAAATTTTCGTGGGCGCGTCAGAACATTTCAGCTGCAGCAGCGCACCGCTCCTCGCACAAAGCGCGCCGGAATGAAGGTGAAAGGATAAAATACTGCTGCACCAGCGTAGGGTTCTTAAATGAGATTCACAGCTCCCTGTTCTCCCGTGAACCATAGCTTGTGATGTACTTAGTCGTAGTTGATTCCATCTGAACGGAGTTGGGCCTCGTGGTGGATTCATGTAAACAAAGTCAGACTGCTTTTTAAAAGGGATTAATTCAGGGGAGAATTTGTATAGCTTCCACCCCAACGTGTGCTTTGCCAGTCAAACACCCTTCCTTTTTCTGATCTGTGTTTGTCATTTTTGTATAAGATTTATTAGCTAGTTGTAGCTAGAAAACGATTAATAAAAGTTGTCATTATTTTGTAAACTTAAATATGCTACTGTTCTCACTCACACTCCCTTAACTATTCACTGTTTTTATTTTATTGTGGTGGTATATGAGTACACCAGGAATTTAATGCTCAATCTTATTAAATTAATTAATTAAATTATTAGTTTGAGTTCTGAAAGTGATCACAGGCATAGGCAACAAAAGTGCCATGAATAAATTCGCTAATTTCATATATAAAAATTAGGGTGTAGCTCACGATTTGAAGGTTATTGAGAAGATAATACTTATCTTTACGTAAAGATAATAAGATTTAGCATCACACGGACTTATATTTATGATTAAGGAGAGCGACGGCTTGCAGACGGAGGCAGTATAATATCAGCATAAAGAGTGATGACTTGAAAAGCGTTTTATCTGATCCATTCTACACCGTGGAGCAGCACAACATCCGTCAATTTGCTCAACGCCTAAGTGGAATGCGAATAAGAAGAGATGCAGGAGGATGGAGAACTGTGGTATAATGACATGTCGACTATGATCCCAATAAAGGGCGACAACGAGTTCGCAGAGGAAAATCGTGCGGAAAGAAATCTGTATTGTCCTTTTGAAAGGAACCACCGATCCACACCTGCCTCAAGCGATTTATAGAAATCACGCATGCGTCTCTGGCCTTGCAGTTCCCATGCAAACGCGAATTTTGTTCCATAATCATCTCGTCACCAACATTTATACGTAGTGCCCTGTTGTTAGCGACAGTAAAATACAGTATTAGTATCTCCAGCAAAGTGCTATGTCTCTCCAGAAAGCAAAGGACAGGAACAATCCCTTGAGTCGCAACGGGGCGTTGTGTTGAATTTTTCATTTAGTACAGCAGTGTGACACGTGTAGTGGGGATATATGTGTGTTACGAACACAGTGCGATCTGAAGGTGAAAGATGACTAGTGTCAAATTCGTTCGTTTGTGCACGATGAGAATCACTATGAAACTAGTGTATGCATTACTAATATAGATATAGCAACTAAATACTGCGAAGCAATTTGTTACAGTCATGCTTGTCTTTCTTCTGAGGAAGTACATCTACCTGAATAACAGTCTCAACAATAAGGGTGCAGATTGTTTCATAACGAAGATACGCACTACATCGGTACGACAATTTACTTGTGGAACTCCGCCACTGCGTTGGCAGAAGGAACAGCAGTTTTATTTAATACTACTATTTGTTTAAGTTTCTGTCTTTGTTGCGCTCTCATTTAAGTTAATAGTGACTAGTTTCAAGCCTGTTTTTTTTTTCATTTTCAAACCACTACCTGAGTCGTTCTCACGAGGTTAATGAGATAATTTCGTAGTGTAACATTTATACGTATGGAGCTTCTCAACAGTTCACATTTGAACATTCTGTGTCCTTGACCCTACTAACTACCACACACTCACTGATCTGTTAGTGAAATGGGGCTGGAAATGTTTGACAGGCCCCACCTGCGTTCATTTTGTATAGTTTACTTTCCTCTAGGTAAGAGCAAAATTAATGTACCATGTTACGTCGTGTTGATTAGTGCAAATTTGAGAAGGATGTGAAGTCGAGGTAATCATAACATATGAGTTCTTTTGCAACGAATATTAAATGTACCGCCGACAATGGATGCATTCAGTATTTAGAAAGGTACTTAGTTACATCTGCGTGCAGCTCCTATTGAAATATTAAAATAGAGTACGTGGATAATTTTTTATGGTCAGAACAGAGCAGTAGTACAGGATACACACGTTGGTACATCTGGTCATTAACAACTCCATTGTTTCTTACCACACAGATGACATGCAGCATATCACTGAATTCTCTCTAAACTACTGACAGCACCAAAATGACGCTACGATCCACGCATATGAAGAATTGTTGTAGTTATTTCATTTTTAGTGTTTTTAACATTTTAATGTTCGGATAATAAGTTGACGTCTCTTTAATCTAAGAATAGATTATCAATGCAGCTAGCCGCTATCTCTGTGTAATGTCTTGTCTGTATAGACCTGTATCTGTTGTCTTTAAGATCCCTTCACCTTCACACATGTCTATACAGTAAAGTAAGGCCCTCCCAGTTCTTGGCTGATCCGTGGTAAGACAGGCGAAAAATTAGACTAATGGAGGATTCTTAGTATTATCTCTATTTTCATTCGCTCTCTCTCTTTCTCTCCTTTATCTATGTATAGTTTTTGATATAAGATTTCATTACGTGATATAGTGATAAAAAGAATCAGCCAAATAGAATCTTTGGTGGAGTCCTTCGTCTTGGTAATCAGCGGCTGGCTTGCTGTAAGAGACCTTTACATTTATTATTACTGTTAAACACTGCAGTCAGTCGGGAGAATCAATCGTTTGGACAATTTGTTCCTTTTACGAAAGATTGCGAATTCCAGATATGTACGAAGCCTTTTTGGACGATTTAACACAGACTCAGTGATTGCAGGCTCTCTTCGACACAGCTGAAACTTCCCCACTAATTACAGGGCCAACGTGATCAACAAATGATTCAGGAAAAACTCATTCGTTCATTCACTCCAGAATAAATAAGTTACAGACCTTATTTATGGAGGAAATCGTGTATTAAATCCATCTCCATTACATTTCCAGATCTCCGGTGATTCCACGCCTTAATTATTTTCCTTTTACAATCTCTTTCTCTTCAAAACAAACCGCTAGCGGCACAAATGTTAATTGGCTCGCTTTAGCGAGAAGAAAAGCAGAATATGTATCTCTCAGAAACACGTCAGTCCCTCAACAGATACTCCAGAAGCTGTCCTAGTTACCCCCCTAACAACCATGGAGAATGCATATATGAATCTCTGTTATTTCAAAGAATAAATGCCCTAGAAAATTCTTTGGCGTCGACAAGCTGTCGCCGCATATATTACGAGAAAATCAGATCAGATAACTTTTCCAAAGTGAATGAATGTGGATGGTTTGATTGAAAATGATTAATTGGTGCGTGGTAGAGGGTATTTCCTGTGGGGACATTACAGGTTTCGTACATCAATCGGTGAAAACGGAACCCCAATAAGACCACTTTGTTATCCGTCTGCCTATCTGTCCGGTTGTTGAAAATCCCTTTTCTCTGGAACGGGTAGACGTATAAAGTTGAAATTTATGTCACATACTGAGGTCTATGGTATCTTTGTTGTACAAAAACGTTAAGCTTCAAAGCCAATGCATTCAATAGATACGGCCATTTATGTCACACATTTTGATACTCGTAAACTCTTTCATTAACACATATAGCTTACTTCACGTTGACCTAGAATCATAAAATTTGGCACAGACCAAGGTTTCACACTACAAGTGAAAGAAAAGAAAACAAGAATTTGTTAATTTATATTTCTATTATACGAAAAAATATCTCATTGGTCATTTGTTATCCGATATTAAACTTCAAATTAAAACAATTAAAACATTCTCGAAATTCTTGGAATCCGCGGGACCGATATCCTGGCAGTATCGATGCCGAGAACAGCAAAAATCGTCGAGCTTCTCGATTCTCCGAATGGATGAACTGTCCGTATGTACATAATTAAGTTTGTACGCAATCCTCAGTGGGTGGGTTCTGCTTGCTCCTGGCCAGTTTTTGATTGAAGCAAAGCCCGATGATGAGGTATCAGGTCTCGACATGCACAGCTAATAGGTAACTGCTTCTTAAATTTAAAACCGTTTATATTAGTAACACTTGTGGTGGTTAACTACAATCATTTGTTGTGTCTGACTGCTCGTTTCGGCTCCATTATAGAGCCACTCTACTGTACTATAGTTACATTTCTTAACTGTACAGTGGTTGGTACTACATTGCAAAACTTAGTACAGTAATAAAATTTTTGGCTCGACCACACAAAAATCGTGATAAGGTTACAAGTACCACAACGTGTTTCAAGAGCAGGTTCTACTCATGAGGTAAAATGTACAATAATCTTTAAACAGGCGAACACTTTAACAACGTAAAGAAATTAACATCGTTGGACAAAACAGTTTCCGTTTTACTTTAACTTCAGTCCTCTTCAAATTCTACTGGCATCGTTGCTCCTCCTACACATCGAGCGGTACAACCTATTCGTATCGCTTGCTCTGCTTCGTGTTTGTTGGTATACCCACGACACGTGTCAGCAACGTACTACACTGCCATGATATTTTTGCACTTGGCCTCCAATGGCCGTTATCGGAAAAACTTGCAGTAAACAAGTACGCCGGTGACTAAGGAAAGAGCATCGTGCTGTTGATTTCGAGACAGCTGGGCGTATACTATCAAGTCGGTCAGCGTGCCTTCCTGAAATATCACGATAAAAACTCACGATAAGTCGACCGAAGCGCCATCACTCCCATGTGCAATAATATCGTGGTCGAGCAATACTGAGCTGCTTGTTATTATGGCAGCGCCTTGGGATGATGTAAAAACAGTAAGCACAGTCCAAGAATAGAACAGGGATATCTGTCAGATAAACTGATAGTTTATTCGCCCCTCTAGACAGAATTGGTGCAAATCAATGATCGTGGAAAATGTTCATTAACCCAAGAACACTGAAGGGGGGGAAAGTTACTAAGCCATCGTAAAATTTACTACTCCACATTTTATTCATAAGAAGACATTCATTAGTTAATTAATATTATTAGATCTACAATGGTATGTTACATACCAAATTAAGTACCATATGTTCTGTTTTACAACATTCTGCAATCTTAAATTTTACAAGAGTTTAATAACCTAGGGTTACTGTCAGTGAGGTGTTTTTACAAGCGATAGGAAATGCTTGTGCCAGCTGATGTGAGAAGACCAAGTTGAGCAAGAAACATGTGTGGGGCTTCAACGATTGCAAATCTATATGCAGACGAGTGAATGTAAATCAAGACGGAGACTGCGAAATTACCCAATTTTATTGTTTTTTGGCTGTTAAAGAATTAACCATTTTAGAATACTTCTGTTTACCTTGTCTGAAGATCAGAGAGCCTGCTCTCGAAACACGCCGTCTGACGATCTCTTCTAGCACGAATTTTATGTGGTTGAGAAAAATTTTTAATATGTTACTAATATTTCACTTCACTTTCAGCTAAAATGGAAAATGCTAAATTGCAAAACTTAAAACGCACATCTTCACAACTATCATGCGACACTCCCCCGCCTCCCCCCCCCCCCCGTCCCCTTCCCTCCTCTCCTTCCACGTGCTGCTCCACTCCCTCTCCCCTCCTCTCCTTCCAGATTCTGATGGTCCTTTTCTAACCACATCACCGATAAACACGAGGTCCCATCCCTCGCGGTACTACTTCTTTTTCCGTGCTGCAAATAAGAACTGCGTGTATTCTCTACATTTCCCATCTGCGAGACTGGTAGCTAGAACAGACTCGTCGTAACTCTGTCGTAAGAGCTGACCGAATGGCGTTCTGTCCCTAGGCGAGCTATCGCGTTTGTGAGACGGCTATTTTCACGACAACCTAGAGTATTACATTAACTCCCTTTACTAAATCACTCTCAGCTATTTCGCTTAATTACTTATGGTCCATTTTTTTCAGTAAGTGCGAGTCATTTGAGGCGATACGTCTTACATGGTGCTTAATGTCTCCGCTGTGCATGAAGATCCCATCCACCTCTCATTCGGGTGGATTTATGTTCACACCCGAAATCCATTGCGGTATCAATCCGTCATGGAGCGAGAGGTTGTGGCCTACTTTCACGGTCCATGACAATTTAGGGATCTCGCTTCTGACGACTGAGCTGCAAACGTTTCATGTATGCCCGTTCAGTTCAGGACATTGACACTCCAGACAATGGCTACTGTTCCAGGTAGACACTGCTGTGGCGGAAGGACTGGCAACAGGGCGGACGATCCGCAGTGAAACAGATAAAACTCATCCATACCAAATCCGATGGCTGCCCCAACATGGACGTATTATCACAATGCAATTCTTCTTTTGGCACGCCATTGTGTGAGAGCCAGGCGGTGAGAAATTGGGGTAGACAGTTCAACCAGTTCTGGGTACGCCTTTTGCAACAACTAAGTCATAGCCATTGCAGTAGAGGAAATGAGAAATTGATCCATGTTGATAGAGATATTCTGTGCTAGCCAATCACAGGCACTTCAGGCCTGCTTGGAAATATACCAATCGCCGTCAGCAGGGATCATGATCTGATGTCTATCCCGACCAGACATAGCAGTCGATGTATGGTCCACTAACTTACAGCAGCGCACAGTACATTTCGTTCGCCGCTAAAAATACTAGAATGCGCAATGATTTATTTACCCTAACCTTCGACAGAGATGTTTTACCGAGAAGGTTAGAGTTATAGCTTACAGCAATTTTTGCCCTTCTTATGAGATGCTTTTGGTGCCTGAGGTTTGGACATATGCGCTTCTGATATTGAACCTACTTATGGGGCGGGCGGAAGGGCACCGCATTAGGCCAGACCTTGCGAATAACCCTGCACTGAACTCTTTTCGTTCGCCGACATGGACAGTATTCATATGGGAGAAGAAGATCCAGGAATGTGAAACGCTGGGATCGCCGCCATATCAATGTGCTGGGAAAAAGAGTTTGAACAGTCCACCCATTGGTATGTCATCAAACTTTGCGAACACAGTAACGAAATCCACTCATTAAAAGACGTGTTATCTTAAAAAGTATAATTACTGACAGTTAAGCACGGAAACCTTCAAGCTAAGCAAGAAGTATAATATTTAAGCCAAAAAAACAATCTGGAAGCGTTATCTGACTCGTAAAGTTTAACAGCAATAACCAAATACAAATGTAGTTTTATAATTCAGCGCAACTGAAAAAATGGGCTTGCGTTGCTACAATTTATATACTGTCTAGTGAGTAATGTTTCATCCAAATCCGAACAAGAGTTAGCATTCTGCCTATAGCGGACAGCTGTGCAATGAAGTTGTCTCCTCAGTTTTGTAGTCATTGACTTTAAATGCTGTTGTTGTTGTGGTCCGGTTTGATGCAGCTCTCCATGCTACTCTATCTTGTGCGAGCCTCTTCATCTCCGAGTAACTACTGCAACCTACATCCTTCTGAATCTGCTTGCTGTATTCATCTCTTGGTCTCCATATACGATTTTTACCTCCCACGCGTCCCTCCAGTACTAAACTAGTGATCCCTTCATGCATCAGAATCTGTCCTACCAACCGATTCTTTCTTTTATTCAGGTCTCCCCGATACTATTCAGTACCTCCTCATTAGTTACGTGATCTACCCATCTAATCTACAGCATTCTTCTGTAGCACCACATTTAAAAAGCTTTTATTCTCTTCTTGCCTAAACTGTTTATCGTCCATGTTTCGCTTCCATACATGGCTACACTCCATACACATATTTTCAGAAAGGACTTCCTGACACTTAACTCTATACTCGATGTCAACAAATTTCTGTTCTTGAGAAACGCTTTTTTTGCCATTGTAAGTTGTGGTGGTGGTTAGTATTTAACGTCCTGTCGACAACGAGGTCATTAGAGACGGAGCGCAAGCTAGGGTGAGGGAAGGATGGGGAAGGAAATCGGCCGTGCCCTTTCAAAGGAACCATCCCGGCATTTGTCTGAAGCGATTTAGGGAAATCACGGAAAACCTAAAACAGGATGGCTGGAGACGGGATTGAACCGTCGTCCTCCCGAATGCGAGTCCAGTGTGCTAACCAATGCGCCACCTCGCTCGGTGCCATTGTAATTCTACACTTTATATCCTCCCTACTTCGACCATCTTCAGTTATTTTGTTCCCAAACAGCAAAACTCATTTTCTGATTTAAGTGTCTCATTTCCTAATCTAATTGTCGGCCGGGGTGGCGGAGCGGTTCTAGGCGCTACAGTCTGGAACCGCGCGACCACTACGGTCGCAGGTTCGAATCCTGCCTCGGGCATGGATGTGTGTGATGTCCTTAGGATAGTTAGGTTTAAGTAGTTGTAAGTTCTAGGGGACTGATGACCTCAGAAATTAAGTCCCATAGTGCTCAGAGCCATTTGAATCTAATCTAATTCTCTCAGCATCAACTGATTTAATTCGACTACATACTATTATCCTCGTTTCGCTGTTCTTGATGTTCATCTTATATCCTTCTTTCAAGATAATGTCCATTCCGTTCAACTGCTATTCCAAATCCTTTGCTGTCTCTGACAGAATTACAATATCATCGGAAAACCTCAAAAATGATTATTTCTTCTCCCTGGACTTCAATTCCCACTCCAGATTTTTCTTTTGTTTCCATTACTGCTTGCTCAAAATAAAGATTGAATACTCTCAACCACTGCTTCCCTTTCGTGCCGCTCGGCTCTTATAACTGCCATCTGGTTTCCGTACAAATCGTAAATAGCTTTTCGCTCCCGACTTAAAATACACAGAATAATTAAACTCTCAGCCTCAACGCATAATTCTTGGATATCTTTTTCACGTAACACCATTTAATGTGTGGGAACACACCGCACAATATCTAGCAAGCAGCAATCGCCGAAACAGCATTTGTCGACCTACCTTATCTGCAGCTGCAAAGAAAAGTTACTTATTAATAATGTTTTGCGACTGCGACTCATCATGTGGTTTCCGATACGCCCGAAGAGTCATCGACTGTGAGCCAAATGCACGTTGTACAACAAGATGGTGGCCATGCTACGGGGCATTATATTATGCAACTGTAACAAGGGCTGATATGGGTTATATCGAAATAACTCCGGGAGAAGTAGACCGATAATAATATACGTCGGTAAATCGTTTACAACCGTACATGGGCCCTTAAAGCAACAGATATAAAATTAAAATTCACGACAAGTGATCGGAACATCAGGTTCCGAGTCCACGACTTTGAACAAAGAAACAACTATTTCAACTTTGAATGTACAGCACAACAAACTGAAAGAGTGGTATACAGCGCTATAATCACATTCCGTTCAATCAAGTAAGAAAAACCTTCACGTTTCCATTTTGCCACGCGCAAGCGCACTGCTGCCTCCCTAGTCGCGGAACAGTCGTGACCAAGCAATGGCGAAACATTGTAACCACTTTGCCTAAGCTACATCACAGAAAATAATTGAAATGATTTCACCAAACTCTTTCATCACTGTAGAATCTCAATACCAGCAGAGATCGTCAACAGACATATGCTGTCTTCTTCCAAAGACGGAACACTGAACAAGACACCTCCAAACACGGCACCAGAAACCAGAATAACGCCGAATGCTCTTTCAAATTGGGCCTGTGTCGTGGCTTCCAACCCATGGAGGCTTCCCACTGGTCGAAACAAAACTGGCTTCCCAGAAATGCGAAAAAACGTACAGCGACCATGCAAACAGGTTGCTCGCAGTGCTTATATCGGTTAATCGAAGTTGAGAATAGCAGAGACGCGTAAAGTATTGCAAGGATAAATATCGGGACCTATTGAAAGCAAAATATAACGGGAAGAAATGAAAATGCCGAGTCAACAGGCAACTTTGAACCTAATACGACGAAGACAATATTCCAGACCCTGGCCCTAGTCACAGTTCAGAGCCTGTGGCTCAGTCGAGGGAGTGGACACCAGCTCCCTTGGCCTCCAACACCCATACGTCTTCAGTGGTATGTCAAATCAAACATCAGCCGTCTAGTTTCCGAATGTATTTTATTTGGCTACCAGTTTCGGCGATTTACTACGCCATCTTCAGGCCCCTGACCGACGCGTAGGAAGATTCCACCTCGGTTCTGGTCAAAACAGGGGCCGGCATTCGAATATTGGTATTAGTAGGTTTCTGCTTGCTATAGCGATCACTTCAACCATTATCTGCTGACAAATATCTGCTGACCATCCTTATCTATCCCGTGAATTTTTTTTTTTTAATTAAAAATACTAATTCAGCTACTGAAGCATCTTTCTCTTCTTTGGGTTGCAGGGGTTATGACCCCTGGGGAGGTGGGTGGGTTTTATACTCTTATGCCGCCGTGGAAGGCGTGTGACCTTGAGAGGGACTTAACCGCTGCGCGAGGCTACCAGATAGGGTTGATAGAAGAGATAGAGAAGATCCAACGGAGAGCAGCGCGCTTCGTTACAGGATCATTTAGCAATCGCGAAAGCTTTACGGAGATGATAGATAAACTCCAGTGGAAGACTGCAGTAGCTCGGTATGGGCTTTTGTTGAAGTTTCGAGAACATACCTTCAGCGAGGAGTCAAGCAATATATTGCTCCGTCCTACGTATATCTCGCGAAGAGACCATGAGGATAAAATCAGAGAGATTAGAGCCCACACAGAGGCATACCGACAATCTTTCTTTCCACGAACAATACTAGACTGGAATAGAAGGGAGGACCGACAGAGGTACTCAAGGTACCCTCCGCCACACACCGTCAGGTGGCTTGCGGAGTATGGATGTAGATGTAGATGGAATCTTCCTACACGTCGGTCAGGGGCCTGAAGATGGCGTAGTAAATCGTCGAAACTGGTAGCCAAATAAAATAAGTTTGGAAACTAGACAGGTGAAAGGTGTTTGATTTGACATCCCTCCTATAAAAGAAGCGCATCTTGCGTTGGCCAGAGTGGTTTTCTAAACGAATTGCTGCTAGGTGTACTCCGTAGCAGATTATGTAGAAGTGAGTTCAGGTGTGTAAAACACTTGTGGAACTCTCTTATTGCTGCTGCTTTTCGTCTTATTGATGGTGGAGCAATATTACGTAATACAGACAGCCATGGAAGTCATGTAGATTTAGTATTGCCACTGATAATCCTCGTTGCTTGATGAAATTTGAAGTCAAGTATGCATGCAGGTGCACTATTTTTCCATACTGAGCACATTATTCTGCTGTGGAGTAAACTAATGCCAATGTAGCAGCACAAACAATACCTGCATTTGCACCACATCCCGACCCAGCCAATTTTCTGACAATATCAATTCTAGTGTTCACTTTTTTCTTTTTGCAACTTTTTCTAAATCGTTCTTAAAGGTAAGACCCTAGTCTAAAATGACACCCAAGTATTTTGGGTATGGGCATATTCCAGGACGACATTTTCGAAGACCACATTAAATTTGCGATTTGCCTCATGGTTACTAAGGTGGTGTCTTTTACCTCTGTTTTAGACAGATTTGGCTTTAGTCTCCAATTATTGAAATAGCCTCCCATTATGTCTGAATCTGTGGTTAAAGATGCTTCACAGTCTTCCAGTTTTCTTGCTTGATAAGTTAGTGCTAGGTCGTCAGCTAATTATATCATTTTAGTGCTAGTCATGGGCAAATCGCTGGTATAAAGATTAAAAAGGGTTGGTGCTAACACAGAGCCCTGCGGTAGTCCATCATTCAGCCTTCGCCATCTGCTTCCGTTGTCTCCAAGGAGAACTTGAAATCGTCCGTTGCTGATCATGGTATCCGTTAAATTAACCAACGTTTTACATGATATGATTTCTGGAAATTTAAGTAGCAGGCCATGGTGTCATACGGTGTCAAATGCGAGTGCGAGATCAAGAAACGCTACTGTAGTCTTTAATTTGCATTGGAACCCTGCTTCTATGAAAGATGTTAGTGCCGATACCTGATCACAGCGACTGCGATTCTTTCGAAAACCAGCTTCATGCAGTGTAGTTACTGAGTCAACTAATGGTTTAGCAGCATTCTTTCTCGTAGTTTATAAAGTACATTAAGTAGTGATATGGGTCTGTAATGTAATGCTTCGCTGCTGTCTTTACCAGACTTTTTGCCGGCTATTATCTTTGCAGCCCTAAATTTGTACTGACTCTTGTAGTATCACAAACTCATTTGTAACACTCATTTTCTGCTTGAGCCGACGAAGTGTATGTATTACGGTTTTTAACAAGATTTATTGTGTTTTCGAAGCACATGTATGTTTCTTTTGTAACTACACAGCACTGTGTCCTGTTTCTTTTTCATGTAACTGGCGATAACCGGGAGGATATGACACCTCACAAAGCCGAGATGCTCCGAGGGGCTAACCACTAGATCCAACGAGTCGAATGCAGTCTCTCCTCGGAGAAGCTTTCGCGTATTGTCCTCGGATGTTACGTTCGTTGTTGAAGCTTGAGAAATGTTATTTCTAGCAATGAATTTGTATATTTTGTTGTACTTTGATGCGCGTATTTCATTCAGTTATTGAGCCATGATACGAATAAAAGTTAAAGGTTGGTCGTAAGTTGGCGAGAATTATTTCTGCGCAGTTACATGATAAATCATCGGAAAAATTTTTTAATATTGCGAATAACATTTTAAGTCGAAGTGATGGTTGGTTTTGAGAAGAGTTTGATCATATGTCGAGCGAGGAAAGGTATTTATTAATGTGAGGTTTTGGAAGCACCTATCTAATATGTATTCTTTGTCGATCGGTGACGGATTTTTGTGTTAACAGTACCAGATGAAGAAATTAATCACTGTCGTCCACCCCGCTAATCTCCTTGCCAGATTTTCTCTCTCGTGTCAGTAAAACAAGAACCTGCATCGATATTTTTCAAAATTAATTTCTGAACCAGTGAAGAGAACGAAGTTTGCGTGGAGGCAGAGAGTATAAGCTATTGAATTATGTAGTAACTTTGCCAACGGAGACTATTTTTACAAAACATGGTCGATCTAGATCCCAAATTAATACATACAGCAAAACAAGTTTTGCATCATCCCGGTTCCCAGAACTTCTGAAGCTAGACGTTGACTGTGGATATTGTATCACAGACACAGTCCCTTTGACTGTTAAGAGATATCACTAAACCCGCCCAAAGATGTAAGCAACCATGCATGAGCAGCGCTTATTAGATGGAGGGGGTATGAGAGCCGATCAGTTCCAGTGATTCCACCAGGAAGGAGGTACATGGCTAGTGTTGTCTGTAGTTCAACAGACGGTCAATACCGCGGTTTGATCGCGTCCGCGTTGTTTCTCTGTGCCAGGAAGGTCTCTCAACAAGGGAAGTGTCTAGGTGTCTCTGAGTGAACAAAAGCGATGTTGTTCGGGTATGTAGGAGATACATAGAGACAGGAACTGTCGATTACATGCCTCGCTCAGGCAGCCCAAGGGCTACTACTGCAGTAGATGACCGCTACCTACGGATTATGGCTCGAGGGAACCCTGAGAGCAACGCCACCATGTTGAATAATGCTTTCCGTGCAGCCACAGGACGTCGTGTTACGACTCAAACTGTGCGCAATAGGCTCCATGATGCGCAACGTCACTCCCGACGTCCACGGCGACGTCCATCTTTGCAACCACGACACCATGCAGCGCGGTACAGATGGGCCCAACAACATGCCAAATGGACCGATCAGAATTGGCTCCACGTTCTCTTCACCGATGCGTGTCGCATATGCCTTCAACCAGACAATCGTCGGAGACGTGTTTGGAGACAAGCTGGTCAGGCTGAACGCCTTAGACGCACTGTCCAGCGAGTGCAGCAAGGTGGAGGTTCCCTGCTGTTTTGGGGTGGCATTATGTGGGGCCGACGTACGTCGCTGGTGGTCATGGAAGGCGCCGTAACGAATGTACGATACGTGAATACCAACCTTCGACCGATAGTGCAACAATATCGGCAGCACATTGGAGAGGCATTCGTCTTCATGGACGACAATTCACGCTCCCATTGTGCACATCTTGTGAATGACTTCCTTCAGGATAACGATATCGCTCGAATAGAGTGGCCAGCATGTTCTACAGACATGAATCCTATCGTACATGCCTGGGATAGATTGAAACGGGCTGTTTTTGGACGACGTGACCCACTAACCATTCTTAGGGATCTACGCCGAATCGCCGTTGAGGAGTGGGAGAATCTGGACCAACAGTGCCTTGATGAACTTGTGGATAGTATGCCACTACGAATACAAGCATCGATCAATGCAAGAGGACGTTTTACTGGGTATTAGAGGCGCCGGTGTGTACAGCAATCTGGACCACCACCTCTGAGGGTCTCGCTGTATGGTGGTACAACATGCAATGTATGGTTTTCATGAGCAATAAAAATGGCGGAAATGATGTTTATGTTGATCTCTAGTCCAATTTTCTGTACTTCTTTTGATGCGTGTATTTGACGATTAATTAAATGAAAGTAACTTCACATCTGGCGTGGACTTGCCAGTTTATGACTCAGAGCTCAATCTGAAATACGCACGTTATATCATATCACTACACTACTGACAATAAGAGGTTGCATATTCACAAAAATCAACAGCTTTGGATAGCCACTATAGTTTTGAAAACGTCCTACAATTTTGATAACGAAGTTACACGGTAGCGTACGGCTAATTGGCCAATAAAGCCTAAACAATTTGTTCTCTCTATTCTCGAAACTATGAATTTCGTGTAAGACACATAGAAGAGTGTCTTTAAAAAAGAAATACTAATGTTTTGTGACCTCGAGAAGAGATTTCTTTGAACTTCGCGGAGAAGACTAATTATATTCGTCCTCTCTAGCTGAGGCTGATGACGTGATTTTTCCCGGTAAGCCAGCCAGAACCCCCCCTCCCCTTCCCATCTACCGTCTTCTGTTCCTCTTTCTTTTTAACATATCACACGACAACTTAATGTTCTCGCTCTATGGTGCACATTTCCGAATGTTGCATTATCTTTATCTGAACCGTAACCGAGGCCGTGACACCAGAGCAGACACTTACCTACATCTACATACAGTACATACAGCGCAAGCCACTGGACGGTCTGTGGCGGTGGGTACTTTTACCACTGCTAGTGATTTTCTTTTCTCTTCCACTCGCAGATAGAGCGAGGGAAAAACGGCCATCTGTATGCCTGCGTGTGAGTCTTAGTCTCTCGTTTCTCGTCTTCTTGGTCCTTATGCGCATAGTACGTTGGCGGCAGTATGATTGTTCTGCAGTCAAATGGCTCTCAGCACTATGGGACTTAACTTCTAAGGTCATCAGTCCCCTAGAACTTAGAACTACTTAAACCTAACTAACCTAAGGACATCACACACATCCATGCCCGAGGCAGGATTCGAACCTGCGACCGTAGCGGTCGCGCGGTTCCAGACTGTAGCGCCTAGAACCGCTCGGCCACCCCGGCCGGCGTTCTATAGTCAGTTTCAAATGCCGGTTCTCTATGTTTTCTCAGTAGTGTTCTTCGAATAGAACGTCGCCTACCCCACAGGGATGGCGATTATCACTGAAACAACAGGTTTTCGGTTAATCGATTTTTTCAACGCCAGTTCAACCAGACTCTTAAAGCCGCTCAAAATAACCCTTTTCTGAAATTATCGACTTTCGGTTTTTTATTTCTAGTATTTCCTGTAGCAAACGTAGGAATCGAAGAAAGACTGCCAAAAGTTGACTCCCTCAGTTCAGGATACATAGAATCAAAATATTAAATTAAATAGAGAAATAGAAGTAAAGTTGGTCCCTCCACCGTTCGCTGCTGTTCTGGATAAGAGGTTGACTACTGCAAAATATCAACAGTATTCTCTTAGTGGCTCTATGTTTTTAAACTTGTTCAAAAGTCATATTGTAATCGGGAATCATACCACTGTGTTGACACGACGAATAGTGAATGCTAAAGAGTGCAAACTGAGATTAAGGAAATGTATTTTTCGTGTTAATTTGTCCGTTTTCAAAGGCTACAAGCAGATAAGGGAACGTTATATAGCTACAGGCAGTGGATCATCGCTTTCTATTTTTTATCATAAACTATGAGTGAAGTGTTAAGTTTCAAGCTTTCTTCTTATATTGTGTTACAATTTTGTTGTGGCTCCTCCTGCTTTTAAACTTTTGAAGAAAATGGATCATTGTACTTCACTGATACTGCACTTTGTAAAATATCTCCAGTCTGGAGATGGTGCAATTCTGTAATGCAACTGATCATCCACGAGGACAGTGAGGAAATACCACATGGACCAGATGGACAAATCTTGAACATCGCATGTGCGAGTACATGCATACCACCTAGTAGGCCACGCGGCAGGGTAACGGGTAAAATATTGTCTCAGCAGTGGTATGCCAGTTCTTATGGCACGTGTTTCTTTCTCGTTCTGTCGGCATTGTTAATAAAATAACACTGATCGCTTTCCACATTTTCCATAATAACACAATCTTTCAAAGCAATGCAAGTTTTACGAATGAAAACTACTCGTTCTTTAAAAACAGTTTATTTAAGAATAAAAAGATTTTGCACTGCTGCACATGACTAATTGACATTTCGTTTTTTTTACCCAGTTATTAGCAAAAAAAATATAACACCTGTTACAATCGACAGCAAACAAATACCGAAAACTACAGGTTATTCAGAACTAAAATACCGGTATCAGTTTTAACCGGTCAGATTTTACCATACCTACTTCCGTCCAGGGATTCCCAGCTGAGGTCCCGAAGCATTTTCGTAACACTTCCGTGTTGTTCGAACTTGCCGGTAAAAAATCTAGCAGACCGCCTCACAATTGCCTCAATGTCTTTCTTTAATCCGACCTGGTGCGAATCCCAAACACTCGAGCAGTACTCGAGAACAGGTCGCACTTACATCCTATATCCGGTTTCCACACTTTCCCGAAATTCTTCCAATAAACCGAAGTCAATCATCCTCCATCTCTACCACAATCGTTCCACTCTCGTTCCATATCACATCGCTTGCAACGTTACGCCCGGATATTTAAACGACGTGACTAAGTCAAGTGTGTTACCCGAAGATAATGGGTTTGTTCATCCTACTTACATTTTGCCACATTTAAAGCTAGCTGCCATTCATCACACTAATTATAAATTTCATCTAAGTCATCTTTTAACCTCCTACAGTCAGTCAACTTCGATACCTTCCCGTACATCATAGTATCATCAGCAAAAAACCGCAGATTGCTCCTCACCTTGTCTGACATATCATTTATTTATATAAAAAATAATAGCGGCCCTATCACGCTTCCCTGAGGCACTCGCCGTCGAGGACAACGTACTGAGTTCTATTACTTAAGAACTCTTCGGGGCACTCACGTATCTGGGAACCTATTTCCTATGCTAGTACCTTTGTTAACAGTTTTTAGTGGGGCACCGTGCCAATGCTTTTCGAAAATCTAGACATAAGGATTCTGCCTATAGCTCTTCATCCATAGTTCGCAGTATATCATGTGAGAAGAGGGTAAGCTTTTAAAACTGTGCTGATTTCTGTACTGAAGCTTCTCAGACTCAAACAAATTTATTATATTCGAAATCAGAATATGTTCAATAATTCTTGGTCTGTAATTATTCTGGTCCATTCTTTTGTTCCTCTTATATACAGGAGTCATGTACGCTTTTTCCCACCCGCTTGGGACTTTGTGGTGAGTGAGAGATTCGCGATAAACGCAAGCTAAGTAAGGGGTCAATGCGTTAGAATACTCCCTGTAAAATGGAATTGGAATTCCATTTGGGCCTGGCGACTTATTTGTTTTCTCCTCCTGATTTGCGAGCATTACTGATTTTCTGAATTCTACACAAAAATTACCACTTTACAGCTACGCCAGTGAAACCTACAAGAAAGCATCATGCATAATTTTCCATCCCTTTATTCATTGTGTAAAGTATTGATTGGTTGGTTCGGGGAGGAGGACAAACAGCGTGGTCATCGGTCCCATCGAATTAGGGAAGGAAATCGACCGAGCCCTTTCAAAAGAACTATCTCGGCATTTGCCTAATGCGATTTAGGAAAATCACGGAAAACGTAAAACAGGATGGCTGAATGCGAGGCCAGTGCACTAACCACTGCGCCACATCGCTTCGTGTGGAAAATATTGTGTGACTGCTTAAAAGCGTCATATTTTCTCATTAAAATTGTTTGACGGGTGCTTTTCCTGCTCCGAGAGCATATATGAGAACATTATAGGTAACGTCTTTAATTGTGTTCAGAACTTTCTGTTGATCAATATTATATGGCTCTGAGCACTATGGGACTCAACTGCTGTGGTCATCAGTCCCCTAGAACTTAGAACTACTTAAACCTAACTAACCTAAGGACAGCACACACATCCATGCCCGAGGCAGGATTCGAACCTGCGACCGTAACGGTCGTGCGGTTCCAGACTGAAGCGCCCTTAACCGCTCGGCCACTCTGGCCGGCGACCAATATTATATTTTGGATTTGGAATTCCAATGTCTTATTTCTCTTTGAATAAATACCAATTGAATCCATCCCTGGTTAATTGCTGTCAAATACATCTCTTTTGATAGACGTTACTACTTCGTAGGCACGGGTGTTAGTCTCATGGCTTCGTGGCATTGCGGGCGTGAAATTTAATTTGCTTGACATTTGTTTAGGTACTGGTGAAGGAAAAGATGAATGCTGCTCCCAAATATTTTGTCTTGCTACAGTTCATGTATGCATTCGAAGACTATAAAAATAAGTGCAAAGTGTTTAGAGTGCTTTAACAATTAGCCACCGGAACAGGTAGTTGTTATTGGGGTCACCCTCTGTTGTGAATAGTTCTACTCGGGATAACGGCTCCAGCCTTGTCCTAGATGCCTCTTTGAAGAGCTCTTCTGTTGATTCGCTACAGATACGGCCTTAAGTGCAGTTGACTGCGCAGAAAGAAGGAATGCAATCTTGACGTTTCTTTTAGTTCGGTGGTCACAATGACTAATCAAGCGAAGACTATGTAATACGAGGCCCCTTCCTATTCCACAAGGCTTTTTTAAATGATACTGCCGTAGAATGTTTCATCTTCGCCTGACTGCTAACAACAATAGCAGCAGCTTGTCATTTAAAAGGAGTTACCAGCTTGGGATGGTGGAAATTTACACCGTAACCTTTCCACACATTCCGCACAGCGAGCGGTTTTTTTAAACGTTAGTCTTCTAACTGTTCGATGCGGCTCGCCACAAATTCCTCTCCTGTGCCAACCTCTTCATTCAGAGTAGCACTTGCACCGTATGTTCTCAATCTCTGTCATTCTCTACACTTTTTTACCCTTTAGAGCTCCTTCTAGTACCATGAAAGCTATACGCTGAGATCTTAACAGACGTCCTATCGTTCTGTGGCTTCTTCCTTCCTATGTTCCTTTCTTCGTTGATTCTGCATAGAAACTCCTCATTCCTTATCAATACGCTTAATTGTCAACATAATTCTGCAGCATCACATCTCAAACTTGTCGATTCTCTTCTTTTCCTATTTTCCAACAGTCCATGATTCATTACCACACAATGCTGTGCTTCAAGCGTATTGTTTCAGAAATGTCATCCTCAGATTAAAACCGATGCTTGGTACTAGCAGATTTCTGTTGGCCATGGATGCCGTCTTTGCTTGTGCTAATCTGATTTTGATGTCCTTCTTAGACTCGTCGGTCATGGGTTATTTTGCTTCCAAGGTAGCAGAATTCCTTAATTTGTCTAATTCTTGGGTCCCAATTCATCGCTAATCTCATTTCTGCGTTTCCTCATTAGCTTCGTATTTTTTTGGCTTACTGTCAGTTCGTATTATGTACTCATTAGACTGTTCATTTTATTCAACACGTCCTGTAGTTCTTTTTCAGTTTCACTGAGGATACTAATGTCGTTAGCGAATCTTATTGTTCATATCCCTTCACTCAGAATTTTAAGTCCACTCTTGAACCTCTCTTTTATTTCCATCATTGTTTCTGTGATATACAGATCGAACAGTACGGGCGAAGAAGTACATTCCTGTTTTTCACCATTTTCAATGGAAAACTTCGTTCTTAGTCTTCCATTCTTACTTTTTACTCTGTGTTCCTATACACAGTGTATATAACCTCGTCGTTACTTATAGCTTATTGCTATTTTTCTCAGAATTTCGTACATATTCCACCGTTTTACAGTGTCGAACGCTTTTTCCAGTTCAACAGATTCTAAGAACGTGCCTTGGTTTTTGGTAAGTCTTGCTTCCACACCACTCACAATCTCAGAACTGCCCGTCTGTTGCTACTAAATTTCCGAAACCCAAACTCATCATCATGTAACAGACCCTCAGTTTTCTTTTCAGTTCTTCTGCATGCTCTTGTTGTCAGCAACCTGGATGCATGAGCCGTTAAGCTGATTATGCTATACCTCTCACATTCACCTGCCGTGTTATCTTCAGCAATGTATGGACCATATTTTCCAGTAAGTGTGATGGTACGTCTGCAGACTCATAGATAATACACACCAGCTTGAATACTCATTTGGTTGTATATTCACGAGCAATTAGAGATGTACCCAGTAGTTACGAGACACCAAAAGCAATGCACCACCAATCTGATAAATGACCACTGAATCGTTGAAACGATCCCTGTGGTCGTAGCTCCCGTGACGTCGTTAGAAGCCTCATTTGATGGCCAAGGCAAAAATCCACGCACACACAGAGTGGTGGGGAGAAATTACGCGACTTATTGCCCCGCAAATTAACTCGGAAACCTTTCTCGGTGGAAGAAATACTCTGATAACAGTCTTGGGATAGCTAATAATGTTGTGTCGGACCTCCTTTTGTCCAGCATAGGCAGCAACTCTATGTGGCATGTGCTCAACAAGTCGTTGGAAGTCCCCTGGGGAGATATTGAACCATGCTGCCTCTACAGGGTGGTCCATTGATAGTGACCGGGCCAAATATCTCACAAAATAAGCATCAAACGAAAAAACTACAACGAACGAAACGCGTCTAGCTTGAAGGGGGAAACCAGATGGTGCTATGGTTGTCCCGCTAGATGGCACTGCCATAGGTTAAACGGATATCAACTGCGTTTTTTTAAATAGGAACCCCCATTTTTTATTACATATTCGTGTAGTACGTAAAGATATATGAATGTTTTAGTTGGACCACTTTTTTGGCTTTTGATACATGGCGCTGTAATAGTCACAAACATAGAAGTACGTGGTATCACGTAACACTCCGCCAGTGCGGACGGTATTTGCTTCGTGATACGTTACCCGTGTTAAAATGGACCGTTTACCAACTGCGGAAAATGTCGATATCGTGTTGATGTACAGCTATTGTGATCCAAATGCCCAACGGGCGTGTGCTATGTATGCTGCTCGGTATCCTGGACGACATCATACAAGTGTCCGGACCGTTCGCCGGATAGTTACGTTATTTAAGGAAGCAGGAAGTGTTCAGCCACATGTGAAACGTCAACCACGACCTGCAACAAATGATGATGCCCAAGTAGGTGTTTTAGCTGCTGTCGCGGCTAATCCGCACATCAGTAGCAGACAAATTGCGCGAGAATCGGGAATCTCAAAAACGTCGGTGTTGAGTATGCTACATCAACATCGATTGCACCCGTACCATATTTCTATGCGCCAGGAACTGCATGGCGACGACTTTGAACGTCGTGTACAGTTCTGCAATGGGCACAAGAGAAATTACGGGACGATGACACATTTTTTGCACCCGTTCTGTTTAGCGACGAAGCGTCATTCACCAACAGCGGTAACGTGAACCGGCATAATATGCACTATTGGGCAACGGAAAATCCACGATGGCTGCGACAAGTGGAACATCAGCGACCTTGGCGGGTTAATGTATGGCGCTGCATTATGGGAGGAAGGATAATTGGCTCCCATTTTATCGATGGCTATCTAAATGGTGCAATGTATGTTGATGTCCTACGTAATGTTCTACCGATGTTACTACAAGATGTTTCACTGCATGACAGAATGGCGATGTACTTCCAACATGAGGGATGTCCGACACATACCTCGCGTGCGGTTGATGCGGTATTGAATAGCATATTTCATGACAGGTGGATTGGTCGTCGAAGAATCATACCATGGCCTTCACGTTCACCGGATCTGACGTCCCAGGATTTCTTTCTGTGGGGAAAGTTGAAGGATATTTGCTATCATAATCCACCGACAACACCTGACAATGTGCGTCAACGCATTGTCAATGCATGTGCGAACATTACGGAAGGCGAACTACTCGCTGTTGAGAGGAATGTCGTTACACGAATTGCCAAATGCATTGAGGTTGACGGACATCATTCTGAGCATTTATTGCATTAATGTGGTATTTACAGGTAATCACGCTGTAACAGCGTGCGTTCTCAGGAATGATAAGTTCACAAAGGTACATGTATCACATAGGAACAACCGAAATAAAATGTTCAAACATACCTACGTTCTGTATTTTAATTTAAAAAACCTGCCTGTTACCAACTGTTCGTCTCAAATTGTAAGCCATATGTTTGTGACTATTACAGCGCCATCTATCACAAAGCGAAAAAAGTGGTCCAACTACAACATTCATATTTCTTTACGTACTACACGAATATGTAATAAAAATGGGGGTTCCTACTTAAAAAAAAAACGCAGTTGATATCCGTCTATCCGTCTGACCTATGGCAGCGCAATCTAGCGGGCCAACATAGCGCCATCTGGTTTCCCCCTTCAAGCCGGACAAGTTTCGTAGTTTGTAGTTTTTTCGTTTGACGCATATTTGGTGAGATATTTGGCCCGGTCACCATCAATGGAGCACCCTGTATAGCCGTCCATAATTGTGAAGTTACTATTGGTGCAGGATTTTATGCACTAGCTGACCTCTCGATTATGTCCTATAAACGTTCGATGGTGTTCACGTCAGCCGTTCTGGGTGGCCAGATCAATCGCTCTAACTGGCCAGAATGTTCTTCCAGCCAATCGCGAACAATTGTAGCCCGGTGACATGGCGCATTGTCATCCTTAAAATTCCATCGCTGTTTGGGAGCTTGAAGTCCATGAATGGCTGCAGATGGTCTCCAAGTAGCCGAACATGACCGTTTCCAGTCAATGCTCGGTTCAGTTGGACCAGAGGACCCAGTCCATTCCACGTAAACACAGTATACACCGTTATGGAGCCACCACCAGCTTGCGCAGTTTCTTAGCTTCGTGGGGTCTGCGCCACACTCTAACCCTGCCATCAGCTCTTACCAACCGACATCGAGACTCGTCTGACCAGGTTACAGTTTTCCAGTCGTCTAGGATCCAACCTATATGGTCACGAACCGTGGAAACGCGCTGCTGGCAATGTTGTGCTGTTAACAAAGGCACTAGAGTCGGTCGTCTGCTGCTTTAGCTCATTAAAGTCAAATATCGCCGCACTGTCCTGCGGGATACGTTCGTCGTCCGTGCCACATTGATTTCTGCTGTTATTTCACGCAGTATTGCTTGTCGATTAGCACTGACAACTCTAAGCTAACACCGCTGCACTGTGTTATTAATCGAAGACCGTCTGTCACTGCGCTGTCCTTGGTGAGAGGTAAATTTGATATTCTCGGCACAGTCTTGACGTTGAGGATCTCGGAAAATTGAATTCTCGAACGATTTTCGAAACTAAATGTCCCATGCGTCTAGCTGCAACTACAATTCCGCGTTCAAAGTCTGGTAATTCCCGTTGTGCGGCCATAATCACGTCGGAAAACTTTTCACATGAATCATCTGAGTACTAAAGACAGCTCCACCAATGCCCTGCCTTCTTATACCATGTGTACTCGATACCAACGCTATCTGTATAGGGGCATATCGCTACCCCATGACTTTCGTCGTCACAGGATACTTCGCGTATAACGACGGATCACTAATCTCCAAACCCGAAATATTCTCGAACCGCGCCTTGTCACGGTCCGCGCGGCTACCTCCGTCCGAGATTCGAGTCCTTCCTCGGGCTTGGTTGTGTGTGTTGCCCTTAGCGTAAGTTTGTTTAAGTTAGACGAAATAGTGTGTAAGTTTAGGGACCGATGACCTCAGCAGTTTAGTCCCCTATGATCTTATCACAAATTTCCAAAATTTCCATTCTCGAACCAGCACCACAAGGCTCACGTTCCCAGCATTCAGGTGAGCTGCCGATCGACTTCCTCGCGGGCTCCATACAACTCTATGACAGATGTTTCAATATTTAGGCCTTTCAGCCGATCGGACGGAGTAGCCACATGCAGGCAGTTTCCTCGGCCATTTCCCGTTCGCGCTAACAAGAATCCACTACAAAATGCTGCTTGCTGCCAGGGCTTTTCAAAACTTGATTTCCCAACAGGTACTGGGAAACACCCGTCATCTTGGGAAAATCATTTACCCTTGCGGCAGCCTTGTCGGTCTCCAGCACTAACCGTTTAGGGGAACTGAGGGAAGTGCAGCTCACCGCCTCCATTCTACCAGGTATTGGAAACCGGCTCTGGCGTATACTGTAGCCACAGGCCGAGCACACAGCCGCGCCTAGGAAGTTGCATATTACACCGTCACCCCTGGCTATTGTGGATCTGCCGGTAATAATTGTAGAGAAAAAAGTGAAAACGCTTAATATACGAGGGTGAGTCAAATAAAAACCTTAAATTTTTTTAAAAATATTATTTATTGTGCAGAAGTGGTACAAAGCTGTATCACTTTTCAACATGATCTCCCTCACGCTCAGTGCAAGTCCTCCAGCGCTTACAAAGTGCATCAATTCCTTTAGAAAAAAATTCTTTTGGTAGTCCGCGCAACCACTCATGCACCGCGTGGCGTACCTCTTCATCAGAACGGAACTTCTTTCCTCCCGTTGCGTCTTTGAGTGGTCCAAACACATGGAAATCACTTGGGACAAGGTCTGGTGAGCATGGTGGATGAGAAAGAAACTCAAAATCCAGGTCTGTGATTGTTGCAACTGGTGTACGGGCAGTGCGGTGCCTTGCATTGTCATGTTGCAAAAGGACACATGCTGACAGCAATCCACGTCGCTTTGATTTGATTGCAGGCCGCAGATGATTTTTAGGAGATCTGTGTATCATGCACTGGTGACAGTGGTCCCTCTAGGCATGTAATGCTCCAAAATGACACCTTTTTCGTCCCAAAAGAGAGTCGGCATAACCTTCCCTGCTGCTGGTTCTGTTCGAAACTTCTTTGGTTTTGGTGAAGGGGAATGGCGCCATTCCTTGCTCGCTCTCTTCGTTTCCAGTTGGTGGAATTGAATCCAGGTTTCGTCCTCATTAAAAATTTCTTGCAAGGAACCCATCAGCTTCTCATTCAAAGCGCCGAAGAAGTTCTTCACAAGCAGCAACACATCGTTCTCTCATTTCAGGGGTCAGCTGTCGTGGCACCCATCTTGCAGACACTTTGTGAAACTGGAGCACATCATGCACAATGTTGTGTGCTGACCCATGACTAATCTGTAAACATGCTGCAATGTCATTCAGTGTCTCTCGGTGGTTTTCCTTCACTATGGCTTCAACTACTGCAATGTTCTGTGGAGTCACAGCTCGTTGTGTCTGACCTGGACAAGGAGCATCTTCCACTGAAATCACACCATTTGCGAACTTCCTATTCCATTCGTAGACTTGCTGCTGTGACAAACATGCATCATCGTACTGAACCTTCATTCGTCGATGAATTTCAATAGGTTTCACACCTTCACTACGCAAAAACCGAGTAACAGAACGCTCTTCTTCCCTGGTGCAAGTCGCAAGTGGGGCGTCCATCTTTATAGTGATACTGCGACGGCATATGTGCATCTGCACTATGCTGCCACCTACAGACCGTTCTGCACGCTGTTTGTAGCACACTTACCAACTTCCAGGATAACGGCGCGAAATTTCGATTTGTTATTACAAATTTAAGGTTTTCATTTGGCACACCCTCGTACGCTGAGGTTACAAAGCCATGGAGTAGCGATATTTACACATACAGGTAGCAGTAGTATCGAGGCCACAGGATATAAAAAGGTAGTGCATTGGCGGAGCTGTCATTTGTACTCAGGTGATTCACGCGAAAAGGTTTCCGACGTGAGTATGTTACGGCCGCCCGATGGAAACTAACAGATTTTGAAAACGGAATGGTAGTTGCAGCTATACACCTGAGACATTCAATCTCGGAAATCGTTCGGGAATTCAATTTTTCGATATCCACAACGTCAAGACTGTACCGAGAATATCAAATTTCAAGCATTACCTCTGTACGGACAACACAGTGCCCGACGGCCTTCACTTAACGACCGAGGGAGCAGCGTTTGCCCAGTGTTGTCAGTGCTAACACACAAGCAACACTGCGTGAAATAACCGCAGAAATCAATGTGAGACGTACGATAAAAGTATCCACTAGGGCAGTGCGGTGAAATTTGGCGTTAATGGGCTACGGCGGCAGACGACCCATGCGAGTGCCTTTGCTAACAGCACGACACCGCCTGCAGTGCCTCTGCTGGGCTGGTGGCCATATCGGTTGGACTCTAGAGGACAGGAAAACCGTGGACTGGTCAGACGAGTCCCAATTTCAGTTGGTAAGAGCTGATGGTAGGCTTCGAGTGTGGCGTAGACCCCACGAAGGCTCTCATTAAACTTTGACAAAACACAGTATACACAGTTCCACACAGTAAATGGAATGACACCATTGATAAATATAGACTTCGATCAGAAATCGGTAGCTAAGGTAGAATATTCAAAATTTCTAGGTGTATGCATTGATGAGGGGTTGAACTGGAAAAAACACACTGAGGATCTGCTGAAACATTTGAGTACAGCTACTTATGCTATTAGGGTCATTGCAAATTTTGGCGATATACATATGAGTAAATTAGCTTACCATGCCTATTTTCATTCTCTGTTTTCCTATGGCATCATATTCTGGGGTAACTCACCATTAAGTAAAAGAGTGTTCATTGCACAAAAGCATGTAATCAGAATAATTGCTGGAGCTCATTCAAGATCATCCTACAGACACTTGTTTAAAGAGCTAGAGATCTTCACTGTAGCCTCACAATATGTATATATATATTCACTTACGAAATTTGTTATTAACAATACGAACGAATTCAAAAGCAATAGCAGTGTACATGGCTACAACACTGGGAGAAAGGATGATCTTCACTACTCAAAGTTAAATCTAACTTTGGCTCAGAAGGGGGTAAATTATGCTGCCACGAAAGTCTTTGGTCACTTACCTAATAGCATCAAAAGTCTGACAGATAGCCATATAGCGTTTAATTGGCTCTGAGCACTATGGGACTCAACATCTATGGTCATCAGTCCCCTAGAACTTAGAACTACTTAAACCTAAGGACATCACACAACACCCAGTCATCACGAGGCAGAGAAAATCCCTGATCCCGCCGGGATTTTTTTTTTCAACAAAAATAAATGTATCTAGCACCGCATCGTGCTCTGAGAAAAAGAAAACAATATCTCGGCACGTTCCTACACCGAGGTAATGTATACGGGGAAAACGAAAAAAAAGTGCTTCATACAGGATGCAGAAGGGTGTGTCGCTACTCTCCTTACGCTTCATCATCCAGGTACGTCTTCACGTATATCATGTTGTTCCACCGAGAATCGAACTTAGTCATATCAGCTCACTCAATGGGTATCTTCTCCTACCTGTTGATGATCCAGCTGCGTGGAGGGTCGCGTAGGGCACTCCCTAAGTAATTAAAAAAATACTGTCTGTATTTTGGGTTCCGTACGATCTTGCAATGACGTTCTTGTAGGTAGTTCCAAAAGTCTAATACATCTTTAGGTCCATCGTGAAATAAGTAGTGTACCGCATGCGCACGGATCCACGTGACAGCGTTGGTCTTGGCGCGCGGGAAATACTGTTGATCCGGAAATAGTAGAAACCGAGGGGTAATGTGTTCCAGAGTCACTCGTAGAAAATACGACAAAATTTGACGCACCAAGCGCCATACGTCTTCTGCCGCGCCACATGTGAGACGGTGTTCGTCCGTGTCTGGTATCCCGCAGTCTACGCAGAGAGGCGATTCCGCCATGTTTATCTTGTGGAGGCGTGATCGGGTGATCTGTTTACCATTGACTGTGATGTACCATGTGGATCGGACGGCTGTGTCCAGTGGAATCGCGTGAATCGTCTTCCACACCACCTTCCAATTAACCTGAGGGCTTTTGGTCTCCACGATGTTTGGTGGGCGCCTCTGCTGTAGGACATGATATATATCCCGCGCCGACGCCTGTTTCGTCGGTGGTACTGCGATACGGACATAGCTGTGTTCAATGTAAAAGTTCCCGAAGTAGTAGAAGGGTAGGGGTATGTCTTGCGTCGTCAGTGGGGGCATAATGGAGGGCGGAGCTAAGGACTCCAACAGCAAACCTGTCAAACTTTCCGGGTGGTGGCGCCACAGCTTGATGTGTGAGCTGACATACAGGGCCACAGCTCTGTCGTGGACATGGACTAGACCAAGACCTCCCCTTTCTGGGGGAAGGGTCAGTGACTCATAACTGACTTTGAAGAGCATGCCTGTACTGACGTAGGCTCCGAATGCCGCTAATAGACGTCGAGCCATCAGTAACGGTACTGGGAGAACACGCGCTATGTGTGGAAGGCGCGATGCGAGGTAAACATTGACGAAGTGTGTCCTTTGGAGAATGTCGAGGGTCCGCAGACGAAGGGAATCGAACCCGGGAACCCGGGCGTGGGAAGCGAAAACGCTACCGCACGACCACGAGCTGGGGACCATATAGCATTTAAAAGGAAATTAAAATAATTTCTTAATGGCAACTCCTTCTACTCATTAGATTAATTTTTTGATATAATAAGTGGGTAATTTCCCCAACGCCCACAAAAAAAATTAAAAATATTGAGTGACACGTTCCACATCATTACGAAGTGTCGTATTCATGATCTATGGAACAGGTACTAATCTAATGTAATCTAATCTAATCGAAGCAATAGACCCGAGCTCTGAACAAGACACTGTACAAGCTGGTGGTGGCTCCATGATGGTGTGGACTGTGTTTATGTTCGACTGCTTGGAGACCATTTTCAGCCACTCATCGATGTCATGTTCCGAAGCAACAATGGAATTCGTATGGATGACAATGCGACAGGTGACCGGGTAACAAATGTTTGCAATTGATTGGAAGAACGTTCTTGACAATTCAAGGGAATGTTATCACCCCGATCGCCCGACATGAAGCCCATCTAACATTTATCGGACATAATCGAGATATCAGTTGGCGTCAACTTCCTGTACCGGCAACACTTTCGCAATTATGGTCGGATATAGAGGCAGGATGGCTCAATATTTCTGCAGAGGACTTCCAGCTATTTGTTGAGTCCATGCCATGTCGAGTTGCTGGACTACTCTGCGCAAAACGAGGTCCGACACGATATTAGGAGGCATCCCATGACATTTGACACGTCAGTGTACAATTTTCACTCTACAGCGGAGTGTGCGCTGATATGAAACTTCCTGGCAGATTAAAAATGTGTGCCGGACCGAGACTCGAACTCGGGACCTTCGCCTTTCGTGGGCAAGGTAGGAGACGAGGTACTGGCGGAATTGAAGCTGTGAGGACGGGGCGTGAGTCGTGCTTGGGTAGCTCAGTTGGTACAGCACTTGCCCGCGAAAGGCAAAGGTCCCGAATTCGAGTCTCGGTCTGGCACACAGTTTTAATCTGCCAGGAAGTTTCACGTCAGTGTACAGTTTAACGATCCCATCAACAGCTCAGTCATTGCAGCACAATCTGGGATTTCGAAAGGATGGGGAGGGTAATCGGCCGTGCCCTTTTCGAAGGAACCATCGTGGCATTTGCCTGGTGCGATTTACGGAAATCACGGAAAACGGAAATCTGGATGGTCGGACGCGACTCTGAACCATCGTCCTCACGAACGCTCCGATTGTAAAATGTCAGATAGACGGATCGTAACCCATCCGTCACCCATTTCGCGAGTCAGTAACACAGCCATCGGGAAAATGCAGTCGTGTGATCTTGGTTAAGGGGTGTACTGCTTTCCCCCTAAAAGAAACTCGTTCGTTCCTTTCCACAGAGAGAACAGCAGACTGCCGGTACACAACTAAATATGGCAGGTACGCTATGGCGCTGGTCGTGACGCGTACACCGAATGCCGAGAATGCTACAGTAGTTCCGTTACTATGAAACGTTAAACTGATAGTTACGCCACACAGACGGAGATTCCTAACAGATGACCGCGGACTACATGGTTGGCGCTGTGCGTAATTGGAAAACAAGCCGTTTATTCTGAGATATCAGGGGGTGGAGCGATTCTACAGAGACGGGCAAACCGCAGCAGATGGCCCGGCAATTCCTCGGAGAACGCCGGGGCAACTCGCGGAATGCGACCGCAGCTTCCGACGGCAGCAGCACCTCAGCACTGACCTGGGATAACAAAAGCGAAGCGGTGACTTGTGGTGATACAGAAGACTGTTTAAGGTAAGGTAGGTAGATTGGATAACGAACGAAGAGGTACTGAATCGAAATGAGGAGAACATATATTCATGGCGTTACTTGAATAAACGAAGGGATCAGTTGATAGGACATACCCTTAGGGCACACCTATGTTTCTCCAGGAGTATACAATCTTCAAATAATTTAACGAGTACGCAGCTGGTTGACGTTGTCGACAACCGCGAATATTTTGACAGATGACCACTCTTCATTTTCAAGGGAAAACTGCAGCAACTAAACGCCGTGCAAGTGAATATAAAACATCGGTGTGTAGAGCAGGAAGTGGCTGGTCTGCAGAGACAGGTCGAGAATATAGAATCAGTGCGTAGTGGAGATGTCCGTGTTACTGATAAGTCGCATATATGTACAGTACTTAATAATCACTTTCTGAATATAGCAGGTGAACTAAATAGAAACCTAGTCCCAACAGGGAATCATATAGCGCTCTTAGAAAAAAGTGTTCCGAGACTGTTACCTGAAATGCTCCTCCATGATACTGACAAGAGGGAGATTGAGTTAATAATTAAATCTCTAAACACCAAGAACTCTCATGGATATGACGGGGTATCTAGCAGAATACTGAAGTATTGTTCCACGTATGTTAGCTCAGTACTTAGCCATATCTGTAACTTTTCCTTTAGGAGTGGTCGGTTTCCTGACCGATTAAAGTACTCGGTAGTGAAGCCACTTTATAAAAAGGTAGACAGGGATAATGTTGACAATTATAGACCTATTTCTATGCCATCGGTGTTTGCTAAAGTTATCGAGAGGGTTGTATATACAAGGTTACTGCAGCATTTAAATTCACATAATTTGCTGTCAAATGTACAGTTTGGTTTTAGAAATGACTTAACAACTGAAAATGCTATAGTCTCTTTTCTCTGTGAGGTTTTGGACGGATTAAATAAAAGGTTGCGAACGTTAGGTGTTTTCTTTGATTTAACGAAGGCTTTTGACTGTGTTGACCACAAAATATTACTGCAGAAGTTGGAACATTATGGAGTAATGGGAGTAGCTTACAATTGGTTCGCCTCCTACTTTAAGAACAGAAAGCAGAAGGTAATCCTCCGCAATATTGAGAGTAGTATTGATGTTCAGTCCCAATGGGGCACTGTTAAATGGGGCGTTCCCCAAGGGTCGGTGCTGGGGCCACTGCTGTTTCTTATTTATGTAAATAATATGCCTTCTAGTATTACAGGTGATTCAAAAATATTTCTGTTTGCTGATGACACCACCTTGGTAGTGAAGGATCTTGTGTGTAATATTGAAACATTATCAAATAATGTAGTTCATGATATAAGTTCGTGGCTTGTGGAAAATAATTTGATGCTAAATCACAGTAAGACTCAGTTTTTACAGTTTCTAACCCACAATTCAACAAGAACTGACATTTTAATCAGACAGAATGGGCATGTTATAAGCGAGACGGAACAGTTCAAGTTCCTAGGCGTACGGATAGATAGTAAGCTGTTGTGGAAAGCCCATGTTCAGGATCTTGTTCAGAAACTAAATGCTGCTTTATTTACCATTAGAACAGTATCTGAAATAAGTGACATTTCAACACGAAAAGTAGTATACTTCGCATATTTTCATACGCTTATGTCATATGGTATTATTTTTTGGGGTATTCTTCTGATTCAAAAAGGGTATTTTTGGCTCAAAAACGGGCTGTTCGAGCTATGTATGGTGTAAGTTCGAAAACCTCTTGTCGACCCCTATTCAATAGTCTGGGAATTTTGACATTGCCCTCACAGTATGTATTTTCTTTAATGTCGTTTGTTGTTAGCAATATTAGCTTATTCCCAAGAGTTAGCAGCTTTCACTCAGTTAATACTAGGCAGAAATCAAATCTGCATGTGGAATGCACTTCCTTGACTCTTGTGCAGAAAGGAGTGCAGTATTCTGCTGCATCCATTTTCAATAAGCTACCACAAGAACTCAAAAATCTTAGCAGTAGCCCAAACACTTTTAAGTCTAAACTGAAGAGTTTCCTCATGGCTCACTCCTTCTATTCTGTCGAGGAGCTCCTGGAAGAGCTAAAAAATTAAGCAAATTCCAGTGTTACATTCTTGATTTTCTTTATTTAAACTAACGACTTGTCGCCTGAATATGTTTCTTATATTTCATTTTATCTGTTTCTACAATCGTGTTATGATTTCATGTATTGACTCGTTCCATGACCATGGAGACTTCTCCTAAATGTGGTCCCACGGAACAATAAATAAATAAATAAATAAATAAATAAAAGCAACTCCGGAAAGATCATACACACACGCATACATACACACTGTAAATATTAGCGCCATGAACGGTGAAATATGACCGACGCCATAAGTTATAGATAGTGAAACTTACTGTAAAACGAGTGAGGTAGCATTAATTCTGTCCCTCAGTTTTTTTGACAAGGGAGAGAGCAGGATTCCACGCAGCATTTAAGCAAAAACCTCCGTCTCTATTTACAAGTTCACTTGCTACTTTAATTTCAACTGTTTCCTTAAAAACATTATCCGATGGCTGGAAGTAGATGCCAGAATCTCCTTGTTATGTTCCATAGGATGACCAGTGCCACCCTACATCATGCCAGTGAGAATTTGAACAATTTTTTTAGAACTCCTCAGTTCAGTCTACACCAATACTGATTTCACGCTGGAGGTGGAAAAGGATAGCTGCTTTCCCTTCCTTGATGTATTGGTCAGGAGGAAGGATGACTAGTTGGTTAATTCGGGGGGTGGGACCAAAGAGCGAGGTCATCGGTCCCATCGGGTTAGGGAAGGATGGGGAAGGAAGTCGACCGTGCCCTTTCAAAGGAACAATCTCGGCATTTGCCTGAAGCGCTTTAGGAAAGTCACGGAAAATCTAAATCAGGATGGCCGGACGCAAGTTTGAATCGTCGCCCTTCCGAATGCCGTCTCGCACGGTCAGAGGGAAGGTTGATGGTATGTTGGGATATGACGTTTACAGCAACCCCCCTACTCACATACTGATATTTGTCACCACTCGGCTCTGTGTGAAGGGATACATCGTACTTTGGTTCACATGTCCCAAGTTGTTGTAAACGCTGATAGTTTGTCAGCTGAGTTAGCCGATCTTGAGGTTACCTTTCGTCAGAAAGGATATAGAGAAAGACAGAGAAGACGTGAGTTGCACTATCGACTAGCAGTGTACCGGGTGAGTGATGATAATACGGAATTGGTGTACAGGCTTTCTGCCCCAATCATCGAGCATTTACATCGAGATTGGCCGTATTTTGCGGAAATACGATGTGAAATGTATTTTCCCACCTCTATCTAAGATTAGGGTCCATTTAGATCCCGTTAAAGATGATGCTTGTTTGCGAAAGCTGGGCGTCTATCGTATTCCTTGTAGTTGTGGCATCGGTCAGACTGTCAGGACTGTGGAGGACCGAAGTACTGAGCATGAGCGTGAGGCACACTTAAAACAGCCGAGCAGATCGGCAGTCTACTGCAAAACGCTGGCGTTGGTGCTAGCCATCTATGGAATATAACAGGACGGAGATTTTGGCACGTACTTCCATCTATTGGGATAGATAGTGTCATTAAGGAAGCAGTTGAAATCAAATTAGCAGGTAACCTTGTAAATAGAGATGGAAGCTTCTACTCAGATTCTGCGTAGAATATTGCTCTCTCTCTTCTCAAACAGACAAAACGTCAGAGTTAATGCTAACGTACCATCTTTGGTTATGTGGTGGCGCTAGTGTTTACAGTGTGTGTGTGGGGGGGCGGGGGGGGGGGGGGAGACGACAAATTGTAGAGCAATCTAAGGTGTCACTTCAGTGAGGAGCTCCAAGTAGAGAGGTGCACAGAGCTGCATAAAACCAGTCTTCGGACTGAAGACTACCTAATAGCTCAACGATTCATACAATTTTTGTATTGTTTTCTTGTATTTCACGTGCCTTGTGTGCAGCCAAAAGCCACTTCGTACATTTATTTCGTCAGCCGCGCTAGCGTGGCGTTGTAACGTAAAGCGTATGTAGACGAGCTACCGGCCGCCTAAAATCAGTACGACGTAAGGTGAATTTGTTGCACGGCTGAATGCTAGTGGGCCCAGGGCACACAACGCGCCGTGGTCAGGCCGACTAGTTGGCCGTTTCCGGTCATCCAGGTGCAGACACAATGAGCGCGTCACCGGAAACGGGAAAATCCCAGTACTGGGAATTTCGACGGCTTATGTTCGCATTGCCTTTGTGCAGAACATGCTCCGAAATGGTGAAATGTCAGACACTCGTAAAGATGGCCGAGATGCAGCTCGTAGAGATTCGAGAATAGCTCACATCAAATATTGCAGCTCTTAGAGATTCGAGAATAGCTCACATCAAATATTAATGCAAATCTGAATCCATTTGCAGTCTCGGAAAAATTAGGTGCATCCATTGACACAATAATATCTCTACATCTTTGAAACTACAGAAGTTAATATCTCACAGCGAGTAACGTTTTCATGATGACCCTCTGAATTAACAACTTTTAATAGCTTCATGCTATTTCGAACAACATTATCTCAGCTGATAGCATTGCACTACAGCTATCATCCCTGCAAGCTAAGTATCTACATCTATTTTGTTTATTGATTCACGACATCTTTTACACATCTTTTCCATTGTACAAATGTTTGTCAGAACATCGTATTCTCCACATTTACACAGCAAATAAATGCAGCATGAATACGTCATACTATATAATACTTGTGTTGTTATTTAACGAATAGTTTACTATTGTGCCAGTAACTTTACTTACATATTGGTCTCAAATGCTATTAAAAACTGTGTTAATTTAAAAGTGGTCACTCACATGTGTTAGCGGACACCTCAATTGAAAAGAGAACCAAAAAACACCTGTGTTAAGAAGGGATAAATAATTGTTTAAATAATATTTAGCGAAAATCTGTTGTCATTTATGGTGAGCACACTTGCGCAAGAATGCCGGCTTAGTTATTTATAAACCAACTGCTATTTATATTTATTGTAAACGATCTGAGTGTAACCGAATGTTTATGACATTTCCTTATTTAAACATTGTAATATATTAATTTAGTCCCGGCAGTGGTCAGCTTGAGTCAAATCATGTATGTAGAGCTTAAGGACGATTTATGTTTAGTGGGGATGGCGTTCAGCCAATGAGAATTGGACAGAGGACGAACGCTGCTGGAGTCAAGTGGAAATGGGGACTTTTCGAGTGAAGAGCTCAAAGTAGCGATCCTGGACACTTGGTGGCGAGTTCTGCAAGCAGGCAGACCTGTCTAGAATGACGTGCGCGATACAGTGGTACGGGTATTGGATTCTGAGCGGTGAACGGCCTCTAGTATACTTCAACGTCCGAGAGATTTGAATGTGCGCAGGGTAGAACTCTAACTTCTGATGCTTGATTCACGGAATTGAGCATAGACAAAATATGAGTTACTGTTCTTTGTATCGCGTATATTAAACTGTGAATTGTCATATTCAAGTCCTAACTGTTTTGAGCTGGTGAATATTTCGTGTTCTGTGATTACGAAATGGACTTTGTTTTTGGCGTATCTTTGATAACTCTTTAGTCTGGGGATTTTTCTACCATTCTCGTAACGCTCTCAACGTAACTTTACTGCATTTGACATGAGTATTTTCTGTCTGTATTTTAATTGAATATCGTACGACCACTTCCAGTTTATTTGAAATGTCCTTTACTGAATAGACATTTTTCAACATAATTCTCTGTCGTCTACATCAATTGTAGACGTTAGAATAAGATCTTTGTCATTGAATTATTCCTATAACTTGTATTTCGAATTTCTGTGTATTTTATTAGTTCGCAATTCCAGCCAGTGCACAGACGAATTGAATGCAGGATCACACCTACAGGTTATTATTTACAGCGAATTAGACGAAACTGGTTTGCGCGTATGGGATGCTGTTTGGAAGAGCAACTACGCTAGCAGCAAACGTTAGGGTCCGTCGCAGAGTCTAGCACGAATGTCTTCCTCAGAGCAGTCGTCTGTCTACAGAGAAATTTAACTTTGTGTGGACCTGCACGTCTCATCGGTATACAAGCAGCTTCTAAGAATTTGGATCCACATCGGTAACTTTGATCTCACAGCAAATAACTTCTTCCATGAAGAACAGGGGAACGCTTTGAAAGATCGCATAAGCTCAGTTGGAGGTAAGGCAAGTGTAAGTTTTCGATTTCGTTGTAAGATACTGGGGAAATCGCAACTTGCCAAGCTGCTTACTGGAATATTACGCAAGTGTGTGTGACCCTTATCTGCTCAAACTATTAGAGGACATCTAGCATTAACATAAGTATATGGTGCGTATTGTCCTAGGCTACACTAACCGGAGACAATCCTTAACTGAAAGGCACTACAAGAAAGACAATGTATCGTGGAAACCTGCTTAGAAAACTCGAGCAACCAGATTTCAGGGCGGAAACTGCAAATACTCTTGAGTCTGTCGCTATTGTAGAGGTCGCAAAGATAAAATTAGACAAATAATAGCTGCCACGCAGACATAAATTCGTACTCCCATCCGAGAGTGAAACGAGAAGACTCTTTAATATTATTATGCAACTACTTGTTCGCTGTGCCAAATACTCAGAACATCGAGCTACCACTTCGAATTTCGCGCAACATTTTTAAAAACTCTGATCTGGAAAACAGACCTACCAGTCTCATTAAAATATGGATACGGTGGATTTGGAATAGTTTTGTGTCGCTTTATCCCGGTATACGGTACATTTGGTTTACCCTTAAGAAATGACACCTTAATGAAACACTGTATGAACGATTTATGAGACGATCTGATTAGCCCTCTTAGATGGTTTCTAGATGATGCTGTCATTTACCGGTTTGCAAAGTCATCACAAGTTTAAAACTAATCGCAAAGTGATTTAGACAAGATATCTGTAAGGTGTGAAAAGAGTCAGTCGACTCTAAATGATGAAAAGTGTGGTGTAACCGCCAGACACCACACTTGCTAGGTGGTAGCCTTTAAATCGGCCACAGTCCGTTAGTATACGTCGGACCGGCGTGTCGCCACTATCAGTGATTGCAGACCGAGCGCCGCCACACGGCAGGTCTAGTCTAGAGAGACTCCCTCAGTTATACAGCCGACTTTGCTAGCGATGGTTCACTGCCTACATACGCTCTCATTTGCAGAGACGATAGTTTAGCATAGCCTTCAGCTACGTCATTTGCTACGACCTAGCAAGGCGCCATATTCAGTTACTATTGATATTGATATTGTGAATCATGTACCGTCAACAACGACGTTCATCGTTAATGGATTAAAGTTAAGTATCAAACTAGCTACGTCCGCTTTCTGAATTCTAATTCCTTGTCATGTTCCAGACCTCACGTCAGTATAGTCCTTCCCGCCTCACGCCAGCTTGCGTGAGCTAAAACGCGTGGATTTCAGCCTCCACTAGTAACACGGTGTTGGCTCTTCTGCCAACACCACAAAAAGTACGAAGTCATTCACATGATTACCAAAAGCGATTCCGTTATGTTTGGGTTGGACGATAAATCACACAAATCTAAAGGCTATGAATTCAACTAAATACGTGGGAATTACACTTAAGAAGAACTTAAGCTGCAACAACCACACAGATAATATTGTGGAGAAGTCAAACCAAAGACTGCATTTTACTGGCAGAACATTTAAAAGATGCAGCACGTTTACTATTCTGGAATATTGCTGTGGGGTATGGAATTCTTCCCAATTAGTATTGTCGGAAGACCTCTAGAAAGTCCAAAGAAGGGCATCTTGGTGTCACGGATATGATAATGATGACGTCAGTCATCATTACAGTCCCCCGTCCTCTTCTGGAGTATCGCTGCACTGTATTGATGGAGGACATCGAAAAAGGTGAAGAAAAGGCACGTAGTTCTGAGTTACCGTAAAACAAAGGAAACACGCATACGGTACCCGAATTGGGGTGGCAGTCATTAAAACGAAGGCGTTTTCCGTTGCGGTGAGATGTTTTCACGAAATTCCAAACACCAACTTTCTCCTCCGAATGCAAAAATATTTTGTTGACGGTCACCTGGATAGTGAGTAACAAAATACGAGAAATCAGAGCACGCACGGGAAGATTTAAATGTTCGCTTTCTCCGAACGCCGTTATAGAGGTAGAGAAATAGTGTAAACGCGGGTCGACGAACCCTCTGCCCTGCACTTGGATATGAAATTGCAGAATAGTCAAGTAGATGTAAATGTACTGTTGTTTTACTTATTCTGTGAACCATAAAACTGCTTGTATATAATTCTAATAAGAAAAGTCTGGGGAAGTGCGGAAAGACTTAATTTCAGATTTCGCAGTTGGATGCTGGAAACGGGAGTCCCATTTTTAAGCGAACTCATAGTGTGGTAGGGTTGGATAAAATATTAATGGTAATGTTCTAATAACAACGTTGGTATGGAGTATTTTACTCATATGAAATTAGAATTACATTTACACAAGTTATCTTTTAAGTACCATAGCTAAATTCTTTTTTATAACAATGACGAATGAACAACTATTGAAATTAGTTTCTTCATGCTGAACAGGCTTCATCTCTTCGGAAACGATTTAATAACCAGCAGAAACTGCATTTAAACGACACACAGATATGTAAAAAACAAAATTATAAATTCGAGTATGAAAAACTTCATATGGGACATGAGTGTAATATTCTGTAGGAGAAGGAGCTATGATTACAGATGTCTTTCATCTTAAGAACCTAAACTCCAAGCTTACATATGAACTCCATTGTGAAACTTATTACACGAATCAGCATTGAACAAGAGCAGAAATGTTCGAAATTTGAATCAAAAGCAAAACAAAAGAATGAGGTGTCAAGTTGTGATAGGAAACACGTGCAATAAAAGCGAATAGCTTGTTTCTGGTACCTGAAGCTACCAGAAAATATAGAGAGAACCGTCCGCTGTGTTATATTGCCGAAGAATGCCAAATGGCACCCAGGCGGTCATTTCAGAACCCTGTCAACACAAAGAGCCTTTCCCGGAAATCCGTTAATGGCACCATATTGTTAAGTAAGTTTAGAGCGTTCCAGCCAGTTGCAATTACAAGTTTTACGCTTCGTAGCAAAACCACCACTGCCTGTTTTACGAGGAGAAACAATGAACACCTGCCATTATGACAAAACGTATAATTCTAGAAATAACTACGTAGTTACCATCATCTTTGCGATAAGAAACCAACACCAGCCGAGTGGCCTAGTTGCCTCTATTCTTTGCAGTGGAGAAACTTACCACTCTTCACAACGTGGATTTGATGCCGCTCTCGGAGGTGGCTATTTTGTTACTCCGATGCGTTTACGGATTCAAAGGAGAGATAAACCCGTATTCAGAAAAGACACATCAACGCAGATATCCTCGCATATTACTTTCGCATCACGTCAGAAGTTTTAGATAATAAATTACGAATTTTGAAATTCCTTGCAAAGCACAGATTTTGAAATTCCTTGCATACCATAAAATTCTTGCTCTGGAGCTCCCAGATGACCGGTGGAACGGCCATCAGAGTGCATTAGTGTGCGGTGTGGTTTACGTTTAGTGTCGTTGGCAGGCCTGGTAAGGTATATAAGTGACGTCAGTAGCGCCAGATGGCGAGTGATCACTTTGAAGGACACGTAAAGATGCAGCGTACTCGCGCGAGACAGTGTTATCAGCATATGACAGGGTTTGAAAGACGCCTAATTATGGATTTCCGTTTTGACGGTTGGTCGGATCGTCCAATATCCAGACTTGTGGGACACTCATATGTGACAATGGTCCAATGTCGGACTGCATGGGAACGTGGGGGCAGATATAATCGTTGTTAAGGTTCTGGCCCACCACGTCTGACCACTTGAAGGGAGGACCGCCGTACTGCGCACAAAAACATCGAAACACTTTCACTTCTACGCCTACGGTGCGACCACAAGATTCCACGCAACGTTCTGTGTATCCCACACCAATGAATCGAAGACTGTCATCAGCCGGACCAGGCCATATTATCGTCCCATGCGTAGACTGCTGTTAACACCACAATACAGACGGCTGCATCTGCAGTAGTGCTGTGACTGGCAAACATGGAGTGCTGACAAATGGCATGGAGTTGTTTTCAGTGGCGAATCATGGTTCTGCGCTACCCTGGATGACTATCGTTGACGAGAATGGCGGTAATCCGGGCAGAAGTCCGTTTCTTCCAGTGTGCTGGTGAGGCACAGCGGTGTTACTCCTGATGTGATGTGGGGAGCCATCGGGTGTGACTTCATGTCACGGCACGTAACGGACATCCTGCATCCTCGCGCGTTACCTCTCATGCGACAGTAATGAGGTGCCATTTTTCAGCAGGACAATGCTTGTTTACGCACGGCACATGTCTGTATGAACTGTCTGCGTGATGTTGAAGTACTCCCGTGACCAGCAAGATGTACAGATCTGCCACTGATGAAACCCATGGGACCAGGTCGAACGTCAACTCCATCTCAGTGCCAGTATCCAAGATATCAAGGACCACTTAGAAAAGCTGTGCGCCATCTTGCCTGACGAGAGGATACAACGACTTTGTGAAATCCTTCCAAACCGAATTATTGCATGCACCCAGGCTAGAGAGATTATTACGTGATATTGCTAAGTGGGTTCATACAGTCAAGTTTTTCGTAAATTTGACTCGATTTTGTAATCAGTGGATTAACATCTCCTACCCTCTCAAACGCGAAATTTCATTTCGTTTCCTCCTCCCCTCCTGGGTGCTTCATTTTTTTTTTTTTTTTTTTTTTTTTTTGTTTATGAGACGGTATACTTCAACTGAACACGTCGACTGTTTTTAAAAATAATGTGTCTTCCCACTCAATTCGTACCGGTTTCTGTCTTGTGCTATTACTTTTCTCTGTGCATAAGAACTGCTTTACATACAGTATCCCATATAATATGAATGGCATACTTTTTGTCTCTTACCCCAATATTCCCACTGTACTGCTATTTCAGGCCCCAACTGTACTATTCCCGAACGTTGTAGCTGTCCCTATAACCTATACTATCAAGGGTTTCCCACTAGTGTATTTTCTCTGTATTCTGTACAACATTCGTTTCTTACGTACATTATCTTCCGATTTAATAGCTTACCTCAATAGTACTACATTTAATATGCTTAGTTTTTTTTTCATTTCTGGATTTCCTATGGTCCACGATTTACTAGTATACTATGATGTGCTTCACATGGGCGCATCAGGCACTTCTCTCACATTTGTATATATTTGACACCAATAGCGCGCTGAGTTAATCTACTTCTGATTCATCCATCCTTTTGTAATTTTACTTCCTGGAAAGGCGCCTTTTTCCATACTTGTATTGCACTCTCATTTTCAGGCTGGTTTGATTTTAAGCAAGTCACTGTTGCCCTAAGCAGCGTTTCGAAGGTCGTATGTTTGTTTCTAATTTTATGCAAAGAATGTTTTGCAGTGTACTGAGTATGTGTTCTGTGTCTTCCTTACTTTTGGTCAGAATGTCTTTGTCGTCTTCGAACTTTAACATTCGCATCTTTTGCTGTGCATTTTGGGCCTCGTATAAACTTTTCTTTCAATTTCTTCACAGCCCACTTTCGCTTGCAAGTGAAACACACATGTCGTGATAAGTCGTATTTCTGCCTTATGCCCTCCCTGAACGCCAAATGGTCTCTCCTGATTTCAACTTTTATTTCTCTCATTACGTCTTTCTAGATATAGATTACTCGTCTGTCTCTGTATTTTGTCCTACTTATTTCTAGACTGCTAGCATGTTAGTCCATCTTTTACTGTCGTATTATACCTTTTGTATACAAATGCTAGGAAAATATCATAATTTACTACTATTCTTTTGTGCAAAGCCACAACTCTGGAACCTTCCTCTTCTCTTAAGAGAAACTAATCTTCGTCCAACACCTCTTCAGTTTTTTGTCTCTGTCCATCTGTGTATCGTTACGTTGTAACCAAAATTAAATCCAAATCAAAAATTAGGGCCATCAATGAAGTACAGCACTTATAACTGAAAACAAGTCTATTAAGGACACCAACGTACAAACACAACTGCCTCCTTGACGGAAAAGCTGCTATTTACACAAATATCGAAAATGTCAGACTATTCAAATTTAGAGAACCTTCTAAAAAGTATAAATAATACGTAACAGCTGTTCACTCGTGATCAGTTTTAAACCGGTACCCCACAGCACGCCAATCATCGACGCTATTACTCCGTAGTGCGAATCACGCCGCAATATTACAGTCACTGGTTTAGAAGGATGACACGCCCTGTAATCTTCCGATAGTTTTTATATTTGTCAGCCTTTTTCGATAATGCAGTAATAACGTTTATCTGGAAATCTGATAATAAATCATTCGTTTCACAGATTTTTAACAACAACTCAAATAAATTTCTAGCTCCAGCGTCGCCCATAAATTTCAGTAGCACTGAAAGTAAGTCAGCAACTTGTGCCACAGATTTGAGATCAGATGTTTCAATGCGCTCTCAAACTACTGCCGTCATTACTGAAGCGCTTATTTCCTTTGCGTCAGGTTTCTTCTCAGAAATTTGCCGTCATTTTCTCCATGGAGCTCATCGGAATATAAGTGAAAAACTGCTGTAGTTTAGCCTATACGGTTCTTTAAGCGAAACTGACTGTTCTTCAGGAGTACCATGGTACAATAAGACACAAAAGTCGAGGAGCTTCAGAAGAGCCATAGCACGGCTGAAACTTAGTAATTGAAAGTCCAACAGACACCTCTATCAGCTCAACTTAAGCGCCACCCCTCTGTGTGTTCGCTGAGACGAAGAAGATCCAAACCATATATTCCTACAACGTCCTCAGAACACGTATCGTATAAACATTCTTGAAAGTTATCTTCGGGCTCTTATTCATCAGTCCCCAAGCAGCCTCCAAACCTTGTTAGCATCCAGTGATATACCAACGTATAAAATACTGTACGAGTTCACCAACAATGCCAACATCCCGATGTAGCTCCCTGCCCTGCTAATCTGATGCTCCTGGTAATTAGAGTGCCAGGGGAAGACTCTGGCACAATTAACTGACCATATTCCCACGTCCTACTCAGAAGGATGTGAAACACTCAGCCTATAAACGTACGTATGTCACTATGTATCCTTTATATGTGTGTGTCTAAATATTGGTGTCTCTATACACATGGTTGTAATACCCGAATCTGGTTGTTGTACACTGCCATCAAGTTCTGTCTAGAAGGTACTTATAGATGTGCACAAACATTCAACTCCCTCTTTCTGCAGCTTTTGAAACATTTCTTACAGGACATGCAAAAGAACATTTTAGTGTTAATTTAGATACATTGTCATTAATATAGATTGCATTGGGAATATCTCAGATTTTTACCAAAGGCGATTTTTCATTTCTTATTCTGTTATCAGCGTGATATTTTTTGCCATACTACCTCTGCTTATCCCATGTTACGTTTCCACCTCATTGACTCATTTCAGTATAATGCGAATGTGAAATTCGTTTAATGTCGGAATCTGTTGTTTGTTAAGCCCATGTACGAGGGCTATTCGTTCATTAACTTCCGATCGGCCGTGAAATGGAAACGACAATGACAATTCGATGAAGCTTTCCACACATGTGTAGGGCAGTGTGTCTAGTATTCCCGGCAATCACTCACGCCGTTCTTTACAGTCCTGAGCGCACAGTGAGCACCTAAAGATGCTTAGAAAATAGTGTCTCCCGCCATGTATGAATGCCTGCTGAAAGGTTTCGCCTGATTTCATGCAACCCACACAACATAACTGTCATGCATTTCATTTTTTATCTCGGCTGCACTCTCCATGGGCAACGAGAACGCTCCTGCAGCGTTTTCGACGGGAAATGTTTGATAAACCTCCGTACTGTCAAGACTTGGCTCCCTCTGATTTTCATCTCTACTCACATGAACCGCTGGCTACGAAGACAACATGTCGGCACAGACAACAAGCTGCAGATCAGCATGTGGAATTGGCAGAAAGCACAGACAGCTCTCTTCTATGGCAATGGTACTTGAAAGATGGTACATCGCTACGACAGATGTCTAAGAGCGGTGACTATGTAGAGCAATAGCAGAGAGCTGCAGTGAGTGTTGCAAATAAAACACTTCCGATTTTCACACCATTTTGCAGCGGATCGGACCTTAATAAACTAATAGCCCTTGTACCCCGGCACGACTTAAACTATTGTATACTCCGAACTGCCAAATCATATTTAAACTAATGTACACTCTGAATTGTCAGAACAAACTTTAGTGTAACATTTCCAGTATTGAGATGGTTGCATGGGCACATTCTGAAAGCCAATAATAATAAAAAGTGTGCCAGCGCCACACTAACCAGTAACCGCAGCTTCATTACCTTGCCATTCTAATATCTTCTTCTTTCACAAACAAGATGGAGTATTACGCGCGTTATTCGTGGCTCTTTTGTAGACTGCTTAGTGTAGCTGTTGTACGGTTAGCTGGGCATGGGGACCAGAGTAATACAGCGGAACATCGGGATACTTCTGATGTGAGCTGTATGCGTATCATTGTCCCCCTTACTAGGAGCAAGTAGTTGTTTGCTGTACATGCAGTTAAGTGTAACTGATGTTGGTAAGGACTTAGGGGTCGAATATTAATGTGATACAATAAACAGTGTGTAGAGCATCGTGTCGTCATCAATGGTACCCCATCATGTAGCTCCAACTCCCGTTGACTAGCAAATCTGATGCGACTTAGTCCACCATGACCACTGTTGATCTCACAACTTGAGTTAAGGCATGCCATTGCAAAGTGCAACAGATGGAAAATAAAGGCACAGATTAAGAACATATTGAGAGCAGACACAAAGCAGTCGAAATAAATCAAACTAGTCCTAGTCGTTCAGCTGATCTGCGAAGCAGCCATCGTCCGTTCATGAAGCCGTCATCAACTTCGTCGTTAGTATGGAGATGAGAGCAGTTAAAAATGAAAAAAAAAATTTTTAAATATGTAAGGCAAGCTTACTGAATATCTCAAATTCTTTTCAACTGAGAAAATCGTAGAAATTAGAATGAAAATTTAGAAGAATACCGACCATCACCAATTAAGCTGGGATGAAGGATACAGAGTGTTAAAGCAAACTGCCAGACATTCGTGTATGATTTTGCTGTACCGTGCAGCATCCAGCAGAAGTCAGTTTCATGGACCCGATAGCCAGCAAAGAAATTTTAAGAATATGTGCGGAGAAAAATGAATGTTTTATTGACATAAAACACTCAAATCTGAATCCAGCAAAATAGTCAGGATAGGAAAGGTATAGTACCTCAGAGAGATATTTCAACAAAATGACTTGAAAAACTGTCATAGATAATGTGATATACAAAATGGAAAGAACCCCAAGAAATAAGTATGAATAACCACGATGAAAAGTGCCTATCGAGAAATGTAAAAATTTCGCATTACAGCCTGGCAGTGTGACACAGGTACCTCTATAAAAGGGAATGCATAGCGATCAGTGAAGCATTACGCAAACTAGAAACGTAAAACAGGATACTAGGCATTTATGGTGAAATGTATGAAAACATTTTCAAAAAACCATAGATATAAGGAAAGAGGCAGTTTTTATACATCTTTGCAAAATGAATGGCTAGAGGCGAACACAAGAGGTTTCCAAGTGTCTCCGAGAAAAGAATTAATAAACAAAATGAATCAGAGAAGTCAAAAAAATTTAGAAATACACAACATAAAAGAAGCGCAAGCAGCTGAAAAGTGTTAAAAATTAAAAGTATTACCAGCTAGAAGTGGCAAGAGAATAGCTGCAAAATTTAAAGCATTTTGGGAAAGGAAACCAGCTGGGGAGGAATTGAAATTTACATGTTGTCTGTAGCTAATGCTAACGGAAAAAAAGTTAAATACCAAATTCTTGACAAATGTTAGAATATTTTGCTTGTCTGAGCTACCATTTCATTGACTGCACGCAAACACGGTCACATCATTGCCCGAAAAAAGAAAAGTATTATGACATCTGATTCGAGAAGAATAAAAGATGATAGTTCTGCTTCAAAAGATACTAACGAAACTGATGCATTTTTATCTTTATCCGACTGGATATACAGTTTCTCCTCTGAATAGAAGCACAGTGCGTTAATACTTTCGTTTTGCTGATCAGTACGTGGCAGGGACGCGTTAAAGTAAAGCAGTCGTTAACCCGAAGATTATTTTGAATATCATAGTGCTCTATTAGGCATGGTCCTGTTGGAGGTGGTAATGCTGTTGCCTTCCTGAACCTTTCGGCTTATTTAGATAGCCCGGTTTTAGAGCGACCTATAGTTTAACGTGCATTTCGAATCAGTGTGAAACTCGGCATTTTTCACATTAACAAGCGTTGCCAGAGGCGAAAGAAATGATGAATGAAAGAGAAGAATCCTAGGACTGACGGTATCAAATCCGAGACCTGTGGGTTTGTGATTTTCACGTTTAGCACTGAGCCACAGAGCCACACCAAGCTACATCTACATCTACAAGATCTACACAAGCTATATGGAAATCATGTCACGTACTAAGCTGTATAGAATGTTGTTTTAATTTAAAACTAAAACTATCATCCACAAGCCAAGTCGCCAATGGACGCTGTTATGAAGAGTTCGAGCCACAGGTAGCAGGTTCTAAACCTGATGGCAGAACGCTTTTTTACCACCAGTATTTGGTCGCAATGGTAGGAGAGGTGGCGGTGGACAGTTTCAGATCAGTCGTGGATTAAACGCGAAACCGTTCCACAATGTCTCCAGAATTGATGGAAGGGAGGCAGATTAATGTTTAACTTGCCGTCGACGAAGTCCGTGTCATTTTCGTGGGAACCATCCCAGCATTCACCTTAATCGATTTAGACCTAGTCCTGCAGAATGTGTACCTAGTGGCATTAGCACTGCAGGACCTCGCTTGGTTCCTTGAGTGAAAGCTATTAACACGACGGTGAGGACTGAGGGAGCTTTTTTGTCGCCTGGACACAGTAGAGAGGAGTGAGCTATGCACTGGGACGGGATTCCACAGTCTCCCTTCCTTTCAACTTCATTCCAGTCCAAAACAACAAAGACACAGCGTCACACTGTGCTAGTACTGAAAGTCATTTGTTCGTGAGCATTAAATTGTTTGCCTGCTTCTTACTCAAAACCAAATGTACAGTCCTCTGTTATAAAAAGGTTGAACTGAAAGTTCTATTGTGAACAGCGTGTCTCAGTGCACACATTATATAAAGCCAAAACTAACTGGCGTTCACTGTTAGGAAATTGAATCAAAATTATTACTCAAAAACTGCTACCAAAATCAAACCTTGCACAGCCCAAAATAATTGAAACACTAAGAAACACACACTGTTCACTGGTCCATTAAGAATCGGAATTACAAAGAAAATGCTTAGAATTTGCGCAGTGGAAACGTGAGATGAGAAACGAAAGAACCAACAAAATACGAAAAGAATCTCACCCGAAAATTACTGCGTAATAAGCAGCAGCAGCACAGCATGAAGAAAACGCACCACCTACGATATGCTAAAGTAAAACTAAACTACTGGGAGAAAGACTGAGATGATTTTCTCATACTAAAAAATAAATAAACAAATAAATTCTTACTTGAAATGAAAATATTAATCCGTTCATTGTAATGACAATGCTGAATTATAACTCTTATTTCACAAGAAGATAAAACTCACAGAATACCATAAACTTTACTTTCTTTGCAAAAGTCTTACACGGCAATGCCTTTATAATTATGCAAATTGTAATAAATTAAACAGAAATGAACTAAACTGATGTGGGGAGGTGGAGTTGTTCTGTTGCAAGAACTGTTAACATTATCAGTGCGTGCCAGCAAAACAATTATTGCCTTAAAAACATATCCATAATGCAAATCCATTCTCTTTGTTTCATAAATGCTGCGTCTGTTAAGTCCTTGCATCAGATTAATAATTCCTAACAACTGTCTTCAGCAAAATCCTCCTCCAATATGCACTACAACGAAAGTTCTGCCAGCTTACTCCATCTCCAGCACTGGACTACTCTTCGTTCTACAACTGACCCAAAGATACACAAGTTCGGAGATACTACTGCCACTGCCCTAAGTCGGTTATTCCACAGATGTTACACGCAACTGCTTCGCTCTCGTAACATGAAATTTCCACACATTCTCAAACTGTCCACAAATAAATGTCCAGTTGAGCTATTTACGCCCACCTTCAGTACTAACTACTATCATTCACGCAGCACAGTACACAGAAGAAACATCAGCTGATCATTCAGTCCAAAGGCTCATCCACACACAATTGTTTTTCTGTGCAGATATCTGCGCAAATGTCTGTGGATGCAATAAATCGCTACAAATGTTAGTTACAATCTACTCCTCGGGTGCCATCTGCGGCTCTAGGGAAGAAATTTCAGCGGCAAGCGAGTAGAACATGATTGTTAGAGTTTTTTTTTTTTGTTTTCGGCCGTACTGTCACCTCGCAAAATATGGGAAGCGAAGACCTTGCAGTAGAAGATATTTCTTTCACAGTATCTAAGATGAAGAAGTGCCCATAAGTCTTAGGTCATGCATTTTGGAGCCCGTGTTTACATAACTTTTTTGCTTCGAATTATCGTTCCTGTCTTATCAATGAATACTGACCATGCCCCCTCGCTCACTCTGTGTATTTCGTGGTCCTCGGCGCCACTTTGAATAGATATCGTTACTTTACTTAGAGCTTTGCGGCAAACAGTCCTTAACGAATTTGTTTTCTTTTTTTTCTTTTTACCATTTCCCTGCTTGCCCTAGGGTCAACGGCCCGTTATTTCTCCGTTAAGGAGTTATAAGCAGCCGACTTATCTCGATCGTTGTGTTCCTCGTTTTTAATTTTCCACAAACATGACTCTTACACATTTCAATAAATTCAGCAGTGCGGTCTCAGGAACACTGGCGTGCATCGGCCATTTCAAAATACACTGTGCACGCACAAATAGCTGACTCAGTCGTATTTCGCGCTCCAGATTCGCAGCCAAACGCTACAATTTCGTCTGTGCCAATGTGGTTGGTGCCCTCAGATTTGGGCATTTTGCTCAAAGCGCCAACTCCGTCCTGCAGGCTTGCGTATGTCTCATGTCTGCGCAAATGTCCTGATCAGACGCAATGAACTGTCTGCGCAGACCTGATGTGCGCAGACGATTCCTCAGACAGGCCGTTGCGCGTGGACACGCCATAACGCACAGTGCAATATCGTGTGATGGAAGCAAGCTAGACCCGGATCGATCCTGGGCACGCCCTAACCCCCGCTGGCCTATGTACACTCGTCTACGTGCTACAGTACCACATGCAGAACAGCTACATAACAGGAAGAGGCCTCAGTTGCAGAGAGAAAACTGCAAAGAAACTATACAACAGTATGAGCGGCAACCCACACAAGAAAACCAAAGAGTTAAAATTTCCACAGTACGTCTGGAACATCGTACGGGAAAATGTCTCGGGGCGTTTCTTACCAACAGAAGCCCACAGTATGTGGTGCTAGATCGTAAAGCGGGCGATGCCAACGACTGAAGAACCGGCAGACATGCACCTGACCAGGACAGACGACTACGACAGGGGCAGCGAACTGGACTTTCTGGAGAACAAGATCTTGTGACGAGCAGTCGCAGCCGTTTGGAAACTGACAAACATATGTTTAGCCTAATCAGCTGAAACGCGCCGAAATTTTTGTAGCAGCAACAATCACGGCATCAAACTTCAAGCCAATCCCTGCATGCCACTCCAGAAATACACTCCTGGAAATTGAAATAAGAACACCGTGAATTCATTGTCCCAGGAAGGGGAAACTTTATTGACACATTCCTGGGGTCAGATACATCACATGATCACACTGACAGAACCACAGGCACATAGACACAGGCAATAGAGCATGCACAATGTCGGCACTAGTACAGTGTATATCCACCTTTCGCAGCAATGCAGGCTGCTATTCTCCCATGGAGACGATCGTAGAGATGCTGGATGTAGTCCTGTGGAACGGCTTGCCATGCCATTTCCACCTGGCGCCTCAGTTGGACCAGTGTTCGTGCTGGACGTGCAGACCGCGTGAGACGACGCTTCATCCAGTCCCAAACATGTTCAATGGGGGACAGATCCGGAGATCTTGCTGGCCAGGGTAGTTGACTTACACCTTCTAGAGCACGTTGGGTGGCACGGGATACATGCGGACGTGCATTGTCCTGTTGGAACAGCAAGTTCCCTTGCCGGTCTAGGAATGGTAGAACGATGGATTCGATGACGGTTTGGATGTACCGTGCACTATTCAGTGTCCCCTCGACGATCACCAGTGGTGTACGGCCAGTGTAGGAGATCGCTCCCCACACCATGATGCCGGGAGTTGGCCCTGTGTGCCTCGGTCGTATGCAGTCCTGATTGTGGCGCTCACCTGCACGGCGCCAAACACGCATACGACCATCATTGGCACCAAGGCAGAAGCGACTCTCATCGCTGAAGACGACACGTCTCCATTCGTCCCTCCATTCACGCCTGTCGCGACACCACTGGAGGCGGGCTGCACGATGTTGGGGCGTGAGCGGAAGACGGCCTAACGGTGTGCGGGACCGTAGCCCAGCTTCATGGAGACGGTTGCGAGTGGTCCTCGCCGATACCCCAGGAGCAACAGTGTCCCTAATTTGCTGGGAAGTGGCGGTGCGGTCCCCTACGGCACTGCGTAGGATCCTACGGTCTTGGCGTGCATCCGTGCGTCGCTGCGGTCCGGTCCCAGGTCGACGGGCACGTGCACCTTCCGCCGACCACTGGCGACAACATCGATGTACTGTGGAGACCTCACGCCCCACGTGTTGAGCAATTCGGCGGTACGTCCACCCGGCCTCCCGCATGCCCACTATACGCCCTCGCTCAAAGTCCGTCAACTGCACATACGGTTCACGTCCACGCTGTCGCGGCATGCTACCAGTGTTAAAGACTGCGATGGAGCTCCGTATGCCACGGCAAACTGGCTGACACTGACGGCGGCGGTGCACAAATGCTGCGCAGCTAGCGCCATTCGACGGCCAACACCGCGGTTCCTGGTGTGTCCGCTGTGCCGTGCGTGTGATCATTGCTTGTACAGCCCTCTCGCAGTGTCCGGAGCAAGTATGGTGGGTCTGACACACCGGTGTCAATGTGTTCTTTTTTCCATTTCCAGGAGTGTAGTTCCCTACACGGCGTGCGCCATCTTACACCTGAGAGACAACGAGAAATTACAGTTTCTAACTTAATGTACGGGACGAACATGAAAAAAGAAGAAAAACACCAAACATGAAGAAATCATTAGGAATTCCCTTAGACGCAGCTGAGCTCGTGCGTTTCTGGCGCCAGTTTCCATCGATCGTCATTTTGATCTTTGAGTCGACTTCGATGCTTATTTGTCTTCTGCTCATCTTTGACGACGCGGATTTAACGGCAGCGCGTGCGCTCTGCTGGGGAGGTGTGTCGCGATCGGCGGTGAGCGAGTCACGTGGGACTGTGTACGTAGGCAGGACGGCAAGAGGACGAGTTGGACAACGAAGGAGCGAGGCCAGCGGCTACGGCGTGTTGAGTCGTGAGGGCAGATCCACCGCCCATGGTGATTTGGTTTTCCTAGAGGGCGGAAGGACAAGCTCCTTCGAGTAAGTTATAAGCTACGCCGGCCGATTGAATTGGAGTCGCCAAATTGCTTCGGTGGGTTGCGTGCAGCTTAATTGAGTATGCCAGTGTACTAAAAATCCTTTGTAATAGTTTTAGTTGTTTATCACTTACCTTGGTGGCGTGAGTAACTATCTCGACGTCAGTTGAGGAAGTGTGGCTACGCCCAACCAACCGACATGAAGCGTGGTTAAGACGTAGCTAGAAGTGCCACGAGTAGTAAGTCCGGCTCTGGCGTTTCAAGACACGCCGAGAGACGTCCTCTATTCTACCTTGTAGTTCATTTGGTAGTTTGAAGTGTAAATGTGCGCCGAGGTAATTCTTGTCAACTTCAGGGCATGATTTTTAGCGAACTTATTAGTCAAAGTTTAAGGGCTGGCACTGGCCAAGTAACTCACGGAGGCTAAATTTGTTTCTATTCAGTTGTATTGTGCACCTGTTCTTTAGATAAGATTGTGTAGCTTATGTCTCAGAGTATTGTCTGCCGTTGATGTGTGGACAGATAATTGGCAGCGGTCGACGCGAGCATACTGGGAGCAGAGCACCACGGAGGCAGAGAGATATTTAAGGCCCTGTCCTCTCCTTTACATCTTGGGTTATGTTGTCACTGTTGCGTGATTCCATCTTTCCGGTGGAGAATTGTAGCATCTGACGTTCAATTGCAGTGCGAAGTTGAGTACATTTCTATGTCATTTCCTGTCTCGTGGATCTCTCGTATTGATTTGAATCCTTGGTCTGCTCGCGTCTATCGCTAATTCACACGCAGTATTGAAACAACCTCATTTTAGGGGTATTGTCATATGGTCATGTTCTAGTTGTAATCGTTCTAAGAATATTGTTGATTAATCAACTGAGTAAGTAAATTTGAAGATTGGTTTGGGTCGAAATTAAAGCACCTCCTTAATTGTTTTAGTCATTTGTATATAGTTTTGTTTAAGAAAGTTGGCTAGCCGAACCTTAAAAGATCTGCGTTCTTACCCTTAATCTGTTCCTCAGTTGATTGGAAGTAATGAGAGTTCTGATTGGGACCGTATGGAAATTTGTACTATTTAAGTAAAGCTTTACCTGAGTATATTTACCTAGTCATATTCAAATTTCAAGTTTTATGGGTCTTGTTCCGATTAAAGAAATTTATTTGTTATTTGTCCAAGTGACCTGGCCTTGTAAGGCAGTCTCCTGTATTATTGTGTTGGTGATTTCATAATGCTTTTGATTGTAATAAAATATGTAGCAACTACAACGGATTACTACTGTGATTTTGGTGTGTCACTACCATTACACATATCAACAGCGTTTCAAAAAAAGTGACTAATGTCAGCCACCACGCCGGCCAAAAACTGCTTACCAGTATCGCCAAGCCGACGGGCTCCTGCCAACATCAGTACGCAGCAACACAGAGTGTCAAACCCTGGAAGGAAAGGAAACTGCATCAGCTGGACGAACAAGACGTCCTTGTACACGGATGGTACACCCAGACACAACGAATCTGCAGCGCAAACGCCACAGGTGCACAGTGGTCGTGAATATAAACTCTTAAAAGACTTTTCATGACTGAAAATGGAATAATTGTTCCTCGCGAATTACTAATTTTATGGCTGTTTTCTATGGTCTTCATCATTATTCCTTTTATGTTGTTACGTTATCAAAACATTTGCATTGCACAAATTTGGAATATTAAATTAACTATATTTAATTCATGAGGTTACAACAAAAATTACTTAAAAAACCAGGGAAGACAAAAAATGCTGGTGTGGTGAACTGGGTAGCGTGAGTAGTACACATTTTAGGCGATTTTTAACTCTCGTTTAGCAAAATACTGGACTGGTCACTGATCTCCAACTCAGAAAACACTACACACAAACAACTGAAGTACGATAACAAAACAGAGATTCACAGACAGATGGCTACATACGTCTTCCCTTAGTTTGGTTACCTTGACGACTGCTCAAGAGGCAAGGCATTTGATCACAAAGTTAAAATAAATTTGCCAAATCATTATGCATCCCACAAACGCCCACGGATGTGAACTTCAAAGTTTGATTTGGAACAGTGGGTACGAGCAACCGACCAGTGCAGTGCACTGTTTATTCCTTGCAGGCGTAGCGAATTTCGGAGTAACACTTTTACCCTCCGCTGATCTAAGACTTTTACTTCCGTTAGTGAACGAAAGAAATAAGCATTGTGAAATATATGTGGGTTTCATTTCTGGCCTACGTAACTAACGGCTAGCCATTAATATTCAGACGAAACTGTAATAGAATAACAAATTAATTGCGAGGAATACCTTTAAAAATGCGGTGTTTCCTTTACGATATTGCAGCAAAAGAGGGCCATACCTTTTGCAATTCTAATGGTGGTAATTTACAAAGAAACATACCCAGTCACTTAAAGCTTCGTGATATTCAATGAGTTTACGTCGTAAAGGAATTCTCCTGCACTAATGCAACAATTCCACAGTGCTATTTAACTCTCGCTTTGTCTCTCTCATTATTTTCGTTTGTTATTAATAGGGCACTAGAACTCCATTGCATTTCGTTACAGCTAGCGTTTACAAACTGCTAGATGACAAAATGGAGTAACAATATTAAATGAAGTACAGTTTAATGGTTGTATATTTTCGGCTTAGAATGAAAACCTCGTATCTCATAAATAAAACAGAAGTATATTTATTGCATTATCAGGTAGTAAAATCTCGTATCTCAACTGTTGGTAAGCCAATGAGAGGTGCGCTCTACTGAGGAGAAAAAGAAAACACGTATATTGCCAGGCAACACTATTAAGCGAGAAAACTACGCTTAAATTTTCTGAGATAGGAGGTTTTCATTGTAAGCCGACAATTGCAACAGATAAGGGGTTACTTACTGTAATAGCTTAGTGCGCAGGGCGCTGGCTTGCGAGACTGGGAGGTGAGTCAAATCCTGACCGAATCCCCACACTAGAGCAACCACCGTTAGCTCGTATACGGACGAACCTGAGTTTGGTTTAAGCGGTTTTCACTTTCATTCAGAAAAATTCTCGGCTGCTCCCCAGTTTACATCTCAGAGCGCTGCTGTGCAATACGAGCCAAGTAAAGTAACGTAAACCATCAACTACTTTGTGAAAGTGAATGGAAGTGCCGGAGCAAGCTACCAGAGATGTCCCAGTCGCTGACAGAAACCTGGACGTCACATGGCGTGAGGTCATGGTGACCATTCGACACGTAAGTCGCCGAAGTGGCGTCACATCAAAAGACTTGCACCAGGCGACAGGTCTACCCGATGGGGGGCCCTAGCCACACGACATTTCATTTCATCGTGACCATATCGCCAAATGGGGCTGGCCCTGCAACACGAGGCAGTTCAAGGAACGGGAAAAGACAGTGCTTTTTAGAGAAAAAAATGGTTCAAATGGCTCTGAGCACTATGGGACTTAACTGCTGAGGTCATCAGTCCCCTAGAACTCAGAACTACTTAAACCTAAATAACCTAAGGACATCACACACATCCATGCCCGAGGCAGGATTCGAACCTGCGACCGTAGCGGCCGCGCGCTTCCAGACTGTAACGTCTAGAACCGCTCGGTCACTCCGGCCGGCCTTCTTAGAGAGCAGTTACGGTGCACCTCCATGGTCTTCATTACAACGTGGCTCGGAGACTACGTTTGAAAGACTCCAAAAGTTTGAATGTCTTCGCATCAGGAAACTAGAAAAAGAAAGGAAGGAAGATTAGTGTGTAACGTCCCATCGACATCGAGGCCATTCGAGACTGAGCACAAGCTCGGATTGTGTCAAAGATGAGGAAGGAAGACGTCTGTGCCATTTTGCAAGGAACGATCCTGGAATTTGCCTGAAGCGATTTAGAAAAATTACAGAAAACCTAAATCTAGATGGCCTGACGTGGGTTTGATTCGTCGCCCTAACTAGAACGAGGATGAAGTGTGAAGAGTGTAGCCCAGGAGTTTGGCACCACGTCAGCCAGCGCGTGCAAATGCAACCACGTTTAACAGGAAGGCACACAATCTCACGCTCCACAGTGGCGCCCCGACTGCATGGCGGTGGTCTCTTTTCCTGACGACCAGAACGTTTTGTTCCGTTGAGACCCACACATCGGCAGCACCATTAGCTAAGGTGCCAAGAGCATAGGGACTGGACCAAAGACGAGTGGGGTCGCGTGTCGTTTTCGAATAAGAGCAGATTCAGTGTGACTGTGACGGTATTTAATGGTTACTGTCGGCGTAGTTTCTCTTCCAAACACAATACTAACAAACCATTTGCGTCTTTACATGTGGTTACTCGTACCTTAGATACATGGGCTATGCACTGCTTTGTTTGAAAAGAATAGCTCGATGTAGTCACAGAGTCGAGCAGCACACGTCTGCTTGCATGCCTCGCACCTAATTCACTGCAAACAATAACCTGCAGTCAAAGAGTCTATGCATTCATTAGAATAGCGACTTAATAAAATCCACAGAAACACTTAATAAAATAAATTACTGTGGTCCAAAAGAAATAAAAGTTAATTGAATAAGTTAATAACAAGGTTTGTATTCTGACGTCTGTAATTTATATAGGCAACATTATATAGGCGAATTATGTCGAATAATGTTTACTCAAGAAGGGACATCTCAAATAAACGGGAAATGGTCCTAAAATATTTAGTGAAAATACAGAAGAAAATACCCTTATCAAATGCAGTACAGTTACATTGAGCGCATTACGAGAATGGCAGGAAAATCCCCAAGCTAAATTGTGATCAAAGATACGCAAAAACCAAGTCCGTTTCGTAATGACAATACACGAAATATTCATTAGCTCAAAATAGTTCAGAGTGGAACATGATGATTCGCAACAGACCACACACGATATAAAGAGTAGTAACTCATACTCTGTCTATGCTCAGTTCTGTGATACCTATACAAGTGGAGAGAGTTAAACCCCTACTCTGTAGCACATTCAAACTTCTCGTAACATAAAGTCCTTCAGAAGATAAAGCATGGTGTCGCCGTTCATCACCCAGGATAAAAAAAAGATTCCAAGATCGAATCCCAGTCGTTACCACAGGCAGGTCTGCCTCCTTCCAGAATTCGTGTAAAAGCGCCCAGAACTGCTCCCTTGAGCTCTTAGCTCGAAAAGTTGCAGTCTCCCCTTGACTCCCGTAGTGTTCCACTACTACCTGCTTTTCCATTGGCTGAAGGCCGTCCCCACCAGAAGTCAATCGTTCTTAAGCTCTACAGACTTGATTTGTGTCAATGTGACCACTTTCTGACGTAAACTAATACATTACAACAATATTTAAATAAAGAAATGTTACAAACGTTCAGTCACTCTCGTACTGTTCACAATAAATAAAAATGTAGTGCTGTTCATAAATAAATAAGCCACTATTCTTGTGCAAATGCACTCACGATAAATGACAACAGATTGTCGTTAAATATGGTTTAACCAATTATTGGGGCCTGCTAACACATGCAATTCACCACTTCTTAAATTACTATGAATTTGTATCATCAATTGCAATTAATATTTACATAAAGAAAGTTGTTAGCCAAATAGTAAACTGTTCATTAAATAAATATAGAAGCCTGACAAAATATGAGGTATTCATTTGGAGCGTACAATGTTCTGAAAAACATTTGCATAATGAAAAAGATATAAAAATCGTAATAAATCAGGAAACAAATAGATACAGATAGTGTAACGCCTACATCTGAAATATCGTATGTCGAAATTGCAAGAGGCATTTAAAAGTTGTTAATTCAGAGGTTCATTGTGGAAATATCTATTCGCTGTGAAATGTTAACTTCTGTTTTAAAGACATTGAAAGATTATTGTATTATTGGATGGACCTCATTTTTCTGACGTCGCACATGTTATAGGATTTGCTTTAAAACTTGACTGTGCAATATTACAGATTCTTCAATAACTGTATGAAGCCATCTTTCAGCTTGTCTGACACCCCGCCGTTTCTTGAAGCACTGTTTGTCCTCTTAAGCGTCAGAATTCCCCATACCAGGATTTACCCACTTCCGGCGATGCTGCTCGTCTTTTTACCTGTATTCGCCCGTACCGGTCACCTAGCTAGATCAGCTGTGGCGCGCCTTGAGACCTGGGCCCAATAACGTGCAGCCATACAACAACTATTTCGCCTCATACCATCTCCAGGTGGATAAATCGCTCGCCAACAACTAGTGATTCTGAACGTACCGTAATATGGTCAGAGGTCGGAGCACACATGCTTCCTGGAACATTATCAGACATTATCGTTTTGGTGGTCCAGGTGTTAATGGTGCGGGGAGTCATAATGTTGCATGGTTGTACTGATCTCCAAATCTTTCAACGTGGAACACTCACTGGTCAACGTTATTGTGACACGTAAGTGCTTCATTGTGTAACATCTTTTGAGGGCTGCTTTGGACCCTGACTTCGTTTTTATAGATGACAATCCACAACCATATCGAACAGCACAGGTTGATGAGCTCTTGGAACGAGAGGGTGTTTGGCGAATCGACTGGCCTGCCTGTTCCCCCAACTAATATGCCATTGCGCATGTGAGGAATTCGTTGGGGAGATGTATTGCAGTATGTCCACGTGCATCAACGACTATCCAGCAGTCGCCAATCGCGCTAGTGGTGAAATGGAACACCAGTAGTGGGACTACCTTCATACGGCCCCACCCTGATTCTTAATAGAGTGTAAGACCACCATGGGCAGCAGAGCATGCTCTGACATGAGGTCCCATGCTGGTCCTAATGTTGGTAAGGAAATTTTGGAGCAAGGTGTTAGCAGTGGGTCAACCTTCATATGGCCCCACTCTGCATTGCTGCCAAATGTAATCAAGATGGCGCATCCAAGGTGGCAGCGGTATATGTGGCAATGTCGCAATGATGTCATGGCAGGAAGTTCAAATTTTGGTGGGAAAATAGGTCAACTGGGCTACCTCGGCTAACCTAAAGCCCTCCCCTCGCCCTCTTCCCCAGAAAATGGTGGGAAGTTCAAATTTTGGTAGGAAAAAGGTCACTTGGACTACCTCCACTAACCTAAGAAAATGGCGGGAAAATAGGTCACTTGGGCTACCTCCATTAACCTAAGTCATCTGACTGCGACCTCTTCCTTGGAATTGGTGGGGAAAGGACAGCCTGTGTCCAGCTCCTGGGGAGAGAAAAGAGTATACGTTATTTATTTTCATTGTTTATTTAAACAATTTGAGATGTCACAGGCAGTAGCTCCATCCAGTGTGTTCACCATGAGGTCCAAAGTCCAACTGACCTAGTACACAGTACTGCCACCAGAGGGTGCTGTAGTCCTATGGCGGTCTGGGGGGGAAAATTGAGGGAAAAGGACTCAGCCTCCGCTGGGCTGCTAGAGAGGAAGGACTGTAATTTATTTATTTTGGAACAATTTATTTAGGGAGAGATTTCACGTAGTTTATTTATTACACTGATACAAAACACTTGCTCTGACGTGCTTGGGGTCACAATACACAGCCTACAGACCTGAAAACTACTCGTAAATTATCGACATAATGCAGTGCACTGATGCACAGACACGCAAACAACTAGCAAATTACCACCTAAACACACGCGATCACGAAGGCTGTCCAACACATAGTGAGTACTAGTTCGCTATTCAGCCAGCTAGATGACGACACGGTTAGGTAACATACATTCCTGCATCCCAACAGGCCTTTCATTCGGACAGCTCCTGCTGTTAGCCGAAAACGTGAATCAAGCCACTGCCACCCTCGCGCCATGCACTCCTAGACAGAATCGTCCTAGGAAACTGGCTACATATATACATTATCACTGTACTTAAAATTAAATATTACGATTGTGGTCTCAATTGACGACATTCGACAATGAGTGAAGTATCATTCACACATCCAGATGACGGCTGTGGCTCTGGAAATAGAAAAATCCGCGCCATTCTTATTACATGACATACTTTTCCCTTTGCTATCACAGTATTCCACATCAAATTCATACCTTCCTTATGACTGGACATAGTCATTTTCTTTGCACGTTTCGGAACACACACCCATACTTTATAAGCCCGATGTCCAAGGCGAACCTATCACGCATCCCCTACAACTAAGCATAATGCTTCGCCAATAACTGATTACTGGCGATACGAAACAATACTGAGCGAAAATCAGCAATGGGTGGACATGTCTCATAAGTTTTTCTTGTGAGTGGCGCCACTATGTGTTAGAAAGAGAGGTGTAATCGTCTTACAAGCCGTCAGATGTATAAAAAAAAAACACGATCGCAATGACCATGTTACTGTCACAAGCGGTCTTGGTTCTACAGGTGCTCACAAATATTCATGTTAAAAGCTATACTGGCTTTATAAATCGAGGTATTGTATTACCTCCAAACGAAGTGGTTTTTCCAGACAAATACCACGACACTGAACACAGACAGTGATCGCCAGAGCCGACCGCGGTGGCCGTGCGGTTCTGGCGCTGCAGTCCGGAACCGCGGGACTCCTACGGTCGCAGGTTCGAATCCTGCCTCGGGCATGGGTGTGTGTGATGTCCTTAGGTTAGTTAGGTTTAAGTAGTTCTAAGTTCTAGGGGACTTATGACCTAAGATGTTGAGTCCCATAGTGCTCAGAGCCATTTTTTTGATCGCCAGAGTGTATGTTAACAGACCGAAAGTGCGGTTACATGTCGCTGATGGAATAAGCTCGTAATAAAATCACCAAATTTAGAAAGTGATTTGGCTAAGGAATGTGGTATGAAACCGGTACTGGCAGCTCCCTCATGCTGCCGCTAGATATTCCTCCAGTATTTGTAATGCATTCTGTCTCGATGCCACGTCGGAGGTTCTGCGATATATCCAGTGAGTTATAGGCGATGGTTGATTGAGAATGATCACAAACAGCAGGTGGTGTGTTGATTGAGGTCGTGAGAAATGTATAAGGCTTTTTAGATCGCTAGTGCTACGCTTTCTGGTAGTAGTGCTGTCTGCGATTTGGAATCAAGTCTTTCCATTCAACTACATATCTGTGTTGGATCCTATGGAGAAGTCCTTTAATGATTACAGCCACTAGTGAATCATATTTCTGGCACTCTCATATCTCGAAACGAGTCACTTTTTTCGAACCTACCTGCCGCAATAAAATTTTAGATAGTCCCTAAGCCTCTTGCAACTGCTGCCATTTCTGCAGCTTTGCACATGTGATTTTTCCCGTTTAAGTCGGAACTGAGCAGAAGTCAGAGAGAGCTATATCTACCACCTTCTGCAACCCGTGTAGAAACAGTGACCTGAGTTATTGTGACTGGACAGTATTTCGACCATTCGGTGGAAATGGGAACATGTTGTCGTAGCTCCACCAACAGTGTATAATGTGTAAGGTCGGCACCAAACGAAGCCTGCGCCTGCAACACGAGGTAGCATAAAAGACAGTGCGGGAACTGAGAGAAAGACGAGGATTTTGCTACTGCATTGTGATGTGCCCCCAAGTACAGGTACTGCAGTCCGAAGCAGATCCGTGTCCCTCAGGTCTCATTCACGTCTATCATCGTTATTGTGTACCATCCAACAGAGAAAATTTACGAACTATAAAAGCTCCACTAACTTCACCCAATAGAGAACTCGATAAGATCTTTACCGCATCTCTCTCCTCCCATATATCGAAAACAAATACCGTCTGCGTGCTGGCATCAAGCACATGTGATGATCCTATTAGATATGACAGAAAGTGGATGGAATGATCGGTTGAGATGGAGGTGTAACGAGGCACGATTTAATGTCAGACTGATGATGCAATGTAGAGAGCGAGGGAGATGTTGCTGCAGGTCATTTGACAGTTTTTTACGTTGTGCTGTCAGGATGCCTCAGTTGTGTGACATAGCCTGCGTTCTACTCATATACAACCACGTGTTCTGTGTGTGACTTAGAGCACTGTATACTAAAGATCATTAACAGCAAACCTCTCAGTCATTAGAGGACCTCCATCTCAGGTTTGATGAAACGTGACCATCCTGTTTCGAGACATTCGGCAACACGAACGAAGATTTATGTGACGTACTCCATTCCCCTGCCGCATCTCGGGTATAAAATTGAGATTCAGTTTCATAACTAACGTGATTCTAAGTTAGCGACAGGTGTTTGTAAGGTACTGCAATCCCTGTGTATACATCCACTAGACAAATGTCCTGTTTATAGAGTTAGTGGCAACATGACATATAATTTTACATGTCAAACACCTGTGCTATGCATTTATGTATTTCCTTGTAACAGATATTCTCCATTACTAACGACTGAAGGACTGATACGAGCATAGTATAATTTCTGAACCGTGATCGTATGTGAACTGTGGACGCTATACATCTCTGAAAAACTAAATTGTGCATGTATCACATAGAATCGATATTTTAAGGAAGTAGTTTTTTTCATTTTACAATTTGTTACGATAGTTTATCGTAGAGAAACCTGCAAGAAGGATGTACGTCATGTGCTGGAAATATATTTCGTACATTGGAATATTAACAGCTTTGCATTCCACATGACTAACATAGGTTGGAAACTGAAGTGATCTAACATTATAGCCTGTTTTAAATGCAGAACCGTGTAGCCTTAGGAGTGCATGTGTTTATGTTCTCTCTTACCAATACCCTCCTGGTACTGATCCCAGATACTAGAACGATACTTTAAAATTGATACCGTAGTTGATTTAGGTAAAATGCCTCGCACTCCATCTGCATGGAGCTCCATCATGCATAAAAAGCACCCATTTCTTTTTCTTCTTAATTATCTGCTATTACATCCCAACACCCTCAAATTTACTACTGTACACCGATAAGGGGTGCTAACCTCACCGACATAGGCGCATCTGGAGAAATCTTGTGCACTTGGATGGGTACGGACTCCGCAAGCTCCATTCATTCACGAGATGTTGAATGTAGCGGTGTACTTCTGGTCAGCCGCAGATTGAATCATTATTGGTGCTGCAGGACAAATTGGTCAAAGATAGTGCGAATGGATCTTTCGGTCACCAACTCTACTGGATCTCGTATTCATGTTGTAAGTTTGGACTTTAGAAACTGGTGGAATGAACATATTATCATTAATGTAACACCATGAAAAATCAAAAGGAATTACACCGAACCGCCAAAGTAACTGGTATAGGCATGCATATTCAAATACAAAGATATGTAAACAGGCAGAATGCGGCGCAGCGGTCGGCAACCCCTGTATAAGACAACAAGTGTCAGGCGCAGTTGTTAGATCGATTACTGCTGCTGCAATGGCAGGTTATCAAGATTTCAGTGAGTTTGAACGTGGTGTTATAATCGCCACACGAGTGATGGGACACAGCATCTCCAAGGTAGTGATGAAGTGGGGATATTCTCATACGACCATTTCACCAGTGTACTGTTAACATCAGGAATCCAGTAAAACATCAAATCTCCGACATCGCTTGAGGCTGCAACACGATCCTGCAAGAATGGGACCAATGACGACTCAAGAGAATCATTCAATGTGACAGAGGTGCAACCCTTCCGCATACTGCTGGAGATTTCAGTGCTGGGCCATCAACAAGTGTCAGCGTGGGAACCATTCAATGACACATCATCGATATGGGCTTTTGGAGAAGTCCCACTCGTGCACCCCTTATGACTGCGCGATACAAAGCTTTACACCTAGCCTGGGCCTGTCAACACTGACATTGGACAGTTGATACTAGAAACATGTTTCCTGGTCGGACGAGTCTCGTTTCAAACTGTATGGAGTGGATGAACGTGTGCGGGTATGGAGACACCTCATGAATCCATGGACCCTGCATGTTAGCAGGGGACTGTGCAAGCTGGTGGAGGCTCTGTAACGGTGTGGGACATGTGTAATTGGAGTGATATGGGACCCCTGATACGTCTAGATACGACTCTGACAGGTGATACGTACGTAAGCATCCTTTCTGATCACTTGCATCCATTCATGTCCATTGTGCATTCCGACGGACATGGGCAATTCCAGCAGAACAACACGACACTCCATACGTCCAGAACTGTTACAGAGTGGCTCCAGAAACACTGTTCTTAGTTTAAACACTTCCGCTGGCCATCAGACTCCCCAGTCATGAACATTATTGAGCTTATATGTGATGCCTTACAACGTGCTGTTCAGAACTAGTCTCCACCCCTTCGTACCCTTACGGATTTATGGATAGCCCTGCAGGATTCATAGTGTGAATTCCCTCCAGCACTTTTTCAGACATTAGCCGAGTCCATGCCACGTCGTGTTGCGGCTCTTCTGCGTGCTCTCGGGGGCCCTACACGACATTAGGCAGGTGTACCAGTTCTTTGACTCTTCGGTGTATCTTTGGTAGGCATTAAGTTGGAGTGTCTCTATCAACCCATTTATCCAGGAAGCTCTGATCCAAGAAGAGGAGAATAAACAGCACCCAGTGTGGAAGTGCACCATCTTGTTGAAACATTTCTTATGGTTGAAATTCCTGTAACTGAGGTGGAACATAAAAATGCAACATGTCCAGTTAAACTGTTGTCGTAATGGTAGCGTCAGTGAAAAAGAACATTTCAATAATTATGTATTAACCACACCACACATTCACTTTGAAGCTGTCCGTTATCTGCTGTACCATGAGATGTGGATTCACCGTCCACCACATCTGGACATCATGCCTGTTCACTTTCCCGGAGATGTTAAAGTCGCTTCAGTGGAAAAACAAACTTTATTAAAGTAGTCATTGTCCGCATCGATTCGTTCGAACATGTACCTAGCAAACTCAGCGCGTCTGCAGCTATCTGAGCCGTTGCTGTAACCACTATAGCTATCGATCTAAGAGGGGACTTACGGCTAGCGCTGTGACAGACGAGCAGCCTGTTTCACCAGCGGATAAGTTACGGAATGCACACCGAGCTGGAGAAAGGGAAGGTCAGCAGAGGGCCAACAAAGAAGCAACCTGCGGAGTGGGAAGACGGGCTGTTAGTGCCGTGGTGGCTACCATACAACTCTCCTTGTTTTCTCTCCCTCTCTCTCTCTCTGTCTACGACTGTGTACCGAAGAAAGTGCGGTGCCGCGAGCGATGTCAGTTACTTTCGATAAGATCCATGCGGGACAGACATTTACAGCTAGCTGGGGTGGCTGCTGGTTCAAGAAGACTTGGCTTAGCTGCTAGCGGAGGCCAGCGTGAACTTCCTAGCAAGCAAACAGCTCTGTAAACTCCGAACCTTGTTGAAGGCCATTTAAGATGGTTTCCCATTTGCTGTAGCGAGGCGCAGGAGCGTGTTGAAGCAGTTTTTGGATGGCGTTGTATTGCAGATGTTTTCGTCTTGTCACAATGCTGAGTTTTTTAGCTGCGGTCCCGACCCATGTTTCTTGTTGATGCATATGGTAATCGGTTGTGTCCTAGAATGGAATATTATGTCATACCTCTTAATTGCGTTTCTGTTTAGCATAAGTTCAAGATTCTCATGTTGACTAAGAGTAACAGTTCTGCCCTGTTCTGGTTGTTGCCAAGTGGCATTAAGACTTTAATAATTGGATACTACATATATTTGAGTATACTATGTAATGTAGTGCATAGTTTTATTGAAAGTGGCCACATATAATTTTTGTCCTTTTCTTCATGTTGTTTTAAGAACAGAAGTTCCCCATCTGTCGAGAATGCCAGATCACCGATGGCCAATGAAAATTTTTGAATGGAATGCACCTGGCAGACGCAAAACGGGAGGCCATGACGTTTTTGGAATGACCACATCAACGGAATAATGGAGCATCGCGGGATCGCAAGGAGGAGGCACTGAATAAAGAGGCTTGACAGAAGATAACAAGAATATAACAAAATGTTGTTATTAATTGATTCTGTATTACTTAATCCTGTAATAATAATAATAATAATAATAATAATAAGTTCGCTTTGTGTCAGGATAACTGACGTCTAGTAGTACGAATGGACCTTGAAGAACTTCGAGTATGCACTGAAGAGTATATTATAGAGAGATATATTTTTTGAGCAAGATTAATGGCATTGTTATTTTGAGTGATTAATTACTCTGGCTGTTAACTTGTGCTTCTTGAATATTATAAAGGGACTCATGGAGCAAGTGTGAAAGTTTATAATTTTCTTATTTAAGAAATTTTGACAAGTGTTGCTTGTCCAGACTAACTGCAGCACATTCCACATCTCATAGCCATGCTCACTACCATCTCAGTGTCATATGGCTACAGAGGTTGCAGGAGCTGCACTTCGTATACATGTAAAGGCAGCAATTAGTGTGAAATCTTCACCATAGTGGTCTGAGGTGTGCCTGTTTCTCTGGAAACACGACGTGTCGACTTCCGAGGACTGCATTGAAATGCTGTACGCTATAAGCAGTGTCGTCGCTCACTCTAGATCTAGGCTACCGCTTATTGCCTTGTCACTAACATTGCCAATCTCTTTAATCTTTTCATACAATTATTTGATGCTCCTCATATCTTCCGGATCTGGACGCCAGGAAATGTCGCTGAACTGTAATAGGCGACCGTGTTTCTTGAAACCACAAAACACAATGCGTTTTCTGCCGCATAAAACCCATTGTGATACCAGCACTCCTAAATTACGCTACCTGCAGCAAGAGAGAAAGAAAAAAAAAATAAAGAAACCAGATGCTCTCAGAGTACATATAGAAATGTATCCATAAAAACTCTTGAGTTAAACAGCCACTTTCAATAAACTGCATAGGCATGTGGAATGCAATGAAAATTGTAAGAGTCTAAGCTACCATTTGCAACAAACCAAATAGAACATTTCCTTATAAATGCATTTTTGTTATCAGGAAAAATCTTTATTTTCCCCATGTATATTTAAAGGGGAAGAGAACAGCGTACCTACACAAGTAGGAAACATTAGAAAGTGTTTTTCGTGTAGTGGTCGCATTTCAATTAAACGAACGTACAGTGAGTGTATGAAGAGTGCAACAGAAACGAAATCGATGATTTTATTGTGGTTACGTTCTTTGTATTTCGGCGATGATGCATTTTATCTGCGCTGACGCACTTCCATTTAAATGGTGCTCGTGCTTCTAAATTTTCCGAATTTTGTGTACGGATCTCTTGACGAATGTCTTGTGAAGGACTCCGGACTTTGAGAGATTGCTCTGTCGTCAAAGAGTCATGCCCATGCGGATCACGTCTTCCCTTGAGAGAGATGTATGCGGTGCTGGCACAGTCCCTCGTTCTCACGTTCACACTACGAGGACAAAAAGCAGCGTTTCCCTTGGCTAATGCCCACTGTTCGTAGCCCATCAGAGGATACATAGTGTGTGTGTGTGTGTGTGTGTGTGTGTGAAGGACAAGCGTCTGCGCAATGAGGGCAGGGTGTTAGAGGCAAGGGCAAGGGCCCTCTCGATTTGAGGATGTAAATCTAAGGGCAGAGAACACTGTACAGCAATTCACCATTTTTTATTCGGATACGTATCTTGAAACACGCTTGGAATAAAATGCTCTCTTCCGTATGAAGTTTAAACCCCAAGCTATCTCGTTACAATTTCTTAAAGGAATAGAATAGGAGGACAGGAATAGCTTACTTTGCATAACGTAGCAATAATGGGTGTAAACGAATGCCCGAATGAATTCTACGAGAGGCGGTCCATAAGTGATGAATCACATTCTTTTTTTCTCGGCCAATTTCAGTTGAAAAAATTCGGAATTCTTTGTGGGATATTGTGGAATATTCGCTCTGCATCCCCTACAGTGTTAGGAAATTCCGATAGGTGGTGACCTATAAGTAGCCTTCAAAATGGCGTCTGTAACGGTGTTGAGTTCCAAGCAGAGATTTCATTGACTTCCTTTGGCGGAAAACCAGAGCATCGCAGATATTCATAGGCGCTTGCAGAATAACTACGGAGACCTGGAGGTGAACGAAAGCACGGTGAATCGTTGGGCCAGGCGTCTGACGTCATCGCAACAAGGTCGCGCAAACCTGTCCGACCTCCTGCGTGCCGACCGGCCGCGCACAGCTGTGACTGCTGCAGTGTTGGAACGTGCGGACACTCTCATTCGAGGTGATCGGCGGATCACAATCGAACACTTCGCTTCCCAACTGACCGTCTCTATTCGTAGCGCTGAGACACTCGCCCAACTGTTGGGGTACTCAAAGATGCGTGGATTCCTCGCTGCTTGGCAGATGACCATAAAGAGCAACGACGGACCATCTGTTTGGCCCAATGAATAATGCACTCCGCGGGAAGCAGTACGTGGATGATCGGGAGGTTATTGATGTAGCAAGACGATGACTCCGACGTCAACCGGTAAAGTGGTAACACGCGGGCATACAGGCCCTCCCTGTAAGATGGTGTAAGGCCGTCGCATTGAACGGAGAGTATGTTGAAAAACAGAGTTTTGTAGCCAAAAGAGTGGGCAATAATATGGTGTATTGTAATCCTGGATAAAAACAACCTGCTTTCAGAAAAAATGTGTTACATTACTTATTGAACGTCCCACGTACGGGCACACCGATTTTGTAATGTGTGTTTGCCCTGGAATCAGTAGCGTGTAGCTAACCTAGTTTGTAGTCAAGTCACGTGCAGTGAGTATGCTCGGCTCTATCTGTAAGCCTAGCTTTTCTATTTATAAATTTTAAATTCAAACAGACGAAGTAATCAGGTCGTATGTAAAATAATGAACTGTTAGTTCCTTGCCGGCCGCTGAGGCCGAGTGGTTCTAGACGCTTCAGTCCGGAACCGCGCTGCTGCTACGGTCGCAGCTTCGAATCCTGTGTGTGATGTCCTTAGGTTAGTTAGGTTTAAGTAGTTCTAAGTCTAGGGGACTGATGACGTAAGATGTTAAGTCCCATAGTGCTTAGAGCCATTTGAACCATTTTTTGTTAGTTCCTTCTCCCAGTAACTCCAACCTCTGATTTACCTTCTGGTCTGCAAAACATGCAAATAAACAGAAGAAACGTACCATAGATTGTAGTTTTTTTTAGAAACACATATGCTGACTGTAATGACGGTTAAGGAAACTTGTTGTCTCTGATGAAGGCAGGAAACCCACAACATTACTTGGGATTACTCGCTTTTGATAGCAATGATACGCAGTTGTAGCGATATTAGAATTTTAAAGCAGTGGAAAAGGATCGCGAATAAACTTTGGAATCCTTAATCAACAAAATATATAATTGCATTTAAAGAACGATTGTGGCCACTATGACACATAAAACATCCGAGCGTATTGCACGTGAAGGCAAGAAATCATCACGTGTGAAAGATTTAAACAAAAAGAATTCCACATGCATTACAGAGTACTAGAAAAGGCTCACCTAATGAGGATGTGATGAGCCCAACTACAGTAGTATTCGGATGGACTAATTTAAAACCGAGCGAGGTGGCGCTGTGGTTAGCACACTGGACTCGCATTCGGGAGGACGACGGTTCAGTCCGGCCATCCTAATTTAGGTTTTCCGCGATTTCCCTAAATCGCTCCAGGCAGAATCCGGGATGGTTCCTTTGAAACGCCACGGTCGACTTCCTTTATCCATCCTTCCCTAATCGACGAGACCGATGGTCTCGCTGTTTGGTCTCTTCCCCCAAACAACCCAACCCAACCCAACTAATTTCAACCAGATTCTGTGCCCTGATTTGAAAACTGCCCCTCTTACCAAACAAAAAACGTAACTCTGGAACACAGATAAGTGCTCGTTAAAGAGCTGGAAATGCTGAAAACAGCATTACACCAACTCTTGCAATAGTATTCAGAACCTAACCAAACATTTGTAGCAACAGACCTGAGAATGAACAACGGAAACTGACTTCAGTTCCATTTAATATCTTACTCAACCATCGCGCTCGATCCTGACTGGTCGTCATAACCACTCGCCAGAGTGTTTCCTCGTGTACTTCTGTTAAATGTGTCAAAAGCAATCATGCTTTCATAAATCGCTTGCTCGATGCAGAAACATCTTCTCAGAGTGCCTGTGACTTAGAACACGCGAAAGGAAATTTCGATTGTTGCAGACGCTTGACGTTGCACAGTGACACTCCACACGAGATACTGTCATTCCCTTTACTCAGTCACATGAGAGACTTCAGACAGGTGGTAGTTAGTCGCTTACCGCCAGTCGAGTGTCTCACGGTTTGTGACCCTTTGCGCCCAATTTCGGTGCAGATTGGAGTAGTATCAGCAAACGTGTGAGCCGTTACGTGAAACTCGCCTTTTCAGAGTAGCAGCTTATTTCCGCACCGATAACCACATACACTACTGTTTCTGAAAACGGCAACACTAATAAAGAGACATGTGATTACAATGAAATTTACAATACATTGCGCTTCGAGTTAACAGAACTGTACGTGCAATTCGACCGTGAGAATTCAGTACGGTATCAAGCCGCCGCATTTTACAGGGCGTGCCCATAAAGCATCGACAGTAGTTACAAGAGCACCATAACGAACAAGTCGCCGACCGACCATACCACAAGCATCTTCAGTGGACGATATGTCAGGCTAATGTGCAGTTCGGGAAAGTAGAGATACCAGTAGTTCTTCGAGATACGTTTGATTATTCCTTTACGATTTGACCTCGCGTTGACCTGCTGAAATATGAAATGTGAAGCTGCTTGCATAGGGGTCAATATCTCGGGCTCTAAAACCTGTATGATACAGTGGTTGCTGTTGAGATTGCCCTCATAACGTAGGAGTTGAGACCGCATGTTGTACGCAGTGGCGCCCCAAACTATGTCAGTGGCGTTTGTCCGCTAGGCCACCCAACAATGCAGTATGCCTGACTCCATCCACCACGTAGCGTCTTTCATGTACACAGCCGTCAACGACCGTCAGTTTAGGACAAGATGAAGCGGACCTCATCCGTTAACACTACGTTTTTACCACTTATCACGCCATTATCGGTGTTCAGGAGCCCATTGCAGTGTGAGGCGTTGGCTGATCTGGTCAACTAAACACGGCGCATTGGCATGCGCGCCACAACTACAGCCCTCCCCGGACGGCGTCGTAACGTCGACGTATAGAAGTTCACACCCATTCCTGTGCTCCAACGTCGAGCCAACTCTGTGAGGAGGAGGAGGATATTAGTGTTTAACGTCCCGTCGACAACGAGGTCATTAGAGACGGAGCGCAAGCTCGGGCGAGGGAAGGATGGGGAAGGAAATCGGCCGTGCCCTTTCAAATGAACCATCCCGGCATTTGCCTGAAGCGATTTAGGGAAATCACGGAAAACCTAAATCAGGATGGCCGGAGACGGGATTGAACCGTCGTCCTCCCGAATGCGAGTCCAGTGTGCTAACCACTGTGCCACCCCGCTCGGTGCCAACTCTGTGAATGATGCTCTTCTGTCGTTTACGACCATGCAGCCGAGAGGCATGCCATCCAGTGTTGTGGTCGCAGTGCGTGATCCAGTAACCATTGGTGGCTGTGTACGAACACTGCTCAGTCCACTGGCGCCACATGGGCACCGCTGCGGCAGCAGAGTGCCCTGTACGAGTCGCAGTACCAGAATGCGACAAACCTGCTTCCTGAAGACCAATCGTTCTGCCACGAGAATAGTAAACGGTTCTGAAAACGCACTTGGCCTCTTAGCAACAAATAATCCTGAGTTAATAACTAGCATCAAAACGGATACTAGGATTAGTGAACACAGGGTTGTCGTAGCGAGATTGAATATCGTAATCCCCAAATCCACCAAAAATAAGCGAAAAATATACCTATTCAAAAAAGCAGATAAAAATCCACTTGACGCCTTCCTGAGAGACAACTCCACGCATTCCAAATTAATAATATAAGTGCAGATCAGATGTGACTTGAATTCAAAGAAACAGTATCACCAGAAATTGAGAGATTATTACCAAATAAATTAACAAACGACGATCCTCCTTACTACACGTCACGGGTCAGAACACTGTTGCAGAAACAACGAAAAAAAGATGCCAAATTTAAACAGATGCAAAATCTTCAAGATTGGCGATCTTTTATAGAAGCTCGAGCATTGCGAGATGCTTATAATAATTCCCGCATCGAAACTTTGTCTCGAAACCTGACAGAAAATCCAAAGAGATTCTGGTCATATGTGAAGTATGTTAGCGGCAAGAAACAATCAATGCCTTCTCTGCGCGACAGCAATGGAGATATTATCGAAGACAGCGCTGCCAAAGCAGAGTTACTAAACATAGCCTTCCGAAATGCCTTCACAAAAGAAGACGAAGTAAACATTCCAGAATTCGAATCAAGAACAGCTGCCAACATGAGTAACGTGGAAGTAAATATCCTCGGAGTAATGAAGCAACTTAAATTACTTAATAAAAGCAAGCCTTCTGGTCCAGACTGTATACCAGTTAGGTTCCTTTCCGAGTATGCTGATGCAATAGCTCCATACTTAACAATCATATACAACCGTTTGCTCGACGACAGATCCGAACACAACGACTGGAAAGTTGCACAGGTCACACCAATATTCGAGAAAGGTAGTAGGAGTAATCCACTAAATTACAAGCCCATATCGTTAACGTCGATATGCAGCAGGATATTGTGTTCGAACATACGAATTACCTCGAAGAAAGCGGTCCATTGACACACAGTCAACACGGATTTAGAAAACATCGTTCTTGAGAAACACAACTAGCTCTTTACTCGCACGAAGTGTTGAGTGCTATAGACAACGGATTTCAAATTGATTCCGTGTTTATGGATTTCCGGAAGGCTTTTAACACTGTACCACACAAGTGGCTTGTAGTGAAATTGCGTACTTAGGTTGTTTGCAGATGACGCTGTCGTTTATCGACTAATAAAGTCATCAGAAGATCAAAACAAATTGCAAAACGATTTATAAATGATACATGAATGGTGCGAAAGTTGGCAGTTGACCCTAAATAACGAAAGGTGTGAGGAAGTCATCTACATGAGTGCTAAAAGGAATTCGTTAAACTTCGGTTACACGATAAATCAGTCTAATCTAAAAGCTGTAAATTCAACTAAATACCTAGGTACTACAATTACGAACAACTTAAATTGGAAGGAACACATAGTAAATGTTGTGGCGAAGGCTAACCAAAAACTGCTTTCTATTGGCAAAACACTTGGAAAATGTGACAGATGTACTAAGAAGACTGCCTACACTACGCTTGTTCGCCCTCTTTTAGAATACTGCTACGCAGTGTGGGATCCTTACCAGATAGGACTGACGAGGTACACCGAAAAAGTTCAGAGAAATGCAGCACGTTTTGTATTATCGCGAAATACGGGAGAGAGTGTCAGTGAAAAGATACAGGATTTAGGCTGGACATCATTAAAAGAAAGGCGTTTTTTGTTGCGACGGAATCTTCTCACTAAATTCCAATCACCAACTTTCTCCTTAGAATGCGAAACTATTTTGTTGACACCGACCTACATGTGGAGAAACGATCACTACGATAAAATAAGGGAAATCAGAGGTCGTACGGAAATGTATAGGTGTTCGTTCTTTCCGCGCGCTCTACGAGATTGAAATAATAGAGAATTGTGAAGGTGGTTCGATGAGCCCTCTGCCAGGCACTTAAGTGTGATTTCAGAGTATCCAGGTAGATGTAGATGTAGAAGTAGAACTCACTCTCATGCTGATGATGCGCTCTTTGGCATCGGTGAGGCACCCTTCTCTTGCTCGCACATTTCCACTTCGTTTAACGGGTCTGAAGCGACTCAGCGTGGCGTAACATTGACCTCTCTGGTCACACAAAGCAGGGCGCTACGGTGCCTAAGTGCACGCCGTCTAGCCACTTGCTGTGATGGCGCTGTTCTACACGACCATTCCTTCTGTGTGTTGCAGTTTTCACAAAAGGTAGTTTATTTCTCAAACTTGATGTGAGCCACGACTTCAGCGGCGACTAACCCATCCATCGGCTGAATTGTGATTTGTTTTTGGTATTCATGGAACCAAATGGCGACTGACGGACGTGGGACGTGACTCACAAGTCATTACGACACATCAGTTGGTGTCTCGTCACATTACAGCGTGGTAACACAACTCATGGCAGACTTGGTAACGATGTTCTTCTTAGAGAGAGGGAAGTATCAATAAAAAATTAACGCGAAATATAAGTAACTGCACATATTTATAAAATAACATCTACAAGAATAGATTAGTGATTACCTCTTTGTTGAAACAACAGGAACAAGAGGTGGAGCCTCAAGCGAGGAGCAGAAAATGAGGATCTTCTTATAAGAGGGAGATCCTGGCTTTCAGTGTGGTATTGCTGAAGAAGTCATTGTTCCTCAAGCCTCTGTATCAAACACCTTCTGTCACTACCACAGTAAAAAAATTGAGCGTCGAACTGATTCAAATGTCATACGACTATGACTGCCCTTGGAACAACCAAGAAAAAGTCACAAGGAACATTCTGACATATTACCTTGGCAGCCGACTAGGCACGTGCCAACCACAAACCGCATGCCTCCGGCAAAGAAAACATGAACAGTCTTAACACTGACTACTGCTAACCATAATCCTGCATACATCGGAATTGCTCCACATCCTTGAATTGTGAATCGATCCAGGCCAGTTTAGACTAACGCTTTTTTTCATTCATTTTCCTGACTAGTTTGATGCGGCCCGTCACGAACTCTCCTCCTGTGCGAATCTTTTCATCTCAGAGTAGCACTTTCGACCTGCGTTCTCAATTATTTGCTGGGTGCACTCCAGTCTCTGTCTTACTCTACAGTTTTAGAGCCTCTACAACTCCCTCTTCTATCGTGGAAGTTATTCCTACCATCCTGTCCTTTCTTGTCAGTGTTTTCCGTATGTTCCCTTCCTCGCCGATTCTGCGGAGAATCGCCTCATTCCTTATCTTATCAGGCCACCTAATTTTCAGCATTCTTCTGTAGCACCACATCTCAAATGCTTCGATTCTCCTCTGTACCGGTTTTCCCACAGTTCATGTTTCACTACCCTACAGTGCTGTGCTCCAAACGTACATTCTCATAAATTTATTCCTCGAATTAAGGCCTATGTTTGATACTTGTAGACTTCTCTTGGACAGGAATGCCCTTTTTGCCAGTGCTTGTCTGCTTTTGATGTCCTCCTTGCGCCATCCGTCATGGGTTTCTTCACTGCCTAGGTAGCAGATTTCGTAAACTACATCAACTTCGTAATCACCAATTCTGCTGTTAAGTCTCTCAGTATTCTGATTTATAATACTTCTCGATATATTCGTCTTTCTTCGATTTACTGTCAGTCCACATTCTGTACTCATTAGACTGTTCATTCCATTCAGCAGATCACATAATTTTTCTTCACTCTCACTGAGGATAGCAACGTTATCAGCGAACCTTTCACTAGGAATATAATCTCACTTTCGAACCTTTGTTTTATTTTCGTCAGTGCTTCTTCGTTGTACAGATCGAACAGTAGGGGCGAAAGACTACATCCCTGCCTTATACCCTTATTAATCCGAGCTCTTCGTTCTTGGTTTTCCAATCTTATTGTTCTTTTCGTTTTTTTTTTTTTTACATATTGTATATCACCCGTCTTCCCCCATAGCTTAACCCTATTTTTCTCAGCATTTCGAACATCTTGTACCATTTTACATTTTCCAGCGCTTTTTCGAGCTAGACAACTCCCATTAACGCTTTTAGATTTTTCTTCAGTCTTGCTTCCATTACCAGCCGCAACGTCAGAACTGCCTCTCTGGTACCATTATCTTTTCTTAAACCAATCTGATCGTCGTCTAACAAATCCCCAATTTTCTTTTCCATGCTCCTGTATAATATTCTTATCAGCATCTTGAATGCATGAACTGTGCGACTGTGCGGTAATTCTCACACTTGTCGACTCTTGCTTTCTGTGCAATAGCGAACGACTTTGCAGCATGAGATACAATATTCGAACAGCTCCTCATTTCCGTAATCACTGTAAAGAGCGACGCCTCTGGAAACGATTGACTCGGAGTTCAGTTTCAGAGCGGCGTAAAGGATTTATTGATGGCCAACTCTTTCTACTCCATCGATGAATTTCTTAGAGCAACCAAACGATGTGTGTATGTTGCTAAAAACGTCAACTAGTGCGAGTATTACGTACAATCTGACTTCTGTACAAATTCAGTGCAGCAATGCAACCATTGTAAATACGAGCTGTATAATGATTTTTCTATTTGATGGTCCATGCCTAAGTTAGCGTAAGAATTATCATATGTAACTCATTGTATTGAAGATTTACAAGTTTTGTGACAAGTCTGCTATTACTTTTTAAATGAAAATATGTTAATTCTGTTTATCTATGCATCTTCCAAGAGGACAGTTTCACTTAGCATTTGTGTAAGTTACACGAGCATATTTATTTTCCTTTGTAAATGCCTATTACGAATCGTTATTTTCTGACACGTTCTACATCCTGCAGTATCTCCTCACGAAAAATGCATCTTCTCTAATCATCATGACAATTCATCCTGTCATAAAGGAACAACTGTGAGGCAATTGTTCGTGCACAACACTCCTGACTTGGACTGGCCCAATCAGAACGCTATGGAACTTCTTTGGGATGAATTAGAACGGCGGATACGCTCCGTACTCCATCGTCCAATATCACCACCTTCTCTGGTTTCGACTCTTTAGGAAGAATGGGTTGCCATCGCTCCACAGACATTCAGACACTTCATTGAAAATGTCCCAGCAGTTTTCAAGCCGGCGTCAAGGTGAAGGGTGGACACCTCCCGTATGTATGTCCACTAATAGGTGTCCAGGCACTTTTGCTCAGGTAGTTCAGAAGCCATACCTTCACCCAAGTTATCATCCCCGTCCTCAATTTGTACAGCGTTGTAACATTATTACCTCGACTCGTCCGACAATCAATCAGTAGCAGTCGTTTGAATCTGTACACCGAGGCTAGTGATTTCTGATCCAGACGTCGGAGCCTCTAATAAAACAACTGAAAGCTCCATATTGCCCCTGATCCCAGTTTATTCCTTGCAAGTTTCTGACAGGAGTGTGCCCCGGATTGACCTACGGTTCTTGGTTTCCACGGACGTTGAATCCAGAGTACGCTACCCTAAAGTGCAAGACATTTCATCTGTGTAACAATCTTGAGGACAAGCCAATCAAAACTGATCGCTGTCTCCTATCTTCGATGGGTTCTAATTTATTCTCAGTGGAACTGTCTGGCGGGAGGATGGATCAGAGAGGAAATATCGTCAAATCGGTGTTTTGACTCGGCTAGTGAGACATCGCGTGCTCGTCTTGTGCATGAATTAGAATTTCATTAAAATATTTCTGGGTGTACTGCCGCGTAATCATATAAAGTACCAAGTGAAGTATTTCCGTGTTTCCCACCTGGAAAACACCACTTTACAAGAATGTTATCAATTTGCTGAGGGCTACTAATTATAAGCCAGCTTTTTAATCCACCATTAGTCTCTCATATATACCGTTCCTCTGTTCTACGACCGACCAGTGGCATTTGAGAGCCAATAGAAGTTTATGAAATTGACGTCAGTGTTTTATAACACCTCTGAAAATGCAATGCGTTGCAATATATGTCACCAGTGAAAACTTGTCGTCCCACACACAGACCAGTCTGCAACAAGAGTGGCGCCTTGTCAGAAGTAGAGCTGTTGATAAAATATCGATAATTCTTCAAAACATGTTGATATATATTTGTGATATTTTTTCCGGATATATCGGTACATGGATATCGAAATGTCAATATCGAGGGCCGATATTTTTATTTTATATTTATTTCGCAACTTTCGGAACATATATGAAATTGTTCTTTTGAAATTGAAGTAAAACTTAATTTTACTTTCACTGGGTGAAAGAGTCTTACCACTTTTTGAGCTCCCATCACGTTTAGGCTTTCTCTTTGACGGTGTGAAGCAAGTAGATGGTTCAAATGGCTCTGAGCACTATGGGACTTAACATCGGAGGTCATCAGTCCCCTAGAACTTAGAACTATTTAAACCTAACTAACCTAAGGACATTACACACATCCATGCCCGAGGCAGGATTCGAACCTGCGACCGTAGCGGTCGCGCGGTTCCAGACTAAAGCGCCTAGAACCGCTCGGCCACACCGGCTGGCGAAGCAAGTAGAGGTGGCACAAAGAAGAAGTCGGATTGTACTGGGGATGTGGCAGTGTGAAAATTGTTTTAAAACTATTTTTAATGCATCTAGTGTGCTATTTTTTCACATCCTCATTCTCCAGAAACAGTTGCTGAAAAAGATGACCATAATCTAAATGATAAGACTGGTTTTTGCTGCGAGCGGAGACGCGTGAGGGGATATGCTGACGTAATCAGCGCTCGGTTCTACCAACAGACATTGAAACGTTTAACTTCACCACGCAATTCTGATACTACAACTGGTAGGTCGCTGGAGTTTGGTGAAATGGAAAAACGGGGAAGTCGGCATGAAGCGTCCCAGACAAACTAGAAATGTGACGAAACCGAACGGAGGACCAATCGGACACCTTTTATTGTAGTATTTACACGCAGTTACCATTGTTAGCAAAGCGATTATCGCCAAGCGTTAACGTGCATTGTTTTTGTTTCAGTTCTTGCTCTAAGGGGGATAAGCAGGCAGCTAGCTTGTTGATATACAGAACATCTAATAATAAATCAATTCTTAAATCTACACATGTAAAATCCGCAGTATATTTACAATGTGCAACCGATATCTTATAGACAGGTGCGTCGATATTTTTTTCGTCGATATATCGATACATCTTTTCGTTGTATCGAGGACCGATAATGATTTTTTTTTTTTTTTTCATCAGTCTACTGACTGGTTTGATGCGGCCCGCCACGAATTCCTTTCCTGTGCTAACCTCTTCATCTCAGAGTAGCACTTGCAACCTACGTCCTCAATTATTTGCTTGACGTATTCCAATCTCTGTCTTCCTCTACAGTTTTTGCCCTCTACAGCTCCCTCTAGTACCATGGAAGTCATTCCCTCATGTCTTAGCAGATGTCCTATCATCCTGTCCCTTCTCCTTATCAGTGTTTTCCACATATTCCTTTCCTCTCCGATTCTGCGTAGAACCTCCTCATTCCTTACCTTATCAGTCTACCTAATTTTCAACATTCGTCTATAGCACCACATCTCAAATGCTTCGATTCTCTTCTGTTCCGGTTTTCCCACAGTCCATGTTTCACTACCATACAATGCTGTACTCCAGACGTACATCCTCAGAAATGGCTTCCTCAAATTAAGGCCGGTATTTGATATTAGTAGACTTCTCTTGGCCAGAAATGCCTTTTTTGCCATAGCGAGTCTGCTTTTGATGTCCTCCATGCTCCGTCCGTCATTGGTTATTTTACTGCCTAGGTAGCAGAATTCCTTAACTTCATTGACTTCGTGACCATCAATCCTGATGTTAAGTTTCTCGCTGTTCTTATTTCTACTACTCCTCATTACCTTCGTCTTTCTCCGATTTACTCTCAAACCATACTGTATACCCATTAGACTGTTCATTCCGTTCAGCAGATCATTTAATTCTTCTTCACTTTCACTCAGGATAGCAATGTCATATGCGAATCGTATCATTGATATCCTTTCACCTTGTATTTTGATTCCACTCCTGAACCTTTCTTTTATTTCCATCATTGCTTCCTCGATGTACAGATTGAAGAGTAGGGGCGAAAGGCTACAACCTTGTCTTACACCCTTCTTAATACGAGCACTTCGTTCTTGATCGTCCACTCTTATTATTCCCTCTTGGTTGTTGTACATATTGTATATGACCCGCCTCTCCCTATAGCTTACCCCTACTTTTTTCAGAATCTTGAACAGCTTGCACCATTTTGTATTGTCGAACGCTTTTTCCAGGTCGACAAATCCTATGAAAGTGTCTTGACTTTTCTTTAGCCTTGCTTCCATTATTAGCCGTAACGTCAGAATTGCCTCTCTCGTCCATTTACTTTTCCTAAAGCCAAACTGATGGTCACCTAGCACATATTTTTTTACATATCATATATCGGATTCCCGATATTTTTAAAAATATCAACATTCTCTTACATATCATATATCGGATTACCGATATTTTTAAAAATATCAACAGTCCTAGTGTTCTGGGTTTCAAGCAGACACGCTTCTGCTGCGGTACGGACAGCAGCAGCATCAGAGTGGGGGAATGAAGTGGCGCTTCTGCTAGGAACGTGCTCCAGATTTGAAGTACCCGTGACAGTACGATTCCTGCGGGCAAATGCCGAAATTGGAAACAGATTCACCGTGAAATTCTGGCGGTAAATCGACCAAATGCAACGTCGCTTCCGAGCGCAGTGAAAAAGGTGCCAGCAGTTTGATCAAGGCTGCGCAAACGTGGGCGACGCTCATCAGAGAGCCCGGATCTCGCACCACACGATTTCCATATTTCCAGAAAGTTGAAAGAACACATGTAGCGAAAGAGATTGACCAACGATGAGGAAGGTCACACACTGGTTCTCGAGTAGCTCCGTGACCAAAGAGTGGATTTCTATCGTCAGGTACTGAATGATTCGTAGAACGTTCTGGCGGTAGTTTACGGAGACTTAATGCCCGTGTTGAAAAATAGTGTCATGTATTAGTGTTACTTTGAAGTGTAGTGCTGCATTCAATAGTAGTTACTTGGCCTGCCGTAACAACGTGTAAATTATCTTTTATAGCCCCCTCGTACAAAGTACTATGGCGTTTATTGACGTCATAATTTGGACTCTGATGAAATTTTCAAACGTGAATAGCGCATTTATTAGATGTATATTACCTGTTTCGGCATGACTATGTTGCCATCTTCGGCTCTGCAGTAGGACAGAACCGAAACTGACAGGACAAGCAATTAACTAACTCACTGTACACAAATATTTCATTTTATTAGAATATATGGAACAACAACATACTTCCATTTGGTTGTGAGCAAAGAAATTAGATATAATCTTCTTGTAGAAATAAACAGCTAATCATTTGCAACATGAAACGTTTATTAAAACCTATTTACCATGGTTTCGACGTTTATAAAAAGGTCTTCTTCAGAAGGAAATATTGACAACTGGATTACATGTTTTGGCAGAGGTACGCTGAAATATATCCGAAAGGCATCAGTCAAATATCAAATTCCACCTCCATAATAATTAAAATATGCAGAACACGGATATTGTAATTTGTATTTTCTCATCAACGTACAGCTAGTGCACTAACTAAATATTTAGTATATTGCGTATATTCTCCATCATTTTTCATTCTATCGTGCACTTACTCTTCAGCAGCCTTCCGAAATGCTTGATTCTCTTCCTAACTGATATTCTGTAGTTGTCGCTTCACTTCTACACAATGCTGTTCTTTAGGCATACATTCTCAGGAATTTCTTTTTCTTAAATTAAGACTTATTTCTGCTACTAGTAATCTTCTTTTGACGAGGACTGCTCTGTCTATCTTTCCTAGTCTGTTTCTTATATCCTCCTTGCTCCATACGTGGAAGTTTGCTTCCATACCTTCAGAATTACTGCATCTCATCTACTACTTCGTCAGTAAGTTTGATATTACGTCTAGTGCTGATGTCATTTGTATTGATCCACAATAGTTACTTTTATGACCAGACGAAGCTACAGTCGTCCGGCCATGACTGTGGGAGACGGTTCATTGGAACTACTACGTGTAAAATATTAGTTCACTTTAACACAGGGTGACAATCATTGAACTATATGAAATAAAAGCGTCATAACGTCTGAACTGTTTGCGTTAGGACGTTCAATCTGCACGGTTGGACACGGAGCATGATGGGAATTAGTGCGCACATGGTTTGGTTTGGTCCACTTTCATTCGGATGAATTCGTCAATAAGCAAAATTGGCTCATTTCGCGATCGAGGAGTTTCTTCACCCTCAACACGTGGCTGTGTGGTGTGGAATGTCCAGTCATTGAATAATCGGTGCGATATTCCTTAACGACACGGTGATCACCGAAAGGTACGTGAATGCTTTGGAAGATGACTTCATCCCCATTATCCAAAGTGACCCTGATGTGATTCATGCAAGACAGAGCTCGACGCCATTGGAGTAAGGGAGTGTTTGATGTCCTGGAGCAGCAATTTGGGGACCGCATTCTGGCTACGGGGTACCCAGAGGCCACTGTCATGGGCCTCGATCGGCCGCCATATACTCCGGATCTGATCATATGCGACTCCTTTTTGTGAGGCAATATTAAAGACAAGGTGTACAGCACTAACCCCAAAACCATTGCTGAGCTGAAGACAGCCATTTAGGATGTCATAGACAGCATCGATGTTCTCACACTTCGGCTGGTCATGCAAAATTTCGCTATTCGTCTGCGCCACATCATCGCCAATGGTGGCAGGCATATCTAACATGTCACAACCTAAACCCGAATATATGTAGTGACGTTTACACGTTGAATAAAGTGTGTGCACGCCGTAGTTTGTGACTAATTTACGTTTTTCTCATATAGTTCAATAATTGTCACCCCATACATGAGTGACAAAAAAGGTTTGGTCAGCTTGGCACAGTCCTATGTGCAGCGCGGGGTAACCGAGCGGTCTTGGCCACCTTGTCACGGTTCGCGCGCCTGTCCCCGTCGGAACTTCGAGTCCTCCCTCGGGCATGGGTGTCTATGTTGTCCTTAGCGTAAATTAGTTTAAGTTAGATTAAGTAGTGTGTAAGCTTAGGGACCGATGACCTCAGCAGTTTGATCCCGTAAGACCTTACCACAAATTTCCAATTTCTACAGTCCTTTGTCACGTCAATGCTTGATAATTTACAACTGTCACTGGCAATTAAAGCGTCACTTGATGCACTAATTAACAAACAGTGCTCTTGAAGTACACTTCCATCTGAGACTTTAATAACTCTACAGCCGTACTCCTTATTCTGAATCCATGTTCTGTGCTCAGTAGACTGTTTGTCACATTCAACACGTCCTGTTAATCTTCCTCGTTTTCACAGAGAAGAGAAAGGTCAATACACAGGGTGATTCCGTGATGGTGTTGTAGACTTTCAGGGATGATAGAGAAGTCTAAATGTATCAATCTGAGGTAAGGGACCCAGGTCAGGAAACGACCGAGTCGAAAGTTATTATCGAAAATCGTTCTGATACCTCTGACAGTGGTTCTCTCCTACTGCAAGCTGTTCGCTTTCCATGTTTTGAGGAGATGTACCATGGACCACAACAAGAAAAAAGTAGAGATGGGCTCTAAAATGTACACCTTAAGAACCACAAACACTTGTTAATCTTTGGTACTGTGAAACATAGCTATTCCACTGAGCAAGTGCTGATAGTTCTTAAAGCATGCATTTTAGAGCCCATGTTTACTGTTTTCAGTTTTGGTTCATACTACCTCCTCCCGAAATATGGAAAACATAGAGCTCGCAGTAGGGGAGATTTGTTTCATAGCATCGAAAAAATTCTCGTAGCTCTTAGGGTATTCATTTTAGAGCCCATGTGTACTGGATGTTTTTGCTTCCAATTAGCGTTCCTGTCATATCCGTGAACATTGACCATTCCTCCTCGGATACCCTGCATATATAACTTATCTTTCCACACAACGCGTACCTATTCTTTTTAAGATTTCAGACTTCTTGCACCACTTTACATTGTGTAAGGTGTCAGACAAATCCAACACCTTCCATGAAAACCCTGACATGATAAGCAAATCCAGTAGTATGTCACATAGCTCCTAATAAATCGTGACATTAAATTAACCAAAGTAATACGAGTAACGACTGAGCAAACGGAATACCACAGACTAACACAAGAATGCCTAAATGCATGTCATACCTTCCCACAGTGAGACAGACGCAGTTCCGAGGGGAGAAGCGAGAACAGAAGCCGAGAGCAGAACCGTGTTAAGCGAGAAGGCCCTACGATAAGGGACGGACACCCACGTCGCCAGCTAACCGCTACGACCACACCACCCGCAAGTTTTTAGCGTGAGACTTTTTCGCGTCTCTGTTACGTTAGGACCACCCCCCAGCCCATGTTAAAAGCTAGAGCCCCCCAGAAGAACAGTATAGATCTTACGATAACACAAAAAGGGTCACACCACCCGCAAGTTTTAGCGTGAGACTTTTTCGCGTCTCTGTTACATCAGGACCACCCCCCCAGCCCATGTTAAAAGATAGAGCCCTCCAGAAGAACAGTATCGATCTTACGATAACGCCAAAAGGACCACACCAGCTGCAAATTTTAGCGTGAGGCTTTTTCGCGTCTCTGTTACATTGCAAACTTTAAAAACATTGCCACACCACGAAAAGTTTAACGTTTCTCATTGGATAGACAGAATTTTTGTAGGTGCGGAGCTTAAGGTTAACGTTGAGACCCTGATTGGTCAGATGAAAACACAGCCAGATATTTTTTTTTAAACCAACTTCGGTAAATTGTAGTAAGGAGAAGTTAGGAGAGAGTTGCTTCTGAGACAGCGAGGTGTGCAGAGCTGTGCTGGACGCCGCCCCCTGACGAACACCGACGAGGTAATGAACGCACGCGATGCGGCATTTTTGAGCGCATAAGGCTTCACTCAGAACTGCAGAAGTCTCATCTGTTACATCCCCTTTTTACGTAATACTAGTGTCGATCGTCAATTAAAGCTCATGATGTTCACATTTGCCACTTGAAGTAAAAATCTGAAACGCAATGATTTTTCTGTTATATAGTTATTGAGATTTTTCTGTTATATAGTTATTGAGAAGCTACATCAGCCACTGTAATTTACAACAAGTTAGATAAGTAATTAAAGATAATTGAGGGTCACTGTAGACCATTTTGATAGTTTTCTCTTTTGTGAAACTTAATTTAAACCTAGATTATAGATGTGATATGGCATAGGTCATCCATCGATCTATTGTAGAACTTGGAGACCCATTCAGGGAATATTCGTTCACATTTTTGTTGAACACAGTTGGTTTTTACCATCCTGTATTAAAACATTTCCTTTTATCAATAGTGCAATTTATATACAATGTTTTGTGAGTAGAATAAAATTTCCAATGGTAAACTTAACTGCTTTTTCGACGTTATTTTACCAGCTAACTAAAAATAGGAATGCCTTGAACCCCTTCCACTAAATTTAGTTAGTATTAAGATTCTTTTACAGGGAGAGCAGTGGAGCTGATGCTGAAATCATTAAGTATTTGGTTATATCATCGTTAGTCTCACTGAACTCTTCTGAATTCTACATGTCATGTGTGGTCTGGCGTCTCCTTACCAGCAACAGGTCCCAGGTTCAAACTAGTCAATTCCCTAAAAAACACGCTCAGAGCGTCGTTGTGCGAAAGTGGTAGGGAGACACGATATAGAACAAACAGACACCATGCAGAATGTTTAGAAAATGGCGACCCGGCCAGGATGGTAAAATACCATGATTGACGGTCGACCACATGCCTAACTAGGTCAGAAAAATATCTTGTTGAAAAATTTTCGTAATAAAAATTTTTTTTGAACGTTATAAATAGTCGAAAACCGTAGCTACAGCGATAGATAGTAATAAAGTATTGAATAGAGACATTCTAGCAGAGACAATAGCATAATTAAGTTATGAATTTTAAAAATTGATAGAATTAAGTTTTCTCTCCAATGCAAGCGCACAGGTGGCGGATACATCGTTGAAGAGTTGGTTCTGACCCAACAAGTAAATGAATGGATTGTCAGTCTTGGTAGTGTCAAGTCGTGTGAACAAAAAGTTTATGAAACGCGTGAGATCGTATGAGCGCATGTTGACTCGAAGTAGGGCGCGTGAATTGCTTTTAAAACAGAAAATGAGGGATTCGGAAAGATTAGCAATGGCAGATCGAGACCTTGACCGAATTGAGGTAGAGACCCAGCTTGAAAATGAACAGAGAATAGAGGACAGTACAACAGACGATGCAGTATCGCGAGAAATAGGACATATAACGCACCATAACGAGGATAATGTACGTCAAGGCACAGAAAACCTAGGTCAGCATGCGACAGAGGAGCACGGAAGTAGAGACAGTCGATGAGGATTCTAACTTGCGTCTTGAATACGTAGAACCCATAGTACAAATAATCAGAGGTCCCTCACCACAGAGTACAAGGAATGCGAGCAGAAACGTGTCACAGCACAGTTCAATGCAATCGGTTGCGAACCAACACTTGGGCGAAACACAGAGCGTAGGACATCGGTAGAAAACGCAATAGGACCCACCAATCTGGCAGAATTATTACAATTAATGACGGAAACCATGACAAGACAAAATAAGGAAATTGCGAAACAAATTAAAATTCAGAATGCAGAAATGACGAAACAAAATGCAGAAACGACGAAACAAATTGCAGAAAACACGAGACAAATGCGTGAGATTAAAGAACAAAACAAAAAAATTCAGTTACACCTAAATCATATTGAAGACGAGGCAAAATAATCTCGAGAAGTGATAGGAAACTTAATAACAGGTCACAATCAATTGAGAACAGACATTGACAAGGTACAAGCGGACGTACAAACATTGCGTAATGACATTCAGGACGAGATCAAAACATTACGTAACAACACCCAGGGAGAAGTCAAGAAACTAGAGAAACAGATAAACGAAATTACTAGACAAGCAGCAGGTACAGCGCGTGAAATTGTTGAAAACAGTGTGTTACACAAACGTATCACGAAAGCAGCGCTGAAAAGATATGATAACCGCATAGTCAAAATAAAAGCGCAAACGAAGCGACAGTTTCAGAAATTGCGAACAGAGTTATTGCAAACCATTGAAGAGCGTAGTGAACAGGATCGAACAAGCACAGAGTCTACAACCACATCCGTATCTGTAACAGCACCGGAAAAACAAGCAGTTAACGAAGATATTACACATTTGCGATTCCAATCACAGGCGGAAAGTAACATAAGTGAAATCAGACAGCCTGCACAACAACAAACACGTTTCGAAATTCTTGATGAACAAACGTCATCACAAAAACATGCGGAACCACAAATGTATGTTTCAAGACAGTTTGGATCGTGCAATGAAGCAGCAAGGTTAGCCAGACAAGATACCGAACCAATATCTGATAATTGAAAGCCAGGTTGCGAAGAGTACAGTGCAATGCATTCACCTACACGTTCACAACCGATGGAAGAAAATTATTGCGTACCACTCCAACGATACTACGCAAGGGCAGGCGAAAGTTACAGTGGACAATATCCAATGGATCTACCACAACCGGAAAGAACGACGGGAGAAATGATCAGAAACAAAAGTGGCGAAGGATCGCGAATTTCATATGGAACTATGACAAAGTACGACAACGGTCATTTCCTCACAGTCAGAAAATTTCATCACTTTCGAGAAGGAAACTCATTACATCCACGAACTTTTATTGATCAATTCCGAGTAGGATTACCAGAACACTGGACGCTAGCACACAAATTAGACTTTATATGTGCACACATGTCAGGAACAGTCGCAGAAACCATGCAGAATGTTGCAGCGACAAGCCGATCGTACGAAGATTTCAGAGAGAAGTTTCTCTCACGATATTGGTCCAGCGAAGCACCGAACAGAGTGAAGTACGAATTATTACAGAACCCATATTTTGAAAATTCAGGAGAGAAGAGTCCCGTGAAATTTTTCGAATTAATGGCAAAGAAAAATCAATGCTTAGATGTACCATACAGTGATGGAGAGTTGATTAAATTATGCGCGATGAAGTTACCATTGAAATACCAGCAATCATTAGTAGGTCGCGGAGGCAATGACGTCGAAGCATTTAAAGGTATTCTAAGGGAACTAGAGTTCATATTTTCGGAAGATGACGGAAGAAAAAGACGAAGCGCACGTGAAAATGAAAGCAAAAAGCAGTGGAATCCACAAGACACAGTACGAAGAAGCAATAATTACGAACCATGTGATAACTTCGCACCAAGAAACGACAATAGATTTCAACAAAGAACCGGTTATGGATTTAGAAGAGAATATGGCAATATCTATAATTCACCCAGGAACGGCAACAACTATTACAGAGGGAATAACGACAACCGGAACGGGTACTGGAGAACCAATAGACCGACAAATTATCAACAAAGAAACCACTATCAACAAGTTGAACAAGAAAAGAGAATAAAGATGGAAGAGGTGGAGGTAAGACCACCAAACCCCGATAAACGTTCGAATTGACAGCTAAGCGCCCATGCCAAAGAGAATGACGCACCGACCCAGGACAATTGCAGCACCTTGAACAGAGAAGTAAATACCTTATCACGAGAAGAGAAGAAGGAAGAAACAAATCCGCAGGGACCAGATGAAAACGAAGACAAGAAAATAACAATATCGTTTTGGGACGAAATTAATTGGGAGAATACTGACGAGGAAGATGAATTACCAGAGGCATGCACAACGAATGGAGGAGGAAAGGACGAAGTAATGAGTATTGCAGAGCTATTTGAGATGGAAACCAGGGAAAGGGAATTCAATGAGGATAATGCGCAGTCGACAGAAGTTGAAAATAAGTTACGAGTGGGCACGCAACCCAACGTATATAATGAAGGAAACTATGAAGCGATAATTAGAGCATTTAGATGCGATTATGTGGAAGTAGCGATGAAGAAGGAGAAGATAGACGAGGATGAGGATAAAATAGAGGATGTTGAAGAAAGCGTAAATGAAGGAAGAAATAGAGAAGAGGAAATAAAAGAGAGAGAAGTAGCAGTCAAAGCTTATCCTACAGAAAGTTCAAATTCACAAGGGAAATTACTGAAAAGACTCATGTATGATTCAGTGGGGGATTCGTTGATGCAAGAAGAAGAAGAACAGAACCAGCCCTTTCAAATTCAACCAATTGTGAAGGCCATGGTAAGGCATATCCCAGTCAATATTGTAATTGATAGCGGAAGTGAACTGACTGCGATCTCCGAAAATTTATTCATGCAGTGTAATGCCAATGAGGAATTGCCAGTTCTGAAAACAAGTAAGAATAAAGTAAGAGGTCCTATTAGAAACAATGCTGCGGAAGTTACGAGACAAACAAGGTTAACTCTTTCGTGCCAAGGTCAAAAGATCGAAGCCAACTTCGTGATTATACCTATAAACTAACTGTAGATTTGATTATAGGTGCAAATTTTTTAAATGAGAGACGAGCGATAATAGATACAGGGAAAGGTAGCATAACATTCGGGAATGTCACACTTCTCTTTGAGCAAAAGCTAAAATTAGAAGAAATACCAGTTATAAACAAACAATTAAGAATGATGCAAGATAAAGAGGATGAAGAATTAGAATGGTATGCGCAAAAGGGGGAATCGCCTCAACTCGTGTTAGAAGTCCATAAAGAAATCGACGAAAAATTGCAAGAAGTTCAAGGTATTTCAGAACACAGTAAAAAAAATTAGAGGGTATTTTACAAGATAAAGCAGAGGTATTTTTACCTAAGACTGGCAGTATTAAACACTTTCAGTACAAGTTTGAAGATTAATTTTATTACTGGTAAATAATCAGCACAATATTTCAAGATTATGTTGCAGATAACATCGTCAGGAGAAAGAGGAATGAAGAGAGAGGAAGGTGGGAAAAAGAAAGTAGTTTCAATAATAACACCAATAGTACCATAGATTAAGGTGAAGGGATAAAGCGTAGATAGTCTAACAGTATGAAATACTAAAATGCTATACACCACGACACTACACAAAAATAAAAAACGAATTTGAGGTTTCTTGTATAAGTTAAGACTCAAAACATCTTAGAATTGTAACATGGAAAGGGCGCCGAAATTTGTAAAGCTTTTTAAGAAGGCATAAAACAATGTAGGTACTAGACATATGTTAGATGATTATAAGTAAAACTTTTGTAAAAACCATTGTAAAAACTCCAGCAAAGACCAGATGCAACGATCCACAAGTTGGAACGCGAGAAGTATCAAGAAAGAAAAGGACGTAATTAGCAAGACAAAATTCCTACAAGGCAGAAGCATCGAGAGAAGGGAAAGGACAGCGAGACCAACAGAAGGCCCTTGTAACTGAAGTGGGCAATAAATCTAACCGCTACGCAGAACCCTGCTGGAACGAACACAGAGCCGCACAGTGACAGAGCCCTGCAGAGACGGGATGCCGAATGCCAGAAGGGTCTCCCAGCCCCCCACTCAGCGGAGCGAGCAAAAAAACGGCCCGACGAGAAGACCGCCAGGGCAAGCCACCACTGGCAAAAAAATATGTGTAAAAGTCACACTACCGCTATTAAACAGCACGCTGATGCACGAAACTGAAGAAAACGACCACAAAGTAAAAATGACTCGCCCAAACAATTTATCACACTGTTACTAAGAGGAAAACTTCAAAGCGACTAGTTATCAATAAATATTTCCATATCCTGCCCAGGGAAGAACCAAGAAGCAAGTAAGAAGCAGAGAAAAAGCAGGAAGAACAGAAGTTGAAGATTCGCAAGATTGAAACCAAGAAAGAAGATGGGTGAAGAATAGACGACATACCTTCCGAAATCCCTATCCTATTGTAAACTAGTCGTCTGCGAAGTATTACAACGAAAAACGACCGCTTTCAGCGACACATAACGATGACTTTTACACATACAAAGCCAGTAAACCAAGAGATTCTGCACTCACAGCTCCATTCCATTATGGGACCTCCACAAGAGCAACACACACTTGCAAAGCCAACGAGGAACGATGAACGAAGCTGTACATCAAATACTTCCCCACATCCATCTCGCTCAAGTCCATCACCTTCGTGCAAAAACATTCGCCAACCTCATGCTTAAACATTCATAGGATTGTGTGAATGAATGTGTGAAATCAAATTATGTGATGTAGGAATTGTGCAAAAGAAACGTGTGAAAAACTAAATAAGTTAAGCATACCGGACAGCTAATAAACTACAAAATAACAGTCATTGACTATGGACTTAAATAAAAAAATAGACTATCGATAAAAATAAGTCATTAGTTCTGAAATGGACACTATATAAAGAACAAAAGTAAGGCATAATAAACACTAAAACTATATGCCACTTATTTTCTCCTCATAAGAATAAAGGAACTATATTTTACTTATTTTCTCCTTATAAAAACATAGAATAAAAATTATCTTGTTGGATGTTTTCCCTTTTTTTTAACATTTGTACCATTTGTTAGGATAATATCTCAATACTTGTATATGTATATTTCTTTGTCAAAGCAATTCTTGAAAATAATTCTTATTTTTTAGTGTAACAATGTTGAAATGAGTGTCTAGAAACAAAAACATTTTACTTGTACATGATATTTAGAAAATGTGTTAGGAATAGATTTTACTTAATTACTACATTTATAAAAACAATATTTCTAAGAAAATCGATGTGAAAGACTCCTCACTTTCGATAACAAACTTCTTAAAAAACAAACTTCACACTTAAATAAAGAAAGAAAATAATTAAAAATTAATAATAGCACAAAAATATTTTTCTCTTGTCATTTTTAAGAAAAATGTGGAAGAATATAAAAATATAAATTAGTAATACAAACTAGCATAGAACCAGAATAACGTGGCTGAACAGTAGGCAACATAATTTAGATAAACCAATAATTTTTGACTGACTTAGACAACGATACAATCATTGCCTAACTTCAGTGCAAAAATTAAGTTCGAAGGGTGGTGATATGTAAGGTGTCAGGCAAATCCAACACCTTCCATGAAAACCCTGACATGATAAGCAAATCCAGTAGTATGTCACATAGCTCCGAATAAATCGTGGCATTAAATTAACCAAAGTAATACGAGTAACGAGTGAGCAAATGGAATACCACAGACTAACACAAGAATGCCTAAATGCATGTCATACCTTCCCACCGTGAGACAGACGCAGTTCCGAAGGGATAAACGAGAACAGAAGCCGAGAGCAGAACCGTGTTAAGAGAGAAGGCCCTACGATAAGGGACGGACACCCACGTGGCCAGCTAACCGCTATGACCACACCACCCGCAAGTTTTTAGCGTGAGACTTTTTCGCGTCTCTGTTACGTTAGGACCACCCCCCAGCCCATGTTAAAAGCTAGATCCCTCCAGAAGAACAGTATAGATCTTACAATAACACAAAAAGGGCCACACCACCCGCAAGTTTTAGCGTGAGACTTTTTCGCGTCTCTGTTACATCAGGACCACCCCCCAGCCCATGTTAAAAGATAGAGCCCTCCAGAAGAACAGTATAGATCTTACGATAACGCTAAAAGGACCACACCAGATGCAAATTTTAGCGTGAGATTTTTTCTCGTCTCTGTTATGTTGCAAACTTTAAAAACATTGCCCCACCACGAAAAGTATAACGTTTCTCATTGGATAGACAGAATTTTTGTAGGCAGAGCTTAACGTTAACATTGAGACCCTGATTGGTCAGATGAAAACACAGCCACATAGTTTTTTTTAAACCAACTTCGGTAAATTGTAGTAAGGAGAAGTTAGGAGAGAGTTGCTTCTGAGACAGCGAGGTGAGCGGAGCTGTGCTGGCCGCCGCCCCCTGACGAACACCGACAAGGTAATGAGCGCACGCGATGCCGCATTTTTGAGCGCATAAGGCTTCACTCAGAGCTGCAGAAGTCTCATCTGTTACATCCCCTCTTTACGTAATACTAGTGTCGATCGTCAATTAAAGCTCATGATGTTCACATTTGCCACTTGAAGTAAAAATCTGAAACGCAATGATTTTTCTGTATATATAGTTATTGAGATTTTTCTGTTATATAGTTATTGAGAAGCCACATCAGCCACTGTAATTTACGACATGTTAGATAAGTAATTAAAGATAATTGAGGGTCACTGTAGACCATTTTGATAGTTTTCTCTTTTGTGAAACTTAATTTAAACCTAGATTATAGATGTGATATGGCATAGGTCATCCTTCGATCCATTGTAGAACTTGGAAACCCATTCAGGGAATATTCGTTCACATTTTTGTTGAATGCAGTTAGTTTTTACCATCCTGTATTAAAACATTTCCTTTTATCAATAGTGCAATTTATAAACGATGTTTTGTGAGTAGAATAAAATTTCCAATAGTAAACTTAACTGCTCTTTCGACGTTATTTTACCAGCTAACTAAAAATAGGAAAGCCTTGAACCCCTTCCACTAAATTTAGTTAGTATTAAGATTCTTTTACAGGGAGTGCAGTGGAGCTGACGCTGAAATCATTAAGTATTTGGTTATGTCATCGTTAGTCTCACTGAACTCTTCTGAATTCTACATGTCATGTGTGGTCTAGCGTCTCCTTACCAGCAACAGGTCCCAGGTTCAAACTAGTCAATTCCCTAAAAAACACGCTCAGAGCGTCGTAGCGCGAAAGTGGTAGGGAGACACTATATAGAACAAACAGACACCACGCAGAATGTTTAGAATTGTCGAAAGTTTCTCCTATACTAATCATATGAAAGCCTGCTGACTTTTCATAAATGTTTCCATTTTCAAACCTAACGTGATAACTGTCCGTCTTGCTCCTATACCTTGCCAAACTGATCGTTATCCAATATATCTTGAATCTTCTGTTTCATTCTTTTGCATTCCATTCTGGCCAGCAACTTAGACACAGGTGCTGTCAAGCCTAGCGTACGACAGTTCCCGCACTCGCTATCCTTGGGATAGTGCTGTACCGAACTTATACTACCACTGTGTGCTTTTCAAACATTTGCTTAGCCTGAAACAACCCTTTTTACTTGGAAGTGTATTTTAATGTTTTATTTGTACCACGTCGTGAGGTTCATTTCAATTACAAACGATACGTACACAGGGATTTTTCGTTATACCGGGGTTGGAACTTTAATAGTGGCAACTATTTATTTACAGCTCGTACAAAATAGATAAGTATTTAAAATTTTGCTGACCTTTAAAGTAGTCACCAGCATTGTGTATAACCCATTGCCAGGGATGTGGAAGTCGTAGGATACTCTTAGCAGTGTCAGTTGTGTTGACAGTTCGAGCGGTGCGGTCTATTGCCCGACGAATTTGTAGCAGTTCTGAAGCGAATGCCGTGAAGTGTTTCTTTCAGTTTAGAAATCGAGTTGAACTCACGAGGGCTTAAGTCAGGGGAGTGCAGTAGGTGGTGTAGCACTTTAGCAGCCCCACCAGTCAAACAAATCAGTAACAGCTTGCACTGAACATGCTTGAGCGTTGTCCTGCAAAATGATTGTCAGGTCCTGCAGAAAGTGTCATCACTTCTGTCCCTAAGCTGGTCGTAGGTTGTGTTCGAAAAATAAACAGCATAGAGACAGAAGTGACGACACTTTTGCAGGACCTGACCACCGTATTGGAGGACAATGCTCAAGCACGTACAGTGCAAGCTGTTACTGATCTTTTTTACTGATGGGGCTGCTAAGTGCTATACCACCTACGGCACTCCTCTGACTTAAGCCCTCGTGAGTTCAACTCGCTTTCTAAACTGGAGGAAACACTTCACGGCATTCGCTTCAGAACTGCTACAACTTCATCGGGCAATAGACCGCGCTCCTCGAACTGTCAACACAACTGGCACTGCTAAGAGTATCCTATTACTTCCACATCGCTGGCAACGGGTTACACACAATGCTGGTGACTATTTTGAAGGTCAATAAAACATTGAAACACGTATCTATTATGTACGAGCTGTAAATAAATAATTGCCACTATTAAAGTTCCGACCCTCGTATATTTATTTATCTCATTTATCTTATGGCACATGGCAGCAGCACACATGCAAATGTAAATACAATAGTAAAGAGGAAAACAAATGTGCAACACATATAAAAGAATATAAGGGGCGCTAGGAGTATCACACAACAAACCTACAGAATTAAAATACTAGCATGCATAATTAGTTGTTGACCACACATCAGTGACGAAATTGTGTATCCACTTGGTAGCATGAGGAGTGACTTCCTCAGCAGAGCCATCGTATTTTCTTATTGGGGAACACTTGTATGATATGGTCCAGAGTCGGCCCACATGCTCCGTTATCGCAGCCTATGCTGTCCACAAGTTCCCATTTACAAAGCTTGGTCATGTATCCTGTGTGGTAGCTTCGAATACGGTTAAGACTAGTCCAATTTCTCTTGGGAAGCTGAATCCTTGGGATTAGTTACGAGATGATGATTACTTACAGAATTCTCCCACTCCTTTTCCTACGTGTCTGTTATGTTAAGGGTGTCCTGTCTTCTTTCACAGCTGTTGTTCCGTATTTGCTTCCGTGATTTCAAGCGTGTATTTGGTAAATTCATAAGTACATCTTGAACAAATGGTAATTAATTGAAACCCTCAGCCGAGCGGTTCTAGGCGCTACAGTCTGGAACCGCGCGACCTCTACGGACGGAGGTTCGAATCCTACCCGGGCATGGATGTGTGTGATGTCCTTAGGTTAGTTAGGTTTAAGTAGTTCTACGTTCTAGGGGACTGATGACCTTAGAAGTTAAGTCCCATAGTGCTCAGAGCCATTTGAACCATTTTAATTATGTAAACAGACTGTGACTAAGCAATTTCTCTGCAGTATACATTCTTGAAGGAGTAATAGTACCGCAAGGCTGTAATGTTAGAAACTTTTTGGAATATATGTTATTAAATTGCACTTAAGTGCGACATACGCATAATAAATGAAATCGAATCACAGTATCTTATACTGCACTTGAGTGCGCCTCTTGCAAATTATACAGGGTGATTTTTTTCCACCGTGTAGAAACACTAGGGATTGATAGATGAGAAGATACGGAACAAAAAAGGTCTGATGGACATATGTCCTGAAATGCATGGTTTCCATGCTTGAGATAATTTATTCAATAATACTTTGCTACCGAAACTGCGGTCTAATTCGCGCTGTACTATGCAGCCATAGCTACAGTATGCATGGTTTCCTCCTATAGGTTGGCATTGTTCCTCATATGTCACGCCCCAGCGCCCTCTCCTGCCATAGTAATTGGTAATGTGATGTCCTAAGGTTAGTTAGGTTTAAGTAGTTCTAAGTCCAAGGGGACTGACTGATGACCTCAGAAGTTAAGTCCCATAGTGCTCAGAGCCATATCAACCATTCTGAAACCCTCAGCTGACGACAGGTGTTGTTGACATACCTTCGAGACAGCTGTAAATGTGTGCCCCGACCGGGAGTCGAACCCGGGATCTCCTGCTTACATGGCAGACGCTCTATCCATCTGAGCCATCGAGGACACAGATGAATAGCGCGACTGCCGGGACTTTTCCCTTGCACACTTCCCGTGAGACCCACATTCCCAACTGTCCACAATCTACATACGTAATGTTAGTAGATACTTTGCTCATCCTTTTATTAGCAACATTACGTATGTAGATTGTGGACAGTTGGGAATGTGGGTCTCACGGGAAGTGTGCAAGGGATAAGCCCCTGCAGTCGCGCTATTCATCTGTGTCCTCGATGGCTCAGCTGGATAGAGCGTCTGCCATGTAAGCAGGAGATCCCGGGTTCGACTCCCGGTCGGGGCACACATTTTCAGCTGTCCCCATCAAGGTATGTCAACAACACCTGTCGGCAGCTGAGGGTTTCAAATAATTATCATTTATTCTAGAGAAGCTGCACGGTAATCAATGTTCCTGTTCTTTCGAGAAGAGTTACTATCTTCATACATCTTGAACAGCTAAATCTTTTACATGTTCTATGTACATCATTTTTCTCAGTCTTTAATCGTTATTTTTTTTCGTCTTAGCTTTTGAGGAGCAATGTTACTGATGACGGAGAGCTACGGGATCTGAGTAGACCTTAATCTACCGGTGGTTTTGTACGGTTGGTTTTCTGGAACTGCGCGTCTGCCGTGTTGGTATGGTGACTAGCTTGCCGGACCGGAGCACACTATGTTGCAGTGGTGAAGACTACAGGTGTTGTTGCTGTTCGCGATGTGGACGCATCTGCACCCCAAGAACTACCAGACAATTTTCTGATAACATTATATCAGATCTTTACATCGTGATCAACATTCTTAACGTATTCTGCACAGGGTAAAGTGCTATTCAGCATAGAGCCCAGATATTTAGGACGGAAGCTGTGTTTAAATCTCATTTGGTTAAAAAACTCTGTGCTCGTTTCTCCAGCTGCGTTGACACAGTGCTCATGAGAAGAGCACCTGTCCGACTGCCGCGCCGTTGGCTGCGCTGCGCTGGCACTGGCTGACTGCCTCTGCAGATCCGGAAGCGGCGCGGCGCCGCACTGGGATGGGATGGCGCTGCACGCAGCCAGTGCGTGCTCTGGCTCCCGCTTACGTAACGCCTCACCTTGGACTTGGCGACGCGCCGGACCGGCGCTAGGCTGGCCGGGGGCTCGCGACGCCGTACCGCCGCACCTGCTAGCCGCCCCACCGCTGTGGCAGGCGCAGATAAAACTGCGCTCCGGAAATGCGGTAGCGGCGGACCACAAAGCCGTCTGCGGGAGATACGGGCTGGAGCTGCCGCAGGACGTCCGGGGCCCTGGTGTTTACATCTACATCTACATCTACATACATACTCCGCAATCCACCATACGGTGCGTGGCGGAGGGTACCTCGTACCAAAACTAGCATCTTCTCTTCTTGTTCCACTCCCAAACAGAACGAGGGAAAAATGACTGCCTATGTGCCTCTGTACGAGCCCTAATCTCTCTTATCTTATCTTTGTGGTCTTTCCGCGAAATGTAAGTTCGCGGCAGTAAAACTGTACTGCAGTCAGCCTCAAATGGTGGTTCTCTAAAGTTCCTCAGTAGCGATTAACGAAAAGGACGCCTCCTTTCCTCTAGAGACTCCCACCCGAGTTCCTGAAGCATTTCCGTAACACTCGTGTGATGATCATTCCTACCAGTAACAAATCTAGCAGCCCGCCTCTGAATTGCGTCTATGTCCTCCCTCAATCCGACCTGATAGGGATCCCAAACTCTCGAGCAATACTCAAGAATAGGTCGTATTAGTGTTTTATAAGCGGTCTCCTTTACAGATGAACCACATTTTCCCAAAATTCTACCAATGAACCGAAGACGACTATCCGCCTTCCTCACAGCTGTCATTACATGCTTGTCCCACATCATATCGCTCTGCAATGTTAGGCCCAAATATTTAATCGACGTGACTGTGTCAAGCGCTACACTACTAATGGAGTATTCAAACATTACAAGATTCTTTTCCTATTCATCTGCATTAATTTACATTTATCTATATTTAGAGTTAGCTGCCATTCTTTACACCAATCAAAAATCCTGTCCAAGTCATCTTGTATCCTCCTACAGTCACTCAACGACGACACCTTCCCGTACACCACAGCATCATCAGCAAACAGCCGCACATTGCTATCCATCCTATCCAAAAGATCATTTATGCAGATAGAAAACAACAGCGGACCTACCACACTTCCCTGGGGCACTCCAGATGATACCCTCACCTCCGATTAACACTCACCATCGAGGACAACGTACTGGGTTCTATTACTTAAGAAGTCTTCGAGCCACTCACATACTTGGGAACCAATCCCATATGCTCGTACCTTATGTAGGAGTCTGCAGTGGGGCACCGAGTCAAACGCTTTCCGGAAGTCAAGGAATATGGCATCCGTCTGATATCCTTCATCCATGGTTCGCGAGATATCATGTGAAAAAAGGGCGAGTTGCGTTTCGCAGGAGCGATGCTTTCTAAAGCCATGCTGATGCATGGACAGCAACTTCTCTGTCTCAAGGAAATTCGTTATATTCGAACTGAGAATATGTTCGAGAATCCTGCAACAAACCGATGTTAAGGATATTGGTCTGTAATTTTCAGGATCCGTCCTTCTACCCTTCTTATATACAGGCGTCACCTGCGCTTTTTTCCATTCGCTCGGGATTTTACGTTGGGGAAGAGATTCGCGATAAATGCAAGCTAAGTAAGGAACCAGTGCAGTAGAGTACTCTCTGTAAAACCGAATTGGAATCTCATCAGGACCTGGTGATTTATTTATTTTCAACCCATTCAGCTGCTTCACAACCCCACGGATGTCTATCACTACGTCCTCCATACGGGAATCTGGACGAGACTCAAACGGCGGTATGTTTGTACGATCCTCCTGCGTGAAAGATTTCTCAAACGCTAAATTTAAAATTTCAGCTTTCGTTTTGCTGTCTTCCGTTGCCAGGCCAGACTGATCAGTGAGTGACTGGATGGAAGCCTTCGACTCGCTTACCGATTTTACGTAAGACCAGAATTTCCTTGGGTTTTCAGCAAGATCTTATGCTAAGATATGACGGTGGTAGTGGTTGTATGCTTCGCGCGCATCGCTCTTTTTACAGCAGCACGAATCTCTACTAACTTTTGCCTGTCCTCGTCTCCCGATCTTTCTTGTACCGCGAGTGCAACTGCCTTTGCTTCCTGAGCATTCTCCGAATTGCGCTGTTAAACCACGGTGGGTCTTTTCCATGCGCAACCCACTTTTTCGGTACATACTTGTCCAATGCGTGATTTACAACGTGTTTAAAATTTGCCCATAATTCTTCCGAGTCCAACGTACCGGAAGTAAATGAAGTCGATTCACTTACTAAGTGGGATGCTAACAACTGCTTATCTGCTCTTTCTAGTAAGAATACTCTCCTAGCCTTCTTGACCGACTTTTTAACTTTCGTAACCGTAGTCGTAATGACAACATCATGATCACTAATCCCTGTCTCAACATTGACACCGTCGATGAGGTCTGGTCTGTCCGTGGCTACCAGATCTCAAATATTTCCATTACACGTTGGCTGTCGATTTAGCTGCTCAAGACAGTTTTCTGATAATGTGTTCAAAAGTAATTCACACGACGGCTTGTCTGTACCATCTGTAATGAATCCATAGACATCCCAGTCTATACTAGGTAGGTTGAAGTCGCCTCCGACTAATATAGCATGATCCGGGTAGTTCTGCGATACAGAATGTTGACTCCCTTTGAATGATTCTAGAATAGTCACGGTGGAACCTAGTGGCCGGTAATAACACCCCACAATTAACTTTATTTCCCCTAGCCCAGATAACTTCACAATCACTCTTGCCTTCAGGGACCTCTCGGGCGAACAGGCCGAGCTGGGCTTCGCGCAACAGTTGAGTGACTGCAGTAAAATACAGAATGACTTGTACTTTCTATTTCATGTGATGAATGCCATCTTGCTATAAACGTAGAAAAACGTAAGGTAATGCAGACAGTATTATAAGAAAACTGAGTCCGCCTTGATGCAAAGCACCTTGTTATTCGTTTATTTATTTATTCTCCCAAACGTTATTACATTTTTACGTAGCACGTTATTACATTTTTACTGTTCGTGTTTTAAAATATAGTTTTCATATGGACACTTTTATACTACCTTATTTATTTTATGTTACAGCATGTTTATGTCTGCGACATATTTTCTGTGCGATTTTTGTTTCTGTTGCCGTTTTTTACTTAACAAACATCATGTGATCTGCAAACATGTGAGCGGCTGTTAGTAAACAAAATAATAAAAGGTGAACTTCGTATGTCAGCAATATATACTTGGGGGTGTGGTAGTGTTGTGGAAAACCAGTTATTTGGTGTGTACTGAGCTATTACTTGGCTATTCGTGTACTCGCGTACTGTGTAGCTCTTCTATCCTGTTATGTATTTCATCTACAAGACAGATTATGTCATCCACATATCGTTACTAGTAGATTATTTTGTACCCTCCTTGTTTTACAATGTTATTGAATATTGTGTTCTCTACATGGTCCAAGAAAATGTTGGCTAATGTTCCACTGATGGGGGACACCATGGGAAGCCCCTCTTGTTGCAAGTAGAAGTTGTTGTTGAAAGTGAAGTAGTTTTGTTCTGTGATTAGCCTAAGAATGGACGTGATCTCATTTATTTGTACATTTGGGAATTTCTTGCATTTTAGCTGTTGTTCTACAATGTTTATAGTTTCTTCTGTGGGTATGTTTGTGTACATGGATGTTATGAGAGAAGATACCAGTTTTGCTGTTGAGGGGATGTTGACATTCCTAATTTTCTCTATTATGTCTCCTGTGTTTTTGAGGCCTCTGTTGTTTGTGTATGTGTATGTTTCCTGTAGGAAGAAATAAACGAATAACAAGGTGTTTTGCATCAAGGCGGACTCAGTTTTCTTATATTACCGTTTTCTAGGCAAACACGGACCTAATGGAAGAGTTCCAAGACGAATAGGAGAAACAATGGTGCAATATTCGAATACAGTAGTCTCCTGATTGACAAAGTAATGTCCGTTAAACATTGAAGCGTAACATTGTAAAGCGATATGAAATGGAACGAGCATGCAAGGACATTTAAACTGGCATGTCACGTATAAAATAAATATCAAGCGATAAAGCTTTAGTCATGTAAGACATGTACATTTCTATTGTCTATTGTCAAACCACAATTTATGAAAGATGTTTATATTTTATTAATAGGATTAAGTAGGAATAATTAATATTTGTCATTTTGGAAATAACTGTGGTCGCAGGGAATGTCTGCACCAAAGTATTGTTGGCAGGAGAGACCGCACATTGGTATTGTATTGTATTGTTGGCGGGATAGACCGCGTATGGATACATTTTAAGAAAAGAGCGGGAAAGACCGCATGTTGATACATTTTGTAACGGTAGTAGGGACTGTCTGCACAAGAAAGCATTGTTGGCAGGAGAGACCGACTTTACCGTTTGTAGGAAGTCAGTAGCAAGCGAGATGTGAAGCGAGTCGATAGCAGGTCTGAAGCGAGAGGTTGAGAGGAGCGGTGTGCCTGCCAGCCACCAGCTATGATTTACAAGAGATTATAAGCGGATGTACAGAGACATCAGCTAACTATTATCATGAGAGGAACTAATATTATTGATTTTTTTTTTTTTTAGAAACTCAAGACTACTGAAGGTATGTTTGCGCAGTGCTAGTTGTAAGATTATTGTAAATAGTAAGTCCCATTTGAAAGTTTGTACAATCATTTCATTACCGATAGTAAATATTTGAAGAATCGTTTTCATGATATAATTAACTTTTGCCAGCAATATTGCATTACTGATTATAATCCATTCCAAAAACCGTCAACGTAAAACTTTGCAAAATTTTATTGTTGTCAAGAAAAAGTTTAACTATGAATTACGTAACTTCAATCAAACTAATTAAAGAATAACGTCAGCTTTGGTAATAAATACAGCCACTTACTATGACAGCCCATCAGCAGCTAATAGAGTATAGTAAAACAAAGTATATTCATGTCGCAGTTCGATGTAGCAGTCAGATGGCAATCCAGTAACAGTAAAAAAGGTAAGGAACAGTTTTGGGTTATTGCAGGTAACGACTGAGGGCCACAACGACGACACATTCCATGTTTCGTAGAAATAATCAGCAAATCACTTTTAATAAGCAGCATTTAAATTTGTATGCGAAGATTGCACTTATTATTATTGAGAAAGAGAATTAATTTCGAAGAGAAGATTTCATTTGTTATTATTAAGCAAGAGATAGAAATCCTAAGGGAAGGTCTCATAGGTTATTGTAGAATGGAAGGTTGCGTAACAAAAGAGATATAGAGGAGACGGGAACGTTTCACTCATAACGGAAAACATAGAGGACAAGCCACTATGGGCTGCTCACACATGTCCAGATGCAGTAGCTTGATATTTATTTTATACGTGACATGCCAGTTTAAATGTTTTATTTCTGATGAAGGCACTTTTAGTAGTGGCCGAAACCTAGGTCAAAAGGACTTGATTTTTGCGACCGAGGGCTGTCATTGCTTTAATGTTACAGAGATGCTTGGTGAGCTCAACTGATAATCCCTGGAGGAAAGACGACGATCTTTTTGCGGAACACTGGTGAAAAAATTTAGAGGACACGCAGCTACAGCAGACTGCAGACGATGCCACTGCTGCTGACGCAAATTTCGCGTACGGGATAAGTTGTGAGAAGTTAGGGTTCATGCGGAAGCGAGTGAACTGGAAAGGAAATGATTAGTACTCATACACTGCACTCTCCGACACATCTCATATAGTCGCTAGCGGAATATGTAGTAGAAGTAGATTTGCGGTCTCAACAAATTTCATAATACACAAAAACAAAGGGTGTTCCAAAACTGTACGACAGACTGACGTCAGCAATATAGGTCTACAGTCGTGTGCGTCTGTTCGACGACATTTCTTGTAAGCAGGTGTGACCCTGTAAGGCGTGTGTTTTGTTGAACAGAAACGAACTACTACCATGAGCAGTTGCGTAAAGCCGTGAACTACTGAGCTATGCTGTAATATATGAAAATTTTACGGCCCAGAAAATAAATCAGAAACGCGATCGCACCACAAATGTTTAATGAAACAGTCGCAGACACACACACTTACTTAATGCAGACGCACCAGAAATGTGTGTTGCATTATTTGTTTATTTAAACATCGAACAGAAGGGAATCATTGATCAAGAACCTGTCCAAAAATTATATACGAGTTTGTATGCTCTCAACGTATAGCCAAAAGCGTGCAAGAGGATGATCCCTCCTATCTGTAATCACTCAGTATGGCTTGAAATGAATACTTATTGAAAATCTTCCTTAAACCATGTAGGTCAGAATATCATTTACGAATAAAATCCCCACATACTATTGTAAATAATGAGCCCATCTTGATCAAATCATCCAAAGAACATCTCAGTATACCAGAACAGTGTGTATTACCTTTCTCCACCTGTAACCTTCTTCTTCTTCAGTGTATCCGCCTTTTAACAGATTGCAACTGAAGGCTCCCCATCATGTTCTAATGTCATCCATCACGCCAATTCTCTTCCTATCTCTCCCTTTCATTCCTTCCATTTTTCTCTTCATAATTCTTTGCTGCAGACAATTCCTATCCAGTCGGTGTCCCAGCCAAGGTTTTGTCCTCTTTATTATCACTTCCAATAATCTTCTTTCTCTTCCTACCTTCTTCGTTACTTGTTCATATACAAGTTTGATAGGCCACTTCCCTCGCAAGCACTGCCTGAAATTCAGCACTCGCTGTCATTAAATCAAAGTAGGAGGAACAAGAATCTTGATTTCTGAGCCGACTCATCGTACTGCAGAGAGTGAGTTCAGCTTTTAACCGCAACAGCGTACGGCAGCACAATCACTACCCGCTGCACACGAGCGGACTCTTCGGCTTCCGGCGGGAGCATTATGAACTCTACTTTCCTCTAGCCGTGAGCGTGTCACCGCGCGTGCGTAATTCCTGCTCTTGACCCCTTGAAACTGCGCGTAGCACTAGTCTCAGCTTACAGCAGTGAACAGAGCCACAACCACCACCTGAAGATGTCGAACAGTTGCTTCGATGAAATATTGTCGGAATTGCGCAATGTTATCCGGAGCCAAACCTCAGAAGTGTATATGCATCAGATCTGTTCGGAAAACCGTGATGAGTCCCGTCGATTTTATAGTTGACCGCTCTAATAATGTGAATCCAAATTCCTACACACTCAATGGCACTTAGAGTGATTGAATGAATAGTAGCAGCAATAAACTGATAGTAAAACTTTTGTGGAGAGTTGTTGGAAAACTAAGTATGATTTTCAAAACTGATCCTGCAACAGGTGTTAAAATCAGTGTGTGTCCAGTCTTAACGTACGACAGTGAGACGAAAACAACTAATGCGAAATCTATTCTGAAACTGAGAATTGTTCAGCAAGCAATGGAGAGAGATTCGTTTTGGTCATTAGTTAGCGAAACACGAGTACAAACAAATGGATCGAAGAGCTACCTGGAGTAGATGTAATAAAGACCGTGGTGGCTATGAAATGGAGGTGACATACAATTATTCTTCTGATGTCCATGTGGTTGGCAACTGTTTCTTTCTAAAAGCATAAGGCATGTATTAGTATACGTGTACCTACGAGTGTTTTCAGTATACGTGTTAATGATTCTTCACGTGATTTGTCGATACTTAGTGTACCGCTAAAGATGAACATGTAGTCTCATGTTAAAAATAAATCCTATGAGCTGGTCTGTTTTAATCATCAAAAATGAGGTTCCTGACCTGTTTATTCTGCCATTTTATAGTTCTAAGTGTCGAGTATTAAACGCAGTAGAATTTCTGCGCCGTCAGTTTACAACTGAAAACGACGTGATAAAAGCGCAAAGTAGATACACGTCTCCTTGCTGAAGGTCTTTCTGGAACTTGCAAGATTTTCCCGTATGATGCAGAGTATGACACAATGAATGTTGTTTAGCTTGGAAAGCAAAAAGCACAGCTTTAATACAACTGTAATGGTAGAAACAGAAGCAATTTGCGGACTTTTTCAATTTACCTTGACAGCTCTAACGACAGTAAACACAGCTCAATTTCAGAAACTATTATTATGAGTGTCATTTCTCGTGAGTTCATGTCTTTGTTTCTTGTGGAATGCCTTCAGAGTACTAGAAAGCACCAATAAACTTTTGAAACCACTGCAGGTATAGTTCCTGTTCTCAGAAATTGTTCGGCTTCGTCGTAAATTCTTTTCAAACATAGTGTTTTGTTGCTCAACTTTGAAACATGTTTCAGTAGTTTCTGGAGGCTTGTGACCCACCGCTCTCTGACTAAAGTTTTCTTTCTGTTCTCACTGTCGTATCGACTCATAGTTTTCATTGTTACTCAATAATTTTTTTATTGCGTGAACGACTACAGACTTCCTCATACTGCATTTTATTGATGCTGATTGCTCATGCAACATAGATAACAATTCCTGAATACGCATTCTATCATCAGATCTATCTCAGAAACCAAACACATCTACATCGTTTCATTGAAATACTTTGATGCATAAATAATCGATAACCACCACTACTCTGCCATACTTCTTTACCAAGTAGGTAAAGTTAGGCGAAAATTTTTTTGTTTCGCTTTTCAACAAATACGGAACCCAAATTGACCACGTACCAACGAGAACTACGGTCTGTAGAAAGGTGATCGTGTCCCACGTGCTGCACCAAAGGAAATATTATTAACTGCTTGATTGCTAACTCAAGTTTCGAGACCACGCCCTCATCATCAGGCGCCTTTACTGGCTGTGACTCTTCCTATGACGGTACATAACTACAGAAAGCACAACAATCTGAACATAATTCAAGGTAAAGGCGCTGGCTGAAGAGCACGTAAAACCAAAATAGTGACTGACTCAGTAAAAATATTTCGTCCACCTCATGCAACGAAAAGGAAGGAAGGTAGGGCTTAACAACCCGCCGACGACAACGGAACGGAACGGAAAACGAGTCCAAAGTGGGGAAGGAAATCGACCACGTCGGTTTCAAAGAAACTATCCTAGCATTTGACTTAAGCAATGTAGGGAAACGATGGTAAACTTTATGCTGGATAGAATGACGGGGATTTGAACCACAGCCCTTACTAATACGAACTCAGTATCCTACCGCTACACCGCTTGACTTGGTTTCACTTTCCGGATGCAGATCGTAGGCTCCCAGAGAGATAATCATAAACGTCGTTCAACTCAAATTTATCCACGTTGTATAGGATCACATGAGATCAACAACCGTACTATAAATTTATGAAATAACTTTTACTGCTTCAGTCACTTTTTAATAGTATTTATTAGCTCAACATGTTTCGGCAACATGCTTCCTTCATCAGGGGCATTACAATTACGGGTACATTAACCTGAAGTATGGTGAGGGTGATTTTCTGAGAGTGCCACTGAGGCTATGTACCAAAAGTTAACAACTTACAAAAAGCTTCATTTATATCTTCAGTGCATATCTTAAGCGAATTGTATCTATTAATAATTTTACTGGTGTCTTTACTTACAGTTTTGATGGAAATTTGTCTGGCACACAGAGCACAGTAAAAAATACACCACCACTTCGTCCTTTCATATTCGGGTGTTTACATTTCAAAGACTCATAAGTGCTAAGATGGATTTATTTTAATTGCTAATATATTATAAACAACGAAAATACCATATTTTTAACATAAGCATATTTATGTCATGGCACATATTAATTGATATGATTACTTACTATTCTTGTTTATTCGCTAATATTAAGACTATTTCTTTCAGTTAACTCCTTGTTTTAATAAAACAAGCATTCCACATTGGAGAAATGTACACTGTCACTTTCTAGCTTATAATTTAGCAACATGTTACCATGTACTGTGCCATGATCGAAAATTTCTTGTTCTTCGTATAGGTCCAACATCTTGTCCATTTCATGTAATATGCAGCGATCATACGTGATATCCTGGAATGGGTGTCCACTGTCCTCGATATGGGAAGTTTGTCATAAAAGCACTCAGATATGGATCGAACCTTTTCTGTAACTCTTTTAATTTTTAAGTCATTGTGGACTGCTGAGTTTCTTTCTAACTATGAAGCATGTAATATTATTCGAAATGTCTTATATGGGATAATCCGAAGTTTGTTAACGTGTTTAGATACAACATGTCCTCATATGTGGCATGCATACAACGTTACTGGGTTTATTACCGATTTCTTAAGTAATAGACTGTTTTTTTTCTGTTGAGAGACGACCTTCTGTTTAAGGGATGTAAAACAGCCAGCACACTAGTTATTTGGTGTTGTGTGATGTCGTTAGGTTAGTTAGGCTTAAGTAGTTCTAGGGGACTGATGACCATAGATGTTAAGTCCCATAGTGCTCAGAGCCACAGCCACTAGTTATTTCATTCGCTACGTATATTGTAGGTCACATAAATATCTACCAAACAGTTTAGTTCCAACAGGGAACTTTGTCTCTTATATCTATCACTCACAATACCTAAAATTATTATCAGCGATCTGACAGAAATTTAGTTAACAGCTGCTAACGGACAGGAAGCGGCCGTTGTGTTTCCGAATATCGACTGCGTGTTACAGGTTACCCCTTTACTTTGTGGCAAGGTATTTGACAAGGTAATCTTGAAAATACGCGTACTGAGCATAAATTGTATGAACATTTGGAGGTAGTGGAGAAGAAGTTGTATTATGGAGAATTCGGTTTCAATACGAAGCACTAAAACATGAAAGCAATTTAGTTGGTGGACTTTCCAGTGACCTTCAGATTCCGGGAAATCTTCGGTTTCCCATCATACAGCACCAGTGGGTACCTATTACTATTGTCTGGTACCGAGAAGTCATCTCTGTTTGTTTTCCTGGATGTTCATTAATTGCGTCCTTCATGCCAGGATGAGGCGTGCCGCATGCGGCGACGGAGGGAACCTCCAACGTCTCACGCAGCTTGTCAGCGGTCTGCACGAAACAGTAATAAAACTACTGTATTTTTCAAAATAACTTAACTGGCGCCTAACAATACTGATGTCTGCGGTCAATGTTGCGTGTTTCTGAGGACCTTGCGTCTTCTTAAATGTGTATTTTCCGCGATAGTTGATGAGAACTGCTAATTAGATAGCCAGAAGGTGAACTTCCTAGGCTCATTATCCCGAAAGTTTGAGAATTCCTCCAATCTTTAATCGTAAATGAGACAAATATAAATTACTTTCCCACAGTGAGAAGTCTACAAGTAACACTCCACGATAACCTACAGTGTGGTGAACACGCTGCTCCGGTTTGCAAGACGTTATCCTGTGACGACTTTCCCGCGAAATTTCACGGTACTCGGAGCCCCTGATGAAGGTCTGCGTACGATACACCTGTGATTTTCGTCTTTTTGAACATATTTCACCGTCTTATACATAGCTATCCTGGTTACCTTCATACAAGCGCAGGGATTTCCATACCCTATATCTGCCTAACTGTCTGTTTAACGTTTGTAGCCCTCCACATCTCTCATCAATCTTAACACCTTTATCCGAACACCATATTGGAAAGTTTGACAACACTGGTGCCCGTCTGTAGTTACATCTGTGTTATTAATGAAAAACAGGCAATTTTCATGTGGAAAAATGGTTGGTTGTAACGTATTTCATGTGTAGCTGCGTCGCTTTGTATTTCCTTCATCTGCGTAATTGAAACTTTCTTGTTTTGCGGTTTCATACTTAAATTATAACACAAAAACGTAGCACGTGAAGCAGGCCTGTAGTAAACACAGTCAAGTATCAAGTAATACTCGTGATAAGTGGTGATTAAAAGTTAGATTTTATTGCGAATTAGTTAATTAACATGCACTGCAAGTAGGTGAGTGCTGTGGCGTTGTATCATAAACCTGGAGCTACAATATGTACGCCTAATTTTTGTAGTTCATAAACAGCGAAAATTCATGTACGTGAAGTGTGTCAACTGAGTTAGTTGTATTTTTAACTGTTAAATCTATATTGCAATGGGTGGTAGTATGGTTTTTGCTGTAGGGTATCCAGACAGGGATTCGTATGTGAAGATTGTGGGTTGGAGTTCCATGAGGGCGATTGCAGTTGTGAATTAAATGGGAAACTCATCGTGTCTCTCCCATGAAACTCTAGACTCTGACAAGACAAGAGAAACTCTCAACAGGAAACAAGCCCTTCAGATTTAGCCAGATTACGCGAAATTTAAACTAGAAATTGTGAAGGGGGGAAGATTGCGTGACGGTCACAAGTAATGCGTGAATGGCGACAAGATCTTCAACATCTAAGCTACATTTGAGGTTCCAGTATCCAATAACTTTAACTTCCTACCTGGAATAGGAGGGGAAGAGCCTCATCCAGCTGTAGGTCACAGCAGGTGCAGCAGACTTCTTGTTAAGAAACTAATTGTTGATCGACAGCAAAACAGATTAGAAAAAAAGGCTCTTGCTGCTAAGTAGTAGCCATAGTAGGAATGTAGACCAGATGGTACATGGCAAATTATAGGAGCCAGCTGAGAAGTGCTGTCAACCCAAGTGGTAGCCTCAGTCATGTGACAGAGGATATGGGGAACTTGTGTAAGGATTTTGACAAAGAGGATTAGGGGATCACAGTAGGCGGACCAGGGAGCAGCCCGGCAAAAGATAGAAATTAGAGCATTAGGGAGTGACGTGGACGAAAAAGTTTTGTGGAGGTACTGCAGTGCCATGACCATCCATGTGTGGACACTGCTGTGAGCCACGTGAACATGGTCTCTGATAGACTGCTGTTGACTGAAATGAGGCAGTGCCTGTTGCTACAATTCGGGGATGGGTATATACTGTACACAGCCAACACCTAAATGAGAGAGTGAAAAACAGGTTGACTGAACTTCTTGCAGAAAATATATACAGGGGGCAGGAGGGAGGGGGCTCAAGGAAGGAGGGCTTACCATCACACAAAGCAAAATTCCTGTAGTCAATGGTGACAGAGGGTTAACTTTTTTAAGGTGAAGTCCGGATTCAGGCAGCCTGTTGTAAAAGAAGTAACAGAACATCATAGAATATTTAAGAATGAGCAGAAAAGTAATATTAGCTCATTTCATGTGGATACTAGAGGACTGAGCAGTAAGGCAGAAGAGCTTCTTGTCTGCTAGGAAAATTTAGACATCTCCGAACAGATAGACATCTTCTGCCTTCCTGAACACTACATTATCACAGTGTCAGAAAAGTAAATTTTTTAAAAAAATTCACTTCAACAGCTTCCTCATGTAGAACTTGTATTGGGAAAGAAGTGGTTATGAAGCTTCCTGGCAAATTAAAACTGTGTGCCGGACAGAGACTCGAACACGGGACCTTTGCCTTCCGTGGGCAAGTGCTCTAACACTTTTTTTTTCGTGATTGTTCGTTCTATTTGTTCCGAGAGGACGTCCCATGACGCTTGTTCAAGTTTATCGTTGATCCAGTAACTCAGCTTTTTTTTTATTACAGAGGGCAGTAACACACTGAGCTACCGTGCCAGCATAAAAGTACACGAGTGGGTTTCTAACATGGTACCTCCACCGTGGTAGCCGCGAATCTTTACCGCTGCGCTACGCCGACTTGCTCGACCATCTGGGCTACCCAAGCACGACTCACGAAGTTTCATGTCAACGCACACTCCGCTGCAGAGTGAAAATCTCATTCTGGAAACATCCCCCAGGCTGTGGCTAAGTAATGTCTCCGCAAGATCCTTTCTTCCAGGAGTGCTAGTTCTCGGGCATCGCAGGAGAGCTTCTGTGAATTTTGGAAGGTAGGAGACGATAAAGCTGCGAAGACGGGGTGTGAGGCTTTTTTATTTTTTCCCAACTCTCGATTTAGCCCTTCATCGGCCTGGCTTCTTTGCCATTCAGGAAACTCAAAGTAATGTGACTCCTAGAATTGTTGAATTGTGGTTAAGAAACATTTCTTCCCCTCTGGAATATATCGAACTGAAGTAAAGTAAGAAAAATTCTACTTCCTGTGTGATGAAACTAAAGTCACTCGTCAATATATGTAATTAAAGTAAATTTCTCTCTTCATGAGTGTGAATTCCACTGGAACACAGTTGCTGTGTGTGGTGAGACCACAGAAACGTATAAAGTTGATATTGTTTTTTTTTTTTTTTTTGTTTTTGTCCGAACGACAACACAGTTAAAGTTCTAGAGTATTAAATTGTTGAAATGTAGAAATTAGTATCTATTGGTAGTACATCTGAGATGCGCGTTTCATTTGGCAATGGTTACGTTGGACTCATAACTTTCGTTTGCGGTAAGTGGCCTTTGTTCTCATGTTATTTTTAGAGAAGGTGGATGAATTTTAAAAACTTTTCTCTTGTCCGTGGCTTGGTGAGAATTGCTTGTTTTTCACGAACGATGTGTTGTTGAAAGTCACGTACTCACTCTCCTCCCTCGTTAAAGACGTAGTAGAGGAAAGAATATATAAACCATGTGAGTGTTCTCGTCTTGGACGCTGGAAATGCTTTAACGTCCATGTACCGTAATTTCTTGCTGTTGATTTCATTAACATTCACTGATAACAATCTTGTCGCTTTAAACTTTATCCACTTCCATAGATCTGTAATTTTGGTGCAGCCTACAGTTCGGTGAATGGCAGTGTCAATTAATCCACAGTGTGGGCAGCATTGTTAACTAGTCAGCTTTCTTTTGCGGCGTCGCGCAGCTATTGCGATTAAATCATGTATAAACGTATAAGCAGCGGAGCGCAACCGCGAACTTAGGGATTTGTCTGCAAAATTTGACCAGACTATTTTCCAGTTTAAGTCTTTATGTGTCGTCTGGTTGGCCGGAGGGCGTGGAGTGGTGTTTCCTATGGTTTCTACTATTTTCTTCGTATTATAGATCCGTACATTGGGAATCTGCTCTAAAACAGATGCTGTAGTTTGCGAGACGCGAATTATACTTGCTGGCATCCTCCTGTCACCTCGATTTCCCGCAATACCCCACCAGCTTTCTGTAAGTCCGACCGATAGGCAGGCAAGTTCAGAGTATTCAGCAGATTTTTCACTATAAGGGCTGAACATCTTGCCTCACAAACTATTAATGCTAGACCGCCCTCGGTAAGTGGTTTCGTCAGTTGATCCCTGGCTACCCGAAACAAATGACCTTTCCAAATGAACCAGACTACGTACTTTTTGACCTGGGCGATATATTTCCGATCGAGTGGTATGCTTTGAGCAACATACCACATTTTCGATAGGGCTAGGATGTTGATGCATTCAATCCTTTGAATGATGTTTAACTGTCGCGTACTATGCGCGTACCTCTCAAGTTGTGCAATTAACTCGTCGATGTTTTTACGGAATTTCACTCCTAGCACTTGCATTTCAACACATTCGGTAAAGGGATGTGGCGCAGAATGAGCACCTTTATTTATCGACAAGAGCTATGTTTTTTCGTTGTTCATCTTCGCCCCTGCTGCCTCGTTACAATCGTCGATTATTGCTGATATTCCTGCGATGTCTTGAGGTTCGGTAATAATTATGGTAACATTATCAGCGTACGCGTTCACGGTGACTCGCTGCGGGCCCACATGTAATCCCAGGAGTGTGGCGCTGATGGTACGAAGTAAAGGTTCTAAGGAGATGACGAACACAATCATCGATAAGGGACAACCCTGGCGGACAGATCCTTGAATTTGAAATTCATCAGTGAAATGCCCGTTGATTTGCACCTTGGAAACCAGGTGGTATTAATTCGGCAGCAACAGATCTATTGTTTCTTGTGGATACCCGAAATGCTGTAGCACACGTCCTAGATACTGATGGCTGACGTTATCTAAATCCATGCTCAAAAGTCCTAGTGGTTTTGCAGTATGCTGCCATGAGTAGAAATTTGTATCCCTTAAAGAGCAAATACCTTCAATAATACTTCTGTTAGGCGCGCTAAACGTCTGTTTTGGTCAGAGGATGTCTGGAAGGGTTTCCTTTAGCCGTGCCGCTAAGACACGAGAAAGTCAGCACATAACAATGTAATCGGTCTGAAATCCGTTATCCACCGTGGAATCGGTTTCTGGGGAACGAGCACGATAATTCCTGGTTCCTTTTCGGAATAGAGGCGTCCGAATCGCTGTTTCTTCCTCATGACTTTCATGAACTCTTTCTTAACAATTGACCAGAAGGATTTGTAAAATTCATTGAGGATACCATCGGCTCCTGGACTCCTGCACTTTGGTAAGCCTTTGAGAACATGTTCAATTTCTTCCTCAGAGACTGGTGTGCACAACATAGTGATCCTTTCGTTTGTTAAATAGGACGTACAATTTCGTAGCAGATGTGCTGTTCTCAGAGCATCAGATGGCTGTGCATTATACAGTCTTTGGAAATGGTCACCGATCCCTTCACGACTAATAAATTCGTTCCCATCTGGACACAGTATCTTACTTAGAAACTTCTGTTTGCACCTTTTCCGCTCTCTTGTGAGATGATAAAGACTACGTTTTTCATCTGGTATACGCCCGTAATCCTTGCAGGTGAGAATTGTCGCTTCTAGTTCCTTTTCCTGCAGTTCTAATATTTTCTTTTTGAATTTTTTTAAATCACTTATTCGATCCTCCCCATTGTCTACTTTTGTTTGCAGTTCACGAGTGACAAGGTAATAGTGCTCGATGTTATTTCTCCTGTTTTAATTATTCCTGTAGGCGACGTTGATAAATAGTTTCCGGATACAAGTTTTTACAAGGGTCATCCACGACTCAGTAGCGTTACGAAAGAAACGTTCCCGACTAATCCACGATCTGTAACGAACACTAAACTCTGTTTTGACCCATGGTATTTGGAGCAGGATACAATTTAGTTTCCAGTAACCTCTACCACGTATTTTGGGACGAGGAAACCTTGTACTCTAGCTATCACAACGTGATGGTCGGAAAAGCTGACAAGAATTACGTCGTAATCTTGCATGGTTATGGCCACTGTGATATAGATTCGGTCAAGTCTTGAGGCCGCTGCAGCCGAGACATGCCTATAGTGAGTACGTGTGATACCAAGGCGCTCAACCAGATCATACATGTTCAGACCTGTGATCATGTTTAGCAGGGAATCACAGAAGGGCGTTGCGCCTTTCGAATCTATAGCCCTGAGTACGGAATTAAAATCTCTTGCGATGATGATTCCGCCTTTCGCCTGCCTCAGATAATACGGGACATCTTCAGTAAAAAAACTTTGTCCTTGCAGCTCTGTCATTTGACCCGGAAGAGCGTAGAGATTTAAAAGGATTATCCAATGCAGAACTCCTTTGACGATGCGTCCTTCCGGCTCTTTTTCTACGTCCCGTAACTCTAATCCATCCCTGGTTAAGATACAGCAACCCCTGCCGCCGATACCAACGTTGTTATACACATTATACGACAGGAAGAAACCTATCTTTTCGCAATCTAATTCTTGCAAAAAGGCAACATCGATGTCATTAGTTCGAAGAAATTTCCCCAAGATCTTGATCTTTTTTTCAGTCCTTATCCCACAAACATTTAACGTTAAAAACGTGAGTGCTCTTTTGATTTCCATTTATCTAATTACACGTTTTTAATGGTTCGATCCAGGGTCATGTGCTGTTTGAGCTAGTGGTGTATCTACATTTCCTTTGTCTTTTCGGTGATCTTTCACTTCTTCAGTCTTGGTTTTGTTACGTGCAACGTTTAAGTTCAGTTTGAGCTGCACCCGTGACGATTTTGCTGCACTTTGGGGGTTAAGCGACGTCTAACTGCTGGCGGATTGTTCAAAGTCTAGCGGTGTCCTCAACTGAGCCGTCAGCTGTTGTTGCGTTGTAGCCTGTTGTGTTCCTCTGTCCATCGGCTGTTGTTTACTTTACTGTTCCTGAGTGGCATGGCTGTGGGAGTCTGTGACGTCTGATTTAGGTGACTGATGTAGCCTAGGTACTTCTACATAGACTGACACAGGTGTATCCCTCGCAGTTCCAACGGGTAAGTTCACCACTTTATCAGATTTCTGCTTCCTCGGTTGTTGAGAAGAACTGTCACCATCGTCTTCCGCTTCGGAGTTCGAGCTTTCCTTTTCCAAAGGCCGTTCAATGTTAATGAGATGGTCATATGCTATCATTTCGGTGTCACATGCATGTGGAGAAATTACCGACTCATCTACTACACTGGTTTCTTGCGTAGGAATTACAGGTTGGACTTCAGTGCTTCTTCCACTTTCCTCGCTATCTGTCTGTACATTCGGCGACGCTTTTCTCATTCCTTTCATCAAAGGAGGGTAATCATCAAAGGTGATTAGGGGTGGTTCCGTATCCGTTATTTAGGGAACTTCGCTAGTATCTCGCACGGTACCGGTGGGTATCATGTCCTGTAATTGCAGTCTGGTACGATTTTTGTAGATTGTTTCTCAAACCGAACACCCGCTGTGGACAGTTTTCGCGAAGGTGTCTCGCATCATTACAAACATGACACGTTGGTTTCTGTCCGAGGTAGATAACATGTGCCTTGCAACCAGATGCAGTAATGTGGCCATATTTAGAAAGAAACTGTAGTAAATCATGATTACCTAGTTCAGGAGGAAGATTCAAATTCTGATAGTCTTCAGCTCACCGTTAGCATTACATATTTCAACCGCGCTCACAGAATCATTACGGTGACGAAACTGAAACTGTCCCCCTGATTTCATTAAAATATTGTACAACGAAACAGAATTATACAATCTGAGAAACACGCAATACTTTTCACTGAAATCTGGGGAATGCAGTATTATCTCCTGAAATACCAAAGTTATAGTGCAAACAGTCTTGGATCAGCATTGCAGTGGGCTGAACATGACGAGTATTTTTGTCGAACGAAACCTTAACGTGTTTTTTCTGAGAGTATCCGACATGATGAACAAGGGGGCAGCGGAAAACTCTAATTCACCGAACAAAAACGCGACTTATATGGCAATGTTCAGTACTTACAAGCCCGGAAGATAAACAGCCAAACCACTAATAACACTTGATAACACTTCTCCTATGCACTAAACATCACACAACGCTGCACCGCTAAGCTGCACCCGCACTCAACAAGGAACCAGCCGCGACTCCGGGTGAGAGTCGTGCTTGGGTAGCTCAGATGGTAGAGCACTTGCCATCGAAAGGCAAAGGTTACGAGTTCGAGTCTCGGTCCGGCACACGGTTTTAATCTGCCAGGAAGTTTCATATCTCTGCACTCTCCGGTGCAGAGTGAAAATCTCATTCTGGAAAAAGGTAGTTGTCACAAGACAGAACACAAGTGCAAAATCATTGAAAGTAGTATATTTTCTAGAGATCAGCACATGTAAATGTGCTCAGAGCCATTTGAACCATTTGAACCACTAGAGAAAGTTTGAACTGTTTATGAGACAAAAATGGATTCCTAACTATGCTATCTAGCAGACTACAACAAGTAGTTAATAGTGTGTGGTGATTTCAGTGTATATTTTCTATGGGATTCCGAGAGGAAAAATGATCTCGAAACTTTATTTCGATTCGACAATTTAATCACAGTAATTAACTTCTCAATATTGGTGGATAAGGGCATTAGAACTCTGTCTGACAATATTTACTTTGATGAAGCTTAAAGTAAGAAAATAACTATTTCCTGTAACAAATGCTCTCTCTGATCATGAAGCACACCTAATTACGATCAATAAGATAGTGCCCTACATTATAAATTCCCATTAACAGAAATCAGATTAACTGAAGACTCCAGGGCAAACGTTTTTAAAGATAGTTTACAAAGGATGAACTGGGATGAAATTTATAGTGAAACAAATGCTGATATGAAATGCAGTCTATTGCATGATAAATTCGTATCATTATTTGAAAATAGCTTCGATCATTAGCTACACAGAAAGGACATTAAAGAGCAGTATAAAAAGCCTTGGATGATTAGGGGGATTACGGTATCTTGTGAAAGGTAAAGGGAAATGTGTTTGTTGGCAAGGAGAAGTAAAAATCTTGCAGTAGCTGCACATTACAAAAACTATTCAGTTACTAAGAAAAGTAATTAAAAATCAAGAAACATGAAATGAGTAATTCAGACAACAGACTTATATCTATATTGAATATAGTGAAACGGGAGACAAAAAAAAAAAATGCCACAGAACAGGATAACATCACTATTGATTTAAATATTATGATTATAAATAATCAGTTATAGGCAATAGACGAGTTTAATCGTTTTCTTTTAAATGTAGTAGAAATTTAGGGCCAAGAAGATCATGAGAAAAGAATTAGAGAAGTATGTTCACAAAGCAACTCACATAAAATTAAATAATATAGATGTTTCAGTCATTTCTCCATCTGATATTAAGCAAATTATATATTCACTCAAAAATAGAAGCTCACCTCGCTTTGATAATGTTTCTAACAGTGTATTAAAGACTTGTTTCCACATAAGAGCTACTTGTCTCCAATGTGTAATGCATCACTAACTCAGGGCATTTTTATAGAGAGACTGAAATATGCCATTGTTAAACCCCTCTATAAGAAAGGTGATTCGGGAGATGTCAATAACAACCGACTTTTTTACACTGCTGACATCGTGTTCCAAAATTTCTGATGTACTCTAGAACTGTATCTCACCTGAGCAACAATAGTATCCTTAGCAAATCGTAATTTGGATTTCAGAAGAGTTGTTCTGCTCAGAATGCCATTCACAAATACACACACGTAATTTTAAAAAAGCATTTAATAGTACAGTAGCGCTAGTTGGTGTTTTCTGTGAGCTGTTTGACATTATCTGTGTGAATCACAATTTTCTAGATAAACTGTGGTTTTTATTGAATCAGTGATATAGCCAAGCAATGGACAATGTCGTATCTAACGAAAAGAATGCAGAAATATGTACTTAATTATTCAGTTAATACTAGCAGCGAAGATTCTTATGACTAGGGAGAAATCACCAACTGATTTCTGCAAGTCTCAGTCTTAGATCATCTATTGTTTCTCATGTACGTAAACGACCATTCATCCGAGATTCAACAAGCAGAATTAGATCTTTTAGCAGGTGACACTGGTATTGTGATTACTACAAACATACAAACAGAAACAGAGTAAATGGTAAATAATATGCTTAATTAGAAATAAATAAGTAAAAACTTCAATAGCCAAAATCACTAATTCACTTTTGATGAGCATTTTTGGCAAATGTAAGTTTCCATCATTGGGTCTTATGCAAATACACTTCAAGATATCTCTATCATATGTACAGTAAGTACAGAAGTAATAACTTCAACAGACAAGGTCGCTAATTATAATTTATTTTTGATTACTGGGTTTGGCAAATCTAAGCAGCCATAATCGGACCTTATGACGGGCATTTGCATAAGATCCGACGATGCCAACTTAGATTTGCCGAACTGGTAATCTAAAATAAATTATAGTTAGCGATCTTGGCTGTTGAAGTTACTTTCATATTTAATATTACTCTAGATTTCAAATATATGTAATATTCTTAAAAATATTATTGACTGATTTACTGAAAATAGCGTCACACCCAATTTCAAAAAGATACATGTTCAGTTCTGCACATCTAGAGGTACTACATAAATGAAAAGTGCAACACATACTCAAGAAATTGTAACTTGGGTAGAAACAATAACATTTTTAGGTGTCCATATTGATGACGATTTAAACTATAAAAGACACATTTTTTAATTCCTAAAACAGTTCAATTCAGCCTCATTCACACTTCGAATCATTTCAAATCAAGGGGAGAAACGAATCCGTAAGTTAGCGTATTTTGCGTATTTTCGATCAATAACGTGACATGGAATAATGTTACAGAGTAACTCAGCTTTCAGAAAGCAAGTTTATGTTGCTGAAAAACGTGCTGTAAGAATAATTTGTGGTGCTCACCATTGATCATCTTCTAGATATATGTTTAAGGAATTATGCTTCTTAACTACTGCTACAAGGTATATTTATTCCCTCATGAAGTCCATTGTAAATCGCCTATTGCATCAAGTGGAACAATGATGTACATAATAATAACACCAGAATAAAAAATGACATTCACTATTCCAGAGTTATGTTGGCCTTAACATAAAAAGGGGTTCACAGTGCTACCACAATAATTTTTGATCACTTATGTGTATGATATTAAATACGTGACAGACAGCAAACTTAAATTTGAAAAACTGGAAAAGTTCCTTTTTGATAACTCCTATTCCGCAGAATTTTTATTTATGTAATATGTGAAAGGTGGTGGGTAGAAATTAATGAGTAATCTACAAATTTAAAAATTAATTTGTGGTGTGAAGGTAAAATGACTTGTTCCACATCATTACTACTAATAATACAAATGATCCATGGAACATGAACTAATTAACTCGTTCCTGTTAGAGAAAAATCCTTTCTTTCCCATTCCACTGCATAGCTGCGTCTTCTAAATCCTTTTCAGTAGCAGGAACTAGGCTTTGGAATGATCTCCCACACTACATCAGGGACTGAATAACATCGCCAACTTCAACAGAGAGCTAATGACATATCTCGTAAAACCAAACATCTGTTCTTGTTTTTGAACGCACCTTTAACCCCATTACAGCTAAGTGGCCGCTTCTCCCACCACGCCTGTCTCACTTTCGAAAGTTTTTCGGTGGCACAACCTACCCGAATTTCTTTCATTTAGCATTTTCTGTGTCATAGTACGTCTCGTTCTTACACTTACAAGTGCATTAGTATATACTACTGTCAATTTTAGTAGCAGTACTAGTACTGCTATACCAGTGACATTGCAGTTTCTAGCTGCATTTTTATTGTGAGTTACCTTAGATACATCCATTTTTTTTAATTAAAAAAAATCTGATGGAAGTTAGTAATGATTACTCGTAGTAGCGGCGAAGAAGATAGTTGCAATTCTGAAGTGGTATTGAATTAGTTTGTATCTAGAAAAACTGGATAAATTTAAAATCACCAAAGAACTGGAGGAAGTACCAAAAATCATGCATCCAATTCTGTTGCAACTTTTATTATTACTGTTTACTGTATTATAAGCCTTGACACTATCTGAGTTAATCGTGACGTAAAATATTTTGTATGTGTAAAATCGTGTTCCGATTTAAGAGAGGAGCTATTGTTGTTGTTGTGGTCTTGAGTCCTTAGACTGGTTTGATGTATCTCTCCACGCTACTGTATCCCGTGCAAGTCTCTTCATCTCCGAATAACTGTTGCAACCCACATCCATTTGAACCTGTTTACTATACGCGTCTCTTCGGCTACCTCTGCAGTTTTTACCCCGCACACTTATCTCCAATGATAAATTGACGATGCCAAGATGTCTCAGAATCTCAGAATGTGTCCTGTTAACCGATCCCTTCTTTTAGTCAAGTTACGCCACAAATTTCTTTCCTCCTCAATTCTGTTCATACCCCCTCAGTAGTTACCCAATCTACACATCTAATCTTTCACGTGCATCTGTAGCATCTCAATTCAAAAGCTTGTATTCTCTTCTCGTCTAAATTGTTTGTCGTCCATGTTTCACTTCCTTACATTCCCACATTACAGAAAAGACTTTCTAACACCTAAATCCATATTCGATATTAACAAACTTCTCTTATTCAAAAACGCTTTTCGTGCCATTGATATCCCACGTTTTATAGCGCGTTTATTTCGGCCATCGTCAGTTAATTTGATGGCCACATAGCTAAACTCATCTAGTACTTTAAGTCTCTCGTTTCCTAATCTTATTCTCTCAGCATCGCCTGATTTAATTCGACTACACTCCATTACCCTTATTTACCTTTGTTGGTGTTCGTCCTATATTCTCCTTTCAAGACACTATGCATTCCATGCTCTTCCAAGGCCTTTGCTGTCTATGACAGAATTACAGCGTCATCGGCAAACCTTAAAGTTTCGATTTCTTCTTCAAATTTTTCATTGGCTTCCGTTACTGCTTGCTCAGTATACAGATTGAAGAACAGTGGAGATAGATCACAGCCCTGTCTCACTCCCTTCTCAACCACTGCACCTCCCCCCCTTCCCCATGCCCTTCAACTCTTATAACTGCCTTCTGGTATCTGTACAAGTTGTATTAAACATTTCGCTCCCTATATTATACCCCTACTGCCTTAAAAATTTAAAAAAAGTGTATTCCGGGCAACATTGTCTAAAGCTCTCTTCATCTCTACGAAAACTATAAACGAAGGGTTGACTTTCTTTGATCCATCTTCTAAAATAAGTAGTAGCATAAGCATTGTCTCGCGTGTTCCAGCATTTATCCAGAACCCAAACTGATCTTCCCCGGGGTTGGCTTGTACCAGTTTTCCCATTCTTCGAGAGGATCTGAAGGCTCTAAAATAATAAGGTTGAATAAATAAATATGTAAGGGATGACTGTTCAATTTTTATGCCCCATATTTCAAACCGGACCAAATCATCATCACACATGTAGTGTTAGCGATGGTGTTCAAGTTCTGCTCGCTGCCTAGGTTCCATCCAAATTGTGAATTACTGTCTGCCTCATGCGACCCATGGTGATTTTCGGATGAGATGGGCTGTGATATTTTAACAATTGGAAGTCGTAATCTAAACGCTGCTGATATAGAAAGCTCTTTATTTCCTAAGCTGTTCTGACATCTTATTTCGATAGTCTCCATCGTACTGTTTCCCAGAAACTAAGAGACTTCACTCTGGTGCTGATCCCGTCTTACAGCATTCCACAGTTGCACACGAGGCAGTTTTAGGTGACAGCTGAAAAACTTGTTTAGTTTGGAAATAGCCATGCTGGATGCAACCCGTAATTTTCAGATTGAAGGGAAGTTGTAAGACATATCAAACATATTAGATGCGAAGAACAACGGTGTCTTTCATTTGAGCGCAGCTTTATTCACTCTCGAGTTATGACTGATGTTTTTTTCTTTATGTGTGACATGAAAGCTTACGGAGTTAACACAAAGCGAACGCACTGAGATCGCCCTGATATCAGGTGAGAGGAGTAAATGCGCTGTCGCAGAGGATTCGAACCAACGCCACCCAGGCAGACTACCCATTACCCACGGAGCATTCGTGAAGTTTCTCGTGGAACTGCGTGAAACTGGACAAACCGAAAGCTGAATGATCGAAAGCGGGTCCAGATCTTATGACATCAGTCGCCTTTCTAGCGTCGTTCAGTGAGGGCTGGAGTGCGGTGCTTGCCGCATCTCACAGGAAGCTGGGACAGCTGTACGTCAGTAACGAGAACTTGAAGAAATGGTGAAGCCAAGGACAGTCACTTCACAACGTACTGGACAACACGTCCAGTGCAACTTATAACCTCTATGTATTATCGCCAGCATTTACCTTGTTCTGTACAAAATGTGACATAACTCGAGAACGAGTGAAATTACGCTCAACTGGAAGACGCCAAATATCAAACAGAGACTACATCAGAAAAACAGTGGTCACATGACCTACTTTCTATTTGAAAATTAAGAGTTGCATCCCAGGTAGTGGACCCATGTTGTGTAACATAGCGTCATACATTGAAGCGCCAAAGAAACTGGTATGGGCATGCATATTCAAATACAGAGATATGTAAACAGGCAGAGTACGGCGCTGTGGTCGGCAACGAATATATAAGACGACAAGTGTCTGGCGCAGTTGTTAGATCAGTTACTGCTGCTACAATGGCAGGTTATCAATATTTAAGTGACTTTGAACGTGGTGTTATAGTCGGTGCACGAGCGGTTGGACACAGCATCTCCGAGGTAGCGATGAAATGTACTGCGAATGTCAGGAAACCGGTAAAACATCAAATCTCCGACATCACTGAGGTCAGAAAAAGATCCTGCAAGAACAGGACCAACGAAGACTGAAGAGAATCGTTCAACGTGACAGAAGTGCAACTCTTCCGCAAATTGCTGCAGATTTCAACGCTGGGCCATCAACAACTGTCAGCATGCGAACCATTCAACGAAGCATCATCGATATAGGCTTTCGGAGTCGAAGGCCCACTTGTGTACTCTTGATGACTGCACGACACAAAGCTTTACGCCTCGCCTGAGCCTGACAACACCGATATTGGACTGTTGATAATTGGAAACACGTTGTTGCCTGCTCGGACGAGTCTCGGTTCAAATTGCATCGATCGTATGGACGAGGACGGGTATAGAGGCAACCTCATGAATCCGCGGAGCCTGAATGTCAGCAGGGAACTGTTCAAGCTGGTGGCGGCTCTGTAATGGTGTGGGGCGTGTGCAGTTGGAGTGATATGGGACCCCCGATACGATTAGATACGACTCTGACAGGTGACACGTACTTATGCATCCTGTCTGATCATCTGCATCCATTCATGTCCATTGTGCACTTGCGCAATTCCAGCAGGACAATGCGACACCCCACACTTTCAGAATTGCTACAGAGTGGTTCCAGGAACACTGTTCTTAGCTTAAACACTTCCGCTGGCCACCAGACTCCCCAGTCATGAACATTATTGAGCACATATGGGATGCCTTGCAACGTGCTGTTCAGAACAGGTCTCCACACCCTCGTACTCTTACGGATTTATGGACAGCCCTGCAGGATTCATGATGTCAATTCCCTCCAGCACTACTTGAGACATTAGTCTAGTCCATGCCACGTCGTGTTACGGCAATTCGACGAGCTCGCGGGGGCCCTACACGATATTAGGTAGGTGTACCAGTTTATTTGGCTCTTCAGGGTATGTTTTACCCCCTGTCCCATTTCGTACTAGTCCACTTTAAATTTCTGTTTATCCATGTGTTTTTGTATTAGAGAATGGACCATCCTGTAGTATGTCGAACCTACAACAAGCCACAGTGACATGGAACGTGCTTTTTACCACGTGGTTTTCAGATATTTAGGTTGTCTTCCAACATTTAGAAGCAGACCTGCTATCTCTTTTGAAATGATTGAACTACAGAGGTTGGACGCCTTGTTTCTGGAGAATGGGCCAGTACACGGAAAATAAATGTTTGTTGATTTTGTTGTTGTTGTGTTTTGTCAAACTTGATTTCTTTGGCCGAGTGAGGTTACACTGGTTATGAGTCTGGAATAACATTTGAGGGGACTGGGGTTCAAATCGCTATACAGCGATCCAGATTAATCTCTTCCATAGTTTCTCAAAATCGCGAAATTTCTTGTTCCCCAATCCTTCCCCAAGTCGAACTCGTTCTCTCTCCTCATAATAACGTCCTCGACAGGACGTTAAACCTTAATCTCCATTGCTTCTCTCTACTGCGCACAGCAGGTTTACTTTGACTATAAACCCGCTCAGTTTGTAGCACTGTGCTCTATTGGAAAAGTGTTTGTCGGTGTCATACTTCAGGATATACCGATAAGTTCCTTGAATTCATTCTTTGTGATGCCATGGCATCGCGAGATGTACAGAATGTGATCAAAAATATGCCGACACCTATTAGTGGACGTTAATGTGGGATACGTCCACCCTTCTCCTTTATAACGGCTTAAACTCTGCTGGGGTTACTTTCAGTCAGCTGTCTGAATGTCCGTGGAGTTGAGGGCAGTCCATTCTTCCTGAAGAGCCAAAAGCAGACAAGATAGCGATGCTGGATGCTGGGGTATTGAGCGATGTTCTAACTGATCACAAAGGTGGCCCATTCGGTTAAGGTCGGGACTCCGGGCAGGTCAGTTCATTTCAGGAATGTCATTGTGCAGAGGCCATTGCATCACAGATGCTGCTTTACGACAGGGTGCTTTGTCATATCGTTACAACCATCCTCTCCGAACTATTCCTCTATTGTACACAGCACACAGTGCTGTAAAATGTGCTCACATCCTTCTGCATTTAGCCCTGACAACCAGTGATCTGCACATTTTACTTTACATTTACTACGACACACTTTTTATAAGGAGTCTTACAATTAATTTAGAACCCAACACTTATAAATTGAGTACAATATTAGGTTGGTGCACAAGTTTGTCCCGTCTTTGTTCTGTATGTTGGTTTTCCGGTTTCTGTGAGTTTATTTATCAGTTGTCATTGTTTATTTGTAGCTCACTGTTGCTATTTCAGATTACATATTGTCATTTTGTCGTCTGTATATAGTGAGTGGAACCTTAGAGGCTAGAAAACGGAGTGCCAAGTGCAGAAATGGGAACATTTCCGACATACCCTTTTTTTTTTTTTTGTTCAATCGAGGGAGGCAGCCAGAAACACTTGCGCCGAGTGTGGTGTGTGTGCCACTGGACAATGCACGGCAGGAAAACCGTTTTCTAGTTTTAATGTGGATCGCTTGGACATTAGTGACTCTGCACGTTCAGGAAGACCTTGAAACGTGGCAATGTGCTGTGCACGAATGACCACGCTTCAATGGTTTTAAGAACTTCATGTGATACTTAAGAATATGAAGTGGGTTCAGAAAGAAACCCGGTGGTTGTACGGGCAATAAAACTAAAGTTCTAACCTTTTTTTACTAAGCGAGCGCCGATTAGAATGCAGTGGGATGGCAGGCAGACGGGCGGCCAGAGCGAAGGCAACGTGTCCAAGGGTTACGATAAGAGCCTAGTCGCTCGCACGGTGACTGGCAAGAACGTGAAGGCGGAAGGACACAGGAATGCCAGGGGTTGCGTAGAAATACGACGCAGCAGCCACAGGCGGACACCCCTTGGGGATTGAGAAGGTGGACTGGTCCGCCCAGAGGCTGCCGAAGGGTAAAAAAGTAGTTCGTTTGAAAAACCTTTGAATTAGAGCAGAGGGCCAGAGTAAAATTTGCAGAAGAGTGAAAATCAAAAGCGTATCTGCGCAGAAAGCAACAGGGAAAGTAGAAGGTAAAATGTGGCTGTTTCAAGGGCAGAGATGGTGGCTGACGTCACAAGCGCTTTAGTGGGGGAGAAGGAGCACGCAGTTCGCCATTGTTGACAGCTAGCCATTAGACCGGGGAGCAGTACGGACGGCTTACCAACTAAGCTTTGCTTTTTGGCTAAATCTGCTTAAGACCGTTACAAAGTAACGTTTGTATAGGTGATGAAGTTGTTTTGACTTTGTATGAATGCTTATCTTAATATGTGACAATTACTGACGTATAGACACAAATAGTTAATTGAGAAAAGCTTAATGGCCAGATGCTGTGGCCGAGCGGTTCTAGGCGCTTCAGTCTGGAACCGTGCGACCGCTGCGGTTGCAGGTTCGAATCCTGCCTCGGGCATGGATGTGTGTGACGTCCTTAGGTTGGTTAGGTTTAAGTAATTCTAAGTTCTAGGGGACTGAGGACCTCAGATGTTAAGTCCCATAGTGCTCAGAGCTATTTGAACCATTTGAACCAAAGCTTAGTGCATAGAACAACACGACAGTCATTGAACACGGTAAGTCAGCTGCTGTGCTCGCTCCTGCTGTTGCAATTCTGTTTTTGTTTTCTGCCAATGATCATTATGACCAATTTATTATGATCATGTTTATTTTTATGTGGGGTATCAAGTGTAAGTAAAGACTGAGTTCCATGGCATCCAGTAATACAAGATCCTGGCCTTGTGCACTAAAAGACCTGTGTGGCAGCTGAGTGAACTATATTAATACGATCACAATTGGGATTAGCCTGATTGAGACAACAACCAAATGCAATCGGTATCTGACAGTGGTCTTACATTCACCTAGAGGGGCATATCCGTCTGACCGCTATCTGGCTGAATTCTGGCGTGCAAACTACAATTTTGCAACTTTTTTGTACTAAATTGTACCAAAGGATTTTTGAGGCCAACGAGTCTCTCAAATATAATTGCTTTTGTCAGAGTTGCCTTTCATTATTTAGTAGCACCGGAATTCCTCTCCAAAACCTTAGTTCTAATTATTTACTAAGTCCAGAATCCACAAGGTGCCGAATAACATATGAGTGGCTGAACTGCAGGTAAGGGCAGGTAAGATTGCAGGTAGAGAAAGTGCCGAGGCTGACTACACTGCCACTGCATAGGTAAGTCACAAAGAGGACCTGCCACGCACCCCTCTAAATCTACTACTTACTGTAGCAGACAGTCCAAGGGGTCCAGTACGTTATAAGTTACGGTTTGTCATTCCACAGAGGGGATGTTACAACCTTCAGGGTGTGATGCAGACTGTTTAAACGCATTGATCCACAATGATCGACACCAGTTTATTCGAGAACAGGCATATGTGACGAACCCTGACCATTCCACCATCACGTGACATTTGCATGCAATGGGGAAGGTTAAAAAAATCGGGTGTATGGTAAGCACACTCAAAGCCAATATCATAAAAATTAGTAGGTGGCCATATGTACATCTCTGCTTGTTTGTCGTTAATTGGCTCGTGGACAACACTGACCATTCCTATTCTCTATCATTACTGGCGATGAGAAATGATGTCTTCATGCTAACATAAGGAAAAGAAAGGAATTGTTGATGCCAAACAAAGCAGCAACTCCCTGTACAAAGACCTGAACACGTCCACAAAAGATAACGTTGTGAACCTGGTGGAACAGCAATGCTGGGTTGTACTACGAATTGCTTCCCCGAGGTGTAACCGTCACTGTTGACATTTATTGTCGACAAATGAGACGTCTCGCAGACGCAATACAAAAACAACGACCAGGAAGACTGCGTCAAGTGATGCTAGTCCATGATACCGCCCGCCCGCACTCTGCTAGACTGACAAAAAACGCTATACAACAATTGGATTGGGAAGTCAGGCTCCATCCAGCTTATTCACCTGACCTTGTGCCCTCAGATTTTCGCCTTTTCCACTCAGTATCGAACAACCTTCAAGGAGCTTTCTTTCCGGTTGAGAATGCGCTCCGAATATGGCTCGACGAGTTCGTCAGACTGCTGTAAACAGTGAAGGAGACTACTCTATTGATGACCCAAGTCTCTGTTATATGTATCTGTTGTGTTTGTTAAACCTAAGGAAGAACACTAAGAACTTATGCACCAACCCAATAGTAGGTAACAAAGATAAAATACAGGCAGGTGGATTTAAACTGAGGGAACTGGCAGCAGTGGACATGGGGGTGAGGTAGGAGATGAAGAAAAACAGCATAAGTAACGAGAATGGTGAAAAAAATTTTAGGTTTCACGTCTTTCAGAAATATATTGCGAAGCTTATAGATGGCGTAGAGGCAAGCACCCAGAGTTGCTGGTTGAAACGAAACGAAATTTCACAGGTAGAGAGCGTATGCAGTGTTATTTCAGTATCAGTGACATGTACAAAGAACTTGGCAGTATGAGGCCACTTATCAATACGACTTCACAGCCCCTGTATCATGGAAGCAAGCACTGATTCTGTTGAGAACGGTGTCATAAGGCCATTGTATCCTCTCCTGAGGCGAACTGGCTCACTACTGTTGTAACTGACCCTTGATATCCTGACTATTGGCACTGAGACAGAGGTGACATCTCTGCTGGTGCCACACGCTTTCCATTGGGTAGAGATCTGGAAATTTTACCAGCCTTAGGATATGTCTGTATCCTGTTGCGATGCTGCCATGGATGGTAAAATCTCCAGATCTCAAGGGGATACAGACATATCATAGAGATATAGGATGTGTGACGTCTGGATGAGCAATGACCTGTTGAAAATGGCATCATGACACTGTCATATGAAAGGCAACACTTGAGGATGTAGGGTGTCTGTGACGTACTGTTGTACTAGCAGAGTTCCCTCGATCATACTGTGTCATGACCTGAAGCCATACTCAATGGCTTCCCGCACCATAACGGCAAGAATAAAATGCTGTGCCTCTTCAAAACATTGGAAGAATGAAACCTCCATCCAGGGGACCGCCATACTCGCCATAGATTGTAACACATGTAGTGCAGAACCGCGATTTGTCGTTGAACAAAGTGAGACGTCCGGTTCCAGTACGACTCCAAATGCGGTCATTTGTGTTGTGGCGTTAATCGCAGCCCACGCATGGGACAAAACTTCCCTTGTCCGAATGACGTCAGTCTCTCATCAGTGGTGTGGGATGACACAGAATGTTGCATGTAATAAATTACTTGTTCTCGGATAGCAGGCGCCGATATGAAGGGGTTACAATGTGCTTGTTGCACAATATGGCGTACCTCCCTCATGGCGATCAGACTGATCTACCACAATCTTAGCGACGATATTGCCCGCCCTCACGTTGCCATACAGTCCAACAATAGGCCATTGTCACATCTGAATGCCTCACAAATCTGGATAGTCCACGATTCGAGCAGCTGGCCAAATGGAGACCTGCAGTAAGGCCGCTTTCAAACTCTTCCAGGTGTCTCAGGACCACATAACGCTCTCTCACACGAGTACGTGTCGGTTTCGAGTCCTTCACAGTAATCACTCAAAGTCTGTCGCTGTTCGCGCCTTATATAGGCTACCAGCCATGGTAACAATACTAAACACGTGGCGGTTCTACCTCTCAGAGAGAGTTGCAATATTAATCACTTACAGCGCAACAATTGTTGAACTATATGTAATACAATCGTCATAACTTCTGAACGGTTTGCGTTAGGACGTTCAAACTGCGCGGTTGGCCATGGGGCATGATGGGAATTAGTAAGTGCTTGTAGCGATGAACCTACTTTCATTCTGATAAGTTCGTCAATAAGCAAAATTGGCGCAGTTGCAGGACTGAGAATACGCATTTCGTGATTGACGAGTCTCTTCATCCTGAACAGGTGACTGTGTGGTGTGCAATGTCCATTCACGGCATAATCGGTGCAATGTTCCTTGACGGCACTGTAACTACCGAGCAGTACGTGAAGATTTTGGACTATGACTTCATCCCCATTATCCAAAGTGACCCTGGTTTCAACAAGATGTTGTTCATGCGATACGAAGCTCGACCCCATCGAAGCAGAAGAGTGTTTCATGTCCTGGAGCAGCACTCTGGGAAGCGCATTCTGGCTCTGCGCTTCCCAGAGGCCACTGGCATGGGCCTCGATTGGCCGCCATATTCTTCGGATCTGAACATACACGACTCTTTTTTATGGGGCTATATTAAGGACAAGTTGCACGGCAAAAACCCCAAAACCACTGCTCAGCCGAAAACAGTCATTCAGGAGGTCATCGACAGCATCGATAGTCCAACAGTTCAGCGGATCATGCAGAATTTCGCTGTTCGTGTACGTCACATCATCGCCAATGATGCAGGCATATCGAACATGTCATAACGTAAATCTGAATACCTGTAGTGACGTTTACGTGTTGAACGCCGTAACTAAATTACGTTTTTTTCGTAGTTTGTAACTAAATTACGTTTTTTTTCATATAGTTCATTAACTTTCACCCTCTATGTACGCTCTTACTTACTTATACTGGCCACACAAACCGCAGCCAGTCCTTAGCCTCACTCAGTCCAGCCTTCCAAACTTTCCTGTCATCTGCATGTTCATCTTACAGACCCAGTATCTGCATGTCTCCCATGATATTGTCCTTCCATCTCATTCTCGGCCGTCCCAGTGGTCTCCTTCCTTCAGCTTCTCCATCCATTACAGCCTTTATTACCGTGTTCTCCCCTCTCCTTCTCACATGTCCGTACCATCACAGTCTCTTAATTTTCACACTCGCTACGACGTCAGGCAGTGCGTATAATTGTCCTCTGTTTTTTCTTATTCTCCACTGTTCATTTTCTTTCACTAGTCCATATATTTTTCTCAGTGCTTTATTTTCAAAAGTGATGAGTTTGTTCTCTGTTTTCTTTGTCAGGGTCCATGTCTCACTTGCATAGCACACTATTGGCTTGATGATGGTCTGATATATTCTTATTTTTGCCTGTCTAGATAGTAACTTCGATCTTGTGATGTTGTGCATAGCTCCTAGACATCTTCCCCCAGCTTGAATTATTGTTACTGTCTCTTGTTCTATAAGGTTTTGTTGGTTGATGTTGGCACTGAGGTACTTGAATGTGTCTGTCTTCTGTATTGTTAGATTTCCGATTTATTCATTTATTTATTTATTGTTCCGTGGGACCAAATTAAAGAGAAGTCTCCATGGTCATGGAACGAGTCAATACATAAAATTATAACACGATATTAGAAACAGATAAAATGAAATATAAAAAAACATATTCAGGTGACAAGTCGTAAGTTTAAATGAAGAAAATCAACAATGTAACACTGGAATTTGCTTAATTTTTTTAGCTCTTCCTGGAGCTCCTCGACAGAATAGAAGGAGTAAGCCATGAGGAAACTCTTCAGTTTGGACTTAAAAGAGTTTGGGCTACTGCTAAGATTTTTGAGTTCTTGTGGAAGCTTATTGAAAATGGATGCAGCAGAATACTGCACTCCTTTCTGCACAAGAGTCAATGAAGTGCATTCTACATGCAGATTTGATTTCTGCCTAGTATTAACTGAGTGAAAGCTGCTAACTCTTGGGAATAGGCTAATATTGCTAACAGCAAATGACATTAAAGAAAATATATACTGTGAGGGCAATGTCAGAATTCCCAGATTTTTGAATAGGGATCGACAAGAGGTTCTCGAATTTACACCACATATAGCTCGAACAGCCCGTTTTTGAGCCAAAAATACCCTTTTTGAATCAGAAGAATTACCCCAAAAAATAATACCATATGACATAAGCGTATGAAAACATGCGAAGTAGACTACTTTTCGTATTGAAGTGTCACTTATTTCTGATACTGTTCTAATGGTAAATAAAGCAGCATTTAGCTTCTGAACAATATCCTGGACATGGGCTTTCCACAACAGCTTACTATCTATCCGAACGCCTAGGAACTTTAACTGTTCCGTCTCGCTTATAATATGCCTATTTTGTCTGATCAAAATATCGGTTCTTGTTGAATTGTGAGTTAGAAACTGTAAAAACTGAGTCTCACCGTGATTTAGCATCAAATTATTTTCCACAAGCCACGAACTTATTTCATGAACTACATTATTTGTTACTGTTTCAATATTACACACAAGATCCTTCACTATCAAGCTGGTGTCATCAGCAAACAGAAATATTTTTGAATCACCTGTAATACTAGAAGGCATATCATTTATATAAATAAGAAACAGCACTGACCCCAGCACCGACCCTTGGGGAACGCCCCACTTAACAGTGCCCCATTGGGACTGAACATCACTACCACTCTCAATATTGCGGAGAATTACCCTCTGCTTTCTGTTCTTAAAGTAAGAGGCGAACCAATTGTAAGCTACTCCCCTTACTCCATAATGGTCCAACTTCTGCAGTAATATTTTGTTGTCAACACAGTCAAAAGCCTTCGTTAAATCAAAGGAAACACCTAGCCTTCGCAACCTTTTATTTAGTTCGTCCAAAACCTCACAGAGAAAAGAGAATATAGCATTTTCAGTTGTTAAACCATTTCTAAAACCAAACTGAATATTTGACAGCAAATTATGTGAATTTAAATGCTCCAGTAACCTTGTATATACAACCCTCTCGATAATTTTAGCAAACACCGATGGCATAGAAATAGGTCTAAAATTGTCAACATTATCAATGTCTCCCTTTTTATGAAGTGGCTTCACTACCGAGTACTTTAATCAGTCAGGAAACCGACCACTCCTAAGGGAAATGTTACAGATATGACTAAGAACTGGGCTAACATACATAGAACAATACTTCAGTATTCTGCTAGATACCCCGTCATATCCATGAGAGTTGTTGGTCTTTAGTAATTTAATTATTAACTCAATCTCCCTCTTGTCAGTATCATGGAGGAGCATTTCAGGTAACAGTCTCGGAACACTTTTTTCTAAGAGCGCTATATGATTCCCTGTTGGGACTAGGTTTCTATTTAGTTCACCTGCTATATTCAGAAAGTGATTATTAAATACTGTACATATATGCGACTTATCAGTAACACAGACATTCCCACTACGCACTGATTCTATATCCTCGACCTGTCTCTGCAGACCAGCAACTTCCTTTACGACTGACCATATGGTTTTAATTTTATCCTGAGACTTAGCTATTCTATCTGCATACCACATACTTTTTGCCTTCCTAATAACATTTTTAAGCACCTTACAATACTGTTTGTAATGGGCTGCTGCATTTAGATTTTGACTGTTTCTAACGTTTTGATATAATTGCCACTTTGTTCTACAAGATATTCTTATCCCTCTAGTCAGCCACCCAGGCTGCCTGTTTGTGCTAGTACCCTGTTTTAAACGTTCTAACGGAAAGCAACTTTCAAAGAGCATGAGAAAAGTCTTGAGAAAAGCATTATATTTATCGTCTACTGTATCAGCGCTGTAAACACTTGCCACTCTTGTTCCCTTATAAGGTTTACGAAGGTCTCTACTGCAACTGGATCAGCTTTCCTGAACAGCCGATGACTATATTTAACACGTGTTGCAGCACAAAAATCTTTTAAAGTTAAAATTTGTGCATCATGATCTGAAAGGCCATTCACCTTTTTGCTAACAGAATGCCCTTCTAGTAATGAGGAATGAACAAAAATGTTGTCTATGGTTGTTCTACTGTTACCTTGCACTCTCGTTGGAAGATTATATGAATTAAAGAGGTCTACCAGCATCCTCTTCCTTGCACAATCACTTATACAATTAATATTGAAGTCACCACATATAACTAACTTTTTGTATTTCCTATAAAGTGAACCAAGAACCTCCTCTAGCTTTAGCAAAAATGTTGTGAAATCGGAGTCTGGGGATCTATAAATAACAACAGTTAGAAGTTTAGCTCCGTTAAATTTAACCACACCTGCACAACATTCAAACACCTTTTCAGTGCAGTACTTTGAAACATCAATTGACTCAAATGGGATGCCGTTTTTCACATACATGGCTACTCCTCCACACCACAAAGAGCTCTTCGAAAAGCTGCCAGCCAACCTGGTAAAGGAAGCCTCTGAATTATCTCCTTATTTAAGAAGTGTTCAGATATACCAATAATTTCAGAGTCAACATCTATAAGCAGTTCACTAACTTTATCTCTAATACCTTGTATATTTTGATGAAATATACTAATTCCCTCATTACTCGGATACCTAAGCTTTGTCAAAAGTGATTCCCTTGTTAGAGAGACTTCCCTTAAGCAGGAATACCTATCAGCTAACTTCAATCTAAAAAAGGTGCAGCTCTAACACCCACTACTGCAGGAATTTTCTCATGAGTGATCCCACCAACCTCACCTATGCTGTCACCTATAAGCTTTGCCAACCTCCCCTTCCCATACCTGCTGAGGTGCAGGCCATGTCTAGTGAAACCCGTCCTGCTGATAGACTCCACCGACACCACTGAAATGTGACCCATGCTTTCTGTCATCAGCGCACCCCCAAGTCTCATGTTATTACGCCTGACGGCTGTATTAAGATGAAGCCGATCGTGACGCTGAAACAGTTCCACGAAATGCACATTCGTATTGCCAGTCTGAGTGGCTATCTTTTCCAGGTCACCATCTATGTTATACTCCCCATCCCTATCAATACTATTACCAGCCCCACCCACAATCACTACCTGATCCTCTGTAGTAAAATCCCTACACAACCCCCCTATGTTAACAGTCACCTGAGCCAACCCTGCATTAGGCTTCACAATGCTGGTGACCTGGTACTCACTCCCCAGCACTTCCTGCAACTGCTGGCCTGCACCTCTGCCATGAGAACTACGTAACAGCAGAACCTTCTTCTTCCTCTTCGACTTTGGAACTGTTCTAGGCACAGTAACTACTGAGGTCTGCTGCATACTTCCTACATCTACAGCTACTAGAGATTCCTCTCCACTAGACTCTGCACCTGAAGGGCACAGATCTTACGCTCCTGCTACTCTATCAACTTACTCTTGCTACATAACCTGCAGTTCCAGGAGAGGATCTCACCAGAATGCCCACTGGCTTCCCCACTGCATTCCCCCCAGTGAAAATACTTCGAACAAGTCTCACACCGCAATCCACTACTCACGAACCTACGGCAAAGCCCACACTTCTCACTCATGGTAAAATTTTACTTTTTCTAAGTTCCGCTACTACAATTAGAAGAAGTTAAAAACCTGACTACAATAATCACAAACTTACTCTACAAGGGAAGTAACTACTATTATTAACAGTATTAATAAACAACAAATGTGAATATAACAAAAGACTAATACAGAAAGAGAATCAAACGTCTAATGACACAGTAACGAAGCTGAAAACATTTCCCAAAAGGTTCTTCTGAAATTATTTCACCATAAAACACCAAAAACACCGCTTGAAGACTACCAAAGTTCCTAAATAAACCACTATACACAAACAATTAATTAGTACTTAGCTTTCGATGCGCCGCTACAGCTGCAACTGGTCAGCGCGAAATGTAAACACAGGCAAGAGGTTAAGTTGCTCGATACGAAACACTAACAAATATCAGGTCACAACACAAGAAAGGCAGAGGTGAATGAAGAAACCACTAATACGTCACTTATATAGTAAATATTATCACAAAAACCGTTAAAATATGTATCTGAAACCTAAAAATGTATGAAAACTTAGAGAGAGATCTCAAACGCAATCACTCGCTTATGACGTCACACCAAAGATCAAGATGGTCTGATCCCAAATGAGCTCTTCTTCCTACTACCATGAACTTGGTTGTACTTTCATTTATACTTAGACCTACTTTCTTTGCTTCTTCCATTAGCACAGTCCCAATTTTCTTCAGTTCTTCGATTTTTTTTCCTATCAGCACAATATCATCAACAAAAGCCAGCACATTTATCTTTTTTCCTATGGTGACTCCTGCCCTTTCACATGTTACTCTCCTCAGAGTGCTGTTGAGGGCCAAATTGAACAGGGTTGATGATATAATATCTCCCTGTCTCACTCCTGTTTTTACTACTAATGCTTCTGAGGACTCCCCCTGTACTTTCAATCTATACTTTGATTCCATCAGACACATTGTAGTTAGCTTTATCAGCTTGTCAGGTATCCCATACTCTGCCATTATCCTCCACATTTCCTCTCTTACTATACTCTCAAATGATTTGCTGAAATCTATAAACATCCAAAAGGTATCATGATTGTGCTCCAAGATCTTATTTAATATTTGCCTTGATGTGAATATTTGGACGATTGTTGACTTACCTTTTCTGAATCCTGCTTATGCTGTGTCTAATATTTCCTCAATGTATGGGTTGAGCCTGTTCAGTATAATTCTTGATGTTACTTTATAGCATGTGCATAGGAGAGATATCCTTCTGTAATTCTGTGTCAGCATTTTGTCTCCTTTCTTCTATATATGGGACATACAGCAGCAGTTTCCCATTCCTCTGGCATTACATCTTTTCTTCATACGTCTTCTATCAGTTTGGCTAACCATTCATGTATCTTCTCTCCCCCTTCTTTGATGAGCTCTGCTGATATCATGTCTATGCCAGGAGCCTTCCCATTTTTAGTCTCTTTATTTCCTCCTTCACCTCCAACAGGGTTGGTTCTTCGATTAATGGTTGTACATTCTGATTGTTTTCTGCCATATTTTCATTGTTGTAGTTGTCTGCCGAGTTGTGCATTTCCTCCAGTTCTCTAAATTTCGTTCATTCGAAGTGATCAGTTTTCCATTCTCGTCCTTCATTATCACAGCCTCAGCTCAGTACTCTTTTCTTTAGCTATTCATTGTCATGTAAAACTGTTTACTATTGTTCTGGTTATAGTCCTTCTCAACCTCCTCTATCTGTTTATATATGAATTCTCTTTTCTCTCGCCTCATTATACTCTTAATTTCTCTCGTAGTTTCCCTGTATGTTGTTTGGATTTCATGGTTGTTATTGACCATCATTGCCTGTCTGGCTTTCTTCTTGTCCTGTACCGCTTTTCTACATGTTTCATTGAACCATGATTTGCGCTTTATATTGCTATTATTTTTATCTCCTAGTAGTTCATGCGCTGTCTCCCTCATAACTATTGTCATCTTCTTCCATTTTGTGTTGATGTCTTCATCTTCTTTTCTATTGTTGGCTCAAATGGTTCAAATGGCTCTGAGCACTATGGGCTTAACATCTGAGGTCATCAGTCCCCTAGAACTTAGAACTACTTAAACCTAACTAACCTAAGGACATCTCACACATCCATGCCTGAGGCAGGATTCAACCCTGCGTCTGTAGCGGTCGCGCGGTTCCAGACTGAAGCGCCTAGAAACGCTCGACCACACTGGCCAGCTTCTATTGTTGTCATTCTCTATTGTTGTCATTCTCTAATTCAGTGAATCTATTTTTAAGCTTAAACTGATTATTCACCTTCTCCTCTCTTAGCCTACTCACATCTACTCTTTGGAGTCTATTACCACTGTTGTCCTTACTTGGTGGTTTTGATAGAGATTGTTTCATCTTTATTAGCACAAGAGAATGGTCTGATTCCATCTCAGCCCCTCTCATTGTCCTAACATCTGTTATTGGCTTTTTATGTTTTTTCTCTATCAAAATATAGTCTATTTGGTTCCTAGTTAATCCATCCCGTGAGGTCCATGTTGCTTCATGCATGTCTTAATGGGGGAATTATGTACTTGCTATTTTCATGTTTCTGGCTGTGGCGAAGTTGTCAAGCCTTATGCTATTACCATCTGATTCAGTGTGAAGGCTGAACATGCCTATATGTGGTTGCCATTGCTGTTTTTGTGCTATTTTGGTATTTAAGTCTCCCAGCACAATATGTCATACTGTGGTAATCTGGAGTACATTTGGTCTAAGGTGTCATAGAATTCGTCTTTTATGTCTTCCTCCTTGTCCTCAGTTGGGGCATGGACACTTATTAGTGAGATGTTTCTATATTTGCCTTTGATTCTGATGTAGCATATTCTTTCACTGACATTTTCTAGTGTCATAACAGTGGCCATTATTTTATTCTCGACCGCAAATCCTGTCCCAAATATGTGGTGACCATGCTTGCTTCTGCTGTATACGATTTTGTAGTTATTCTCTCTGTGAATATCTTGTCCAGGCCATCTTATGTCCTGCAGGGTCGTAAAATCCATCTTGTACTCTGTTAGTTCTTCATCAAGTATCTTTGTCTGTCCTGCAGCGTACAGTGTTTTTACGTTCCATGTACCTATTCGTAGTCCTTTGTTCATAAGCTTGGGTCGTTTTCTGTTATATCCATTCCAATCCGAGGCTGGGTGTGAATGTATAGAAACCCGTCAGTTTTTTACAGTGTTGGATGGTTACCCCAACGATTAACCCTCTCACTTTATCCGGCCTTGGGACTGGCTGGAAGGCTAATTTTCTTGAAGGCGTGGTTCTATGTACTCTCTAGTGTGCGAAATTACAGAAACATCCGAACATGTCTTCTGGGTGTTTCACAGGCAATTTATTAGCTGCTCATTAGAGGCGCTCGTCGAAGTTACACCCAAGACCTTCACCATCTCAATACTGAGATGCAGACGAGAAAAATATTCTTTTGACAGGCAGTTTATTAGCTGCTCATTAGAGGCGCTCGTCGAAGTTACACCCAAGACCTTCACCATCTCTGATACTGGGATGCAGACGAGAAAAGTAGGAGGTAATTTTTCGCCTGATTGGAAACAGCAAGAACAAGCCGTTTGAACGTACCTGATGTCGCTCGCTGACAAGAGACTACATGTGTAATTTTAAAATGGATAAAAACAGTCTTGACCGCAATGAAATATTTATTTGCAATGGTAACCGGATTCAGCTGCAGTTGACGTCTGCAAAGCAACAACACCTGCTCCGTTCACCGCCACCGCCTATCATCAAGAAATAAATGATCTGAGGACGGTCACATTCTTTCCGAAACTGGTTACCATTATAAATAAATATTTTACTGCGGTCAAGACTGTTTTTAATCCATTTTAAAGTATTTTATCTAGATGGCTGGTTTTCTCCAGGAGAAAGGATCTCAGGAATTACTGCAGAATTATTGGGAGAGAATTCTTTAGAGACCATTATTAACAATTAGTTTGTTTGTTGATTTCTCTATGGCTTCCGTAATAGCCATCAGTGCCTCGGGGCTCAGGTGAACGTCCCCTGTATAACACAACACTGCGGGTATTACTGGGCTTTGCACGTCCTGCGGCGAACGTGTCCAATAAGCGTGCTACTGGAAGGCGGTGCGTTCTGAGGCGGTCACTGAACTGGTGAAACACCAACCGTGACTCATCTGACCAGGGGATTCGATTCCATTGTTCCGTGGCGGACTCCATGCCCTCTCCGTCCTTAACCGACATATGAAAGCTCACGTTACGGAGCCACAGCTGCTACTGCTCGTGAAAAAATAGCCATTCCCACTACTGTAATCATCTTCAATCACACCAGAGATTCTCCAAATTCTGTTAACACAGCCGCCAAGCTTACGACGTCCACATTCTCTTTCGGTAGCGCTTTTTCGAAAGACACATCATGCAAGGCGAAACCAAGAAAAGAAATTTTAAGTATTCATTTTGCTACGCATGCAAGACCGTCCATGCCCGGGAGCAAGGGGGGCTCGCAGTCTCCCCCCCACCCCCCACCCCACCCCCCACCCCCACCCCCACCCCTACCTCCCGCCAAAGCTCTCAGGCAACGGGAAAGGTATAGTGCAGTCAAGTGTTTTTCTTTCAAGAAAATGATTGTAAAGTCGTTATTACGTAGGTTTTTAACTGAGTAGCAACTGGGACGTTTTGGTGAACACTTACAAGTCGCCGTTCGTCTTCCAAAATAATATCTCCAGGTTTAGCTGCCCCACCCCCTCCTACAAACTATCGTATAGGCGCTCTTGACCTCATTACAACAGAAGTAGTAAAGGGACACTCATATGCGAAAAGTAGAAAAGAAACACCGTCTATAAAAATAAGTTAAAAGCAGATAGATTCAGTATTTGGGCCGTGGCAGCGATGAGTGAGCAGGAAAATACAAGACAATGCAAGAGTGAGAGACGGAGGAGCGTAGGGAAAAACATAAGCAGCGAAAATACTACAGGAAAAGATATTATGGCTCGACTTACTGGAAAACGAAAATAGGAAGCATAATTCGAAGAACATATTAGCATTTCTTCAGCATATGACAGAGAGAAATTATGAATTTTTCAGACATTATGAATGTGACAAAATAAAGCTGAAGTCTGCTCATGACACTGAAATTCTGTAAGGGAGGACTTGGAAGATCTTTTCAGCGGAAAAAGGTCGTAAGATGAACATTAAAAATAAGGCAAATGTAAAGAAGTACAGCCGAATTAACTCGTGTGATGCTGAGGGCATCCGATCAGGAAATGAAGCACTTGGAGCCGTACATAGGTTTTGGTATTTTGCAGCAAAATAAATGACGAAGGCCTAAGTGAAGGGAAATAAAAGCAATAGCGAGAAATGCTACTCTGTAAAAAAGAAACATAGCGCTACTATAAATGTTTCATTCGTTTTCAGAGTTCTAAATTTTCGAAACTATTACATGTACAGACACGACTGATGCACCGAGTTTGCATTTGTACCCACCAGTTGGTGTTACGAGTGGGGTGGCTTGACAAAATGTCAATAAAGCAAAAAAAAGTGTACATGTTAACATCGAATATAAATTTATTAGGAAGACGTTAGTGACAGTATGCGTCTGGAGCGTGGCCTTGTACGGATGTAAAACAAGGGCAATAAGACGTAGAGTGCAGACAAGGAGAGAATAACAACTTTAGAAATTTATTTTTGCAGATTAATGTTGAAAATCAGATGTGTGGGTGGGGATAATTGATGATGAGGTAACAAATCGAATTGTGATGAAATGAAATTTATAGCCTAAATTGACTAAAAGAAGGGTCGGTTGATATGAGGCATGACGAGGTAACAAGAGCCAGTAATTTTGTACTTTAGGAAAGTATAATTGTAAAGGGTGTCCAATTCTTGTCTGTAGTGAACAAGTTCAAGTCGATGTAGATGTATTTGTGCTGAAATAAAGAAGCTTTTGGCGTAGAGAACTGCACTACGCCAGTGTTCTAACTGAAGACAAAACTAGAACAACAACAACAACAACAACAGTAACATATTAGTATCCTTGCTTGCTTTCTTTGGTTACATTCGAGTAGGGTGTCAGTTACGTTGGTCTGGTAACCAATGATTACAGCTACAGTTTTGATGAAATATAGTTCTTGATGAAAATCAGTTGAGGATATTTATACTTGTGAAAGATGCTCACGAAGATCTGTAAGAGCAGAGCGATAACGAACAGTACAAAGATACGAACTGTTGAAACACTCGTGTTTTCCGTCTTCCTTTACGGTTGCGGAGTATGGGCTCTTAACGCCAGAGACAAGCAGCGTACTGACTACAGCGTACTTCGGTGCTGGAGCAGGGTGCTCCAGTGGACCGGAAGAAGAACTAATGTAGTCGTTATTGACCACATCAATGTCTCCAGGAGTCTTTCTTCTCCAGTCTTGGGCCATATTATGAGAAGAGATAGAGAAAATATAGAGAAAATAATCATGGAAGGAAAGATGGAGAGCATAAGACTGTGGGGATGAGCAGAGAACAGGTGGCTAGACCAAATCAAGAAGATCTCTGGTGTGTCATTTCAGCAGGTTGTAAGAGAAGCTCATAACCGTCCGGGATGAAGACGCGTTTTTCGTGGGTTCACGACACTCCGCAAAGCAATAAGCACAAGAAGTTGTGACGATGACACTGGTAGTGAACGCTGTACGTTAAAGTGAAATGAAGCATGTTCAGGGGCAAACCTAATGCTCTTAAGTACAGGTGTGGACAAAAATTGGGGAACACCGGTATAAATGCATGGTTGAACAGAAATGCAAATACTAGCCAAGTCTGCAGGTTGCGCTGCTGTATTTGACCACGAACGGCACCTGTATAATGCGCTCAGTACGCTGCAGGTGATGTCGTTAGAACAGTTTTCTCTGTAGTCGTAAGAGCATTGTGTCGGAGCTCAGTGAATTAGAAAGTGGGCAAATTGTCGCTGCTTGTGTGGTAGGCACTTCTTTAACCAAGGTAGCCAAAGTGTTTGGTGTCTCAAGAGGCATCTCGTCAAAGATTTATACCGCACACAGCGAATGCAGAAAATCAAATCGGCTAAGACACGGTGCGGATGGAAGTGTTGATACTTCTAAATATATATTTTTACTAAAATTGAAGTAACTGAGAAGGTAAAACTTCTACGTTTCTACTTAAATTGCTTAATGCAACTCAACCTTCTAAAACTGCTGAATGAAACTAAACATACTGTCACTTTGCTTATCTTTATCGTTTGAACACTGACCTACAGAATTTTCTCTGACAAATACAACTCAAACTTATTCTATTCATTTATTGCCCACAATATAACATGCTCAATGGGGGACAGATCCGGAGATCTTGCTGTCCAGGGTTGGGTGGCACGGGATACATGCGGACGTGCATTGTCCTGTTGGAACAGCAAGTTCCCTTGCCGGTCTAGGAATGGTAGAACGATGGGTTCGATGACGGTTTGGTTGTACCGTGCACTATTCAGTGTCCCCTCGACGATCACCAGTGGTGTACGGCCAGTGTAGGAGATCGCTCCCCACACCATGATGCCGGGTGTTGGCCCTGTGTGCCTCGGTCGTATGCAGTCCTGATTGTGGCGCTCACCTGCACGGCGCCAAACACGCATACGACCATCATTGGCACCAAGGCAGAAGCGACTCTCATCGCTGAAGACGACACGTCTCCATTCGTCCCTCCATTAACGCCTGTCGCGACACCACTGGAGGCGGGCTGCACGATGTTGGGGCGTGAGCGGAAGACGGCCTAACGGTGTGCGGGATCGTAGCCCAGCTTCATGGAGACGGGTGCGAATGGTCCTCGCCGATACCCCAGGAGCAACAGTGTCCCTAATTTGCTGGGAAGTGGCGGTACGGTCCCCTACGGCACTGCGTAGGATCCTACGGTCTTGGCGTGTATCCGTGCGTCGCTGCGGTCCGGTCCCAGGTCGACGGGCACGTGCACCTTCCGCCGACCACTGGCGACAACATCGATGTACTGTGGAGACCTCACGCCCCACGTGTTGAGCAATTCGGCGGTACGTCCATCCGGCCTCCCGCATGCCCACTATACGCCCTCGCTCAAAGTCCGTCAACTGCACATACGGTTCACGTCCACGCTGTCACGGCATGCTACCAGTGTTAAAGACTGCGATGGAGCTCCGTATGCCACGGCAAACTGGCTGACACTGACGGCGGCGGTGCACAAATGCTGCGCAGCTAGCGCCATTCGACGGCCAACACCGCGGTTCCTGGTGTGTCCGCTGTGCCGTGCGTGTGATCATTGCTTGTACAGCCCTCTCGCAGTGTCCGGAGCAAGTATGGTGGGTCTGACACACCGGTGTCAATGTGTTCTTTTTTCCATTTCCAGGAGTGTAGTTGTCTCGTCTACCCAGACCACCACAGTCACCAGGTCTAAATATTATTGAGACTCGGTGGTCTCCCTTAGAGAGAACTCTGCTGGCGTACCCCTTCGCCAGCATATCGGTCGGCACTAGGAAACATTGTGTATCTGGCGCGGAACTAAGGGCGCCTATGACAACACAAGACCGAGACAAGCGCCCAGGCTACGCTCTGATAACGTCCCCTGGGCAGCGTGCATATAGGCCGCCGCCGCCGTCTCAATCTCAATACCTCAGTGTCCGTCCCCGGTAGCTGAGTGGAGCCGGCACGGTGGCTCAGCGTGTTCGGTCAGAGAGCTGGTTGGCCTCTGTAATAAAAAACTGAGTGGAAGGATCAACAAACGAACTTGACAGGATATCATGTGACGTCCGCAACGACTAAACACATCGATCAAAAACGAACCAAATGCAAAAAAAAAGTGGTCAGCGCGACAGCATGTCAATTCTGAGGGCCCGGGTTCGATTAACGGCTGGGTCAGAGAATTTCTCTGCTCAGGGACTGGGTGTTGTGTTGTCCTAATCATCATCATTTTATCCCCATCGACGCGCAACTCGCCGAAGTGGCGTCATATCGAAAGACTTGCACCCGGCGAACGGTCTACCCGACGGGAGGCCCCAGTCACAAGACATTTACATTTTTAGTACCTCAGTACGTCGCACTGTGACTCAGTTCGCGTTGCACCTTAATATGTTGCACTGTGCTCTAGTCTTCCACAGTCATAATCGTCGCGTCGCACCTTATCTAGCTGTGAGGGAACGTTAGTCATTGGATGTCGTTGTGATATAGACAGTGGCAAGATTCAAGAATTAGTACATGTTATTTCATCGCTGTTAACCACTGAACGTCAGACTGGACATCATTGATCTTAAGTACTCAACTTGTTCCTGTAATGAAGCGTATTTTAACAACGTGTGCATTTTGTGTTGTAGTGAGAGGAAACTGGCCACCCACCTATCACACCACCCTCTCCTCATCCAGCCATGAACCACCTAACATTACAAGAGGGCACAGCCACAGCAAGAAGAGTGCGTGATCGCTATGCATCTCCATAATCGTTACCTGAAGTTGCCACTGTTTTGTAGGAAGAATGGTATAACATTGCCTTGAAAACCATGCGAAATATGTATGCTGAGATTGTAAGTAGGCTGTTTAGGGTTTTATGTTGGTAACGCCACGTAGTGCTCTGTATGAAAATCGCTGACTACGCTGTGGGCAGTCTGTGGCAGGTTGGACTCATTGTTGGAATATTCGCTTGCGTGGTGTTGGGCAATTGGATGCGAACAGTGCGCAGCGTTGGGCAGTTGGAGGTGAGCCGCCAGCATTTGTGGATGTGGAGAGAGAGATGCCAAAGTTTTGGGAGGTTACTACAAGCGGACGATCTGGACGTGTGTCCGCCAGAAAAAGGAAATTCGTTAAGATGGATGTCATGAATTGATAGATATACGTACATTGCTTGTTCTCTATCAAAATCTTTCATTTGCTAACTATGCCTATCAGTAGTTAGAATCTTTTATTTAGCTGGCAGTATTGGCGCTCGCTGTATTATAGTAGTTCGATTAACGAAGATTTTTGTGAGGTAAGTGATTCATGAAAAGTATAGGTTATTGGTAGACAGGGCTATTCTTTTGTAGGGATTATTGAAAGTCAGATTGCGTTTCGCTAAAAAAATTGTGTGTCAGTTTAGTAATGATCAGAATAAGTAAAGAGAGAAATGTCTGACAACGTTCAATTTTTCTCAGCTGTTTGAAAATCAAATAACGTAAGAGTTTTTCCAGCACTGTCTTTCACAGTTTTTCAAAGGGGATGTTTCATAAGGTGACTGTGATAGCGATATGCGCACATGCAGATGCCGATAGTATCGCGTACACAATGTATAAAAGAGCAATGCATTGGGCGGAGCTGTCATTTGTACTCAGGTGATTCACGTGGAAAGGTTTCAACGTTAGTGTGGCCCCACGACGTGAATTAACAACCTCTGAACGCGGAATGGTAGATGGAGCTAGACAAACGGGACACTGCATTTCAGAAATCGCTAGAGAATTCAGTATTCCGAATACACATGACAAGAGTGTGTCGAGGATAACAAACTTCAGGCACTACCTCTCACCGCGGACAACGCAGTGGCCGATGGTTTCCACTTAACGATCGAGAGCAGCGGCATTTGCATAGAGTTGTCAGTGCTAACAGACAAGCAACACTTCGCGAAATAACTGCATAAGTCAATGTGGGACGTACGACGGACGTATCCGTTAGGACAGTTCGCTGAAGTCTGGAGTTATTGGGCTACGGCAGCAGATGACTGACGCGACTGTCTTTGCTGACAGCACATCGCCTGCAACACCTTTCCTGGGCTCGTGACCATTTCTGTTGCACCCTAGACGACTGTAAACCCGTGGTCTGGTCAGATGAGTCCATATTTCAGTTAGTAAGAGCTGATGGTAGGGTCAGAGTGTGGTGCAAACCCTCGAAGCCATGGACCCAAGTTGTCAACAAGGCACTCTGCAAACTAGTGCTGACGCCATAATGATGTGGGCTGTATTAAAATTATTAATACTGTATAGTCAAATTATTAATATGTGGGCTATGATTACAAGGAGTGGACTGGGTCCTCTGGTACAACTCAATCGATAATGATAATGTCGTGTGGCCAGGGCCTCCCGTCGGGTAGACCGTTCGCCTGGTGCAAGTCTTTCGATTTGACGCCACTTCAGCGACTTGCGTGTCGATGGGATGAAATGATATTGATTAGGACAACACAACACCCACTCCCTGAGCGGAGAAAATCTCCGACCCAGCCGGGAATCGAACCCGGGTCCTTAGGATTGACACCCTATCGCGCTGACCACTCAGCTACCGGGGGCGGACAACTGAACCGATCATTGGCTGGAAATGGTTGTGTTCGGATACATGAACACCATTTGCAGCCATTCATGGACTTCATGTTCGCAAACAACGATGGATTTTTTACGGATGACAATAATCATGGACGGTTGTAAAGACTGCACGGCTCAATATTTCTCCAGGGGACTTCCAACGACTTGTTGAGTCCACGCCAAGCCGAGTTGCTGCACTTTGCTGGGAAAAAGGAGGTCCGACCCGACATTAGGAGGTAACCCATGGCTTTTGTCATGTCAGTGTATTTATCGATTCCGAGACGAAGGAAAGCCGTTTGGATCCCAACGGTTTTGCTACACCGTTTAGGGCATTGTAAAGTGTTGTGTTTGAGGTGCTTCGATACAGCTGCACCTTTTAGAGCTTCAGTGGCCACATATGCGTACTCCGAAAAGCAAAGCCAATTCAGCGGAGCAGCCGAAGACAGAAGAGGAAGCAAACGTAGGAAGAGACCAGCCACGGCCAGTGGGAGACGGGTGACGCAGCGAAACCGCGAGCCGCTTGTAAACAAGATAAGCCGGCCAGTTACGGGGATCGTAATCACTGCGAATACACTTCTCGGCAGCGAGTTGCTCCTCTGCTATCAGTGAATGGCTCACAACGTCCGCTGCCCGCCCCTCCACACGTCGTCCGTTGCGACACACGACGCCAGTCATTCAGCTGCCTGCTGAGGTTGGCGGCGAAGATAAGCGGCGTACGCGGAAGCTGACTTGCGACCGTCGCTACAGCCAAACAGTCGTGACGCGTCTTCCCAGAAGTCGCCGCCGCGGCGGGCTGGGAACACCTCGGTCAGTTCTTCTCCGTCAGCGTCGATCAGTTTACGAGGGCAAAACATTTCTGCTGTGATAGCGATGCTACAACTAGAGCCATGCAGAAGACAATTTCTGCGTGCTAGTCCCTTCGCTTCATATTTACACTGCCAGAAGAAAAAGCAGCACCTTGAAGGACATCATTTTTTTGACAAGCGAGGTGACGGGTAGTTCTTTATTGTAGGAGTACGTGATAACAGTTTCAGACCAACTGAAACACACACAAGGGTGCCCAAACAGTCGCAGCAATATACAGTGTACTCCCCTCTGGCAACAATACAGGGGTATATTCTCACAAGCAAATGATGATACCAAGCGAGGTGGCGAAGTGGTTAGCACACTGGACTCGCAATCGGGAGGACGACGGTTCAATCCTGCGTCCGGCCATCCTGGTTTAGGTTTTCCGTGATTTGCCTAAATCGCTTCAGGCAAATTCCGGGATGGCTCATTTGAAAGGGCACGGCCGACTTCCTTCCCCTCCTTGCCTAATCCGATGACACCGATGACCTAGCTGTTTGGTCTCTTCCCCCAAACAACCCAACCCAACCCAACCCAAATGATCATAAAAGTGTGAATGGCATCCTGTGATAGGCTCTCCCAAAGCTGCACTTCGGCAATGGTTCTTGCCGGCCCTGAAGGACGAGAAAGTTCCCTCTTTATCAAGTTCAAAATGGCTCTGAGCACTATGCAACTTAACATCTGAGGTCATAAGTCCCATAGAACTTGGAACTACTTAAACCTAGCTAACCTAAGGGCATCACACACATCCATGACCGAGGCAGGATTCGAACCTGCGACAGTAAGTCGCAGAGTTCCGGACTGAAGAGCCTAGAATCGCTCTGCTACAGCGGCCGGCGCTTCATCAAGTCCCATACGTGTTCAATTGGCAAGAGTCCTTGTGATCTAGCTGGTTAGGGCAGCTGGTGTACACCACGCAGAGCAAGTTGAGTCGCAACAGCTGTACTTGGACGTGCATTGTCCTGCTGAAATAGCACATTACCTTCGGGTAGGAGAAATGGCAGTAGCATGGGGTAAGAGCCTGTGCAATATAGCGGGCACTTGTTACTTTATCATGCAGAATGACAAAACGTGACCGCGAGTTGTGCGTGATGGCTCCCTACACCTGGGATGGCGCCTTTGAATCGTAGGCCAATGCACTCTGAACAGGCGGCTCACCAGATCCACGCCGTACACGTGTACGTCCACCACTCGTATACAGGCAGAACCTATCCCATCACTGAAGACAACAGAACTCCATTCCACTATCCAGTCAACTCTTTAAGAACAGAAGACTAGCCATGCTTGGCGGTGTCTTGGTATCGATGGTAGCCCGGCCAGAGACACACGTGATGTTACCCTGCTGCAGTCAGACGGCTCCCAATGGTCACTGATGACACAGCAGGTGCATGTGCCCAGATTTCGTCCCTGGATGACGTTCATTTGGCCTCCGCTTTCCGTACAATATGTGGACCTCCAGAACTTGTTCTACAGGTGTGAGAATGTCCCAAAGGCCACTGCAGGAAGCAGCGACACGTCACCGATACAATGTGACCAACAAGTGCAGTAATCTGTCGATACGTCCATGCAGCTTCCCGCAGCCCCACAATGCGATCCCGTTCAAATGACAGAAGCTGTTCAACAGGAGTACGTACTGTCATTGGAGCATGGTTGCACCTAAGAGTGAATGTTGCAGACATTGTTCATTCCTAAACTCAGCACAGTTAATGCCAGTGGCTGAGCGGTTCTAGGCGCTGCAGTCTGGAACCGCGCGACTGCTACGGTGGCAGGTTCGAATCCTGCCTCGGGCATGGATGTGTGTGATGTCCTTAGGTTAGTTAGGTTTAAGTAGTTCTAAGTTCTAGGGGACTGATGGCCTCAAAAGTTAAGTCCCATAGTGCTCAGAGCCATTTCAACCATTGGAACAGTTAATGCCTGTAGAGTCAAAACAATGGACTGCACAGACAGGCCTCCTAAGCCCCATCTGATCGCCAATGACCGTGACAAATGAATCACTAACCCCACAGCCTCGTACGACTGAACAAAGTGCTTGAGGCTGGTGCATTTTTTCTGGTAGTGCGTTTATTTAGCGTACAGGATTACACGTTAAATACGGTCAGAATTACAAGAAAGAAAAAGAAGACATAAATACAAATGACACATAAAAGTAACATCCACTTGTTTAATGCTAATGTGCAGTCTCCTTATCCAGTCAAGTCTTGATGGCGTAACCATGAAAAAGTCGTTTGAATCACCCAGACAGGCTCTCAACTTACGCTCCTCGACAATGTGCTGGATGTCTTGGTTGGGTGCTCCATAATCACAGCTTGGGTTGCACTGCTTACCACATTTGTGCAGATTGTAAACACAGACGTTGTGTCCTGTTCGGATGCAGTTTATATTCTTGCACTCATACCGTGAGAATTCAATCAATAAGATGATACCCTTCAAATGGAGCATCCGTACTTCCGGTTTCACGCCATTAGCTGTCAGTAGCAAAGCTTTCATCAGTAACCTCTTGGGCCAGTTGCAGGGCTGGATTTCTAGAACGAAGTCGGTTTGTTCACAACCCAGGAATATCTTCATGGATGGGAAGGTGAAGATTATTCATTAATTTGGAATATTCTTTCGTCAAGACTCCTTGTCTTCTTAACAGAGGAGGGGCTATGTGGCTGATTGTTGGAAGCCAGTGTAGTAGACTAATTCTTATCCACTCAGAGACGATTCTCGTGGTTTTGTTGAGCTGAGTGTCGTATTTACGTGAGGGCTGTTCAAGCGCAACGGAACATAATATTCAACCGTAGAGAACAAAAGAAGTGAGCACAGGTGAGCACAGAAGTTGGAAACGTATGTGCAGATGCTCCCCAATTAGCTATGCAGAGTTTGTGGATGAGGTTGTTTCGCGTGTTTGTTTTCCAAGAAGGTATTTCGAGATGCTTCCTGAAAGATAGTGCCCCGTCATGAACCATTCCAAGACTCGTGATAGGACACTGTGAAAGGTTCACTTTGCACGATACAGAAACATTTTTATCAATTTCACTGTATTACAGAAGAATCTGTAAGTAGGCTGTTTATGTTTTCTTATTGGCAACGTTATGTAGCGCTCTGCAGGAAAATCACTGGCTGTGCTGTGTGCAGTCTGTGGCTAGTTTGCATTGTTGTCTGCCATTATAGTGTTGGGCAGCGGCAGCTGGACGTGAACAGCGCGTAGCGTTGCGCAGTTGGAGGTGAGCCGCCAGCAGTGGTGGATGTGGGGAGAGAGATGGCGGAGTTATGAAATTTGTTAGACTGGATGTCAAGAACTGCTACACATATTATGACTTTTGAACACTAGTAAGGTAAATACATTGTTCTCTATCAAAATCTTTCATTTGCTAACTATGCCTATTAGTAGTTAGTGCCTTCAGTAGTTTGAATCTTTTATTTAGCTGGCAGTAGTGGCGCTCGCTGTATTGCAGTAGTTCGAGTAACGAAGAGTTTTGGTGAGGTAAGTGATTTGTGAAAGGTATGGGTTAATGTTAGTCAGGGCCATTCTTTTATAGGGATTTTTGAAAGTCAGATTGCGTTGTGCTAAAAATATTGTGTGTCAGTTTAAGGACAGTCTTGAATAATTGTCCTAAGGGGACTTTTCATATGTCGACCATTAACCGAGGATACCTCACTGGAATCTTCTGATTTTTTCTTGTAGTTTGTGTAATTAGTGTAGATTTTGTTTATTGCTAGCGCGTAATTGTAGAGAGAATCTCCTTTGTAGTTGCAGTCTTTCATTGTTGTACAGTAAAACAGGTGTGGCACACATGTAAATTTGCACCAAGTATTTCGCAGCTTGCAATTAACTAGATATTATTTTCAGCGCTATGTTAATGTGTTCTCTTATTTTCTATGTTATCGTGTGAAATATTGTGACAATAATGGCGTGTGAAAAACGTAACACTAGGCTCCAAAGTAAACAGAGAAATAATAGTGACGACGAGCGTAGCTTACCAGCACCGCTGTGTAATGAATTAACAGACATTCAAAGTAGTAATCTGGTAACTGTGCATAGGGAAATGGAGCGGGCGTCAAATAATGGTGTAGACAGTGAAACAGGTAGTGAACAGGGAAGCATTATCGATCGATCGGTCGGCAACAGCTCGCCTCAGGAATCGGGAATGACAGAAATATTGCAAATACTGTAGACTCAGGTTTTGGGTTCTCACCGTTTTCTCAAATGAGTCAAGACACATTTTCCGCAAATGTAACAAATCGAACGATTGCCCCACATTTCCGTTACGTAAGATTAAATTACAAGGTGCAATCTTTGGAAAAAGTGTAGATGTACGCCAACAAACCAACTTAGAATTCTTTTGTCAAAGCCACAGCTTCTCTATGAACTTTCTCATTGTTCCATTATTGTCGACGGAAATTATATTGGGAGTAGACTTTAAGAATGAATACAAACCAATCTTAAACTTTCACGATGCTGAAACAACTTTAGAGAAAGAAGGTAAGTCAATAGCTTTGAAATTTGAAGATTGGCTCTCAAACCATGACGAGGAAATTAATCGGCTTTACCTTCTGTTAGACAACAGTTCGGAATTTTCTACGGAACTAGACACTAACAATCACTCTGCAAGTACTGACAGGGATGATTTCGACGACATATTTGATACTAATGAGTTAATTCAGAATAAATTCGAACAATTGAGAATTGAAATGACACTGATAGGCAAGACGTTTTTGAGATTTTACGAGCACATTCCACAGTTTTTACTCACAAAACAGGAACAATCGGGGGATTTCAATTCCAATTTCGTGTTCATGAGCATACTAAATTTTGTGTTAGACCATACGTAATTCCAGCACATTATAGGGACCGTGTTAGAACAGAAATACAATCTATGCTTAATGAGGGCATTATTGAGCCTGCAGTAGGCTCATACAACAATCCATTACATGTTGTTGAGAAGAAAAATGGATCGATCAGACTTGTCTTAGATTCGAGACAAATCAATGCTATCATCATTCCTGAAACAGACAGGCCGCAAACGATGGAAGAACTTCTTCAAAATTTTAATGGCGTAAAAGTGTTGTCTTCTATTGATCTCATATCCAGCTTTTTATCAGATCGAACTTCATCCAGAATGTAGAAAATACACAGCTTTCCTTTGTTTCGGCGTTTGTTATCAGTTTCGGAAACTTCCTTTTGGTTTGAACATTTCTTCGGCAGCATTCATTCGCGGGCTAAATTCCATATTACCTGAGTTCTTAAAACGTCACATCACCTTATATGTGGACGATATTCTGATAGCAGAAGCCTCATGGGAACAACACAATCGCATCCTCAACAGCGTGTTACATATTTTTGCAGAATCTGGAATTACAGTTAACTTGGAAAAGTCTGAATTCGGTAGGTCAAAGGTGAGGTTTTGGGGACAAGTTATTTCTTCTGAAGGCATTCAGCCGGATCCTGAAAAGTTAGAAGCAATCAGAGCCATTCCAGTTCCATCCACAAAAAAACAAGTCCGCAGTTTTCTAGGTCTCGTAAATTTTTACCGTCGTTTTCCGAATATGCAAATTCTAGTTACACCAAAACTTTGTTCTCTCACTGGAAAAAATACTATTTGGAACTGGGACGAACAAGCACAGTTGGAATTCAATACTTTGAAAGAATCGCTACTTAACGCGCCAATACTAGCTCATCCAGAGCTGTCACACGGATTCTTCTAAAGTCGGTCTTGGTGCCCATTTATTTCAAGAAGCCACAGAAAATGGCACTACTGTTCAGAAAACCATTGCTTTTGCTAGCCGAGTGCTAAAAAATCTGAAAAAAATTATTCTGTTACTGAATTAGAAGCTTTAGCTATCGTTTGGGCATTTAACAAATTCCGTTTCTTTCTTTCTGGTAAGCACATAAAAGTATACAGTGATCATCGTGCATTACAATTTTTTATGTCTTCAAAATGAAATCATGACAGGTTAAAACGTTGGGCATTGTTTCTGCAAGAATTCCGCTTCACAATAGTCTACATTCCCGGCAAGGAGAACATTGTTGCGGACGCACTGTCACGCGCACCGGCTGGGCTTGAGAAAAGTAACACAGAAGGCAACCTCGAGAAAAATTTCAGTATTCTTTACATTCAGAAAGTCGCCTTTGAAAACTTCATCACCACATCTTTAAAGGACATTGCTCATGAACAAGATAAAGATCCGATTTGGAAAGACATCAAGAGCAAATGGCATGAAAAGACACACACACAGATTCGGCATTATTACCTGGTTAGAAACAACATACTCTTCAAACGCTGCACTGTTGATGACAAGCTATGGGTACTTTACATTCCAGTCGATTTTGTTAATAAGCTCATTTGGTACATTCATTTCAGCTACGCACATTTTGGTCCACGAAAATGTTATCATATTCTTCGAACGACTTGTTATTTTAACAATATGGAAAAGAGAATTCGAAGAGTCTTGTCTATTTGTAAACTTTGTCAAAAGGCGAAACCATCTACTGTCTCACATCGTGCTCCGTTGTTTCCTATTATTCCTTCTAAATTAAAAGAATTTGCTGCTGTTGATGTCTTGGGACCGCTTGTCAGAACATCTAATGGATTTTAGTACATTCTAGTCGCTGTTGAACTTATTTCAAAATTTGTTTCTTTCACTCTGTTACGTAAAGCCACTGGACGGTCTGTATCCAACGCCTTTGTTAAAAATTTCTTACGTGAAGTTGGACACGTTAGTAAAGTCATTTCAGATAACGGACCGCAATTCAGATCTGCTGTTTGGTCATGCATGCTTCGGAATCATAAAATCAAATCTGTTTTTATTTCATTGTACTCACCACATTGTAACCCGTCTGAATGTATTATGAAAGAAATCAATAAGCTTTGCAGACTTTATTGTCACAGAAAGCATCAGCATTGGGACAGATATTTACACTTATTTCAAAACGTGCTGAATGAAATGCCTCACGACACCACTGCTTTACCACCTACTCTTGTACTAAAGAATGAAGAACCACCGAACAGAATCAGAGAGCTTGTACCTTTCCCGAATACACGTAAACTTCGACACAAAGACATAATTGATTTGGCTATTATAAATATAAAATCTGCAGCAGACAAAAGGAGAAAACTACACGGTAAAGCAAATGCAAAGAAATTATATATTGGTCAGAAAGTTCTCATTAAAGCTCATTCATTGTCACATAAGAAGAAACACTTGAGTCACAAATTCTTTCTAGTTTACAATGGACCTTACAGAATCCGACGTATACCACATGATAATTGCGTTGAAGTTGAAACTCTGCATACTAGGAAGAATAAAGGTTTACACCACATTTCACATGTAAAACCGTTTATTGAAAGATAATTTGCTTTTTAACTTTGTCTTTGCCATAAAACTTTTCACTTCACCTTTCTAGTATGCTTTGTCAGACTTAAGAAACTGTTAACATGCAACAATGTTTGAAGTTAAATATCCAGTCTAGAACCTAGGGAACATTTTTAAACAGAAATTACGAATGCATTGTTATAGTGAACAGACGACACAGTGTTGTATTTGTACATTCTTGCTTGTTAGTTGCACGATTACGTAACGACTATCAGGCTTACATACTTAGGACATATACTGGTACTGCTAACGAGATTTTAATGCAACATTTTGGTTTACTTGAAAATACATTCCGGATTTAAAGTACTTTCAGTGAGATACCAGATGACATAGTGGTTAGTTTATGTGACAGCTACACGATTGTATCACGACGCTACTAATGAGTGACAATTTACAATGTTGCTTTTGCAGTGTTTCTGTTTTATATCTGCACAGTTTTCTGTTTTATTCTGGAAAGTAAAACATGTTTTAGTAGTAACTTTTGTGGTATAGCTACAATGAGACAGCCTTTTCCGTAGCACAACAATACGTTACATTATAGTACTTTCTTGATCACGGTAAGGTACGTAATAACTACGATATCTATACGCAAAGCATTTCACTTTCGTTTATGATGACGTAAGTACATTGACTTCAGCAGAACTTTGCTTACAGAGGACAATAACTACGACACTTCCACAGAATTATCTTACAGCAAAACGCACATTTAGCGCTACAGTACACGTATTTGAGTGATTAATTTTGCACTTAAAACATTTATTTTTTTAAGATATTTGAAGTACAATGATACAAGGGTTTTCTGTGGTACATTTCATTCCATTGCTGTAATCTGTAACACCTGAGGGTATAATTACATTAATCCTCAGAGGTTACACGCCTACTTTGTGTACCATGTGTTTGGCAAGCACAAGGAGCCCTAGCTAATATGGTATTTGCTTATACAACTTTAGACATCGGTACCATATTTCTCTAACACACAAATTACACAGCTATCTGATCATTTAACTGAGAGATAAACTTTTTTTTACTACATCAGTGACACATGTTTACGCAATTACACAGTTGGGTAACTTCACATTTATGAAATTGTATTTTGTATGTACTTTGTGAACTCTTCATATTCTTTTCGGAACCATTGTGATACTAGGAGAGCTTTGAATGATGTATTGGTATGGGATCATGATTTTTAAAGTACGTTTGAAGTAGATGACACTATTGAAATGAGCAGAGAATTTTTTTAGGTTTTGAAATTATTGGAGGAAGCTATGACGATTTTGAGAATTGACTGAGATGTTATGATATTATTACGACAACGGTGTTTATTATGCTGTTGAGGTATGTTTATGATCAATAAGATGATGCTACTATATATGAGGAATTTGATTATGCTACGTATTTCTTATGATGAAATATTGAAGAAGTGTCGACGAATATGTATATGTGTAATAAGGTAAGGAATAATGAGTAGTGGTTAGGGACTCTGACTTGTGAAAAAGGATGTTGGAAACCAAGAATCGTACTTTAAGAGTTATGAAATGTATGTAAATGCGTGAATGTATTACAATGCCAGCGAAAATTTTTTGGACACTGTTATATTTACAGGATTTTGTTTCTACAGATTTGTAATGCAAATTCTAGACCTGTGAAGTTTTTTGTATGAGACTGTCACTGTATTGCAAACTGGTGTCATAAATATTTTGGTAAGAAAGCCAAGTGACCTTGACGTAATGCGTCTTGAGCGGCCAGCTGTGTCAGACGCCTGGAGAAAAAGCCATTAGTGTGAGCCTTTTCAGAGGCACAGGTGGAGAAAAAAAAAGAGGCCATTATCCTTGCTATTGACATTCCTTTGTAGAAAGCATCGCAAATACGACACGTTCAAACTTGAAAACATATGATTATACTGTGGAGCTCTTAATTTATGATATTTACTAAAATGTCTAATGAAACGATGAGAAACATTTCACGGGTATTGTCTTGCTAGTTGAGAGAAATGCCATATGGCTTGCTTTATGTATTTATTTACTCATTTTGTTTAATATCTAGATTCTAGCTGCACTGCAGCATTGATTAAAATAAAATTTAATAGATGTACCAATATAAATATTTTATGCCTACAGATCCAGTAAATAATTTTATGATCTATTCAAAAAAAACGAAGGAGCATAAAAAGACATTTCCCTTCACAGGAATTGCATACGGAAGTTTCTTTTCAACTACTTGGTAATTTTTTTGGTAGAATAACTTCTTGTGGTGCACCACTTTAATTACATACACATTAAGATGTGAATATACATTTCCATTGTCTGCATTTTTGTCTTTAATGTAATATTTTTTCTGCTTGAGCTATGTCATGTTCAGATATAAGTTATTGCATTTTCTGCTGCTGTTTGCCAGGCATAGTGCTACTAAATTTCACTTTGTATTTCTCTGTTAAGCTAGTTTTACTACTGATTTATTTTTCTTGTTGCTGCACATTGGCTCATATTAGTTGTAATGTTGCATTGCTTGGTAATTTAGATTTACTGTAGCTTGCTTTGCAATTTTCCATTTTTTTGTCATTGCTGTTTGTGTTAATTGTTTTGTACTGCTGCATTGCCTCGTCCCTTAGTTTAGCATCTGAGCTCAGTAGATTTAAATTAGCTTAAGAGGGGGTAGACTATATAAGATAATGAGTTGCGATGAAATGCATTGAGAAGTCATACGAAAAAAGTACAGAAAGCGGGTATAGATAGGACTTTTTGGAAATAATGAAGAACGAAGGGAGATCTCCGAGAAGTAAAGAAAGTTTTGTTTGCAAAATACTGCAGTAAAAGAAACCCTGTCCTTTCCTTGTGTTATCCCACTATGTGTTTGTGTACTCTTGTATATTTGTGTTTTTCCTGTCTTTATGTGTTTAGCTGATGTTGTTCTGTTGTAGAATTTTTCTATTACTATGTTATTTACTTTGTAAAGATGTTTAGACATTATTTATTCTGTTTTGTTTTCATTCTCATGTGTGAAGTTGATGTTTCGAAAGTTATTCTGATCTTTTATGTATGTACCCATGTCATAATTCCTGTAACACTGATGTATATGTCTATTTCTATTCTTTTGTAAAGCCTGTTTTACTACAAACGTTATCTGTATTGTTATGTTCTTTAATGATGTATTTTGTACTTTTGTGATTGTATTCTCATGTTATAAAATTGTAATTGACACCAGTTCATCAAATTAAGCAACTTGTAAGTTACATTTCACTGCCCACGATTCTGTTGGTCATAGTATATGGACAATATGTGAGAAGTAGGGACTGATAGTGTTTGCACGTGTGTTAATGATTCAGCAAGGGACTGGATAACAGCATTGCTGGTTCTAAGGACATTTCAAAAAATTTTTTTTTGTGAGTGCCCAAGTGGTGGTTTATGGACTTGCTATATTCTCCGCAAGACTCTTCGATGGTGATTGTGCACCTGCACAGTCGCAACAGATGGCTGCTGGCCGTCTCTACATGGACTACAGTGGGTCTGCACCTTCGATGGCCCACCAATACCATTATTTCTACAAGGACTGCAGTGGGTCTGCTCCTCTGGTGGCCCACCAATACCGTAATCTCTACCAGGACTACAGTTGGTCTGCTCTGTGATGACCTACCTACTAATATTTTTCAAAACTTCGACAGACTCTGCGGTGGGTTTGCTCTGTTGTGGCCCATTTCCTGTCTGTGTGTCGAGAGTCAGCACTGTCTTTCCATTGGAAGGACAACACTACTTCTTAAAGACTGCATGGAGATCCACTACTTCCATGTGCATTTTCTTTTACTGCTCAGACATTGAGAAAAACACTGCTATTTTACTGTGATGAGCGATCAGGACTGTCTTTATGAACTGTGAGAAAATTTTAGCTTTTGACCAACATTGTATCAATAAGCGTGTGCATTTGATTTCTTTGTTATTGTATTAATAATTGTGAAAAATTTTTTTTCAAATCTGTATTGGCCACTGCCCAAGACAATTTGTAACATTTTTTGTGGGGTGCATGGGGGCTATGTAAGAAGGCTGTTTATGTTTTCTTATTGGCAACGTTATGTAGCGCTCCCTAGGAAAATCACTGGCTGTGCTGTGTGCAGTCTGTGGCTAGTTTGCATTGTTGTCTGCCACTGTAGTGTTGGGCAGCGGCAGCTGGATGTGAACAGCGCGTAGCGTTGTGCAGTTGGAGGTGAGCCGCCAGCAGGGGTGGATGTGGGGAGAGAGATGGCGGAGTTTTGAAATTTGTGAGACTGGATGTCAAGTACTGCTATACATTTATGACTTTTGAACGCTAGTAAGGTAAATACATTGTTTGTTCCCTATCAAAATCTTTCATTTGCTAACTATGCCTATTAGTAGTTAGTGCCTTCAGTAGTTTGAATCTTTTATTTACCTGGCAGTAGTGGCGCTCGCTGTATTGCAGTAGTTCGAGTAACGAAGATTTTTGGAGAGGTAAGTGATTTGTGAAAGGTATAGGTTAATGTTAGTCAGGGCCATTCTTTTGTAGGGATTTTTGAAAGTCAGATTGCGTTGCGCTAAAAATATTGTGTGTCAGTTTAACGACGGTCTTGTATAATTGTCCTAAGGGGACTTTTCAAATCTTAGAGAAACGTATAGTCTGCCACTAACAGGATAAAGAAGTTTTATTTACAAAAATAGTTTGTTGCCTGTTTTTGTAATGTGCTAATTTACATTCCGCAGCAGGAGGTTATCAGTCATTTGTGTAACAGATCGATTGCAAGGATTTTAAGTTCCATAGATACATTTATAAAGCTTGGACACATGAAAGGGTCAGAATAGCATTGTTGAGCAAAATAGCGTGCGTTAGATAGAACAGCAGTAGTGGGGAGAGCCAGTCATAGCCGAGTCTTGGCAAGATGTTGACGGTGGTCGGTTGGGTTAGCTGAGGAACTGTGCATCAGAGCAAATGCTTCCCTCTGAAGACCAGAAATTTTCAGTAGCGGAGAACAACTACGAATGGCATATGATTGGATGAAAGACTTTTGGAATTTGATTTTGACGCATAAATGACTCAGAAACCAAAAAGCATTTGTCTTATTACTTTGTGTGTATTTAGTTTGTTCATTTTCATTGCTCAGTGATTTTCTTAAAAGAAGTTTAAATGTTAGATTTGCAATTTTGAAAAAAAATCAAATAAGTACAGTTTAAAGTTCCTTTCATTAGAAATTTCCAAATTAAATAATTTTCATTTCATTAGATAGTTTCTGCAATTTCTCACCATTAAATACTTTTCATTACATACCTTCAAGTGTCTTTCAGGATCCTTCATTGTGCAGTTTTAAGTTCCATACTGACCGAACACTTACCATAACTTGCACGAACTGGTTTTTTTGGGAAGCCTTGTTGCCCTTACTGGATTCGCTGTTTGTGTCTAACATAGAAACCAAGCTAAATTTTCGTTATTTGTCGTGGGAATTGAGTCCTACATACGATTCCTGCTTTTCAATCTTTCGAAGTCGCACTAATATCTTATCTTCAAGCCTCCGTTTAGCTATTAGCGTCTGATTACCCTCAATTACTCGCACCGATTAACTATACAGACCATGAATGTCTCTGTACATCCGCTGTCTTCCACAAGCACGCTTGTAAATAGTTTCATTTGTAGCCCTTACTGATCCACGGCCGCAGTCGGCTAGTAATTGCTCTTTATGTACCTCACCCAAGCACCTACGCTCTATCGAGATAATTTAAATAGGCTACCTTTGCAATGTAGCCAGCAATGGGGACATCCATCATAATCCAGCGTTCGTGAATAGGAGTCCATAATGTTATTTTTAAGCAGGATGTCCATAATTAAAGTTCCTCTATCATTTAAAAAGGTCATAACTTTCAAACTGCTAGCGACAAAGAATCGTGCTTTGCTGTAAAACGTTTAGCAGCTACCAAGTTTTTATCCTTTGCTGGAGTGGCTCGAAATGGTGTTGGAGAAGGAGAAGGTGCAAGTGTCATCTGCTATGCAGAATACAAATCTCTAACAGCAGTACTGCGGAATTATTGACTTCACTATGAGGGGGCAGCACAGGCAAAAACGAAAGTAGTGAGATGGTTCAAAAACTTTAAAGAGACAGACAGTGTCAAAGACCTTCCTCGAGGCGGAGATCCGCCTCCCCCCCCCCCCCCCTCCAAATGTTGACAGAGTGCAAGCTGCATTTCAGCGTAACCCCGGATGTCAATTAGCCGTGCATCACGTGAATTTCAGGAAGGAAAGTGTTACATAACTGATTGCGCCTGTTTGCGTGCAAAGTGCAAATCGTTCAAGCGTCGTGGCCGAACGATCATCCTCTGCGGTATGCTTTCGCGTGTTCCATGCCGACCTGCATTGATGCAGAGAATAACTACTAAAATTCAATATTTCTGGACATGTCAAGCGCCACATTAGTATGTGGGACTCGACAAACAGAAACACAAATGATCACATGCATGTATAGTGTTATTTCATTTTATTCATGCTTACAGGTCCGCTAATTGATGTTCCGACACCAAGCCTGCCTATAAATTACGTAAACTTGCATATAACAGAGGCCAGACTTCAGTAGGTAAGCCAATGCAATAAGAATATGTAAAGACAATAAAATACCGGCTTTGCGTTTACTTTTTGTTGGTGGCTTCACATTTACCATACAAGGCGCGTAAACAATTTATATGTTATAAAATTTTTTCGTTCGTAGTCGAGGCCCAAAGCCGCTGTATCTAACATGAATCTAAAATATTGTGAATACTGACACTGTAATAAAATAAATTCTTTGATATGCTAGCTATTATTCAATGAAATGCTTTCTGGCTACTGCTGTGGAAAAATACATGAAATAGTTTGTAATATTTGAAATTGCCGCGTAATGCCGGCATATGGACTATCAGACGAATTGTGTGATTGGATTGAAGAGTTCCTAGATAACAGAACGCAGCACGTCATTCTCAATGGAGAGAAGTCTTCCGAAGTAAGAGTGATTTCAGGTGCGCCACAGGGGAGTGTCGTAGGACCGTTGCTATTCACAATATATGTAAATGACCTTGTGGATAAAATCGGAAGTTCACTGAGGCTTTTTGTGGATGATGCTATAGTATATCTAGAGGTTGTAACAATGGAAAATTGTACTGAAATGCAGGAGGATCTGCAAAGAATTGACGCATGGTGCAGGGAAAGGCAATTGAATCTCAATGTGGACAAGTGGAATGTGCTGCGAATACATAGAAAGAAAGATCCTTTATCATTTAGCTACAATATAGCAGGTCAGCAACTGGAAGCAGTTAAATCCATAAATTATCTGGCAGTAGGCATTAGGAGTGATTTAAAATGGAATGACCATATAAAATTACCGTCGGTAAAGCAGATGCCAGACTGAGATTCATTGGAAGAATCCTAAGGAAATGCAGTCCGAAAACAAAGGAAGTAGGTTACAGTACGCTTGTTCACCCACTGCTTGAATACTGCTCACTAGTGTGGGACCCGTACCACATAGGGTTGATAGAAGAGATAGAGAAGATCCAACGGAGAGCAGCGCGCTTCGTTACAGGATCATTTAGTAATCGCGAAAGCGTTACGGAGATGATAAACTCCAATGGAAGACTCTGCAAGAGAGACGCTCAGTAGCTCGGTACGGTCTTTTGTTGAAGTTTCGAGAACATACCTTCACCGAGGAGTCAAGCAGTATATTGCTCCCTCCTACGTATATCTCGCGAAGAGACTTTGAGGATAAAATCAGTGTTATTTAAAAAGACGCACTGCTGTTCCTATTTTCGTAACGAACAAAGTTACAAAAAGTCAGTCAGCTGGTTAATGGCCCTCTGATAGCTGAGTAACATGTGCCAGATCAATCTTTTATTTTGCTACTGAACAAAAAAAAAGTTACTTGGAGTCGTCACTTTAAATGGGATATCCCTTACATCGAAGAAACTCTTGTGGTATCTAAGGCATTCTCCAATCCAAAATTCATCTAAAACATTGGTTTTCGACCACTGGATTAACAGATGTCGTATCACAAGCCTAAGAAGAATTAGGTTTGAATGCGTGGAATTTTGGGTATTCCTTTTTCTCTCTCATTACTTTGTCTAGTTCTTCGTTCCATATTCTTTATCTCTTCTTATTACATCTTTTAAATACGTTCCCAGTGCCTATTTTCATATAAGAGTTGTATGCTTTTATCTTGTAATAAGTGTATTTTGTATGTTATTTCTTGATTCATTTAACATTAACCCGATGGACGAAAAACACTGGGAAGAACATTATAAAAAGTTGCGCTATGACCAATACTTAATGGAACAAGCAGAAATGTAGGAAGGTGGGGAAGGTGTAGATGTACTAACATTAGCAGAATTAGAAGAAGCTTTAAAAACAATGGAAAACAGGAACGCAGCTGGTGTAGGTGGCATTAACAGCGAGTTACTAAAAGACAGACAAACTCTCATTAAACTAAAATTTCTACATTTGCTAAATTTATGCTGGGAGAAAGTAAGAATATCAGAAATCTGGTCAACAGCTTGTGTGTACTTAATGTTTTAGGAATGAGGATTGAAAATGCCGTAATAATTATGGAGGAATAAGTGTTTAAACATCTGGATATAAAGTATATGCAAAAATGTTAACTCTAAGGTTAACCTCATTAGCCGAAACAATTTAACCTTCAGACCAGAGTGCATTTAGATTTGGAATAACAACAAAGGACGATGTATTCTCTTTGAAGATTTTGATATATAGAAAGAAAAGAATTTAATAATGAGACACACATAGTTTTAATTGACTATTTCAAGGCGATTCACAGATTAAATTGGCAAAATTCTGATCAATATTATAAGGAAATGGAATTTTGCGGCATTTGATATGGATCATAAAAAACTTATACAGTAAGACTAAATTTGTAATAAAAACAGGAAACAAAATAAGTGAGAATAGCATTATAACTAAGCGAGAGGCTAAACAAATTGCACATTTTCCCCAGTTTCGTTCAGTTTATATAAAAAACACATGACTAAAAAGTGGAATGAGGAAATACAAAACATCAAAACAATAAAACTGGATAAGGACCGTTATATAGAAACATTAATGTGTGCTGACGATAAGAGTACAACAGCCTCTTCAGAAGCATTACAAAAAATATTTTAAATTAAAACAAATTAGTCAAAATTATAATTTGAAAATATCCATAGAAAAGACAAAAGTAACGGCATTTCGAGGGAAACAATACTAGACACCAAACAAAATAATCGAGCAAGTATGACATTTCAGCTACATGGGCTACAGTATTTCTTGTGCTCGTGATAAAAATATGAAGAATAAAACAGAGAAATATCGGGGAGTCTGTAGAACAATAAAAATAACATTAAAAAACGCAGGTAAAGAAACGCAACTGAAATTCTATAAAACACTATTTAGTTATTCCGTTACTGCTTTACGGACGTGCGGCTTGGATAGCAGACAAGGATGACAATAATCGAATAGTGGTGTCAGGAATGAAATTGCTCAGATCAGTTAAATGATGTAAACTAGAAGATGGATTAAGAAACGAAGACATTAGAAAAGAGTTTAAAATATTTGCAGTAACAGAAAATAATCGACTCATATAGGAAGAAATGGAACGAACGTGTAACGGAACACAACAAGTCAGATAACATAAAAATGTTTTGCAGTATGTACCCAAGGGGTAAGGGATGTGGAATCGGCCCAGGAAGCGATGGAGCTAAGAAATTGAGGGTGGAGCAGGTTCCTCGAACCTAATCCATGAATGTAGATGATGATGTTGATGAGGGTGGAAACAGTAAGCTTTAAAATACCGCCTACTACTAGGTCAGTACAGATGGAACACAAGTTTGGATGAGCGAAGCATGGGGAAGAAAAATAGCTGAATCTTTATCAAAGGCCGATTTCCTTATTGATGCTTCTGCGATGCATGTTTGTTTTCCGTCTTAATGCAAATGCGCCGCAGAATTCTTTTTATTGAAGTATCTTTTCCCAAAGGTTTTTTTTTATTAAAGTCTATTTCAGCTTGAAATCAATGCTACATCAAAACCGTTGCTCTACAAATATTTTCCATCACCCTATGTGTATTTTCGCTAGGCAGTAGTTCGTTTTACTGTGGATACTTTGAGTTTTCTGTTGAGTGTACTGCACAACTAACAAAATTTACGCTTAACAGAGTCAGATATCGTGTATGTATCCCGAAAATCTACTCGTATTCTTTCGTCACAGCAGTTGCATGTGCTGTACGTTTAGGAGTGTCATGAATTCTTACGACTGGGAAAGTGAATAACGCTGAAAATTTTTAATGGCTTAATGTTATAGCGTTCCAAAAGAGCCATCCTCGCGTTTGTATGAAGTAATGTAATGAAACCTTGGAAACCCTAAATCTGGATGACTGAATTGAATCTGATGGCCTCCTCTCTCGAATGCTAATCTCTGCGCTCTCTCACCTGGCAGTTAGGTTCAGTTACGAAAATTACGCAGCTGGTCTGATCAATCAATTCTATAAGAGGTGTTCAGGATCCGTCAAGTATTTAACGGGAGCTATTTTGAAAACATCGACAGCTGCTGAAATAATTCAATTTACTTTGCTAGTAGTTTCAATTGTAATCGAACATCCAGAGCCACAGAAATCATCATCTTGGGGATCACTTTCGTAAACAGTTATGACGCATTAAATGAGTACTCTCTGATGAATTAGTTTCTATACGGTCAAACCTGTTTCAGTATCTGATCCAGTGGTCTGATCGTACACGCTCGCATATCTGCGAGCATCGCTTTCCTAATAAGAGGCAACTGCACCAAATGGCTGTGCTCCAGTTTATCGGTTTCTTCGAGAAATGGGAGTCTTCCTCCTGATCGTGCTGGTTACGGAGAGCTTGATGCGGCATATTGGATTTTGAGGATACCGTACCAGAGGGGATATTCGATCACAATTCGTGCTATGACCACTGGTCACTTTACTGTTCGGAGGATACTGCCACCTTCAGAAGGTGCAGGTTTTCGGGCTATACGATTCCACACTTTGAAGGAATTTCTGAAGTGGTTTCTTCGTGAAAATGGCAGTTAGTGCCCTCGACACAAGTGTTATGCATACATGAGAGCGTCTTCATGTGTGCCGATTAACTATCGTAATAGTTAGATCTGCGATCGCGATGACTGATATGTGACATGGTCAAATCACACCAACTTCCTGGCAGATTAAAACTGTGTGCCGGGCCGAGACTCGAACTCGGGACCTTTGCCTTTCGCGTTCAAGTGCTCTACCAACTGAGCTACCAAAGCACGTCTCACGACCCGTCCTCACAGCTTCAATTCTGCCAGTACCTCGTCTCCTACCTTCCATACTTCACAGACACTCTTCTGCGCAGAAGAGCTTCTGTGAAGGGAAAAGAGGAAAAACGAGAGTCTTTGTGCCTCCCTATGAGCCCTAACTTCTCGTATCTTATCTGCGTGGTCCTTCAGCTTCAGCCCTCCAGGGATTTCCATTTGAGTTCCCGAAGCATCTCCATAACACTTACGTATTATTCGAACCTACCGGTAACAAATCTAGCAGCCCACCTCTGAATTGCTTCGATGTCTTCCTTTGACCCAAGGTGGTACGGACCCAAAACACTAGAGCAGTACTCAAGAACAGGTCGTACCACCATTTTGTATGTGGTCTCCTTTGCAGGTGAACCACTCTTTCCCAAAATTCTACCAATAAACCGAAGTCGACTATTCGCCTTCCCTACCACAGTTCTCACATGCTTGATCCATCTCATACCGCTTTCCAACTTTATCCCCATATATTTAAACTACTTGACTGTGTCAGGCAGGACGCTAGTAATACTGTATCCAAACATTTCAGGTTTGTTCTTCCTATTCATCTGCATTAACGTACATGTTTCCACGTTATTACTATATATAAACGTTTAAAAAACCTGCTTCCGTGTTTAACACTTGATAAACTACACGTAACGTGAAACAGCGTTCTGTTTGTATGGATAAAAATTGTAATAAATGTTGAGGTTATTAGTAAGTTGTGTAAGAAAGATGGTGTAATGCTCGTGTATTAGAAATGACGATTACAGAAAGAGAGACACACCCGTGTCTGACCATGTAATGTATTCTTATCCAATATTGCTCGAATTGGATGTTTACTTACTGCTGATTTCGCCGTCTCATAACCTGTCTGGCTACATTTAGTTCCCCTTTTACACAGTACTCTCGAAAGAAGGTAGATTAGGATCTAGATCATGACTAGGAATTCCGCCGTATTCTTTCCAAAGGAAACCGATGTAGGAAAATAGCGGAAAACATAAATCTGGATGTCCCACTGGGATTTAAACTACGTTCCACCTAAATGTAAGTCCACTCATTAAAACACCTAACCCCTTCTTCACATGACTCCATCATTGCTCCGGAATACTCGTAATAAGAAAAATCTACAGACTCCAAGGAAGGCATGGTACCACAAGGAATGTTCCTTTGATTTCCACGTTTCCTGCAAGTAAAGACACAGATGAGCTACCTGTTTCGCAAGTGAGAATAATCACTTCAACTGCTGGTAGAGTGACAGGGAGCGGAAAAAATGAAGGAAGAAAGCTCAGATTGTACCGTCCCTTCGACGGGGAGGTCATGAAAGACGAAGCACTACAGCCCCTTAGGGATGGCTGGGGAAGTTCAGCCATGTTCTTTCCAAAGGAACCATCCCAGCATTCTCCGTATGTCGTAAGGCTAACCACTGAAAGCCAAAATCTTTGCAATCGGGGTGTGGGATTTGAACTGGCTACCTCCCGAATCCAGAGACTTTTTCACTGTGTCGCCTCTTTCTGTTCAAGCAGCTGGGAGAGCTGTTTTAACTCGGGCGACACGCAAAGTGTTTATAGTCGGCACTTAATGCGTCTAACTGCAGCATATGCAAACTTTACTGCTTCTTGAGTATGCAAAGAAATCACGATCTTGCTTTAGTCACCGTACAGTAGTAATGGCAGCCGTTTTAACTCGAGCTACAAGTGAAGTGTTTATAGTCGGTACTTAATGCGACTAACTGTGGCGTATGCAAACTTTACTGTTTCCTTAGTATGCAAAGAAATCACGACATTGTTTTAGGCACCGTGCAATAGCGAGTTTTATGGTCCTCTGCTATGTCAGATCTCTCAGGAAAAGAGGGAAAGATAGTGTGCGTCGTAAAAGCTGTAATGACTACCCATGTGACTAAGTCCTAAACACAGTGATAGCAGTTCAAAGAAGAGTTATTTGGAAATTTTTAGCAACCATCGTGATGCAAGTTATACTGCGCTGAGAAACTCCACGTATATTTTAACGCTTACTACTAACGCTTACTACTAACGCTTGTGATATCTATCTTCTTGGCTTCCCTTTATTATCCGGCCGGTATTTTTGACGCAGTTACATCACCTGCGGAATGTTTATTTTTATTCTGTAATAATTTTTCGTAACACGGTATCTGTGCTTGTATAGCAGTTTGCGTTTTAGGTTTTCTCGGGAAAGAGTTTAGTGTTACCGACAGCCAAAAGAATCCGAGATTAGCTTTTACCGCCTAGTTTTCACTCTCTGTAGTTCGTAATCTTAGTAATGTATACTGGCGTCGTACAGTTTCATGTTTCGTTAATTTTTTTAGAACACTTCTCGTGGAGAAGCGGTAGCTTCTGATAGTTTTCAGTTGTCTGGGCTAATACTACCTTTCTTTCGCTTTGTTGACACTGAAACTCAACGATTACAATGTAATGCTTCAAAAAAATGCCAAGAGCTGTAATGCTTGCTCTGTCCGCCTATTCCGATTTTTCAGTGATTTTCCTAAATCATTCCAGGCAAGTGGCGGAATGATTCTTTCATCAAGGCCACGGCCAACTACCTCTCCTGTCCCCATAAAAGCGTAAACATACTGTGAGTAGATATACTGTAAACTAGTCAATTTCATTGAACAGTGTGTTCCAAAATTATATTTATCAGTTTGGTTCCATATATTTCAGAAATGGGGATAGGTAGAAAGGTTGCGATTTGGGGCATGATGTTCACAGACCCCTAAAATTGTTTGTTTTTTATATTTACTCGTATTTAGCAGCCCATCATATGCCACAGTGCTTTGAATGGTTGACAGAGACCAAATCTGACACCCAGCGAAACTGCCGGATACGTTACAGAAGCACACCACCATCATGTCCGACAATCAGACAGTGGAACACGACGTTCAGGAAATCCGGAAGTTTCATGAAGAGGAGGAGTTTCGGGCGTCCGAACATGAGTGATGCTGACGTGCAATGGGTGCAACAGACTTTTATACGGAGCTCAAGCAAATCAATGCGTCAAGCGTCTCACAGCTGCAACCACCACCAACCACGGTACACAGGATACATAAGAAACTGAAACTTCATGACTAAAAGGCGCACCTGCTGCATGCGCCTCAACGAGATGAAAGGCCAAAGTTCAAAGCATTTATAGTTGACATTATGCGTCACAATGGCTATGGCCCAGACTATCTAAAGTAGGTGATGTTCACGGACGAAGCTTGCTTTCAAGTGTCCAGGAAGCTAAATCGACACAGTGTGATGACCTGGTGTTCTGAGAATCTCCACTTTAGCATAGAAATTGTGCGCGACTGTCCAAAGGTAAACATGTGGTGCGGCCTGTTTCATGACCGTGTGGTGGGACCGTTTTTCTTTGCAGAGGCGTCAGTAACCCCGACTGTTTATCTGGACATGTTGGAACAGTTTTCATTCCCACAGATCGAAGAACTGACACCTGATATCTGGCTGTAGCAGAATAGCGCCCCTCCTTAGAGGACCTCGATCGTTAGGAAGACTTTGCACGACACATTTCCAGGTTGCTGGGTTGGCAGACGATGTCTCATTTCCTGGCCCCTGTAAGGTCACTAGACATAATCCCATCAGGTTTTATTTATTTTTTGACTTTGTGAATGACGCCGTCTACCAGACCACGGTGCGGGATCTGCAGGAACTGCGAGGTAGCATCAGAGCAGCAATTGCATACGTTACTGAGGACATGCTAGGCCCGACATGTGGGGAACTGGAATATCGTTTGGATATCCGACGTGTTACAGATGGCACATACATTTTAGTCGGTTAAACAGCTACTAAAACTTTAGGAGTGTATGAACACTATGCCAAAAAGCGCACTTCTCTACCTATACTCATTTCTGAAATATACGTGACCTAAGTTGTAAATATTATTTTGTAAAACCTAATATTAAGATGGCAAACCCTATATTATTGTTAGGCGAGCCCTGGATGAAGAAAAATTAGTAATAAATAAATAATAAGGTCCACTGTGTGAGATATCCGCTGTCCGGGAACATCTTCAGACTGCGTTGGCCACGGTCGGCAGTCTGCAGGCAGCAGATCTGGGCTGCGGCGACATTGGCGTCTTCCTCCAATGCCTGGATCACCAGGAAATCACGTTGCAGCTGCGTCTCCCGATGAGCATAAAATTGCTGATTCGTCCTCAGATGAATGGTCGACGGAGGAACACCACAGGAACGCTCAGCAGACGCCGAATGTGGGAGCTGTCCGTACTGCCTTAGCAACAGTAGGAGGTGGTGCTCAGCGTTGAAAACACATTAGAGCCAGCATTGGATGCAGCGTCTATTGCTCATTAATGAACAGGATACGAGCTTACCGAGTATCGGATCGTAATTGTACCTGAATTCGGAACTTCCTTGCAGACAGAAATCAACATGTTGTCCTTAAAGGGGCGGAGTCGATTAATGTGAAGTTAGGAAGTACCCAAGGGAATCATTGCTGTTTACAACATATTTTACTGATTCTGTGGGTAACGTGGCAAGTTCCTTCAGGCTATTCGTGGTTGATGTATATGGGGAAGCTGCAATGCTAGTAAATTGTAGGAAAACGCTGGAGTACCTGCATTAGGTTGCACAATTGATGCTGGCACTGGCAGTTGATCTTAAACATAAATGAATGGAATGTACTACGCATAAGGAGGCGGAAAGATTCATTATTATTCGATTACATTATTGGCGGTAAAAGAGTGGAAACAGTAAGCAGCATAAATATCAGGGAGTAACTGGAGCGATATGGGCTGAAACGATCATATAATATTAATTGTTGTAAGAGCAAATATAAGGTGAAGGTTATAACAACGCTTGATCTTTTCATTATCCATCAGTGGTCTAAAATCACAACTGTACAAAACAAATTACAATGTCTCAACTTTCCAAACAATATACATTTCTTGTAAATTCTTGGTGCTGTTTAACATTATTTGCAGCTATTTTACTACATGGTCAAATATACTGCAACTGAGAGCTATAACAATGTTAAGTTCTGTTACTTATTTGCAAAGTTGGCGACTCGAAGTTCATCTGGAAGCTGTATCATGTCGTTTTTGTCTAGATGTTTCCACATTTTGTGATGTGTTAATCAAAACACTATCTTCTAATGACTCTATTATTTATTTTTCTTTTAGTCACATTTTCTAAAGAACGCACTTCACACAGAATTCTATTTTAAGTAGATAACACAGGACAAAATACTTCTTGCTCGCCATAACAGTAAGTATCAAAAGTCATCAAAAAGACACAGTTTTCCTGTCTCAAATAAATGACGTACAGTTTGCGCGTCAGAAAGTTTCAGATAAACTCAGATACAATCTAAAACTAAGGAGCAACTGAACTACAATTGGCGCCACTGCCCTCAAATAGACTCGGTTGCTCCACAAATGCTCCAGAAAAACAACCTTCTAGAATTAAAAACAATGTGCTAAACAGAAAGGATATGTAATGAATATAATGTTGGATTTGAAATTTTAAATATAGTAATAATACAAATTCAGTTTCACAAATTAAATTTTTATTTAACGTCGAAAGTTCGAGAAGTTCTTATGTTTACATTTTTATTTTCGAGTATCTTTCATCACATAAATTATTATTGATGGAAGTTCCCTACGCAACTTCAATCAGAAAGGTAAATCTTTCGAAAAGAACTTTGCTTGGTTTGAGTAGTTTCGAATTTTTCAGCCTGACAATAATAGAGAGCATAAAGAACAAACTAATTAACAGTGCTAAGAACTATTTTCTCCAGTTATTTTTTGTGTACTCCAAATCTCATAATAAAATGACGAATTTTATTTAAGAAAGAACGTGTTACGTATTTTGAAAAATAACAGTTAAAAAGTTTATTCTCAAATTAAACGTAATGTTGTCTCTTCAACGGCTCAAATTTATCGAGTAATTCAGCCATAAACACACATCGCGAACTACAAATCTGAAACTTTATCAAACAGTACTAATCGAAGAAGTGTCAGTCTATTCACATGGTTAATTTAGCCTGTTGTCTGCTGTCTTGGAAGATGTATTTGTGAATCCTAAAGAAATGTAATTCATCCACGAAAGACGTAGCTTAGCGTCACTCAAACCACTCTTACGTTATTAGCGTCAGCCTGGGACTCTCACTAATATGATTAGCGAAAGAGATCAGTGGTATCCAATCAAGAGCGGAGCATTAGGATTCGATTAGAAGCACGGAAGTATCTCAGAAATGCTCACGAATCTCCAAGAAGGGCGATGTGCCTTACGAAGCAGTTCCGAAAGCGTGCATTCGAAGAAGACTCATTTGACATATTTCTTAGCCTGAATGAAGCTTCACAAAAGATTATGACTGGAAAATAAGAGAAATTCTGGACCATGTGGAGGCCTGCCGACATTCCTCCTTCTCGTCCGACATTCGTGATTAGAACAGAAGGAAGGGTAAATAATAGTTGCACGAGAAGTACCCTCTTCCACACACCGAAGGATGGCTTGCGGAGAACAGCTGCAGTTGTGACGGGACGCCAAACTGAGCCCTGGTATTTTCGGTACAAGCTCATCTGCTGCAAATTCGATTTCTGTATTTCCAAGGGCTTCACAGTACTTATGGCACATCCTTATTCAGCCACTTCAGGCGGAAATCAGTGCTCTATGGACTTGTTTGTCTGCTGAGTATATGGTGTGCAAGATATTCGAGACAGACGATACACCGTCTTTCTTCAAAAAGAATATAATAATTCCAGTTCCAAAGGAGGTAGTTGCTGATGGGTGTATTTTCAAACCATGAGTTTAGTAAGTCATGGTTGCAAAATACTGTGGTCAATTATTTACAGAAGAATGGAAAAAAATGGCAGAAGCCTACCTCGGGGAAAATCATTTTGTGTTACGGAAAAATGTAAGAACATGCGAAGAAGTACTGACCTTACGACTTCTGTCGGGAGACAGACTGAAGAAAGGCAAATCTACGTTTAGATGATTTGTAGATTTACGAGGGCTATCCACAAAGTACATTACGTTTTGGAATTAAAAATAAATAAAGTATTGGAAATTTTTTTATTATATACAGATGAAAGCCACACTTAAATACTACTTTTCTACATAGTTACCATTTAAATTAAGGTACTTATCGTAGCGATGGACGAGCTTGGAAATTCCTTCGTCGTAAAATTTGGCCGCCTGCGCCTTCAACCACGTGGTTACCTCTTCTTGAAGCTGTGCGTCGTCATCAAAACGCTGCATAGCCAACAACTTCTTCATTGCTGGGAATAAGTGGAAGTCGCTCGGTGCCAGGTCGGGACTGTACGGCGGATGAGGAAACAACTCCCACTTAAAAGATTCGAGAACTTCACGAGTGGCATTTGCCGTGTGGGCCCGGGCGTTGTCGTGAATCAGCAAGATCTTTGAGCCCAACTTTCCCCTGCGCTTGTTTTGTATTGCTCTTCTGAGGTTATGCAGAGTCTGGCAATACCTTTGAGAGTTTATTGTAGTGCCTCTTTCCAGGAAATCCACAAAAATCGTATTTCTACCGGGTTACTGATTAACCACGTGGTTGAAGGCGCAGGCGGCCGAATTTTACGACGAAGGAATTTCCAAGCTCGTCCATCGCCACGATAAGTGCCTTAATTTAAATGGCAACTATGTAGAAAAGTAGTATTTAAGTGCGGCTTTCATCTGTATATAATAAAAAAAAATTCCAATACTTTATTTATTTTTAATTACAAAACGTAATGTACTTTGTGGATAGCCCTCGTATATGCAGCTTTGTGACAAAGGTGCCAGAGATCTATTACAGGTAAGGAAGTATTATTCACAATTCGTACAGAAACCAGACTGCAGTTATATGAGTCGATGACAAGCAGCAGCTGAAAAGAAAGCGAGACAGGTTTGTAAGCTATCCCCGATGTCGTTCAATCTGTACATAGCGCAAACAGGAAAGAGAATCAAGGAGAAACTGGAAATTAAATGAAAGTTCAGAGAGACGATTTAAGAACTTTTAGGTTTGTAGAAGAAATCGTGATTCTGACAGGGACGGCAAAATTCTTAGGCGATCAGTTGAACCGAATTAATAGCGACTTGTAAAGAAGGCATAGGATGAACATCAACAAGGTAATGCAATGTAGTCGAATTAAATCAAGACATGTTGAAAGAATTAAATTAGTAAATGAGACGGTAAAAGTAGAAGCTGGGGTTTCTAATTTTGGTAGCAAAATAACTGACATGGCCAAAGAAGAGAGGATGTACGAGGGATATTCGGAAAGTACGTTCCGATCTGCCAAGAAATGGAAACCACTGTGAAAATCTAATAAAGTTTTGCACATATGTGTTCGACAGTGTCTCTAGTATGCCTGTCGATTACATCACTTCACTCTTTTCTGTTCTGAGCGCATGGTGAGCACTAAAGATGCGTAGAAAATAGTGTCTCCCGCGTGATGTTTTGTGTTGTAAGGTCCTCCGTTGGTCGTGTCGGTTCTCTCCCGTTGTGGTGTTGTTAGCGGGCCGCTCCGCGGGTCCCGCCGCGTTTCCGTCACTACAACCCCGCGACCGTTCCGGTCGCCGTTACAACATTTTGGCGAGAGATTTCGCCTGATGTCATGCAGCCCACATTACTGAACTGTCATACAGTGCCTACTTTGTGACAATTCTCGGTCGCAATCTGCAATGCTTCTGCAGCGTTTCGATGAGAAGTGTTTGATCACCCGCTCTACAACCCGTAATTGGCTCCCACTGCGTTTCATCTCTGCTCACATTAACTGCTGTCTATGAAGACAACATTTCCGCACAGACAACGAGCTATAGATGAGCGTAGAGAATTGGCGGGAAGCACAGGCGGCTGCCTTCTATGACGAGAGTATCGGAAAGTTGGTACAACTCTACGACAAATGTCTAAGTCGGATTGGTGATTATGTAGAGCAGTGGTTGGAAGCTGTAGCTAACTGTTGCAGATAAAATATTTCTGATTTTGAAAGTGGTTTCCATTTCGCAATCAATCGGAACTTACTTTCCAAATAGCCGTAGTATAATGCCGTCTGGCGATAGTAAGAAAACTGTTCTCGAACGAGAGAAATTTGTTAGCACTGAATACACATTGTCTGCCACAAAAAAAGCACAGAGACCAATACGGGAGAAAACGAAGTTGAACTTCACGAATTCAGAGGCTATGTGGTGATATTTCAGTGATTAAAAAATCGAGTCAAATTTACAAGGAACTTAAAGTATCAACCCACATATCAATATGACGCTGCAACCTCCTGGGCTGGATGTACACATATGCACGGTTCTATGTGTGTAAGTGCAGATATCTGCACTTTTAACCCGATTCAATTGGGAAGGGTGTCAAAAAGCTTTCCTCTCTTGAGGAAAGCTGAACGCCAACTGTTGTAACTGGCCCTTGATACTCGCATCGGGACAGTAATGACGTCTGAGCTGGTTCCACAGATGTTCTGTCAGGGACAGATCTGGGAATCTTCCCAGCCATGTGGAGTACATCTGCATCACGCAAAAATTTCACAGAGACACGTACCGTATGTGGACAAGTAATGTCCTGTTGAAAAATTTCATCAAGATACTGTCGCATTAAAGCTAACACATGAGGACAGAAGATGTCCGTGATGGCAAGTTTGTGCCCTCAATCAGTAGCAACCACGACTAGATTCATATCATTCACGATGGTTCCCCATACCATGACGTCAGGAATAAGTAGACCTCTCCGCAGAGCGAGCTAACACCCCAAAGACGTTCTGGCTCACATGCGGTTTCTCTTCGCCGAAATGTCTTGGCTCAAACTCGTCTAGGGGTTGAATCGCACGTGTCGCATTACACGCCCTAAATTAGACACTTGTGACCCTTTGGTAAAATTGTCTGGCTGATGGTAAGTTTGAGAAATTTTATGAAACATACTAAGTTAATATAACATATAACAACAGTAATAATAATATCGGGAGCTAAATTAACGACCCGTAAATGATGTAGGCCACACAGTTGCGATTTGGTTAAAATAATGTTTATTCAGAAAGCAAACTAATAGCGAAAGTGGTCGTATTTACAGTTACTGTTACACTCGAGCGCATATCCATTTGACACAGTTCGATCATTCAAAATCTCATCGCGAAATACAAGTCCAATACTCCAGCTCGTTATTTACACGAAAAGTTAGAGTTCACCCCAGGCGCGCGGCTGCTCACCGCTTAGAGACTAAGCCCCGCGGTATCACACAACGCGAAATTTTCTAAGTCGTTTCACTTCCTAGCTGCCGAAAGACCGACACTCCGCTTTCGCGTCTCAATCCGAACTGTACCTTTTGGTGTCTAGACCAGCACTCTCCACTTTAGTGTCTCCAGTCGAACCGTCCCCTTTCGCGTCTGCACCAGCACTGTCCCTCTGTCCATCTCCGGCCGCGTCTCGTGCGTGCCGAATATCGTCGCGCAACTGACTAGTGCAGTTCCCTTCCCTGAAGCCGTCCATCTGATTGTCTACAGTTTATTCTACATTATTTTACTTTCTAACATATTTAAATAATTAAAGCTTGACCACTTTTACGTTCTAAATAAAGTAACAATAATATCCATTACATAGCAAACATTAAATTCTTTCACATAAAACCAATACAATTTCCTTCTTAACTTTGAATGTCACGGCCAGTAGGGAGTGCTTTCTGATAAATAAATAAAGAACAAAAGTAACTATTATGCACTAAACTTTACAACAAATATTCTATTACCTAATGATTCAATAAGGTATCATGCTGCCATCGTACAATTTGTTTTGTGAGAAGGAAATGATGATCTGATGCTTAACTGAAAATACTGATAATTTAAATTTACTATATCTTTTAAATAAAGTTACAGGGATGATATTTACAACATCTGTCATTTTAATGATGCAACTTTACATGAAATGTCAATCGTTACGATCGACCAAAGCGTTCAGATTTTAGCATTCAGGTCTTTGTTACAAAATTTGTTAATTTCACTTTAACAGTAAATCCTAAACTATTACAGATATGATTAACATTCAAGTTTTATTGGGATCACCATGTAAATTTAAGAAAGATGGTAGATTAAAATTACTGTGGCTTGATGCCCTCAATTACTACAGAATTAAATAGTTTTGACAAATGTTTCCCTTTATGGCCGATCTTAGGTTCGCCATATTTAACACTGCTACGCCTCCCTGGGCACAAACAGCTCCTACGGCATCTCCCTATGACGTAGGTTCTCGTCTGTCTCACTCGCACATTACAGCGCTTAGGCCTGATCAGCCTGGCCTCATTCAGCACAACAGGCGCCTGTGAATTTCCTCATCTCGTGGCGAATCTGCACTCTTTGTGGCACGCGGTCCTGGACGACAGGATTCGTTTCACAATTTCTAGAAGGCTGTCCCGTACGGCCATATACTTAAATGAGAGCGAAATGCTCGTTAACTCACACCAAATTGCCGGTATATTCGCCGACGATGGATGTAGTGCAGTACCGCGATTCATCAGAGAACACAATGAATGCGTCGCCGTTCATCGGTAGTCCGTGCTAGTCCGAACGCAGCCGTTTGTGTCGTGCTGCTAACAGCGGCCTAGGTATGGGACGGCAACGCCTTAGTACGGCTGCTGCTAGTCTCCAGCCAATCGTGCTTGATGCCATACAGTGTTGCAGGCAGCCCATTACTTGTTCTTGAACGACATTCGCAGATGTGAAGGGGTTACACTGTGCGTGGTGCACCATATGGCGATCTTCCTTTGTGGTGGTCAGACATATTCGATCAGAGCCATGGCGACGGGTACACCTGCCTTCCGTTCCCATGAAGTCTAACATCGGGGCACTGTCACATCCGAATGCCCCACAGATCTGGATATTGCACGATTCGACCATATGAAGAAACAGGGCCCAAAATGAGGCTCCTTTCAGTCTCAGTCAGGTGCTGATAGTGCTGTCTTACATAAATACGCAAATGTCCATGTGTTTCACAGTGATGATCCAACATCTGACACTGTTGATGCCTCTAATATACCCTACCAGGTCTGGTAACAACGCTTAACACGGACAACACCGACGCACACTCGTCGCCGTTTTACCTGTCACACTCTAATCATTTACACAGCCGCCGATGTTGTGTGTCTGTGTACGAAGTTACATTGACATCCGACCATATCTTCTCGGTGTTATAGTTACTTTGTCAGACAGTGTAGTTCAGGCAAGAGAAGGAGAGAAACTCTTCAAACATGGTGCTGCAGAAGCATTGTGTAGATTAGGTGCGTAGATTCAATAACTAATGAGGAGTTACTACCAGTAGCCAGGTGTGCTGCGAAAACGGTTTCTTGCTCGTCATGTGCTCTGTATGTATGCAGATTAGACTGATGCTGAATCTATGACCTCAGATCATATAAAATAATAAATTACCCCCATGACGCTAACAGGCAACTTTAGACATCAACTGCCACGCACATCAGAAAAGTTATTTCATGTATTCACGAACCTGTCATGGCCCGCGCCCATTGCTTATGATTAGAGGACCTAGGCATTTCATTTGAATAATTTACTTTAACAGTTGATCAATGATAGAGTTTGATCTGGTAAAATTATATTTATTCAGACAATGTGCAAAGTTACTAAGGACACGTAAACTTTTTATAAAACGATTTGAGGGAGAGTTTACATAATTAAAACAGAGCAATGATAAGAAAACGAATGGCTATTACGGTCGTCACTAGCATGATGCTGGACAGTTACGGATGAGATGGTGTCCAGATATATAAAAGACACGGTTTATGTTTTCAGGGAAGAATCAGAAAGAATCATTACCAGTTGGGTGAGCTCCAATGAATTAATTCTATAACGAAACAAAACATGACTCCTTATGGGAAAGATCACCTTTGAAGCAACAGTTAGACAGTAGAAAACATGCACACTAGTACATGAAATGTGTATATCAAGAAGTCTAAAAACAGAAACCGGGAATGAACTCTTGTCCCCTCACTATATCACGATTTTCGAAGTCGGGAGTGGGCATTGCAAATGCTCTCTTACCATGACTGCCGCGGACAAGCCCTGGTGCGCCAAACTGCGTCCGCGGCAAACTGATGTTGGGGTGGGACGATGTGGTGAGTCTGCGATTCGCAGATCTCATCATCCTCCTGATTACTCGCCGCAGATGCAAGTCCAAATTGAAACTTCAAAGACTAGAGAGAAGGCCGAAGTGAAGAAGAACACCTGTGAGTGCAGAGTCCAAAGTAGTATTCTAAGTAGAATCCCGAAGAAGAATGCCTCTCTGAACTTTGATAGCCTTCCTTCAGATCTCGGAATAACACCCAGCACAATCTGTTCTAGCCAATCCCAGAAAGAGCATAAGTGCTCCTCCAATGAGGGATCTGGACGTCCGTTCACTAGCTCCCACCATATAGTTAAACATGTATCTGCCAAGAGGTACGTGTATATTGAAACGCGAAACGACTGTCACTCCGTTCCCACATCCAGACTTGTTTATCGGAAATTTTGTTCAACATTGGACAGCTTTCCCAAGGTAAAGGCAATATTTGGAAATTTGCAGACGCATGAGAGGTGATACAATTTGTTTGAAGAAACACTGTCTAGAGACCACAACATAGCAGGATAAGGGCAAGTGGACGGCCTAGGACACCATCCAAAGCTTACTAATAAGCCGAGTTATCACCCCTTCCAACAGTTCAAATGGTTCAAATGACTCTGAGCACTATGGGACTTAACATCGGAGGTCATCAGTCCCCTAGAACTTAGAACTACTTAAACCTAACTAACCTAAGGATATCACACACATCCATGCCCGAGGCAGGATTCGAACCTGCGACCGTGGCGGTCGCGTGGTTCCAGACTGTAGTGCCTAGAACAGCTCGGCCACTGCGGCCGGCCATCCACTAGTGGTTTTTCCGTTCCCCCATAGAGGAGACCAGTTTTGCACTCCACTGCCCATTGTCTGAGGTACCTGTACCTGAAGGATAATCCCCGAAAGGCTCGTCCGACTGCCCATGCGGCCCACTAACGTATGATCTCCACCGCCAGCTCTTCAACAGCGTGCAAAATTTCCGTCTGTTTCCGCACCAGCGAAAAGAGGTTCGCCTGGTCAAGATTAGATGCATTTAAGGGAAAAACTATTAGGTCGGTGCATTCATTCGTAGAGTTTTTGTTTTGCATGTTGGTATTCCGGTTGCTATGGGTTTATTTATAGATTGTTATTTTTCGTTTGTAGTTCACTGTTGCTATTTGTATTTACATATTGTCATTTTGTGTTTGGAGATAGTGAGCGGAGCTGTGAACGCTGGAAAATGGAGCGCCAAGTGGAGAAATCGGAATCGGAACATTTCCAACATATTCTTCTGTTTGAGTTCAGTACAGGGGAGGCAGCAGCGGAAGCAGTCGCATACATTTGCACCGTGTATGGAGATAACGCCACTGGACAGTGCACGGAAAGAAAATGGTTCCCTCGTTTTAAGGAGGATAACTTTGACATTAGTGACTCTCCATGTTCAGGAAGACCCTCGGGATTTGATGAAGATCGTTTAAAGGCGTTAATCCTCAACGATCCCCGTCAGTGTAATAGAAAACTGGCAGATGTGATGAACTGGGACCATTTCACATTGGTGCGAGATTTGCATGCAATGAGGAGGATTCTAAAATAGGTGTATGGATACAGCACGTTCCAAGCCAAAATCACAAAAACGAGCGGGTGACCATTTGCGCATCCCTGCTAGCTCGTCATCAATTGGCTCGTGAACAACACCGACCATTCCTGTCCTGCGTCGGTACTGGTGACGAGAAATGGTGTCTTCATGCTAACATAAGGAAAATAAACTAATGGTTGAGCCCAAACAATGAAGGAACTCTTAGTACAAAGACCTGCGTGCATCCACATAACGTAACGTTATGCATCTCGTGGAGCAGCGACGGTGTGGTGTACTACGAATTGCTTCCGCGAGGTGTAACCATTAAAGCTGACATTTATTTTCAACAAATGAGACGTCTTGCAGACGCAATCCAAGAACAACGACCAGGAAGACTGCCTAAAGAGATGTTATTCCACGATAACCCCCTCCTGCAGTCTGCTAGACTGACAACAAATACAATACAGGAGTTGGGTTGGGAAGTCATTCCGCATTCACATTATTTACCTGATCCTGTGCGCTCAAAAAATGGTTCAAATGGCTCTGAGCGCCATGCGACTTAACTTCTGAAGTCATCAGTCGCCTAGAACTTAGAACTAATTAAACCTAACCAACCTAAGGACACCACACACATCCAAGCCCGAGGCAGGATTCGAACCTGCGACCGTAGCGGTCGCTCGGCTCCAGACTGTAGCGCCTAGATACGCACGGCCACTTCGGCCAGCTTGTGCGCTCAGATTTTCACCTTTTTCGCTTTCTAGCGAACAACCTTCAAGGAACTTCCTTTCCGGTTGAAAATGCACTCCGAATATGGCTCGACAAGTTCTTCGCCTCAGAACCACGTGACTTCTACAGCCGTAGAATCGAAAAGTTATTCCAGCGTTGTTAGACTGATGTAAATAGTGAAGGAGAATATATCATTGATGACTAAAGTCTCTGTGTTTACTACACTTCCGCACCAATCTAATGCTACAGGAATGAAATGTTAGATTACGTACAAATAGGTGAGTTACCTACATGGCTACAAGCTACTCCCTAACCCCTCTTGTAATCAACGCGCACTACAGCTGAAAAGTCGGCAAGTAAGAACTGAATCGAAAAGGATACGATGCAAGGGCATGTCGTGTGCAAATTCAGAATTCAAATAGCATAAAAGGCGAGGAAAAAGTCCTGATACAAGGCGTCACCTCACAGTACTGAATCAAAATGAGGAGAAAAAAATTTATGGCTCAACTTAACTGAAAGAAGGGCTCCGGTTGACAGTCCACAAACTGAGCCATCACGAAATCTGCAAGCTGGTAGTGGGAGGAAATGAGTGTGTGCGTGTGTGTGTGTGTGTGAGTGGGAGCGGGACTAGAGGGTGGGAATTTGTAGAGGCGGGCGAAGGCTCCACTGCAGAGAGCAGGTTACAGTGCATACGGGCTGCTGCAGCGGTGCAGCGATGAAGAAGTTTGTACAGGATAGACCAGCTTGTCGAGCAGAATGAAACCAGTCCTTTTACTGGAGACCACAGCAACAAAAGCGCCGCATAGACTGAAAGGCATTCTGTGCTGTTCTGAGCAGGTGGGACCGAGCGGGGTGGCCGACGTTGTCTGTTATAATAGCTCTGTACCTTCCCGGTATACATCAGAAAAATAAATTCCTGAATGAGATAGATAATAATAACATCTCAACTTTCAAACTAGATACATTTCTCGTAACTTGTTTGTGACTTTTAGTAGTATTTACAGCTTTCTAACACATTATCAGGTGTACCGAAAATTGAATGTTGTAACTATGTTATTGTATTTATCTGCAGTGTTGGGGTCTCGAAGTTCGTTTTCAGGCTCAATCATGTTCTTGGTGTCTGCGGCTTCCCGTGTTTTCCGATGTGCTAATTAAAACACGGTTTGCTGATTATTCCATTATTTATTCCCCATTCGATGACATCTTTTAGGAACACAGCCCACAATACACTCGTTTTTAAAGAAAATAACACGGGGTAAAATACCTCCTCCTCGTCATAACATTATGTACCAAAAAATAAAAATATAAAGCTTGTCGTGACTGAAACTAACCACATGCATTTTACGCATCTGAATCTTCGGAAAGACTGAAATACAGTTGACCCCCATGTAGCTTTAAATAGATCATGTTTTCGTGCGAGAACATTCCGTAAGATCAATCTTCTGGAATGTTTTACAAATTACAAAAAAAAAGTGGATCAAAGATTGTGTGTTTAAATGCAACGAAACAGTGGTATTTAACTTTTTAATTTATTTTCAGTTTTGTTTTTGAAATTTATAGAATGTGAGATTTATGTATTGTTTGTTTTCATTCTCAAATGGTGCAAATGGCTCTGAGCACTATGGGACTTAACATCTCTGGTCATCAGTCCCTTAGAACTTAGAACTACTTAAACCTAACTAACCTAAGGACATCACACACACTCATGCCCGAGGCAGGATTCGAACCTGCGACCGTAGCAGTCGCGCGGTTCCGGATTTTCATTCTCATTTTCGGACATTTTTCTACACATAAATTATTTTTATTGGAGTATTTTACATAATTCCAGTCATCACATGAATGTAAGGTACTGAACAATAAATTTTCGTTTATAATCTTTCAAAAACAACTTTGTTTGTTTGGAGTAAATTCGAACTTTTCAGTCTGTAGTTAACAGAAAGTGAAAAAGGAAAAAAATGCTAATTAATACTATTCTTTTATAGGATATGGGTTTCACCTTTTTGCAACCACGCTATTTTTTTCTTTTTACCCCAACTTGTTTAAGCAACTCTGTCCCATTATCACCGGGTTTTTGTTTATTGAAAAATGTAAAAAATGAAAAAATTGTAGTTGTTGTTGTTGTGGTCTTCAGTCCAGAGACTGGTTTGATGCAGCTCTCCATGCCACTCTATCGTGTGCAAGCTTCTTCATCTCCCAGTACCTACTGCAACCTACATCCTTCTGAATCTGTTTAGTGTACTCATCCCTTGGTCTCCCTCTACGATTTTTACCCTCCACGCTGCCCTCCAACACTAAATTGGTGAACCCTTGATGCCACAGAATATGCCCTACCAACCGATCCCTTCTTCTAGTCAAGTTGTGCCACAAATTTCTCTTCTCTCCGATTCTGTTCAGTACCTCCTCATTAGTTATGTGATCTACCCATCTAATCTTCAGCATTCTTCTGTAACATTGTAGTTATGACTGATTTAACAAAATCAGGCCTAAAGAAAGTTTTTGTTCGTTTTGCGTCTTACCGTGATTTTATGTTATATCGTTTTGCAGAACCGGTTGTACGGTGTCCTGCATTGATAGCTTGTCATCTGCGAACCAAATGATATAAATGTTTTGCGTACATGTTTGTTACTACTCACGTTTTGTTGTGACTGATCCCAAAACAAGAAAGATAAGTCACAACAACAGAACGTGAGTAGTAACAAATATATTTGTCGCGCCAAAAATCACGTTCTTTAGAAGTCAAGGAACTTGTTAACCCGCAGATGAAATTTACAATTACATGGTTTGGTTTGCAGATGACAAGCTATCAGTGTAGGACACCATACAACCGGTTCTGCAGAACCATATAACATAAAATCACGGTAAGAATGTAAGTAGACAGTTTCTTCGTGATAACAACTTTGAAGTGATTCCTCATGGTCCCTCCTCGCCTGACTTGGCTCCTAGTGACATTTGGCTTTTTACAACAATGAAAAACACTCTCCGTGGCCGCACATTCACCAGCCGTGCTGCTATTGCCTCAGCGATTTTTCAGTGGTCAAAACAGACTCCTAAAGAAGCCTTCGCCGCTGCCATGGAATCACGGCGTCAGCGTTGTGAAAAATGTGTACGTCTGCAGGGCGATTACGTCGAGAAGTAACGCCAGTTTCATCGATTTCGGGTGAGTAGTTAATTAGAAAAAAAATCGGAGGCCTTAGAACTTGAATGCACCTCGTATATTGGTAACGCCACGTAGCGCTCTGTATGAAAATCACTGGCTGTGCTGTGTGCAGGCTGTGGCTAGTTTGCATTGTTGTCTGCCATTGTAGTGTTGGGCAGCGGCAGCTGGATGTGAACAGCGCGTAGCGTTGCGCAGTTGGAGGTGAGCCGCCAGCAGTGGTGGATGTGGGGAGAGAAATGGCGGAATTTTGAAATTTGTAAGACTGGATGTCATGAACTGCTATATATATTATGACTTTTGATGACTATTAAGGTAAATACAATGTTTGTTCTCTATAAAAATCTTTCACTTGCTAACTATGCCTATCAGTAGTTAGTGCCTTCCGTAGTTTGAATCTTTTATTTATCTGGCAGTAGTGGCGCTCGCTGTATTGCAGTAGTTCGAGTAACCAAGATTTTTGTGAGGTAAGTGATTTGTGAAAGGTATAGGTTAATGTTAGTCAGGGCCATTCTTTTGTAGGGATTTTTGAAAGTCCGATTGCGTTGCGCTAAAAATATTGTGTGTCAGTTTAAGCACAGTCATGTATAATTGTTCAAAGGGGAAGTTTCAAGAAGCAAAACGAATATAAACTTCCTTTAGGCCTAACTTTGTTAAATCAGTTATAACCTAAAACATATTCACCATTTTACCGTTTTCAATAAACAAAAACTCACTGATGATGGCACAGAGGTGCTGAACCAAGTTTGGGTAAAAAGAAGAAAACAGTGTGTTTACAAAAAGGAGGAACCCACCTGCTATAATTTAACTGCAAACGCGGAAAGAAACGACAAGAGCTGCAGATCCAAAAGATGAACACTGTTATCAACTGTTATTGATTATTTATTGAAAATGAAATAATAGGATGACAAACATTATTTACAAAATACTACATCTACGTATTTTTATAAATCACAATTGAAAGATTACCCAAGGGTTAAAGATAACGTTGTTTCTGGACTGGCTCAAAGGTATCCAGTAATTCAGTTACTGATATATATCGGAAATTACAAATCTGAAACTACACTATTGGCCATTATAATTGCTACACCAAGAAGAAATGCAGATGATAAACGGGTATTCATTGGACAAATATATTATACTAGAACTGACACGTGATTACATTTTCACGCAATATGGCTGCATAGATCCTGAGAAATCAGTACCCACAACAACCACCTCTGGCCGTAATAACGGCCTTGATACGCCTGGGCATTGGGTCAAACAGAGCTTGGGTGGCGTGTACAGGTCAGCTGCCCATGAAGCTTCAACTCGATACCACAGTTCATCAAGAGTAGTGACTGACGTATTGTGACGAGCTAGTTGCTCGGCCACCATTGACCAGACGTTTTCAGTTGGTGAGAGATCTGGAGAATGTGCTGGCCAGGGCAGCAGTCGAACATTTTCTGTATCCAGAAAGGCCCGTACAGGACCTGCAACATGCGGTCGTGCATTATCCTGCTGAAATGTAGGGTTTCGCAGGGATCGAATGAAGGGTAGAGCCACGGGTAGTAACACGTCTGAAATGTGACGTCCTCTGTTCAAAGTGCCGTCAATGCGAACAAGAGGTGACTGAGACGTGTAACCAATCGCACCCCATACCATCGCGCCGGGTGATACTCCGGTATGGCGATGACGAATACACGCTTCCAATGTGCGTTTACCGCGATGTCGCCAAACACGGATGCGACCATCATGATTCTGTAAACAGAACCTGGATTCGTCCGAAAAAATGATGTTTCGCCATTCGTGCACCCAGGTTCGTCGTTCAGTACACCATCGCAGGCGCTCCTGTCTGTGATGCAGCGTCAAGGGTAACCGGAGCCATGATCTCCGAGCTGATAGTCCATGCTGCTGCAAACGTCGTCGAACTTTTCGTGCAGATGGTTGTTGTCTTGCAAACGTCCACATCTGTTGACTCAGGGATCGAGACGTGGTTGCACGATACGTTACAGGCATGCGGATATGATGCATGTCATCTCGACTGCTAGTGATACGACGCCGTTGGGGTCCAGCACGGCGTCCGTATTACCTTCCTGAACCCACCAATTCCATATTCTGCTAACAGTCATTGGATCTCGCCCAACGCGACCAGCAATGTTGCGATACGATAAACCGCAATCGCGATAGGCTACAATTCGACCTTTATCAAAGTCGGAAACGTGATGGTACGCATTTCTCCTCCTTACACGAGGCATCACAACAACGTTTCACGATGCAACGCCGGTCAACTGCTGTTTGTGTATGAGAAATCGGTTGGAAACGTTCCACATGTCAGCAAGTTGTAAGTGTCGCCATCGGCGCCAACCTTGTGTGAATGCTCTGAAAAGCTAATCATCTTCTTCCTTTCGGTTAAATTTCGCGTTTGTAGCACGTCATCTTCGTGATGTAGCAATTTTAATGGCCAGTAGTGTAAAATAGAATGAATCGAATACGGTATCAGTCTGTTGATATGGTTGAGTTGGTCGATTCCCCGATTATCGTTTATTGGGAACGTTAATTAAGTTTCCCATGCTGAATGTGTATAGCACTGTAAGGCATCTGGCATGTCGAACGCAAAATAAATAAATAAATGGGCTGACCCGAAATGGCAGGTCCTGATGGGGGGCAGGAAGGGCGCGGCCTGGTGCCGACCTTGCAGGCTGAGCGCTAGCAGACACGGCACGCGCCGCATGGCGGACATTCCTGTCAGGCAGCAGCTCACGGCACGCAGCACACGGGCGTGCGTCGTGCATCACGCTGCTGCGTGGGCGGCAAACGCACCTACACACAGGCGCCGCGCGCCGGTCGCTGCCAGCCTTTAGAGCCGCCTCTTTCTGCAGGGAACTGCACGCCATAACGCTTCCGCTGCCGTAGTGGGCACGCACGTGGCCGAGACAAAAGGGCGAGGTGCCTGGAAAGGCAACACGGCTATACTTTTGCCGGCACCGAACTCAGGTACACGCTAGCGTTGCACCGCCTCCGCCTTAAATGCACACGCTTACGATGGAAAATGTGCAGTTTAGGCGAATCGCCGGCGTGCAGAAGGTTTGGACAAAAAAATACACTGAAGAACCATAGAAACTAGTACACCTACCTAATATCGTGTACGACTTCCGCTATCACGCAGAAGTGCCGCAACACGGCGTGGCATGGACTCGACTAATGTCCGAAGTTGTGCTGGAGTGAATTGACACCATAAATCTTGCAGGGCTGTCCATAAATCCGTAAGAGTACGAGGAGGTGGAGATCTCTTCTGAACAGCACGTTGCAAGGCATCACAGATAAGCTCAATAATGTTTGTTTGCGTTCAGGAAGTTTGGTGGCCAGCGGAAGTGTTAAAACGCAGAAAAGTGTTCCTGGGCCAATTCTGGACGTGTGGGGTGTCGCATTGTCCTGCTGAAAATGCCCACGTCCGTCGGAATGTGCAATGGACATGAATGGATGCAAGTGATCAGACACGTACGTGTCACCTATCACAGACGTATCTAGACGTATCAGGAGTCCCATATCATTCCAACTTCACACGCCCCACACCATTACAGAGCCTCCACCAGCTTAAACAGTCCGCTGCTGACATGCAGGGTACATGGATTCATGAGGTTGTCTCCATACCCGTAAACATGATCCTCTCGATACAATTTGGAACGAGGCTCGTCCGACCTGGCAACATGTTTCCAGTCATCTACAGTCCAATGTCGTGGTTGACGGGCCCAGGCGAGGCGTAAAGCTCTGTGTTGTCCAGTCATCAAGGATACACGAGTGGGCTCTCGGCTCCGAAAGCCCATATCGGTGATCTTTCGTTGAATGGTTCGCACGCTGAGACTCTGTTGATGGCCCAGCATTGAAATCTGCAGCAATTTGGGGAAGTCTTGCACTTCCATCATGTTGAACGATTCTCTCCAGTCGTCGTCGGTCCCATTCCTGCAGGATCTTTTTCCGGCCGCAGGGACGTCGGACATTTGATGTTTTACCGTATTCCTGATATTCACGGTACACTAGTGAAATGGTCGTACGGGAAAATCCCCACTTCATCACTACCTCGGTGCTGTGTCCCATGGCTCGTAAGCCGACTATAACACCATGTTCAAACTCACTTAAATCTTGTTAACCTGCCACTGTAACAGCAGAAACCGATCTAACAACTGCGCCAGACACTTGTTGTCTTATATATGCGTTGCCGACCGTAGCGCCGTATTCTGCTTGTTTACAATCTCTGTAGTTGAATAATCATGCCTATACCAGTTTCTTTGGCGCTTCAGTGTACAAAAACAATGAACACAACAAATTACGATGTTTTGTTTTGTTTTGTTTTAGGTCGCAAAAACAACTCGGCTCATAAGCATCTATGTCACAGCCGTAGAAGACAAAAAAAAGGAGTTAAAAACGGCTACACGTTAAGCCCATTCGACAGAAGGAAACAGAGCTAAAAACAGGGGACTTGGAGAAAGGTCCATAAAATACGCCACAGAGTAACTGATGTCCTGAAGTAAAGATTAAATGTCCTTCGCCTTATTGCTACGACTTATAAAATGCAGAACGCGGTCGATAGCCCGCACGTCATTCGCTAAAACGGCCGATAAGTGAGACAGCAAACATAAACCGGAACGTAAGTGTTGAAAAAAAAAAAAAAAAAACAGAGCATTCCGTCAGGAAATGGGGAGCCGTCAGATTGGCTCAAATGGCTCTGAGCACTATGGGACTTAACATCTATGGTCTTCAGTCCCCTAGAACTTAGAACTACTTAAATCTAACTAACCTAAGGACATCACACAACATCCAGTCATCACGAGGCAGAGGAAATCCCTGACCCCGCCGGGAATCGAACGCGGGAGGGGCCGTCAGAGGTTGAGGGCAAGGTGATGGGCGAGCACCGCTTAACAAATGTCGATGGTTAAAAAAACAGTGCACTTACTATGTACCCACATGTTTAGTTTGACGTTGGTACTACATCAAAATATTTTATGATATGAAGATGGCATTAGCCGAAACCGGTCATAGTGAAATTTAAAAATTTATGTGATCAAGACGGACCTGTAATATAAAGCTTTAATTTCGTACACCAGTGTACACAGAACACTGTCTTGACCATGATTTACAGTTGCAACGTGTTGAAGACACTGCACAGCACAGGTGCCGTTCGTGATCAAATCTGAGTGTAACCTGCAGGCTTGGCCAGCAAGTGCATTTACGTTCATGGACGCATTTCTCGCGGTGTTTCAACACTTTTGTCCCACCTCCCCCCCCCCCCCCCTCCAGTAAATCCAAGGACTTACTTCCAACAGATGTGATTAACAAAGAGAGACGATGCTGTAGCACCAGCCGCTTACACCGTCGACCATTAAAATTGAAGCACCCAGGCATTTTGTATACAACAAAAGTCAGTTTTTCATGCAGCATGCGACATGTTTGGAAATATATAGATGGTTTGCGTATAGCGCAACCGTAAAACGTAGATTGGAGTAATGCCGTCTAGGAAAGATACAAGGAAAGGTTATGGAGCGAGGTTCTTATTCAGAAAAGGCATTTGAATGTGATTTGTTTGCGGGAAGATTTTGTTACGCCTCGTGTAAGAAGTTGCCAGCGTTGGTTGGCATACCACTACTGTCATGCGAATAGGGAGTTGATGAGTTCAGCCAGGCCATGCGCCACATCACGCGTGGCGGCGTAGAGACTCACTAAAATCAGTTTGTTAGAAGGACTGACTGATCATATAGAGAAGTCAAAACAACTTTTGGAGAAATTAAAAGCAAGTGCGGTAACATTATGAGTGCAGTGGGAATTCCACTGTTAAATGCAAAGTCGAGAGCGGATAGGTGAAAAAAATGCATTGCAGACCTCTGTGAGAGGGAGGACTTGTCTGATGGAAGAAGAAAGAGGAGTCGACAGGGAAGATATGTGTGATCCAGTGTTAGAATCAGACTTTAAAAGAGCTTTGGACGACTTCAGATCAAATAACGCACAAGGTATAGATAATGTTCCATCGGAATTTCTACAATCATTGCCGTAAGTTGCAACAAAACGACCATTCGCATTGGTGTTTGGAAGTTTGAGACTGGCAACGTAGCATCAGACTTTTGGGAAAGCATCATCCACAGAATTCCGAAAATAGCAAGAGCTAAGAAGTGCGAGAGTTATCGCACAGTCAGCTTTACAGCTCATGCGTCCAAGTTGCTGATAAAAATAATATGCAGAAGACTGGAAAAGAATGTTCAGGACCTGTTAGATCAGTTCGTCTTGATGAAAGACAAAGACACCAGAGATGCAGTTCTGACGTTGTGGGTGGTAATGAAAGCAAGACTAAAAAAGAAAGAAAAAATCGACATAGGTTCGTCGTAGTATTTGTCGCCCGGAAATAAGCATTCGGTAGCAAAATGGTGTAAGATTTTCGAATTTCTTAGAAAAATGTGTTAAGTTATAGGAAAAGATGGATAACATACAACATGTACAAGAACCAAGAGGGAACAACAAGAGTGGAAGACCAAGGACGAAGCGCACGGATTAAAAATGGTGTAAGACAGGAATGCAGTCTTTCGCCTCTACCGTTCCACCTATACATCGTAGAAGCAATGACGGAATTTAAAAAAAGATTCAGGGTGAAAGGATATCAATGATAAGATTCGCTATCCTCAGTGGAAAAGAAGAAGTGAAACAGAATGCCTTGAATGGAATGAACAGTCTAACGCATATAGAATATGGATTGAGAGTAAATCAAAGAAACATGAAAGTAATTAGCAGAAATGAGAACAGCGAGAAGTAAATGTCATTAAAGGATTCTGCTACCTGGGCAGCAAAATAACGCATGATGCACGGAGCAAGGAGGACATAAAAAGCAGACTGGCACTGGCTACTAGTATTAAACATAGGCTTAATTTGAGGAAGAAATTTCTGAGAATGTACATTTGTAATACAGCGTTATATGGTAGTGAAATATGGATTGGCACCGCTAGCAAATAGAACTACCAGAAGACATGCAGAAGATGCAAATCAGAGCGGCGCGTCTCGTCATGGTATCGTTTAGTCGCCCGAAAGCTTTGCGGGGACACTAAACAAACTTTTTATGGCAGACACTACGAGAGAGGCGTTGCGTGGGGTTACTGTTGAAACTGAGAGGACGTACGTTCGAAGAACAGACGGGCCTTATATCATTTCCTCCTACAAATGTCCCGCGAAAAGACCAGAAAATCTGAGAAATTAGAGCTGTACGAAAGTTTATAGACAATCATGAATTGTTCCATATTACAACCAAATATTGTTTGTAGCAATAAAAAGTCAAAGTACTAACAATGAGTTACAAAGAAAATTGAAGTAGTTAACAGAAATGGAGGGTGTTAAGCAAAAATGTTGGTAATTTAGAAGAAAATAACAGAAATATAGGAAAGGAAATATAAGATGGTTACTTGCCTCCATCAATAATTCAAACAAAGTATAAGACACATCTATTGGAGACTTATTTTTGAAAGTCAAGGAAATTTAAAGATCTCAGAAAGAAATCTAGCCATGCACCCACCGTTGCTCTGTGTTCTGACTAAGCTATGCACCTACTTCTACTATACAGATTTACGTGACTGTAGCTATAGTCACCTGTCACGGTTTATGTACTAGGTGATTTGGTAAATGAAGTTGTCGTCGTCATAGTCTGAACCGTTGCTTGGATCAGTTTCGTCATCTGCCTCCGAGATGTCCGTCATTCTTATTACTTGTTGTGTCCTGGTGTCTCATGTCACGTCTATTTTTTTAGTTTTCGGATAGTGGTACCAGAGGTTCCCTTCTCCACGCATCGTGATGTAGTATGCGGCACACAGATGTAGATGTATATATAGATGTAGACTTGCTGGCCGCACTCTTAGCGTCTGAGAGAACAGACGCGTTGTCCGTTTGGCATGGCAGTACACGATCCCAAAACCACGACACGTACCGTGAGTCATGAAAGGGCTCTGCTGAGGCAGGCATACGAGCTGCTTCTATTCTTCCGTGTGCGGTGGGTTAACCTGCTCGCTTGTTGACGACCCTGCTATTGTTCAAATGGTTCAAATGGCTCTAAACACTATGGGACTTAACATCTGAGGTCATCAGTCCCCTAGACTTAGAAACACTTAAACCTAACTAACCTAAGGACATTACACACATCCATGCCCGAGGCAGGATTCGAACCTGCGACCATAGTGGTCGCACGGTCCCAGACTAAAGCGCCTAGAACCGCTCGGCCACCACGGCCGGCCCCTGCTATTGTAACTGGTAACTGATTTCGCGTTCTACAAAACAGTTTGTAGTGGTTATCGTGCAAACCTTGGAGACGTTTTCTTGTGAGGTACGTGATAGGACTGTTGATATTTTCAAAAATATCGGGAATCCGATACATCGCTATTTACAAAAATATCATTATCCGATCCCATGTATCGAAAACAATTATCGATAAATTGATGGAAAAAATATCGACGTACGTGCCTATACAAATACCAGGTGCGCATTGTAAATATACTGCCGGGTTTAGAGGTGTAAATTTAAGTATTGATTTATTGTTACAGATTCTGTACGTCAACAAGCTAGCAGCCTGCCTATCCCCCGTAGAGTACGAATTGAAAGGGAAATAATGCACGTTCACGCTTGGCTAACAATGTTAATTGCAGGTAAGTGGCACAATAAAAGGTGTCCGATGGGTCCGTCGTTAGGTTTCGTCACATATCGGATTTGTCCGGAACACTTGATATCGACTTGCCTGTTTTTTCGTTTCTGCCAACACCAACGACCTAGCAGTTGCAGCGTAAGAACTGCGTACTGAAGCTCAACGTTGCAGTTTCTGTTGGTAGCGTCGAGGGCCGATTACGTCAGCATTTCGCTTCACACGTCCCCGCCCACCGCAAAGAGCAGTCATGTCATGTAGATTTTCGTTCATCATTTTCAGCAACTGTTTTTGAACGATGCCGATGTGAAGAAATAGCACACTAGCTGCGTTAAAAATTGTTTTTTCAGCGCAACTGGTGTGCTATTTCTTCACATCATAAATCTTGTTATTCCATTCACACCGCTACCCATAATGCAATCGGACTACTTCTTTTGTGCCACATACTTGCTTCACACAGCCAAAAGAGAAAGATAGGATGTGATGAAAGCTCAAAAAGTATTAAGACTCTTTCACACAGTGAAAGTAAAATTATGTTCTACTACAACTTCAGAACAAGTACTTCACATCTACATCTACATGGATACTCTGCAAATCACATTTAAGTGCCTGGCAGATGATTCATCGAACCACCTTCACAATTCTCTACTATTCCAATCTCGTATACCGCGCGGAAAGAAAGAACACCTGTATCTTTCCGTACGAGCTCTGATTTCCCTTATATTATCGTGGTAATCGTTCCTCCCTATGTAGGATGGTGTCAACAAAATATTTTCGCATTCGGAGGAGAAAGTTGGTGATTGGAATTTCGTGAGAGGATTCCGTCGCATCGAAAAACGCCTTTCTTTTAACGATTTCCAGCCCAAATCCTGTATCATTTCTGTGACACTCCCTCCCATATTCGCGATAATACAAAACGTGCTGTCTTTCTTTGAACTTTTTCGATGTACTCCGTCAGTTCTATCTGGTAACGATCCCACACCGCGCAGTAGTATTCTAAAAGAGGACGGACAAGCGTAGTGTAGGCAGTCTCCTTAGTAGGTCTGTTACATTTTCTAAGTGTCCTGGTAATAAAATGCAGCCTTTGGTTAGCATTCCCCACAACATTTTCTATGTGTTCCTTCCAATTTAAGTTGTTCGTAATTGTAATAGCTAGGTATTTAGTTGAATTTACGGCTTTTAGATTAGACTGATTTATCGTGTAACCGAAGTTTAACGAGTTCCTTTTAGCACTCATGTGGATGACATCACATTTCCGTTATTCAGGGTCAACTGCCACTTTTCGCACCATTCAGATATCTTTTCTAAATCGTTTTACAGTATGTTTTGATCTTCTTATGACTTTATTAGTCGATAAACGACAGCATCATCTGCAAACGACCGAAGACAGCTGCTCAGATTGTCTTCCAAATCGTTTATGTAGATAAGGAACAGCAAAGGGCCTATAACACTACCTTGAGGAACGCCAGAAATCACTTCTGTTTTACTCGATGACTTTCCGTCAATTACAACGAACTGTGACCTCTCTGACAGGAAATCACAAATCCAGTCTCTTAACTGAGACGATATTCCATAAGCACACAATTTCACTAAAAGTCGCTTGTGTGGTACTGTATAAAAAGCCTTCGGGAAATCCAGAAATACGGAATCGATCTGAAATCCCTTGTCAATAGCACTCAGCACCTCAAGTGAATAAATAACTAGTTGTGCTTCACAGGAACGATGTTTTCTAAATGTTCGAACACAATATATGTTCTAAAATCCTGCTACATATTGACGTTAACGATATGGGGCTGTAATTTAGTGGATTATTCATACTACCTTTCTTGAATATTGGTGTGACCTGAGCAACTTTCCAGTCTTTGAGTACGGATCTTTCATCGAGCGAACGGTTGTATATGATTGTTACTTCAACAAATGTTAGAAAATATAATGCAAGGGGTCCTTGATTAAAGAATTTGTTGCTAGCGCACTCGAGCAGATGTAATTTCGATGGATTGCTCACGCGCTGCTTGCGATATGTAAGCTATAAGAGAATCTCAGACCAGAGAGCAGTGTTGTCAGCAGTAGGAACTGTGTAGCAGTTGTATATCGTGTTGGCTGGGCCGGTCGTGTGGAGCGATGGCGGTACCTGAGCCTTGTAGTGTAAGGTAAAAGCAGCCTCACGCATGTGTAGTATTGTTAAATTAAGTACCATGTAAACGCTTTTAAAACGAAATCTCTTAACAATAATCTTTCTTATAAAAATTAACTTTTGACAATCATTCAACTCAATTTAAAGATTTTACTAATTTCTCCAATCCATGGTCATCCTGATTATTGTAAAGAAAAATCAGTTGTTTCTTTTTATACATGACAAATCTATCGGCCAGCATTGCACTGAGCTGTGCCAGAAAAATTTCTTATAGGAGCAGATATGTATGCGTTATCCGGCGACCCTATTGGGGTAAGAATTTTCTATTTATTCAGAATGATCTTTCAGGGCCATGACGCAGCACTGCTGACGTCCAAAATTTACTAGTTTAATTTCACAGTCAATTATTGAAAGGTTATAAGTGAGCCACAATTTTATTGAGAAATTAGTCACGTTACTATTGGTAGGTTACGGAATAATAAAGTGTTGCTAGGTTACACTAAATGTCAATGCTATACATATTTTCACTGTTGGGTAGTTACGCTAAATGTGAATATCATTCATATTATTTTATTGTGGGGAGGTTATACTATATGTGAATATTATTTATATTGTTTTTACTGTTGGAAGGTTACGGAATTTTTCTCTTTGGGAGGTTACAATAAAATAAAAATATCGGCATTCGATACAGCCTTCTTGATTTCGATATATTGATAATACAGAGGAATAAATATCCCTGACGTATATCGATACTAACCTTGAGAAAATATTGTTCTATCGATTAATCGATATTTTATCGACATCAGCGCCCCCCCCCCCCCCCCCCTACGTAGAAGCTATTGTGGACGTGCCTCGGCGAGACGGAACAGGAAGGGGAGAGGCCTCAAATGGAATTACGACAGTGTTGTGAGTCACAGAAGCGTCAACGAACCGCGGATGGCGAATGGCGCCTCCAGTGGCCTGGAGCAGTATTGCACGGTTCCAGAGCGAGCGCGCGCTGCCATCACGCCTATATTCGGTCATCCCGTCACGACGGACGAGCGCGTGGAGACAGGGAGCGGCTCGACGCTACGCTGCCTCCTGGCTTGTTTACAATTCCTGCCTGCCGGCTGGCGGGCGGCAAGCGACGCTGCCTGCATTGACCGACACCGAAATAAAGACGACGTCAGCGGCGGCAACAGCACACAACGTCAGAAGCAGCAGCAGCAGCTGGAACTGCGTCACCGCTCTGCCTGTAAGCGCTCTCATTCCCCACTGCGAGACCACATTAAAGCCGTCGGCACACGGACCGTGCATCCGAACGTTGAGCGTTGAGTGTGCCGTGTTCCTGACGTCATAGCGTGGAATAGCACGTTCGGGAATCTTTCCGAACGTGCAGAGCAATATCTGGCACGTCAGATATTGTGAGCGTGCGTCTGAGCGTTGACCAATGAGATGCCACAATGCCACTTACGTCACACGCACGCCGTCTGCCTTCAGTACTGAGTTGTGAGGCGCCATATTGGCATTCATCTCAAGCCTATATGTATATATGCCGTTTCTGAGCACCAGCAAATTGAAGATCACTGGAAAACCCGTTGTTAGTTGTGTGATTCGTTCCAATAAAATAATGAGAAACATCATATTCGTGGCAAAAGAATTATTGTAACTTGCGTATTGTGAGAGTAGGCTATTTGAAGGCAGCGACACACTGAAGATCCACGCAAAACGCATTGTTCTTGGTACAATTTGTTATAATTAAATTTCATTTAGTAACATAATTATCTACGATTAACGTTTTTAGCAAGGCGTAACACAATTTGATTAAGTGTAAGGAGTCTCTTGTTGGTTAAGCCTGCCGGCACGGTAGCTCAGCATGTTCGGTCAGAGGATTAGCTCAGCGTGTTCGGTCAGACGATTGCGTGCTCTCTGTAATAAAAAAACTGAGTCAAAGAATCAACGATGAACTTGAACGGATGTCTTGTGACGTCCGTCCAGACCAAACGCAACGAACAATATCGAACAAAATGAATTTTAAAAAAAAGAGGGTTTAGCTATCATCAGTAATAAAAAAACTGAGTCAACGGATCAACGAACAACCAGAACAAGTGTCATAGGACGTCCGTTACGAACAAAGTCAACGAACAGTATAGAACAAAATGAGATTAACAAAAAAAAAAAGCGTAATGAATAGCGTCACTGTCCGATAACGAGTCTTTGGAGGGGCGGTGGTTCGCGTCTTGACACTTCCCAATTCTTTTTTCCTAAAATTCGCGTTTTTATTAGGTTCTGATACTTTATTATTAGTTTAATATAAGTATCTAGTATAATATTTGATGTTATGTATATATAAGTTAACCTTTTTTTGAGGGGTGACTTTGTTCGATTGGCTTAATCTACAGGACAGCTTGCGCTACTTGTATAAAGATATTTTGCTCCTTTTTCTTTTACGCTTCGTAATTCACTTGTTGCGAAGACTCTGCTACTGGGTAAGAACGGTGATCAAGTAAGACTGACCTTGGGGTTTTACTAAAATGTGGGAATGATGAAATAATATATATCTTATGCGGAGAAGTATTCCAAATTCGTACCGCACTGTTTGTAATGAAACTTTTATAAGCCTGTGTTCTTATCAATTGGACATGGTACTTTCCTTTTCATGTACGATGGAGGAAATGTGCGTTTTAATAGAGCTAACTTGGAAATTTTAAGCGCGCCCGTTGAGTAAACAGTGTAATTTACGAACTAGAAACATCCCTCAACTGTCGCTGGAGTGCGTTGCGATCGCGTATACCACGTTGGTGCCCACGTACCGTATGCACAAGTCGCATCGTTCCTGAGCGTTCAGCAGCACGTTGAGCTTGGCACGCTCAACGTTTAACGTTCGACAGCACGGTCCGTGTGCCGACGGCTTAACGGCAGTAATAAATACTCCAGTAGGGTTAAACCTAAAAATTAGACAAATCGGAAACAACTACTACGAAAGGTTTTATTGTTTTAATGGCTTCATTCGTGGCCCAATACGACTATCCTAGGTTTTCCCCCTCGGCGGAGTTGTGGAAAAGTGGTGGGGGGGCAAAAATGTACCCGCAGAAGGGGTGTTTTTTTCGGTTTTGTGATTATATCTCGTAAATGACTCACAATATCGAAAACATAGTGTAATTAAAAACTGTAGGGCATGAAATTCTGCATTGAATGAGACCATCCGCATATTGTTTGGACCACCCGTTTCCATAGTAGTGCTCTTCAAAATTGGACCAATTTTACATGTTCATGAAAAATGTTCGTTTTAACCTCTGTTTTATGGTAATATCGTTGAAATTAAACACTCTATCAATAAAGTGGTTCATACAAACGATATAGAGGAATAAATTCTGCGTCTGATGAGAACAAAAGTGAAATGGCCCACCCATTTCTGTACGGCTAACTTTGTAGTTTCATTGCTATGCATATAAGGTACTTCACATTTACAAATCTAGGTCTCTCTAGATCAGTTTTATGCAGAGAACTCAAAAATAACGTTATTATGAGTAAAGATTGAAAAAAAGAAATTAAAAACTTTTCAATGTCAGGGATAAATTTCGTGACAAGAAATTTAAGGCCAACTTTGAAAATCCCTTATTAAACGGCAAAGCCTTTTTGCACCTTGTCATTCTGCCTATGTGTATATGTTCTGCCTGGCAAGCCAGTGTAATAATGACAAAAATGTATTTTTTTGTAATTCCTAAGGTAATCGTCCAGAAATTTACCTTCAAAAAATCAGAACCCCGATTATTTCTGATTTGAACGCTAATTCTACAGGACTAAAACCACACGGAGCTCTCTAGATTTCCAACGCTCAGATTTGCTGCGTGAACTCAGCGTTCTATTTGGAATTTGCAGCCGGCTGGGGTGGCCGTGCGGTTCTAGGCGCTAAAGTCTGGAACCGCGAGACCGCTACGGTCGCAGGTTCGAATCCTGCCTCGGGTATGGATGTGTGTGATGTCCTTGGGTTATTTAGGTTTAAGTAGTTCTAAGTTCTAGGGGACTAACGACCTCAGAAGTTAAGTCCCATAGTGCTCAGAGCCATTTGATTTTTTTTTTTTTTTTTTTTTTGAATTTGCATTATCGCCCTTGCATTTTGTAAGCGGCCAAGTTAGCACATACAGGTGTTTGACTGGCAAGCAGAGTTGGAATGCATCGAAAGGAACTGTCACTAAAGTGAATGGACGTCTAAAGGGCCCTGCACATGTTCAATATGAACTGACAATACCACTTTGACAAACCATCAATACAACGAAGCGACGCCACATCATCAATAATATTGACAAATACTGTCATTTGGCAACGCGATTTCACGAGGGTAAGACGTCGAAAGCCCAGAAGATAACGTGTGCTGCAGTTATATTAGCTACAGTTTGCAAGCAACAGAAAACGACGAAAAAGAGGAAATGGGTCCTAGATTGGTTGAAAAAGGAGCGACTGGTCACATGTTAATTTACTGACTGAAATGAGACTCACAGACCCAAAAGATTTTACATATTATTTTCCGATGAGTTCTACATCGTATGACAAGTTATTAGTGTTGACACGAGACAAAATAAAAAAAGCAAAATACGTTAATGAGAGAAACAATCGCATTCGACAAGAGATCAGGAGTAACTTAGAGATATCTGGAGGTGGACAGGTCTTTTTAATGCTCGTAGTTTAGTTCTATAATATCAGCAAGCACAAATAGTAAAATTCTATGGAAACCTATGAAGCAATTATATCTGCCTGGCAAGGACCTGTTCAGGAATTTAACGTCGTACTTTTTGCGCTTTCTGATAATTTGGTGAAACTGACAAGCATTTCCCAGACACCTTACCAGTCACTGCAGATATATAGCGTATTTTTCGAAATGGGAGTGTTTTTCAAAACTGTTATGTAACACAACAATCTATACTGTATTTTCAAATTAATGAAGTAAGCAATGTTATAGATAATCCTCCGTTAACCATCCTAAAATGTCATACACAATGATTACCCTTGCATACACCTATTAAAATTCTTTTGTGTTAAAAACACTCCTTAAAAATTGAATCTGAGGTATGATCTACACCACGGCGAATTGAAAAAATAAACAGTGCACGCTAACGTCACGTGGCTGGTTCGGAATCTCTGGCAATATCTAAATGGAGAATATTGTCAAACAGTCAATACTTGACCTCACACGTTCACTGTGTACTGACAATATTGAGAATATTTTGAGGTCCATCAATACGCTCATGAATATTTCTAGGATTGACAACACGTCAATATGCGAACTCAGGCAGTCAATACATTGAGAGTCTGACAATATTATTGAACGCGTGAAGGCCCCTTAAGAAGGGTTCACCGTTCACTTCACACTGGTCTTATTCCCACCTAGGTCTCGTTCTTCTTTGGGTGGTCCTTTCTCGTTTCAGTTCCACCTTTCTTTGTTCACTACCGAGCTATAACCCGTTTCGTTCATTACGTTCTCCCGTTCTTATTAAATTTCTAACTACTTTCGAAGTCTCGCCTTCTGGTTCTTTCCGTGCGCCGTGCAGCATCCAAGACAGGTAATTTACAACGTTGTTACAATTATTTATTAAAATTAAAACCAGAAGTCCCGATTCGCTGGCTCTTCCCGACATGTTGGTCCATGTTTCTGAAAACAAAGCGCTCCCTACTTCCAGTTTAGCTTTAAAAACAGGATTTATCAATGGCAATGTTCCAGTCTGTACTCATACGCTCTATTGAGAAATAAAATTTTGAACTTAAATTAGATAAATTTCTCAGAAGCTTTCTGTACCATTTTCACTTTTCAGCTTCTGAGGCACAGCTGATAACTCTTTAAAGAATTGAAAAGCAGTCAGACTACCTGCAGTCCGCTCCCAAGTCGCCGATATTTTAGTCGAAATTTTGAAAATTTCTAATTTCTATTGAATTTGACGTATATACAGGGAAATTCAAACATTTATTCCTAAGCTATAAAAGATAGAAACACAATTCCAAAGTTCTGAAAAGGGAAAACTTCAAATTTTTGTGCATTCAATGTGATCACCACATGTTACAGCCGCGCGGTTTGAGACGCCATTTTACTTCCCTCCCGAGGTTCGAGTCCTCTCTCGGGCATGGGTGTGTGTGTTGTTCTTAGCATAAGTTAGTTTAAGTAGTGTGTAAGTCTAGGGACCGATTACCTCAGCAGTTTGGTCCCTTAGGAATTCACACGCACGTGTGTTACATGACAAATATCAAAACGGTGGCTCATTTCCTGCCACGCACGAAGCATCTGATCTCTCGTTACCGAAATCACAGATTCAACAATGCGATGTTGCTGACTTTTTGAGTGTCGGGCATACGGGGGATAAAAAGTTGGTCTTTTAAGTAACCCCGCACATAAAAGTCACAAGGTGTGAGGTCTGGAGACCTGGGAGTTCATCTTCCGCTCCTTCTCATCCAATCCAACGTCCTGGAATGGTGTCATTCACGTAACGTCGGACGTGCTTGGAGAAATTCTCTAAGAAAAAACAGAACATCTTAAACGACTAGAGACAGGATGTTCAAATTAGCAGGACATGTTCACTAGTATGTTCTGCTGAAATGATTAGCATTTGAGCCATATGAGCCCGTGGGTTCAACGTCAACATCGATATCGCGGCGCAACACCACCTACCGGTAAAATGTGCCTGTGGCTCTCGTTGTCGCTATAAACCGAGGGTAATGGATCAGTGTGACATGAACAGACGTGCAGGACGCCTCGCAGACATATGCGCGAACTGTACCTTCAATTCAATGAGTTTGAAAGAGGGCGCATTATTGGCGTGAGAGAAAGTGACGCGTCCATCCGGGAAATTTCTGGTCGAGTGGGACGAAGTGTTCGGCAGTGCAATGGGTGTGTGCAGAACGGTTCACGGTAGGCCGTAGAACACGATGAGATGGATCACCATCCACGTCACCCCCTATAAGATCGACACCACATCCGAATGTCATTGCAGGGTAGATCTATTTCCTCCTCGGCTGTGGCGTAACGGTGGAACAGTGTAACGCGTCGTACAATATCTGAGGTGACAGTCCGTCGCTGTTTATTAGGCCATGTGTTACGTGCGCGTCATCCACTTCTTCGTCTGCCTTTGACGAATGTGTATGGCAAATGGTGCAAATGGCTCTGAGCACTATGGGACTTAACATCTCTGGTCATCAGTCCCTTAGAACTTAGAACTACTTAAACCTAACTAACCTAAGGACATCACACACATCCATGCCCGAGGCAGGATTCGAACCTGCGACCGTAGCGGTCGCGCGGTTCCAGACTGTAGCGCCTAGAACCGCTCGGCCACTCCGGCCGGCCTAATCCTAAGGGTCCGGGTTCGATTCCTCCGGTCAGGGACTGGGTATTGTGTTGTCCTAATCACCATCATTTCATCCCCATCAACGCGCAAGTTGGCGAAGTGGCACCAAATCGAAAGACTTGCACCCGCCGAACCGTCTACCCGACGGGAGGCCCTAGTCACACGACATTTACATTTACCTGTTACAGAGACTGCGGTCTAATGAGCGCTGTGCTATGCAGTCACAGTTACAGTATGTGTTGAAAACGGTTTCCATGTGCCCAAACGTATGCGTTTACGCGCCATAGCATGTTCTGTCTCACGTGTTCACATCGGCCAGGCTGCATCCGAACAGTGTCAAAGGCAGCATGAATACACCGCTCCAGTGTCTACACATCTGGAATTGGCTCTGTACACAAGATACTTCTGAGATTGCCCTATAACCAGAAATCGCACAGGCTGAGTTCCGGTGAACGAGCAGGCAATGAAATTGGACGCCCTCGTGCGATCCATCCACCAGGGACGACTGAGATGCGTCCGGAGATTTTAACGGCGAAGTGGGCTGGAGCACCATCATGTAGCTGCCACATAACCGCTCAAATCATCAATGTCTTTTCTTGCAGCATGGAGACGAAGTCACCCGCAAGTTCCGGCCTGTTAGACGACTTGGGGAGGAAGACTGGTCGCAAAATACGGTCGCCAATTATCCCGGTCCACACATTTCGGCTACACCGATGCTGATGATTCGCTGTCACCATACTATGAGGGGTTCTGCATATTATCCCAAGGATGACTATTATGAAAGTTGAAGATACCACTCCACGTGAAGATGGCCTCATCTGTGAATAGGATGGAACACAAAACCCGGAATCGTGGTTGCCTGGTGAAGAAACCAGTCACAAAACTGCTCCCGATGTGGGAATTCTGTCGCTAGTAAGCCCTACACACGCTGTAAGCGATAAGTTCAGTAGCAATTGCCATGAAGAATATCCCACATGGTCGCCTGGCTTTGCCTGTACTGTCGAGTCAACTGCCCGGTACTGGCACGGCGGTCGCCTTCCACAGTGTTAATCATATTTTCCTCCAAGCCTGGTATCCTAACATTACGGGTACGTCCTTCATGATTTCCTGCTTCCTGAAACGACCCTGTCGCAGACAAACGGCGAAACACTGCAGCAAACATTCAAGGCTGTGGTTGTTGTCGCCGGAGATAGATCTCCTCCTACAACCTTGCTGTCCTCCGCCCGTTGCCATTTGCCTTTCCGTAAGTCAGCACCATGTCGGCAAGCTCTCGATTCGAATACGGAACCTGGAACCGCGCGACCATTACGGTCGCAGGTTCGAATCCTGCCTCGGGCATGGATGTTTGTGATGTCATTAGGTTAGTTAGGTTTAAGTAGCTCCAAGTTCTAGGGGACTGATGACCTCAGCAGTTAAGTCCCATTGTGCTCAGAGGCATTTGAACCATTTTTTCGAATACGGAACCATTATGTACAGCTCAGTACCACATCCACTACAAGGTGAGTCAGCAAGAGAAGTGGATCGGACGCAACATTACCAATTACTATGCAGGAGAGGGCGTCAGGGCATGACTTGTGAGCAGTCGTACCATCTTTTACTGCAACTGTGCCTGCATGATAGAGCGGGTATCAGACCGCAGCCTCTGAACAATGTACGATTGAATAAATGGTCTCTAACATGGAACCAGTTCATAAGTTCATTAGATCTTTTTTGTTCCGTATCCTCTCATCGATCAGTCCCTAGAGTTTGTACACGGTGGAAAAAATCACCCTTGTATAACCAGAACATTCGCGCAAACTGTGGTGATTATGACCATCACACCATCATTCCAGGTAAAGCAGTTGGCGGAATACGCGTTTGTAAGCAACTCCTTAATCATTTCATTGCCAAGGACGGTGTGACAGGGTGAAGATAGCGGCGGAAGGTCGCGGATAAGAAAAAACAAACCTCTGTTAGTGACATCCGCCGCATGAGTCACGAACAGCCTTGCAGTCTGTCACCCGGGACGTGTGCAAACACCCCTGAGGCGCCGTTTGCGCGATAAGATTACGGCGGGGTTACGGGTAATTAAAGGGCGTCCCGGGACTTCACCGGAAATACACTCCTGGAAATTGAAATAAGAACACCGTGAATTCATTGCCCCAGGAAGGGGAAACTTTATTGACACATTCCTGGGGTCAGATACATCACATGATCACACTGACAGAACCACAGGCACATAGACACAGGCAACAGAGCATGCACAATGTCGGCACTACTACAGTGTATATCCACCTTTCGCAGCAATGCAGGCTGCTATTCTCCCATGGAGACGATCGTAGAGATGCTGGATGTAGTCCTGTGGAACGGCTTGCCATGCCATTTCCACCTGGCGCCTCAGGTGGACCAGCGTTCGTGCTGGACGTGCAGACCGCGTGAGACGACGCTTCATCCAGTCCCAAACATGCTCAATGGGGGACAGATCCGGAGATCTTGCTGGCCAGGATAGTTGACTTACACCTTCTAGAGCACGTTGGGTGGCACGGGATACATGCGGACGTGCATTGTCCTGTTGGAACAGCAAGTTCCCTTGCCGGTCTAGGAATGGTAGAACGATGGGTTCGATGACGGTTTGGATGTACCGTGCACTATTCAGTGTCCCCTCGACGATCACCAGTGGTGTACGGCCAGTGTAGGAGATCGCTCCCCACACCATGATGCCGGGTGTTGGCCCTGTGTGCCTCGGTCGTATGCAGTCCTGATTGTGGCGCTCACCTGCACGGCGCCAAACACGCATACGACCATCATTGGCACCAAGGCAGAAGCGACTCTCATCGCTGAAGACGACACGTCTCCATTCGTCCCTCCATTCACGCCTGTCGCGACACCACTGGAGGCGGGCTGCACGATGTTGGGGCGTGAGCGGAAGACGGCCTAACGGTGTGCGGGACCGTAGCCCAGCTTCATGGAGACGGTTGCGAATGGTCCTCGGCGATACCCCAGGAGCAACAGTGTCCCTAATTTGCTGGGAAGTGGCGGTGCGGTCCCCTACGGCACTGCGTAGGATCCTACGGTCTTGGCGTGCATCCGTGCGTCGCTGCGGTCCGGTCCCAGGTCGATGGGCACGTGCACCTTCCGCCGACCACTGGCGACAACATCGATGTACTGTGGAGACCTCACGCCCCACGTGTTGAGCAATTCGGCGGTACGTCCACCCGGCCTCCCGCATGCCCACTATACGCCCTCGCTCAAAGTCCGTCAACTGCACATACGGTTCACGTCCACGCTGTCGCGGCATGCTACCAGTGTTAAAGACTGCGATGGAGCTCCGTATGCCACGGCAAACTGGCTGACACTGACGGCGGCGGTGCACAAATGCTGCGCAGCTAGCGCCATTCGACGGCCAACACCGCGGTTCCTGGTGTGTCCGCTGTGCCGTGCGTGTGATCATTGCTTGTACAGCCCTCTCGCAGTGTCCGGTGGGTCTTACACACCGGTGTCAATGTGTTCTTTTTTCCATTTCCAGGAGTGTAGTTTATAGAGGACAAATGGAACTTTCGGAGAAATGTATCGCAGTGGGCGGTCGGTCAACTGAATAATGTCAAAGTTCATACGTATTACAAGACGCACAAACATGGAAACAGATGTTCTGCACGAGGAAAGGGAATAAATAACAGCCAAATGACTATGGTCAAACTTTACCGAATATCATTTGGGTAATGCTAATTCGAAAAATGAGAACGACAAATGGTTGGCTCTATATTAAAAGTATCTGAAAATATTTAACGGCATAAACTAATAGAATCACTTTAATTTCTCCTTATTTCTTCAGCTGTTATGCTTTTTTCTATTACGTCGTGTATTGCACGTGGTTAATTGCTTTTCTGATCTGCTCAACACTTTTTACATTATGATCTCTGTGTCTGTGTGCGCTCTCTTTTAAAGGAGGTATGTGTTCCTTTTATATACACCGATATTTATAAACTATAAAAGCAAAACCTAAAAATTCTTAAAAAGAAAATGTTATAATAGTATGGACAAAATTTTAGAAAGAGGAAGAAATGTATCATCTGTTTAGCTTTCTAACTGGTAAAGTTCTTGCGCGCGCATACGCTGTGTTGTAAAATATGTGTGTGTTACCTTCATATACGCTTGTATACAGCTGCATTTATTGACGAGTCACTAATGTTTCACTCAAATGACTGTATATTACATGTCATACGACAGTGAAGATTCTGTTCTGTTCCTGATTTATCTATCATCTTTCTCTACTGGTCGACTGTTCTTTATTATGCTAAGTATTCTACTTTCGTTCGTCTCTGCGGCATGATATCTCCATTAATTTTGAAACGTATTAATCTGTTTGTTAACACTCTTAACTCCCAATTTTTGTCTTCCAGTTTTGTTCTATAATCAGTTTGATAGCTTCTAACCAATTGCTCTTCTTAACAACCTCACTCTACTGAGACAGCTGTTTACACGTGTACGTAGCGCATAATAAAATCGTTTAGTGATAAAATATCAGCCGATGGGATACTCTGTCATTTACCGAAAGCATTTGATTGTGTTACCCATAATATTCTATTACAGAATTGCTGTGGAATATATAGCGGATGAATGGTTGAATTCTTACACGGTGTGTGCCAGACGTGATGGTCAGTATTCAGGGATATGACAGGAATGACCATTCGAAACAAAAAAGTGAAGCAAACATGGGCTCAAACAAATCTCTTCTACTGCAAGATCTTTGCTGTCCATATTTTGGGAAGGGGTAGTACGAACCAAAACAAGAAAATAATGTCCAGTAAACATGTGCTCTAAAATGCATACCTTAAAAGTTACGAGCACTTGTTCATCTTCGCTACTTTGAAACACAACGCTTCTAATGAATTTCTTTGCTACATCGAAACACAACTCTTCTAATGAACAAGTGCTCGTAACTTTGAAGGTGTGGATTTTAGAGCATATGTTTGCTGGACATTTTTTTCTTTTTTTGATCCATCCTACCCCTCCCCAAAACATGGACAGAAAAGAGCTTGTAGAAAATTTGTTTCACAGTATTGAAGATCAAGAATTCCTCATGGAGCCTTAAGGTAAGCGTTTTAGAGCCCATGCTTACTTGACGTCTGGCTTCCGAATGACCGTTCCTGTCATACCCCTGAATATTGACCATCACTTCTGAAACACTCTGTATAAAAAACATGATGCAGAGAGTTGCCACTGACCAGTCGTTCCCAACCTGGGGGTAGTTACCCCCAGAGGGGTAAAATTAAATTTTGTGAGGGGTAAAAACTAAACGATTCGATTCTGTTTCAGTCACGAAAATAAATTATTTGCAAACGATCATTACTGTTATCACAATTTTGTAAGACTCTAATATTGACTATATAAGTTATCTATAATCACTTTTTCTCAATAGTAGCATTAATGTTGCGGAGGTTACAGATTCCTCACATATGTTGTACTTTGTCCCGTACATCGCTGATGATAAAAGTGAGACACATACGTAACAAATGCTAAATATCTGAAGAAAATGTCTTTTCCAAGTAGATAGTACCTGTGGTAGTCCAAAAATCGCTTCGTACTCGCTTCGAAACAGATAAATGAATTAATTGACAGAACGACACGGCAGTTACTATATAAGAGCTACTACAGAGCTGTACCCAGTATTATTATTACTGTTATTATTATTATTATTAAAGTAGTCATACACAAAACATTAACAGGCTGAATTCGTCCAATTTCTGTCAGTTCAGAAGTGAGGAGTGCAGCAATGAAATGATTTACGAACGGTAAGTATAATGCACACATATGAACGTGTTTGATTTCAGGTTGCAGTGTGCAGATCAAGCAATAGAAAAGACCAATGCAGGGGAAGTATGTTTTGAAACAAGTATCTACCTTCGCTGTAAGTAGTTGGCTTTCTTTTCTGAGAAGAGCCTGTGGGTAGCACTTGCGATGCACCACGAATTCCTTCGTCAGTCATTCTCTCTCTCTCTCTCTCTCTCTCTCTCTCTCTCTCACACACACACACACACACACACACACACAAACTAAATATTATTCATCTTTCATCTTTTTAAAAATAAAAGTATTCCAAGGAAAGTATTTCGTTCTACAGTCTAGTTAGGTGATAATATGGGGGAGGGGGGAAAGATGGGCGGGGGTGGGGGGAGGGAGGGAAGGCGGGGCTACTAGCTAATGTCTAGTTGCACTCAGGGGTAATGGCGTAAGAGAGTTTGGGAACCACTGCCATCGCCTTTCGAGTAGTACAAAGAGGGACGCCACATCATCTGCATGGTGTAACGTTCATTATAACGACCTGAGTTGAGAAGGAAATCCGAAAAATCCATCAGATTAAAGAATGCCCAATGTCGAACGGCTTCATTAGCGAATTGGGTTACAGATCACACAGAACGTCTGTCACATCGTTGAGAGAAAGAACTAAGTTATGTTGAAGATTTTCATAACAAATGTTTTACGATTCTCATTCTGTAACCAATGTAATGAGGACACGAAGCATAACCTTTGGAATTTGCTGACCTGCTCAAAAATTCTCGCGCTACCACGTGGTCTAGGGCGCCTTGTCACAGTTCGCGCGGCTCGCCCCCGTGGGTGGTTCGAGTCCTCCCTCGGGCATGGGTGTGTGTGTTGTCCTTGGCGTAACTTAGTTTAAGTTAGATTAAATAGTATGTAAGCTTAGAGACCGATGACCTCAGTAGTTTGGTCCCATAAGACCTTACCACAAATTTCCAATTTAAAAATTCTATGACTGCGAAATTTAAAATTATAAGTGCGCCAATTTCTGTTCGCACTGGCAAATCGGACTTCGTCAAGATAAAACAAGCAGGTTCTATGTAATAAGTACAAATAACAAGTATCTTAGTGAGATGGCCACAATGGCGGCTGAACAGACTGCGACCAAGCCGGCTAATTCTGATCACAAACTCACCTCTCGATCCATGAGATGAGCTATTACAACGTAATGTTGTCACTGAACTGAAGAAGCACATTATAATTAATTTCATTTGTTGTTACTTAGTATTCAATAAGACTGACGTGGCCAATATGTCCTTGCAGATACATGCAAGAAGGACACCATAAGAACATCTAGCAAGAGAAGAATGAAACAAGGAACAAAAAATGACAGAGATTCATTCTCCCTTTTACACATAGAGATAAAAATTAAATCAGCGTTATTGCAATTCAAGTACAAACACTATGCGAGTTCTTTTCTCGTCATAAAAGTATTGTTATTTGTTCAATAAAACATTACGTTCTATTCAAGGTATGTCAACCAAGTTATAAAAGAATAAAATCATTGTGAAGTTTCAATGGGGTGAGATAACAGTGTGAGACCCACAGGGTTCGATTGTTTCCCATAACCCTTCTTGCTTTCTGTTAATGATGTATCATTTTATTTGAATCAGAAGGCAGATTCAGGCTTGTTTGCATATAATACAAGCTTTATTGTGGAGACAACCAAAGACTCATGAAGAGAGGTAATAACACTGGTTTCTGGGAATGGGCTAGCTTCAAAATTTCAAAAAACACAGCTCATCCAGGCTTCCAATGTCAAAAATATATTACCTCCTATTAAGCTATTATGCCAAACATAAATAAGAAACAAAGTAGAAAGTTGTAAGTTCTTAAGTGAGCATATTGATGAAAACTGAAACTGGAAAAACAATACAGTAAACTGGCTAAAATATTTTGATTAGATTGCCTTTGCCATAAGAACAAGCGCCAAACCTGGGGGTATGCAATTCACTTTTTCTTCAGTCTTCAGACTGGTTTGATGCGGGCCACCACAAATTCCTCTCTGTGCCAACCTCTTCATCTCAGTGAAGCACTTGCAAACTACGTCCTCAATTATTTGCTGCATTTATCCCTATCTCACTCTTCCTCTCTAGTTTTTGTTCTGTACAGCTCCCTCTAGAACCATGTAAGCTATTCCCTGATGTCTTAACATACGTCCTATCACTCTGTCCCTTCTTCCTGTCAGTGTTTTCCATATATTATTTTCCTCGCTGATTCTACGGAGAACCTCCTCATTTCTTATCTTATCAGGGCATCTTATTTTCAACATTCGTCTGTAGCACCACACCTCAGATGCTTCTATTCTTTTCTGCTCAGGTTTTCCCACAATCCACGTCTCATTGGCATAAAACACTGTGCTCTAAACTTACATCCTCAGAAATTTCTTTCTCAAATTAAAACCTATGTTTGATATTAGTAGACTTCTCTTGGCCAGGAATGCATTTTTTTGCCAGTGCTAACCTACTTTTTATGTCCTCCATGCTCCGTCCATCATGGGCTGTTAGGATGCCTACGTAGCAGAATTCGATAACTTGATCTACTTCGTGATCACATGACGTTAAGTTTCTCGTTGTTCTCATTTCTGTTTCTTCTCGTTAGCTTCATCTTTCTTCGATTTCCTCTTACTTCATATTCTGTACTCATTAGACTGTTCGTTCCATTCAGCAGATTTTGTAATTCTTCTTCACTTTCACTGAGGATAGAAATGTCATCAGCGAACTTTATCACTGATATACTTTCACACTGAATTTTAATTCCACTCTTGAACCTTTCTTTTCTTTCCGTCATTGCTTCCTCGATGTACAGGCGAAAGACTATAACGTTGTCTTACACCCTTTGTAATCTCAGAACTTTGTTTTTCGTGTTCCACTCTTATTGTTCCCACATGGTTCTTGTACATACTACATATTATCCGTGTTTCCCTACAGGTTACCTCTACTTTTCTCAGAATTTCGAACATGTTGAACCACTTGATACAGTCAAAAGCTTTTTCTGGTCGACAGATCCTATGAACGTATCTTGATTTTTCTTTAGTTTTGCTTCCATTATCAACCGCAAAGTTAGAATCGCGTCTCTGGTGCCTTTACCGTTCTTAGAGCCAAACTGCTCGTCATCTAACACAGTAAGATAACACATTTTGCAAATTTTCTTTCACTGATGCCTTACGGGATAATATTCTGGGACAACTGAATAGTTGGACAAAAAGCATTTAATCCACATAAGAAAGTAATTGGCATCAAGTATGGGGTTCACACACGTACATCTTGCAGGCATCTATTTAAGCAGCTGGAATGCTAACTACAACCGTACAGTACTTTTATTGACTTACGAAATTTATCAACAACCAGTCCGAGTTTGAAAGTAACAGAGATATCACAGTTACGATAGTAGATCGAAAAATCACTTGAATTATCCTATTATGAATTTAACTTTGGCATAAAAGGAGTGAAATACGATGCAACAAAACTCTAAGACAACTGCCCATGGAAATAAAATATCTGAAAGACAACAAAAGTGTTTTCAAATGTAGATTAAAGGTGTTTCTCCTTACCCAGTCTTTCTATATCACAGAGGAATTTTTCAATAATAAGAGTCATTTTTACATAAAAAACCTGTAAATGGCCAGCTTATTCACACACAAAATTCAAGCTTTCGCAACCAACGGTTGCTTCATCAGAAAAGAGGGAAGGAGAGGGAAAGACGAAAGGATGTGGGTTTTAAGGGAGAGGGTAAGGGGTCATTCCAATCCCGGGAGCGCAAAGACTTACCTTAGGGGGAAAAAAGGACAGGTATACACTCGCACACACACACATATCCATCCGCACATACACAGACACAAGCAGACATTAGCTATGTCAACTTTAACATTATTAAAGTTATAGAGGGGATGCTCTGAACCTTACGAGATGAGGCTCTTTGATTAGTGTCAATGCAATTTTTTTTCATATCGGTGTGTGTGTATGTGTGTGTGTGTGTGTGTGTGTGTGTGTGTGTGTGTGTAAGTGCCTTGGATATATTTAGCTTATAACTACTGTAAGTAGGCTGTATAGGCTTTTTAATTGGCAACGCCACGTAGCGCACTGTATGAAAATCACTGGCTGTGCTGTGTGCAGTCTGTGGCTGGCTTGCATTGCTGTTGGCTATTGTAGTGTTGGGGAGTTGGCTGTTAACAGCGCGTAGCGTTGCGCAGTTGGAGGTGAGCCGCCAGCAGTGGTGGATGTGGGGAGAGAGATGGCGGAGTTTTGAGAGCGGATGATCTGGACGTGTGTCCATCAGAGACAGTAAATTTGTAAGACTGGATGTCATGTACTGATATATATATTATGACCTTTGAACACTGTAAAGATAAATACATTGTTTGTTCTTTATCAAAATCTTTCATTTGGTAACTATGCCTATCAGTAGTTAGTGTCTTCAATAGTTAGAATCTTTTATTTAGCTGGCAGTATTGGCGCTCGCTGTATTGCAGTAGTTTGAGTAACGAAGATTTTTGTGAGGTAAGTGATTCATGAAAGGTATAGGTTATTGTTAGTCAGGGCCATTCTTTTGTTGTTGTTGTTGTTGTGGTCTTCAGTCCTGTGGTATTATTCTGATCATGTATCAGCTGTATTCTCGAATGCATGACATGGTAGTGACAATTAGTTCACTATGTACTGCTAGAAGATCCTGTCTGATGCATAAATTATGTGGTTCTGTTTTATATTTTTGTTGTCTTTGAATTTAATCGTCCTAATTGTTACATATATGCAACAACTCTGAACGTTCTTGTAGGTTAGCACTTTCTCCCGCCGACCCCTTCAAGTGGGCAAAAGACCTGATAACACACTTCAAAATAGACGCTGAGACGGTCTGCCTACATAGCAGTGAGCAATGAATATTGAAAAAAAGAAGCACAAAATCAGAATCCAGACTGTCGGAACTAATTTTCAGGTGACTTCTACACTACTGGCCATTAAAATTGCTACACCACGAAGATGTCGTGCTACAGACGCGAAATTTAACCGACAGGAAGAAGATGCTGTGATAAGCAAATGATTAGCTTTTCAGAGCATTCACATCTGTAATCTGAATTTGAGAGATACGTAAATATGTGTGTAAACTTTCATACTCGTATGTCTTAAAGTTTAATAAATATATGCATTCGAAATACGTATACTCTTTTTGAAACACCCTGTATATGAGTTGCATCTCGAACTTCTGTATAGGTTAGCTGCAGTACGGTATACAAATTTAACGTACATCGAATTCATCGTTTTCGTTAGCATTACTATCCTATCCTTCAGATGGCCTATATAGGTAAATGATAGCAGTGCTACATATGTCGCTTTTTTCGTCTAGATAGCACCAGTATCCCGTACTTCAGTTGATCTGCATACGTCGACTGAAGTATGGGATACGAATTTTACGTATGTCGGTCTTTTCGCCTTCAGTAGTGCTAGTATAGACTCGAAAAAATCGTAATGATTCTAGTACTAGGAAAGGAAAAAAGAGCAACAACTGCAAAATTTGTATTCCTTACTGCAGCTGACGAACCCATTCTTAACGCAGAACAATATATTACGACGAAAAAATACATCAAATAGACAAATTCAGTAAAACATAAAAATAAAAGACTAAACTTACGATACGCAAACTCCTCCGCAAAAAAACCAAAGCTCGCCTTGAAAGATGTCAAGAAAAATCACGTAACCAAATACACAAGGAACACATAACAAAAAAACACATATACTTATATAAACCAGAAGTTCACAGCAACGAAATGAGGTACAATAATAAAAAAAAAATCCACAGAAGAAAATCACGTAACATAAGAAAATTAAGACTGATGGATCAATCCCCAAAAAAATCCAAATCAATATTTTAACCATCCCAATCAAACCCACAATTTTCCTTAATTATGAGTTAACCCCCCCCCCCCTCCTCCTTGCCCCTTCCCAATCTAAAGTTAACTAAGAAATTTGGGAGGACACATTTGCCCACCACATTTAAGGAAACACTTAAACAGGCAACATTGGGTACCCTACACCTCCATGAATATTCATCTAAATTGCTCTGTATTCTCGAACTGCGTCGTTTCCGCCTCCCTATAACAGATTTTATGGCTGACCAATAACCTTCTATACTATTGGTACAGGCCCCAGTTGATAAAGATCTGAATTCACTATTACGATTGACGACAAGATGGTGAAAACCCCTATTCCTCAAATCCCTATATGAAGAAAAACATTGGAAATAACTACAGAACCCTCTGCAACATGATCTTCAATTAATTTCACAACACATTCCTCGTTCGATTAGGAACTACTTCAAAAACTACATCATCAAATTCTGGGCCTGAAATTACGGACCACCAAATCCATAATCCCACCGCAGGTTCGGCCGGGCGATGTGGCCGAGCGGTTCTAAGCGCTTCAGTCTGAAACCGCGTGACCGCTACGGTCGCAGGTTCGAATCCTGCCTCGGGCATGGATGTGTGTGATGTCCTTAGGTTAGTTAGGTTTAAGTAGTTCTAAGTCTAGGGGACTGATGACCTCAGATGTTAAGTCCCATAGTGCTCAGAGCCATTTGAACCAACCACCGCAGGTTCCTGCCTGTTGTACTTGGTTTTGCCAAAATGAGAGACTCATCAGTTTCGACTATAGCACCCCCCCCCCCCCCCCAAAGGCCCCCTACACTTTATATATTCCCCACAAACTCCCCTACGAAACGAATACCAGTCTAAAATGGAACGCTCACTCACACGACATTCATGCACACACAACCACACAAAATATTTCAGATACCAACAGTATGCAATCTTTATTATACCCCTCAAGGCCAGATTCGATTTCTCAGACAATGTTCCTCATCCGGAGGTAAAATAGTCCTCCATTCGGAGTAGTACAAGTTTATATGCCAACTAGCTCTGCAGATGACGAAGAAATTGAAGAAATGTATGATGAAATAAAAGAAATTATTCAGATTGTGAAGGGAGACGAAAATTTAATAGTCATGGGTGACTGGAATTCGAGTGTAGGAAAAGGGAGAGAAGGAAACATAGTAGGTGAATATGGATTGGGGGACAGAAATGAAAGAGGAAGCCGCCTTGTAGAATTTCGCACAGAGCACAACATAATCATAACTAACACTTGGTTTAAGAATCATGAAAGAAGGTTGTATACATGGAAGAACCCTGGAGATACTAAAAGGTATCAGATAGATTATATAATGGTAAGACAGAGATTTAGGAACCAGGTTTTAAATTGTAAGACATTTCCAGGGGCAGATGTGGACTCTGACCACAATCTATTGGTTATGACCTGTAGATTAAAACGGAAGAAACTGCAAAAAGGTGGGAATTTAAGGAGATGGGACCTGGATAAACTAAAAGAACCAGAGGTTGTACAGAGATTCAGGGAGAGCATAAGGGAGCAATTGACAGGAATGGGGGAAATAAATACAGTAGAAGAAGAATGGGTAGCTTTGAGGGATGAAGTAGTGAAGGCAGCAGAGGATCAAGTAGGTAAAAAGACGAGGGCTAGTAGAAATCCTTGGGTAACAGAAGAAATACTGAATTTAATTGATGAAAGGAGAAAATATAAAAATGCAGTAAGTGAAACAGGCAAAAAGGAATACAAACGTCTCAAAAATGAGATCGACAGGAAGTGCAAAATGGCTAAGCAGGGATGGCTAGAGGACAAATGTAAGGATGTAGAGGCCTATCTCACTAGGGGTAAGATAGATACCGCCTACAGGAAAATTAAAGAGACCTTTGGAGATAAGAGAACGACTTGTATGAATATCAAGAGCTCAGATGGAAACCCAGTTCTAAGCAAAGAAGGGAAAGCAGAAAGGTGGAAGGAGTATATAGGGGGTCTATACAAGGGCGATGTACTTGAGGACAATATTATGGAAATGGAAGAGGATGTAGATGAAGATGAAATGGGAGATATGATACTGCGTGAAGAGTTTGACAGAGCACTGAAAGACCTGAGTCGAAACAAGGCCCCCGGAGCAGACAATATTCCATTGGAACTACTGACGGCCGTGGGAGAGCCAGTCCTGACAAAACTCTACCATCTGGTGAGCAAGATGTATGAAACAGGCGAAATACCCTCAGACTTCAAGAAGAATATAATAATTCCAATCCCAAAGAAAGCAGGTGTTGACAGATGTGAAAATTATCGAACTATCAGCTTAATAAGTCACAGCTGCAAAATACTAACACGAATTCTTTACAGACGAATGGAAAAACTAGTAGAAGCCAACCTCGGGGAAGATCAGTTTGGATTCCGTAGAAACACTGGAACACGTGAGGCAATACTGACCTTACGACTTATCTTAGAAGAAAGATTAAGGAAAGGCAAACCTACGTTTCTAGCATTTGTAGACTTAGAGAAAGCTTTTGACAATGTTGACTGAAATACTCTCTTTCAAATTCTGAAGGTGGCAGGGGTAAAATACAGGGAGCGAAAGGCTATTTACAATTTGTACAGAAACCAGATGGCAGTTATAAGAGTCGAGGGACATGAAAGGGAAGCAGTGGTTGGGAAGGGAGTAAGACAGGGTTGTAGCCTCTCCCCGATGTTGTTCAATCTGTATATTGAGCAAGCAGTAAAGGAAACAAAAGAAAAATTCGGAGTCGGTATTAAAATTCATGGAGAAGAAATAAAAACTTTGAGGTTCGCCGATGACATTGTAATTCTGTCAGAGACAGCAAAGGACTTGGAAGAGCAGTTGAATGGAATGGACAGTGTCTTGAAAGGAGGATATAAGATGAACATCAACAAAAGCAAAACAAGGATAATGGAATGTAGTCTAATTAAGTCGGGTGATGCTGAGGGAATTAGATTAGGAAATGAGGCACTTAAAGTAGTAAAGGAGTTTTGCTATTTGGGGAGCAAAATAACTGATGATGGTCGAAGTAGAGAGGATATAAAATGTAGGCTGGCAATGGCAAGGAAAGCGTTTCTGAAGAAGAGAAATTTGTTAACATCCAGTATTGATTTAAGTGTGAGGAAGTCATTTCTGAAAGTATTCGTATTGAGTGTAGCCATGTATGGAAGTGAAACATGGACGATAAATAGTTTGGACAAGAAGAGAATAGAAGCTTTCGAAATGTGGTGCTACAGAAGAATGCTGAAGATTAGATGGGTAGATCACATAACTAATGAGGAAGTACTGAATAGGATTGGGGAGAAGAGAAGTTTGTGGCACAACTTGACCAGAAGAAGGGATCGGTTGGTAGGACATGTTCTGAGGCATCAAGGGATCACCAATTTAGTATTGGAGGGCAGCATGGAGGGTAAAAATCGTAGAGGGAGACCAAGAGATGAATACACTAAGCAGATTCAGAAGGATGTAGGTTGCAGTAGGTACTGGGAGATGAAAAAGCTTGCACAGGATAGAGTAGCATGGAGAGCTGCATCAAACCATTCTCAGGACTGAAGACCACAACAACAACAACAGTCGATCCTTCCTACAGCTCCATGTGAATAAATCGTGAGTAAGACGAGCAGACCAACTTATCGTGTGCATATGTTCGCTGCGCTCACGACATCGAACGTAATCAGCAAGAAGACCAGACATATGCCAAAATTAAATGGTTGCCATCATGTCTACGCACAAAGCCTGCTTTAAGTCCTCCATAATCATGGAAATAGATAAATTCATACCTAGAAACGAAAATCAAAAACTAAAATTTCTTGTAAACTTCTAACCTCCCGAATTATCTCAAACTCACTAAGAATGAAATTAAGTACCGAATGAATTGGAAAGAACTAATTATTTTCATGAATTCGAACGAAAAAATCTTACGCAATGTCTAGAGCTGTCTTTTAAAAACACACTCTTTTATTTGAGTTTACAATGATGGCGCTTATCCACATCAGACAACCGATTTATTATCTATGGCTCTAAGGCAAAGACATCAATATCTATGAGTAACCTTTGACGTCATTGGCCAAAGCCGACAGGTTGTATCCCGTTCTCATGTTGAACCATTCTTCATTATGTTAAAACAATGAAAGACTGTTTTGGAAATCATTCTGATGGAAAGATAAGCGAACCATAAACCTTCTTTATACATGTCAAAGATTAATCTGCGGTACCACACGAACATCAATTAATTGAAGATAGAGAACAAAAGGGACTAGAATTGAGCAAGTGCTTCGCTCAAGTTTCCTGAGTGGCATGCACAGTTATGTGTAACTCACAGTTTAAATTTAGACTTCGAAGGCGTTGTACAGGATAAAAGATTAATCAATAAGCATTTTTGTATTTCGAAATAGTTGAAAACATCTATGAAGTTGGTGCATAAATTTGTAGCGTTTTTGTTTTGTATGTTGGTATTCCTGTTACTAATAGTTTATTTACCGGCTGTCATTTCTATTTGTAGTTCACTGTTGGTATTTGAGTTTACATATTGTCATTTTGTCATTAGTAGATAGTGAGTGGAGCGGTGGACGCTAAAAAATGGTGTGCCAAGTTGACTAATTGGAACACTTCTGACATATTCTTCTGTTTGAGTTCAATAGAGGGGTGACAGTAGCGGAGGCAGCCAGAAACATTTGCGCCGTGTACGGGGATGAGACAGTGAACAGAGTACGGTAAGAAAATGGTTTTCACGTTTTAAGGAGAATCGTTTTGACACTAGAGACTCTCCACGTTGTGAGGTAACAGGCGAGTTGTGGCGCCCTGAAAATATTCGAAGTTCGGATTTGGCGTGACCGCACGGGCCGCTAGGCAAACTGGGGCTCGTCAGCAACCACATACGAGGTGCGACAATAAAATAATGGGACTGATTTTCTTTACAAGATATGGCAACCCTGCAGGCTTGCGTAGGCACAGTATCTTTGACCTTGGTCTATAAGCTGCTTCTAGTCCAAGCGGCACATCGATGCAACTGCTCAGTCATGAGTTGTGCTGTAATAAGTTAACACATGTTTGTGTCTCTCGTCACGGAAATGGAACTGCAAAATATTGCGCAACGGTATGCCTTTTCTTTTTGTGTTAAATTGGGTGAAAACGCGACAACAACTTACGGTAAGCTTCAGAAGGCTTTCGGAGAGGAGGTTATATCAAGAGCTCAAGTTTTTCGTTGGCATAAAATGTTTAGTGAAGGCAGAACGAATGTTGAAGATGAAGACCACAGTGGACGACCATCAGCCTCACAGACGGACGTCAACTTGGTCAGGGTGCGTCAACTCGTACGATCTGATCGAAGATTATCCATGAAAATGATTGCAGAAGAACTGAACATCAATCGAGAAACAGTTTGTATAATAATAACTGAAGATCTTGGTATGAGAAAGATTTGTGCAAAAATGGGCCGGCCGGGGTGGCCGAGCGGTTCTAGGCGCTACAGTCTGGAACAGCGCGACCGCTACGGTCGCAGGTTCGAATCCTGTCTCGGGCATGGATGTGTGTGATGTCCTTAGGTTAGTTAGGGGACTGATGACCTCAGAAGTTAAGTCCAATAGTGCTCAGAGACATTTGAACCATTTTTTGCAAAAATGGTCCTCAAAAATCTCACACCACAACAGCGAGAAACACGGAAAAATGTAGCAGCTGATCTGTCAGAGCAAACGGAAATCAATCCAGAATTGTTGAGTCATGTTATCACTGGTGATGAAAGTTGGTTTTTTCAGTATGATCCAGAGACAAAATGCCAAAGTTCGCAATGGTGCTCAAAGGGATCACCCAGACCAAAAAAAGCTCCCATGTCAAAGTCAAAAGTGAAATGCATGCTTGTGTGCTTCTTTGATTCCAAAGCAATTATTCATGAAGAGTGGGTGCCTCCTGGACAAACAGTTAACCAATATTACTACAAAGAAATTTTAGAAATACTTCGTAAAAGAGGTCGTGTCCATGCCAACATTGCTGATAATTGGATTCTGCATCACGATAATGCGCCATCCCATACTGTTCTGTCAGTACAGCAATTTTTAACCTCAAAACAAATTTCATGACTACCACAGCCACCTTATTCACCAGACATCACTCCGTGCAACTTTTTTCTATCTCCAAGAGTCAAAACAGCGGTCAAGGGACACCATTTTCAAACAACACAATATGTCCAAAAAGCTGTGACGAGGGTCTTGGAGGATATTACAGAAGATGAGTTCCACAGATGTTACCATCAATGGCAGAAGCGCTGGAAAAAGTGTGTGCAGTCAGAAGGGAACTACTTTGAAGGAGACAACACTAACCTTGACTAAAACGTTAAGCAACTTTTTTTTTTACATCAGTCTCATTACTTTATTGTCGCACCTCACAGTGCCGAACATTGGCCAGAGCAAGAGGGGTAGCCCCAGAGCATGGCTCAGGCCGACCACGTGGCAGGGAATTCCATGTTAATGCTGTGTCGAGGACTGTGTTTTCTGTCGATGAAGGAGATTTGTATACCGGGAGTGCCAAAGATGGCAGACTTTGTGAAGCCATAATGGCAGACATTTCACAGTTCATGAAGAAATTAATAATAGCCAGAGGAATCATGATACCTTAAAAAGAATCATGTACGTTACCATCATTTGCACGACGATTCTGATGGTGTAATCAGACTTTCAATATCTTTATTAGTTTGAAGTTAAGTATCCGACTGTAAATTATACAAGTAATGCCCAGCAACGAATTTACAAAATCTAAACGGTTCATCCGATTTTGTCGACCGACGTGCCTTTAGAAAGTTATTAATGTAAACCTAAATTGGTATGAATTACAGGCGTGTAACTTGAATAGTACATGAGTTATTGGGGGTCAAAGTGGCCGATTACTGTTGATCGTTTCAGGCCACAGGTACTCCACAGTTACACGAAAAAACGGTAGCAGCATGCTTATAAATATATTTGTTCGTCTATGTCTTTGCTTATATCAGATATATACTATCCATAAAGAAATTGGTCAAATATTTACTGTGTTTTAGAAAGCACAGAGGCATTAGACTACTGGCCTACTTTTTTTTCTATCCCTTTGATAAATGTTTATTTAATCTGTTTATGTATTTAACAATGTGTGTTAGAGCGTGTTTATGTTCCAGCCAGAGGAAGATACATTTAATTTCAAGTTATTTAAATGTAAATCCAGTATTTCGTATGTGTTTCAATATGTTTGTGAGTGTGCGTTGGCTTGGAGACATGATGGGAGCGCTCTAGCTAATCACAGGGCTTGTTACCACGGTAGACGACTACTGAAGTCAATTGTGAGATTGGAGGGAAGTGCGGGTGAAGCATCGGATCGCCCAGGACAGGGGAGTGCTGGACGGGAAGGCGCGGTGGACGGTTGCAGGAAATACTTCCAGAGTGTTGGGCAGTTTTCGCATGGTCGCAGGAGATAGAAATAGTTCGTAGTGCCGACTGGTGCACTTGCGAGATTTCCGTGGCTTCTGCACTGAAGACGTAGTATGCGTTTAGAAACGAACATCTCGCGAGCTGTGTTGTTACTCATAACAAATTACGTGAAGTAGGAATCTATTGTTTCCCTGTTATTCAACTTATATTTTATTTAATTGCTAGACCATCGACACCAATAAGTGTTTTGCAGTAATAAATAGCATTCCTAAAGGTACTTCTGCTATCGTTACTCATCATTTAAAGTCGTTAAAATGGTACCTGCAGGTGTTTTTTAACTGGAATCTTTTATCTATAAAATTCTATGTTACATTCAAAATTTTCAATTGCTGAGTGCTCGATTGAAGTTCGAGATACAACTCATATGCAAGGTGTTTCAAAAAGAATATATGTACTTCGAATGCATATATTTATTAAACTTTAAGACATACGAATGTGAAACTTTACACACATATTTACAGACCTCTCAAGTTCAGATTACATTTGTTCAATACGGCCTCCATCAGCGACACGAACAATATCACATAGATACTCAAATTCCTCCCATACTCGGGCAAACATGTCTGATGATACGGCAGTATGGACCAGGTTCTTCAACTCTTCCAGGTTCTGTGGGAGTGGTGGTACATAAACGTTGCCTTTAAGGAAACCCCTCAGGGAGAAGTCAGAGGGTGTCAAATCCGGTGACCGTGGAGCCCAGCTGTGACATGATATGTCGCCAGCTCCTTGATGAGCAATCCAGCGGTTCGGTAGAGTTTCATTCAGATATTCACGCACTTTGCGACTCCAGTGAGGGGATGCCCCGTCTTGTTGCAAAATGAGGTTGTCTTCGTGCAGCCTCGGAAACAACCAGTTTTGTAGCATACGTTGGAAAGCAGTTTGAATTTGTGCAACACTTTCTTCAGGAACACGAGGACGGCCAGGACTCTTCCCTTTTCATACACATCCTGAATCAAGAAACTGTCTATACCAGTTGCGAATGTTCCACCCATTCAAACGATCAATTTGGTACCTCAACCTGAAACGTCTTTGCACTGTAGTCACGGAATTGCACTTCGCAAACTCGAGAACACAAAATTATTTCTGTTGTGGGGTAGCCATTTTAAACATACGACTATTACCAAGCAAAACAGAAGACAACTGACATCTAGCGGCTATTAATATAAACTCGACTATGTATTCGTTTCTCAATAGCCGAGCTGAGGCGCAGCAATCGATATTTTGGACAAAACAATACTTTGTACCCCCCCCCCCCCCCCAAGAACCATGGACTTTGCCGTTGGTGGGGAGGCTTGCGTGCCTCACCGATACAGATAGCCGTACCGTAGGTGCAACCACAACAGAGAGGTATCTGTTGAGAGGCCAGTCAAACATGTGGTTCCTGAAGAGGGGCAGCAAGCAGCCTTTTCAGTAGTTGCAGGGGCAACAGTCTGGATGATTGACTGATCTAGCCTTGTAACACTACCCAAAACGGCGTTGCTGTGCTGGTACCGCGAACGGCTGAAAGCAAGGGGAAACTACAGCCGTAATTTTTTCCCGAGGGCATGCAGCTTTAGTGTATGGTTAAATGATGATGGCGTCCTCTTGGGTAAAATATTCCGGAGGTAAAATAGTCCCCCATTCGAATCTCCGGGCAGGGACTACTCAGGAGGACGTCGTTATCAGGAGAAAGAAAACTGGCATTCTACGGCGTTCTACGGCGTTCTACGGATCGGAGCGTGGAATCTCAAATCCCTTAATCGAGCAGGTAGGTTAGAAAATTTAAAAAGGGAAATGGATAGGTTAAAGCTAGATATAGTAGGAATTAGTGACGTTCGCTGGCAGGAGGAACAAGACTTTTGGTCAGGCGAATACGGGCTTATAAATACAAAATCAAATAGGGGTAATGCAGGAGTGGGTTTAATGAAGAATAAAGAAATAGGAGTGCGGGTAAGCTACCACAAACAGCATAGTGAACGCATTATTGTGGCCAAGATAGACACGAAGGCCACGCCTAGTACAGTAGTACAAGTTTATATGCCAACTAGCTCTGCAGATGACGAAGAAATTGAAGAAATGTATGATGAAATAAAAGAAATTATTCAGATAGTGAAGGGAGACGAAAATTTAACAGTCACGGGTGACTGGAACTCGGTAGTAGGAAAAAGGAGAGAAGGAAACGTAGTAGGTGAATATCGATTGGGGCTAAGAAATTAAACAGGAAGCCTCCTGATAGAATTTTGCACAGAGCACAACTTAATCATAGCTAACACTTGGTTCAAGGATCATGAAAGAAGGTTGTATATATGCAAGAAGCCTGGAGATACTGACAGGTTTCAGATAGATTATATAATGGTAAGACAGAGATTTAGGAACCAGGTTTTAAATTGTAAGCCATTACCAGGGGCAGATGTGGATTCTGACCACAATCTATTGACTATGAACTGTAGATCAAAACTGAAGAAACTGCAAAAAGGTGGAAATTTAAGGAGATGGGACCTGGATGAACTGACTAAACCAGAGGTTGTACAGAGTTTCATGGAGAGCATAAGGGAACAATTGACAGGAATGGGAAAAAGAAATACAGTAGAAGAAGAATGGGTAGCTTTGAGATATGAAGTAGTGAAGGCAGCAGAGGATCAAGTAGGCAAAAAGACGAGGGATAGTAGAAATCCTTGGGTAACAGAAGAAATATTGAATTTAATTGATGAAAGGAGAAAATATAAAAATGCAGTAAATGAAGCAGGCAAAAAGGAATACAAACGTCTCAAAAATGAGATCGACAGGAAGTGCAAAATGGCTAAGCAGGGATGGCTAGAGGACAAATGTAAGGGCGTGGAGGCTTATCTCATGAGGGGTAAGATAGATACTGCCTACAGGAAAATTAAAGAGACCTTTGGAGAAAAGAGAACCACTTGTATGAATATCTAGAGCTCAGGTGGAAACCCAGTTCTAAGCAAAGACGGGAAAGCAGAAAGGTGGAAGGAGTATATAGAGGGTGTATACAAGGGCGATGTACTTGAGGATAATATTACGGAAATGGAAGAGAATGTAGATGAAGATGAAATGGGAGATACGATATTGTGTGAAGAGTTTGACAGAGCACTGAAAGACCTGAGTCGAAACAAGGCCCTGGGAGTAGACAACATTCCATTAGAACTACTGACGGCCTTGGGAGAGCCAGTCATGACAAAACTCTACCATCTGGTGAGCAAGATGTATGAGACAGGCGAAATACCCTCAGACTTCAAGAACAATATAATAATTCCAATCCCAAAGAAGGCAGGTGCTGACAGATGTGAAAATTACCGAACTATCAGTTTAATAAGTCACGGATGCAAAATACTAACGCGAATTCTTTACAGACGAATGGAAAAACTAGTAGAAGCCGTCCTCGGGGAAGATCAGTTTGGATTCCGCAGAAATATTGGAACACGTGAGGCAATACTGACCCTACGACTTATCTTAGAAGCTAGATTACGGAAAGGCAAACCTACATTTGTAGCATTTGTAGACTTAGAGAAAGCTTTTGACAATGTTGGCTGGAATACTCTCTTTCAAATTTAGAAGGTGGCAGGGGTAAAATAAAGCGAGCGAAATGGTATTTACAATTTGTACAGAAACCAGATGGCAGTTATAAGAGTCGAGAGGCATGAAAGGGAAGCAGTGGTTGGGAAGGGAGTGAGACAGGGTTGTAGCCTCTCCCCGATGTTATTCAATCTGTATATTGAGCAAGCAGTGAAGGAAAAAAAAGGAAAATTCGGAGTAGGTATTAAAATCCATGGAGAAGAAATAAAAACTTTGAGGTTCGCCGATGACATTGTAATTCTGTCAGAGACAGCAAAGGACGTAGAAGAGCAGTTGAACGGAACGGATAGTGTCTTGAAGGGAGGATATACGATGGACATCAACAAAAGCAAAACGAGGATAATGGAATGTAGTCGAATTAAGTCGGGTGATGCTGAGGGAATTAGATTAGGAAATGAGACACTTAAAGTAGTAAATGAGTTTTGCTATTTGGGGGGCAAAATAACTGATGATGGTCGAAGTAGAGAGGATATAAAATGTAGACTGGCAATGGCAAGGAAAGCGTTTCTGAAGAAGGAAAATTTGTTAACATCGAGTAGAGATTTAAGTGTCAGGAAGTCGTTTCTGAAAGAATTTGTATGGAGCCTAGCCATGTATGGAAGTGAAACATGGACGATAAATAGTTTGGACAAGAAGAGAATAGAAGCTTTCGAAATGTGGTGCTGCAGAAGTATGCTGAATATTAGATGGGTAGATCATATAACTAATGAGGAGGTATTAATTAGGATTGGGGAGAAGCAAAGTTTGTGGCATAACTTGACTAGAAGAAGGGATCGGTTGGTAGGACATGTTCTGAGGCACCAATTTAGTATTGGAGGGCAGCGTGAAGGGTAAAAATCGTAGAGGGAGACCAAGAGATGAATACACTAAGCAGATACAGAAGAATGTAGGTTGCAGCAGGTACTGGGAGATGAAGAAGCTTGCACAGGATAGAGTAGCATGGAGAGCTGCATCAAACCAGTCTCAGGACTGAATACCACAGCAACAACAGTACTTTGTAATACGTACATTCTTTTGAAACATCCTGTATGTGTCAACTGAGATATTCCATGGTAACGTTACTTCTATCCCATTTTTTCTTTATTTTTTACAGAAGCACTAGGACTGAAACAATCGATATCCTTAACGTTATGTTCGAAATATTTATGCACGTAACATATGTCTACCATGTGTTTTCTCTCTTCTGCATTCCTTTTTTTTATAAACACTCGTCCTTGCTGTAAAATCTGTGTAATAAATCATCTCTGTCAAATTCTGACGTCATTGGTCAAAGACGACGGGTTTGTATCTCGTTCTTCAGTAGTCCCCGAAAGACTTATCATGGCTAATCGATTTTTCCATTTTTCTGATTTTCATTTTTTTCTTATTTTTCCTATTTTTAATTCCAGAGGCGCCATATCCTCGTGAGCACTGCCCCTTTTGCTTCAGTCTAGTTACGCTTCTACTGTTATACTTTTCTTACTAGTGTGGTGGTGATTATTTTCCGCACCTCCTCCTAGATTAAACAACACGTCGCGATGTGACGCGGTTCTTAACAATAGAGGGGGTCCCTGTAATGGCCCCAAGCCGTTGCTTAGCGTCGGTTTGAGAGGAGGCGACTGGCGAGCGACATGACTGTGTCCGTCCCCAGTCAGAGAAATCTTCAGGAAACAACCGCGGCCTACAGGAAGAGCACGTAGCAGTGACAGTGGTCAGAAGGTAAGCCATCTGAGTTCCGCCCGTCCAAGGTGCCCAAAACACAGTCGTCAGATCGTTTACACCTTTCTGCGGACACGTAAGGTAAATTCTCACTTGCACGTACATAAATTCTCAGTGGCATGAATATTTAATGTACATGGAGATCTTCGACCCTTACGTTATATTCAGTGTAATTTGAATTTGCAAACAGTCATCCAGACTGTTTATCGAGGTTTGTCTGAGACAGTTAGTGTTGAAAAAAAAAGCTTTATAAATCTAGTAAGTACAGAAAAGTCGGCATACTACAACTCCTGCGAAAGTTCATTGCCTAGTGATCCCTTTACCCGCGCGTCTAGTCACTGTTCAGTAAGCTAAATGCATCTTGAATCACACATTTTTCATCCACGTCTTATAAGAGATAGGCTTCTCGTCTCCATAGAACTCAACCGGTAGATGTCGCTGAATTCGAGCTGTTAGTACCTTGACCCTTTCCACTGTCAACTTGGTAATCAGATGATAGTGTCATCAAGACACCTGACACGAGAGTCGTCATTGTTTAATGCTGTGTTTCATTTCAGTGATGAGTATTTTGTAACAGCGAGAGTCGTTTGTGTGTGACCTGTTACGCCACTGTGTGCCATCTGATCTGAAGCAACAAGTATTACTCGATCACTCTGAGAATGATTTCGGAGCAGCAGCTGACGGGAACAACTCTGTCGACAGAAGTCGAAAGACGGTGTATGGCTTCGGCCTGATAATCAGCATCTACATACATACTCCGCAAATCACCTTATGGTGAGCGGTGGAGGGTACCTTGTACCACTGTTAGTGAATTTCCTGGTCCACTCGCAAGTAGCTCGAGGTCACCACCTATCTTAGCTTAAAAAAATGTGTGCAAAGAGTACCTTCATTGAAACTATCAACAAATTCAAACTGTTAGAGAGCGAAACAGCAGAGAAAGTCTGAAAGAGGTTTTATGAGCCCTCTGACAGGCACTTAAGTGTGAATTGTAGAGTTTTCATGTAGATGGAGACACAGTTTTGTGCTGTTGAAACTCGTTCACGCCCTATTAACCCTATACATCAATAATATATGTGTATAATCCAGAGCGGCTTCACTTGTGCGTGCGATGAAGCGTACGCATCTTTACATCAGAATGATTTCCAAAACTAATTTTAATTTCTTAACACAGGATAAAACTATACTCAATTGGTCAATGCTAGTAATTTTTCTGGTCTAAAGTATCCTTGTTTCTAGTTCGTTTCTAACTTTCGGGAGCGACGGAACCCTCATCACCGGTGACCCCGCGTCAGTACTCCGAATACCCAGCGTAGTTACGCCCCTGTTATCAGTACATACCAGCAAGTCTCCCGTGGCGCCGTTTGTGCCAACATCCACTTGGGACTGCCTGTTCTGGCCTCAGGCTGTTCCGAATCTCATCCCTACACACACAAAAATTAAGGTTAATTGTTGATTAAGCCTCTGGGAAAACATAAAACTGGAAAAGGAATTTTCGTCTGCAAATTACCTGCACTTTCTGCAGGCGATGTTTCTCTTTGCATTCCGAAAAGTGACCGTGCACATTATGTTATTTGAAACTATTAGGATTATTCACCACATCTCCAACATACTTTAGAACTTCGTTCTGTGACAAATATCTCTTCTACAGCAAAAATGATAGATATTTCAAAGACAGCTTCTCTTTCACAGTTATTGGCGTGTTACGTGCGTTTTTGAGGAAAATTCCCTTGGCATCAGTGGCCAAGGTGTAAACAATAAACAGTTATCATTAATATAGGATCTGTCTTCTAGCAAAACACAGTTTTATGTTTTTTGTTTACCCAAAAACGTTTCAATGAAAATGACAAATGTTTTATGTGTTTGGAATATATGAATGTATTTGGAATACCTGAACACTAGGTTATTATTGTTGTTGAAATTACCCACTTCAGCAACAGATCTACAGTTAATGCAACATGCCACATCCAACAGAGGCACATGAAGATAACTCATCCACCGGAACATTAAGTCCTGAAATTTAGACATAGCAAAAACACCTGCTGGAGAAGCCGAATAAAAAAGCGTAGACAGAGAAAATAGTAAATTATGTTTATGCGAAAATTACTGTTGATTTTGCACAAATAAAATCAATGTTGTGAGACTAGGGCCTCCCGTCGGACAGACCGTTCGCCGGGTGCAAGTCAATCGATTTGACGCCACGTCGGCGACTTGCGCGTCGATGGGGATGAAATGATGATGATTAGGACAACACAACACCCAGTCCCTGAGCGGAGAAAATCTCCTACCGATCCGGGAATCAAACCGGGCCCTTTGTTTTGACATTATGTCGCACTGACCACTCAGCTACCGGGGGTGACGATTTTGCACAGATGGGATATTTTTGAACACTGAAAAACACACATGATTTTATATTACGACGAAACAGGGGAGGGAGTGTCACAGATATGATACACTAATTGGGGAGGCTATCGTTAAAACAAAGGCGTTATCCGTTACGGGGAGATCTCTTCACGAAATTTCAGTTCTCAAGTTTCTCCTACGAGTACTATTTTTTTTTTTTTTTTTACTTTCACCTAGGTAGGGAAAAATCATCATCGTAATAAAATAATGGAAATAAGAGCTCGTACAGAAAGATTTAAATGTTCATCTTTCTCAAGCGCTGTTAGAGAGCGAAACAGCAAAGAAAGTCTGAAAGAGGTTTTATGAGCCCTCTGCCAGGCACTTAAGTGTGAATTGTAGAGTTTTCATGTAGATGGAGACACATTTTGTGCTGTTGAAACTCGTTCACGCCCTATTAACCCTATATATCAATAATATATGTGTATAATCCAGAGCGGCTTCACTTGTGCGTGCGATGAAGCTATCTGTTTTGTTTACCTACGTTAATCGCCTGTCTTTGGTTAGTAAAGAAGGAGTGTTTATGTGGAATCTTTTAAAGAATATTTTCAGTAAGTGGTACCACCACAATTTTCTGTGCTCTACAGTCTTTCCTCCTAAGACTTCCATCCGTGTGCCAACGTTTCTCGTTCTGCATTTTCTTGTAATGTTTAGAAGTCACCTGAAAATTAGTTCCGACAGTCTGGATTCTGATTTTGTGCTTCTTTCTTTTAATATTCATTGCTCACTGCTATGTAGGCAGGCCGTCTCAGCCTCTATTATGAAGAAATGTGTAATCAGGTCTTTTGCCCAATTGAAGGGGTCGGCGGGAGAAAGTGCTAACCCATAAGAGCGTTCAGAGTTGTTGCATATATGTAACAATTAGGTCGATTAAATTCAAAGACAAGAAATACATAAAACAGATCCACATAATTTATGCAGCAGACAGGATCTTCCAGCAGTACATAGTGAACTAATTGTTACTACCATGTCATGCATTCGAAAATACAACCGATACATGATCAGAATAATATCACTGAATCGAGTGTTAGCATTTTATTCTACCGACCCCTTCGGTTTATTCTAGGCTTATGAGATTAAACTGAGGTGCTGTTCTGTGTAAGAATTACTGTACATGGTTATTCACAAATCCCTCCGAGGTTTCAGAAAACGGCTGTGGAAAACGTAAAAGACATACGGAGAAACGGCACATATCGGTGAGAAGAGCATCTTTCCAAATTTCCATCCGTAATACGGCCTGCGGCGCACTTGCAGATAGGCGTGCGAGAACGTAGAGCGAAGCGTGCGTTTGGAATTCGCTAGAAGTGCGTCAGTTGTCACGCTTCGGCGACGATTTTGTAACAAACATCGGGTAAAACCTCCAACAGACAAAGCAAGCCGTAGTCGGTACAATACATTCCGTGGTACACTCTCCTTACGTGGTGCGCTGAAAATAGGCCGACCGCGTGTGTCAGCAGAGGAAGTGGCGCTTGTCCAGGAATCATTCGTCAGAGTTCGAAGAAATCGACGATGCGAGCGGCAGAGAAAAAAATGTTCAAAGTGTGTGAAATCTTATGGGACTTAACTGCTAAGGTCATCAGTCCCTAAGCTTACACACTACTTAACCTAAATTATCCTAAGGACAAACACACACACACACACCCATGCCCGAGGGTGGACTCGAACCTCCGCCGGAACCAGCCGCACAGTGCGGGCAGAGAACTGTGTGCAATATCATAACAGTTACACGCGCTGAGCACTGACAGTGGGGTCCGTTGTGACTTTTGAATGACTTGCCGTGGCTCCAGGAGGAAGACGGGTATCACAGCAGTTGGTTTTTCGGTGGAGAAGTCGCGTTTCATGTACCTGGCAACGTGAGTCGTCATAAAGTACTTGAATGGGACACGGAACACCGCCCCAAGATTGTGAAACACAGGCGTGATTAACCTAAAGATAATGCTTGTTGTGCCATGTCCTCTTCCAAAGTTTACGGACCATTTTTCTTTCTGGGGAAAACTGGCTAGTTTCGTGACCTGAACATGCTGCAGTAGTGGTGTATGCCACTATTACAGCAAGAGAGTGGAGACCACTTAGCAACAAGACCATGTTGTACCTCACTTTCTCTCAGATGTTCGTTATAGCTTCACCACCGAACTACATCTGCGTTCGATGGGTATTCTTCCCACAATGACTCTTCTTCATTGACCCCGACGGTAACCTGACTTACTCCATATTTATTTTCTTACCGTGTTATGCCAAAGTTAATGCATTCCTGCCTCCACTGCCATTTAATCTGGAAGTGTTGCAAGGAAGGATAATTAATACGGTCGCTGATATCGAGCACAACGAGTTCGGATGTGTACGCCAAGACTTTGACAATCGTGCTAGCGTTTGCCGAGCCATGAACGGTGCGCATAGCCTAGCTGTAATGTGAATTAAAATTTAAAGAGACCCTCTAACTACTGATATGTGTCATTTTTAAAGTTCGGCAACTCATTCGCAGAAATGGAAGTCTTATGGGATTACTTTGTTGTCCGTCTGTCTCTTAAGACGGGTAGAGGTATCAAGTTGAAATTAGTGTCATATACCAAGGTCTGCGGACCCTCGGCAGTGTAAAAAATTTAAGCTTCTAAATCAATGCAATCAAAAGATACGGCCACTTCTGCCACAGAAACTCATTCATCAAAACCCATATATTAACTATCTATATACATAATTAATTTTAACGAGTTTTTTTGCGTGGCCATGTTCCGCAGCAAGCACAGAAATATTTGTTTTGTGAATAAGAACCGCCTTTCCTTGCTGCATTGTATTTTATTTGTCCCAGATGCGTTTAGCCTTTTTCACTTTAAGGCATCATCAGTGAAAGCTAGAATGATAGTTTTGTTATGTGTTAGTTGTAGATTATAAAACAGTTCACGTCTCGTTTTTTACGTAAATAAGTGATTATGTACAGTTCTTCTCCTTTTGGTTGGCGTCTGCGTTTCCTCTCATCTGGTCACATACTGGAGGTCGCACTACAGCCCTGTTTATGAAACATATGCACGTTTTTATGTTACGAACTTTGTTTCCCACTTCTCGTCTAGTTTGTCCTTATTGTTGTGATGATCAAACACTTGTCAAAATTTACAGATATTTTTTCGCACACTGTGGGTTCACTGTGTGTCTCATCCTGTTTGGTTTGTTTACGTACATATTGCCAACCTAACATAGTATACTCGTATGCTGAAAACTCACACCTAATCATTTCTGTTATGTTTATATTTGTGTGTGTGTGTGTGTGTGTGTGTGTGTGTGTGTGTGTGCGGGCGTGTGTGTGTGTGTGTGTGTGTGTGTGCGAAAGCGAGAGCGAGAGAGAGTGAGAACTGGAGAATATGTATGGGAGTAATAGAATACAGTGCAGCAAGAAAAAGCGGTTTTTATTTACAGAACAAATACGCTCCTGGAAACTGAAATAAGAACACCGTGAATTCATTGTCCCAGGAAGGGGAAACTTTATTGACACATTCCTGGGGTCAGATACATCACATGATCACACTGACAGAACCACAGGCACATAGACACAGGCAACAGAGCATGCACAATGTCGGCACTAGTACAGTGTATATCCACCTTTCGCAGCAATGCAGGCTACTATTCTCCCAAGGAGACGATCGTACAGATGCTGGATGTAGTCCTGTGGAACGGCTTGCCATGCCATTTCCACCTGGCGCCTCAGTTGGACCAGCGTTCGTGCTGGACGTGCAGACCGCGTGAGACGACGCTTCATCCAGTCCCAAGCATGCTCAATGGGGGACAGATCCGGAGATCTTGCTGGCCAGGGTAGTTGACTTACACCTTCTAGAGCGCGTTGGGTGGCACGGGATACATGCGGACGTGCATTGTCCTGTTGGAACAGCAAGTTCCCTTGCCGGTCTAGGAATGGTAGAACGATGGGTTCGATGACGGTTTGGATGTACCGTGCACTAATCAGTGTCCCCTCGACGATCACCAGTGGTGTACGGCCAGTGTAGGAGATCGCTCCCCACACCATGATGCCGGGTGTTGGCCCTGTGTGCCTCAGTCGTATGCAGTCCTGATTGTGGCGCTCACCTGCACGGCGCCAAACACGCATACGACCATCATTGGCACCAAGGCAGAAGCGACTCTCATCGCTGAAGACGACACGTCTCCATTCGTCCCTCCATTCACGCCTGTCGCGACACCACTGGAGGCGGGCTGCACGATGTTGGGGCGTGAGCGGAAGACGGCCTAACAGTGTGCGGGACCGTAGCCCAGCTTCATGGAGACGGTTGCGAATGGTCCTCGCCGATACCCCAGGAGCAACAGTGTCCCTAATTTGCTGGGAAGTGGCGGTGCGGTCCCCTACGGCACTGCGTAGGATCCTACGGTCTTGGCGTGCATCCGTGCGTCGCTGCGGTCCGGTCCCAGGTCGACGGGCACGTGCACCTTCCGCCGACCACTGGCGACAACATCGATGTACTGTGGAGACCTCACGCCCCACGTGTTGAGCAATTCGGCGGTACGTACACCCGGCCTCCCGCATGCCCACTATACGCCCTCGCTCAAAGTCCGTCAACTGCACATACGGTTCACGTCCACGCTGTCGCGGCATGCTACCAGTGTTAAAGACTGCGATGGAGCTCCGTATGCCACGGCAAACTGGTTGACACTGACGGCGGCGGTGCACAAATGCTGCGCAGCTAGCGCCATTCGACGGCCAACACCGCGGTTCCTGGTGTGTCCGCTGTGCCGTGCGTGTGATCATTGCTTGTACAGCCCTCTCGCAGTGTCCGGAGCAAGTATGGTGGGTCTGACACACCGGTGTCAATGTGTTCTTTTTTCCATTTCCAGGAGTGTATAATTGAGTCTGTACGGTGCGCTCAGAGTGCGACTCCTACCCTCACGTATTCGGTTCTTGTGTTTGTATAGTCGTTTCCACGCAGTCGCCTTCTGAACTGAGGATGAATAACCTTGTATACCTGAGTTTGAAGTTTCTAGAGCAACATTCGACGACAATAACTGTTCCAGCACAGATATTTTAATAGAATATATTATTCATTTTGTAAAATAAATCAGTTTATATTATCAACAACTGCTTGTTAACTAACAAGAACCAGTTACAATCCCCATACATCACAACATGATATTTAAGTTTTTTTTTTAAGTTTTTATTCCAAATTTGCATTCATTGACTTTGAATTCAAAACTTTAATACACTGAGGTGACAAAAATCATGAGATAACTGCTGATATCGCGCCGGACCTCCTTTTGCCCGGCATAGTGCAGCAGTTTGACGTGGCATGAACACAACAAGTCGTTGGAATTCCCCTGCAGAAATACTGAAACATGCTGCCTCAATAGCCGGCCATAATTGCGCAAGTGTTGCCGGTGCAGGATTTTGTCCACAAAGTGACCTCTCGATTACGTCCCGTAAATATTTGATGGATTCATGTCGGGTGATCTGGGCGGCCAGATCATTCGCTCGATTTATCCAGAATGTTCTTCAAACCAATCGCGAATAATTTTGGCCTGGTCACAAGACATTGTTCTTTGGGAACATGAAGTCCATGAATGGAGGCAAGTAGTCTACAAACAGCCGAACATAACGATTTCCAATCAGTGAGCTGTTCAGTTGGACTAGAGGTACCACTTCATTCCACGTAAACACAGCCCACACAGTTATGGAGCCACCACCAGCTTGCACTGTGCCTTGTTGACAAGCTGGGTGCATGGCTTCGTGGGGTCTGCGACACGCTCGAATCCTACCATCATTTCTTACCAACTGAAATCGGGACTCATCTGATGATGAAGCCACAGTTTTGCAGTCGTCTAGGGGCCAACCGATATTGTCAGGAGTCCAGGAGAGGCGCCGTAGGCAATTTCGTGCAATTAGCAAAGGCAGTCGCGTCGGTCTTCTGCTGACATAGCCCATTAACGCCATATTTCGCCGCACTGTCGTGACGGATTCGTTCGTCATTCGTCGCACATTGATTTCTGCGGCTATTTCGCGCAGTGTTGCTTGTGTGTTATCACTGACAACTCTACTCAAGCGCCGCTACTCTTGCTCGTTATGTGAACCGAAGGCCGTCGGCCACTGCGTTGTCTGTTGTGAGAGGCAATGCTTGAAATTTGTTATTCTCGGCACGTTCTTGACACTATGGATCTCGGAATATTGAATTCTCTAACGATTTCCGAAATAGAATGTCCCGTGCGCCTAGCTCCAACAATAATTCCGCATTCAAAGTCTGTTAATATCCGCCGAGCAGCCGCAATCACGTCGGAAAGTTTTGCACATGAATCATCATAGTAGAGATGACAGCTGCGCCGTTGGACTGCCCCTTTATACTTTGTGTACACGATACTGCCACCATCTGTATATGTGAATATCGCTATCCCAAAACTTTTGTCACCTCAGCGTATAATGTTTATTAGATTATTATAAAGAAATGTATAGTGAGCGACCTCAAAAGCCGCTGAATATCAACTTCCTTGTAAACAGTTTCATATTCTGGCTAGTTTTTTTACGGATTGGCAACGCTGTGAATTTGTCGATTTGCAGAAGCTCGAGTTTTCTCGGCGTGACTGATTACTTCTGTGCTTTCAGGTATTCAGTCGAGCCGTTGATTCCGTTTTATGCACAACATTTCCTTCAATCACCCAGTTTCCTTATTGTAGAGCTGCAAGCTGTGGTGTCGAGAGGGCATAGCAGGCACCGCTAGTCTATGTCGACTATACACAGCTGTCCGACATCAACAGTACTAGATTGTCTGGTTTGAGTCCAGGCAACGAGCACAAATAACAACAAAGGTCACAGCATCTGAAGGAAACGAGCGGGTCAGTCGTGAAATATTGGTAAAAAAATGGAATAAACAGCACCGCCCAACTCCGGAAAGCACACCATTGATTCAGAAATGTCGTACAAAAATTCGTGCCACATGAAATATAGTCTCTATATGTCTCTCTCTAGCAGTCTGTTCCATAAACTACACTGCCTGGCAAAAAAGTGGAGCACACAGAAGTCATGGTTGAATGTAAGTTCACTTCGTATAGATATATGCATACGGCAGGTATGTTAATGATGAGAGTTGCAGATCTCTTTGACAGAACGGCGACGAGAGGGGATTATTGTTGTCCCTGTGCAGTGTTGTTACCAAACCTGGAGGGGTGTATGCGTGGGATGTTGAGTGACCACTGTAATGGACACGGAGATGCGTCGTACACGTATGAGACAGCATTATCAGCTCCAGACTGAATTTGTATTATGCCTGATAGTGGACTCAATTTGGCCAGCTAGTCAAATCGTGCAGTACCCAGTTCTGTGGGGAATTTGGAGTTTCGATGTGACCGTGGCCCGTTGTTGGACTGCACGTGAGCGTGAGGTCGGGCCCACGTGTTGTCAAGGTGGTCGACCACCGATCACCACAAGGGAGGCACACCGTATTGTGTACCAAGCACATCGTAACCCTGCCACATCTGCACCTGCCATCCGAGAACAAGTAATGGACTCCCTGTGAGACTCTGTGTCATAACGCACCATTCGTCGAAGACCAGCAGCAGGTGGACTTGGAAATTGCCGGCCCGTGAGTAGGCTGCCGTTAACAACACAAAACAGACGGCTGCGTTTGGGATGGTGCCGCGACTGGGATGCACTGTACGCTGACGAATGGCGTCGCATTGCGGTCAACGATGAATCACGGTTCTGTACTGTGCTAGATGATCACTGTCGGCGAGTATGTCGGCGACCTGGTGACAGGTCCCATGCTTCCCGTGTTTTGAAGAGGCACCGCAGTGTCATTCTTTGCTCTGTTTCAACAGTGTGGGAGGCCATCAGGAATGGTTCAAGGTCACGACTGGTAGAAATTCTATGTCACAGGCATCCTGCGTCCTCCTGTGTCGCCTCTTATAACGACCCTGTCGATATGTCTTCAGGCCCGCTATATTAGGTCGCAGTCTCTTCTTACTTTTCCAACAAACTATCATTAAGACGGCTACTGAGCAGTACCGATGAATGCACTATCCAAGATCGGCTTATTCCGTCCTGGTCGAGAACCCAACTGCAACTAACTCGCACCACAACAGTAACTGGTCTCTAGCGGATTGTCAAGAAGCAAAGATTAACTTGTACTGGTAGCCACGGCTACAACCTGCTCAGTGGAGAACTTCAACGGTAACTATATACAGGGTGACAATTATTGAACTATATGAAATAAAATCGTCATAACTTCTGAACGGTTTGCGTTAGGACGCTCAAACTGCACAGTTGACCGCGAGGCATGATGGGAATTAGTATGCACATGCATGGTTTGGTTTAGCGACGAAACCCACTTTCGTTTGGATGGTTTCGTCAATAAGCAAAACTGGCGCATTTGGGGTGAAACATTTGCGTTTTAAGTAACGTAACTGACAGTAGCCTGCAACAAAATGGTTCAAATGGCTCTAAGCACTATGAGACTTAACATCTGAGGTCATCAGTCCCCTAAACTCAGAACTGGGAATGGCATGTGAACGTGTATTTCATTTCGTCACTAATGCGCTTGGCCCTGTACTGAACTTTTCTGACTGCGAGAATGTTAACTGTCAATAACTTTAAGCCAAACCAAAACTGCATGAATTTACGTAACAAAAACTGAATCTGGTGCAAAAGTATTGATTTGAAATTTTCCCTGGTAATAAAACAAAACTTGATCAATTGAAAATACTGGTCCCTGTACTTAATGAATGATATCCCTGAAACAATAAAATTTCTTAACTTTATCTGCGCGTTAGTAATGCCCTTCGTACTGCTCTGTGTTAGTACTTTTAATTGCATAGTTAGCGTACAGCTATTGCGTAAGGTTGTTTCTTAGCATACATTTTAATTAAATCGAATATGACTGAGAAAATAACTTGTTGAGCAAATTAGTTCATCAGAAACGGCCCGCCCGGTTAGCCATGCGGTCTAACGCACTGCTTTCCAGGCGGATTAGTGTCGAGGTCCAGTGTGCCGGCCAGTCTGTGGATCGTTTTTAAGGCGGTTTTCCATCTGCCTCGGTGAATGCGGACTGGTTCCCCTTATTCCGCCTCAGTTACACTATGTCGGAGATTGCTGTGCAACCATTGTCTCCACGTACACGTACACCATAATTACTCTACCACGCAAACATTGGGGTTACACTCGTCTGGTGTGAGACGTTCCCGGGGGGAGTCCACTGGGGGCCGAAACGCACAATAACCCTGGGTTCGGTGTGGGGCGTTGGTGGGGTGAGTGGACTGCTGTGGAGTTGTGAACCACTGAAGGCTACGGCGGGGACGACGCCTCTCCGTCGTTTCTAGGTCCCCAGTTCCATACAATACAATAGAATAATCAGAAACGACATGGGTCTCAGAACTGGTATTGATTTGTGGTAAGTAACAATATGGCACTAACTTTAAAACTTGTATTTTGACTCTTTAGCTTTACAAAATCGTTGGATGTGAGTGCTATGCATTCTCAATCATCCATATGAATATGCGTATTGCTTTGGTAGCAAAACAACTTTCTTTACATTAATTATTTCCAGCATGGTATCTTGCAGCCCACCCGGTTAGCCGTGCGATCTAACGCACTGCTTTCTGGGTGGGAAGGCGTGCCGGTCCCCGGTACGAATCTGCCCGGCATATTAGTGTCGAGGTCCTATGAGGCGGCCAGTCTGCGGTTAGTTTTTAAGGCGGTTTTCCATCTGCCTCCGTGAATGCGGGCTGGTTCCCATAATTCTGACTCAGTTACACTATGTCGGCTATCGCTGTGCAAACACTTTCTCCACTTATGCATACACCATAATCACTCTTACTCTACCACGGAAACATTGGGGTTAAACTCCTCTGGTTTGAGACGTTCCCGGTAGGTGGGGGGGGGGGGGGGGGGGCATTGGTCCACTCAGGGCCGTTCTGCACAATAACCTTGGGTCCGGTGTGGGGCGGTGGCGGTGGCGGTGGGGTGAGTGTTCTGCTGTAGCCTGTTGTGGGGTTGTGTATCACTACAGGCTACAGCGGGGACCAAACCTTTCCGTCGGTTCTAGGCCCCCAGTTCCATACAATACAATGGTATCTTGCAAATAAAATATCATTACTGCCCGTAGCAAGCAAGTACATATCCAGCACACATCAGATACAACACGTCTTTACACTTGGGAGTCCTCCATACACCATTCTACCTACTCTAGCACATTACCCATAACATCTTGAACCAGCGATCGCTGTTGAGCAGCGACTCTACTATACAATCGATACTACATTTCATCGTCTCTGGATCAATATAAAATTTTCTTACAAAGTTTTAACCAGTGTATATACATTTCCGAGGGACTGAGAATCCGCATTTCGCGATCGAGAAGTCTGTGCAATTTCCAGAGTCCAGTGACTACATGTACGTGAAGGTTTTGGAAGATGACTTCATCATAAAAATGGCTCTGAGCACTATGGTACTTAACATCTGAGGTCATCAGTCCCCTAGAGCTTAGAACTACTTAAACCTAACTAACCTAAGGACATCACACACATCCATGCTCGAGGCAGGATTCGAACCTGCGACCGTAGTGGTCGCGCGGTTCCAGACTGAAGCGCCTAGAACTGCTCGGCCACAACGGCCGGCGATGACTTCATCCCCACTCTCTAAAGTTACCCTGATTTCGACAAGACGTGGTTCATGCAAGAAGGATCTCGACCCCATCGCATCAGGAGTGTATTTGATGTCCTGGAGGAGCACTTTGGGGACCGCATTCTGGCTCTGGGGTACCCGGAGGCCACTGGCATGGGCCTCGATTGGCCTCCATGTTCTCCGGATCTGAAAGCATGCGACTCCCTTCTGTGGAGCTATACTAAAGACAACGTGTACAGCAATAAACCCAAAACCATAGCTGAGCTGAAAACAGTCATTCAGGAGGCCATCGACAGCGTGAATGTTCCGATACTTCAACGGATCATGCAGAATTTCGCTGTTTTCTGCGCAACGCCATCGCCAATGACGGTAGGCATATCGAACACGTCATAACCTAAATCCGAAATCTGTAGTGACGTTTATATGTTGAATAAGGTTTGTGGACACCGCAGTTTGTGATTAATTAACGTTTTCTCTCATGTACTTCAATAATTGTCACCCTATTACACACACACACACACACACACACATATATATATATATATATATATATATATATATATATATATAATTGTATTAAGTTCCTGGTCAAAGTCTTCTTGGGACATTGGGGTAAAAGGAGAAGGTGGATCATGTGGTGGAATGCTGCATGTTTATAGGCTGTAGGATGTTGGGCGGAAGCCGGGATGAATGTGTCAGTGAAGGAGTCTTTTTGACAAATTTTTAATTTATGGTTACTGTCTTCTATCTTTAAGCTAATGTCCAGAACATTTATGCTGGTCGCCCCCAACTCCATTCTGACCTCTATGTTAGTGTGCCACTGGTTCATATTTCCACAACTTTGTGGAGTTGTCTATTGGAACTTTTCCACATACAAAGAATATCATCCACATATCTGTACTAATACAAAACATGTTTTGCCAGTGATTCCCTCTTAAGAAGATCAGTCTTCCACTTGTCCAAGAACATTTCTGCTAGTAAGGGGGATAAAGGTGAGCCCATAATGCATTGCCATATGAAGACACTGTAACCTCACACTCTCATGGGACACTATCTAGGTCCATTTTTCAACAGGACAACGCTCGCCTTCACATGGCACGTGTGTCTATGAACTGTCTGCGTGTGAGGTTGAGCTACTCCCTTGGCCAGCAAGTCCCCAAATCTGTCCCACATAGAACATGTGTGGGACCAGTTCAGACGTCAGCTTGGTCCCATTCCCTATATACGGCATATGAATCAGCAGCTAGAACAGTTGTGTGCCATCTAGCCCGAGGAGAGTATACAACGGCTTTATGACATCTTTTCCAATCCAATCAGTGCGTGCATCCAGGCCAGAGTGGGAGCAACGTCATATTGATAAGTGGGCTCATACTGCGACGATTTTTGAAAATTTGAATCGATTCTGTTATCACTGAAATAACATCACATACCCTGTCATCTCGTGAAGTTTCATTTCGTTTCTTCCACCTCCTTCTCCCAGCGTTTCATCTTTTTTTTGTGAGGCCGTGTATTAACATCCCTAGACATATGTCCCTTAAATCAGTGTTTGTACAGCTAGTACGCGCCAGTTCCGAGCAAACATCCTGTATTGCTCACGAGCGGAGGCAGCCCTGAAGCGCAACGCGGTTTTTGTTTCCTACCGGCGTTCGGACGCCAACAGAGCGGCGTTCTCCGAGCCTGACATGGCATTCCGGTTTCGAAAGGCAGGTCTGCTCTGCTCTGCTCGTTTGAGAATTCCGCGAGCGAGCGCGTCGGGTGCGCGAACAGGAGTGCAGTGAGCGAGGCCACGGGCGGTCGGCGAACCGAACAGCGCGGAACTGCGCTCACACGCGTCCTGTGGACACGGTAGGCCTACAACAGCTGCCTGGCTGGCCACACACGTGCTGCGGGCGGACCGCCGCGACGACTAGTTCCTGACAAGCGATTGCGTGCGCTTCCCAGGGTACCGGCGCAGAACCACTGCTGCCGAGCAAGTAATCCCTATCATTATCTTGTACTGTTCCCTAATTTCTACAGTACAGCTACAAAGTTTCCCCAAATACTTTTCCACGTCATGTGTCCCTCCTATTTTCACATACTAGCCCTTTTTTCGCTTTCCACGCACACGCCCTGCCCTCCATCCTAGCCACTCCTCTCCTGTATCCCACGTTTTCTTCCACCCACTCTCACACACTACCAATTCCCATCTACCGACCCACCAGTTCCGGAGTCACCACACTCATTACAGTGTATCAAACAACCACTTAAACCATCTGCTCCCAATTTACACCACTGGCCATTAAAATTGCTACACCAAGAAGAAATGCAGATGATAAACGGGTATTCATCGAACAAATATATTATAGTAGAACTGACATGTGATTACATTTTCACGCAATTTGGGTGCACAGATCCTGAGAAATCAGTACCCAGAACAACCACCCCTGGCCGTAATAACGGCCTTGGTACGCTTGGGCATTGACTTAAACAGAGCTTGGATGGCGTGTACAGGTACAGCTGCCCATGTAGCTTCAACACGATACCACAGTTCATCAACAGTAGTGACTGGCGTATTGTGACGAGCCAGTTGTTCGGCCACCATTGTCCAGACGTTTTCAATTGGTGAGAGATCTGGAGAATGTGCTGGCCAGGGCAGCAGTCGAACATTTTCTGTACCCAGAAAGGCCCGTACAGGACCTACAACATGCGGTCGTGGATTATCCTGCTGAAATGTAGGGTTTCGAAGGGACCGAATGAAGGCTAGAGCCACGGGTCGTAACACATCTGAAATGTAGCGTCCACTGTTCAAAGTGCTGCCAATGCGAACAAGAGGTGACCGAGACGTGTAACCAATGGCACCCCATACCACCACGCCAGGTGATACGCCAGTATGGCGATGACGAATACACGCTTCCAATGAGCGTTCACCGCGATGTCGCCAAACACGGATGCGACCATCATGATGCTGTACACAGAACCTAGATTCATCCTAAAAAATGACGTTTTGCCATTCGTGCACCCAGGTTCGTCGTTGAGAACACCATCGCAGGCGCTCCTCTCTGTGATGCAGCGTGAAGGGTAACCGCACCCATGGTCTCCGAGCTGACAGTCCATGCTGGTGCAAACGTCGTTGAACTGTTCGTGCAGATGGTTGTTGTCTTGTAAACGTCCCCATCTGTTGACTCAGCGATCGAGACGTGGCTGCACGATCCGTTACATCCATGTGGATAAGATGCCTGTCATCTCGACTGCTAGTGATACGAGGCCGTTGGGATCCAGCACGGCGTTCCCTATTACTCTCCTGAACCCACCGATTCCATATTCTGCTAACATTTATTGGATCTCGATCGTCGCGAGCAGCAATGTCGCGATATGATAAACCACAATCGCGATAGGCTGCAATCCGACCTTCAAAGTCGGAAACGTGATGGTACGCATTTCTCCTCCTTACACGAGGCATCACAACAACGTTTCACCAAGCAACGCCGGTCAACTGTTGTTTGTGTACGAGAAATCGGTTGGAAACTTTCCTCATGTCAGCACGTAGTAGGTGTCGCCATCGGCGCCAGCCTTGTGTGAATGCTCTGGAAAGCTAATCATTTGCATATCACAGCATCTTCTTCCTGTAGGTTAAATTTCGTGTCTGCAGCACGTCATCTTCGTGGTGTAGCAATTTTAATCGCCAGTAGTGTAAATTAATTCATAGTACCTACAGAGGTGATTGTAGTGGCAACTCGTAGGGCAATACACCAAGTTTTGTCTCACGTAGGTTGCTAGTACCGAATCGCACCATAAGGAGCGCTAGCGGCAGTTGCGTTAAAGATGGCTGCCTTCACTGGACCCGAGTGTGCTAGCTCTGTGTTTAGGTTTGAAGATCCTCCTATTAGGCTTATAATTTGTGCGACATAAATGTTTTGTAGAAACAGGGTTCTTGGTAAGACATGGGAAATCATCAGGCCGTCCATGCGACATCCTTGAGCGAGTGAGACAATGTGTTTTCAACAGCCTTACGAAATCGACCTGGTGTGCATATCGCGAACTGCAAATCCCCCATACACTATATGATCAAAAATATCCGGACACTCCCAAAAAATACGTTTTTCATATTAGGTACACTGCGCTGCCACCTACTGCCAGGTACTCCATATCAGCGACCTCAGTAGTTATTAGATATCGTGAGAGAGCAGAATCGGGCGCTCCGTGGAACTCACGGACTTAGAACGTGGTCAGGTGACTGGGTGTCACTCGTGTCATACGTCTGTACGCGAGATTTCCACATTCCTAAACATCCCTAGGTCCACTGTCTCCGATGTGATAGTGAAGTGGAAACGTGAAGAGACACGTACACCACAAAAGCGTACAGGCTGACCTCGTGTGTTGAGTGACAAAGACCGCTGACAGTTGAAGAGGGCTGTAATGTGTAATAGGGAGATATATATCCAGACCATCACACAGGAATTCCAAACTGCATCAGGATCCACTGCAAGAACTATGACAGTTGAGCGGGAGGTGAGAAAACTTGGATTTCATGGTCGAGAGGCTGCTCATAAGCCACACATCACGCCAGTAACTGCGAAACGATGCCTCGCTTGGTGTAAACACCTTAAACATTGGACGATTGAACAATGGACAAACGTTGTATGGACTGACGAATCACGCTACACAATGTTGCGATACGATGGCACGGTGTGGGTATGGCGAATGCCCAGTGAACGTCATCTGCCAGCGTGTGTACTGCCAGCAGTAAAATTCGGAGGCTGTGGTGTTATGGTGTGGTCGTGTTTTTCATGGCCACCACATGTCGTTTTGCGTGGCACTGTCACAGCACAGGCCTACACTAATGTTTCTCACTATTGGAGAGCAATTCGGGGACGGCGATTGCATCTTTCAACAGGATCGGGCACCTGTTCATAATGCAAGGCCTGTGGAGTGGTTACACGACAATAACAACCCTGTAATGGACTGTCCTGTACAGTGTCCTGACCTGAATCCTATGAACGCCTTTGGGATGCTCTGGAACGTCGACTTCGTGCCAGGCCTCACCAACCGACGTCGATACCTCTCCTCAGTACAGCACTCCGTGAAGAATGGGCTGCATTCCCCAAGAAGCTGTCATCGAGGCTAAGGGTGGGCCAACACCGTACTGAATTCCAGTATTATCGACGGAGAGCGGCACGAACTTGTAAGTTATTTTCAGCCACGTGTCCGGATATTTTTGATCACATAGTGTACGACTGTCTGGCGTGTGTCGAGAAACCGATTGCATTTGAAACCGTACAGACTGACGATCGTACATTTCTTGGACAAAATCATCTTTTCTGATGAGTCGTCTTTTCACTTAAGTGGCAAGGTTAACACACATAACTGTGGGATTGGGAGCAGTGAAAATCCATATCAAACATTGCAACATGTTCGTGATAGCCCTGAACTGAACTTTTTTGTGGATTAATCAAGAACAATATGTACACCCCCTTTCTTTTCAGTGAGAATCCCATCAGCGGGAAAGTGTACCTGTATATGTTACAACAATTTTTGATACCAAAGATCCATGAGGATGACTAAGAATGAAATATTTACTTTACGCAAGATGGTGCACCACCCCACTACCTGGCTGACGTCCGAGATTTTCTCAGTGACCGGTTACCAGGCCTATGAATTGGCCCAGATGCACCAATTGCATGGCCCCCACGTTCTCCAGACCTGACACCACTCGTTTTTTTTAATGCGGATTCATCAAGGATATCGTGGTTTCACAAGCTACGACATGGTTGCAAATAAAACAGTGACCCGAAAATACAATAAATTTCCTTTACGTCTATGGTCACTTTTTTTTTTTTTTTTAGACTACCGGTTTTGGTCTATAATGATCATCTTCAGATCTGTTTTATAAAAACATGTCCTAATGTTCCGTGGTTGTACCTCTTGTGCCGGCTTCTCTACCTGAACTTAGAGCAAGAATTTACGCCTCAACTGAGCAAGTTACACCTGCAATGCTGCAGCGCATTTGCGAAGAAATTGACTTCCGATGGGATGTGCGCAGGATAACCAACGGATGCCACATACAACATCTTTAGTTTAAGGTAAAAAGCTTGATGTATTTCCTTACAAAATAACACTAAAGCCAGCTCTGTATCTTCTTTCAACAAATTTATATGAGTTTTTAAAGCTGTGAAGTCCTTTTTGAAACACCCTGCATAATCAAAGTTACAGTACTTCCATCAAGTCATGAATTTAAAAAACAACAACCAGTTTTTAACCAATTAAAAAAAAGCATACAGACTGACGGAAATGGTAAGTGGTATATTCCGAACACCGCCAAAGCCAAACTCCACTTTCTACGTGCCTGTGCGATATGTTGGTCAAAATTTAATCCTTATGCGATCTTATTTCCTGTATTTTCAAAATGGTTCAAATGGCTCTAAGCAATATGGACTAACATCTGAGGTCATCAGTCCCCTAGACTTAGAACTACTTAAACCTAACTAACCTAAGGAGATCACACACATCCACGCCCGAGGCAGGTTTCGAACCTGCGACCGTAGCAGCAGTGCGGTTCCGGACTGAAGCTCCTAGAACCGCTCGGCCACAGCGGCCGGCTTCCTGTATTTTCAAGACATACAAATCCATTCCTACAGATGAAAGATAGTGTTGGTATCTGATGGCCATTGAGTGTGTCTAATGTTTTTGTTTTGAGTCCTCAGTCTTCTGACTGATTTGATGCGAGTCGCCTCTCCTGTGACAACCTCTTTACCTCAAGGTAGCACTTTCAACCTACGTCCTCAATTATTTGTTGCATTATTTCCAGTCTCTTTCTTCCCTTACAGATTTTACCCTCTACTGCTTCCTTTATTACTATGGAAAGGTAATCAGTGATGCGCTAACACATGTCCTATCATCCAGTCCCTTTTTCTTGGCATCGTTTTCCGTGTATTCCTTTCTTCGCCAATTCTGCACGGAACCTCCTCATTCCTTACCTTATCAGTCCATCAAATTTTCGACCTCCTACATCGCCATACCCCAAACCCTTGGATTCCCTTCTTTCCCAGTTTTCCCACAGTCCATGATTCACTACTTCACAATGCTGTGCTCCAAATGTAACTCCTTAGAAAGTTCTTCCTCAAATTAACGTCGACGTCTAATACTAGTAGACTTCTTTTGGCAGGAATGCCCTTTTTGCCTATGCTAGTCTGCTTTTCTGTGTCTTCCGTGCTTCGTCCGTTATGCTTTATTTTCTTTCGAAGGTAGCAGAATTCCTTAATTTCATCCACGCCGTGGTCATCAGTTCTGATGTTAAGCTTCTCGCTATTCTCATTTCTAATACTCCTCATTACTTTCTTCTTTCTTCGTTTTACTGTCAGTTCGTGTTCTGCACTCATTAGACTTTTCCATCCATTCGACAAGTCATGTCATTCTTCTTCACTTTCCCTGAAGACAACAGTGTCAACAGAAAATACTATCACTGATCTCCTTTCACTATGAGGTTTAATCCCACTCCTGAACCTTTGTTTTATTTCCGTCATTGCTTCTTCGAAGTATATTTTGAACGGTAGGGACGAAGGACTATATCCCTGTCCTACACCCTTTCTCTCGTTTTTGGTCTTCCAATCTTATTCCTCCTTCTCGGTCCTTCAGCATGTTGTATATTATCCGTTTTCTCTAAAGCTTACTCCCCTTTGCTGAGAATCTTGTACATCTTGTAGCATTTTACATTGGCGAACGCTTCTTCGGGGCCAACAAATCCCGTAATGGGTTTTGATTTTTCTTGTGTAGCTTCCATCATCTTTGCCCTTATCTATCTTAAAGCCAAACTTATCGTCATCTAACAGCTCCTCAGTTTTATTTTTCATTGTTCTGTATACTGTTACTGGTAATTTTCACTTGAAGATCACTACACAGCTTTCCCAAACGACGTCCAAATGCAGCTTATAGGCGTCTGCAGGACTCTAAGAAAGGTCGAATCATTGGCTTAAGTGACGTGGGAGCATCAGTAGTGTCTTGACTGCAGAGTGAATGGGTACCAGATGAACTCCGGGTCACAGATGTAAGAAGAACAGGTAAGAGCTCTTGCAGAAAAACTACACAACGAAGAGGTCGTAGGATTATTCGACTGGCTCTGACGAATAGATGGACGCTAAGAACTGAGCTCTTGGTATAGATTATACGCAAAGTGTGATCACAAAACGTCGCGAACAGATTGCTGAAGCTGGGTTGAGATCTCGAGTTGGCATGCCGCGTTTACCACGGACTCCGCACCACAACCAATAGAGATGTGTACAGTGTACTTCCAGAATCAACTGGGACACTCAGGTGGCATTCTGTGGTGTTCATCGGTTAGTCTCGCTTCTGTTTGTAGGGGTCAGCAGACGCCAACCTTTCTACAGAAGACCAGGAGCAAGGTCACAGGAAGCAGCAGTTCTCAAGACCCGTACCTCTGCACTCCTGGAATCGTAGTGTGGGGAGCTGTTAGATATTGGAACGGGACTGATCTGGTGAGTGTTGAAGAGAGGCTGGACATTCGCCATTATGTAGCTGTTGTTATCACACCGTTCACCACCAGGGACACCAGCTTGCATATTCCATAATAATGCAAGATCCCACAACGCAGTTCACACTACAATCGTTCCATTTCGTCATTACACGTCGTTCGCTTCACTATAACGTACTCGACTAGCGTAGCTGAAAAGACTGCACAGTATGAATGATGTGAATCCTGTAGCTAGCAAAACCATCTGCTTAGTATGAAGAAGTTCCAAGCAAGCGAGATGACTTCAAATCAGAACCATATTTCACACTGCATATTTCTTCGCTGATGTGTCCATCATACATGAGATGTCGACTGGAAGCTTTCCTTTTACCTTGATCTGGGAACTTCACCGAATTTTAATGTCAACCAGGTTTCGAAACTTCTTGTTCTTCTTTCTGCCTCCTCTCATACTTACAATCTTGCCTTTCGTCTCAATATAATATATTACGTCCTAGCTAACAGGCTTTCTTGCTTCTTATCATTCACAACAGCTTTCATTCCTACCCTGTTGTAACAAACACATCTTCATTCATTATCCAATTTCACTTTTAGCGGTCTCCTCCAAAACCACATTTCAAAACTATCCAAGTATGTTTCAAAAATGGCTCTGAGCACTATGCGACTTAACTTCTGAGGTCATCAGTCGCCTAGAACTTAGAACTAATTAAACCTAACTAACCTAAGGACATCACACCCATCCATGCCCGAAGCAGGATTCGAACCTGCGACCGTAGCGGTCGCTCGGTTCCAGACTGGAGCGCCTAGAACCGCACGGCCACTCCGGCCGGTCAAGTATGTTTCCTCTTACTTTTTCACTATCAACAATTCGCTGCCATATAATACCAGAATCCAGACAAAACACTTTAAATATCTTATTTCACATTGTGTTGAAATTATTTCTGCTGTCAACAACCATTAAATGTTTTCAGAAACGCATTCATCCATACACAGGGTGGTCAAAAAGGAATGACCTGATTATGGACGGTAACAATTACGAATCATGAGACGAGCGGCCAAGGAAATGTATGTTGTTCAGAAAAACGCCGTTAGATATCCATCAATGCATCTTCTCAGTTTGCAGTCGCTCAGAAGTAAGATGGCGTCCGTTCAACAGAAGGTCTTTTGTGTGCTGCAGTCTGCAAAGAATGAGTCAGTGATTTCAGTCCAGTGTGCCTTTCGTCGGCGTTTTGGCATTGCATCCAAAAACATTCGTCATTGGTATCGCCAATTTGAAGAGACGGATGCTTATGCAAAGGGAAGAGTCCAAGTCGACCTCGCGTTTCTGATGACATGTTGGAAGGAATTCGGCAAACGTTTGAGTGAACTCCACGAAAGCCTACTCGCCGCGAAAGCACAGAACTGGCAGTGCGTCATACGACTGTCTGGCGAGTGTTAAGGCGGTGGTTGATCTATTAACCATAGAGACTAGAGTTAGTGCGAGCTCTTTGGTTAGTGATAAAATAAAACGGGTTGACTTTAGCAGTGCTCTGCTAGAGGACACGGAAGACGATAATTTCTAACACGGTTAATTTTCAGTGATGAAGTAACGTTACATGTTAGCGGTAATGTAAGCGAACGTAACGTGCACATATGGGGACTCCAGAACCCTCATGACTTAATTGAGAACGAAAGAGAGTTACCTAAACTGAATGTATTTTGTGTCATTTCTAGGGAGAAATTGTACAGTCCCTCCCTTTTTGAGGAAATCATAGTGACTGGAATGAGCTACCTTCAAATGCAGCAGAACTGGCTCTTTTTCTCAACTTCAGGAAGACTTCATTTTCCAACTAACTAGACAGAGCTCCACCATACTGGAAAAACAACGTCCGTCAGTTTCTCAGTGACACTCTGCCTCAAAGCTGGATAGGGCATACGGAACCCCGAGATACTGTCCTGCATTCTTGGCCTTCGAGATCGCCAGACATGACCTAGTGCGACTTTTTCTTGTGAGGATATGTGAAGGAATGTGTGTTCATCTTCCCTTTACCTCGTGACGTAGAATAAATGAAGAACAGAATAATACCTGCCGTAACTCCTGTAAAAGCAAATATACTGCGTAAAGTTTATGACGAATTTATCTGCCGTCTGGATGTTGTTCGTGCTGCCACTAGTGGGCACATAGGGCATTTGTAATAACATAGCTAAAACTTAAAGTTTTTTTGAGTATTTTGCAATTCATCTCATATTTGTATTATGTTTTACAAATAAATATGGCGTTTTGAAACCAGGTCATTGTTTTTGAAACATCCTGTATATTCCACTTATTTTCTTACCGTAGTTTCAGTTTTCTGTCACCAACTTCCTAATTATTTACACGATTTTACTTCTTCCAAGTTCTTTCCTTCCAGTGACACTTTGACGGCACTTTCATGTCTGCTGATTCTCATCCTTCACACATTTAACATCATTTCATACTCTTTTCCAATTTTTACGGTTCTCTCAATCATAGTGTTTCCCTTGATCCACAGAACGCTGCTCGATTATCTGCATACTTGATTACCTCTGTCTTTTCCCATGCTACATACGCCTCTTGCTTTTTTTCTACTGTTTTAACTAATAGTTTCGTATCATAAATACGAAAAAACCTTAGTGATAAACAACAGCCTTGCCCAAGACTTCTTCCAGTACTCATCTCATCGGTGTACTGAAAAACGCGCCCAGTGAAAAACGCGCCCAGTGAGATTCGCGCCCAGAAAGGGTCGAGGACGGGTACGCTAATCCACTTTCCCGGCAGACAAAAGAGTTGACGGACGCTACCTGGAGGTTTCCGAGCTGGAGTTTTCAGCCGTCAGACAGACAGAGAGAAAGAATTAAGTTTCTACCACACACCACTTCAAACTGCAGTAAATACAAGAGATTACATTCTTTTGCTTCACTTGCAGTACCATTCAGCAGTCATTATCAATATCATTTTCATTATAACAACTACACTTCTTGAATACTCAGAAATATCAAGTCACTATACTTGGCGATTAGTAATGTCACTTAATTTTAAGTCTTAATTTATAAAAACTAGCGAGGAATTGGGGTGGTGACTCTTGAATGAGAAGTATGATTGTAAAGGGTTGACTCTGAAAAGGGTTCGCTTTTGTTTTGGTGTATTGTAAAACACATATACTGTATTTAAAAAATAATCTGATTTCCATCACACTTTATCCAGGCTTTGGCTGGCTAAAGAGCAAAAGTCATTTAGGCGTGTTTAAAATCAGCTTATAAGCACTGTCAATATTTTTTTTAATTTTTATTATTTTTTATATAAGTTGCTATTTACGTTTGAATACTATTGTATCTATATACATCTTCTGATAAATTCAGTCAAGTTTCTGTAGGTAGGATATGGCTTTCAAGCAATCCTTGATCTCACCATCCTCTTCATATTTTTTTACTATTTTTTCCAACCTTTCCTCACGTTTCATGTAGACTGTTTTTTTCCGTTTACCTTCCATACTGAGTTCTGCCCTCATGTAGACTGTTTTTTCCCGTTTACCTTCCATAGTGAGTTCTGCCCCGAATTTTCTGCTTCTCTTTTCAAACACCTAACAACATCATTAATTTTCGGATTTGGTTTAGCAAGCATGTTATTAATTTTGTGGTGCAAACCTTCTGCAGTGTTGGCTGTTCGGTGGCGCCGTTTGTAGCAACTCCAAAGGTTGATAGGTGTTTCTTCATTTTCCAACCATCTGTCTACAAAGTAGTCAAAAAATTCGGAAGGTTTGGGGATATCCGGTGCATGTGAATGTATCTCCAGCCAACCATCGCATACATCTTCAGGCCACAGAAACGCCAGCGCAGCACACATGCGAACATGTTGTCTCACTTCTTCGTTTTCTTTGTATTCACGAGTAAGTCCTAGCTCTTGAACTTTTCTCCAGAGACACTTTTTCATATGGAAATAACATCCATGCACTTCAGCTGTCGAAAATACAACTTTAATTGCTGAAATCACAGCTGATTCGAAGTCTACAATCACGTTTGCAGGTTTCCATTCTGTAATATTTTCCATCAAATTTCGGAAAAGACAGACGTACGTCTCTTTTCTTTTGTTTGGCAGTAGTGCAAAGGCAACTGGATAGATGTTTGTTTCATTATTTGTACTCCCAAAGTAGGCGTGAATGGTGTATATTTGCGAAAAATGTTTACTGCAGCACTTGAACGTACCATCCACAAAAAAGTCTTGTTTACTCCTTAGAGCCTCTCTTCCTGCCCTTCCGCTAAAAACTATAATCATCTCTCCTAGTTTGTCGTCGCTTAACAGAAAACTGCTGCCATCGTTCATAGCTAGTAAATCTGCCTTTAGGTCGATTTCTTCTCTTGTCAGTGGATCTCTCTCATTTCCCTGTGATTTTCCCCGCTGGTAGTACAAAGCTCTCTTCGTTGTTTGCTCCTCTGGCATTTCAGTGACAAAATTATAGCCTCGATTATGCAGGCAACTCAGCTTCTCTGAATATATTTTTCAAATAGACGTCTCTTCATCTCTTGCCCTCTTCTTTGCATGGTTCAAAGTTATTTATTATTTATTTATTTACATGTCAAGTTCCGTAGGACCAAATTGAGGAGCAAATCTCCAAGGTCATGGAACGTGTCACTACATGGACTTACAACATAAAAGTAATAACAGATAAAAATAAATGTTCTTGAACCTGAAAGAAAATCAGTCCATAAGTTTAAGCAAACGCTATCAGCAATACAATGAGAATCAGCTTAATTTTTCAAGGAACTCCTCGACAGCATAGAAGGAGTGACCCAGGAGGAAACTCTTCAGTTTCGATTTGAAACCGGGTGGATTACTGATAAGATTTTTGAATTCGAGTGGCAGCTTATTGAAAATGGATGCAGCAGTATACTGCACACCTTTTTACACAAGAGTTAAGGAAGTCCGATCCAAATGGAGGTTTGGTTTCTGCCGAATATTAACCGAGTGAAAGCTGCTTATTGTTGGAAATAAACTAATATTGGTAACAAGAAACGACAATAAGGAATATACATATTGAGAGGCCAATGTCAAAATACCCAGACTCGTGAAGAGAGGTCGACAAGAGGTTCGTGAACTCACACCACTTATTGCCCGAACCGCCCATTTCTGAGCATACCTTCCTTCTTTCCAGCCGAGCGACATCTGGAGGTCCACATTGATGCTCGAATGAAAAAAGCACTGTCGAATCCTTCGTTTTTAGCATTCCTCGGCAGTGGTTTGTTCTCTGTCTTCAACAGCGCCATATTACTGTTCCATCTTCTTTAGTTCTCTTCACTATGTAAGAATAACCTTCGTAGTGGTAACATGGTTTATCGTGATTAGCGGTTGAAAATTCCATATCTGAACTACTGTGTCAAATATACACCATTGGCGCGACGCAAGATGTGGACTCTTCGACAGCCAGAGCGGCACTAAGGCTGTGTTTGTGTATCAGACAGTCGGCGGCGGGGGGGGGGGGGGGGGGGGGGGCAGGTCCCTGCGTCCGAGGAGCAGGTAGTTTAGGGTGATTAGGATGGCCCGGGCGCGGGTAAGCCCAACACAAAGGGAGCAGGTATTGGGCGCGAATCTCACACATTTCTGGTTGGGCGCGAATCTCACTGGGCGCGATTTTCATAGATTCCATCTCATCTGTTTCGTCTTCGACAGTCCTTAACAACACGTCTTCTCTAGATATCCTTTATCAGTCTTCTGTAATTCAGGTAAACACAAACAAGTTCCAAAGTTTTTAGAATGATGCGCCAGGAAATTCTGTCGGGCTCCTTTCCACATTCAGCAAAACAGATCTGCATATCCATGTTAACTCCTAACATTCTTCATTGTTTCATCCTCAAATATCCAATAGCATTTCGTGTTACTTTTCCTTTCCTGAATCCAAACAGATCCCCCTACAAGTATTTCTCAATTTTTCTTCCTAATATTCTGAGTAAAAGCTACATACGGCATTTGTAACGAGACGTATCAATGTAATTGCCCTCTGGTTCTTGCAGTTGTTAGTGTTGCAATAAATACTTGTGTGTCACTAGCACACATTCAGGTAAATTGTGAGTGCCACTTAACTGTTAGAATTAGATGAGGAAGCGAGAGACCGGTCAATCTACTCAGTTAATAAAATTGGTTAAGGCGACTTCTCTCGAAAAGGAAGAGTTTGAGAACTGAACACCCATTCGGCATGAATTTTCATCCATTACCATATATCCATTACGCCAGAGGGAGATTCATTACCAGATCCTCAGGAAACGTAATTGAGCCACGAAGTAGCTAACTTACAAAACACTCGACCGACCATCTTTGGGTATTTATCCTCTGTAAGGGTTCGCTATCAGGCAGAATTAACAAGGGAGTTTGGGAAAAACTAAACAACAGCTGGTTTGTTGTAAACAAAGCGCGAGACTGTCAAGTTTTCTGCCAGATTCCGAGACATAGTTTCGTTGTGGAAATTATTAAAAGCATCTCGCATTGAAGTACGTGCTATATTTCGAACTTATGCAAAACTTTGCCAATCTTGGGGATTTTGCGTTCTTTTAAATTTGGCACACTTTTTTAATTGCTTTGCATTTCGGATTTTTCCGCGTCACCTTTCTTTTGTGAACTTTCCAAGAAGAAAGGTGTGGTGTCACCGCCAGACACCACACTTGCTAGGTGGTAGCCTTTTAAAGCGGCAACGGTCCGCTAGTATACGACGGACCCGCGTGTCGCCACTGTCAGTAATTGCAGACCGAGCGCCGCCACACGGCAGGTCTAGAGAGACTTACTAGCACTCGTCCCAGTTGTACAGCCGACTTTGCTAGGAAAGGTTCACTGAGAATTACGCTCTCAATTGCCGAGACGATAGTTAGCATAGCCTTCAGCTAAGTCAATTGCTACGACCTAGCAAGGCGCCATTTATCCTTTGCTATGTATCTAATGAAGCATGTACAGTAACAAGACCAATGTTCACCAATTGTGGATTAAAGTTAAGTATTCCAGCAGCTACGTACTTTTCTTGATAGCATTCATTACGTATCCTGTTTCAGACCTCACGCCAGCCTGCGTGAGTTAAACGCGTGCCTTTCGGTTACCCGTCACTGTGGATTGGCTGTCTTGCCAGTCCACAACAAAAGGTATTGTACTTTTCATGTGTTCCGCACTCAGGACAGTGTTTATGTTTATCTACCTGTTTCCTGTGTAGGTTGTGAGTATTGCAAACAAGTGGATGTGATATACATTTTTTTAATCGTGTGTGTGTGTGTGTGTGTGCGTGCGTGCACTTGAGCATGTACGAGAGGCAGACAGAGAGAGAGAGAGAGAGAGAGAGAGAGAGAGAGAGAGAAGAAGTAGTGTGCATGTGAGGGGAGGCGAGCTATTTGAATGAGTATAAATTAAAATAAATTAGAAAAGATGTTTTAGATATTCGGCGTGGGAACGAATATGAGTGGTGTGCCGGCGGATGGGGGATTTTATTTTGGGGGGGGGGGCGTAAGGGGAAGGGCGACAATGGTGGTTGGTGTTCGGGGGGTGTGGTCACTGGTTATACGGAGACCAATTGGGATGAGATGCTAGTTGGGGATGGGAACTGAGTGACTGGGCGGTGGGAGGGGGGGGGGGGATCGTGGTAAGTGGGTGACATACGTAGATGTGTTGTCATACACTTATATTTCTTATCATACTAAGTGTTCTATTAACTTAAAAAGTGTGTGGCTTGCCAGATTGGTCTGAGCGTTTATTTGTTGTTTCTTGTGTGTTTTGGTTTTGTGATGTGATAGATTTCTTGTAGGCTGAGAAGGCGTTTCTTGTTATTTATCCTTCTGAGTTCCATGTCTGTGTCCCTAATAGTAATTTTACGTTGCTGTTGGTGTATGTTTCTGGCAGAAGTTGTATGTTTTATAAGGTAATTACGTGACTGTTATAGGCAAATGTCTTTGGCATTTCAAAGAAACTAGCATATAAGGCAGTATAGATTAAATGAAACAGTAACATTATTCAATACGAAATACTATACACCTGAAAGATATTTCTTTCGTCGTCTGTAACGCAGAGAACCGCTGATGCCGGGCATGAACTCAATAGTAGTCAGGCAATAAACAAATAAATAAAAGTAATCTCAGTTAGGTAGCTTATAATTTATTTCCAACTCCTTTCCTGTTGTCGTGAATGTTTTTACTAGAAGTACGGAAAGATTTAGAATTCCATAATGTTATACACATACCACTGAATTTAGAATTACAACCATAAGAACGAAACATGTGCATGTTATTTTGTGCACTTTTTAGAAAATTCAATGAAATTACAAAAACTAACGTAAAGGAGTTTGCTACATGCATCCGACGAACTGGTAGTAGCTATAGTACTTTGTTTCTTTGTGATACTACCGTAATACCTCCACATACTTAGCAACATAACCGTTTATTTACTAGATACACTTAAATGACACGATGGTTTTTTCCGAAGTATCGCTTCCCAACCATAGAAAGCACTCTCTCTCTGAAATTTTCTTATTTATCAGTCTTCGAGGAAGGTACAAGGGCCAGAACCTGTCCAAAGTGCAGCATGCTCTCAGTTAATAAGACACTTTTTAATCTAAGGCATGAGGACACAGTCTAGTGTTGAGCAATCTTAATCCATCTCCTCTACTCTGCTTGCCAGGCAAAGAGCAGTGTGTGAAATTCTTTCCGTCAACAGGATTCAATTCCGCTATTTCCCGATCTTCCGCAACCACGTAAGCGTGCTTTACCGACGGTGACCAGCATGGCGAGGTCTCGCCAAATAATTATCTAATATTTGTATGACGTAATCTCGCGTTAATCAGCCATTTTTTCTCATCTGTTCATACTAATTTCTCGAGTGAACCCGGCGTGTGACTGCATCTTAAGGACGTCTTTTCTTGCTTAACGGGAAATATAGCGTACCAACAGAGCGTTGTTTTACATGATGACGTGTCTGACGCAGCTCTCAACGCTACTGTATCCTGAGCAAGATTCTCCATGTCTGCGTGGTTGCAGTACGTAATTACGTTTTCTTTTTCCCTGTACTCCTTCAGTTCCGTATAAGGCTACACGTCACACAAATAAAGATTTCCTACAACGTCATAATCGAACTGACCACTTCTTAATAAAACTTTTCTTAGGCAACATCTATGGCTGTTAAGTATTTTGAAAACGGCATATTTGCGCCATCAACTGTATAATTGTATATTTATTTTCTACCTTGTTTCAGTTGTAACAACCATCTTCACAGGAGCTGTTTGTATCGTATTAGATGAAAATGCATTTTTGATACATTGATGTGTACTACTTTTCTCTCCTGAAGATGGTTGTTATATTAGGTTGGCGCATAAGTTTGTAGCGTTTTTGTTTTGTATTTTAGTATTCCGTTTGCTCTAGGTTTATTTGTCGATTGTCATTTTTTATTTGTAATTCACTGTTCTATTTGAGTTTATAAACTGTCATTTTGTCATTTAGAGATATTAAGTGGAGCTGCGGACGCTAGAAAAACGGAGTTCCAAGTGAAGAAATCGGATTATTACTGACATATTCTTCTGTTTGAGTTCAACACAGGGGTAACACCAACAGAGGCAGCCAGAAATATTTGCGCCGTGTATGGGGATGATGACATTGGATAGAACACGGCAACAAAATGGTTTTCTCGTTTTAAGAATAATCGTTTTGACATTAGTGGCTCTCGACGTTCAGGAAGACCTTCGGGTTTGATGAAGATCGTTTAAACGCATTGATCCACAATGATCCACGTCACTGGCAAGTGTGATTAACTGTGCTCACTCCACCATCTTGCAACACTTGTATGCAATGGGGAAGGTTCAGAAAGCGGGTGTAATGGTAATGCATGCTCCAAACGAAAATCACAAAAATCTGTGGGTGCCTGTATGTGAATCTGTGCTAGTTCGTCATCAGTTGGCTCGTAAACAACACCGACCATTCCTATCCTGTATCCTTATTGGTGATCAGAAACGAAGCAGGAGCTCCCCGTACAAAGACCTGGGCGTATCCACAAGAGATAATGTTATGCATTTGGTGGCACAGCGACGGTGTGCTGCAATACGAACTGCTTCCCCGACGAGTAACCATCCCTTCTGACGCTTTTTGTCAACAACTGAGACGTCTTGCAAGTGAAATCCAAGAACAACGACCAAAAAGATTGTGTGAAATGGTGCTACTCCACGATAATGTCCGCCCGAAATCTGCTAGGCTGACAAAAAACACTATACAGGTGTGGGGTTGGGGAGTCATTGCGAACCCACCTTATTCATCTGATCACCTCAGATTTTCATCTTCTCCGCCCTCTGTCGAACAGATTGCAAGGAACTTCCTATCCGGATGAAAATACTCTCCGAAGATGGCTGGACGAGTTCTTCGCCTCACCACGCGATTTTTACAGTCACAGAATTGGAAAGCTATTCCAGCGTAAATAGTGAAGGAGAATATATTATTGAAGACTAACGTCTCCGTTGTATTTATTAAACTTATGGGAAAACGCTACGAACTTATGCACCACCATAATAACTGAAAGCTTAGTAGAATATATATACAATTGTACACCTGATGGTGCAAATAAACTTGCTTCAAAATGAGTATTCCTTCATGCCTCAGGATGTGTCCTATCAATAGATAGATAGATTACCATAGATTTCTTTCCACACCAATTCGATTCTGTTCCGGCGTAAAAGTCAAGCCCCGGCACGCCGGTCAGGAGCGTTACAACAGAGAGGGCTGTGAAGATAATGTCATACGGAATAATATTCTGGGGCAACTCAACACTTAGGCAAAAGGTATTCACTGCTCAAAAGAAAGTAGTTAGAATAATGTGTGGGGTTCATAGCCGCACATCTTGTTGGCATCTGTTTAAAAGGTTTGGAATTCTTACCACTGCTTCATAGTACGTTTACTCAGTAATGAAATTTTTTCTCAACGACATGAACCAGTTTAAAATCAACAGCGACATTCATGACTACAGTACCAGAAAAAAGAAAGACCTACACTATCCTTTACTTAACCTATCTTTGGCACAGAAAGGGGTAAAACACGCTGCTATAAGACTTTTTGATAAATTACCAGATGAAATAAAATGTCTGACAGACAGCAGTAATAGTTTCAAAAACAAATTGAAATCATACCTCCTTGACAACTCCTTCTATACCATAGATGAATTCTTGAATATGAGTAATTTTTTTTTTTCCTTTATTGAATTTCAATTCCCTCCAAAGGGGGCGGGCTGGCAGCAGCTCAGTACGCTGCTCTGCAGCCTACAGACTTTTTTAAAAACGGAAGAAGAAAAGAAACAAGAAAAACAGGCGATAAAACGGTGACTTAAAGTGTAAAACGGCGGAAAAATATGAGTAAATGAATCAAGAGATATTATACATGCATTTTGTGCCATTTAAGGGAATGGGATAGATAATAGAAAACAGTATAATGTAAAAAAAACTTGTTTCCTGTGCGCATTTTTTGTGCATTTGACACGTTCCACAATATAACGGTTTTTCCGTGCTATTGATCAATGGAACACATAACTAACTAAGAAGACGTCAGCCAATTGCACGCCGATCGACCCCTCTCCAGTACGACACCGAGACAGCAGCGGCCTCTAGGCGAAGAGGACATAAGCGCCGAGCCACCTGGCCGCGGCGCAGTTGAAGACCAGACTTCCACAGCGGCATCAAGAATAGGCACTTGTATAGTAGCGACTTAGGAACTGTCTTATTTCAGTCTTATTTTATATACTGAAGAGAATTTCTTATATTGTCTGTCACCCATTGCTTGCGACACATCATCGTAAATTCTCAGAGTATTATCTTACTGTAATAAAAATTCATTAATACGATTTGCTTGAATTGTTGTCTAACGATGCGAGAAAGCAGGTTTCCTAGGCACCCCATATTCGACGAGTACGCAGGACACAACAGACTCAGTACCTCTTCATTTGTCGTCCAATTCGCTCATCTAATCTTCAGCATCCTTTTGTAGCATCATATTTCAAAAGCTTCTGTTCTCTTCTATTCTGAACTATTTATAATGCACATTTCACTTCCATCAAGGCCAAACAAATACTCAGAAAAGACTTCCTACCAATTAACCCACTGCCTACGACTGTGTACATTAATATTTATGAGCGTTAGTTGCAAAGTACATATCTTTGCACTGGAAACATCATGTACACATCAGTGAATGTTCAATCTTTTCATCAGGCACACGTGCTCCCACGTGTTGGGCATCACTGTAAAAAAATCAACAAGTGAGTGTAGCACTGCACAGCACGTCGTGACCGCCAGGATTCACGGAAGTTGTTGGGTAGTTACAATCCATTGTATAACTGAATGTTATTATTGTTTGTTGTATGGTAATTATTGAATTATCAGTCTATTTATTACAACAGTGAATATTTCACGTTATTTATTTAAGTTCATGAAAAGAAGCCACATGTTCAGAGCATGTATTGAAAATGGGTATGTATTTTGTAAAAATCATGCATCCAAAATCATTAAAAAGTCGCCTAAGAGCGTTAGAGCATATAGAGAAACTTTCCTTCCTCCGCAAAAAATTCGGGTCTGAAAGGGGTATCAGTTTTTCTCTTTCTCAGAAAAACTTTTCTTGCTACTGCCAGTCTGTATTTTATACTCTCTTTACTTGGGTCATCGCCTGTCACGTTGCTCCCTAAATAACAGAACCTGTCTACTACTTTCAGTGCCTCACTTCTTATTCTAATTCCCCCATCGCCAACTGACTTAATGCGGCTGCATTCCATTCTCCTTGTCTAAGTTTTATCTTTTCAAGGCGCTATTCATTCTATAGAACTGATCTTCCAAGGCCTTTGCTATGTAGCACCCACCCCTCGGGGCAGGAAGTTTAGTGGGCGTGAGGGCTGAGCAGGTGAGATGGTGGCGTTATAGGTACAGCAGGCTGAGCCGGTAAGGGTAGCTGTCATACGCCAGAAGGTGTCAGTTAATCAGCGTTCTCTGGAAACATAATTATTACTTGTGATTTTACAGTGCGGATCGTCTTCTCCGCCGCGGCAGAAAGCGCGCTGATTCGCACACTCGAGTGCACTAGCGAATGCGGACACAGCGCTTTGTCGGCTGCAGCTGTTATGCAGGTCAAGACCAGCGGCGAAGCAGTGCAGGTAGTCGGAACACCGGTCCGTAGGCGCAAGCCCACTGTGGCTCACTAGCAAATATGCTCTGTTCATCATAAGAATAAACCTGATGTAAAACATTACGCCGTGTATTCTTCCACGTCTGCTTGGATCTCACTCGGTTTCGGTTCACGTGTAACGGATGCCAAACAGTGACCAGTACAGTCAAGTACGATCATAAGGATGCTGTGTTACAAGCAAAAAAAAAAAAAAATGGCTCTGAGCGCTATGGGACTTAACATCTGTGGTCATCAGTCCCCCTAGAACTTAGAACTACTTAAACCTAACGACATCACACACAGCCATGCCCGAGGCAGGATTCGAACCTGTGACCGTAGCGGTGACGCGGTTCCAGACTGAAGCGCCTAGAACCGCACGGCCACATCGGCCGGCCTCTTACAAGCACATAGACCGAGCAATAACGCGTGGCAACAGCTTTACCGCCGCATTAACTTTGACAGTACTAGCCTGCCAGCGGTACGACTAACCTGCAATGGTGTGAGCAGTTGCAGTCCAGACGTAAAAAGAGACGAGCAAAGAAACAATATAGCTTCGAATGTCATTTAATTTTAAAAAAGAATGAAATACTGTTTGGCAAAACTGTAGCAACTACCGCGTGCTTCTTGGGTGACCAAACGGAAAGCATAAAAGGTTCTCATTCTCACCTTACATAGTATTCTAATTACAAACAGGAATGATGAAAATTCCTAACTTAAACAAAGGGTAACTTTTCTTAGCGAGCTATGTGTGATGCAAAAGTGTCCTGCCAAGGATTTCACCGAACTATTGAATAGTGGAGCCAATTCTGGTATTAATTACAGTCAGTCGTCAGGTAACCTCTTAGCTCCTTCCTTATCCGAATCCGAGACACACGTTTCAGTTATGGAACTGTCATCTGCTTCGCTGATAAAGAGTCGATCAACAACAGAATCCCCGAAGCCTACCAGACGCCGCATTTTCTCCTCTTCTTTTATGACGTGCTGTTCTATGTCCTTCTAGTGTTCGGTAGTGGTATGTGCAAAAATTGCCGGCCGGTGTGGCCGAGCGGTTCTAGGCCCTTCAGTCTGGAACCGCGCGACCGCTACGGACGCAGGTTCGAATCCTGCCTCGGGCATGGGTGTGTGTGATGTCCTTGGGTTAGTTAGGTTTAAGTAGTTCTAAGTTCTAGGGGACTGATGATCTCAGATGTTAAGTCCCATAGTGCTCAGAGCCATTTGAACCTTTTTTTTTTCAGTACGTCTGGAAGCTTAGCAGTCTTTGTTATTTCTCGCGAAAATGCCCTTAACTTGGCTCCAGATCAGCTCTGTTGGGTTTATATTGTAATGGTACAGTGGCAAATCTGAAAATGAAGCATTTGTATGGCGTGCTTGATGCTGCGATAATGATTGTTTTTATGTTTCTACGATACCCACCACTTTCGTTCGTGTGATACTACGCCTGTGGTATAAAACAAAATGAAGAGCATTTGGTTTTTCATTTTTTACGTAAAAATTACATTTTCTTAATTTAAGTAACCTTTATTAACAGTCTTTCATAAAATATCGATAATTAAGAATTTATATTTGAAATGAAAACAGGAATTTCGCGTGCAATATGTAATTAGAAACAAGAAGACGTGCACTACTAATAAAAAAATGATGAATTTTACAATTACGAGATGTAGGTATTTCAAACTGAACGAGGAAAACAATGACACAGGCAAGACTTGAACCACCGGACAATGACCTGAGGTAAATTTTCAGTCTCCTGCGTTATCGATAGCGCTCCACATACAATGAGTCGGTGTCTTAACTGTTTGTAATACAGTCCCTCGAAACATTTCAAAGCCGGTTATCTCCGTGAATTAATGAAAAACATTAAGAACAACCCGATTCTCGGCACTTTTTAACCGTGTTCCACACGCGTGTTTCGCTGCGGAACAGCAAGCAGCCTCAACCGTTTTCATACAGCGTATTAACAGCGCGACAATCAGAGCACAACAATGCAGAGATTGTGACTGTACACGATTTTTGAAATAAGAGCCACATAGCTGAAGCGTGATTAAGAAATACGTTGATGACTGTTACATCTGGAATATCTTAAAGTTTCATTTAACGTAACTCAGTAACAATGCAGGATGTACAAACTAGAATAACTCGAAAAAGACGCTTCACACCGAAATATGTGTAGAATCCAAAGTTGATTATTTTCGAGGGGGACATCTGCTGGTGCTAAAATTAGCCCGCCACCCCAGCCCCCTGGGGGTGAGGCGGGAGGCAACTTCAAAATTTCAAATGGGAACAACCATTTTTTATTGCAGAATCAGATTATACATAAAAAAACTACGTACATTTTGTCTTAAACATTTGTTTTGATTCTTGGTAGTTGGCACTGTAATTCAAGAAAATCCATGTTCTCATTTTTGCATGGAAAATGGTTACGGATAAAAAAAATACTTATTTACTTCGTAAATTTTGATTCGCTAAAACTAAAACTCTCCCTCTCTCCCCATAGGATGGAGTTTGAGGGAGAGGAATTAGAGTTTTACAAATGTTGACCCAAATACTGTATTAATTTTTCCCCAGATGCGGATAAGTTTTGTTTGTTTCGTGGTCATGAGGCCACACAACTTTTAATTATCAAACAAATCATCTGACTAGCTAACTAACTAACCAAACATCCTACTTATTAACGAGTGAACACATTAACTAACAGAGTAAACAAAGTAAAAGACTAATTGAGGAAAAGACTAACCCACTCGCTAACTAAAGATGAACGTATTCCCGTTTAAGATTTGGTGGTCCTGAAAAGGAACGATAGGTTTCGTTTTATTGTTGATTATTTGCAAGTACTTGCAAGTAAATGAATTTCGGGGTGCTTGTTTCCAGTGAGACCCCTCGCCTCTCACCATTTACCACGCAAAAATTAGAACATGGATTTTCTTGAATTACAGCGCCAACTACCAAGAATCAAAACAAATGTTTTAGACAAAATGTACGTAGATTTTATGTAGAATCTGATTCTGCAATAAAAAATGGGGGTTCCCATTTGAAATTTTAAAGTTGCCTCCCGCCCCACCCCAAGGGGGCTCGCGTGGCGGGCTAATTTTAGCACTAGCAGATGTCCCCCTCGAAAATAATCAACTTTGGATTCTACACATTTTTTCGTGTGAAGCTTATTTTTCGAGTTATTCTGGTTTGTCAACTTAAAATTTACACCCTGTATATCTCACACGTAAGTACGACCTACTTCCAAGAGTTTAACAGCACCAGTGTACGTGTGCTACGGTTTCTGACCAATCATCGCGTTTGTGTTTGTTTACATCAGGTTTATTCTTATGATGAACGGAGTACAGTGCGGCCCACACCAGCACTCTCAAAGTCAGACTTGCGCTTGAACAGGTGCCAACAGCGTATCATGGATAGTGGGTGTCGTCAAGGTGGAAGCCCAGGACCCAGATCAGCAACACAGCATACACGCATCCAGGCGGTACTATGTACGGCCAGGTAGACAGTACTCAGCTGCATTGTCCAACGGGTTGGAGGCGGTAGTTTGAATTAACTTGGCACGGGCTTTCACCATGGGAGGACCCAGGCTCGTCTGCACCTTGTTTCAGTCACAGTGGTGAGCAAACAGCAGCGGCAGCTCACTGTAGCTAAATTCCACTATGGTAGGCTGCAAATGCTCTCGCAGGTAATCGTCGGGCAGCAGGCAGCTCATCATGACTTGCGAACTAACGAGACTATCATTCCGTCAAAATCGGAGATGCAGACTGGATGACCAGCCACTGAGCCTGAGGCTTCTGAAACGCGGGTATTCAAGCTGGACATATCGTCTTCGCAGCCGGCATGCTGCCATTTGCCCCTCATTATCTGGATGTGTCATTGGACTTGCCCCCATTGTGGTGTCTCAGTTGTTGTCCGTTTCCCGTGCCTTCGCACTTTCCGTCGTGGTAGGACAATGTAGAGTGGCTGACCTCGGATGTTACATGTTATGGCTTCATACTGCAAGGCTTGCGGAACGGCGTATTGGGTGCTGCCATACTGCGTTGTTTGCGCTCCTTGGTTATGGTTTGGCTCAGTCTGGGAATGTATTATGAGCGGCATCCTGGCTTCTGCAATACTAGCACTCTTTGTATACTCCAGATACACGCTATAAGCCAGATCTCAATCTCTGCTGTCTCCACTAAGTAATAATTTTAAAAATTTATATGCACATCTGGGAACTGGATCTGCTGTGCAACACCTGTCTCCGACAAAACTACGATGTCTTTAGTAATCCTTAAATTTGACATTTCTTCTCCCTGAACCTTAATTTCGCTTACAAATTTCCCTTTCGTTCTCTTTGTTGCTTGCACAGAGTATAGGTTAGAACACTGTCTCACTCTTTCTCAAATACTGCATCCTTTTCATTTCCTTCTCATTTTCTTTTATACAGGTTGTACGTAATATCTGTCTCCCTGTATTTTATCCTTGCTACCTTCACAACTTCAAAGAATGTGTTCCAGCCAACATTATCGAAATCTTTCTCTAAACGGCTCCAGTACACCGATGGTACAATAATCATTGACATCGATTAGTAGCAGGATTTTGGAAGATAAATTCTTTTCTAACATTATGAAATACGTTGAAGGAAACGATCTATTGACATAGAGCTAGCATGGATTTAGAAAATATGTTTTAATTCACACGGAGCAATGAGTGCTATCGATAAGTGATCTCCAACTGATTTCATATTTCAAACGTTCAAACGCATGTGAATTCCTAAGGGACCAAACTGCTGAGGTCATCGGTCCCTAGACTTACACACTACTTAAACTAACTTAATGCTAAGGACAACACTCACACCTATGCTCGAGGGAGGACTCGAACCTCCTGCGGGAGGGGTCGCACGATTACTGACATGGCGCCTCTAACCGCGAGCCCACTCCGCTCAGCCGATTTCATATTTCCAGATTTCCACAAGGCTTTTAACACCACTACTCACAACTAGCCTCTATCCCCTAAGGAAATTGAGTGCATGTGGAGTATCGTCTCAGTTGTGCGACTTATTTCCTGTCAGGAAGGTCACAGTTCGTAGTAACAAACGGTAAATTATCTAATGAAACTTAAGTGATATATGGGGTTCCCCATGGCAGTGTTATAGGCTCTTTTCTGCTCTTAATCTATATAAAAGATAAAGAGGGCACTTTCAGCAACCCTCTTAGATTGTTAGCACATGATGCTGTCGTTTACCTTCCAGTAAAGTCTTCAGAAGATCAAAACGTATTCTAAAATGATTTAGATAAGATGTCTGTACGGCGAGAAAAATGAAAATTGAGGCTAATCTACAAAAAGTGTTAGGTCCTCCACACCAACACTAAAAAACAATCTTGTAAATTTCGGTACACTATAAGCAACACAATTTTAAAGTTTGTAATTCAGATAAATGCCTACAGGTTATAATTGCAAACAACTTAAACTGGAATCATCAAAAATGTTGTGATGAAGGTGAACCAAAGACTGCCTTAGTTCCAGAACGTTTAGAAGAGGCAACAAATCTATTAAAGATACTGCCTACACTACACTTTTCCGTCCTCTTTTAGTGTATAGCTCCACTGTAGTGACGAAGGACATCGAACAGGTTCAAAAAAAGGAAGGTCGTTTTGGGTCATTACGAAACAAGAGAAACACACATACGCTATGCGAGCTGAGGTGGCAGTCATTAAAACGAAGACGTTCTTCGTTGCGGTGAGATTTTTTCTCGAAATTTCAATCACAAACTTTTTCTTCTGAATGCGAAAATATTTTATTCACTCCAACGGACATAGTGATAAATGACCATCGTAATAAAATAAAAGGAATCAGAAATCGCACGGAAAGATTTACGTGTCATTGTTCCCAAGTGCTATTTGAGAGTCAAGCGGCTGAGAGAGAATCTGAAAGTGGTTGCATGGTCACTCTGTAAAACGCTTAGTAATCATGAGTAATCATGCTTATGTAGAGATCTGTATCGTTGAAGCACGCAAGCCGCCCCACTGCGGCAAGTTCGTGGTTTAGTGGCTTTTTTTTCGGAACGACAATATATTGTCTATCATTTTTCTTTTTGCACTTCGACTCTTGTGAAGAGTCAACTGTTTTCCAGCTGCGGTCTCACAAATTTCGCCCACTTTGTCAGCACCTTTCATGTTGTGTTCGCAGCGCCACACCGTAACTGTGGCCAGCCGCGTGCGCCTGCGTCAGGCGTCAGCCGACTGTGACGCAATATCCTGTTAGGCCACGCCACAGCGATGACTGGTGTCGCAGGCTGACCTACACGCGCGAGCGATAAGATACGGTAATTGCCACTCCTAGGCTGCACAGAGGTACCACTTCCCAGTGTCGGCTTTCTTTCTAAGGCCGTACCGTCCTCCAGCAGTCCACATGTCTAGAGATGGGCAAAGTCGTTCTTTTCACCGAACCATTCCTTTTGACATAGTTCTTTTTTTGTACATACAAGCAATTTTTTTGTTAGGAAGGGCTGAGTCCTCGCAATTTCAATCCAAGACTTTACATGGGAACCTGGCTAGTGGTAACCACTAAAGATAAAAATATTCTTATTGTCACTAAGAGCGTTTACCTGCTTTCTTTTATCTAAATGTCTCTGAGCACTATGGGACTTAACAACTGAGGTCATCAGTCCCCTGGACTTAGAACTACTTAAACCTAACTAACCTAAGGACATCACACACATCCATGCCCGAGTCAGGATTCGAACCTGCGACTGTAGCAGCAGTGTGGTTCCGGACTGAAGCGCCTAGAACCGCTCGGTCACAACTGCCGGCTCTCTTATCTAAGACAGAAAGAAGGTCAGTATCGGTCATAACATTAACTGTGTTTTTTTGCAGATTTACATTTCAGCTAACATCGCAACTATCAACTGTGCACTCACCATCATCGATCACTGATTATAATTGATAACTGACCATCATTGACCCAGCGGAACACATTTTTCACGTTTCCGACGGGTATAAAATGGACTGTAGAAGATTTGAAAATGATAAAGAAGCTGTTGTTAAACGTATATCGATTAGAAAGAAAGCTGAAAATTTCAAAATACTACCTTTTAGCAAGCTGCAAGTCAGATTAAGTTGTGGAAATGAATCTGACCCAAGGTTAGGAAGGAAATACAACATGTTGAAACACGTGAGGCTACAATGGATTTAAAGAATCATGCACCTCAACTTTCCATCAGACTTACTGAGTAAAAACGTAAAATAATGATATTTATATAATGTCTTACCATTTATTAATAGAGAAATTAATTAGATATTACACTCAATTTCAGACGGTAATCCAGCTGTACCTCATGTTGGATACAAAAAATCTCACCAAGTTTCGCAGTGGAGAAGAAGATGAGGTTCAAGATGCATTCAGTCCGATTCCTCATCAGTCTCCCATCTCAGAGATTGGCACAACTATCCCAAAAGAAGATAGACGAAGACGTTTAAAACAGTGTATTTGTGAAAGAAGATTATGAAGAAGAGAGGCTGATTATGATGAGGAAAATGACAATGACGATCATAATGAGGAAGAAGAGGATGTAATCACGATTGGATGCCTGTCTCCAAAAAATCACCAGCGGATATCAACATGAATAAATTAGTGGTGGTACTAATTTACTTGCTGGTTTTGAAAGCGGTAGGCTGTAGTTCACATGATAACGAAATAACGTCTATTGAAGAGAAGCTTCGTGAAACATACATTGAAGGTGTGGAAAATAAAATGAAAGATGGTAAGTCGCATATGAGAACATTAACTCTTACCTAGATGATAAGATGTTGAGGGAAACATGTTCTCATTGTTTACATTTCTAAATCTCGGCTGTCAGATCTGCATAGTGCTCTAGATCAATTTAATGTTATATTTCTTTTAATAAGTTATTTAGACAATTTACACGAGGAAATATCCAAATAGTTTGCAAGAGTGTCTAATTTTCGGCAGTTCTTAAACGTGAGAGTAATACTGGTGCATTTTAGGCTTTAGGTTAGATCTGAAGTAGTGCCCATATGCGACCAATTCTTATGTATTTAGATGAAACAAATGCGTGGGCTCGGATCAAACTACTGTAGTAACCTATAATTTAAATGAAAAGCCCTTGTTTGCTTTTGCTCTGCAGTGTACTGTATAGTGTAGAACAAAAGCAAATTAATGCTCTTCATTTATTGTAGTGTTGTTCTACCAAGAACCGACGGAAGATTCATTTAATAACAACCTGTAATGTATTTAAGTAATATCAAATAATCAAGCTGCGTATATTTCAATGCAGACCATTTAGATGCCGAAATATATAATTTGAAGGTCCATTGTGCTAGCAGAGTGTGAGATGTCTTACACTTAACATAAATTTATTTCGATCGAATTTTCACGGAAGTCTTGCATTTACAATAAGTATGTTCAAAATGTTCAAATGTGCGTGAATTCCTAAGGGACCAAACTGCTGAGGTCATCGGTCCCTAGACTTACACACTAATTAAACTAACTTAAACTAACTTATTCTAAGAACAACACACACACGCCCATGCCCGAGGGAGGACTCGAACCTCCGGCGGGAGGGGCAAAGTGTGTGAAATATTATATATGATACAATAAGCGACAAATAATTATATCACAGATTCTTATATTAGAGATACTGATTCTGTCATCATCTCTGGAGATGCCACATATCTCTCACCGTCTTTGGTCGTCTCATGAGTGTGTGAAACTAAGAATTTTGCCTTGCAGTTCTTCTTTATTAAAATCGAAGTGATAAAAGTACCTTCTTCCTTCATAAAATTGCGTAGCGTGTGGTGGCGTTTTGTTAGATGTTGGTGTAGCAGCTAGCGAGCCTTACTTCCGATTGTAGCAGTTTGTTCAATCATTTGTAATAACTGACGACGACCCCATTTTTTTCTATTGATGCATTATCTTTCTCGCCTCCTAAATTGCTGTTGGGAGTACAGAGCATCATTTTGACCATATTTATAGGTCTTATACCACGTGTGGTCCATGACCAAACTTTTCACGTTTTTACGAGTGTAAACATACGTCGGTGACAGCAAACAACTGGGGCATAAGTCAGTAACTGATTTTGTTTCGCATTTTTCAGGGTTTGCAGACTAGTATTTAAACTAAACTCTTGTTTGAAAACGCGTATTACCAACTCGTTAATTACGTTGGCTAAGGCAATACTGATTTTTAATTATTTATGGGGAGAACGCTATACACTTGTTCTAATATTCCATAGCGAATGATATGTAATTTCCCGTGAAAAATACCAATGTGACTGGTGAGCCTGTCACTAATGATTTTTTAAAGTCTGTAATGAAAACATAGGTATCAATGTTTTCGGCATTTTATGCGATTCACATAATAAAAAATTCAAGTGCTTTGGATACTTTTGAGCATAGTCAAGTTGAGGCTACACCATAATTGGTTCTTTCATTTTAATGGGGGCCAAAATACTAGGTTCTGCATGTAGGAGAGCAGGGGGACATGATACATTATGCAGTATGTGTTTCTGCAATTTTACTTATATTTCACATAAAAATACGCAACTCGTTGTTATTTTTACGCCTTACATTAATATTACAGTCTGATAGGCTGGAAAGACGAGTGGGAGGGAACATAAGGCAGCATAAAGTGTAATTGAGCTAGTCTCCTCATCTAGGATTTCCGATTTTCGGTTTCATTTTTAATAATTTACTCTGATCGGCTGGGAGGAAGAAGGGAGGGGGCTTTTCAATTCCCACTATTGGCTGTTTCATTTTTAATACTTTGCTGTACTGGCTGGAGACAGGGGAGAGGAAGAGTCTTTTTCATGTCCCATTATCACACTTGGGCTATCTGTACCAGTTTGCATTTTTGATTGGCTCTTTCATTTTTAATACTACACTGTGATTGGTTGGAAAGAGGGGAGGAGAATGGGAAATGGGATGGGCAGATGGGGTGGAGGGAGTGGTATATAGCACAGTTTACATAGCTGGATTTTTTAAATTCATTTGATTGATTAATAGGTTGACTTTATTGATTGACCATGTCACTGATAACAGTGACGACATGATTTCAAGATCATTGAAAACATCATGCATGTCATTGATGATCATGTGATGACCATGTGATCACCTTGAAGATCATTTCAAGGTCAAGGTATCCTAGAACGTACATAACAGTACTACTTAATCTGTTCCAAAAGGTGACATGAATTCATGCCTTCAGTAAATCTCAACCAATTTTGGAATGAAGAGTATTATGGGAACTGCATGCAATGGACATCTGGACCCAAGCACCTCGCAAACGGCTACTGCTCACAGCGGCACATCAAGCTAGACGACTTCAGTACTTCCATCTACGCATAACTTGGACAGTATCGCGCCGGAAGTGTGTCGTATGGACTAAGAACTCGCGATTTTGTCTCTTTTCAAATAATACGAGGCGTCGAATGGACCAACGGCACAAGACGCAATTTAACCTGCAGTGTGTAGAGGGTGTGGATCATAATGTTTCCATAATGTTTTGGAAGTGTTTTTCATACAATGACTTTGGTCCACTCATTCGGGTTATGGTGAACATGAAAAGCAAGATTTTTATTCTATGATTCTCGGTGACTAAGTGTTACACTTTCGTCTACATCTTCATGTGGATGCTCCCGTCCTGCATGATGACCGTAGCATTGTTTACAGCGCTCCGCGAATGCATGTCTGGTTCGACGAACACACAGGCACCCTATTGAGCCTTGACTGGCCCTCAAACTCATCCTATCTTAATCCCATAAAAATGTCTAGGACTATCTGGAACGCTAACAAATACATCGCTCTTATTTCGTATCTCTATAGGGTCTAATCAGTGATTGGCTTCAGCTCATAAAGGATGCCTGAAGAAACTTGTGGACACCCTCCATCACTGAATACAGGTCGTTATCAAGAATGGGACGTAATGTTACATTGAATTAGCGTGATGTGTTTATCTGCATTCTTTATTTGCTTCTGTAGAGTGGACCTCCCGCCGGAGATTCGAGTCCTTTCTCGGGCATTGGTGTGAGTGTTGTACTTAGTTTAAGTTAGTTTAACTAGTGTGTAAGTCTAGGGACCGATGACCTCAGCAGTTTGGTCCCTTAGGAATTCACGCACATTTGAACATTTTGAACTTCTGTAGAGTACAGTTCTCAGTTTTTTCCTACCAGGCGCTCAATCACATATGACTGAATTCGCCCTTACGTTTTACCATTCTCACATACAGGGAGCGGACGAAAAACAAGAAAACATCCCAAACAAAACACTGTACCATGTTAATAAGGGGTAGGAAAACTTTTGGCCTTCAAAACAGCTCCCAGGATCCTCAGAATGGATAAATACAGGTTCGGTATGGTTTTTCAAGGGACTCTTCTACCATTCTTCCTGCCACAATTTCAGGTAACGATGATGGAGGTGGATAGCGATCACGCAACCTTGTCTCCAAAGTACACCACAAAGGTTCAATGATATGACAGTTAACGCAGAAGAGGGAATCAGCGATCATAAAGCGATTACTGCATCGATGATTTCAGCCGTAAATACACTCCTGGAAATGGAAAAAAGAACACATTGACACCGGTGTGTCAGATCCACCATACTTGCTCCGGACACTGCGAGAGCGCTGTACAAGCAATGATCACACGCACGGCACAGCGGACACACCAGGAACCGCGGTGTTGGCCGTCGAATGGCGCTAGCTGCGCAGCATTTGTGCACCGCCGCCGTCAGTGTCAGCCAGTTTGCCGTGGCATACGGAGCTCCATCGCAGTCTTTAACACTGGTAGCATGCCGCGACAGCGTGGACGTGAACCGTATGTGCAGTTGACGGACTTTGAGCGAGGGCGTATAGTGGGCATGCGGGAGGCCGGGTGGACGTACCGCCGAATTGCTCAACACGTGGGGCGTGAGGTCTCCACAGTACATCGATGTTGTCGCCAGTGGTCGGCGGAAGGTGCACGTGCCCGTCGACCTGGGACTGGACCGCAGCGACGCACGGATGCACGCCAAGACCGTAGGATCCTACGCAGTGCCGTAGGGGACCGCACCGCCACTTCCCAGCAAATTAGGGACACTGTTGCTCCTGGGGTATCGGCGAGGACCATTCGCAACCGTCTCCATGAAGCTGGGCTACGGTCCCGCACACCGTTAGGCCGTCTTCCGCTCACGCCCCAACATCGTGCAGCCCGCCTCGAGTGGTGTCGCGACAGGCATGAATGGAGGGACGAGTGGAGACGTGTCGTCTTCAGCGATGAGAGTCGCTTCTGCCTTGGTGCCAATGATGGTCGTATGCGTGTTTGGCGCCGTGCAGGTGAGCGCCACAATCAGGACTGCATACGACCGTGGCACACAGGGCCAACACCCGGCATCATGGTGTGGGGAGCGATCTCCTACACTGGCCGTACACCACTGGTGATCCTCGAGGGGACACTGAATAGTGCACGGTACATCCAAACCGTCATCGAACCCATCGTTCTACCATTCCTAGACCGGCAAGGGAACTTGCTGTTCCAACAGGACAATGCACGTCCGCATGTATCCCGTGCCACCCAACGTGCTCTAGAAGGTGTAAGTCAACTACCCTGGCCAGCAAGATCTCCGGATCTGTCCCCCATTGAGCATGTTTGGGACTGGATGAAGCGTCGTCTCACGCGGTCTGCACGTCCAGCACGAACGCTGGTCCAACTGAGGCGCCAGGTGGAAATGGCATGGCAAGCCGTTCCACATGACTACATCCAGCATCTATACGATCGTCTCCATGGGAGAATAGCAGCCTGCATTGCTGCGAAAGGTGGATATACACTGTACTAGTGCCGACATTGTGCATGCTCTGTTGCCTGTGTCTATGTGCCTGTGGTTCTGTCAGTGTGATCATGTGATGTATCTGACCCCAGGAATGTGTCAATAAAGTTTCCCCTTCCTGGGACAATGAATTCACGGTGTTCTTATTTCAATTTCCAGGAGTGTATAAATATTAAAAAAGGTAGGAAGATTTTTCTGTTTAGCAAAAGTGGCAAAAAACAGATTTCAGAGTACTTGAGGGCTCAACACAGAAGTTTTATCTCAAGTACAGATAGTGTTGAGGATCAGTGGACAAAATTCAAAACCATTCTACATGTGCATTAGATGAGTGTGTGCCAAGCAAGATCGTAAGAGATGGAAAAGAGCCACCGTGGTACAACAACCGAGTTAGAAAACTGCTGTGGATGCAAAGGGAACTTCACAGCAAACATAAACATAGCCAAAGCCTTGCAGACAAACAAAAATTACGCGAAGCGAAATGTAGTATGAGGAGGGGTATGCGAGAGGCGTTTAATGAATTCGAAAGTAAAGTTCTGTGTACTGACTTGGCAGAAAATCCTAAGAAATTTTGGTGTTATGTCAAAGCGGTAGGTGGATCAAACCAAATGTCCAGACACTCTGTGACCAAAATGGTACTGAAACAGAGGATGACAGACTAAAGGCTGTTTCACAGAGCAAGACTTCACTGTAGTACCTTCTCTAGATTGTCGCACTGATGACAAACTGGTAGATATCGAAATAGACGACAGAGAGATAGAAAAACAATTAAAATCGCTCAAAAGAGGAAAGGCCGCTGGACCTGATGGGATACCAGTTAAATTTTACACAGAGTATGCGAAGGAACTTGCCCCCCTTCTTGCAGCGGTGTACCGTAGGTCTCTAGAATAGCGTACCGTTCCAAAGGATTGGGAAAGGGCACAGGTCATCCCCGTTTTCAAGAAGGGACGTCGAACAGATGTGCAGAACGATAGACCTCTATCTCTAACGTCGATCAGTTGTAGAATTTTGGAACACGTATTATGTTCGAGTATAATGACTTTTCTGGAGACTAGAAATATACTCTGTAGGAATCAGCATGCATTTCGAAAAAGACGATCGTGTGCAACCCAGCTCGCGCTATTCGTCCACGAAACTCAGAGGGCCATAGACACGGGTTCCCCGGTAGATGCCGTGTTTCTTGACTTCCGCAAGGCGTTCGATACAGTTCCCCACAGTCGTTTAATGAACAAAGTAAGAGCATATGGACTATCAGACCAATTGTGTGATTGGATTTAAGAGTTCCTAGATAACAGAACGCAGCATGTCATTCTCAATTGAGAGAAGTCTTCCGAAGTAAGAGTGATTTCAGGTGTGCCGCAGGGGAGTGTCGTAGGACCGTTGCTATTCACAATAGCTATAAATGACCTTGTGGATAACATGGAAGTTGACTGAGGCTTTTTTGCGGATGATGCTGTGGTATATCGAGAGGTTGTAACAATGGAAAATTGTACTGAAATGCAGGAGGATCTGCAGCGAATTGACGCATGTTGCAGGGAATGGCAACTGAATCTCAATGTAGACAAGTGTAATGTGCTGCGAATACATAGAAAGAAAGATCCTTTATCATTTAGCTACAATATAGCAGGTCAGCAACTGGAAGCAGTTAATTCCATAAATTATCTGGGAGTAGGCATTAGGAGTGATTTAAAATGGAATGATCATATAAAGTTGATCGTCGGTAAGGCAGATGCCAGACTGAGATTCATTGGAAGACTCCTAAGGAAATGCAATCCGAAAACAAAGGAAGTAGATTACAGTACGCTTGTTCGCCCACCGCTTGAATACTGCTCAGCAGTGTGGGATCCGTACCAGATAGGGTTGATAGAAGAGATAGAGAAGATCCAACGGAGAGCAGCGCGCTTCGTTACAGGATCATTTAGTAATCGCGAAAGCTTTACGGAGATGATAGATAAACTCCAGTGGAAGACTGCAGGAAAGACGCTCAGTGGCTCGGTATGGGCTTTTGTTGAAGTTTCGAGAACATACCTTCACCGAGGAGTCAAGCAATATATTGCTCCCTCCTACGTATATCTCGCGTAGAGACCATGAGGATAAAATCAGAGAGATTAGAACCCACACAGAGGCATACCGACAATCTTTCTTTCCACGAACAATACTAGACTGGAATAGAAGGGAGAACCGATAGAGGTACTCAAAGTACCCTCCGCCACACACCGTCAGGTGGCTTGCGGAGTATGGATGTATATGTAGATGTAGAGGTAGATATTGAGTCCTCGTGACTGTGGAGGCCAGGGGAAATGCATTAATTCGTCCTCGCGCTCAAAAAACCAGTCCTTGACGATGTGAGCTGTGTGAGCAGGGCCCCTCTCGTCTTAGGACACAGCATCACCACTGGGGAACAAACATTGTGCCACGGGATGGAAATAATCAGCCAATACGGTCACGTAATCCTTGTCAGCAATGCGACCTTGAATAGTACCAATGGGCACCCTGGGATACCACGATATGGCTGCCCAAATCATTACCTAAGCCCCGCCACGTTTCACGCTTGCCACATAAACTCGGCCAGAAGTTGGAAACAGTGTGAAACAAGACTCATCCTACCAAACGACTTTCTTTCATTGCTCCACAGCCCGTTTTTATGACCTCGGTACCATGTTTTCCTGTTGCGTGGATTTGCGTTACTGATGAGTGCTTTTGGAATTCCAGCTGGCCCTGCAATTCCCTACTTATTGGGCTTCCGCCGTGTTGTTTTGGTACTGACAGATTTCACAAGTGCGACATGAAATTCTGCGGTGACTTTCGCAGCTTTCGTCCTCTTATTTTTCGTCACAAGGACACCACACACACCCATGCCCGAGGCAGGATTCGAACCTGCGACCGCAGCGGTTGCGCGGTTCCAGACTGTAGCGCCTAGAACCGATCGACCACCCCGGCCGGCCCTCTTTAATTACCGTCCATCACGATCTCTCAACAAACCCTTTCATCCGCGTTGTGATTTAGCGGATGATATTTTTCTGCTGTCCCTGCATGCCGCATAAGCCTTCGATATGGTGTCTCTTGAACATTAAAACACTTCACCTACCTTGGTTACCGTGGCACCCACGATACAACCATCGATAATTTGCCCGCTCACGAATATACTAAGGTCCCACATAATGCACTCACAACTACACGCAACACAACGCCTATTTTCATTCTCTGCTTTCGTATGGCATCATATTCTGGGGTAACTCAGCATTGAGTAAAGGAGTGTTCATTGCACAACAGCATGTAATCAGAATAATTGCTGGAGCTCATCCAAGATCATCCTGCAGACACATATTTAAAGAGCTAGAGATCTTCGCTGTAGCCTCACAATATATATATTCACTTATGAAATTTGTTATTAACAATCCAAAGGAATTCAAAAGTAATAGCAGTGTACATGCCTACAACACTAGGAGATAGGATGATCTTCACTATTCACGGTTAAATCTAAGTTTGGCTCAGAAGGGGGTAAATTATGCTGCCACAAAAGTCTTTGGTCACTTACCTAATAGCATCAAAAGTCTGACAGATAGCCATATAGTATTTAAAAGGAAATTAAAAGAATTTCTTAATGGCAACTCGTTCTACTCATTAGATGAATTTTTGGATATAGTAAATGGGTATTTTCCCCAACCCCCCAAAAAAATTAAAAACATTCAGTGTCATGTAATATTTTGTGTAATGTAATATCTTGTATAGACACCTTTTATTAACCTGACACGTTCCACACCATTACGAAGTGTCGTATTCATGCTCTATGGAACAAGTACTAATCTAATGTAATCTAACTGTTTTGACCACACCTGACACTTACCAAGTATTGAGAACATTGCACAGGTGCCGTTAGTGGTGAGATAGAGCAGCGCAACCTGCAGGCTTGGCTAGCGTGTGCATTAATTTATGTTCGAGCATGCATTTCTGGCTCCATGTCCATATTTTGGTCACAGTTCTGTGTCTCCTTTGATGTCATCATTCCCATGTACTGTCGGAGAACTGCCAGCCTTACCTACCAATTTATTTATGTAGAGAGTAAAGACTGCCCTTGCAATTAACTTAGGTGCGAATGACGGTGCTTTTGCTCCTGATTATTGTAGGAATTAATTTTATTTTTTGTGGTGTTTTATGTTGTGTCGAAATATTATTTTGACGAGATTTTGTTTCGAACAGTTAGCCTTCAAATTATGTTCTGTTAACTAAACTCGTCGTTTGCGTAGTACGTTGAATGACTAAATCTTCGTACAGCGCTGTTACCGCTATTTAATTGCGAGTTCGAGAGTCTGTAAAGAATCACCGTGAGATTGCAGGTTCGTTCGCCATGCCTCCAGCATCTCTCCAATTGCACGTCAACATAGATATCTGGAACACTCTACATATTTATGAGAACGTAATTGTAGAAGAATAATTAATTTCGAGTCTCGCCTATTAATCAGTTGAGATGAGCTCTTTTATTTCTTCTGATACAAGACAATATATCTATATGTCAGTAGTAGTTTCAAGATAATCTTAATGGGAACAACAGTCAGAAGAACAACCGTCAGTATAATTAACATTCCAGATAACAACAGAAATCATACATAAATCAGAGAAGATAGTATTGTTCATATCTCTCTCGAAGATTATAGCGTCTTTGATTCCTACATAAATCGCACAGTCTCCAACAGCCATTTCACTAATAAAACTGTTCATATTAAATCGTGACATTACACTGTCTCAAAATTGACGAAGACTTGCTGCATCTGTCGACAAAGTAGTCCCCAGTACAGTGGCATATCTATTTCGATAAGTGTGATGCACGCATCTTATTCAAAAAACGTACTGTATCAAACGCTTTCCACAAATCGAGAAAATATAGTCATCTTCAGCACCTTTAAATATAATGACGACCAATAAATAATTGTTTACTTTATGTTTGAAAGTTTGCTGAAGAAAATCCGTATGTTCATTGGAACAGCTAACAAGTAATTTAACTTGTGGGATGCTTACGACACAATACAAATTGTCCTAATCGATGATCTTTTAGTAAAAATGCTGTAAAAATGGTGGTAATATTGTGATGGCTTTGGAAAATCGTGAAATAACTTTTTTACATGAAAATTACGCCACTTATTTCAAGGTTGTATGTAGGTTTCCAGTTAGCTAAAATATAGCATGCTGACTGTTATATATTGACTTTATCTTATCGCTAACAGCAGAAGACCCGGGTCCTCGTTAAAGTAACGTTAATGCTAATGGGAGTTATGCCATACATAACGTAGCCAAGAAGACCTATTGTTGGTCACAGCAGTGACACGAAAATCAGAATACGTTGGAAAAGTTTGCTTGTTGCACCACCTTGCAAGATAGCACATTGGGTAACAATCTCCCCCCCCCCCCCCCCGCCCTCTCTCTCTCTCTCTCTCTCTCACTCTCTCTCTCTCTCTCTCTCTCTCTCTCTCTCACACACACACACACACACACACACACACACAGAGACACAGACACACACACACACACACACACACACACACACACACACACACACACACACACACACACTCCTTCTCTCTTTTACACAATTCCCCCACTTACACTCACTCTTCCTGTCATCCTCTTCCATCTCTCGCACTTCACTGTCCCCTCCCTGTCTCCCTCCCATACTGCATACTACCTTTCAATGGCTCACATTCCCTCTCAGTCCCTCACAATGTCCCTCACCCCTCACTTTCCCCCTCACAGCCCCAATCCCCCCTTATTCTCCTTGCCACTCTTGCATCCTCTCTCCCTCTCTCTGTCATACACTTTCTAACCCAGTCATACCCACAGAGTATTTCAGCCAGACACTTTGTCCCTCTCTCTCCCTTCCGCCCATTCCTCCCTACTCTCCCTCTCTTTACCTCTCTTCTCTTTCCCCTGCCTCCCCCTATCTCACCTCTCACCCTCTTCCCCTCCCTTCCCCAACTCTTTCCGCTCTCTCTTCCTCCTCACTTCTCTATCACACTTTCTCCTCTCTTATTCTCTCCTTTTTTGCTCCCTCACAAAATTCTTTCACCTCTCTGCCCCTACACCACTTCTTTCCCCACTCTACCCTCACTCCCCCACTTCCCTTGCTCACTCTTGCCCTCCATTTCCACACTTTGTTGCATTTCCCTCCATTCCTCTCCCATCCTCCCTCCCTTTCATCCTCCCTTTTCCCAATCCCTTCCCCTCCCTTCCCCTATCTCCCTTCCTGTTTTCGCTTCCCCCTTACCCCTTCCCCCCTTCCCTTTCTATTTACCTTTCCCTTCTCCCTTACCCTTCCCTCTTTCCTTCTCCTGTTTCCCTTCTCCCTTTCCCTTCACCCCCATGTACCCCTCACTGTTTCCCCTTCCTCATTTCTCCACTTTCCCACGATTTCTTCCTTCCCCCTCATTTCTTCCTCCCTCTTACCTTCTTCCCCCTGTTCACCAAACCTTGCCCCTCTTCAACCATTACCTCCTCATCCTACCATCCTTTCACTCCATCGTTCCCCTCAATCCTTTGATAAATGAAAACTGTTTTATTGCATACACTGAGTTTAAGGTTGGTTGGTTGGTTGGTTGATTTTGGGGAGTGGACAAAACACCAAGGTCATTGGTCCCATTGGCTTAGGGAAGGCCGTGTCATTTCAAAGGAGCCATCCCAGGTTTTGCCCGAAGCGATTTAGGGAAATCACGGTAAACCTAAATCAGGAGGGCCAGAGGTGGCTTTGAACCATTGTCCTCCCGAATGCGAGTCCAGTAACTGAGTTTAAAGCAAAGCATTCAGTGTTGTTCCATTTTTCCACTGAAAGGCCAAAATAAAGAAATCATAATATCAATATTCAAATTCGCACCATTTTTCAAACCACAGTAGAGATCATAGATTATGGAAATAAACTTATACTGTGTTCATATCTGTAGACTTTCTGAAAAAAATCATCTGTAACGAGCCAGAAAATGGAGACCTCTGTTCTGTCATTCGCCCATTATAGTTCAATGGCTGATTTAGTCTGACATTTACATTAATTTTCCAGACATAAGATCCAGATTGACACATGTTTTAATACTCTCTAAGTCGTAACAGGAACCGAAGGGTAAAATGTGGTCCCATAATGAAATCAGATTTACGTTTTCAAACAGAAATGAAATGTATATCCGTTGGTTGTCCTATACCACGTCGTTGCTCAAGCGGCATTAGGTGTCAGACCACTACCAGGTCTTTGCTCCAGTCTAAGATGCATGTGATTTGGCAGTCTAGTTAAGCCAGCGGTTCTCAACCTTTGACGTGTGCCCCACCTTGATGGTCTTCATAATACTAAATGGGGAGCGTGAACTTATTCAAAAAGTCATTAAAAACTGATTAATTCACTGAAAGGAAAGCAAAGCGAAACACATTCTCACTTAATAGAAAATGAAAATTTACATTGGTATAATGTACTTATAGATAGTACTGTATCAGCACTGCAAAATACCTTTAATAATTCACTTTTCAGCACTAAATTAAAAATAATTTTAGTAACTGTTAGTGACTCCCTTGGGTTTGGATTGCAGAGTAAAGTTTTTTGAAGGAGGTTGTCCGCTACCTGTAAGACAAGAGAGCAATGGATAAACATCGATTCTGGCTTTGTCAGTGTAGCAAATCTGTTTTGCCAAATAGTAATAAGTGTACTTATTCTTGGTAATGTGTAAGGTCTGTAACTTCGTATATTATACACTGAAGAGCCAAAGAAACTGGTATACCTGTCTAATATGTAGGGAGCCCGCGAGCACGCAGAATGCCGCAACACGACGTGGCATGGACTCGACTAATGTCTGAAGTAGTGCTGGAGGGAATTCACACCATCAATCCTGCAGGGCTGTCCATAAATCCGTAAGAGTACGAGGGCTTGGGGATCTCTTCTGAACAGCATGTTGTAAAGTATCCCAATCAATAATGTTCATGTCTGGGGAGTTTGGGCCAGCGGAAGTGTTTAAACTCGGAAGAGTGTTTCTAGAGCCAGTGTGTTGCAATTCCGGACGTGTGGGGAGTCGCATTGTCATGCTGAAATTACCCAAGTCCGTCGGAATGCGCAGTGAACATGAACGGATGCAGGTGATCAGACAGGATGATTACGTACGTGTCACGTTTCAGAGTCGCATCTAGACGTATGAGAGGTCTCATATCACTACAACTGCACACACTTCACTCCATTACAGAGCCTCTCCCAGCTTGAACAGGCCTCTGCTGACTTGCAGGATCCATGGATTCACGAGGCTGTCTCCACACCCGTACACGTCCATCCGCTCGATACAATTTGAAACGAGACTCGTCTGACCAAGCAACATGTTTCCAGTCATCAACAGTCCAATGTCAGTGTTGATGGGCACAGGCGAGGCGTAACGCTTTGTGTCGTGCAGTCATCAAGGCTACACGAGTGGACCTCGGCTCCGAAAGCCCATATCGATGATGTTTCGTTGAATGATTCGTACGCTGACACTTGTTGATGGTCCAGCATTGAAATCTGCAGCAATTTGCGGAAGGATTGCACTTATGTTACGTTGAACGATTCTCTTCCGTCGTCGTTGGCACCGTTCCTGCATAATCTTTTTCTGGACGCAGCGATGTCAGAGATTTGATGTTTTACCGGATTCCTGATATTCACAGAACACTCATGAAATGGTCGTACGGGAAAATCCTCATTTCATCGCAACCTCGGACATGCTGTGTCCCACTGCTCGTGCGCCGGCTGTAACACCACGTTCAAACTCACTTAAATCTTGATATCCTGCCACTGTAGCAGCAGTAACCGATCTAACAACTGCGCCAGACACCTGTTGTCTTATATGGCCGACCGCAGCGCCTTATCCTGCCTGTTTACATATCTCTGTATTTGAATACGCACGCCGATACCTGTTTATTTGGCGCTTCAGTGTATATTATTAATTATGAGCAAAGGGGTACTGTGATGAAAATTATGATTGGAAGCTGGGTCGCGAATACCGAAAGGCTAAGAAACGCTGTGTTATGCGAGTGTTCGGAAGAAGCTGGGTGGTGTACTCACTGCGAGAACGTTATAGAAATTGTCAACAAACTCCAAAGAAGGACGATATAAGAACGGCTCTACGCATAGCTGACAGCCTCTATCTCCAAATTTAGAATGGACTTTTACCTCTACGATTCAAGAAACTTTACTTCCTCAAACTTAATGACCACGAGGTTTGGGAAATATGGGCACATACAGCCCGATACCGACTGATTTTCCCTCCGCGCACTAAGCACGAAAGAAACTAGAAGGGGGGGGGGGGGGGGGGGAGGGGGATGATTAAAGCACATTCTAGATTTTTCGGAAACCTTTTGACAATGTTCCACACAAGCGGCTCCTAATCAAACTGCGTGCCCGTGGAGTATCGTCGCATCTGTGCGACTGGATTCGTGACTTTCTGTCGGAAAGATCTCCATTCCAGTAATTGACGGGAAGTCATCAAGTAAAACATAAGTGATAGTTGGAGTTCCACAATGGAGTGTTATAATCTGTTCATAATTTATTCAAACGATTTACATTACCGTCAGTAAACTCTTCAGAAGATCAACACGAATCATAGAATACATAATTTATTCGAGATACCTCCATGCTGCGAAGAGTGGCAGTTGATTCTCAACGATAAATAAAAGTGTTAGTCCTCGACATAAGTACCAAAATAATCCATTAAATTTTGGTTACACCATAAATCAACAATTGAAAAACAACTGCTATCACTTAGTAGCGGAAAAGCATCCGGACCAGACGAGATACCCTTAAGATTCTACAGTGATTATGCTAAAGAACTTGCCCCCTTTCTATCAGCAATTTATCGTAGATCGCTGGAAGAACGTAAAGTACCTAGCGACTGGAAGAAAGCGCAGGTCGTTCCCATTTTCAAGAAGGGTCATAAATCAGATGCGAATAATTATAGGCCTATTTCGCTTACGTCAATCTGTTGTAGAATAATGGAACATGTTTTGTGTTCTCGTATTATGACGTTCTTAGATAATACAAATCTCCTTCATCATAACCAACATGGATTCCGCAAACAGAGATCATGTGAAACTCAGCTCGCCCTATTTGCCCAAGAAATTCACAGTGCCGTAGACACTGGCGAGCAGATTGATGCCGTATTCCTGGACTTCAGGAAGGCATTTGATACGGTTCCGCACTTACGTTTAGTGAAAAAAATACGAGCTTACGGAATATCGGACCAGGTTTGTGATTGGATTCAGGATTTCCTAGAAGAAAGAACACAACATGTCATTCTTAACGGTTCAAAATCTGCAGATGTAGAGGTAATTTCGGGAGTACCGCAGGGAAGCGTGATAGGACCTTTATTGTTTACAATATACATAAATGACTTAGTTGACAACATCGGTAGCTCCGTGAGGCTATTTGCAGATGACACGGTTGTCTACAAGAAAGTAGCAACATCAGAAGACTCGTACGTACTCCAGGAGGACCTGCAGAGGATTAATGCATGGTGCGACAGCTGGCAGCTTTCCCTAAACGTAGATAAATGTAATATAATGCGCATACATAGGGGCAGAAATCCATTCCAGTACGATTATGCCATAGGTGGTAAATCATTGGAAGCGGTAACGACCGTAAAATACTTAGGAGTTACTATCCGGAGCGATCTGAAGTGGAATGATCACATAAAACAAATAGTGGGAAAAGCAGGCGCCAGGTTGAGATTCATAGGAAGAATTCTAAGAAAATGTGACTCACCGACGAAAGAAGTAGCTTACAAAACACTTGTTCGTCCGATTCTTGAGTATTGCTCATCAGTATGGGACCCTTACCAGGTTGGATTAATAGAAAAGATAGACATGATCCAGCGAAAAGCAGCGCGATTCGTCATGGGGACATTTAGTCAGCGCGAGAGCGTTACGGAGATGCTGAACAAGCTGCAGTGGTGGACACTTCAAGAAAGGCGTTACGCAATACGGAGAGGTTTATTATCGAAATTACGAGAGAGCACATTCCGGGAAGAGATGGGCAACATATTACTACCGCCCACATATATCTCGCGTAATGATCACAACGAAAAGATCCGAGAAATTAGAGCAAATACGGAGACTTACAAGCAGTCGTTCTTCCCACGCACAATTCGTGAATGGAACAGGGAAGGGGGGATCAGATAGTGGTACAATAAGTACCCTCCGCCACACACTGTAAGGTGGCTCGCGGAGTATAGATGTAGATGTAGATGTAGATCTAAAGGTTGTCGTCCAAACTAAATACTGAGGGATTAAATTAAGGATAACAAATTGGAATAATCACGTAGGTATTAATGTGGAAAAGGCAAACCAAAATCTGTTTTATTGGCAGAACGCATACAGGAGGTAACAAATGTAGTAAATAGGCAGTCTACAAAACGATTATTCGACCTGTTATAGAGTACTGCAACGTGGTGTGGGATCCTTACCAGACAGGATTGACGGAAGACATATAAAACGGTCAAAGAAGGGCAGCTTGATTCGTACTATCGCCGAACAGAGGAGACAGCGTTGCAGATAAGATACGCGAATTCAGTGCCAGTCATTGAGCAAAGACGGTTTTTCGTTGCGACGAGATCTTTTCACGAAATTTGAATCATCAACTTTCTCCTCCGAATGTGAAAATACTTTGCTGACTCCCACCTAGATAGGGACAAACGAGCATCGTAATAAAATAAGAGGAAACACAGCTCGCTCGGAAAGATTTAGGTGTTTATTTTTCCGATATACTATTCGACAGCAGAACGGTAGAGAAGTAATCAGAAAGAATTTGATGAAAACTCTACCAGGCACTTAAGTATGAACTTCAGAGTATCCACGTAGGTGGAAGTATGTAGATATACACCGTATACCTTTCACAAAACCAGAACGACGCTGTTGGAGTACATATATCATATATAAGTACTCATATAAATAGATCGCTACTTACCGTAAAGAAGACATGTCAAGTGCAGACAGGCACGATTAAAAGAAACTCACATTTAGCTTTCGGCCACAGCCTTCGGCAATAAAAGGACACACACACACACACACACACACACACACACACACACACACACGAGAGGCTGGAGTTGGCGGTCGTGCGTGCGGTCGTGCGTGCGTGAGGTGTGCTTCCTTAGGCTGTGACCGAAAGCTAAATGTGAGTTTCTTTTAATCGTGCCTCTCTGCAACTTGACATGTCTTCTTTACGGTAAGTAGCGATCTATCTTTTCCTACATTGTTCATATTCCTACCCGGAGTTTCCATTGTTTGATAAACGAGTATAGAAGTAAACTTACTGTATCAATGAATTTATTCCTGATAAATCCATTAGAAGGCATTAAATCTGTTGTGTGAGTTGTTCTACAGAGCGCCATCTACATGCACGGTAACTTGTCAAATCGGTTCTCTGTTTCTGGGTAGCAGAATAATTTTCTGCGGCGTTTCCAGTCATGCTGCGATTCTTCTTAAGATGACAGCGTTGCATAAGAAGAGCTGTTCGTCACGTCTTACATAAACCTCGCACCCGATGGAGATTTCCACTCATCACTGCAGAACCGGATTGCTGCGAACCCCCCTTCCTGTAGCTTCCTCCGTCTAACGCCCACCTCTGCCTTCGCAGCTACACAACATTTGTAACCCATTACATGTCCCAAAAACCGAGTCCGTCACACCGCGAATAGATATGAACGATCAAGACTCGAGGTTCACCTTCAGAACATTTAACATCGAAAGGGAGACAAAACGAATAGATTCATATTCTGGGAATAATTGGTTCAAGTAAATAACGCGCCTTATCTGTCACACATTCAGTTAAGAATGGATTATGTGTAATGCACAATTTATGCGAAGTTTCGTGGCATGACGTAGATGTCACACTCGTACTGCAAACATAGCACACTGTACGAGGGGTATTCGGAAAGTAAGGAACGATCGATCACGAAATGAAAACCCCAGTGAACACCCGATGAAGCTTTGCACCGACACGTTGGGCAGTGTCTCTACTATGCCCGCAGACAGCATCGTATCTTTGTTCTCTGTTCTAAGCGCACAGTGAGCTCGTAGAGATGCCTATAATAATAGTGTCTCCCGCAAACAACGGCTGCCTGCTGAGAGATTTCGCCTGATTTCATGCAACCCGACATAACATAACTGTCACGCATTTCCTTCCTTATGACAGTTCTCGGACTGCACACTGCAAGGGCAATGAGAACACTCCCACAGCGTTTTCGATGGAAAGTGTTTGATCGCAGACCATACAGCCCAGACTTTGCTCGTTCTAATTTTCATCTACATCTTCATGGATACTCTGCAAATCACATTTAAGTGCCTGGCAGGGGGTTCATCGAACCACCTTCACAATTTTGTATTATTCCAATCTCGTATAGTGTGCGGAAAGAAATAACACCTATATCTTTCCGTACGAGCTCTGATTTCCCTTATTTTATCGTATTGATCGTTTCTCCCTATGTAAGTCGGTGTCAACAAAATAGTTTCGCATTCGAAGGAGAAAGTTGGTGATTGGAATTTCGTGAGAAGATTCCGTCGCTACAAAAAACGCCTTTCTTTTAATTATGTACAGCCCAAATCCTGTATCATTTCACTGACACTCTCTCCCATATTTCGCGTTAATACAAAACGTGCATTCCTTCTTTGAACTTTTTCGATGTACTAAGATGGTATCTGTTCTTTCGGACATGAAATGAAAACCCTTAGCTGCTTACAGGCGTTGACATACGTCAACGGGGACAGATGAAAATGTGTGCCCCGAACCCGGGATCTCCTGCTTACATGGCAGACGCTCTATCCATCTGAGCCACTGAGAACACAGAGGATAGCGTGACTGCAGGGATTTATCTCTGGCACGCCTCCCGCGAAACCCACATTCTCAACGTATTGTCCCGCACTACATTCGCATTGCCCCTGCCCATTTCATTCTAACGAGCTGCATGGTCACCGATGGAATCTGTTCTTTCGGACATGTCCGAAAGAACAGATACCATCTTAGTATATGTATAGTTAAGGCTCGCCAGCCACTTGACCATCTTCTTCTCCTGTGCGAATGCACAAACAGCGCCCGAACTCTTACGTGAATCGGCAACGCGCCGCGAGTAATGAGTATAATAGTGCGGGACAATACGTTGAGAATGTGAGTTTCGCGGGAGGCGTGCCAGAGATAAATCCCTGCAGTCGGACTATCCTCTGTGTCCTCGGTGGCACAGATGGATGGAGCGTCTGCCATGTAAGCAGGAGATCCCGGGTTCGGGGCACACATTTTCATCTGTCCCCGTTGACGTATGTCAACGCTTGTAAGCAGCTAAGGGTTTTCATTTCACTGTAACTTTTTCGATGTACTCCGTCAGCCCTATCTGGTAAGGATCCCACACCACGCAGCAGTATTCTAAAAGAGGACGGACAAGCCTAGTGTAGGCAGTCTCCTTAGTAGATCTGTTACATTTTCCAAGTGTTTTGCCAATAAAACGCAGTATTTGCTTAGCCTTCCCCACAACATTTTCTATGTGTTCCTTCCAATTTAAGTTGTTCGTAATTGTAGTACCTAGGTGTTTAGTTGAATTTACGGCTTTTAGATTAGACTGATTTATCGTGTAACCGAAGTTTAACGAATTCCTTTTAGCTCTCATGTGGATGACCTCCTCACACTTTTCGTCATTTAGGGTCAACTGCCAATTTTCGCACCATTCATGTATCATTTCTAAATCGTTTTGCAATTTGTTTTGATCTTCTGATGACTTTATTAGTCGATAAACGACAACGTCGTCTGCAAACAACGTAAGACGGCTCCTCACATTGTCTCCCAAATAGTTTATACAGATAAGGAATAGCAAAGGGCCTATAACACTACCTTGGGGAACGCCAGAAATCACTTCTGTTTTACTCGATGACTTTTCGTCAATTACTACGAACTGTGACCTCTCTGACAGGAAATCACAAATCCAGTCACATAACTGATACGATATTCCATAAGCACGCAATTTCACTACAAGTCGCTCGTGTGGCACTGTATCAAAATCCTTCCGGAAATCCAGAAATACGGAATCGATCTGAAATCCCTTGTCAGTAGCACTCAACACTTCATGTGAATAAAGAGCTAGTTGCGTTTCACAGGAATGATGTTTTCTAAACCCATGTTGACTGCTCATATGAACCGCTGGCTATGAAGACAGCGTTTTGGCACAGACAACGAGCTGCAGTCCAGCGTATAAAATTGTCGGAAAGCACAGGAGGCTGGCTTCTATGACCAGGGTATTGGGAAGTTGGTACAAAACTTCGACAGATGTTCAAGCTGGGGCGGTGATTATGTAGAGAAGTAGCTAGTAGGTGTAACTAACTATTGCATAGAAAACAGTTTTGATTTTCACTGTGGTTTCCATTTCGCGACCGATAGTTCCTTACTTTCTGAAGAGCTCGCGTATTTCGCTGAAAATGACAGTACACCAGCATCCTCTTCCCTTCGAGAATCTTATGAAATCTTGTTTCTTCTACTCTATGTTCACGAATGTCAAATATACTGTGCAACACAATTAAAGAATAACGTTTTGAAACCTCGTAATTATCTCCTATCGCGACGCAGAAGTTTGAAATTTGTCTCAGAGGTGCCTACAACCTTCCTCTGTAACGGTGCCAAAGCGAGACGCCATGTGGCGTCACACACGGGCTCGGCGACACTTCACACATCATTGCAGAGGTTTTTTCCCTTGACACTTGCCTTGGCACTTTTTTCCACTCTGCCCTTCAAACCGCTACCCTTCGTTCATCTTTCGACCCAATCTATCTCGAGATGAGTGCGTATTAATGGTTAACCTTAACCAGACTTACGCAAACATCGCAGTACCCACATCCTGCGAGACCTCACTTAGTGAAAGCTAACCAATATGCAGAGATGGCAGTAGACCATTTGTGTTGGCCATCATGCCGGTGTAGGCGCGGTGGGCTCCACCTCTTAAAAAAATAAATAAAAAATAAAAAAATAAACTTCCAACATCAAGGTGTCGGTGCATGCGAGAAAAAGGCCAGTGCTCAGATGTTCATTTGAGGCAGGTTAATGACGTCAAATTGGCATCAAATTTCATTAAATTCCTAGCAGCGCCACTGTGGACGTATCACATGATAGAAGGTCAATACACGCCCTCTTACCCACATTTCATCTCTTTCTTTGACGCCTCTGCGATAGAAGTCGAAGAGGCAACGAAACGGAAGATAACAGAGAGAAGGCCGAAATACTGAATTCGGTCTTCCGAAGTTGTTTCACCGCAGAAGACCATAACACTGGCCCTCCTTTCAATCGTCGTACGAATGCCGAAATGGAAGAGATAGAGATAACCGATAGCGGAACTGAAATGCAGCTACAATCGCTTAGTAGTGGGAAGGCGTCAGGACCAGATTAGACATCTATAAGATTCTATAAAGATTATCCGAAAGAACTTGCTCCCCTTATAGCACAGTAATTCATCGTAGATGCCTTGAGCAACGAAAGGTACGTAACAACTGGAAGAAAGTGCAGGTCATTGCCGTTTTTAAGAAAGGCCCTAAAACAGATCCACACAACTATAGACCTATATCGTTGATGTCAATCTGTTGTAGAATTATGGAACATGTTTTATGGTCAAGAATTATGACGTTTTTGGAAAATGAACATCTTCTCTATAAAAATCAACATGGATTCCGCAAACAGAGATCCTGCGAAACTCAGCTCGCTCTGTTCCTCCGTGAGATCCAAAGCGCAGTGGACAACGGCGCTCACATTGATGCCGTGTTCCTTGATTTCAGTAAGCCATTTGACACCGTCCCGCATTGCCGTTTAATGGAAAAAATACGAGCTTACGCAGTATCGGAGCAGACTTGCGATTGGATTCACGACTTTCTTGCAGATAGAACTCAACACGTCGCTCTTAACGGAACAAAATGGACGGATGTAAAGGTAATATCCGGATTACGACAGGGAAGTATGATAGGACCGTTGCTGTTCACAACATATATAAATGATCTAGTAGAAATCGGCGGATGCTCTTTAAGGCTTTTCGCAGATGATGCAGTTGTTTACACCAAAGTAGCAACGGCAGAATATAGTAAGAATTTGCAAAACGATCTGCAGAAAATTGATGAATGGTGCAGGCTCTGGCAGTTGACCCTGAACGTAAATAAATGTAACATATTGCGCATACATAGGAAAAAAAATTTACTACTATACAGCTACACTATTGATGACAAACAGCTGGAGATAGCGTCTGCCGTAAAATATCTAGGCGTAACTATCCAGAGCGACCTTAAGTGGAATGACCATATAAAATAGATAGTGGGCAAAGCAAACAGGAGACTCAGATTCATCGAAAGAATCGTAAGGAAATGGAACTCATCCATTAAACAAATGGCTTATAAGGCGCTTGTTCGCCCGATTCTTGAGTATTGTTCATCTATCTTATTATTGAAATTTCGGGGCAGCAATTTCAGGAGGAGTCGGACAACATATAACTCCCCCCCCCCCCCACGCGTATTGACTACGAGGACAAAATTTGGAGGGATCAGATAGTGGTACCGAAAGTACCCTCCGCCACACACCATTAGGTTGCTTGTGGGGTATGATGTAGGTGTAGAACCGCGACGCTTAGCATTGAAATCACGCGCGTTTCTTATGGATGGCCCACGGAAACATTTCTAACACGCCACAGCTCATAATCAACACAAAAAGGCCTCAGTTCTCTTAAAGGGCGTCTGCGAAATCACCCCTTCCCTAGGAGCACTCATTTTCACACATTTCCCGCTCAAGAACGACAGTTTGCTGTGCGATGTGCAACACGACGACGCCCTTGATATGTTTTCGTACTGCTAACGCCTCCCAGACTATTCAGCCCGTTTCTAAGGAAATCGGGGAGCTGCAATTCCATTCAACGTGATTCCATTCCTTTGGAATGTACTGAAACCGCAACCTTTGCTCTCGTACGTGGGGTGGAACTACTAGGGACCCTTCAGAACAACTCGACAAAATTTTTACGTGTTCGAAAGCAGAAAAGAGTGTTTATGCTTTTTCATCCCTCATTTTTCGCGCCCTCCTGTGGCATGTGTATGGGAGTACGGGACATTGAAGAGCACGTGAGTAATATAGCAAATAGTCCCTTTAAGACCCCCAGTCTGGCAACACCATCGGTTCCATCTACACACCTTTTGTTAGCCATTTTAAAAATGTCTCTGTACAGAGACATACATCTAACAATTTCCACCCTCTGACAATATGGACAACCCTTTCGACACCTCTCTGATTTCATATGCGACCTGCAGGTGCTAGTGTGGAGTTGGTTGCTTATCCTGACTTGGGTAGGGATTGGTGAATGAGAGTATCTCTGTACGAGGTGTCCAGGATATCATTTTTAAAGTTCCCAACAAAATTGTTCGAATGGCACCAAGGGCGTCAAGGGTGATGCCGAACTGGGAGGTTTTACAGGAAACCTCCGTCGTTTCATTCACGTGTCTCAATGTCGCACCCCTCTGTGCACCTGCCATGGGAGAGCGTCATAAAGAAGGGATGAAAAAGCATAAGTATCCTTTTCTGCTTCAGACCACGTTAAAATTTCGTAGATTGGTTTTGAATGTTCCCTAGCAGTCTGCCCTGTAAACCAAAGCAAAATTTAAGGTCGCTCTACACTCCAAAAGCGCGAGGTCGCGTTCAATGGGGTTGCAGTCAGGCATTGTCCTTAGAAAAGGGTTGATTCGTCTGTGGAGCGTGAGCAGTGGCAAAATCTGCCAAGAACGTCGTCCTGTTGTGCGTAGCACTGCAAACTGTTGTTTTCGAGCGCGAAATGAATGAAAATGAACGCCCTAGGAAATTAGTGGTTTCACTGACACCCTTTAAACCACCTCCTGAGGACTTTTCGTGTCGATTCTAAACGGCTGTGTGTTCAATATGTTCTCTTTGACCAGCCATAGGAACCCACGTGATTTCTATGGTAGCCGACGCGTTCTGACCTCCATCGCAAAGGTGTCAAACGAAGGGATGAAATGTGAGTAAGAAGGAGTGCACTGACTTTTCCATCGTGTGAAACATCCACAGTAATGTTAGGCAGAATTGTAATGTATCTAGTTAAGACACTACAGTTCTCTTAACCCCGTCAGTCATTATGTGGCACATTTGCTATAACCAAGATTTACTTCATCAGGTTACCTTCCATTGGGAAAGCTGTTCACTCAGCGACTGTTACATTGACTTGTAAATTATAGATTTCAGCGATCAGTCGTCCTTTTTAAATTTTATTGGCATATCTATATTTCACCTAGAAGCTAGCCATTCTCAATGCACTATTATTTACGCTCAATGCATGTAAGGCCTGTTGGTCGGGCTTCATCCACAGTTCATTGAATACTCAATTAACTGTGGATGAAGCCCGACCAACAGGCATTACATCCACTGAGCAGAAATAATAGTGGATTGAGAATGGCTAGCTTCTAGCTGAAATCTAGATCTGCCAATAAAATTTAAAAAGGACGACTGATCGCCGAAATCTATAATTTACAAGTCAAGATTTACCTGTTCTAGCTTACAGAATAAACAAAACCTCGCTGTGGGTGTTTGTAGCAAATACCTAACATTTGTTTTCGGTTCTCCTTGTTCTCATATATGGCAGCATCTGCCTGAGAAAAGCTGTTTTATGGGAGTGGCATCGCTTCGAGAAATAAAGGCAATTTCTGTTTGTTTTTAGTAATTTTGGACTAAAATGTGTTTAGCATGTGCTTTAATACGCTAATAGACCGCATATCATCAAACAGTTCATTGTTTATTTCATCACAACACTACAGCGGTTCATTTTTTCTGATGATGCACTGAGTCTGCCTTCGTCAACGAACTTCACTTTCACATTCCATCGGCACCGTTTTCACAATTTCTATTTTTCAATATTGAGTTTTCTGAATATTGCACATATTTCAGTTACAGTATTCACTTTGAACAGTACTTTAGTCTGACTTTGTTCCAAAACAATGCACTGTCTGCCTACATAAACTTCTCATTCCTAAAATCTGAGCTCAGGACGGAGGAAATTTGATAAGTTCTGTCTTCACATTGTTTACTCATAACAGTTCTAAATTCTCCTTCCTTTCGGTCGGAAGGGCAGACCTAGGAGTTTCGAATCTCTTTCTCTTGCACTTTTATTCCCTGTCTAAAACTTTCAGTTATTCGATTACTTCTTCCCTTGCATAACCACCCCGGTTGTAGACAGTGCTATCAGGTAGTTATCAGTCTAATGCCGAACTTCTAAACCCGTCACAAACATTTCCAATTGTCAGCTACGTTACGCCGCTCGCAGCTAGCTGGAAATCAGCTGGAAACGACCAAGAGCTATGCAACAGCCTCATCCACGCAGTTGGGCACGGAATGAAAACACATCGTATGCTCCTTTCCACGCTAAATATCCTTACTTTTATCTTCCGCCTTAACTAATTCAACTTGGTATCTCTAGGTTCCTGGGTCACATTCGGAAAGACAGAATTTAAAATCTCTGTTCGGCTATGCACATTTAAGGTTCATGTAGCTCTGCTAAATAGCTTAAAAGGAAGATCCCAGGGCCGGCCGAAGTGGCCGTGCAGTTAAAGGCGCTGCAGTCTGGAACCGCAAGACCGCTACGGTCGCAGGTTCGAATCCTGCCTCGGGCATGGATGTTTGTGATGTCCTTAGGTTAGTTAGGTTTAACTAGTTCTAAGTTCTAGGGGACTAATGACCTCAGCAGTTGAGTCCCATAGCGCTCAGAGCCATTTGAACCATTTTTTTTGAAGATCCCAGGATGATTTCGTAGAAAATAACACGGTGGACTTCCGTCTCTATCCTTCCTTATTTTTGACATTCTGCTTGCTCTCTGATAACCTTGTCATCGATGGGATGTTACGGTACCCGATCTTACTTCTTATTCCTCTCATAAGTCAATGTACAGAGTGAAGTGTTTCCTCTCTTCCTAAGCAGAAACTCAAAATGGCATCTCTAATATCTTTACCTTCTAAGAAGACAATCTTATCTCCGTTTGACACGTCTTCTGTTGTACGATCTGTTTTTCTGAGTATTATTTTAGTCGGCAATACAAGAGTTCTATTAAATCGGCTCCAAATTACACAGACGCAAAAAAATCGCAACATCAAAAAATAATTAATTTATAATAATGAAATTTCAGGAATCCATTTATCTAGGTAACATATTTAACTCTGTAATATCACTGGTTAATGTATGCAGGAGATAAGCCATCGCAAATGTGAACGCTGGCACATTAATGTTGAATCCAAGCAGGTTCGAATCCTGCCTCGGGCATGGATGTGTGTGATGTCCTTAGGTTAGTTAGGTTTAAGTAGTTCTAAGTTCTAGGGGACTGATGACCTCAGACGTTAAGTCCCATAGTGCTCAGAGCCATTTGAATTTTTCATGGTCTATAGAGCTGTTGTCATTTCTACTCTCCTCTGTGGCTGTGAAACTTGCACACTATCGCCGTGATATTAGAAAGCTTGAGCGGTCTACCAACAAAGACTGAGATAACATCCTGAATATTAAGTGGGAGGACCATATGACCAACACTGCGGTTCTCGAGAAACCGCATCTCAAGAGCACTGAGGCAACCACCACCCCTCATCAACTGAGATGGTCAGGCTATGCTCGTGTCATGAGTGAGACCAGACTTTCCCGCTAAATCCTTTACGGTGAAACCTGCTCTGGCAGTAGATCTCACAGAGCTCTCGTAACCGCTTTAAAGACCAGCTAAAACACATCATCAGGATGACTGGTATAAACATACAAACACAGGAAGAGTGTACTGTGGACCGTTTACTGTGGAGAACCACTAGATCAGCCGCTGTCGAATTCTCTGAAGGAAAACGCCGAAAACATTACGAGGTTAAGCGACAAGCAAAAAACTCTCCATCGATTACAACCCACAGACACGGAAAACACATCCGTAAGTTGGGTTGAAATGTATATTCTAGCAGGAAGAAGTTAGGTGTACTCGGTATCGAGCCGCTGCAGACGACGACGGCGAGAAGCTGAGATGTCAGAATGTTTATCCAGTAAATTTGTTTTCGGACAGGTTCCGCCATGAGCAAACAATTTTTGTCTTCTTTTCTACCCAGATATGTTTCGGTGCAGTTACAACATCATCAGTATTTCTTTTATTTTCTCTGTATTAGATAACAGGTAAATTTTTTTTTAAGTTTCTGTACATATAGAATGACAGAGAATTACAGTTTTTAACTAAATTATCCACAAATTTAAAACACAAATGTTGTTTTTCGTATATATGCCTTGTTAACGCATAGATAGACAAGCACAAATTTCAGTATTAGGTACACACAAGACAGAACAGCACTAAAAACTAACAGCTGTCATCCTACGCTAGCGGAACGCCTTATGGATATGAACCACAGAGCAAAAGACTTCAACACTGCCCTAAGCAATTCTTAGCTGCGGCAACTACCATATACAGAAAGCCATAGTTGAAGGAAAAAAATAATAATCAAATACACTTTCTGGCCGATGGAATGTCGTTCTCTGCCGCCAAAGAACTATCAGACACCCATATACCCCATCCCTCCCTCCATTGCCGGCCGGTGTGGCCGTGCGGTTCTAGCCGCTTCAGTCTGGAACCGCGTGACCGCTACGGTCGCAGGTTCGAATCCTGCCTTGGGCATGGATGTGTGTGATGTCCTTAGGTTAGTTAGGTTTAAGTAGTTCTAAGTTCTAGGGGACTGATAACCACAGATGTTAAGTCCCATAGTGCTCAGAGCCATTTGAACCATTTCAACCTCCCTCCATTCCCCGCACACACACACACACACACACACACACACACACACACACACACACACACACACACACACAGTATCAGACATACCTCTCAAAGCCTAAGGCCAAAAAAAGATTCAAAACTTCCACCCAGATCACAATGAGCTGTTCGTAATCTTTTTGTCGTTTGTTCTAAACAGCGTCACAGTGCAGTTTAAAGAGCAGTTTCACAGTGAAGATAATGAGGAAATCGCTAAAAGTAAGTGTAAACATACTGCATACAAAGAAGACAAATACACACACACACACACACACACACACAAATGGTTCAAATGGCTCTGAGCTCTATGGGACTTAACATCTGAGGTCATCAGTCCCTTAGACTTAGAACTACTTCTACGTAACTAACATAAGGACATCACACACATCCATGCTCGAGGCAGTATTCGAACCTGTGACCGTAGCCGCAGCGCGGTTCCGGACTGAAGCGCCTAGAACCGCTTTGCCACAGCGGCCGGCTACACACACACACACACACACACACACACACACACACACACACACACACACACAAACACAGAATCTTTCACATGGCTTAAAATAATGTTATGTTATTCACAAAAGTCCAACATTCCCAGTCGTGTGTATTCGACGTAAAAAAAAAATTAAAAAAAAAATCTGTATAAAGTCCTCCATGGTTGTAGACGACAAACTGTAAAAGAAAATCAGCTGTAACGCAAAATACAGAAACCCACAAAAACCACAGCATGTGTTGACAAGATATATTTAAAAATTCTGTTTTCAAATTTTAAATACTTTATTTGAAAACTGAATTTCTGCGTGTACATTAACAAAACAATTTTTCCTCTTATTTAATAGAAAGAAAGTTTCAAGAAAAAGCACTGATCGCATAACTTTAGAGAAACGTGACTGGGCAGAAAGCAGAAAAAATTGTTTTTGCTTAATGCGGAACCTATCCAAATACAAATTTGTTTGCAAGCGAACACAGACACAAGAGTGATCTTCATCGCCGTATGTTCATCTAGTAATTTTCACATTCGTCCGCATGTTCCCTTAGCGTAGTGATGATTATCTCGTTACATCCTTCCTGTTGATAGAGTTTGTACACTCGATCAGATAACTATGAGAATGAAGGTAGATTAGAACTGAAGTCATTGGAGAACACGATCTTTGACTGAGTAACTGGTTTCTGGAGTGAATGGAATGATCTGGTTATTCACTGGACTATAGCGTAGGACGGGACTCACTTGGACTATTTGACACTACATTTTGGGGACCGCAAACTACATTGCTAGAGAAGTGGAACAGTCTACCTAGATAACGGGGAAACAGTCTCGTGGAGAATATCCTAATTACATGCAGATCGTGTGTGGCTTATACTCCGTACCAATCTGTTGATATTCAAAGGTCAATGACCTGTTTTGTCGTCTTACACAATGTTTTTCCGAGTGTAGCTTTGGTTGTTCTCCTGTGTCTAGTCGCAGTGCCAAGTTCTTCCCGCCTTCTACAAATAAAGATTACATTTTTTGTAGATGCCCATATGATTCCGCGTCCTTGCAGTAGTGATGGGCATAAAAGAGCGCTGCAAGAATCCGATACTCTGCTCGCGAGAAGTAAATGGAATCTGATACACAGTCAAGAAGTGAGGACTTTTACCGATTATATCCCAGCTGTCACGAACTAGGGGCAACGCGAACTTCAGTTGTGCATCCGGCTATACTTGTAAAGATCTCGGTTCTCATGTGCGTATTTGCCGTGCCTGGTATTTCGTGCCATCAGCTGCGCCAACCAGGGACACCAGTACAATCCTGAAGATAGTCCCAGAAGTGAGATCGAAACGAAACATCGAGCACTGAAGAAGTTTGAAGAGGAGTGTGGCGCAGCCACATAGGCCTGCAGGTTCATACGATAGCCTGCAGACTTATATTTAAAAAATTGTTTTATGTAAATGTAGCAAAGCTATATGATTCGCTGAAATTAGTTTTCACGTATCATTTTACTTTTCCCGTGAAAATAAGAAAGCGCTGTGTTTTCTTTGCTATTCAGACTTTCTCATACGATTGTAAGGAATCTATTCGGTAAGAATTCTTTCTCTTATCACAGCCTCACATCGCAGTTTTCTAAAAAAACTAGCTGTCTCTTCATTATTGGTCGTTATTATAATGCTTCGAATTTAAGTTATGCACCGCCCGTCATCCGCAAATTTTCCACTGAAAAATCCAGAAAGCTTTCAGTGTAACGTTCTTTCGATATAACAAGTGAACAAATTAAAACTGTTTCCTCAAATTCCTGTGTAAGAAGCAGCTGGAAACAGGCGAAAACGAACACATGTTCAAGAACTAGTAACTTCCACTATAGCGAACAATAATTGTTTACCTTCTGGTCTCTAGTACCGCTGACATCAGCCGGTCTAAAACGTGAAACGGGAGACGTTGTTCTCGGATGTGGTACGCGAATACTCGACATTAGTCTTCGAGAATACCGAGAACACGTTGGAATCAAGAACTTCTCATTTCCGGTTTTAGGACGGCCAAAACCTACTATGCATCCATGTCAACAAAAAATACGACGGAGCATGAGTCTCCTTTACTAGTTGTCAGACCGTCTAGGTCGGTACTAAAGACCGCAGAAGACAGCTCACAATCGGAACGAATTCTGTATCATAAATAAGAAAAAAATTGACTGTTTGCCCTTAATCTTGTTAAATACACTATTGGCCAAATGTTAAGCACGAGCAAGGGATGCAAGTATATGTTCCGAACAGATGCAGGAAGGGTACCCATCAAGCTAAAGTTTAATCTAATTACTGGCATGCAGTAGTGTCCAGCGAGTTGATAATGGTTATGTTTTCGAGGGAACATCAAGATTATCGGCGTTTTTGCTGGATATGAATACATACGTTTTGTGAACTGAGCAGAGAGGGCTTTCATTGTAAATAATGTTTCTGCGACTGTGTATCATGGAAGTAACTAAGCAGCTTTTTGGAGGACGCTTGACAATGTCAGCCTCGTGGACCTGACCTTTGAGGAAATCAAATCTCCTGTAATTCCCACCAATATCAAGAGTGAAACTTCATAGCAGATTAAAACTGTGTGCTGAACCGAGACTCGAACTCGGGAACTTTGCCTTTCGAGGGCAAGTGCTCTATCATCTGAGCTACCCAAGCACGACTCACGACCCGTTCTCACAGCTTCAATTCTGCCAGTACCTCGTCTCCTACCTTCCAAACTGCACAGAAGCTCTTCTGTGAACCTTGTAGAACTAGCACTCCTGGAAGAAAGGATATTGTGAAGACATGGCTTAGCCACAGCCTGGGGGATGTTTCGAGAATTAGAATTTCACTCTGTAGCGGAGTGTGCGTTGATATAAAAACCTCCTAGCAGAGCTTCTGTGAAGTCTGGAAGGTAGGAGACGAGATACTGGCAGAATTGAAGCTGTGAGGACGGGTCGTGGGTCGTGCTTGGGTAGCTCAGACGGTAGAGCACTTATACGCTAAAGGCAAGGGCCCCGAGTTTTTGGCTCGGTCCGGCACACAGTTTTAATCTGCTATGAAGTTTCATATCAGCGCACACTCCGCTGCAGAATAAAAATCTCATTCTGGAATATCAAGAGTGTCCGAATCAATACTGTCTCAGATTGTATGCATTTCTCAGCATTTTTTTTTTTTACAATTTAAAATCTAATACTGAGGGAAAAGTAATGTTATAAAAGATTAACATTTACATAGAAGCTATTATTAGGTCACTATAAAATAAAATTACTGTCAAATCCTACGATTTTAGAACATGGATCGTCACTGACTAAATTTGACGGACCAGACAACACATTTATTGATAGAACACTTAAAAATATGTGCACTGTTACCAACATTGGTAGTTATTGCACTTAACGACGATGTTACTAGACTCCATTAAGTTGGGTCAATGAGCCTTGAATGCGTAAGTAGTTCTTTTTTATAATTAAACAAATATCAATTGAAATAACTTCAAATTATAATACGGAAAATAAAACCATGGTTTACTGCATGTGCACCACCCCACATGCCCCTTCACTTGCCTGCACAGTTAAATAAATAATTTAGCTCTAGCCCATGACACATTCTCGTACGTAGTAATCATACAAGACAGTATTTATCCAAGTCTTTTTAGTGGAATTTTCTGCTTTTCACTTTACCAAGTCGTAATTTTGCCCAAGTCTTTGTGCATTCTCTATTGATCATCCAACGTCGATACTTCCCTGTAGACACCGTCGTCCTCAGCGAACAATCTGCCTGTGCTGCTGGTTCTATTTGATAAATCGTTCATGTGTACTGACAACATTAGAGGTTCTAATAAGCTTCCTAGTGGCACATCTTAAATTAGTTTCCCTTTCGAACATTTGTCGCCATTATTCTATCAGTAAAAAATTGGTTGCCAATCGCTTGTCTGTGAATATAATCCATATGGTCGTACCTTGATTAGTATTCGACAGTGTGGTACAATGTGGAACGTGGAAATTTAGAAGGACAGAATCTACCTCTTCAGCTGCTTGCTGTCTACTGTCCTGTAACTGCAACTCTCAGAAGACAGCTTACGAAATAACTGGAACAAATCGCATTATGTAAATTAGGAAAAATTAGCCTATTTCGTGTAAGGAATGTGAACCATTAAACGCAACATAAATGTACATCTACATCTATGCCAAGTAAACCACTGAGGCGCATTACAGAGAGAACTTTTCAGTGTACAACTGTTAATGTTTCTTCCCATTTCCCTGGAATATTGGGGAAGGAAATTATGAGTTACAGTGACCATTAATTTGAAGCATTCGTGCAGAAAATGCCGTGCCGTATCCTATCAAGGTCGCCACTTGTTGCGCGACTGGGCGGCTCACGCTATGACGCCGCTGGCACGTTGTTGCGACCTCCACTGTGTAATGTATAGTGCACAGGTTAGGCCACGCGTCACGGTGACTGGCCCCGCAGTCCCGCACCACTGAAGAAGGCTGCGTGCCAGCCGCTCTCCCACCCATGCACAGCCTCTGCAGTCCCAACTACCGAGAGATCGCGACCGACTAGCTAGCTGGACGAGGCCGCCGGAACTGCTTGGCGAGAAGCACAGTTTGAAACCTTACGTATAAAAACGGTAGATACATTGACTGAAGGCTGTGTAGGCTCGTGATGCATCCTTTAACAGATGTGGTCGCACGGCACTGTAGGCAAAGAGCAGGACTCCAGGGTCAAGTCGAGGCTTGGTGAACGGATTTAGTACGCAAGAAGTCTAATTAAATTAGCACTGACGGTTGGTCTTAATAACTTCGATGACATACGTTTATCGATTTGCCTTCATGTATGAGAGGGGTACAACAGGAAATGTAACACATTTTTCCTCGACTAATTTCGGTTGAAAAATGTGGTATTTTTTGTAGGACATCGTGGAATATTCTCACTTCAACCCCTATAGTTCAATGAAGTTACGATAGGTGGCAGCGCTATACGAAGCCTTGAAAATGGCGCCTGTCACGGAAGTGCGTTCCAAGCAGAGAACTGTGACTGAGATTCTCTTGGTGGAAAACCAGAGCATCGCAGATATTTACAGGCGCTTGTAGAGTGTCTACAGCGGCATGACAGTGAACAAAAGCACGGTGAGTCGTTGGGCGAGGCGTCTGTCATTATCGCAACAAGGTCGCGCAATCCTGTCCGGTCTCCGCGTGCCGGCTGCCCGCACACAGCTGTGACTCCTGGAACGTGCGGACACACTCATTCGAGGTGATCGACGGATCACAGTCAGACACCTCGCTCGACAACTGGACATCTCTGTTGGTAGTGCTGACACACTCGTTCACCAGTTGGGGCACTCAAAGGTGTGTGCCCGCTGGGTTTCTTGCAGCCTAAAGAGCAATGAGGGACCATCTGTGCGCAACTGCTTGCGCGTCACAAGATAGATAGTGACAATTTTTTGTCGAACATCGTCACAGACTATGAAATACGGGTTCATCACTTTGAAACGGAAACAAAACAGCAATCCATGCAGTGTCGCCACATCACCATTCCTTCGAAGAAAAAGTTCAAATTCAAATGGCTCTAAGCACTATGGTACTTGCCACCCGAGGTCATCAGTTCCCTTCGCTTAGAACAACTTAAACCTAACTAACCTAAAGACATCACACACATCCATGCCCGAGGCGAGATTCGAACCTGCAGACGTAGCAGCAGCGCGGTTCCGGAGTGAAGCGCCGAGAACCGCTCAGCCACAGCGGCCGGCTGTAAAAGTTCAAAGCCATACCTTCGGCCAGTAAATTCATGGTGACAGTCGTCTGGATATCTGACGAGGTTACTCTGTTTGATGTCCTCACTCATGGTGCATCGATATTCTCTGAACTGTAAATTGAAAAAATAGGAGAAACAACTACAGCGTGTTAGTCGCAACAAAAATGCAAACGGACGTCTCTACAGCAGCGCAAGGCCTTACACAAGTCTCCGCGCCCGAGAGGAGCTCGCAAAACTTTTTCCACGTCCACCCTACAGCCCGTATCTCGCACCTTCCGTCTGTTTGGCCCAATGAAGTACGCACTCAGCAGAAAGCAATACGTCGACGACGGGGAGGTTATTGATGCAGCAAGATGTTGGTTCCGGCGTCGACCAGTAGAGTGGTACCATGCTTGCATACAGGCCCTCTCAGTAAGGTGACGTAAGGATGTCGCATTGAACGGACACTATGTTCAAAAAATAGGATTTTGTTGCCAAAAGAGTGGGGAATAATGTGGTACACTGGAATCCTGAATCCAGCGAGCTTTCAGAGAAAAATGTGTTGCACTACCTATTGCCCCCTATGAACCATGGATCTTGCCGTTGGTGGGGAGGCTTGCATGCCTCAACGATACAGCTAGCCGTACCGTAGGTGCAACCACAACGGAGGGGTATCTGTTGCGAGGCCAGACAAACGTGTGGTTCCTGAAGAGGGGCAGCAGCCTTTTCAGTAGTAGCAGGGGCAACAGTCTATATGATTGACTGATCTGGCCCTGTAACACTAACCAAAACGGCCTTGCTTGTTTTGGTAGTGCGAACGGCTGAAAGCAAGGGGAAACTACAGCCGTAATTTTTCCTGAGGACATGCAGCTTTATTGTATGATTAAATGATGATGGCGTCCTCTTGGGTAAAATATTCCGGAGGTAAAATAGTTCCCCATTCAGATCTCCGGGCGGGGACTACTCAAGAGGACATCGCTATCAGGACAAAGAAAACTGGCGTTCTACGGATCGGAGCGTGGAATGTCAGATCCCGTAATCGGGCAGGTAGGTTAGAAACTTTAAAAAGGGAAATGGATAGGTTAAAGTTAGATATAGTGGGAATTTGTGAAGTTCAGTGGCAGGAGAAACAAGACTTTTGGCCAGGTGAATACAGGGTCATAAATACAAAATCAAATAGGGGTAATGCTGGAGTAGGTTTAATAATGAATAAAAAAATAGGAGTACGGGTAAGCTACTAGAAACAGCATAGTGAACGCGTTATTGTGGCCAAGATAGACACAAAGCCCACGGCTACTACAGTAGTGCAAGTTTATATGCCAACTAGCTCTGCAGATGATGAAGAAATTGAAGAAATGTATGATGAGATAAAAGAAATTATGCAGATAATGAAGGGAGACGAAAATTTAATAGTCATGGGTGACTGGAATTCGGGAGTAGGAAAAGGGAGAGAAGGAAACATAGTAGGTGAATATGGATTGGGGGACAGAAATGAAAGAGGAAGCCGCCTGGTAGAATTTTGCGCAGAGCATAACTTAATCATAGCTAACACTTGATTCAAGAATCATGAAAGAAGGTTGTATACATGGAAGAACCCTGGAGATACTAAAAGGTGTCAGATAGATTATATAATGGTAAGACAGAGATTTAGGAACCAGGTTTTAAATTGTAAGACATTTCCAGGGACAGATGTGGACTCTGACCACAATCTATTGGTTACGACCTGTAGATTAAGACTGAAGAAACTGCTAAAAGGTGGGAATTTAGGGGATGGGGGCTGAAAGAACCAGAGGTTGTACAGAGTTTCAGGGAGAGCATAAGGGAACAATTGACAGGAATGGGGGAAAGAACTACAGTAGACGAAGAATGGGTAGCTTTGAGGGATGCAATAGTGAAAGCAGCAGAGGATCAAATAGGTAAAAAGACGAGGGCTAGTAGAAAACCTTGGGTAACAGAAGAAATATTGAATTTAATTGATGAAAGGAGAAAATATAAAAATGCAGTAAATGAAGCAGGCAAAAAGGAATACAAACGTCTCAAAAATGAGATCGACAGGAAGTGCAAAATGGCTAAGCAGGGATGGCTAGAGGACAAATGTAAGGATGTAGAGGCTTATCTCACTAGCGGTAAGATAGATACTGCCTACAGGAAAATTAAAGAGACCTTTGGAGAAAGGAGAACCACTTGCATGAATATCAAGAGCTCAGATGGAAACCCAGTTATAAGCAAAGAAGGGAAAGCAGAAAGGTGGAAGGAGTATATAGAGGGTCTATACAAGGGCGATGTACTTGAGGACAATATTATGGAAATGGAAGAGGATGTAGATGAAGATGAAATGGGAGATATGATACTGCGTGAAGAGTTTGACAAAGCACTGAAAGACCTGAGTCGAAACAAGGCCTCCGGAGTAGACAACATTCCATTAGAACTACTGACAGCCTTAGGAGGGCCAGTCCTGACAAAACTCTACATCTGGTGAGCAAGATGTTTGAGACAGGCGAAATACCCTCAGACTTCAAGAAGAATATAATAATTTCAATCCCAAAGAAAGCAGGTGTTAACAGATGTGAAACTTACCGAACTATCAGTTTAATAAGTCACAGCTGCAAAATACTAACGCGAATTCTGTACAGACGAATGGAAAAACTAATAAAGTCGACCTCGGGAAAGATCAGTTTGGATTCCGTAGAAGTGTTGCAACACGTAAGGCAATACTGACCCTACGACTTATCTTAGAAGAAAGATTAAGGAAAGGCAAATCTACGTTTCTAGCATTTGTAGACTTAGAGAAAGTTTCTGACAATGTTGACTGGAATACTCTCAAATTATAAAGGTGGCAGGGGTAAAATACAGGGAGCGAAAGGCTATTTACAATTTGTACAGAAAGCAGATGGCAGTTATAAGAGTCGAGGGACATGAAAGGGAAGCAGTGGTTGGGAAGGGAGTGAGGCAGGGTTGTAGCCTCTCGCCGTTGCTGTTCAATCTGTATATTGAGCAAGCAGTAAAGGAAACGAAAGAAAAGTTCCTAGTAGGTATTAAAATTCATGGAGAAGAAATAAAAACTTTGAGGTTCGCCGATGACATTGTAATTCTGTCAGAGACAGCAAAGGACTTGGAAGAGCAGTTGAACGGAATGGACAGTGTCTTGAAAGGAGGGTATAAGATGAACATCAACAAAAGCAAAACGAGGATAATGGAATGTAGTCGAATGAAGTCGGGTGATGCTGAGGGAATTAGATTAGGAAATGAGAAACTTAAAGTAGTAATGGAATTTTGCTATTTGGGGAGTAAAATAACTGATGATGGTCGAAGTAGAGAGGATATAAAATGCAGGCTGGCAATGGCAAGGTAAGCGTTTCTGAAGATGAGAAATTTGTTAACATCCAGTATTGATTTAAGCGTCAGGAAGTCGTTTCTGAAAGTGTTTGTATGGAGTGTAGCCATGTATGGAAGTGAAACATGGACGATAAATAGTTTGGACAAGAAGAGAAATGTGGTGTTACAGAAGAATGCTGAAGATTAGATGGGTAGATCACATAACTCCTGAGGAGCTATTGAATAGAATTGGGGAGCAGGGGAGTTTGTGGCACAACTTGACTAGAAGAAGGGATCGGTTGGTAGAACATGTTCTGAGGCATCAAGGGATCACCAATTTAGTACTGGAGGGCAGCTTGGAGGGTAAAAATCGTAGAGGGAGACCAAGAGATGAATACACTAAGCCGATTCAGAAGTATGTAGGCTGCAGTAGGTACTGGGAGATGAAGAAGCTTGCACAGGATAGAGTAGCATGGAGAGCTGCATCAAACCAGTCTCAGGACTGAAGACCACAACAACAACAACAACAACTACTACTACTACTACCTATTGAACACCCCTCGTACTTCAAAGATTGCGAGTGGCTGAAACTCAATAAAACGTGATTCAATAAAAAAAATTATACGTCTCCAACCATCTCATGTCACTTTTAGGCAAAATAAACTAACTGGTAAAAAGTGTCTGCACGCCGATTAGTTGTCATTAATAATGGGGCGTGTCCACTCTTCAGCTTTATGACAGCTCAAACTTTGCTCGGAACGCTTTAGGTGAGATGTCTGAATGCCTGTGGAGAAATGGCAGCCCATTCTTCCTCAGGAATCGAAACCAGAGAATGTAGTGACGTTGGACACTGGGATCTGGATGGCTCTAAGCACTATGCTACTTAACATCTGAGGTCATTAGTCCCCTACACTTAGAATTACTTAAACCTAACTAACCTAAGGGCATCACACACATCTGTGCCCGAGGCAGGATTTGAACCTGCGATCGTAGCGGTGGCGCGGTTCAGGACTGAAGCCAAGGAGGAAGACAGATGAGGAGGAGGACAGTTAGAAGGAAGGAGAAAGAGACGGAGGAGAAGGAGAATGAGAATGAGAATAAGAGACTGAGGGAGAAAGGGGCAGGAAGCGAAAAGAAGAACTGGACGAGGAAGAGGAGGAGGAGGAGAAGGATGAGGAGGTGGTGAATATGGAGGAGGAGGAAGACGAGGAAGAGGAGGGAAGTAATAAAAAGAAGGAAAAGGGAAAGAAACAGACACGGAGAATGTGAAAGAAAGGTAGGAGATGGTGTAGAAAGAAAAATAGGAGAAGAGCAGAAAGAAAAGTAGAAAAAGGAGCAAACCGAGAAGGCGAAGGAGGAAGATACGAAAAAGAAGAAGAAAGAGGAGGAGGAGGAGGATAAGGAATGTAAGAAAAGAAGGTAAATCTGAGCTTTTTCCTTTGGTTGGCGATCAAAAATCATTTGGTGAAGGTAATCGCCCTAGAGTTACAGTGTTAGAAAATTCTGACACACCAGCATGAAACCTTGGATAACGGTTTCTGTGAGTATGCAACATATTACTCTACAATATACTTTGTGCTCATCAAGGGTTTTATGCTGGTGTGTTGGAATTTATTTACTGTTTAACTGCAGTTTGATTACTTTAACCAAAAGAGTTTGACCAAACACTAATGTGGATACACAAATCTGAAAATTATCTGTAGAGTACATGTTATCGAAACTAGTTACCGATCACTTATGCCACGAATCTGAAGTTTGCTTAATATGTAAGATAAATAAGACCCTCGAGATCCTGAGGTGGACAGTAAGTTCTAACGCACGTGAATAATCCACATAAATACGTGGGAAACAATAAAAGTTAAAATTAACAGAGACTAGTTTCCGTTGATAAAGTCATCGGTAGGGATATAACGTATCGTTTCTTAACTTGTCGAAGACTCAGTGAACGGGGTGATCGAAAAGTCTGGTGCAGACACCACGGCAGAGAATTACAGATTTCAGACGAAAGGTTTTCTAGTCGAAAGACTGAATTAAAAGCTGTTTATTGGAAAGCACAGGCTATTTTAGCGCAAAATTTAGGTTATAGATTAACAAAGTTAATGACATAAGTAATCAAAACAGGAATCGCGGTTTTGCGAAAGTCACAATTGGCGGAAGACAGAATTAGACCAACTGATCGAATTCTGCCATCTAGGAAGATTTTCTGTTTTTATAATGTATTTGGTTTGTGATCCATTTCCATGGTGTGACGTATTGTGAGGCGTGGCTTCCTCGTTTACATTTTATGGTATAAAAACAGGAAATATTTACGATGAAACTTCCTGGCAGATTAAAACTGTGTGCCCGACCGAGACTCGAACTCGGGACCTTTGCCTTTCGCGGGCAAGTGCTCTACCATCTGAGCTACCGAAGCACGACTCACGCCCGCTCCTCACAGCTTTACTTCTGCCAGTATGGTAGAGCACTTGCCCGCGAAAGGCAAAGGTCCCGAGTTCGAGTCTCGGTCGGGCACACAGTTTTAATCTGCAAGGAAGTTTCATATCAGCGCACACTCCGCTGCAGAGTGAAAATCTCATTCTGGAAACATCCCCCAGGCTGTGGCTAAGCCATGTCTCCGCAGTATCCTTTCTTTCAGGAGTGCTAGTTCTGCAAGTTTCGCAGGAGAGCTTCTGTAAAGTTTGGAAGGTAGGAGACGAGATACTGGCAGAAGTAAAGCTGTGAGGACCGGGCGTGAGTCGTGCTTCGGTAGCTCAGATGGTAGAGCACTTGCCCGCGAAAGGCAAAGGTCCCGAGTTCGAGTCTCGGTAGGGCACACAGTTTTAATCTGCCAGGAAGTTTCATATCAGCGCACACTCCGCTGCAGAGTGAAAATCTCATTCTGGAATATTTACGATATTAGTACATTAGGGAGTCTAACAACCAGAGCAGTCAGTGAGCGTAAAAAGCGCACCAGTGTAATGTAGCTACTGGCTCTTGCGTTTACTCAAATCTTGATTCGCAGGACGCCACAATGTTAAGAATATTCTTTAACAGAAGAAATTTTTGTGAACAATGGTTACAGTTCAGCGCATACGTAAATTTACCTGGATATGACTTTAATAATTCAAAAAACCAGTTGATATAACACTACATGAAAACGCTTCGTTCCTGAGGGCCGTACACCATTCTGATTTATATGTATATGGGGCGTATAATGCGTAATTCATGACAGCAGTCAGAACTGTATCCTGATCGTACCAGTGCAAATGCCGTAAAGACTGAGGATAGAAGACTAATAATTCGGACGTCGTCATTGACAAATGATACACGAAATTCAGTCTGTGACGCAGTACGAAAATTGTAGCAGCTTCTGTGTTGCAAAGATTAATTACCGACTAAAACGCATTAATTGCTCGAGAAAAATAGTAAGTTAATAGTAAGGAGGTACCTTAGAATATTATTCCGTAAGACATCAGCAACGAAAATATGCAAAACTGGTTTCAGTATTCCCAAATTTGGCCACTATTTTTGTGGTAGCAGTAGCCGAACCAAAACGTTTTAGCAGATTTTCTATATGGCTTTCCAAGTTGAAATTGTCATCAATGTACAAACCTAGAAACCTACTACTTTCTATCCTGTATATTATTTCGTTTTGGTATTCTAGTTTGAGAGGAGGTGGGATATTTTGGACAGCACAAAACTGGGTGAGCTGTGTTTTTTTAAACATTAAAGCTATCTCATTTGTGCAAAAACCAGTCAGTAACTTTCACAGAAACATCATTTACCATTTTCTCTATTGACTGTTCTTTTCTCGGTTTCACTAAAATCACATGTTAACAGAACTAATTCTGCCCCATTTTCGAAATAAATGGCAGATCCTTACCAAAAAGCAAAAACAGTACTGGGTCAATGATCGAAGCCTGTAGGAGTCCCACTGTAATTTGTCGCCGTGATGATAATGCGTCTCTCTTAGGACGAGTGGCGTTCGGTAAGTAATGCAACACATTTTTCTTTTAAAGCAGATTGGTTTTATTCAGGATTCCAATACACCGTATTATTCTCCACTCTTTTGGCTGCAAAACCCTATTTTGCAACATAATCTCCGTTCGATGCGACGGCCTTACACCACGATACTGGGAGGGTCTGTGTGCCCTCGTGGTACCACTCTACTTTCTCTGCCTCGTGATGACTGGGTGTTGTGTGATGTCCTTAGGTTAGTTAGGTTTAAGTAGTTCTAAGTTCTAGGGAGCTGATGACCTCAGATGTTAAGTCCCATAGTGCTCAGAGCCATTTTTTGATACCACTCTACAGGTCGACATAGTAGAACATCTTGCTGCACCAATAACTTCCCCATTATTCACGTACTCCTTCCCGTGGAGTGCATCCTTTATTGAACCAATCAGATGGAAGTTGGAAAGTGGGGGATTTGGGCTGTAGGATGGATGAGGAATAGCAACCCAATGAAGTTTTGCGAGCTCCACACGGACGCGCAGACTGGCGTGAGGCCCTGCAATGTCGTGGGGAAGGAGAAGTTCGTTTGCATCCATCGATTACCTCGAACGAGAGTTCCCGCACGTTCCAACATTGCAAGAGCCGCAGTTGTGTGCGGCCGGCCGGCACACCGGAGGTGGGACAGATCTGCGCTACCTCGTTGCGATCTTGACAGACACCTCGCCCAACGACTCCCCGTGGTTTTGTTCACTACCAGGTCTCCCTAGACATTCTGCAAGGGCCTATGGATATATGCGATGCTCCGCCGGTTTCCCGTCAAAAGAAACTCAGTGACAGCTCTCTGCTTGTAACGCATGTCTGTTAACATAAGCCATTTTGAAGGCTACGTATAGATCCGCCACCTATCGGAACTTCATGAGACTCAAGGAGCAGAAGCGGAAATATTCCACGATGTCATGCAACAAATTCCGCATCTTTTCAACCGAAATTGATCGAGTAAAAAATGTGTTTTCATTACTTGTTAAACGTCCCTCGCATTACTCGGACAGCTCAGGATAACTCTCTACATTCTATGTGATCTGAGGCTTCCCGGCGAATGTGCTGTATCCAAGGTTCTCGGGTGTCCAGCCGGATCCGATCGTCGAAGTTCCAAGATATTTCGGCGAATAACTATTCCGCCATCATCAGGTGGTGCTGATGGAATGATCTGACATAAATACCACGGACATAGCGCAGACAGATCATTCCATCAGCACCACCTGATGATGGCGGAATAGTTATTCGCCGAAATATCTTGGAACTTCGACGATCGGATCCGGCTGGACACCCGAGAACCTTGGATATCTCTACACTCTGTTTCTTATACAAAAATTAAACCAGAAATGTGCCGAACTAAGTATTCCACAAAAACTTAACTTCTCTAATACAATCTGACACAATCAAATTCGTTCTAAAAGTCACAAAAAAACCCAAATCGTGATATTTTATCATGTAAAGATTTTATTTTATGCTCGATAAGTGTATAAATAGCCGAGTGAGTAGAGTAGCCCTTTTGATTATCCAAACTAAGAATCCCATTACCACGGGTGAGACCTACGTTGGAATACAGGAAGTAGGTCCAACTGGATGTAGGCTGCAGTAGTTATGCGGAGATGAAAAGGCATGCACAGTATAGACTAACTAAGGGAGCTGCATCAAACCAGCATAGGCCTGAAGATCACAACAACATAACAGTTACATACTGATTTGTCTCTCTCGAAGGTTTGCACTTTTAAGAAGTGCAGAAGTGGATGAACTGAGTTGTTTAGGAAACTCTAAAAAGTATCTTTCTTTAATCTAATGGTGCAGGCACGTATGCAAAACTTTTACAAACTAATGATCCAAATGGTATGTGTCAAACAGGAAATAAGCAAGGAGAACACTGGATCAATTACAAGCGTATGACGAATTTGTTATGCGACGTGTGTAATGCATGAGCTCACTCTTTATTGGGGACGTCTATGAAAAATACCGAAAATGTCAATTTTCCATTTATTTTTCATTTATCACTAGAAATCATGGAAAATAAGTTCCCGTAGTTTCAATGACAAAATCACATCTGAAGTGCCTGAAATATAATTAAATGTGTGACGCGATCTTCTTGCCTCACCCATTTTCAAGCAACACTTCAATACTAGCTCGGCGGACAACGATTCCGTGAATTACTTTCACGCAAACTTGCACGGGATACATCTAGAAGGATGTGATACATACTCATTCGTTTTATAGATGAGCTGTTGGACATTAGTGGACACAACAGACTGACAAAGAAGATGATAGACATTCTTCAAGTTTATTATGGCAAGGCAATCAGATAGAACCTATGAAGTGTAAATCACATGAAAAGTATAATATGGGCTACACATTTCCACATGGTGTCAACAGATGAACATCCCACTATCATCTGTGCCATATTATCTGAAGTAAATATCAACAAGCTCAGAGGGATAACAATCCCTGCATTCACAAGGAGAGGCTTCCAACATGTGTCCTGGATGTTGTTAAGCCTACTTATAGATTTATGGCCGATTTTGTACTTCTATAGAAGTGTGTTCATGGCAAAACCCAGAATCCAAATGAGTCTCTAAATTCACTCATACGGAAACGATGCCCTAAAACTGTATTTTCATGTGCTGCAATTGTCACAACTGAAGCTTATGACACAGTTCTTGTATCTAACGATGGAAACATAGAGAGGATGAAGGAATTATAGACAATGGGCTTTAAGATAGGAAGTTTCACTGAAGACATGATGAGAAAAATAGATTTACAGCGCCTTTCTGTGGGAAATCAGTTGAAGACTTGGTAAAGAAACGAAGGCAGAAAACACAAAACCACAAGAGCAGCACTGAAGTGGAAGAGGACCCTAAGTACAAATCTGGGCCCTTATGAAGTGCTGATACAAGAAAAAAACGTTAGGCTGAACTTTATAAATTGCATTTCCTGAAAATTATGTTCTTTTCTTTTTTTATTTTATGTGCCTTTTTCTCAGACTCTATGAAGGCTAGAATTATGAAATTTTGTACACTTGTTTCTCTAAGCCCAATAAATGTTATCTCAAGACTAATTTTTGAAATTCTGAAGGTAAATTGGGTTATGGGGAAAATTCTTGGAATTTTGCATGAATTTTATATTATACTTACAGAATTATAATTACAAAATCAATAAAATTCTCTTATTCAATATATTCAAACAACCGTATGACAAAAGTTTACTATATGCAAAGGGATTACACAGAGAAAATTTTGTAGAAATGTCTCGAATAGTTTGTGAGAAAGGGAACATATATATATTATTTTTTGCAAATAAAATTTCTTAATTCCATAAAAAGTGAAACATATATAATCATAGGACCATAAAAGTAAATGTGTTGATTTCATGGAAAGCATCGTACAAAATTTCATTGCCGTATCTTCAGAATTGTGGATTCGGTGCATCTTTTAAATAGTGACCGTTTTTCATGAACGTCCCCCTTAAAAGTTATTGTCTCTTTAACAGCTGCGCTAAACCTGGAAAGTACACCCGTATCTCGGCCCACCCTCACAAGCTCGGCCGTGCATCCGGATTGCTTATAAGGGAAGAAAACAACTAGTTTATATGTGAAACATGGAAACTTCGGTCGGTGGCGGGAACTAATATTAGCACGATAGCGGAGATTCACGACCTATATTCTGATTTCATCGATAAAGCAACTCATTTTTTTTGTAGTGGCAACGACAGAACGAAAACACCCTCAAGATTGAAAAAGCAACTACAAATAATATGACCACACAAATGAAGAAAAGAAGGAGAACAATCTCAGAAAAGAATTGTTGCACTTCATGAAACCTACATACATGATTTTGAACCATGACATAATTTCTCAGCCATCAAAATGATGAAGTTCCGACCCTCCAGTCCCGAAAAAATTCCGCCGCGGACAATCAAAGGTGAAACTGATGATGATGTTTGCGTATGAGAAGAGTGGAGTCAGAGCTACAAGTAGAATGCCCCAGGGGACGTCTGTAACAGACGCGTACTAAAAGCAGTTTTTGCAAAATGTTTTGCGCCCGAAAATTCTTCAAATAAGACCTGACATGCTTGCAGCTAGTGTCCTCATTTTGCACGCTAATGCAAGACCACATACTCCCCAACCAGTGAGAGAAACGCTCCGCAAATATGGTTGGAAAATACTTCCCCACCCACCGTTCAGTCCTGATATGAATCTGCCAGACTTTGTTTTGTTTCTATAATTGAAGGAACAGCTCCGTGGAAAACGTTTTGATAAAATCGATGAAGCTTTCAGTTGAAAGGTCTCTGTTGGATTCCTTTCATGTTAATTTCTTAAATTTGTTGTCATTTACGCATACATTCCACTTCTAAATTTACTGTGGTGTTTCTGACTATCTGGGAGGAGACTGAGCAGGTTTTGCATATGTTTTCGTAGCGGTGGAGCTAACCTCCAAGTTTGTGTGTATGACTCCGTTGAGGCGAGCCACAGGAAGGGCAGTGGCAACTGCATTTGCAAAGCAGTTTCTGCATGAAGTTGGACGTGTGAAAAGGGTTATCTCGAATAATGGACCACAATTTAGTTCGCAATACTGGCAGTGGATGCTTCGAAGGAGAAGAATTAAACCTATATATATATATATATATTTCACCCCAGCTCGAACCCCAGTGGGCGTATTATGCGTGAATTAGGAAAATTATGTAGGTTATACTGCAGTCGTGATCACCGATCGTGGGACATGCACATAAAAGGATTTCAGAACATAATGAATGAGTTGCCTAATACGTCAACAAAGCTTCCGCCAATCACTGTGCTAAAAAACAAGGAGCCCCCGAGCAAAATCAAAGAAGTGGTGCCTTGGCCACTAGAGCCGAGACTACGCCGGAACGCAGTTGTTGACTTAGCTTTACGCAACATCAAGCGTGCAGCAGAAGCCAGAGTCAAGGCGTGTAAGAAAAACGTGAGAAAAACAGTGTTTCATATAGGACAAAAAGTTCCTATCAGATCACACAAGCTGTCTAACAAACGGTCAGGTGTCTGCAAGAAATTTTTTAATCTCTTTAACGGCCCGTATCGGATAAGGAAGATTCCCCATGAAAACGCCATAGAAGTTGAAACTCTTCGATCGAAGAAATCAAAAGGGCTACACCATGTGTCAAACGTAAAACCATACATTGAGTAGAAAGGACTGTGAGGAGTAAAGAGGACGGTGAAGAGAAACAATTGATTAGTTTACATTTGTGATAAATGCATTTTGAATAACATGTTGGTAAAAATAATGATAAAGATTTTTCTATGTGATTGATTGAAGTGATGTTTATGGATTTTTTGTGTAAATTGAAAAGAGTCGCTCCTGAGGGAAGCAAGATCTGTGTTGAATTAATGCAAAACTCAGGGGAATATCAGATCTGTGGGTATTATGGGTCTGGCAAACCCAGATCCCCAGCTGTTAGTAGCCTTGTTTCCGATTTTCTGCTTTCGGTGCTACTATCTATATATTACTATTCTATATCTGTCAGTATAAATGAGGATCTCTTACTATAGTATGCGTGCTGTATGAATATTTTAAGATAGGAGAACTCTGAGAAAGGAATGAGTAAGTTTGGAATCTTGAAAACAGGATGCGATAATACGATTGTTTAACCATTGGCGTCCCAATATGCGATGATATGTTAATATTGATGATATATGTCTTTTTTGTTCTTTATATCTGAGTATGTAAAGTGCTGTCTGTGGATTTCGTCAGTATATTGATTCCCTTCAAGGTGAAAGAAGAATTGTGGTTTGCGTAATTTACGTGGCCCTGAAATATTATTGTGGTAGTCAAATACGAGCAGTTTTTCAGCAAATGGAGAATGGAACAGAAATATGGATCCTTTCTGTAGTCTTGATTGATGTTGGCCAGAGCCTGAAAAATTATTCTGCGTTAATACTTGTCCTAGAAAAGAGACGTTTATGTGTTTTGCTGATGCTGTGAGCATTACAGCTTACTGTTTTCGCTGGTGCGAGATGCACTGCAGCCTATATGAGTTGAACTGAAAAAAATGTCCCTCTTGAAGGTAGAGGAAGATTAAATAATTTTGATTATGGGACCGAAGGAAAGCTTGGTTTAAGAATAGAGGAGACCACAATTTTGCCATTCATGAGAAATGAATCCAGAATAACCACCACAGGCGAAATAACTGATTTGGAAGCGAAAGGTAACTTAAAGAAGGAACGAAATTAGAGCAAAATGGATTAAAAAAATGGAATATAACCTGTAGGATGAAAATATTTTTACCCTTCTCAGAGTCATCTATGTTATTAATTCTTGTGATAAGTAATTTTAGATGAAATTGTCTTACTGTTTTATGTATAAACATATGAGAATGATAAATGTATAATTGCGAGTCTCTTATCAGGTGTGTCAATTGGTATAAATGTTTTGGCGTGTAAATAACCATTGTTCTTTTTACTATGTATGTTTAAGGAAAGTTTCTCCATATTTATCATCTGACAAGACATATGCCGCAAGTGTCAAGAAGAGGACGAATTAGAACAACGTTGTAGTGGTATAAACACTGTGTTGACGTAGCATTGAAGTAGCTTGTTGGATTAACTAGTAGTGGATTGAAGTAGAATTTTGAGTAATACATGTTTATGGGTAGTTAGTTTGTAGTATAGACCACAGGTGTGCATGTGTGTGTGTAAATAACATGTGAACCCTATGCTGTCCTGACCTATACTTCCGAAAGGCATAATCCTATTCATTTTAGTGAATTAATAAGTAGCATTTGATTTCTTAAAACGCAAGTGAACCACATTACTGATATGGATTTAGATATTATATTGTTAGTTCATTTAATTTTTATTTTTATACAGTCAAGTCATTTCACTTTTATTTTTTATATTGTCAAGTCATTTAACTTTCATTTTTATATTGTCGATTCACCTAACTTTTTTATTTAAAAAAAATGAAGTCTCACTTTTGTTCTTAAAAATTGTGAAAGACAATACTGAGTGGTATTATGTATGACATTTTGTAATCACATAACTATGATGAACAATTTCTGTGAATGCAGCTGACAACGTGAAAGCGAACCGGCTAAACTCTTACGAGGCAGCGAGAGCAGCGAGGAAGAGGACTAGTTGTAAACAGGCGGGTTTCCCAGCAGGACACACTGTCAACCGGGCCACTTCTGGCGCACGCTCGCCAACAAAAGAAGGGCTGTGGTGCAAACACTTTCCCTTGCACCCGGAGCTAATGGCTGGCCGCACCAGTGTGACCCTTCGTGGAGGTGATGACCTGAGATGGCCGAGCGGTCCACCGCGCGGAAATCCATCTGCTGGCAATGCACCACACGCACGCGACCGTGATGAGACGGCCGCGGTGAAATGACAGAAGACAGGGGATAAAGGGGCGTGGAGCCTTTTGACAGGTACTGTCCAGAGAAACTTGCAGACGTCAACGAAGACTATCAATATTTCTTGGCGGAAGCCCATTGTCAAGCGACAGTAAATCATGGTTTAGTGTTCTCTGGTTGCTAAGGGTGGCACAAAGAAGAGCCACTAAGTGTCATCCTTGCCCAGGAATATCAAACCAGCGAGCCAATTGAGGATAGCTCAAGAATTTAACAACACAAGGGGCGTGGAGCCTTTTGACACGTACTGTCCAGAGAAATTGGCAGACTTCAATGACGTCTATCAACATTCCCTCTCGGATGCCCACGGTCAAGTGACAGTAAATCATGGTTCGATGTTCTCTGGTCGCTAAGGGTGGTACAAAGAAGAGCCATTAAGTGTCATCCATGCCCAGGAATATCAAACCAGCGAGCCAATTGAGGTTAACTCAAGAATGTAACAACACAAGGGCCGTGCAGCCTTTTGACACATACTGTCCAGAGAAACTGGCAGACTTCAACGACGGCTATCAACATTTCCTGGTGGATGCCCACTGTCAAGCGACAGTAAATCATGGTTCGATGTTCTCTGGTCGCTAAGGGTGGCACAAAGAAGAGCCATTAAGTGGCCTCCTTGCCCAGGAATATCAACCTGGCGTGTCAAACGAGGATACCGCACGAATTTGACAACACAAACATGGAACCAAATCGAGATGTACGTGACACCGGCCACAAAGAGAAACTTCATGAGAGGGTAGAGACGGCGGAATTGCACGCAACAGATGGACAAGAATCCCTTCTGACAGCTGCGACGACGAACCCCACCCCTCCCCCTCCCCTTCTTATATTGTGCCTCGGAACAGTGGAACTACTGAGTGTGCCAGTGAACAGTGATTATACGGTTCTTAGTCCAATGCATATACGTGTGTTCTTTCAGAGAAACTTTGATCGTGTATTTTGCAGGGGCTCAATTTATTAGACTGACTCTTGTATTTTGCAGCTGTTTTATTTATTGGTGACATTTTTTTTTTAGACTTGACTACTGTACTTTCAGAGCTGTTTTATTTCTCAATGTTTGTTTTTGTGTGTTGTATTAGATTTGTGATATTTCGTTACGTAAATTCATTCCTGTGGCATTGCTTCGTTATAAGTCAGATAGCTATTCATGCTCATTGAACTGTGATCGATTAGCCTTTGCATGGGGCATATTTATAGTGAGGAACCCCTTAAGGGTAACACTCACATAATTAATTACAGTTTCAGTATAATGACACAGTGATCATTGTTTGCTAACTAACTGAAATATAGTAGAGCGATTCTACATATTATTAGTTTTATAAGATATAGAATTTTTTTGCGATAACCACTTTGTAAAACATGTTTTTCTTTCTTATCATTTTTTTTGCTTTGGCGGATTGTGCATTGTAATGTTCTGCTTTATAATACTGATGTTATTTTCATGTTTTTTTTAAATTGCTGTGGCACCTTTGCTATTTCCATAAATTTCACTTGTTAATAAACAGTCATAAATTTTCCTGTGATTAGTTGGCTGTTGCAATGAGCAAATACTCGTGAACTCCATAAGGGTAACAAACAGATATTGTTTTCATATTAATGACACAGGGACCATTGTTTTTACTTGCTGACCGAATTAGGTCCACACTATCTTTTAAATAGGTGTCACAGATTTTTTTTTCTCTTTGAAATTGGTAGATTCTAAAGATGTGTTGAAATTATTGTGTTTCAGCAAGTAGCTGGTGACCTTTTGCCTTTTCTTTACATTTTTGGTTTAAGTTGGGTGTGAGAAGCCTGCTTGGGAATGTCCTAGCATGGACAGAAAATTCTCTGCACAGTCTTTTCCCGGAGCGTAGGGGTTATGAAAGGTGTCTGTTGGATTCCTTTCATGTAAATTTCTTAAATCTGTTGTCATTTACGCATGCATTCCACTTCTAAATTTACTGTGGTGTTTCTGACTATCTGGGAGGAGACTGAGCAGTGAAACGTGTTACTTTTACACATAAACAAGAACGATCTGTCACACTACTACACTTTAAAACACAGTTTATATGTAATTGACGTCACACAGTCGCATATAGAACCTACATCCGCTTTCTTTTATATATTGTATATGATAAGATACTGTCATCCCCCTTCCCTTCTGTGTGAAAGAATGAATGAGCAAATGTATTTCTAGTTGCATGCTGGATGGTAGCAGACAAGCCTGTCTGCTAGAGAACAGTAGGACCAACGTCGGAACAGGTAGCTACGCTTTCTAGAAGCAAAGAGGTTTCTATTCTTAGTATGGTCCTGTCCGTCCCTTGTCATGTTGGTATAGGAAGCTGCCTCTCTGGTCACTTCCGTTTGTATTTGGGAGGCACCCCTCAGGAGGGACCCACGGCAGTCTGTCCGCGGCGAGCGTCTGAAATGGTAAGATCTCCGGCTAAGCATGTGTGTGCTAAGTCCGTAGGACAATGGATTTCTTAAGTTCAGCCTAACTTTATTTCAGGTTTAGCTCTAAAATATCTAATGTTATCTTAAATTGCAAAGCAGTGTACTTCGAGTGTGAAGTTCAGAATATCTTCCGCTAGTTGCTTTGTCACTACTTTGTGAGTAAAGTGGAACCACGTATTGATCAGTAACTCTAACTAAGATCATCAATCTTAAATGCGAATGTGCGTGAGATTATAACGTCTCGTCTTGACAATATTTTTCAATATAGCAACTTTTCTTTATGTTCAACCCACGTGAGGTGTACTTTGTGAGACCGGTACCACGTGCTTATACAATTGTTTGACCCATCAGGTTAACAGTAAGACGATAGTAACCAGTTTGAGGACTTCTTTTGTAACTTGCGTTTCGATGTAATTTATTTTAATTATCAAAATTATTGTGGAGTTACACTCTCTGTGTAAACCAAGTTGACCACGTGAAGCATGTGATGTAAGCATCAAAGTAGCCCTCAGCTATTCTTTTCGGGAAGATTTCACAGAGAGTTAGTATGAATTTAGTATACCAGTGTGTGGTAATTTCATGACGGACGGGATTGCGCTACAAACGTAACTTCTTTGGGTGAAAATTGAATCGGTTGGTTGTGGTTAATTTCCTCTTGCATATGTTTCAACATTCTTCGTGTGTTATTTTATGAATGCAGTGTTGTATGTAGTCTCCCAATCTTGGGCCCTATTTGATGTGTTCCGCAAGATTACAAACTCACATTTACACAATACTAAATAAGGCACCAGTTTAGTTGTGAATCAAGTTTGATATGGTGAAATTTTAAGGGAACAATGATCAAGGTTAAAATAAATGTCCAAATATAAACTGATTTATTTCTTATTTTTTTACATTGTCTTTATATATATATATATATATATATATATATATATATATATATATATATATATATCACCGGTTATCGTAAGATGAGTACTAAAAGATTATAATTAATGTTAGTCTGGTTGGAAATTTGGTAAACTAGACTGGATACCTGGTGAAACAGTTGCGCAATAATGCAAGGTTAACTTCCTCTGATAGCTCACAGCTTTTAACCCACTTTTATGGTCTTGAATATCAGCACCGCTCTCAGAACAAATTAATGCAACAACATTACACAGTGAGAGGACCCGAGTAATCAGACAGCAATGAAGGTGACCTATCCGGAATACAGAAGTTACCAAAACCTTGGGAAGCTGTCGTGAGCAAGAATCGAGATTATACTGAAGGCCTGTAAAGATATTTTGTAAAATAAATTATTTTCTTCAATCTTGTATGACAGTGTACAGAACGTTTGAAATGATGCCGCATTACTGCAGCAGATTATATTGATGTGTAAACAGTTATTTACTAATTAATAGCTGTGACCTCGACTTTACGCTGGCTGATGATAATTACAGGTTGTAGAGGGTAAGTCCTCGAAAGAACTGAGCCCTAAGTGTGCTGCTCAATAACAAAAATGAGTTGTAGATGGATAATGAGATACAGATAGACCTGCATAATGAGATACAGATAGACCTGCAGAGGATATACGGCACAAGGACTGGCAATCAATCATTAACACTAAATAATATAACCATCATACAATATAGGCTGAAAGGTCCATCATTTTTCTTTTATACTATTGGAGGTATATCACTGCAAGAAGTAGCCGTTCGGAGCGACCTAGCGAGGAACGACAGTGATATATCAATTTTAGGGAAAACAGAGGGCGGAATGAGATTACAAGAATCTTAAGGAATGTAATTTAACCACGAGACTTAGCTTACAAAACCCTGGTTCGACCGACTCTTGAATATCGTTTGTCGATCTGGAACCCTTACCAGACAAGATTGCTACAGGAGACAGAGTAGGTCCAAGGAAGAGAGCTTTCGTCACGAGATCTTCGGTTAACATGTAGCTATGCGGTCATCCAGCTGCAGATCAGGTGCTGCAAGAGAGGTGTTACGCATCACAAAGAGTTTTACTGGTAAAAGCTTCGAGCGTGCACGTTCCAGGAACACGTAGCACGTCACTCCATCGGAAGCACTTCCAGCTTAATGACCGTGAGGGGAAATTCAGAGAAATTCTGGTTCAGACGGACGGTTAGAGTGTCATTCGTACCAGATAGCGAAAATTTGTTTATGGAATATAGATATAGAGGTAGACGTGCGCAACCAATAAGCGTCAGCGTTCGAAGGAAAGGTGGCAGGAAGATTATGAATACACGTCCTGTCGCCGACAAGATCATTGCTGACGGAACACGAACCTGTAAGTGGGCGAGGAAAACAGCCGCGTCCTCTTCAAAGCAGCCATCCCGCACTGGCCTTAACCTATTAGTGGGAAACAATGTAAAACCTATATAGAACTGGGATTTGGTCCTCCCAAATGCGAATGCATTGTCATGGATCTTGCCTAATCTCTGTCGAGTTCTGGCAGTTCTGACGCTCTTGGTAAAGGAAGCAAGACTCAGGAAAAATCAAAACTCTTTATGGGATCTGTTGACATAGAAAACACGTTCGACGATGTAAAACTACGCAATGTGTTCGAAATACTCAGCAAAGAAAGTGTAATATATAATTTCTATACAAACCAAAAGTGAACAATAAGAACGACGACCAAGAACGAAGTGCTCAGATTAACAAGCGTATAAGAGAGATGAGTGTCCCTTGTGATTACAAAAATGATGTGAAAAGAACGTTTGAAAACTACTAATAAATGTAACTTAATATATTTTTCGAATAATTCATGTGACAACATATTTCCAAGTCTTAAATGTTGGTCAAGGTTAATTGCTATACTGCATAATAATTAATATAAGCACCGAGCGAGGTGGCGCAGTGGTTAGCCACTGGACTCGCATTCGGGAGGACGACGGTTCAATCCCGCATCCGGCCATCCTGATTTTGGTTTTCCGTGATTTCCCTAAATCGCTCCAGGCAAATGCCGGGATGGTGCCTTTGAAAGGGCACGGCCGACTTCCTTCCCCGTCCTCCCTAATCTGATGGGACCGATGACCTCGCTGTTTGGTCTCTTCCCTCAAACAATCCAATCCAATAAATATAACCGCTCTCACGCAAGAAAATTCTCACTCCATCTGCGAGTGTGATAGTAACTTTCCTTTCCTCGCAGTCGCGTATTCTCCAATACACGGAAACGCCACACTATAAATTTCTTACTCTCTCCGCCCTTGCTTCAAAACCAGATAAATGTGCATATCATAAACAATGGGTGACTCAAGATTGAGTAACTATATAAATCAGGAATGTATAGATGTATGTTTACCTTAATTTCATTTTTCAAAAGTGTAGTTGCACAAAGTGCACGAATCGCTACGTCCTGAGTGTCATCACCATTCCGGAGTAGAAATAATATTTAGACGATAGACGCTTAAAAAGAGAGAGTCGTCAGTGACGCAGTAGTGCTTACTTCAGTGCTGATCTCGGAAACAGATGACGACAGAAGCCGATTACATCGCTCACCGACATGAGACAGAAGACGAACAAAACTGGATCAGCAATGCAATAATAAAGTTGTAGCGACCACAATCTAACCCAGCGATAGCACTCCGTCCCAAGCGGCCAGTAAGCGACACATCTGAATACGATGTCGGATGAATGCGGATACTAACAATTACATTGACTTGTAACATAGGTTTTACAATACGGAGAGTATGTAGTGCCATAAAAATCGACAATAACTAAAAAATTAGACCACATTTGTGATTACTTAGTTTCCTAAGAACCCTGGGAAATACGAAACGGAGCATTACAGGACAGTTTATTTACAATTCTCTTGTAATTCACAGACGTTTCCTGAATAATGTCGTTTTCCGTTAGCAACGAAAAATTCCTGGTAAATACCAGAAAACCTGACCTTTTGCAAAAAGACGTCTTATATCTTTTTAACAAATAAGAGTTTTCTTTGCTACACTTTCAGCCAAATCAGTGAATATGGAACGAAGGAAAGCTATACGAAATGCAATATGTACATTATTTATCGTATCAAATAAGTCACCACAACTGTAGCTTAAGGGGAAACCACACAGACGTGATAATAAATCGTCAAAAGTAATTAACAAGGTTTCCCAACACAGGAGAAACCAATCCCACTATTGTTGCTAAATCTGAGCAGCAAACAGGAGGAATCTTGTAGACATTCGCTTTTGAATCAAAAGTAATTACATTTACAAAAATATTCGTGTATTAGAAAGTCTAGTGAAGAGTAAGGAAGGGCGATCCATTGGATTCCATGAAAAATTTTCAAGTGTCAAGGAATGTGCCTATGAAAAGAACATCAGAAAACAACATAAATATATGCTTCTCGTACATGAAATGCGATTAAATTCTCTTCTTTCAGTGGAATAAGCTGCGGATATAGAATTGGCTCTGAGCACTATGGGACTTAACATCTATGGTCATCAGTCCCCTAGAACTTAGAACTACTTAAACCTAACTGACCTAAGGACACCACACAACACCCAGTCATCACGAGGCAGAGAAAATCCCTGACCCCGCCGGGAATCGAACCCGGGAACCCGGGTGTGGGAAGCGAGAACGCTACCGCACGACCACGAGCTGCGGACGATATAGAATTATTCGAAAGTATTTCTTCATGAATGAGTTGTAGCTTATGTCATTGAATCAGTATGATTCGGCTATTTTTACACGCAATGCGCTATAATTCATGTCTCTTGGTAACTTACTAACGCACTGAACGCAAAAATATGACAACTATTTCGTTAACTAAGTGGACTACAATTAAAAACAAACATATCATTATGACGCATGAGACTCTCTGCTTCCGCACCGCTTGGAGCGCTAGTGTCGCTCTATCTGTCAAGCGATGTGTGTATTAGACTGTGGCAGCGACTTCTGGGCGTCAAAGGCTAACTACTAGATAAAATGGGCTACTATTTACAAAAAAAGAAACTAAGCAATGCTTAGATGTTACAGAGGATTGCAGTCTTTCACTCCTGTTGTTCAATCTGTACATCGAAGGAGCAATGACGGAAATTAAAGAAATGCTCAGGAGCGGATTAAAATTAAGTGTTAAAAAGATATCTATAATGAGATTAATCGATGACATTGCTATCCTTAGTGAAAGTGAAGAATAATTACAGGACATATTGAATGAAATGAACAGTTTAATGTGTAGAGAATGTGGATTTAGGGTAAACTGAAGAAAGATGAAATTAATCAGGAGTTGCAGAAATGAGATTAGCAAAGTACTTACCAACGATGTTTGCAATAAGCAAAGCAGGCTAGCACAGGTAAAGAGGGCAGCCTTGGCCGAGAGAAGACTACTAGTGTCTAATATCGGCCTTAATTTGTGGAAGAAATTTCTGCCAATGTGCGCTTGGAGCACAGCATTGTATCCAGGTGAATCAAGGACTGTGGGAAAAAGAGAATCGAAGCGTTTGAGACATATTGCTATAGAAGAAAGCTGAAAATTTGGCTGCTTGAGAAAGTAAAGAATGAGGCTTCCCGCAGAATCGGTGGAGAAAGGTACATAGGAAAACACTGACAAGGAGTAGGGACAAGATGGTTTGACACGTGTTAAGACTTTAGGGAATAATTTCCACGGTACTAGAGGGAGTTGTACAGGGTAAAGACAGAGATGAAGAGGTTAGCATAAGAGAGGAAATCGTGACGGACCGCATCAAACCATCCAGAAGACTGATGACCCAAAAAAAGTCTCATTTACGGAGGTGTGTTCCGTGCGTACAACTAATTGAAGCCAGTCGGTTTATTGCTTCTTTTATTTGTGAAGCATCTTCAGTGGTCCGTAGTGCCTGTTTCTTCTAATACATATAATAAACATATTATGTGGTGGTTCGATGTGTTACTATGTTACCTTTTGTCGTGTTTTTCTCTTGTTTTTTTAGATTAAAATCAACTTTTGTAGCACATATTCCGTGATGTGAAATAATCTTTCGTTGTTACTTACGATTTCCAGCGCTTTTGACCCATGTGTGTAGTCCTGGAGCCGTGTTCATTAGTCTCCATGCTCCAGTAGGCCGATTTCCCGCGTTCTTTCACTCACATTTGATTCAACACATCGCATGCATCACTTGCACATTACGTTTTGTGTCCAACCTGTGTGTGTTTTCGGTGTGTAGTATTGCCAACTGTCGTTGTGATTGTGCTGTGTTGCCAACTGTCGCTGTGTCTTTATCATTCGACTTTTATTTGTGTTTTGTATGTAGTTTGATATTTGTTATTTGTTGTATGTAAATGTGACGTCCTTTCTTGATAGGGTGTTTTTTTGTGGATAATTGTGTGTGTGTGTGTGTGTGTGTGTGTGTGTGGGAGAGAGAGAGAGAGACAGAGAGAAGGCGAGGAGGAAGATTCATTAATTATTTATTCTGGTTACATTTAGGATCTCTGTTTGTTTTTGTTTTAGTGGTTACAGTTGCTGCACATGACTTCGTCACAGAAGATAAGAGCAGGTCCTAAAATCACCGCTCGCTCGTGGTTCCTTACAAGGCAGTTGGATCCCGGTGCAACGTGGCGCCATAGCTGTGACTCTCTCTCTAGTGACAGGGGGACGCGCCGGTCACAAAGTAAAGGTCACGTCCTTCCTGCTGACTCACCCGTCTCTGAAGGTCAGCTGCTCGCTGCCCGTGACCTTACGCAACTCGCCGACCGCAGTGCAGCTTGTTCTTATCGTATTACTCACCAGGTCGGGAGCTACGGCGTCGTGACAGTCGTAGCTGATACCAAATAAGGCGACACTGTAGCTAGTACACTCGAACCGCATACTGGAGTCGCAGTGGGGAAGAAGGGGGTTTCAACTCCCCCGTCCGCCACTTTAGTTTTAATTTTTCGTCGTTAGTTTGAAAACGACTCGAATGATGTCGCTCGCCCTGTTCTATCCAGTCAGTCTTCTGATTGGTTTGACGCGTCCGCGACGGCTCCCTCTGTGGATCCAACCTATGCATCTCAGCACTTAACACGTAACGTCCTGAATTACTCCAATCTTTGTCTTCCCCTACAGTTTTTATATTGAACAGGAAGAAAAAAGTTTCTTTATATGATTTAAGTGATTAAAGGTAGTTTCTCACTTCATCTAACCACAGGGTTCAATCATGGGTCCTTCCTATTCTTGATATATGTGAATGACCTCCCTTCTTATCTGAAACAAGAAGCTAAACTGACACTGTTTGCTAATGATGCAATCATCATTATTAATCCAGTAAAAGAAGCTCCAATAGAAAATCAAACAAGTAATGTCTTTGGAAAAGTTATTGATGGTTTTCTGCGAATCTGCTTGTTCTGAACTTTGAAAAAACACAGTACATCCGATTTTTTACTGCAAGTAGTACAGTTCCTTCAATAAATGTAACACATTAACAGAAGACAGTAGCCAGGGTAGAGCATACTAAGTTTTTGGGTGTACATATAGTTGAGAATCTTAATTGGAAAATTCATGTTTTGGATCTCCTAAAGCGACTAGGTTCAGCAACTTTTGCAATCAGAAGAATTGCTGATTTTGAGGATATAGAAATTAGCAGGCTACCATACTTTGCATACTTTCACTCTCTGATGTCATACGAAATAATATTTCGTAATATTTTGGGATAACTCAACACTTGGGCAAAAAGTATTCACTGCTTAAAAGAAAGTGGCTAGAATAAAGTGTGGGGTTCATATTCGTACATCTTGTGGGCATCTGTTTAAAAGGTTAGGATCTTTTAGAACACCCTGGCAGTACATTTACTCAGTAAAAGAATTTGTTCTCAACGACAGGGACCAGTTTAAAAACAAGGGGGAGATTCATGATTATAATACCAGGAGAACGAAAGATTTACACTATCCTCTACTTAACCTATCTGTGGCACAGAGGGAGGTAAAATACGCTGCTGCAAAACTTTTAGATAAATTACCAGATGAAATAAAATGTCCGACAGACAGCAGCAATAGTTTTAAAAATAAAGTGAAATCACGTCTTCTTGACATCTCCTTCTGTACCATAGACGAATTCTTGAATAGGAATAGATAAATCTCTAAGTATAATACACATCAAAAAAAGTTTTACATCACCTCGGTTCCAAGAGTTACGGAACCTGTGCAGAAAATTGGAATAGAGATCAACATAAACATCATTTCCGCCATTTTATTGCTCATGAAAACCACACATAGCATGTTTTACCACCATACAGCGAGACCTTCAGAGGTGGTGGTCCAGATGGCTGTACACACTGGTATCTCTAACACCCAGTAGCGCTTCCTCTTGCATTGATGCATGCCTGTATTCGTCGTGGCATACTGTCCACAAGTTTATCAAGACACTGTTGGTCCAGATTGTCCCACTCCTCAACGGCGATTCGGCGTAGATCCCTCAAAGTGGTTGGTGGGTCACGTCGTCCATAAACAGCCCTTTTCAATCTATCCCAGGCATGTTCGATTGGGTTCATGTCTGAAGAACATGCTGGACACTCTAGTCGAGCGATGTCGTTATCCTGAAAGAAGTCATTCACAAGATGTGCACGATGAGGGCGCGAATTGTCGCCCATGAAGGCGAATGCCTCGCCAATATACTGTCAATATGGTTGCACTGTTGGTCGGAGGATGGCATTCACGTATCGTACAGCCGTTACGGCCCCTTCCATGACCACCAGCGGCGTAAGTCGATCCCACATAATGCCACCCCAAACGATCAGGGAACCTCCACCTTGCTGCACTGGCTGGACGTGTGTCTAAGGCGTTCAGCCTGACCAGGTTGCCTCCAAACACGTCTCCGACGATTGTCTGGTTGAAGCCATATGCGACACTCATCGGTGAAGAGAACGTGATACCAATCCTGAGCGGTCCTTTCGGCATGTTGTTGGGCCCATCTGTCCCGCCCTGCATGGTGTCGTGGTTGCAAAGTTGGACCTCGCCATGTACGTCAGGAATGAAGTTGCGCATCATGCAACCTACTGCGCACAGTTTGAGTCGTAACACGACGTCCTGTGGCTGCACGAAAAGCATTATTAAACATGGTGGCGTTGCTGTCAGGGTTCCTCCGAGCCATAACCCGTAGGTAGCGGTCATCCACTGCAATAGTAATCCTTGGGCGGCCTGAGCGAGGCATGTCATCGACAGTTCCTGTCTCTCTGTATCTCCTCCATGTCCGAACAACATCGCTTTTGTTCTCTCCGAGACGCCTGGACACTTCCCTTGTTGAGAGCCCTTCCTGGCACAAAGTAACAAAGCGGACGCGATCGAACCGCGGTGGTGATCGTCTAGGTATGGTTGAATTACAGACAACAAGAGCCGTGCACAGCCTTCCTGGAGGACTGACTGGAACTGATCAGCTGTCAGATCCCCTCCGTCTAAAAGATGCTGCTCATGCATGGTTGTCTACATCTTTGGGCGGGTTTAGTGACATCTCTGAACAGTCCAAGAGACTGTGTCTGTGATACAATATCTACAGTCAACGTCTATCTTCAGGAGTCTGGGAACTGGGGTGATGCAAGACTTTTTTTGATGTGTGAATATGCATTTTGTGTCATTTAAGGGAATGGGGTAGGTAATAAAAATTTTAAGCTTAAAAAAAACCGTTGATTTATGTATTTCTTTTGCACTTGACGCTTTCCACAGCATAACGGTTACCGTGAGATTGATCAATGGAACACGTAACTAACTAACGTACCCTCTACAGTCCACCCTAGTACTATCGAGAGGATTCCCTGATAACTTAACATGTCCTATCATCCTGTCCCTTCTTCTTGTCAGTGTTTTCCATATGTCCCCTTCCTCGCTGATTACAAGGAGAGCCTCTTCATTCTTTATCTTACAAGACAACCTACTTTTCAACATCCTTTTATAGCACCACATCTTCTCGTCTTTACGGTTTCCCACTGTCTAAGAGCCACTTCCATATAATGCTGTTCTTTAAACGTACATTCTCAGAAATTTCTCAGATTAAGTCTTATGTTTGATACTGTCAGACTTCTTTTAGTCAGGAATGCCCTCTTTCGCTGCAGTACACTGGTTCTTGTACCTCCTCGCATCGTCCTTAACGCGCTATTAACGATATCTACAAGGTAGATATGTTTGAAAGTAGGGGAATTCATTTCTATTACCCGTTATTACTTTCGCCTTTCCCTGGCTTACTTTCAGTCCGTATTCTGTGATCATCAGACTGTTCATCCCATTCAATAGTTCCTGCAGATGTGCCTCACTTTCACTGAGGGTTGCAATATCATCAGCTAATTTTATCATTTGCACCCTGTCACACTGAATTTTAATCCCACGATTGAATCTTTCTTTCATTTCCGTCATTGCTTCTTCGGTGGGCAGACTGACCAGTAGGGGCGAAAGACTACATCCATGTCTTACACCTTTTTTAATTCGTGCACTTCGTTCTTGGTCTTCCATTATTATTGTTGTTGCCCCTTTATTTTTGTATATATTGTATATTACCAGTTTATCTCTAGAGCTTACAACTATTTTGAGACTTCCGAACATTTCGCGTCATTTTACATTGTCGAATGCTTTTTCTAGGTCGATAAATCCCATGGCGTGTCATGATTTTTTTAAGTTCATTGATAAATGAAACGACTGAACTGTCTCTTTGGTGTCAGAAATAATATTCGTTTGCATTCATCCGTGTACTATTATCGTCAACAACTTGGATGCATGAGCTGTTAAGCTGATTGTGCGATAGTTCTTTCATTAACGTGCCCTTGCTAATTTCCGAATTGAGTGGATGATATTTTTCCGCAAGTCTGATGGTGTGTTTACAGTCTCGTAGATCATATACCCCTCAGTTGCCACTTCTCCCAACGATTGTAAGACTTCCGAAGATGTTTTATCTATGCCAACTGCCTTATTTGATCGCAAGTCTTCCAAATCTCTATCAGACTCTAATGCTGCATCCCCTTTCTATTCCAAATCGATTCCCATTTCTTTTTCTACCATGTCACCAGATAGTTCCTCCCCCACGTAGAGAACTTCAGTATACTCTTTCCAACCATCCTCTGCGTTTGTCAAATTCCCTTTGATTTCTCTTCTTGTAATTTCACCTAACGCTGATTCGACACTTCTATACGTTGACGACCGTTACCCAAGCTTTCTTCGCAGTTACCTTCCTTGTACCTAGTTTTGTCTTTCCATCATCTGTGACTTCTCTGTTTAGAGATGTCCACTCCTCTTCAACTGACCTGCCTACCGTGGTATTTCTCACAAGGGGAAGGCCTCAGACACGGCCAACCGATTCGGCTCAGATTTGGCAGGTCGCTTGTGTACAACCTAAAACGAAGGAATCTAAGATATTTTGGGTCAACACCCCCACGTTTTTGAGAAAATCTCCCCTAAAGGTTATGACGAGCGATCGACTCAAAATTGGCGGGATCGATAGATAATTGTAAATAGAGCATTTTTCATCATCAGGTATGGGGTCTGAAAATGCATACTTTTCCAGAAATCGAGGTAAGAAACTTTTACAACTGCCGCTTCTGTACCCACATGGTCAACGCTTTTCGCCGACAGCATCGATAGCTGCCGGCACGGTAGCTCAGCGTGTTCGGTCAGCGGGGTTGCTGCCCCCCTGTAATAAAAAAACTGAGTTAATCGAACAACAACGAACTTGAAAGGGTGTCTTACGACGTCCGCCCCGAGCAGATGCGACGAACAAAAGCGAAGAAAATGAGATTAAAAAAATATATATACATATATAAATAAATAGCGCAACGGCCAAGGTAACTGGCTGCGAATCTCGAAGAAACGTAGTGGATGTTATTCTTTTGGTTTGTATTTTTCCATATCTCAATTGATAGGGATAGGAGGGTTAATAAGGTAAGTAAATCAACAAGGAATGGTAATAATAAGGTGGGCAAATAAATTTCCCAAACCTCTTGGGATAGTAAACAGCTAAAATGTTACTCCAGGTCACTCTACAATAGTTCTTCCAGTCACTGTTACGTGTCCTCACTTTTCTTCGAGCAACTAAATGGATGGTACTTCTCATATAAACATTCCAAACAAATATAGTCACGGCACCAAGAGCATCTAATGAATGCAATGAATGCAATCTTTCGACAGCTACACTGTTCCTTCTCTATGATATGACGAAGAGGCAACCGGGACAACATAACTCTCCCCGCGTGCATTCTATCCCGTGCCTCGCCGTAAACAAGCGTCGCACGGTTGGCTATCTGTGATCACTCGTGAGGAAGTCGCAGCACTCTTACTCGAAGTTGTTTTCATGTGACAAGGCTTAAAAGTTTGGTACTTTACTAACTCACGGTGTTTTGGAAATTAGTTTGCCTACCTTATTATTATCATTCCTTATTGATTTACTTACCTTATTAACCCTCCTACCCCTATCAATTGAGATATGGAAAAATACAAACGAAAACAATAACATCTGCTAGGTTTCTTCAGGATTCGAACCCGGGTTTTCAGATTCCCAGCCAGTTACCTTGGCCGCTGCGCTATTTTTTTTTTTTATATATAAGTTTAGAATGCACGACGAATACCACTTTTTTTTAGTCTCATTTTGCTCTATAATGTTCGTTGACTTTGTTCGTTGCGAACGTCCGATGACACTCGTTCTGGTTGTTCGTTGATCCGTTCACTCAGGTTTTCTATTACAGAAGGTAGCTAAACCCTCTGACCGAGCACGCTGAGCTACCGTGCCGGCGTTATCGGCGCTGTCGACGACAGGCGTTAACCATGTGGTTACAGAAGCGGCAGTTGTAAAAGTTTCTTACCTCGATTTCTGGAAAAGTATGCGTTTTCGGACCCCACACCTGATGATGAAAAATGCTCTATTTACAATTATCTATCGATCCCGCCAATTCTGAGTCGATCGCTCGTCATAACCTTTAGGGGAGATTTTCTCAAAAACTTGGGGGTGTTGACCCAAAATATCTTAGATTCCCTCGTTTTAGGTTGTACACACGTGACCTGCCAAATCTGAGCCGAATCGGTTGGCCGTCTCTGAGGCCTTCCCCTTGTCAGTGTGCCACTTCGCCCCACACCGATTTTTCCGTACGATTCTCTTAAATTTCAGTCTACTCTTCACCATTATTAGAAGAGGCGATCAGAAAGTTTCAATTGACGACGTTGCTGCAGCTTATATGCAGCGACACCGATGCGGGTATATAGGCACCGACATGTAGGCAAGGGATTAGTATAGCCTTCGACCGGAAAAGTTTTCGATCGCCCCCTTATAAATTGTGAACTGAGCCTATATCTGCTCTCGGGTACGCCTCACAATCCAGGATCTGATTTCGGAAATCTCTATCAGATGATGTAATCCAGCTGGAAACTTGCCATGTCTCCCGGCCTCTTCCAAATACGCCCCTTCCTCTGTGATCCTTGAAAAGTGTCCTCGTTATTACTAGGTGGAATTTATTCTACACCTCATTGAATCTTCCTCCTCTCTCATCCTTACTATCAAGCTCGTATTCTATTGTAAGTGTATCTTCTCGCCTTTCCTCTGGTATAGCGTTCGAATCCCCGTGATGTGTTGACTAGTGGCTGGCTCATCCTCTTTTATTCTTGTGACCAACCAGCCCAGACTATCTGCTCTACGGTTTTAATACTTCCCTCTACTTTTCCTTGTGATGTACGTTCTCCCCCTTTTTGTTCATTTCTTTCGTTTTCTCTTTCGGTGTGGTTTCTCATTCCTTTTACTTTACTTTACTTTACTTTCCCAAACTAAATTTGGGTGTTGTTTTACTCTGAGCCTCGTTTGCGTCAGGAAAAAGGGACTGATGACCCTGTTGTTTGGTCCCTTTATATCCCAAACCAACCAACCAACCAAGAGTTTATTGGATACCTATACGATTCTACAAAGAGTACGTGAAAGAACTTCCTCTAGCAAAAGAGTTCCATAGCTCGCTTTAGGTGCAAAGCGTCCCCAGCGATTTGAAAACTGTAGGTAATTCCCATTTTCAACATGAGTCGTCCAAGAGACACTAAAATTATAGGCCCATATCGCTGACGTAAAAATTATGTACAATTTTAGAACACGTTCTATGTTCGCGTATTATCACATTTCTGGAGACCGAAAATCTCCTCTTTAGAAATCAACAAGGATTCCGCAAACAATGTTTATGTGAAATCCAGCCCGCTCTCTTCGTCCAAGAGACCTCGAAGGCGGTGCATAATTCCAGAATGTTCCGCGAGCAGTCCGTTGTTGAACAAAATAAAGTACTGAGTGTAAGGCCAGTTTTGTGACTGCACTGATGAGTTCCTGGCAAACTGCACACGGCATATCACTCTTAACGAAGACTAATTTTCAAAGTACTTTGGGCGCACACACAGGTAGTGTTATAAGGTCATTACTTTTAACAGTTTAAATAAGTGAGGTAGTGTGTAACGTCGGAACTTCTCTGAGATTTTCCACGATTGATGTAGTTACCTGTAGAGGATCGACTCATATTGTGGTGACTGGCAGTTGACGCTCAGTACAAACAAGTGTAATGTATTGCGCATAAATAGACAGAATGACCCATTATTGCACGGTTTACACGACTGTGGAACACCCACTGAAAGCAGTCACATTCATTAAATACAGGGTGTTTATAGTTTGGGTGCTGTTACTCGCTGAGGTCCGGCGTGGGCTGAAGTTATCGTATGGCAGCGAAACTTGGCAGATATGCCGTTGCGTTGATGCGGAACTGGTTTATGCTTGAAAAAAATATTAGGTCCATTTGTGGTCACCGGGAGCAAATCTGGTGGTGTACTCCATCTCGTCAACGTTTCTGGTGCTCATACTGAACAAACTGTTTAAGCCGCAGTTAATAATAAAATCAGTATTATGCTTTACACTTACACTTACTTGACCTTTTCTGTCCACATCCCGTTTCCAATCCATGGAAGCATTTCTACACGTCTTTCTTGCATTCACAGCACCAGATCTGCGCCTAGTGTCCAAAATTGGAACTAATTTTTTTCCAGCCCTCCCATAAGATAATTACAGCCCAAACTGTGAGTAGCTACACTTTAATCATAACCACCCAACTGTTACATAATATTAATCGTAAGTAAGGCGATGCCAGAGAATCCTCAGGAAGTGTAGCCTACCAACGCTGGAGATAGCTTACGAAACCCTCTTTCGACAAATACTTGTATTTTTTGAATGATTCGTGACGTCTTCATCTGTCAATCTCTTTATTTGATGTACCATTGTACAATTTCGGTCTTAGGCTAGTTTCAAGTATCTAAAACGGAAGCATTGTACAATGGATCCATTAGTACCACATATCAATTTAATGTAGGAGCAAGTCACGTTCCATGATATACTAGGCGGATTATAACTTACTTTATGGACGATTCTCTAATGTTGTACTATGCTATGTACTTCCTAGCTCCTATGACTCCATGTAGTTGTCACAAAATAAATTAGAAACAGTTTTTCGCTATTTTACGAGGCCGTTACTTCTGAGCAGTTGTTTTATAAGATCGATGTTTTCTATTTACTTATATTAGGAAGACTATAATTATTTTACAGAAATTTGTTTATTGAGCTATATATGTCTTTGTTCTCAATCTCATCTAATTATCGTTCATCGTTGTACCAGACAGGATCGATAAACAGAGGAGATACAAAGAAGAGCAGGACGTTTCGTTACACTTACATTTAAGTAAGGGCGAAAGCGTCCCGGGGATGTTCATGCAGACACTACAAGAGAGGCGTCGTGCATCTCTGTGTGGTTTACTGTAAAAATTCTGAGAGCGTGCGCTCCTAGAAGAGCCAATCAATACATTGCTTCACGCTACGAATATCTCGCGATAACGCAATTAAAGTAAAATTAGAGAGATTCAGGCTCATGCTGAGACATACCACCAATTGTTCTGTCCGCGGCCCATTCGCGACTAGAACAGGAGAGTACCCTGTGCCACACGCCATTAAGTGGCTTGCAGAGCCCAGTGTGTTGTGACCGTTACTTCGAAATTTCTGTGAATATCTGCCTCTACGGCACGGGCTTCGAAATGCTCCTTACTGCAAAATCTGGAAGTATGAAACGAAATTTGGGAAATGTGTGTGAAATCTTATGGGACTTAACTGCTAAGGTCATCAGTCCCTAAGCTTACACACTACTTAACCTAAATTATCCTAAGGACAAACACACACACCCATGCCCGAGGGAGGACTCAAACCTCCGCCGGGACCAGCCGCACAGTCCATGACTGCAGCGCCCTAGACCGCTCGGCTAATCCCGCGCGGCTCTGGAAGTATCACTGTTTTTAGATTTGTATACCTTCTTAAGGGGAGCCAGAATGATACATCTCCTTCATGTTGATTTTAGCAACTATAAGTAACATTTTTTCTAAAACCATTAAACATATTGCTCTGAAATTTGGACTACATGTTCAGTGAATATTTCTCTACAAAATTATAATGCCATGTTAAGAAATATTTATTGGTTTTTGTTTTACAGCTTTTTAAACAGATGCTTATTTTTTTTCTCTGAAATTTTGCACTTTCTCTTCTATAACTCTTGAATTATATAATATTTTTTACAATTTGTTATAAAAATGAAGGAAAAGAAGTAAACAACATTTTGTATAAAATTCATTGATATACTGTTAGCAGTTTTTGAGAAATTGTTCCTCAAAGATGAAAATTTTAAAGTTACAGAAAATGGCTTCCAAAGTTTTTAATTCATTCCTGCCCCATATGATGGATTATCAGCACCCTCTTCTTTTTCCAGTGTTAGTTTCCTTTTCACTGGTCTTTTCTTCCCTTTTGTTGCATGTTGTAGGCTTTTGTCTCTTCTTCCTGCACCTCTTAGTCTTTCTTCAGCAATTAGGCGCATTGTGGAAATGGTGTTGCGTCCTGGATGGAAACCTAAACATTTCAGCACATCACATTTGATAATGTTTCCTTCATTGTGTGTTGCCACTGCATCATACACTCCAAAATGCAATGTTTTTATCTGTACAAACACTCTTTTGGGAATCCTAATCCAAATTAAATTATTTACACTTTCATTTGGATTTAGGATTTTCCCTTGTAAACACATTTCCAATAAACTTGGCTGTGATAAATCTCTGAATAGGGGCTTAATTACATCAATCACAGCATTTGGCAAACTGTTTCTGCGGGCATATTCCTTTCCTGATTGGTACTTACACCATGAGTCATCACCTGTGGGGCACAGTGCATGTTGTGGGTACACATTTGTTGATGCAGTTGAAAGGTCTCTGCTGGATTCCTTTCATGTTAATTTCTTAAATATGTTGTCATTTACGGCATAAATTCCTCTTCTAAATTTACCTTCGTGTTTCTGAATATCTGGGAGGAGACTGAGCAGTGGAACGTGTTACTTTTACACATAAACAAGAACGATCTGTCACACTACTACACTTTAAAACACAGTTTATATGTAATTCATGTCACACAGTCACATACGGAACCTACATCTACTTTCTTTTATATACTGTGTATGATAAGATACTGTCATCCCCCTTCCCTTCTGTGTGAAAGAATGAATGAGCAAATGTATTTCTAGTTGCATGCTTGATGGTAGCAGACAAGCCTGTCTGCTAGAGAACAGTAGAACCAACGTCGGAACAGGTAGCTACGCTTTCTAGAAGCAAAGAGGTTTCTATTCTTAGTATGGTCCTGTCCATCCCTTGTCATGTTGGTGTAGGAAGCTGCCTCTCTGGTCACTTCCGTTTGTATTTGGGAGGCACCCCTCAGGAGGGACCCACGGCAGTCTGTCCGCGGCGAGTGTCTGAAATGGTAAGATCTCTAGCTAAGCGTGTGTCTGCTAAGTCCGTAGGACAATGGATTTCTTACGTTCAGCCTAACTGAAAATTTAATCACCATTATTTCAGGTTTAGCTCTAAAATATCTAACGTTATCTTAAATTGCAATGCAGTGTATTTCGAGTGTGAAGTTCAGAATATCTTCCAGTAGTTGCTTTGTCACTACTTTGTGAGTAAAGTGGAACCACGTGTTGATCAGTAACTCTAACTAAGATCATCAATCTTAAATGCGAATGTGCGTGAGATTATAACATCTCGTCTTGACAATATTTTTCAATATAGCAACTTTTCTTTATGTTCAACCAACCCACGTGGGGTGTACTTTGTGAGACCAGTACCATGTGCTTATACAAGTGTTTGACCCATCAGGTTAATAGTAAGACGATAGTAACCAGTTCGAGGTTTTTCTTTTGTAAATTGCTTTTCGATCTAATTTTCTTTAATTATCAAAATTATTGTGGAGTTAAACTTTTTGTGTAAACCAAGTTGACCAAGATTTCACAGAGAGTTAGTATGAATTTAGTATACCAGTGTGTGGTAATTACATGATGGACAGGATTGCACTACGAATGTAACTTCTTTGGGTGAAAATTGAATCGGTTGGTTGTGGTTAATTTCCTCTTGCATATGTTTCAACGTTCCTCATGTGTTATTTTATGAATGCAGTGTTGTATGCAGTCTCCCAACCTTGGCTCCATATTTGATGTGTTCCATAAGATTACTAACTCACATTTTCACAATCCTAAATAAGGCACCAGTTTAGTTATGAATCAAGTTTAATATGCTGAAATTTCAATGATCAATGTTAAAATAAATTTCCAAATATAAACTGATTTATTTCTTTTTATTTAAATTCTCTTTATATATATATATATATATATATATATATATATATATATATATATATATATATATATAAAATCAGCGGTTGTCGTATGACGATTAAAAGATTATAATTAATGTTAGTCTGGTTGGGAATTTGGTAAGCTAGACTGGATACCTGGTGAAACAGTTGCTCAGTAATACAAGGTTAACTTCCCCAGACAGCTCACAGCTTTTAACCCGCTTTTATTGAATATCAGCACCACTTTCATAACAAATTAGTGTAACAACAGTACACATGACGACCCTGCTCTGTGATTCCGCTAGACTCTGGAATCTCTGAAACGTTGGATTGCGAGCGTTGTATAATCTTAATTTTTTTCCCTACAGCGCTCAAACAACTTCTGCATTCCCAGAATGAGATTTTCACTCTGCAGCGGAGTGTGCGCTGATATGAAACTTCCTGGCAGATTAAAACTGTGTGCCCGACCGAGACTCGAACCCGGGACCTTTGCCTTTCGCGGGCAAGTGCTCTACCAACTGAGCTACCGAAGCACGACTCACGCCCGGTACTCATAGCTTTACTTCTGCCAGGCAAAGGTCCCGAGTTCGAGTCTCAGTAGGGCACACAGTTTTAATCTGCCAGGAAGCTTCAACTTCTGCGTTGTTTCTGAGCATACTTTCAAAAGATTCACGGCGTTGTTGAGCAGCGTTGTGTTGTTTGTCTTGTTTTGTTTTCTATATTTGTGTGTTTTATATGTATGTTTTTTTTCTCGCTTGTAAATTGCACTGACTTCGATCAAAGATATAAATTAGGTTTGCTTGTGAAAAAGTGCATACTAAGTTGGATACCTTGCGTGTGACTGTCATAATTTTTGGGGGATACATTTATTCTGATTAGTGTGTTGCGTACCGGGTATAAATTGAACTAATGCAGACTCGTAACCAAACTAAAAGTAGGCGGTCCAACAACTTAAGCAACATGGACCAAGAGGATAATTTGATTTCGAATATTAACACGTTGGACGGTTCCGAAAATGCAATGGGGAATACTTCAGAGGAAATGCAAAACAGGACAAACGGGCTCACATCAGAGCCAGAAATTAATTTGCCTCCAACTAACCAAATTGATTTGGCAGAACTCATAAAAGTCTTATTGCATCAAAATAAAGGAAACGCAGAGAAATCAGAAAAATCGTTCCGAGAACAAAAAGAATCATCCGAAAAATCGATCCGAGAGCTAGGCGACTAATTGACAGAGCAGTCTGAAAAATCGATCCGCGAGCTAGGTGAACAAATAGACGAAAAACTAATCCAGCAGACAAATAAAGTCGACAAGTCGATGCAGAGTGTCTGATGATATCTCACAAAGAATAAACAATCTGGCAAGTGTAATAAAAAGTGATATTATGAAAGAATTAGGCTGTACATTTGAACAAATCGATGGCCGTCTGCAAGCCTTAGAACAAGGCAAGCGGAGTCGCGATGCGGAATCGAAAGAGAGCGAAGAACAGCCACTTAGGAATTTCCAAGCGCTGAGAGAAGAATGCCAAAGGGAACACCAGCAGGTACTCTCCAGGGTCCAGGAGGCGGAAACGCATTGTCCCGCGTCCGTTAGCAACACAGTAGCGGACAACAGTCGAGCGATTCACGCACTCGAACAGCAAGTAGAATAATTGAAGCAGACTGGGGCGGAGGACAACAGACAAATACATGATAAGATTGCGGCATTAGCGGACATCGTAGGCATGATGAAGGTGAGGAGAGTGATAACAATACTACACCGGTAGCGGTCGTAGAGGCCGAAGAAGTGCGTTCGCTTCTTAGATTTCAGAAGGGACAGTTCGAAGTGAACAGGCGGCACAAAGCCATAACAGGCGAATTACAAGAACGCGTGGCGCATCTGGAAAGCCGCATTGGGTGTGATTCCGAACTCGCCAATAGCACTAAAAATAGCCGTATGCACAGTGCAGAGAGGGACTCCGGCCACGAGGGAGATTTTGACGACAGGGAAGAATGTATTTTGAGGGGTAGACATGAGAAGAATAGAAACATTCAAGGACCTCGCCGGGAGGAAATGCACGGATTTGATTTCAAACATTTCCTTACGGTGAGAAAGGTTGAGATATTTCGAAATTCGCAAAAAGGAATACATCCATGAGCATGGCTCGAGCAATTTGAATTCTGTCTTCGCCCCGACTGGGCAGATTCACATAAGATAGAATATATGTGTGGCTATTTGGAAGGCGAACCGGCGATTCGCATGAGGTCGGCAGCGCGTCACTGCAACTCCACTCGGGAGTTTCGACAAGCCTTTCTGTCCACCTTTTGGTCGGAATCGGCACAAGATAGGGTCACGCATGGCATAATGATGCTGCCAAATTTGAACCAGTCTGGTTTCGGCAGCCCAGCACGCCTATTCGACCACATGCTGCAGGCAAATCAATTTCTATACGACCCATACGGGCCTGCAGAAATAATTAGGATATGCATCACCAAACTGCCGATGCCCTTGCGCCACGTCATTCTTGCGGGACGATGCAAAGAGGACGTGGAAAAGCTTAAGACACTTCTCCAAGAGTTGGAATACAAGACAGGAGAATGCCCGCCTAATCAGGCACAAAGTTATTACGGGGCACAGCAGCGCGATCGCAGTCGTGGCCGTAGTTCTAATCAACGGAGTGACTGGTCATCGCGACGCGAACGGAATAATAATCGGGACCGGCCGTATAGAAACTGGGGTAACAGTCGCGAACGCAGGTGGAACAACGGAAATGATTGAGGACGTAGACAGGATCGTGAACGCAACAGTTACGGCAACCAGAATCGATACTACAGTGAACACGGTGGGAATAGGACTGTAGGCGGAGCACCTCATGATGTTGAAATTGGGCTGGCTAACCCTAGACATAATCCAGCAAATGGAAATGAACGAAACCGGCAATGACAAACGATCAGCGCAGAAGGCGTCCAATCGGAACAAATGAGCGACATGGCAAATGAGTGCATACGGTATATAGAGAGGGAAGATATTAGAGAGGATTTGTTGCAAGAAACTAGAGTACTAAAATTTCGGGAATAAATCCAGTCGTGACAGTTGCAGTAAACGAAATATTTTTTAAGTGTGTCATTGACACTGGAAGCCCTTTCTCCATAGTGAGTGAGGCAGCATTTCAAAAATGCGAAGGGACTGGGACTTGGCCCGTTTTTCAAGTGCGAGGAATAAAGGTGAAGGGCGCAATGTACGGTAAGAGCGTAGAAATCCGAAGCCAGACTCGGCTTAATTTTACCTGCCAGGGAAGAGAGTTTGAGTACAACTTCTTTGTGCTCCCAATGCTGAATGTGGCAATGATTTTGGGAAACGACTTCATGAATGCCCACCATGCAGTAATTGACATGGGTGGAGGAGTAATGACAGTTCAAGTTGGGGATCAGCCAATTAATTTAGTATTTGATGAATGCATATTACGTGCCGAGTCAGAAATTAGTTGCCTAAAATTTCAATATCAAACTGAGTCGCTACCCAGACTGGAGCTACTCGTGAACTGTGTAAGTGAGTCGTGCTCTATGTCTGGTGAGCAGGGGAAAGATGTTGTTTTTGCTGATGCTCTGAGAAAGAGCATCGCGGGTGTCAGAACCATGGACAGGGAAAAAGAGAAATTGTATTGCCTACTTAGGAATCATGAACGGGTATTTTCTGAGACTCCAGGGGCGATTAAGGGTTTTAGTTACCAATTCAGAGTACGTGACCACCAGAAGTTTTCTGTTAGACCATACCCTATTCCCGTGGCGTATAAAGCCCAGGTGGAGAAGGAAATAAACAAGATGTTAGAACAAGGAACAATTGAGTGGTCAGTAAGCTCGTACAACTCACCCTTGCTTGTCGTACCAAAACGCGACAACTCGGTTCGTTTGGTACTAGACTCGAGACAGATAAACACAATTATTATGTCGGAAACGGACAGGCCTGAGAGCCTTGAGGAACTCTTACAACGTTTCCACGGGGTAAAGGTACTATCATCTGTCGACCTCCGTTCGAGTTCTTGGCAAATCGTGCTACACCCATCTTGCAGATTATATACAGCGTTCCTGTGTTATGGAAATTGTTTCCAATTCCGGCGTCTCCCGTTCGGACTAAACGTCTCAGCAGATGCTTTTATAAGGGGATTAAATAGCATTTTGCCTGATGATTTGAAACAGCGAGTGACAATTTACGTGGATGACTTATTAATTGCGGAAAAGTCGTGGGAGGACCATAATGACGTTCTGAACAGACTACTGGATGTTTTTGAGAAGGCAGGTGTAACAGTCTTTAGATAAGTCACAGTTCGGACGAGAGAACGTAAAATTCTTAGGCCATATTGTCTCAGCAAATGGAATACAACCTGACCCGGAGAAAATTGCGGCGATAGCGGAGTGTGCAATGCCGACAAATAAAAAACAGTTGCTAGCATTCTTAGGCCTGTGTAATTTTTATAAGCGATTTATAAATTGTAGTGTACTTGGTACACCCCGTCTGTGTGTACTAACAGGGAAGAACTCTTTGTGGGTTGGGATCAAGAGGCACAGGATGAATTTTATAAATTGAAAAAGGCATTGGTAGTGGCTCCCATCCTCGTGCATCCCGACCTGACACAAGAATTCTGTTTAATGACGGACAGTTCCTTGTCAGGATTGGGTGCGGTATTGTTTCAAACGGAAGGAAATGATGATATTACAACTTGGAAAACAATCTCGTTTGGCAGCAGGGTGCTCTCTCGATGTGAAAACAATTATTCCGTGACAGAACTCGAAGCACTCGCGATAGTTTGGGCATTATCAAAATTTAGGTATTTCTTATTTGGGAGGACCACCAGGGTGTACACTGACCGTCGTGCACTCCAATTTCTTATGAGCACAAAAATCACGCATGGGAGACTAGGACGCTGGGCACTATTCCTACAGGAATATAATTTCACTGTAGAATACATTCCGGGACAGAAAAATCTAATTGCTGACGCTTTATCGCGCATTCCTATATGTTTGGTTCACACAGAAGAAGGGGAACTCGGTGAAAATAATTTTAGCATCCTATACTTACAGAATGTAGCGTTCGAGAACTTTGTTTCCACCTCTTTAGGGAGTATAGCGGACGAACAGGATAAGGACGCAGTATTGAAAGATATAAAGAAGAAGTGGGAGGACAAGGAGAATGTAGGAATACGCCAGTACTACTTAGTGCGCAATAGAATACTATTCAAGAAACGAGCCCCGGACGACTCCAGATGGGTGTTGGTGATTCCGCAGGAACTCGTAAACAAAATTATATGGTACATACATTTGCGTTATGGTCACTTCGGAGCACAGAAATGTTGTGAAATACTGAAGGAGACATGCTATTTTAATAACATGCTATGGTGTATTCGTTGTGTACTTAGAGTATGCGGACCTTGTCAGCGAGTAAAGGCGGCCACAGTGACGTATGCTGCATCATTGCACCCGATAATACCAAGCAAACTTTGTGACCTCGCGGCCGTGGATCTATTTGGGCCACTAATACGATCTAAAGCAGGTTTTGCATATGTTTTCGTAGCGGTGGAGCTAACCTCCAAGTTTGTGTGTCTGACTCCGTTGAAGCGAGCCACAGGAAGGGCAGTGGCAACTGCATTTGCAAAGCAGTTTCTGCATGAAGTTGGACGTGTGAAATGGGTTATCTCGAATAATGGACCACAATTTAGTTCGCAATACTGGCAGCGGATGCTTCGAAGGAGAAGAATTAAACCTATATATATATATATATATATATCTCTATTTCACCCCAGCTCGAGCCCCAGTGAGTGTATTATGCGTGAATTAGGAAAATTATGTAGGTTATACTGCAGTCGTGATCACCGATCGTGGGACATACACCTAAAAGGATTTCAGAACATAATTAATGAGTTGCCTAATACGTCAACAAAGCTTCCGCCAATCACTGTGCTAAAAAACAAGGAGCCCCAGAGCAAAATCAAAGAAGTGGTGCCTTGGCCACTAGAGCCGAGACTACACCGGAACGCAGTTGTTGACTTAGCTTTATGCAACATCAAGCGTGCAGCAGAAGCCAGAGTCAAGGCGTATAAGAAAAACGTGAGAAAAACAGTGTTTCATATAGGACAAAAGTTATCAGATCACACAAGCTGTCTAACAAACGGTCAGGTGTCTGCAAGAAATTTTTTGATCTCTTTAACGGCCCGTATCGGATAAGGAAGATTCCCCATGAAAACGCCATAGAAGTTGAAACTCTTCGATCGAAGAAATCAAAAGGGCTTCACCATGTGTCAAACGTGAAACTATTCATTGAGCAGAAAGGACAGTGAAGAGTAGAGAGGACGGTGAAGAGAAAGAATTTAATCGTTTACATCTGTGATAAATGCATTTTGAATACCATGTTGGTAAAAATAATGATAAAGATGTTTCTATGTGATTGATTGAAGTGATGCTTATGGTTTTTTTGTGTAAATTGAAAAGAGTCGCTCCTGAGGGAAGCAAGATCTGTGTTGAATTAATGCAAAACTCAGGGGAATATCCGAGCTGTCGGTACTATGGGTCTGAAAAACCCAGGTCCCCAGCTGTTAGTAGCCCTGTTTCCGATTTTCTGCTTTCGGTGCTACTATCTATATATTACTATTCTATATCTGTCAGTATAAATGAGGATCTCTTACTATAGTATGCATGCTGTATGAATATTTTAAGATAGGAGAACTCTGAGAAAGGAATGAGTAAGTTTAGAATTTTGAAAACAGGTTGCAATAATACGATTGTTTAACTAGTGGCTTCCCAATATGTTAATATTGATGATATATGTCTTTTTGTTCTTTATAGCTGAGTACGTAAAGTGGTGTCTGTGGATTTCGTAAGTAGATTGATTCCTTTCAAGGTGAAAGAAGAATTGTGGTTTGTGTAATTTACGTGGCCCTGAAATATTATTGTGGTAGTCAAATGACGAGCAGTTTCCCAGCAAATGGAGAATTGAACAGAAATATGGGTCCTTTTTGTAGTCTTGATTGATGTTGAGTCAGAGCCTGAAAAACTATTCTGTGTTAATACTTGTCCTAGAAAAGAGACGTTTATGTGTTTTGCTGATGCTGTGAGCATTACAGCTTACTGTTTTCGCTGGTGCGGGATGCACTGCAGACTATATGAGCTGAACTGAAAAAAATGTCCCTCTTGAAGGTAGAGGAAGATTAAATAATTTTGATTATGGCACCGAAGGAAAGCTTGGTTTAATGTAATAAGAATGAAGCAAAACATTTGTCATTTAAACTACAGGAGGATTCGGATCTTTTGTGTCTGTTGTAAGTTCAATATGTTGAGATGAAACTGTTTTACAGAATAGAGGAGACCACAATTTTGCCGTTCATGAGAAATGAATCCAGAATAACCACCAAAGGCGAAATAACTGATTTGGAAGCGAAAGGTAACTTAAAGAAGGAACGAAATTCGAGCAAAATGGGTAAGAAAATGTAGTATAACCTGTATAATGAAAATATTTTTACCCTTCTCAGAGTCATCTGTGTGATTAATTCTTGTGATAACGTAATTTTAGATGAAATTGTCTTACTGTTTTATGTATAAACATATGAGCATGATAAATGTATAATTGAGAGTCTCTTATCAGGTGTGTCAACTGGTATAAATGTTTTGGCATGCAAATAACCATTGTTCTTTTTACTATGTATGTTTAAGGAAAGTTTCTCCATATTTATCATGTGACACGACATATGCCACGAGCGTCAAGAAGAGGACGAATTAGAACAATGTTGTAGTGGTATAAACTCTGTGTTGAAGTAGCATTGAAGTAGCTTTTTGGATTAACTAGTGGTGGATTGAAGTAGAATTTTGAGTAACACATGGTTATGGGTAGTTAGTTTGTAGTATAGAAAACAGGTGTGCATGTGTGTGTGTGTAAATAACATGTGAACCCTATGCTGTCCTAGACAACAGGTGTGCATGTGTGTGTGTGTAAATAACATGTGAACCCTATACTGTCCTGACCTATACTTGCACAAGGCATAATCCTATTCATTTTAGTGAATTAATAAGTAGCATTTGATTTATTAAAACGCAAGTGAACCACATTAGTGATGTGGATTTAGATATTAATTTGTCAGTTCATTTAATTTTTATACTGTCAAGTCATTTCGCTTTTATTTTATTATATTGTCAAGTCATTTAACTTTTATTTTTATATTGTCGATTCATCTAACTTTTTTATTTAATAAAAAATTAAGTCTCACTTTTGTTCTAAAAGATTGTGAAAGACAATACTAAGTGGTATTATGTATGACATTTTGTAATCACGCAACTACACTCCTGGAAATGGAAAAAAGAACACATTGACACCGGTGTGTCAGACCCACCATACTTGCTCCGGACACTGCGAGAGGGCTGTACAAGCAATGATCACACGCACGGCACAGCGGACACACCAGGAACCGCGGTGTTGGCCGTCGAATGGCGCTAGCTGCGCAGCATTTGTGCACCGCCGCCGTCAGTGTCAGCCAGTTTGCCGTGGCATACGGAGCTCCATCGCAGTTTTTAACACTGGTAGCATGCCGCGACAGCGTCGACGTGAACCGTATGTGCAGTTGACGGACTTTGAGCGAGGGCGTATAGTGGGCATGCGGGAGGCCGGGTGGACGTACCGCCGAATTGCTCAACACGTGGGGCGTGAGGTCTCCACAGTACATCGATGTTGTCGCCAGTGGTCGGCGGAAGGTGCACGTGCCCGTCGACCTGGGACCGGACCGCAGCGACGCACGGATGCACGCCAAGACCGTAGGATCCTACGCAGTGCCGTAGGGGACCGCACCGCCACTTCCCAGCAAATTAGGGACACTGTTGCTCCTGGGGTATCGGCGAGGACCATTCGCAACCGCCTCCATGAAGCTGGGCTACGGTCCCGCACACCGTTAGGCCGTCTTCCGCTCACGCCCCAACATCGTGCAGCCCGCCTCCAGTGGTGTCGCGACAGGCGTGAATGGAGGGACGAATGGAGACGTGACGTCTTCAGCGATGAGAGTCGCTTCTGCCTTGGTGCCAATGATGGTCGTATGCGTCTTTGGCGCCGTGCAGGTGAGCGCCACAATCAGGACTGCATACGACCGAGGCACACAGGGCCAACACCCGGCATCATGGTGTGGGGAGCGATCTCCTACACTGGCCGTACACCACTGGTGATCGTCGAGGGGACACTGAATAGTGCACGGTACATCCAAACCGTCATCGAACCCATCGTTCTACCATTCCTATACCGGCAAGGGAACTTGCTGTTCCAACAGGACAATGCACGTCCGCATGTATCCCGTGCCACCCAACGTGCTCTAGAAGGTGTAAGTCAACTACCCTGGCCAGCAAGATCTCCGGATCTGTCCCCCATTGAGCATGTTTGGGACTGGATGAAGCGTCGTCTCACGCGGTCTGCACGTCCAGCACGAACGCTGGTCCAACTGAGGCGCCAGGTGGAAATGGCATGGCAAGCCGTTCCACAGGACTACATCCAGCATCTCTACGATCGTCTCCATGGGAGAATAGCAGCCTGCATTGCTGCGAAAGGTGGATATACACTGTACTAGTGCCGACATTGTGCATGCTCTGTTGCCTGTGTCTATGTGCCTGTGGTTGTGTCAGTGTGATCATGTGATGTATCTGACCCCAGGAATGTGTCAATAAAGTTTCCCCTTCCTGGGACAATGAATTCACGGTGTTCTTATTTCAATTTCCAGGAGTGTATGATGAACAATTACTGTGAATGCAGTTGAGAATGTGAAAGCGAACCGGCTAAACTCTTACGAGACAGCGGCAGCAGCGAGGAGGAGGACTAGTTGTAAACAGGCGGGTTTCCCAGCAGGACACACTGTTAACCGGTCCACTTCGGGAGTGCGGTCAACAACAAAAGTAGGGACGCCGCAAACACTTTCCCTTGCACCTGGAGCTAATGGCCGGCCGCACCAGTGCGACCCTTCGTGGAGGCGATGACCTGAGATGACTGAGCGGTCCACATCGCGGAAATCCATCTGCTGGCAACGCACCACACGCACGCGACCGTGACGAGACAGCCACGGTGAAACAACAGAAGACAGGGGATAAAGGGGCGTGGAGCCTTTTGACATGTACTGTCCAGAGAAATTGGCAGACTTCAACGACGTCTATCAACATTCCCTCTCGGATGCCCACTGTCAAGTGACAGTAAATCATGGTTCGATGTTCTCTGGTAGCTGAGGGTGGCACAAAGAAGAGCCATTAAGTGTCATCCATGCCCAGGAATATCAAACCGGCGAGCCAATTGAGGTTAACTCAAGAATGTAACAACACTAGGGCCGTGGAGCCTTTTGACAGGTACTGTCCAGAGAAACTTGCAGACGTCAACGACGGCTATCAACATTTCCTGGTGGATGCCCACTGTCAAGTGACAGTAAATCATGGTTCGATGTTCTCTGGTCGCTAAGGGTGGCACAAAGAAGAGCCAGTAAGTGTCATCCTTGCCCAGGAATATCAACCTGGCGTGTCAAACGAGGATACCGCACGAATTTGACAACACAAACATGGAACCAAATCGAGATGTACATGACACGGGCCACCAAGAGAAACTTCATGAGAGGGTAGAGACGGCAGGATTGCACGCAACAGATGGACAAACATCCCTTCTGACAGCTGCGGCGACGAACCCTCCCCCCTCCCCTTCTTATATTGTGCCTCGGAACAGTGGAACTACTGAGTGTGCCAGTGAACAGTGATTATACGGTTCTTAGTCCAATGCATATACGTGTGTTCTTTCAGAGAAACTTTGATCGTGTATTTTGCAGGGGCTCGATTTATAGGTGTTTTTTTTATTAGACTGACTCTTGTATTTTGCAGGTGTTTTATTTATTGGTGATTTTTTTTTTTTTGGCTTGACTACTGTACTTTCAGAGCTGTTTTATTTCTCAATGTTTGTTTTTGTGTGTTGTATTAGATTTGTGATATTTCGTTACGTAAATTCATTCCTGTGGCATTGCTTCGTTATAAGTCAGATAGCTATTCATGCTCATTGAACTGTGATCGATTAGCCTTTGCATGGGGCATATTTATAGTGAGAAGCCCCTTAAGGGTAACACTCACATAATTAATTGCAGTTTCAGTATAATGACACAGTGATCATTGTTTGCTGACTAACTGAAATATAGAAGAGCGATTAAATTAGTGGCACAAAGTTATTTTAATTCTACAAATTATTAGTTTTATAAGATATAGAATTTTTTTGCGATAACCACTTTGTAAAACATGTTTTTCTTTCTTATCTTTTTTTGCTTTGGCGGATTATGCATTGTAATGTTCTGCTTTATTATACTGATGTTATTTTCATGTTTTTTTTAATTGCTGTGGCACCTTTGCTATTTCCATAAATTTTACTTGTTAATAAAGTCATAAATTTTCCTGTGATTAGTTGGCTCTTGCAATGAGCAAATACTAGTGAACTCCATAAGGGTAACAAACAGATACTGTTTTCATATTAATGACACAGGAACCATTGTTGTTACTTGCTGACCGAATTAGGTCTACACTATCTTTTAAATAGGTGTCACAGATTGTGTTTCTTTTTTCTGTTTGAAATTGGTAGATTCTAAAGATGTGTTGAAATTATTGTGTTTTAGCAAGTAGCTGGTGACCTTTTGCCTTTTCTTTACATTTTTGGTTTAAGTTGGGTGTGAGAAGCCTGCTTGGGAATGTCCTAGCATGGACAGAAAATTCCCTGCACAGTCTTTTCCCGGAGCGTAGGGGTTATGAAAGGTGTCTGTTGGATTCCTTTCATGTAAATTTCTTAAATCTGTTGTCATTTACGCATACATTCCACTTCTAAATTTACTGTGGTGTTTCTGACTATCTGGGAGGAGACTGAGCAGTGAAACGTGTTACTTTTACACATAAACAAGAACGATCTGTCACACTACTACACTTTAAAACACAGTTTATATGTAATTGACGTCACACAGTCGCATATGGAACCTACATCCGCTTTCTTTTATATACTGTGTATGATAAGATACTGCCATCCCCCTTCCCGTCTGTGTGAGAGGATGAATGAGCAAATGTATTTCTAGTTGAATGCTTAATGGTACCAGACAAGCCTGTCTGCTAGAGAACAGTATGACCAACGTCGGAACAGGTAGCTACGCTTTCTAAAAGCAGAGAGGTTTCTATTCTTAGTATGGTCCTGTCCGTCCCTTGTCATGTTGGTATAGGAAGCTGCCTCTCTGGTCACTTCCGTTTGTATCTGTTCAGCACGCTCGGTAGCGGCCCAGGTCAGTCTGTCCGTGGCGAGCGTCTGAAGTGGTAAGATCTCTGGCTAAGCGCATGTCTGCTAAGTCCGTAGGACAATGGATTTCTTGCGTTCAGCCTAACTGAAAATTTAATCACCATTATTTCCGGTTTAGCTCTAAAATATCTAATGTTATCTTAAATTGCAACATAGTGTATTTCGAGTGTGAAGTTCAGAATATCTTCCAGTAGTTTGTCACTACTTTGCGAGTAAAGTGGAACCACGTGTTGATCAGTAACTCTAACTAAGATCATCAATCTCAAATGCGAATGTGCGTCAGATAATAACGTCTCGTCTTGACAATATTTTTCAATATAGCAACTTTTCTTTATGTTCAACCCACGTGGGGTGTACTTTGTGAGACCAGTACCACGTGCTTATACAATTGTTTGACCCATCAGGTTAATAATAAGACGATAGTAACCAGTTCGAGGTTTTTCTTTTGTAAATTACTTTTCGATGTAATTTATTTTAATTATCAAAATTATTGTGGAGTTACACTTTTTGTGTAAACCAAGTTGACCACGTGAAGCATATGGTGTAATCATCAAAGTAGCCCTCAGCTATTCTTTTCGGGAAGATTTCACAGAGAGTTATTATGAATTTGGTATACCAGTGTGTGGTAATTACATGACGGACAGGATTGTGCTACAAACGTAACTTCTTTGGGTGAAAATTGAATTGGTTGGTTGTGGTTAATTTCCTCTTGCATATGTTTCAACGTTCCTCGTGTGTTATTTTATGAGTGCAGTGTTGTATGCAGTCTCCCAATCTTGGCTCCATATTTGATGTGTTCCGTAAGATTACTAACTCACATTTTCACAGTCCTAAATAAGGCAACAGTTTAGTTATGAATCAAGTTTAATATGCTGAAATTTCAATGATCAATGTTAAAATAAATTTCCAAATATAAACTGATTTATTTCTTTTTATTTAAATTCTCTTTATAGATATATGTATATATATATATATATATATATATATATATATATATATATATATATATATATCACCGGTTGTCATATGACGATTAAAAGATTATAATTAATGTTAGTCTGGTTGGGAATTTGGTAAGCTAGACTGGATACCTGGTGAAACAGTGGCTCAGTAATGCAAGGTTAACTTCCCCAGACAGCTCACCGCTTTTAACCCGCTTTTATTGAATATCAGCACCGCTTTCATAACAAATTAATGTAACAACATTACACAGTTTGAAAAAATAATGCCCATATTGCTCTCCTCATATGCTCAATGCTTCTTGTATTTTACCTAATTGCACACCCATAATACCTCTGCAATCTGTCAATTGTTCATCTTTCAATCTTCCTCTTCCTCCAAGGGTCTTACCATCACTAAGGTTGTGGGATCCCAATGTCTGCTTTAGTTTGTGCAAGCGAGCCCCCCATGCGCTTCTGCGCATGTCCCGTGCACTCTTGTTTTTTAATGTGAATTTCATTGCCATAAGGTTTGAGTTCCTCCACAGTTTTACATCCCTTAGAATCACCATCTCCCAGATAGTTAGTGTACCATACATTATACCACTCCTGTGATCTGGAAAAAATTGCTTTCACCCCCTCTACCTCCATCGGTCCACTCGTGCCGTGAAACACAACTTTCACTATGTTCGTCCTTGGTATTGCCCTTACATCTACAATGTTTAGAGAGAATAGCAACATCAATTACTTTGCAGCTGTCTCCACTGGTAGCTGTCACAGTTCCATTTAGAGATTTATGACCTCTACGTTGCCATGATCCATCTAAAGCAACAGTTAAATCTCTACAATTAGCATTATCTGTCACAGCTACTTCAACTGCTTTCTTCATTGTTGCTTGAGCAATATCTTCAGCAGAAGATTCCAGAAACTCATTATAAAATCCGGACTTGGTTGGTAGTTTTGGCAAGTTCATAATTCCACATAACATTGTCCCTGCAACACTGCCCTTGCCAGTGCAACGCAAGCCAAACACTAGCCTAACATTTATATCATACACCTTCTTTCCACTATTACCACTACGAGGAATACTGTTAGAATTAGAAAACGAAACTTCTGCTGCCCATTTTTTACACTTCAATAACATTTCACATGTGTGAAGTTATTTTCAATTCCAGTCCTCTTTCTTTGCAAACTTGGCATAATACATTATGTTTCAAAATATCAGCGAGCAAGGAAATGTTAATTATTTCATTCACATCATTACTGTCACTTTCATAGTTTTCCAATTTTTCTTTGCTGTCACAAAGTTTCTTGCTGGAGTAGTCGGTGAAGCAGTCTGAGCAGCATCTCCCTTCGAAACATCAAAAGATTTCTTCTTCCACTCATTGCGCCTTTTCTTAAACACACGATTGCTGAAACGGGCCATACTGATATCCACAAACCAAATAAGTAAAACACGAACGAGAAAAATTCGTCAAATACGTAAAATTGAACAGCTAAACAACACAAAGCAAAACTCCACAAGTCAACACACACGATATAACGTTTATGTTTACCAGTATGAACAGTCACTTGTCACAGAGATAAGGCCATACAACGTTGGAAAACAATACACCGTCTAATTCCGCAAAGTTACGCTGCTTGCAGCCAGCGAGCGGCTCCATCAGAGGCGACACACCAAGCCGCTACAACCGTTTAAGCGGTGCGTCAACTTTGCAGCGATAAAAAGCACACTTATAATTCATTTAGAGGGGTGAAACTTGATTTGTTTTATTCAGAAAACTCCAAATAATTTTATAAGGGAAAAAAACAACAAAAAACGTTAGTTTTGTCATTTTCATCTTTCCGGCTCCCCTTAATAAAAGTGGCAACTGCAGCTTCAACTTCGCTTTTCCGAGTGGTTCGTACTTCCTCAACACCTATAAATTCTAAGGCGAAGACATTACTCCGCGTGACTGATTCGTCCCATTCGATTCATCAGATTGCTTCGAAATTGCGAGTGATCTGCGATCGATCGTTGTGATTTGCTATTTGCTCACACAAATGCGATATACGTATGGATCGGGTGACCTGGCAACGAATTGCGACGATCCGTTGCTTGTGGGTGGGGCCCTTAATCCATTGTCAGCGGACAAAGATTATTCTTACTGTTGCACACAGTTTAACCAACTGCTGCTGCGTGGCTATCGACACCTCAATACTAATTACGCAGCCACTTCAAGAGAGTGTTAAAGAAAAAGTAAGTAACTGCGGCGTTTGAGGATATATGATCCTCACGATAGATCGACAGCCAGCACGTCGCTGCATTACATCGAACTCAAGACATCAAGTCAGGTCAGTGTTCGCAGCTTAACATAAACAAAATATATCATTTAGAACGTAAATTCATTTAGTAAGTGACACCATAGCGGAGTTACAGCTAGGGTTCTAAGCGAATGGGAAATATGTTAAATATTAATGCGACACGAGATGACACAAAGACTGGGCCGCCCATAATCCCCAGAATTTCGAAAATGAGCGGCTCAGACGAATAAAGTTATTCTGAAAACTGAAGTAAGCGAATAACTGGAAATAATTAAACAAAACCACAACCGGAACGTCTAGCAAACGAGATGTAATCATTGTGTGCTACCGAGATAAGAGTAATAATAGATGAAGCAGAACACGGTGGCTTGCGGTGAGGGATTTCGTAACTTCGGAAGAGGAAACCTCAATAGCTTCCTCTTCCTCTCGCAAACTGCATAGGTCAACCGGCGCACCGCATTATGAAAGCCCGATAAGGAACGACGATTAACGGGTCTGCTTGTTCTTCACTGAGCGAAAAACTGTTGATATCAGATACACAAGAAAGGGAAGATCGCGTTCATCTACATCTACAACTGCATGGATACTCTGCAAATCATACTTCAGTGTGTCTGGCAGAGGGTTCATCGAACCATCTTCGCAATGATTCTCTATTATTTCAATCTCGAACAGTGTGAGGAAAAAAGAACAGCTGTAACTTTCCCTGCGAGCTCTGGTTTCCCATATTTTATTATGATGATCGTTTCTCCATAAGTAGGTCGGCGTCAAAAAAATATTTTCGCATTCGAAGGAGAAAGGATGGTGATTGAGATTTCGCGAGAAGGTATCGTCACAGCGAAAAATGCCTTTCTTTTAATGGTGTCCATCCCGTATAATGTCCGTTACACTGTCTCCCCTATTTCGCGATAGTACAAAACTTGCTGCTGTTCTTTAAACTTTCTCAATATACTCCGTTGCTGTGCCGTGTCGCTAGGGCCTCCCGTTGGGTAGATCGTTCGCCTGGTGCAAGTCCTTCGAGTTGACGCCACTTCGGCGACTTGCGTGTCGATGGGGATGAAACGATGATGATAACAACAGAACACCCAGTCCCTGAGCGGAGAAAATCTCCAACCCAGCCGGGAACCGAACCCAGGCCGTTAGGTATGACATATCGTCGCGCTGACCACTCAGCTACCAGGAGCGGACTATACTCCATTAATACTATGTGATAAGGATCCCAGACCGCGTAGTAGTACTCCAAAAGAGGACGGACAAGCGTAATGTAGGCAGTCTCCTTAGTAGATCTGTTACATTTCCTAAGTTTTCTGCTAATAAAAAGCAGTCTTTGATTTGCTTTCCCCAAATTATTTTCTATGTGTTCTTTCCAATTTAAATTGTTCGTAATTGTAACTCCTAGGTATTTAGTTGAATTTACGGCCTTTAGATTAGACTGATTTATCGTGTAACCGAAGTCTGACGGACTCCTTTTAGCACTCATGTGAATGACCTCACACTTTACATTATTGAAGGACAAATACCAATTTTTGTAGCATTTAGATATTTTCTCTTAGTCGTTTTGCAATTTGTTTTGGCCTTCTGATGAGTTTACTGCGTGATAAACGACACCATCATTTGCAAACAACCTAAGACAACTGCTCAGACTGTCTCCTAAATCGTTTATATAAATAAGCAATAGCAGAGGGCCTATCACACTTCCTTAGGGAACGCCAGAAATCACTTTTGCTTTACTCAATGATCTTCGGTCAATTACTACGAACTGTGATTCTGACAGAAATCACGAATCCACTCACATAACTGAAACGATATTCCATAAGCACGCAATTTCACTACAAGCCGCCTGTGTGGTACAGTTTCAAATGCCTTTTGGATACCTAGAAATACGGAATTAATTTGAAATTCCTTGTCAATAGCACTCAACACTTCGTGTATCTAAAGTACTAGCTGTGGTTCACAAGAATGATGTTTTTTAAATCTTTTTGACTGTGAGCACTAGCCGTTCTTCACTACTTTTAGAGCCAGGATGTGAATTTGAATACACTGCCTCAAAAAAAAAGTTTAGTGCCCAGAGGCAGAGGAGGAAACGAAACTTCACGGGTTGCGAAAGTGTGTGATGCTATTTCACTGACAGCAATATCGAACCACACTGACAAAGAACTTGGCAGTATGAGCCCACTTATCAGCATGACATTGCATGCTGTCTGGCCTGGAAGCCTGCGATAATTCGGTCAGAAAACCGCTGTGTACTCTGAGGCCTGCTATCCCGCAACGTACTGTTGTAACTGGTCCTTGACATCCTGAATACTTCACTGGGATGAGTTAACGTCCGAATTCGTCTGAGACATGATCTATCGGGGAAAGATCTGGGGATCTTGCTCGCTACGGTAGTACCTTAATATTACGTGGATAGTTCATAGAGACACGTGCCTTGTGTTGAATAGTGGCGCCAAGATATTGTTACATGAAAGATAAAACATACCGACGCAGGATGTCCGTTACTTACTGATGCTGATGCTGATGATGATGATGATATTTGGTTTGTGGAGCTCTCAACTGCGTGGTTATCAGCGCCGGTCCAAATTACCGAGCGACTGGACTCGCATTCGGGAAGGCGACATTTCAAACCTGCGTCCAACCATCCTGATTTAGGTTTTCCGCGATTTCCCTAAATCGCTTCAGGCAAATGCCGGGATGGCTCCTTTGAAAGGGCATGGCTGACTTTCTTCCCCATCCTTCCCTAGTCTGATGACATCGCCTGCCCCAAACCAACCAACCCATGCAACCAACCACACAAATACCCAATCTTGTCACGGTCAGGTCAATGACTCTTCCCGAATGATAATGAACTGATGAGGACAGCACAAACACCCAGTCTCCAGGCGGAGAAAATCCTCGACCCAGCCAGGAATCGAACCTGGGACCCCGTTACGTACTGTTGTGGCATCAGGGTTTCCCAAATCACTGCCAACAGCAACCTGAAAGCATATCAGTTGGCTCCTCGCACTATGACAGCAGGAATAACATCGCTGTGCCTCTACAAAACATTGTAAGAACTGGACCTCTCCCAAGATCGCTGCCACACTCACCGACGATGGTCATCCAGGGTACTCCAGAACCGCGATTCATCGCTGAACATAACACGTCGTCGTTCATCGACAGGCCATGCTTACAGGTCATGGCACCACTCCATATGTTGTGGTGTTCACGGCAGGCTACACATGGGACGGTAATTCTCTAGCCCAACTGTTCCTAACCTACGGCCAATGGTGCAGGATGACAGAACGTCGCAGTGAGCCCATTACTTATTCTCGGATGGCAAACGTAGCTGTGAGGGGTTACGATGTACTTGGTGCATTATATGGTGATCCTCTCTTTTGGTGGTCAGGCTTGGTCGCCGGAACCTTGACGGCGAGTATGTCTGCACTCATGTTTCCAAGCAGCTCAACATCGGGCCACTGTCACATCTGAATGCCCCACAAATCTGGATACTGCACGATTTGTCCAGCCGGCAAAATGGCGACCCACAATGAGGTCCCTTTCAAACTCTCAGCTGTTGATAATTTTATGACACGAGTACGCAGCATCTCTGTGTCCTTCACAATAAGCACGCAACATCTGACACTGTTCAAGCCCCTTATATGCTCTACCAGGCCTGGTAACAACACCAAACACGAACAACACTCGTACACTCTGGTGGCTGTTTTACCTGCCACAAAGAACTGCAACTCTAATCACTGATATACGCGCAGGTCGTGTGTGCGAGTACAAAGTTCATTGACATCCGACCATGTCCTCCTTTTTTGTCAGGCGATGTAGTTTAGCATAATCCGAATCTCGTAGGGATTCTTATCTTCTGTTAGCAAACACTGACACAGTTTATCCAAAAGTGGTACATACAACACATACACGTCTTACTGATTCATACAAAACAACCTGATGATGGAGATTTATATCTCTGGAACGTATATTGGAAATAAAATAAACTATGACAGATAACAGTAAACTTGTAGTTTCAATGGATGTCAACAACAGTTGCGTTAAAATGGTTCAAATGGCTCTGAGCACTATGGGACTGAACATCTGAGGTTATCAGTCCCCTAGAACTTAGAACTACTTAAACCTAACTAACCTAAGGACATCACACACATCCATACCCGAGGCAGGATTCGAACCTGCGACCGTAGCAGTCGCGCGGTTCCCGATTGAAGCGCTTAGAACCGCTCGGCCACACCGGCCGGCGACAGTAATGTTCCTGACATGGACTGGCCTGCCCAGAGTCCCGAATGTCACTCCTCCACACACATACAGACACCTCACTGGAACTATCCCCAGCAGAGTTTAAGCCGTCATAAAGGCGTAGTGTGGAGACACCCCATATTAATGTCCGCCGATAGGTGTCGAGGCAGAACCGCTCGGCCACCCCGGCCGGCAAACTATGTCACAAGTAATAATTTTTCTGTCAATGTTCTTTCTCTGACGAGATAATTAAAGAAGTAAGCTGTCCACTTGCAACTACACACCCGCCAAGACTGTCCATTTACAAGTACTATACAGCAAACACTGTGCACAACGAAGAATAGAAGTATACTTTGTCGATAATAACTGCTGGTACATCTTTGAAACAAGTAATAAAAATAAATTTACATAAATGTAAATAAAATGCTTCGATATTAAGTCAAATATATACGAGTGTAATATGAATATTTAATGTGAATGTGTTTATATGTGAAGCTGTTTATATCCATCTGAAGATATCAGTACTCACTGGTATCACAAGTTTCTTATTGTCCAATTCGCGTGATTGCATTACACTAACAAGTCGAATTACAGCAACCTCTGCACTACTATAAAGGATATGATCTGAACTGGCACAAAGACGATGGACCACAGCTACTTTATTTAATGATACGAGGCGTGTTTTTTAAGTAAGTACCGTTTTGAAATTAAAAAAGACGTGCTAAGATATCTCAATAATTTTATTTTTACATGAAAACCTGTACCTTAATCTACGCACTGACGCCATTACAGTCTGATTCTTCCTTTTTTGCGTTGTGTACTGAGTGTTTAAGATGCTTCCGATAATCGTGAGTCCCGCCGACTGTGAAGTACGGGCTGTTATAAGATTTCTTAGTGCTAAAGGCCTAAAAGCGATCGATATTCATCGTGAGATCTGTGCAGTTTACGGAGAAAACATTATGAGTGATGGAATGGTAAGAAAGTGGGTGAGAGCATTTAAAGATGGTAGCACAAATGTGCATGATGAACAACGGAGTGGGCGTCCTTCGGTCGTTAATGAAAGTTTGTTGCAGGAAGTGGACAATAAGGTGAGAGAAAACAGACGCTTTACGATTTCCTCCTTGTGGGGTGATTTTCCTAATGTTTCTCGTAGTGTTTTGTATGGCATTGTGACCGAGCACTTGAATTACCGAAAATTGTGCGCACGTTGGGTACCGAAAATGTTGACGGATGTGCACAAAACCAAACGTTTAGACAGTGCATTCACTTTCCTTGAGCGGTACCACAACGACGGTGACGATTTCTTAAGCCAAACTGTTACGGGCGATGAAACATGGGTGGCCTACGTCACACCAGAATCAAAGCAACAGTCCATGGAAGTTGAGCAAGGGCATCGTTTTGCTGCAAGACAATGCCCGTCCGCATGTGGCGAATCAGACCAAAGATCTCATCACATCTTTTCGATGGGAAACTCTAGATCATCCTCCGTACAGCCCCCATCTTGCGTCCAATGACTACCATCTGTTCCTGCACTTGAAGAAACACCTGGGCGGTCAGCGTCTTCAAGTCGATGACGAAGTCAAAACGGTGGTGATGCAGTGGTTAACAAGTCAGGCGGCAGACTTCTATGAGGAGGGTATTCAGAAACTGGTACAACGTTAAGACAAGTGCGTCAATATTGACGGAAATTATGTAGAAAAGTAGGTTAAGGTACAGGCTTTCATGTAAAAATAAAATTATTGAGATATCTTAGCACGTCTTTTTTTAATTTCAGAACGGTACTTACTTAAAAAACACGCCTCGTACGTAAGCAGAAACGACAATTTCAAATCGCATTTTATGAAATCCATAGGACTTCCCAGTTTAAAAGATAAGTTAGTTACCTGACAAAAATATAGCTTAATACATGAGGTCCGTCTACAATATGTTAGACATTCTTATAAAAATGTATTATTTCTTACTGTATGTGCATAAAAAACGTGTCTTTCAAGACACTATAGTGGTACACTCAGCATGTCGTACATCATCTGTACGAGGGAATAGAGAAAGCACTGGGCACGGCAGCTTCGTAGGAGCACGTATAATTTATAATATTTCGATTTTCCTGTGTTTGCAAGACATAAAATTCATGCTCCTAAACGCAAACTGCCTCAGACACATCGTGATAAACAACAGTCTGTATGAGTGGTTTGCGTAACCATATTACGCTGGATATAACTGCTTTGCCAAAGATGTCCACAGTCATTAAACGAACATACCTGTGAGAATCTGTGTTGAACGTCCGAGTAGAGGAGCCTGTGATTTCCGTTCCACGGGTTTTCAGAACTCAGACGTTTGTTGATGGCTTATCTCGTTACTGCGTCGTTGCTGGGCGCTCCCAATGTATTTCGCGGTTTCTTAAAAGATTTTGCTGAATGAAGATGGAAACATGCAAGTTGCTCGCCATTCGACTCGTCGCAAACTGTTGCTAAGCAACAGCATGGTCCGCTGCAGAGACCCGTATATTGTTGAGAACGGGGTCACGTCGTGATTTGTTGTTTATTCTACAAAGACATACGGAACATAATAACCGCACAATTACAGACACTACCCAGCAATAAAAACAGTGCGTAACTAGGCTGTGACGTCTGTGAGAATGCCTCCGAAGGGAAGAAAAGGAACAAATGAGAAAAGATTAATGTGGGAAAGAAAAGAGGAAAATTAGTAAAAACTGATCAGTCAAGACAACTCTAGCGGTATGTTGAAACGATCAAAGGTTGTTTTGGAAATCATTCTGAGGTTAAGATGATAAGCACTTACTTTCCTTAGCCATGTCGAAGATCAGTCTTGGACGTGAGTTAACTGAATCTGTAGAACGAATCAGACAAAATATGAGCAAGTGTTTTGGCCAATGCTATGACGGAGCATTCATCATGACTGGCGTATATAATGTTGTGAAAAAAGAATCGAGTAACAGTTTGATTTTATTCCTTAAAGGCGCTTCAGAGGCTAAGGGGCTACTCAAAAAACATCCCTATATTTTGAAACGGTTGAGAGCAGTTTGGTGTCAGCATGCTACAGTGATGAGGAACGATACGTGGGCGACGTTTTGTTAAGCTGGAAATGGAGGGGGCATGCTGGAGGAGTACGAGACCTCACTAAAGGCATTTGTCCTGGGGTCACTGGGAACCCAGACACGACCATCGGCCTGGTGCCAGGCGACACGTTTCCATTGATCCACAGTCCAATATCGATGATCATCTGCCCAGTGCAATCGTAATTTACGATTTTGTAAAGTCAACGTGGGAACAAGTAGGGGTAGTATGCCACATCGCCCCTTGTCCAACAATGTGTGCTGGACGGTGAGCTCCGAAACACTTGAGCCTGCACCAGCAATGTACTCTGTCGTCACATCTGCATCTACATATGCGTCTACATGACTTCTCTGCGATTCACACTTAAGTGAATGGCAGAGAGTTCATCGAATCACCCTCAGACTACAAGGTGGGTGAGAAAAGTAACTAGACTGACAACGCCGCAAGCGATCTGGCAATGCTGTGTTGTTCTGCCTGTGTAGACCGGTGTGTTCATCCCTTACAGATGCTCAGTCCGAGTATCAGCTTCATGCAGCCATCACATGATTTTTGTGAGCACTGTCAGTGAAGATGTGCTTTTGTTGTGTGTTAAGAATTTAGAGCAACATTATGCCTTCATATTTTGCCTTAAACTTGGGGAACAGGCGCGTGTGACCTCTGAATAGTTGAAACAGGTCTGTAGGGAACATTCCTTATCAAAGGAAAAGAAAACTAATGCCATGAATATCAGTTTGAAAATGAAAAATGACAATGTTAAATTAAATGTAGATGGCACCTCTATAGACTGTGTAATAAATGCATATTTTCTAGGAATGAATATTTATTCTCAGTTGAAGCGGGGTGAACACACAAAGGTACTTGCATACAGAATGTCATCAGCATGTTATGCCCTTAGAATCATATCATCAGTGTGTAACATGCAGTGTCTTTTAGTTACATATTATTCATAAGTACACTCAGTTCTTAGCTATGGCATTCTTTTTTGGGGAACATATGCACAAAATATGAACACAATTTTCAAACTCCAGAAAAGAGCCATAAGAATAATAACCAAAAATATTAGTCGAGCACATTGTAAAGATCTGTTCGAAACACTGGGGATTTTAACTGCTCCATGTGAATACATTTACCAGTCAGTTATACACATCAAAAATAATATTGGTAATTACTGCACAAACAGCTCTGTCCATGACCATGCAACAAGAGATACACTCAACTTAAGTTTACCAAGAAAAAAAAACATAAAACTCAGAACAGCATTTTCTACCAACGAATAAAACTGTACAATAAATTACCAAAAGAGATTAAAGAAATTGCAAAAATACACTTATAAAAGGCAGCTAAAAAGTACCTGTTATGCAATACATTTTATACATTAAAGGATTACTTAGGCATAACAGAGTAGGAGTTTGATGAAAAATGTTGTACAAATAAATAATAACAATAATGCTTATAAAACATCCAACATTCTACATAATATCTTCACTTTGTTTGTTTTTTCCTTCTTTTTTCCTTTCTAGAAATACTTACCCCCAAGCTATGCATAGCACAATACCAACGCCTCTTCCTCTTCCTGAGCTCAACATCTTACTCGTTATGGAGGGATGCTGACTCAGTTTTACAGGATAGCAAATGGGAAGTTGCGGTACAGTAAATAGCCCAGAGATCACCAGAATGTGTGTGTGTGTGTGTGTGTGTGTGTGTGTGTGTGTGTATATGCGTGTAGTGAGTGGAGTGAAGTGTTATCAAACAGTGTGTGTATAGTGTGTGTAGTGACTGATAGAGAGATATGAGTGAACGGTGTGGCATTACATTATTTAATAAGTTATTTGTAAAAAAAAGTATTGTATACCAGGAGTAAATCTAATGATTATGTCTAACTAGAAGTCTGTAAATATACTTGTATACGAATTAGCTTATTTTAAATTGGTCTAAACTTGTAAATACTTTGACATGTCCCATATCCTTTTAAAAAGAGATCTACGGATAAATAAAGCTACTACTACTATTACTGGTAGTAGTAGTAGTACTAAGAACACAAGTTTTTCGCTGGAACACATCATTCTTGTAAGGCCGACAAGACGTTGAAAATGAACGTCGCTCACGGAGACTTTCAACTTCAGAAACGTGTGCGCGCTCTTTTGAGATCAGACTGACATTTAACAATAAAGATGATGGGTGACCTTTTAAATACTTTAACCGTACATTAAATTTTGACCGAAGTTTTATATATGCGAAAGGTTTGTGTCAAAATGGTGCAAGAAAACCTCGTAACTCAGCAGAAGGACAATTGAAGAAACGTCTGCGTTGATCTTGTTGAGATGATTGCCAACAACCACGAATGATTCAGTCGTGCGATCACAGGTACCCCGGTTTTTTTAGTACGATCATGAGACAAAACGGCAAAGTGTGGAGTGACATGCTGAGACATCTCCTCGACCGGAAAAAGTTTGAATGAGCAAATCAAAGATCAAAACAATGTTGATTTCCTTTCTCGACAATAGGGGTACCGTGCCTAAAGAATTTGTTCTTCTGGCACAAATTGTCAACCAACTGTTTTCCAAAGACGTTCTAAAGGCTCTGGAAAAGGGTGAACCTAATAAGACCGGACATTGTAGACAATTGGATGCTGCAAGATGACAACGCCCCATCACCGGATTTTTGACTGCAAAAGGCATTCACGTTGTTCGACAGACCCCCTAATCAACTTATCTGAGTCCTTGTAATTTTTTTTCTTTTTCCGAAATTGAGAAATGTCTTAAAAGGACGTCATTTTGGGACTCTAGAGAATCTTCAGAAGAATGTGAGTGACATGTTAAAGGCCCTCTACCAGTTGAAGCCTCTCAGCGCTGCTACCAAGACTGGGAACAACGACATCGTCGGTATAAAGCTCCTGAAGGGGACCACTCTGAAGGAGACAATATTTTTGTCTGAAAAAATAATTTTGGTAGATAAAAATTGAGTCTCATTACTTTTCTCGTACACCTCGCATTTCTCTACCGTTCCACTCACGAGCAGCGCGAGGGTAAAACGAACTCTTGAATCTTCAAAGAAAGCTCTACTTTCTCTTATTTTATCACAAAGATCATTTTTTGCTATGTAGGAGAGCGTCAATAAAATATTGTCCCATTCGGAGGGGGAAGGTGCCGATTCAAATTTCGCAGAAAAATCTCGCCGCAACGAAAAACCCCTGTGTTTTAATGACTGCCACCCCAATTCACGCTTCAAATCCGTGGCACTTTCTACCCTATTTCGCGATTATACAAAACGAGTTGCCCTCCTCTGAACTTTTTCTATACCCTCCGTCAATCCTATCTTTTAAGAATCCCATACTGAGTAGCAGTACTCTAGCAGAGGACGGATAAGAGTAGTGTAGGCAGTCTCTTTGGTGGGTTTGTCGCATCTTCTAAGTGTTCTACCAGTGGAACGGAGTATTTCGTTCGCCTTCCTCACTACATTTTCCTTGTGATGGTTCCAGTTTAACTTGTTCGTAATTGTTATACCTATCTACCAATCGGCTACATTTACACTTGCATTGTATATCGAGTAACGGAAATTTAAAGGATTCTTTCTTGTTCTCATGTGGAGGACCGCACACTTTTTATTGTATAGGGTCAGTTGCCACTTTCAGCAAGACACACATACTTGTCTGAATCATTCTGTAATTTGTATTGATCTCCTGATTACTTTACTAGACGGTAAGCAACAGTACCAACTCCACACAATCTAAAAAAGATGCTCAAATTGTCACCTAAACCGTTTACACAGAGTGTTTCGGTAAGAGCGTGCAAAAATGTAACAGGACGTAGAGACGGCTCCACTGAACAACTTGGGGTAGGAAACGTGGAGTCGGAGAAGCTGGCTTAAGGAGGTATGGAAGTAAACTTGTCTACCGCTTTGTGTAGCATTACTCTTTTCCAGCTTATTTACAACTAGCATGCGTACAAGTTTACAAGTGCTGTGCTGTTTATTTAAATTTCCTGCAAGGCGACAATCTAATTGGGCCATATCTTCTACCTGGCCGTCTGAATGGCCACTTGTACTCGAGGTTCGCGCAAAGAGATCTACCTGAGTTGCTGGAGAACGCACCCTTGGCTGTTCGTGAGAGGATGTGGATACAACCTGACGGTCCACCGGTTCACTTCAGTGTGGATGCCCGCAACCCTCTCCATGCTGTATTTCCTGGTTGCTGAATTGGAAGGGGAGGTCCTATTCAACGGCCTGCGAGGTCACCTGACCTGAAACCCCCTTATTATTTCCTATGAGAATACCTAAAGTCACTTGTGTATGAGACCCCAGTGGATGCGGAGATGGAATTAGTTGCCAGAATTGTACCTGCCTGTGATGTGAAACGAAACACACCAGGGGTATTTGTCAGGGTGCGTCAAAATCTTGTTCACCGATGTCATGCTTGCACTGAGGTTGATGGTCCTCAGTTTCAGCACGTTTTGTAAGACACAGCACAAGTATTACGTTCATTGTGTCAATGATGGTATTTACAGTTAAATGTAACTAATCTAAACAAAAAAATACACGGTAGTGTGATACCTGTATTCCTGTTATCTCCTTAAGCTGGCTTCTCTGATCCCAGGCCCCCTGCCTCAAATTATTCAGTAAAGCATCCTCTATGTCCTGTTAAATTTTTGCACGCTCTTACGGAAACACCTTGCATAGATTAGAAACAGCAGAGGGCCTATAACACCTCCTTGGGCAATGCCAGATATCAGTTCTGTTTTAGTCGATGACTTCCTGTCAGTTACCACTAGCGGTGACCTTTTTGAGAGGAAATCACGAATCCAGTCGTATAACTGGGACAATGCTTCATAGGCTCGCAGTTTAATTAGAAGTCTCTTGTGAGGAAAGGTGTCAAAAGCTTCGGAAATCTAAAAAAATGTAATCAATTTGAGATCCCTTGTTGGTAGCACTCATTACTTTGTGAGAATAAAGAGCTGTTAGCGTTTCACGAGAAAGATATTTCCTGAATCCGTGCTATGTATTAACAGATCGTTTTCTTCGCGGCATTTCTTAATGTTTGAACAGAGTATATGTTCCAAAATCCTACTGCAAATGAACATGAGTGATGTATTCTATGTGATCAAAAGTGTCCGGACACCTGGCTGAAAATGACTTACAAGTTCGTGGCGCCCTCCATCGGTAATACTAGAATTCAATATGGTGTTGGCCCACCCTTTGCCTCTATGACAGCTTCCACACTCGCAGGCATACGTTCAAGCAGGTGCTGGAAGGTTCCTTAGGGAACGGCAGCCCATTTTTCACGGAGTGCTGCACTGAGAAGAGGTGTCGATGTCGGTCGGTGAGGCCTGGCACGAGTTCGGCGTTCCAAAACATCCCAGAGGTGTTCTATAGGCTTCAGGTCAGGACTCTGTGCAGGCCAGGCCATTACAGGGATGTTATTGTCGTGTAACTACTCCGCCACAGGCCGTGCATTATGAACAGGTGCTCGATCGTGTTGAAAGACGCAGTCGCCATCCCCGAATTGCTCTTCAACAGTAGGAAGCAAGAAGGCGCTTAAAACATCAGTGTAGGCCTGCGCTGTGATAGTGCCACGCAAAACAACAAGGGATGCAAGCCCCTCCATGAAAAACACGACCACACCATAACACCACCGATTCCGAATTTTAGTGTTGGCACTGCACACGCTGGTAGATGACATTAACCAGGCATTTGCCATACCCACACCTTGCCATCGGATCGCCACATTGTGTACCGTGATTTGCCACTCCACACAACGTTTTTCCACTGTTCAATCGTCCGCTGTTTACGCTCCTTACACCAAGCTAGGCGACGTTTGGCATTTACCGGCGTGATGGGTGGCCTATAAGCAGCCGCTCGAGCATGAAATCCAAGTTTTCTCACCTCCCGCCTAACTGTCATAGTACTTGCAGTGGATCCTGATGCAGTTTGGAATTCCTATATGATGGTCTGGATAGATGTCTGCCTGCTACACATTACAACCCTCTTCAACTGTGGGCGGTCTTTGTCACTCAGCAGACGAGGTCGGTCTGTACGCTTTTGTGCTGTACGTGTCCCTTCACGTTTCCACTTCACTATCACATCGGAAACAGTGGATCTAGTGATGCTTAGGAGCGTGGAAATCTCGCGTATGTACGTATGACACGACTGACACCCAATCACCTGACCACGTTCGAAGTCCGTGAGTTCCGCGGAGCGCCCCATTCGCCTCTCTCACGATGTCTAATGACTACTGAGGTCGCTGATATGGAGTACCTGGCAGTAGGTGGCAGCACAATGCACCTAAAATGAAAACCACATTTTTGGGAGTGTCCGGATACTTTTGATCATATAGTGTATGTCCGTGATTCATCGGATTACTACTATTTCCTCTCTTATTTGTGTGACCTGTGCACCTTGAAATGCTACAGGGTATAACAGTTAATAGCAAACATTCTTCTTCGTTTCTCGGTGATCTCCGGTGCTGGAGAGGCTGTAAAAAAATTGCGCGTATCTGTTGCACCAAAATTTGCTGCAACTTGCTGAGTGCTTGATGTTGTAGCTAATAATTTGGTAGTATCAACAGAAATTCAGGTTGACACGACATTTCTCTTTGAGAATTACATGTTTATTGCGTAATATAGTTACAAAACTGTTAGAAAATTGGCTCATAAAAACTGTTGTAAAATTGAGACACTGGTGGCTGATTCCAGACTGCTAGTTTTAAACATGAATGCCTGCGTCACCCAGTATTACAAAAGAAAATTTACGGATTACAATCAAAAACGCGCTGCTGTATACAGACTGACAGCACGGAATTACGTAGTAATTCGTTCCTCTCACACTGCAGCATAAAGTTTTACACGGCTTTTAGCTTTTAGTATTGTTGTTGTTGTGGTCTTCAGTCCTGAGACTGGTTTGATGCAGCTCTCCATGCTACTCTATCCTGTGCAAGCTTTTTCATCTCCCAGTACCTACTGCAACCTACATCCTTCTGAATCTGCTTAGTGTATTCATCTCTTGGTCTGTCCGCCCTGGTAGCTGAGTGGTCAGCGTGACAGACTGTCAATCCTAAGGGCCCGGATTCGATTCCCGGCTGGGTCGGAAATTTTCTCCGCTCAGGGACTGGGTGTTGTGTTGTCCTAATCATCATCATTTCATCCCCATCGACGCGCAGGTCGCCGAAGTGGCGTCAAATCGAAAGACCTGCACCAGGCGAACGGTCTACCCGACGGGAGGCCCTAGCCACACGACATGTCCATGTATCTCTTGGTCTCCCTCTACGATTTTTACCCTCCACGCTGCCCTCCAATACTAAATTGGTGATCCCTTGATGCCTCAGAACATGTCCTACCAACCGATCCCTTCTTCTGGTCAAGTTGTGCCACAAACTTCTCTTCTCCCCAATCCTATTCAATACTTCCTCATTAGTTATGTGATCCACCCATCTAATCTTCAGCATTCTTCTGTAGCACCACATTTCGAAAGCTTCTATTCTCTTCTTGTCCAAACTATTTATCGTCCTTTTAGTATTGAAATTCGTAAAATCAGTTCGCCAACAATGGTTTTACTGAGTTGCTTATATCATGAACATTATTAGCTGGAAAATGTTTCCAACATTTAAATGTGTTTTTTTACATAATACTGACGGAAAGCTAATTTCAGTTCTTGTGAACGGTTTTCTGGAATTACAAAATGAGAACTGTCTTTGTTTTTTGTTCAATTGTCGAGTAATAATAATCGAACCAGAGCAGAGATGTAATGAAATTAATGACAGTATAATAAATTGAGATTTAAAGTGATCAGATAAATGAAATAAGAACGTTACAAAATTTATATAAGCCTGTAAATGTGACAGCGTGAAACCTAAGGTCAACGCCCCCTGCCTTACTCATCCTGACGATAATATATTGGTACTTTTCAACCTTTCCAGTCTTTAGGTACAGATATTTTGTCGAACGAGCGGACGTATATGATTACTAAGTATGGAGCTATCATATCAGCATATTGCAAAAGGAACCTAATTTTACTGAAATACAATCTGGACCTAGAGGGCAGGTCTCCGACCTCCACATTCTGTGTTGAGACGTGGACGTTCTACACATCATAGCCTCTCGTGTTTTCTCCGTCCTTCAACCACTTTTCATTGTTGCTCACAACAATAATACGCGGAGAGCCGACCAGATTTGACGTTTCCGAGATCCTCGTTCCCAAACGCTGGGCCATATAGCATTCTGCACTTTGTCGAAGTCGCTTCTTTCAGTGGATTTCGCCGTTTGCGGGCCGTAACGTCGCTAGACTCATTCCGCATTCGTGAGTGCTCCGCATATGTATTTTCCGTAACGCATCACGTGCCCGACGTATCTGTAGAGATGTCAATAGCATCACTACTGATCACCATAACTCTTGCTATAAATTGTATGAAGGAGATTTCATTATGTGAAAAGACAAGTTGCTTGAGTATAGCTGTATAAATGTATTTGCAAAACAAACCAACACCGTCTGAACAGGGATTGAAGGTACCGACCCGCCGCAGTGTCATCCACAGCCCTTAGGCATCACCGGATGCGGAGGGCATGTGGTCAGCACACTGCTCTCCCGGCAGTTGTCCGTTTTCGTGACCGGTGCCGCTGCTTCTCAATCAAATAGCTCCTCAATTGGCCTTACAAGGGCTGTGTGCACTCAGCTTGCCAACAGCATTCGGCAGACCCAGATGGTGATCCATCCAAGTGCTCGGTAAGCCCAACAGCGCTTAACTTGGGTGATCTGACGGGAACCGGTGTTACCACAGCGGCAAGGCCATTGGCTTAATGGATTTACCCTGAACATTTAAATTAAAATATCCTGTTAACATTACAGTAGTTACGTATGTCAATATGTTTAGAAGTTAAAAACTTTAATAATTCGTATAATAATTTCATAAATAACTCAAAATCGTAAGATGGAGCCAACTGTATCGCGACTGTTGCTATGAACTTCCCACCAATTCAACTTCTGTAGCACAAGCTTCAAATTGTCAATCACTGTAGAATCGGAGGGCGTGTTTTGTATTACTTCTTAATCAAAACGGCAACTCTGGCTTCCACTTCGCTTCTTAGAGTAGTTCGTGGCCTCTAAATAAGTATACTATCTTTTGTAAATTTCTTACTCAACGTGAGCAAACCGAAATGAAACGATACTACACAATCATGCCTGTAACGTTCCAAGTGTAACGTTCTTTGAAAATGATAACTTTACGACTACGCAGAATGAATATCTGAACCGTGAAATGGATTCATAACTCGAATTGTCGTGTGGCGTGTTCTAACTGCAAGTGATGTGCTTAAAAATGGTTCAAATGGCTCTGAGCACTATGGGACTTAACTTCTGAGGTCATCAGTCCCCTAGAACTTAGAATTACTTAAACCTGACTAACTTAAGGACATCACAAACACATCCATGCCCGAGGCAGGATTCGAACCTGCGACCGTAGCGGTCGCGCGGTTCCAGACTGCATGATGTGCTTACTCTGTATTATTGTTGGCAAACTTTACGAATCGATTGGGCAACGCAACTCCCAATACCAATGAAGAAATACAATCACTGCAAAACACATTCATCCGCACAGGCACTGAATCATCTGGCCCTGTTCGAAACTGATAACTTTGGACCCTATGCACGTAACAAATAAATTAAACTGCCTTACCTCTAGAGCAGCAACAGTGGAACGCGATATATTCTGATACATGCTAGCTACAGGCTCAGCAGTGTGCAATGCTGGCCATAATAGTTGAAATGCACATGACATTCACTTGGCTGATAAACGAGAACATTTAAGAAAATATAACTTCTTTGAAAAGTATATGACCTGGACTGGGAGGCGGTACTGATTATGGTGAATTACTAACACTCAGTTTGTTTTCTTTTTTGTAGCAAAATTATATTGCAATTTAAGTTTGGCTTTTCAAAACATCTGACAATGAAGTTACATTACTCACCATTGATTCACAAACAATGATTTTTAAACAACAAGTATTATCTAACTTCATTAATCCAACATAAATGCATATCACCAAATTACGTACAGCTCTGTTAACAAATCTTAAAAACATTACATAAATTGAATATCTTGCTAGCCTTTTTCTCAAAACCGTTTACGTACATTGTGGAGTTACTCAACAATTACAAATTATCAGCCAACTCGTCTATACTAACGCGTTGGCAAAAACAGAAATCATAATTATTGAACATCTGTACCTTATTTGCGTGAACACTTCTTCTTCCGTGTTCAACAATATTGACATACCTACATTAATCTGACTCTTAGTGGCTTCACACAGCACACCTCAAAGACTGCCTACTCCATCTTCTTTCCCTCAACTGTCTTCTTTCCCTACAACCGTGCGCCAAGCGCTCTCTTATGCTCGGTTTACACTAGCAAGTTATTGCAGCAATTTACTTGCGCGGAGGAACTTGCCACGCGATTTGCGAGTGTAAACATATCGCCAAGTCGACTTGCGACCGAAGCAATTTATTGCGGAAGTAACTTGGTGCACGTTTTCCGCTTCCAGTGTGAACAGCACGCAAGAAGTATCTGCAAGTAACTTGCAGCTTTTAGGATTTATTTCTATTTCCTGCAAGTAGGAAGCGCAAGCAATAGTAAGTATGTCGTCTGCGTAACACTCATATTTAACATTTTACTTAACGTGGTGACTTAATTTTATGCAACCATCTTACGTATTAAATGCAAACAATTTTCAGAAATGGAGGAGAAACGGGAATGGATGAAGCAGGATACAGAACATTTTATTGAAGCCGTGGAGAGCTATCCCGAAATATGAAACGTACATAACCGAGACTTTAAGGATAAAATGAAGAAGATTAGCGCATTAAATGAAATATCTACGATATTCGACACATCTGTAAAAGAAGTACATAGAAAGTAGCATAACTTGAAGACACAACCCCTTTGCCACCTGTATCCACTCCCTTGTTGTTTTAGGAGTCTAGAAAAAGACGATGTGTAATTATTACATGTTCTATTTAATTAGATTGTCACTTTCCATTTTATGAGCATTAGAAAAAAAAAACATTTTTATAAGCATGTCATTCTGTAAAATGCAGTTTATTTCAATAAAAATTTAATTTCATTGTTGTGTTTTCACATACCTTCAAACAATTTTCCCTTTTCAAGGCGTTAAAAACGGCTCTACATACATCGGGTACGATCAGAGAAATCGTGCTGACGGGAATATGAAACAAGGACATTAGGGACTTGTATGAGTCTCCTACAAAGAAAAGATTTCAAAATTCAAACTTTTTTGGTTGTGTGTTTCACACATACAAATGAAATGCCTGATTTATTCGTATCTCACAGGTAGCTACAAATCATAGAGTGACTAGTAAACGTTCTTTTGCTGAAATAGCAGTACGGAAGTTTGTGTTTCTTTTTGATATGACGGGCGCTATTAACATCAACAAATACTCCAGATCATTTGAGGACATTCTGCAAAAGTTTTCAAAAGTACCCATGCTCTCGATTCTAAGTTCTTGCAAAAGGTTATTATAGGCACCGTTTTGCGATTTTCTCATTATCTACTCTCTAACCCAAATACTTCTCTTTTTCACGTTTTGCATTACAATTACAAAAGCTGTAACATATCTCACCCGCCTACTTGTCATTTTACACTTCGGATGACACTCGTAGTGGTACTGAAAGCATATGTAAACAGTATCAGCAAGTTGTTGACGCAAGTTTCTTAAAAAAAAAAAATTGGTTCAAATGGCTCTGAGCACTATGGGACTCAACTGCTGTGGTTATCAGTCCCCTAGAACTTAGAACTACTTAAACCTAACTAACCTAAGGACATCACACACTTCCATGCCCGAGCAAGTTTCTTGCCAAAGAACTTGCGGAACAATCTCGCTTAATTCTTACGCTGCTGTGTAAACACAGCTGCAAGCGGCTAGCAATAACTTGCAGCGATAACTTCTGCAAGTGACTTGCTAGTGTAAACCCAGCAGTATCGTTGGCTCAGTGGTCGCGCAGTCAGCGATCCGCATTATCGAGCCTATTAGAGACATTCATCGTTTATAGTATCCTAGTTTCATTTTAATTTATTAATTTTCTTATCTTATTCTGGTGCCACATACAAGTGTACCTCAGTGTACTCCTTTCATGCTTGACAAATTGAGAAACGAGTCGCAGCCAGACAGGCAGCCACATCGCTTGCACGAATCGCTTGCGATCCATCAGATACCTGGGATTTCCCTGGCAGCAGCAATCAGCAAGCGATTAGCCCACACACGTGAGATCTACGAAGCGATCGGTTGCCACTGTGACGCATCGCAAGGATCAGTCGTTCGTGTGTGGGGGCCTTTAGAGTCTTTTATATAAAACAAAGGGGGCTCTCTTAAGTCCTCCCTATTATCCACTTCTTCTTCTGTCTCTATAAATAAGATCGTCATTTTTGTACCTCTGAGTTAACTGCGAATAATAATGTTGATATTGGGATAGTAATAAGCATCCCTGGCTCAGATAAACAACTGAAAGATTTGAAAGCAAATCAATCGCCAGATCCGGATAGAATTCCCATTCGGGTTTACAAAGAGTACTCAACGGCATTGGGCCCTTATCTAGCTTGGATTTATCGTGAATCTCTCGCCCAGCACAAGGTCCCAAGATATTGGAAAAAAGCGCAGGTGACTCCAGTACATAAGATGTTCTAATGTGCGTGAAATCTTATGGGACTTGACTGTTAAGGTCATCAGTCCCTAAGCTTACACACTATCTAACCTAAATTATCCTAAGGACAAACACACACACCCATGCCCGAGGGAGGATTCGAACCTCCGCCGGGACCTGCCGCACAGTCCATGACTGCAGCGCCTGAGACCGCTCGGGTAATCCCGCGTGGCTCAGTATATAAGAAGGTTAAAAGAACGGACCCGCAAAATTCGGCTTGTTAACTTCTGTTTGCTGCAGAATCCCTTAACATATTCTCAGTTTCGAACATATTAACCTTTCTTGAGACTGAGAACCTTATGTCCACGAATTAGCATGTTTTAAAAGCATTGCTCGTGCGAAACTCAGTTTTTAGAAAACATCGCTCGTACGAAACTCAGTTTTCCCTTTGCTCACACGATATGCTGCGAACTATGGATGAAGGGCAACAGGCAGATTCCAAACTTATAGATTTCCAGAAAGTATCTTTAGCTCTGTGGTCGCGCAGTCAGCCACATTGCAGGCTGTTAACGAAGGTACGAGCGTATGGAATAGGTTCACAGGTAAGTGACTGGCTCGAAGACTTCTTAAGTAGTAGAATCCAGTACGTTGTCCTCGACGCCGAGTGTTCATCAGAGTCAAGGGTACGGTCAAGAGTGCCCCAGGGAAGTGTGGTGGGACCGGACCTCTGTTATTCTCTACATACATTAAGTGATTTGGCGGACAGGGTGGGCAGCAATCTGCGGTTGTTTGCTGATGTTGTTGTGGTAAATGGTAAGTTGTCGAAGTTGAGTGACTGTAGAAATATAAAAGACGACTTAGACTAAATTTCCAGTTAATGTGATGAATGGCAGCTAGCTCTAAATGTGGAAAAATGTAAGTTAATGCGGATGAGTAGGAAAAACAAACCTGTAATGAATGAGATTTTCACTCTGCAGCGGAGTGTGCGCTGATATGAAACTTCCTGGCAGATTAAAACTGTGTGCCGGACCGAGACTCGAACGCGGGACCTTTGCCTTTCGTGGGCAAGTGCTCTACCAACTGAGCTACCCAAGCACGACTCACGCCCCGTCCTCACAGCTTTACTTCTGCCAGTACCTCGTCTCCTACCTTCCAAACTTTACAGAAGCTCTCCTGCGAACCTTGCAGAACTAGCACTCCTGAAAGAAAAGATGCTGCGGAAACATGGCTTAGCCACAGCCTGGGGGATGTTTCCAGAATGAGATTTTCACTCTGCAGCGGAGTGTGCGCTGATATGAAACTTCGTGGCAGATTAAAACTGTGTGCCGGACCGAGACTCATACTCGGGACCTTTGCCTTTCGCGGGCAAGTGCTTTACCAACTGAGCTACCCAAGCACGACCTACGCCCCATCCTCACGGCTTTACTTCTGCCAGTACCTCGTCTCCTACCTTCCAAACTTTACAGAAGCTCTCCTGCGAACCTTGCAGAACTAGCACTCCTGAAAGAAAAGATGCTGCGGAAACATGGCTTAGCCACAGCCTGGGGGATGTTTCCAGAATGAGATTTTCACTCTGCAGCGGAGTGTGCGCTGATATGAAACTTCCTGGCAGATTAAAACTGTGTGCCCGACCGAGACGCGAACTCGGGACCTTTGCCTTTCGCGGGCAAGTGCGGTAAAAGGTAGGAACCCTCACTAGCAATAATGATCTCAGAAACAGGTGTAGTACGGTAAGCTAAGATTTCCCGAGTTTCAAAGGATTCCAAACCAGCTCTTCCTGCATTGTTACAAGCAACGAAAGCTATAGTTATCCATCCGTTACCCAAACTGGAGGAAGAAGAAACTTCCATTAAAGAAAAGTTTAACCTCGCACCACAAAATAATGTAGGTCCATTAATAAGAACAAATTGAGCAGTTTTACCAACTCCTCTTATTTCGTTCTTTTTACCCTTGGCAGAAGATGTCGAAGCACCAAGAGTGCCGTCCACATTCACAAGTGATTTGTAAACCACCATTCGCCGGCGACGACGAAAACAATAACCACTGAGGCACTGCTTCTTACAATGATGCGTAAACGTTGTTTTCGTCGTCGCCGGCGAATGGTGGTTTACAAATCACTTGTGAATGTGGACGGTACTCTTGGTGCTTCGACATCTTCTGCCAAGGGTAAAAAGAGCTTCTGTAAAGTTTGGAAGGTAGGAGACGAGGTACTGGCAGAAGTAAAGCTGTGAGCAGCGGGCGTGAGTCGTGCTTCGGTGGCTCAGTTGGTAGAGCACTTGCCCGCGAAAGGCAAAGGTCCCGAGTTCGAGTCTCGGTCGGGCACACAGTTTTAATCTGCCAGGAAGTTTGAAACCTGTAATGTTTGGATACGGTATTACTAGTGTCCTGCTTGACACAGTCAAGTCGTTTAAATATCTGGGCGTAACGTTGCAAAGTGATATGAAATGGAACGAGTCCACTTTATTGGGAGAATTTAAGGAAAGAGTGGCTCAGCTGTAAAGGAGACCGCATACAGGATGCTGGTGAGGCCTATTCTTGAGTACTGCTGGAGTGTTTGGGATCCGTACCATGTCGGGTTGAAGGAGACATCGAAGCAGTTCAGAGGCGGGCTAGATTTGCTACCGGTAGGTTCGAACAACACGTAAGTGTTGCGGAAATGCTTCGGAAACTCAAATGAAAATCCCTGGAGGGAAGGCGACATTCTTTTCGAGGAACGCTATTCAGAAAATTTTTAGAACCGGCATTTGAAGCTGACTGCCAAACGATTCTACCGCCGCCAACATACATTGCGCGTAAGTACCACGAAGATAGTATATAAGGAATTAGGGCCCCTGCGGGGGCATATAGATAGTCGTTTTTCCTTCGCTCTATTTGCGTTTGGACAAGGAAAAGAAATGACTAGTGGTGGTACAGGATAGCCTCCGCCGTGCACCGTACGGCGGCTTGCAGAGCATCTAAGATGTAGATATAGATGTAGATAAAATGAGTTGTTGTCTTACTGGAATGTATCTCAGCAATCATGAATAATCAGTACAGATTTATTCTGTGTTTCAGCAGTTTATTTCCGCTTGGAAGAAAAAGTCTGGTGCTGTGAAGACTACGCGCCCTCAGCGTGCTATCACATGCATGACTGCATCCTTCCTATCTAAATTATTGTATATACGAAGTCCGATTACTCTTGCTATGCACTATGACGTATTTTGTCGCATTGTACTGCATATTAACACGGTCTGCAACCACCCAACTTATCGTTTTCCTACAGCGACATTTGTGCTTGGTTTCATCAGAATAGAAAATTTAACAGGCAACAAATCTCAGATTCAGCGTCAATGAGGAGTTTTGTTTGGATCCAGTGCCAACTGCAAACTAACATGATCATTTTTATTCGTGCTGTAACCTTTGTGATTTATCCCACCTCTAAACGACTGACATTCTCAGGTGAAATGCAATGTAGCATTCCATCTTCATTCTGATATTTTTACGGGATAAATCACACGAACCAGGTTATTTACTTCAGCATTATATGGCAAACACTAAAGATCTTACACATTGCTGGCCACTGTGGCCAAGCAGTTCTAGGCGCTTCAGTCCGGAACCGCGCTGCTACTACGGTCGCAGGTTCGAATCCTGCCTCGGGCATGGATGTGTGTGATGTCCTTAGATTAGTTAGGTTTAAGTAGTTCTACCTCTAGAGGACTGATGACCTCAGATGTTAAGTCCCATAGCGCTTAGAGCCATTTGAACCATCTTACACATTTCTCTGCGGTAAGGCCGAAGCTACTTCCTCTTCTGCCAATTTCTCCGCAGTATAAACTATGTGCTAAATTCCATGTGGTATCACAGATCTGGTGTGATATTCCGTATGATTGCATTTTGTGCGGTAGTCAGCTCCGGAAATGTATCGAACACCAAGAAACCCAGTGCTACAATGTGGGCACCGTTACATACTGTGTTTTCTACCTCACGGACAAACGGAACGAGCTGAATTTCGGAAGGTAACTGTTTGCGGGAACAATGTTGACATTTTTTCCGCTTCACCAACCAGCCTCGTTGTAGGTTTAAGGTGGCTTCCGATATCCATTTAGGCGAAAGTATGACTATGTCACCATTACTTCTGCGGGACGCTATTAAAAACCAGCGAAGACGGAAATACACTGAACGTATTTCACTCGTACACAGACATTTGCTGTAAACGGAGTTTCTCTTATTGGATTCATGTGAGGTTGTAATGTGAGGAAGAGCATATAAATCAAGAAACATTTAAGATGTTCAAGTGCTGTTTAAATTCAGACCCTGCAATGTTAGGAAGAAGAGAGAAGAGAAACAGTTTGGTGCAGAACTACAAAATTCGTTCTTGAAATCGAAAGATTTCTGACAACAGAAGAAGACATCGTTTAAGTGATTTGCATATCGCTGTTGTTCGGAAGCGCTAGCAGATTGTAGGTACGGGGTAGACAAAATGAAACTGACCCGGAAGATATTTATAAGACTGACAAGCGACTTTGTTAACGAACAGAAGTGTCCATCGCGGAAAATGATTTCATGCACCAATCGGTTGCTGTCACATGTTTGGTCTCGCGCATCTCTTGGAAGGTCTGTCCGAAATACCTCGCTGTGTCATTACGTCTGAGTGAGTCACTGGGGCAGATTTGCTTAGTGACCAGATGGATGCAACACAAAATGGTGCTCACAATCCAACAGGACATGTTCATTTTTAAGTGTTATGCGAAGCTCAGTTCGTGCTGCACTGTTTGCGCGAGTGTTTAAGACCGGAAGTGTTTCGTCGAAACCTCTAGCAAAGTCTGCAATGCAAAACTTTGCGGAAAAGTGGAGCGAAACTGACTCTGTATCGCACAAAAACCGTAATTATCGGCAAGGTGTTCGAACAACAGAAACATGCCTCGAGAGAAGAAAAGTCTGGAACGAAGTGCTATGAAATTTCAACGCCGTTTTTCTGTGCAAGTGGGAATTAAAACATCACCGTATCGAAACATTATCAATAAGGACCTGAATCTGTATCCTTACAAATTTACTGTTGGGCGTGGGTTGAGAGGGAACATTCACGCAATTGACCGCAAATGTCAATTTTCAATTTATTTTTTATTTATTAGTAGAGCTCATGGACAATGAATTCCCAAAGTTTCAAAGGTGAAGTCGCATCCAAAGTGCCTGAAAAATAATAAAATGTGTAACGTGACCTTGCTGCCACGCCCACTTTTTGAAGCAAAACTGAATACAAGCTCGGTGAACAACGATTCCGTCGATTACTTTCCAGCAAGCTTGCACGTGATACACTAGAAGGCTGTGATATATACTCTTTGGTTTTACAGATCATCTGTGAATCTGTTCCGTATCTTAATTCACTCATATGGAAACTATGCCCTAAAAAAACACTTTCATCTGCTACAGTTGTCAGATCTGCAACTTATGATATACTTCTTGTATTTAATGATGGAAACGTATGGAGCATGAAAGTATTAGAGAGAGTGGACTTTAAGATAGGAAATTTTACTCAAGGCGTCTTCACAAACATAGATTTACAGCGTCTCTCTGCAGCTGAAAAGTCAGTTGATAACCTGGTAAAGGAAAAAAATGGAAATGAGCGTACGACATTGTGGGCCAGGAGTCCCCCAGTCGGGGAAGTTCGGCCGCCACATTGGGCGACGTGCGCGTCGGAGATGGGGATAAAATGATGATAACGACAACACAACACCCAGTCCCTGAGCGGAGAAAATCTCCTGCCCCAGCCGGAAAGCGAACCCGAGCCCCTTGGCGTGGCATTCCACCGCGCTGACCACTCAGCTAACGGGGGCGGACCTAATAAAGGAGAGAGGGCAGGAAAATAGAAGCCTTACGGAAAGAGGACCCTGAGGACAAATCTGAGGCCTTCTGAAGAGATGAAATATGGAAATACGTTGGGTTGAACTTTAAATTGCTTTTCCTGAAAATTATTTTTCTTTGAAGTTTGTGCACCTTTTCTGAGAATTTATAAAGGCTGTAATTGTGAAGTTTTTACATTAATTTCTATAAACCCAATATATATTGTCTCAAGAGTAAATTTGGAATTCTGAGTGTAAGCTGAGATACGGGGGAAAGTGCTTGCAATTTTCCGTGGACTATATATTATTCTTACGGATTTATAGCTACAAAATTATTAAAATATAACACAAGGAACAGCAAATGTGTTAAAAAACTGTGGATTTGGTGCTTATTTCAAATAGTGTGTGTTGTCCATGCACCTTTGCACGTTGAGTTTGGCGGTGGTTTTTGAGTGAAATGAAATCCAGATTTTTGGATTCCCAGTTTTCATTTTTTCAGCCGTTGCCTGCTTCAGTTCGTCAGTGTACGTGAACACAAAGAATATACATCATTATGCATCGAAAAATCCCCATCTTATTGTAAATATTTTCCGGGTGACTTCTATTTTGCCCGCCCTGCGAATGTGACAACAGAAATCAGTGCAAAAATTGTGGTTTCGTCGGTTGAATAAACAATTTTAAAAAAGTAGAAATAGTTCTTCTGATAGCGAACTATGATCGCTATCAGTCTACTATATGCGAAGGGAAGTAGGGTAGTGACATCTGGGATGCAACTTCTTTATGGGTAGACAACGTCGTGTTTACGGGCTTCCTATAAACATTAATCATGTTGCGTACAACCGTGGGAAGGTGGGAAGGTAGCAGGTAGCAATCTCAGAGTAGCTGAGCCGTATTCGCCCACAGAGCGCTTGGAATTACGTTAATGCTAAACCAAGGTGACCTGCAGCTCTGTATTCCCAGAAGAACCAAGGTATAAAATGTGCTCCTCGTCACAGACAGTGGTAATGCATTTATTGTCGGCGTACAGATTAAAGCTTAAAATTGTCGTAAGTGCGTGTAGTCGTCTGCTGAAACGCCAGTAATTGTATGAAGACTATACTCGCTTTCGTAACGCAGGTGGACCGTGTGCATTTCCGGCGAGATGCGTCATCCGGCGTGGACTCATTGTGCCCCTTTGTTGTCGGTGGTTTCCTAGACGCGTGACGTAGTTGCACCGTTCTGACGTCAAATGAATGACTTCATTTTCTGTTGACGCCAGTGACGTCACTACACGCGTCTGCTCGGTGTGACTGTTTCTGTGACGAGAGCGCTACCTCCAGCCCACCTGCCGTGGGAGTCGCCTTCCTGCGGGATGTGTGCCTCACTTCCTGTACAATTAGAAAAACACAGCGCATGCGGCCTTCAACACGCAATAACAGTCCCAGAAACTTGTCAACATGAAACGAAGCCTTACGTACTCTTCTTCTTGCAGGCCGCTATGACCGAGCGGTTCTAGGCGCTTCAGTCCGGAACCGCGCTGCTGCTACGGTCGCAGGTTCGAATCCTGCCTCGGGCATGGATGTGTGTGATGTCCTTAGGTTAGTTAGGTTTAAGTAGTTCTAAGTCTAGGGGACTGATGACCTCAATTGTTAAGTCCCATAGTGCTTAGAGCCATTTGAACTCTTCTTGAATTTACGAGCAGAGGCTACCTTTCTTCACACAGTGCGTACACGAATTACAGCAGTTGTTGTATGTTGTACATGGAGCTGATTACTGTCCTATTTCCATCTGATGGTAGGAGCAACACTGACACGGCCCACCTTTACAACTTCCAAACGACAGTTTGAAACGTGTCAGAATGAGTCGGACAGTACCCACTGGTGTCCGAAACCTAAAGACGAAAGTAACTTTCATGTGATGTGTCACTCCTAAAAAACAAAGCTCCATGAAACTCGGATCATACTAGAAAGAACTGCTACTGCATAGTACAGAAGGTAACTGAAAGAAATACTCAATGAGACGAACAGAAGTGACTCTTCCATTCAAAGACAACAATTACGCTGAAGTCAAATGGTCCAAATGGCTCCGAGCACTATGCGACTTAACTTCTGAGGTCATCAGTCGCCTAGAACTTAGAACTAATTAAACCTAACTAACCTAAGGACATCACACACATCCATACCCGAGGCAGGATTCGAACCTGCGATCGTAGCGGTCGCTCGGTTCCAGACTGTAGTGCCTAGAACCGCACGGCCACTCCGGCCGGCACGCTGAAGTCACAGTGATTCGTGGTGGCCCCATGGACGTTAAAAATGGCGGCACATGCTTGGTAACAGCGTATGTGACCACTACAGACAGAAATGCATGCTCTGCAACGTGCTTCCACGCTGGCCACAGGGTCGGTAAGGAATTCTTGTGGAAGGGCGTTCCATTCTTACACCAGAGCAGTCGACAATTGGTGTGTAGTTGTTGGGGCACGTGGACGTGCTGCAATACGTCAGCTCAATGCATTCCACATATGCTCAAAGGCTTTTACAAGTAAGTCATCAGATCAGTCCATTCGCCGAATGTCCTCTCGTTTCAAAAGGTCCACCACCTGCGCAATACGATACGGTCGCGCGTTGTCATCGACGAAAATGAAGCCAAGGCTGAATGCACCCTGAAAAGATGCACCCGGGGGAGGAGCGTACCTTGTTCGAAGACTCGGAGGTCTGTACACCCACGCAACTTTAAGTACCCTCACACCATAACACCTGGATCACCAAAACCGAACATGATCAACAATGTTGCTCGGTGCAATTCGTGATCCCACCTCTCGCCATATGAGGGTACCTCAAGCATTCTCGAACTTGAACGTTTTGGCGTTATGGTGTGGGGTGACTTAATATTGCATAGATGTAATGATCTGGACGTCCTAGTGTCATGAATGAAGACATGACGCAAAAAGTTGTGAGGCAATTCGCCAAAACAGGGGCTGCATTATTGACGATCTGCATCAGAAATTTGCACAAGTTTCAAGATCAGTAGTTTTTCACAATGTCACTGACAATCTTCATTACAAAAAAAAGTGTGCGAGAAGGGTGCCGAAAACGCTGACAAAAGAACACAAAACGAAGGGAATACCACATTCTTTGTCCGTTTCGGACAATGGTGACGAGTTCTTGCGTCACAGTGTGACCGGTGATGAAACGTGGATTGCGCCCTCCACCCCAGAGAATAAATGCCGATCCAGTGAGTGGCATCATTCAAATTCCTCTACGAAACCATGAAAATTCAAACAAAAACCTTCAACACGGAAAATCATTGTCACAGTTTTTTGGGACCGAAACGCATTCTTCTGCGAGATTTTTGGCAAGAGGAATGGCAATAAATGCTGAGAGGTACTGTGAAACATCATTGAAGCTTAGATGCGCTATTAAAAATCGCCGGCGGGGGGTGCTCTCTGGTGGCGTCGTCCTACTTCACGACAATGCTCAGCCTCACTTTACGGCAACAACAAAGACGCATCTGGAGAAGTTTCACTGCGAATTACTGGATCATCCACCATACAGCCTTGACTTCGCACCATCAGACTTCCATCTGCTTCTAGAACTGAAGGAATTTCTTGGTGGAAAGCGCTTGGAAGATGATATGTTGAAAGAAACTGTTACCAACTGGTTTAACAGTCAGGCGGCAGAGTTCTTTGATGCTGAGATCCAAAAGCTGTTGCCACGACTTGACAAATGTTTAAATGTTCAAGATGACTATGTTGAAAAGTGAAAAAATGTACATATTGTAGTTAGTTTGTGAAACAATTTACGTTCATAAGTAATGTTTCTCTTACTCCATTACAACTCGGTTCTTACTTTAAAAATGACTCTTGTACAACCCCCTTCGTATCGCTCCCGTAGGGATCGTGAGGATAATATTAGCTTAACTACAACACCCACAGAGGCATTTAAACGATCGTCCTTTCCGCGCTGCACTCGTGAATGAAAAGGGGGAAACACCTAATTATTGGTACAGTCCCCTCTGCCAAGCGCTTCACAGTTGTTTGCAAAATACACATACAAATGTAGACTAGGTAAAGTCGCATTCCATTTCAAAGTAGCACGCTTTGTTATCTCGCAGTACGAGCAGGGAAAGTGTTTGCGAAGAAGGATCTCGCGAAAACTTGTTGTCAACATCGTCAGTTTTACTGACAATGAGAACAAGAAAGGTGTGATAATGTTTTCTTTTTATTCCAGTCTTTGATATAAATTCCTTTGACGATGACCGGTTTCAGTCAGGAATGACCATCTCTAGATCTGTTCTACACCATTTCCTAATGTGATAAAGCCGTAATGGTATCGTCAAAGCATATAAATATGGTGTAAAATATTGTTACACGGTAACGCCAGGTGCAAAATGACTGTATGGGCGATGTGGCCTATTTTACACCATATTTTAGATCTATGTGACGATGTTGTACTGAGTATATTTATATGTATTAACGATGCCATTACGGCCTTATCACATTAGAACATGGCGTAAAACAGATCTGAAGATGCTCATTACTGACTGAAACCGTTCATCGTCAAAGGAATTTATATTGTGATCAAAGACTGGAATAAAAAAAAACTTTTTGACAGTATTGTATCACTGTTCATATTCGCGACTATGTCGCAGCTGGTGAAAGGTGAGATAGAACCGACAGAGAAGATGACGGAATGCAGAAGGAAATGCTGACAAGCAGAAATTAAGTAAGTCAATCGCGGGTAAATTACGGAAGGAGCGGCAAGATGCCGAGTGGAGTAAGATTAACTACTTTGTCCCAAAGCAGAATAAGGAAAATTGACACAATAAATATTTCCGTGGATGATATATACTGACATGACGAAAGCTATGATATTGCGATATGCAGATATACAGGTTTCGGTAGTATCGGGTACACAAGATATAAAATGAGCGTGCACTGGCGGACCTGCCATTTTTACTCTGGTGATTCGCATGGAAATGTTCCCAACGTGATTATGGCTGCTCTACATCTACATCTACATTCATACTCCGCAAGCCACCCAAAGGTGTGTGGCGGAGGGCACTTTACGTGCCACTGTCATTACCTCCCTTTTCTGTTCCAGTCGCGTATGTTTCGCTGGAAGAACGACTGTCTGAAAGCCTCCGTGCGCGCTCGAATCTCTCTAATTTTACATTCGTGATCTCCTCGGGAGGTATAAGTAGGGGGAAGCAATATATTCGATACCTCATCCAGAAACGCACCCTCTCGAAACCTGGACAGCAAGCTACACCGCGATGCAGAGCGCCTCTCTTGCAGAGTCTGCCACTTGAGTTTGCTAAACATCTCCGTAACGCTATCACGCTTACCAAATAACCCAGTGACGAAACGCGCCGCTCTTCTTTGGATCTTCTCTATCTCCCCCGTCACCCCGATCTGGTACGGATCCCACACTGATGAGCAATTCTCAAGTATAGGTCGAACGAGTGTTTTGTAAGCCACCTCCGTTGTTGATGGACTACATTTTCTAAGGACTCTCCCAATGAATCTCAACCTCGTACCCGCCTTACCAACAATTAATTTTATATGATCATTCCACTTCAAATCGTTCCGTACGCATACTCCCAGATATTTTACAGAAGTAACTGCTACCAGTGTTTGTTCCGCTATCATATAATCATACAATAAAGGGTCCTTCTTTCTATGTATTCGCAATGCATTACATTTGTCTATGTTAAGGGTCAGTCGCCACTCCCTGCACCAAGTGCCTATCCGCTGTAGATCTTCCTGCATTTCGCTACAGTTTTCTAATGCTGCAACTTCTCTGTATACTACAGCATCATCCGCGAAAAGCCGCATGGAACTTCCGACACTATCTATTAGGTCATCTATATATATATTGTGAAAAGCAATGGTCCCATAACACTCCCCTGTGGCACGCCAGAGGTTACTTTAACGTCTGTAGACGTCTCTCCATTGATAACAACATGCTGTGTTCTGTTTGCTAAAAACTCTTCAATCTAGCCACACAGCTGGTCTGATATTCCGTAGGCTCTTAATTTCTTTATCAGGCGACAGTGCGGAACTGTATCGAACGCCTTCCGGAAGTCAAGGAAAATAGCATCTACCTGGGAGCCTGTATCTAATATTTTCTGGGTCTCATGAACAAATAAAGCGAGTTGGGTCTCACACGATCGCTGTTTCCGGAATCCATGTTGGTTCCTACAGAGTAGATTCTGGGTTTCCAAAAACGACATGATACGCGAGCAAAAGAGATATAGGTCTATAGTTTTGTGCATCTGCTCGACGACCCTTCTTGAAGACTGGGACTACCTGTGCTCTTTTCCAATCATTTGGAACCTTCCGTTCCTCTAGAGACTTGCGGTACACGGCTGTTAGAAGGGGGCAAGTTCTTTCGCGTACTCTGTGTAGAGTCGAATTGGTATCCCGTCAGGTCCAGTGGACTTTCCTCTGTTGAGTGATTCCAGTTGCTTTTTTATTCCTTGGACACTTATTTCGATGTCAGCCATTTTTTCGTTTGTGCGAGGATTTAGAGAAGGAACTGCAGTGCGGTCTTCCTCTGTGAAACAGCTTTGGAAAAAGGTGTTTAGTATTTCAGCTTTACGCGTGTCATCCTCTGTTTCAATGCCATCATCATCCCGGAGTGTCTGGATATGCTGTTTCGAGCCACTTACTGATTTAACGTAAGACCAGAACTTCCTAGGATTTTCTGTCAAGTCGGTACATAGAATTTTACTTTCGAATTCACTGAACGCTTCATGCATAGCCCTCCTTACGCTAACTATGACATCGTTTAGCTTCTGTTTGTCTGAGAGGTTTTGGCTGCGTTTAAACTTGGAGTGAAGCTCTCTTTGCTTTCACAGTACTTTCCTAACTTTGTTGTTGAACCACGGTGGCCGGCCGAAGTGGCCGTGCGGTTAAAGGAGCTGCAGTCTGGAACCGCAAGACCGCTACGGTCGCAGGTTCGAATCCTGCCTCGGGCATGGATGTTTGTGATGTCCTTAGGTTAGTTAGGTTTAACTAGTTCTAAGTTCTAGGGGACTAATGACCTCAGCAGTTGAGTCCCATAGTGCTCAGAGCCATTTGAACCATTTTTTGAACCACGGTGGGTTTTTCCCGCACCTCACAGTTTTACTCGGCACGTGAATTAAAAGACTTTGAACGTGGAATGGTAGCTGGAGCTTGATGCATGGGACATTCCGTTTCGGAAATTGTTAGGGAACTCAGTACTCCCAGATCCACAGTGTCAAGGCCGTGACAAGAATACCGAATTTCAGGCATTCGGACAACATAGTGGCCGATAGCCTTCACAGAACGACCGAGAGCAGCGGCGTTTCCTTAGAGTTGTCAGTGCCAACAGGCAAGCAACACTGCGCAAAATAACCGCTGAAATACATGTGGGCCGTACGACGAACGTCTCCGTTAGAATAGTGCGGCGAAATTTGGCGTTAATGGGCTATGGCAGCAGAAGACCGACACGGGTGCGTTTGCTATCAGCACGACATGGTCCTGCAGCGCCTCTCCTCGGCTCGTGACCGTATCTGTTGGATACTAGACGACTGGAAAATCGTTGCCTGCTCAGATGAGTCCCGATTTCAGTTGCTAACAGCTGACGGCGGGGTCTGAGTGCGGCGCAGACCCGGCGAAGCCATGGACGCAAGGCACTGTGCAAGCTGCTGCTGACTCCATAATGGTGTGGACCGTGTTTACATGGGATTGACTAGGTCCTCTAGTCCAGCTGAACGCATCATTGACCGGAAATGACTATGTTCGACTCCATGAACACCAGTTGCAGCCATCCATGTTCCCAAACAACGATGGAATTTTTATGGATGACAGTGCGCCATGTCGGAGGGCCACAATTGTTCACGATTGGTTTGACAATCGCTCTGGACAATTCGGGCGAATTATTTGGTCACCCAGTCCGCCCGACATGAATCCCATCGAACATTTATGGGATATAATCGAGAGGTCAGTTTGTGCACAAAATCCTGCACCGGCAACACTTTCGCAATTATTGACGGCTGTAGAGGCAACATGGCTCAACATTTTCGCAGGGGACTTAAAAAGAGTCTATGCCACGTCGAGTTGGTCCACTACGCCAGACAAAAAAAATGTCCAACACGATATTTGTAGGTAATCCCTAACTTTTCTCAGTGTAGGTAAATGTGACAGTAGGCAGCAATTTCTGCGATTTTGTGAACATCATAAGGCAATATCATCTTTGTAAAAAAACTTCACAGCTGTTGTCGTACAGAACTAGACTTCCAGCCTAGCAAAGAAACTCTCAGAAAGAAACTATTCCATCGACGGGATTTGGTTTTAAAAGATGCGACAGTGAACAAGCCATTATGTACAGACTTTATAAAAGAATCGTCAGAATTCTAGGGACCAGGGTTTTACTTACACCAGTGTTTCCGAAACTGAGTTCTGCGAAACACTGCACTAAGCGCTCCGCGGAAAACTGCTAATAACATGGCATTTACTCGACTTTCGGACGATACTAACCATTTGCTTTAAATTTTGTTGTGATTTCTATGTTATTATTTATGATTTAAATTCTGAAGTAATCACTGAATAAAAAAACTTTTCTCATTTTAAAAAATCTTATTAATATTCAAAATAAACAAGGTGTTCCATCAAGGCACCAAGATTCTCGAAGTGTTCCGTGAGAGGAAAAGTTTCGTAACCCCAGACTTAGACGAACCGTGGATTTGTACACTCTACACTTCAAGTAGTTCTCGCGAAGTAACAGTGTGAGAAGTGCGTTGTCATACAACAGTGGCAGGCAATGATTCATTTTCACAAATGCAGAGTTTCGTTTCGTGTTCACTTCTCCTCTACGACTGTAACAGGAAAACTTCGGACTATTGTATAGAAAATGACAGAAAAATTTAAATATATATAGAGGCAATGAAAACCGAACTTTTAGCATTAATTAAGGAGCACCGGCCTTCTCCTCTTTACTCCACTGACAAAATTTTGCAAGAAAATAGATCCCTTTCCACTGCTGCCATATCGCCCAGATCTAAATCCTATAGAACCGTTCCGGAATCTTGCAAAGAATGAGATCCATAATTGTAATACGTCTATTGTCTGACCGTCTAGCCCGGAAAAAAAACTGATGCTTTTGGTGCTAATAAATAATCGTAGAGCGTCACATAGCGCGATGCAGGCGTTTTGAAGTAACTCTACTTGAGCAACTTGAGCGTTAGTTTTGTTTCTGTTACAGTTACAGTTAAGCAGCTTTTCTGTTGGCCTCACAAGACTGAGTGGGCCTTCTTTCGAAACCTTCTTCGAGAGGAAAATTTGAGGTGGTTACTGGAAATCAAACCTGGCCCAGAAACTAATCACTATGCCAGTTTCCTGTTCGCAACGACATTAGCTTTTACAATTTGTACTTAGATGACTAGAAAGGCCGTGCATCACTGCAAAAATGTGTGTGATCGCTTACAGGAAGAGAGAGACTTTGACAGATGAGGAAGCTGAAAATACACTCCTGGAAATGGAAGAAAGAACACATTGATACCGGTGTGTCAGACCCACCATACTTGCTCCGGACACTGCGAAAGGGCTGTACAAGCAATGATCACACGCACGGCACAGCGGACACACCAGGAACCGCGGTGTTGGCCGTCGAATGGCGCTAGCTGCGCAGCATTTGTGCACCGCCGCCGTCAGTGTCAGCCAGTTTGCCGTGGCATACGGAGCTCCATCGCAGTCTTTAACACTGGTAGCATGCCGCGACAGCGTGGACGTGAACCGTATGTGCAGTTGACGGACTTTGAGCGAGGGCGTATAGTGGGCATGCGGGAGGCCGGATGGACGTACCGCCGAATTGCTCCACACGTGGGGCATGAGGTCTCCACAGTACATCGATGTTGTCGCCAGTGGTCGGCGGAAGATGCACGTGCCCGTCGACCTGGGACCGGACCGCAGCGACGCACGGATGCACGCCAAGACCGTAGGATCCTACGCAGTGCCGTAGGGGACCGCACCGCCACTTCCCAGCAAATTAGGGACACTGTTGCTCCTGGGGTATCGGCGAGGACCATTCGCAACCGTCTCCATGAAGCTGGGCTACGGTCCCGCACACCGTTAGGCCGTCTTCCGCTCACGCCCCAACATCGTGCAGCCCGCCTCCAGTGGTGTCGCGACAGGTGTGAATGGAGGGACGAATGGAGACGTGTCGTCTTCAGCGATGAGAGTCGCTTCTGCCTTGGTGCCAATGATGGTCGTATGCGTGTTTGGCGCCGTGCAGGTGAGCGCCACAATCAGGACTGCATACGACCGAGGCACACAGGGCCAACACCCGGCATCATGGTGTGGGGAGCGATCTCCTACACTGGCCGTACACCACTGGTGATCGTCGAGGGGACACTGAATAGTGCACGGTACATCCAAACCGTCATCGAACCCATCGTTCTAACATTCCTAGACCGGCAAGGGAACTTGCTGTTCCAACTGGACAATCTTCGTCCGCATGTATCCCGTGCCACCCAACGTGCTCTAGAAGGTGTAAGTCAACTACCCTGGCCAGCAAGATCTCCGGATCTGTCCCCCATTGAGCATGTTTGGGACTGGATGAAGCGTCGTCTCACGCGGTCTGCACGTCCAGCACGAACGCTGGTCCAACTGAGGCGCCAGGTGGAAATGGCATGGCAAGCCGTTCCACAGGACTACATCCAGCATCTCTACGATCGTCTCCATGGGAGAATAGCAGCCTGCATTGCTGCGAAAGGTGGATATACACTGTACTAGTGCCGACATTGTGCATGCTCTGTTGCCTGTGTCTATGTGCCTGTGGTTCTGTCAGTGTGATCATGTGATGTATCTGACCCCAGGAATGTGTCAATAAAGTTTCCCCTTCCTGGGACAATGAATTCACGGTGTTCTTATTTCAATTTCCAGGAGTGTATATCTCTCGGCAATGATTCGAACGAAGTTTCAGCATTATCATCACGACTTAAACAGCGGACAACGGAACAACAGACAAAGCTGTGGAAAGTAGCGACATCACCAGGGAAGATAGTTTTACAGATATGCCAGCGAAGCATAACGAGCAGCCAGGGTGACACATTCTGTACTTCAGTCAGTTGCACGTACAGTTGTGTGACAGCTCTCTGTCTGAAAGAGTGCTATAAGGTGCACCACAGAACGACAAAATAAAAGCAGGGAACGGCAGCAGCGCTTCTGGTGGGCCAGCATAAACTTTAAATAAAAGAAAATATGGCGCGAAAATCAGTATTTTTATTTCGAAACACGCGACTTGAATGACAATGTTTTTTGTTTATACTTTATAGTTGGGACTCGTAGTGTAGTAGTAAAGTGCGTGCCTGTAAATCAAAGATTTTTGTGACCTTACCAAGTAATATATTCGAGAAATCTCAATCAAAACCTAGGTCTAACTTCTCGTACCCGGTGTTCAGTCACGTAAAATTTTGTAAATGACGTACTGGTCGCCTTTTGATTGTACTGTTGTGTATTTGCAAAACCCAGTATTGCAATTTCGGCAGTATGGTCTGTATCAAGTGTAGATAATTCTGCCTTAGCACATGTGAAAACCTAAAAATCATCTGACATGACATGACATAGAAGCTGGTCTCATCACACTGTTTTCCTCGTTACGACGCCTTGTGGGCCTTGCACTCCTTTAATGTCATGGTAAATATATTGATCGTATTCTGCTTGATTTTTGCTCACATCCGTAATGTTATGTGGTAAAACTGAGTCCATTTTTGTTTTTGTTTCATATAAAACAGAAGCTGGTTTCATTGCATAGTGTTGTTTGGGCTCTTGTACATTTGTTTCTGCTTACCAATCCGTGTGTGAACTGCTCGATAAATGCGTTACAAGTATATTGCTCGTATTCTACTTTATTTTAGTTCGAATTCGTTTTTCGTACTTGCTTGCACGTAATGGAGATCTCCATGATAGCAGCTTTTGACAGAGTCGGTATTCAGTTTTATTACATTTCGACATGGGATGAACGTGGATTTGTGCTCTGTATGGTGTTGCTTCTTGCCACTGAGTATGCTTTGTCGTGTTAGTGACTAAGGTATTCTTCCTTGCAAATGCAAAAACTGCAACAGTAGTTACACAAATGTATTCATATTTTATTAACATACTACAAATATTATATTTTATCATAAATCAATGTAACACAATCACTCCAACTCCAAAGAAAATTTAGAGGCAAAGAATACACACACTCTCGTACTTTCATCATTGTATCTACTAGTGAATTCTGTACAATTACAGTTTACTTATTCAGTACCATGGAAGTATGTTCTCACTATATAACACAAGTCCATGTACAAATGTGGACTGCGGTGTAGAATAGTTTTGCTGCATAATATTACCTGGTAGAATAATTACGTACTCCCTCATTAATACTACAAAGCGTACTCTCTAGCAAGAAACAACATTCAAAGTAGAAACACATACTCATTTTGTCTCAAGACGTAATAAAGTTGATTGCTAATTCTGTCAAACGCTGCTTACATAGTGTTCTCCATTAAATGAGAGAAAAACGAAAAAAGACACGAACAGAAATAAAGCAGAATACGAACAATATACTTACAACACATTTAAATCAAGCAGTTCACACGTGGATTCGTAGGCTGAAAAACATATCCACAGAACACTGTGCAACGAATCCAGCCTCTATTTTATATGAAACGAAAGAGATATGGAGGACTATATGCATACTGAAGTAGAACGTTGTCCAGTAACTTGGGATTCAGAAATATGGACTGCACCAAAAAGATCGAGAAACGCAGTGCTTGAGAGAAGATGTGTAAAAAATTATTCCTGACTTCGGAAATAAACTTGTGGGCCTTGCACTCCTTGAATTTCATGTAATACGTATTATTTTCTTTATTATATGTTAGAATACATTTTATACCTTGTTTATTTGCCAAGGAACAAAACCTTCAGGTCTAACAAAATAATCTGCGAACTTGTATCATACACTTGCAGCATAGTGGTTTCGTACAAGCGTGGTGCTCCGTACGTCTTCAAAACCAATTATTTCTAAAGTTTCATCCCGATTGAAACCATCTCTTTTGCGGATAGCCGGCCGAAGTGGCCGTGCGGTTCAAGGCGCTTCAGTCTGGAACCGCAAGACCGCTACGGTCGCAGGTTCGAATCCTGCCTCGGGCATGGATGTTTGTGATGTCCTTAGGTTAGTTAGGTTTAACTAGTTCTAAGTTCTAGGGGACTAATGACCTCAGCAGTTGAGTCCCATAGTGCTCAGAGCCATTTGAACCATTTTTTTTGCGGATAAAGTTCTGCAGAACGCCACATGCTCTAATAATTACTACACAGAAGTGCTCCTTCATGATTAAAGGACGATGAAATAAGGGATACCCTCTAGTATCACGCCTTCGATAGCCTGTAATTAGGAACTTTTTTCCTCTGTCGAACTTTTTCTACTGTACGGACGTTGCAAATGCTTCATCTCCTACAAAACAATGGAGGAGGCTGAACTGAGTCATACAAAGGTCGAGGCTTTGCTGAATTTAAATAATTATCTTTCAGTCTTTTATGAAGGTCACTATATCTATAAATTTGTGTGTCTCATTTTTTCCTTATGAACCTGCGCCTATGAATGTAAAATAATAGTTAGTGTCACAAACTGCTAGTCACACCATTGAAAAGAAGTGTTTGTAGTTGTGCTATAAAGGGCCACTGTGTTCAGGTTGAACAATTCTTCCATTGCACCAAGACAGTTCGGAAAATCAGAGTGCATTTTAAACTTTTATCCTAAATTAATGCAGCCTTGTTCTACGCAAGTGGCATGCATGTGCAAGTTATCCAACATTTCCAAATAAGTGTCTCTTACGCTTTTGAATTAAGTGGAAATATCATAAATGAACAAATAATGCAACTCTGTAAATACACAGCACGTAGCAAGGTACCTGAAATAAGAGACCTTTATTTTACTGCAACCACACAGTTGCAGAAGAAGTGGAAGAACATTCGTGGCTGTTACACAAGGGAATTCAACAAGAGGAAAGCCTCAAAAAGAGGTCCTCCTGCAGAATCAAACAATATGTATATTTTGATACGCTAACTTTCCTATCACTTCTAATTGCCAACAAACCAACAGAGTTGGGAGAAACTGTTGCTCAGACTGATGAGACAAATGATTCTGATGTTCAGGTTGGAGTTGCCCCCATTCCTCGTAAGAGATAATGGATGAGACTTCACAGGGAGTCACACCTAGTGATTACGTGGCTGGCGACCACGGGGCCCCGAGCTGAGCCCTGGCATTGCTTCCACTTATTACTTATGCCAGGCTTTTCACTATTATCTTTCCTACCTGGCCGCCTGCGGCCAGCTCTTGTTCTTTTCCGACCCTGACGCTGTTAGGTTTCGAGAGCTAGGGGTCTTTCATTTTCCAACCTATACTTCTCATGCAGGGTCTGACCCGGAGCGGGCAGTTGCAAAAGGCTTCTGTATCCCATGCTAGGGGTGGCCTCCAGAACTGCAGAAGGCAACGGAGTACCACCGCAGATTATCTTCCCTGCATAATGCAGTCTCCATTTTATGCACAAAAATGGCTTCCTCTCATGTTAAATCAGCATCCGGAGGTAAAATAGTCCCCCATTCGGATCTCCGGGGGGGACAACTTGAAAGGAGGCAAAAAATCAAAATAAGAATTGGTACCTGGAATGTTAGAACTCTGCTACAAGCAGGAAAACTAGAAAATCTTAAAAGACAGATGGAAAAGAATCATATGGACCTCGTAGGAGTTGCTGAGGTAAGATGGAATGGACGTGGAGAGTTGCAGTCAGATGAATATGTATTGTACTACTCAGGAGTACAAGTAAAGGGAATGAATGGAATAGAAATGATTAAGACAAAAGAATTGGCTAAATGTGTGGAATATGTAGACTATGCAAATGACTGGGTTATTGGTGTATGGCTGAAAGAAGCACAAAAGGATTTACGGATTGTCCAGGTGTATATGCCTACTTCAGAACACGATGACCAAATTGTAGAGGAAACGTACAATGTAATAGAGAGAATAATGGTCGAAAATAAAAAATGCTGCAAAATAGAAATGGGAGACTGGAACGCCATTGTGAGAAAAGGGAAAGAGGGAAACATAGTAGGCAGTCATGGTCTTGGAAAGAGAAATGATAGAGGTGAATTGCTAATTGACTTCTGCAGGGAAAGGCAGCTGATAGCGGCAAACACATTGTTCAAGAACCACAAGAGGAGGATTTTATGCTGGTAGAGAAAGATACAGGAATGGAATCCAGAAGGTGCACACATTACCAGGTGCAGATATGAATAGCGACCACAATTTACTTATAGAAGAAATAAAAATAAGAATGAAAAAAACTGAAGAAGGCGACCGTGGTGAAGAAGTGGGATCTAGAGAAGATAAGATCAAACAAAGAACAAATTGCAGAAATGCTGTCTCGGGAGTTTCTAAACACATTATGAGACAAAGAACCACCTGATAATGCCAATGAGTACTGGAATATGCTGAAAAAAGGTATCATTAAAGCAGGACAGCAAAATACAGGATATGTAAATGGGATAAGGTCAAAAAAACCATGGGTCACACAAGAAATGGTTTCCAAGATGGAGGAGAGAAGAAAATTGAAAAACAAGAACACTGAAGATGCAAGAAAGATATACCAAAGGTTAAATAATGAACTGCGAAGAGAAACACAGCAGGCTAGGAAAAATGGCTAAAAGTGGAATGTGATGAAATTGAAGAACTGGACGGGAAGGGAAGATATGACTTACTATACAACAGAGTAGAGACAATGACATGGGAACAAAACAGAGCAGGAAGTGCTACTATGGAAATTTTGAGTAAAGACAAAGAGGTGGTGTACAAAGATCGTGATGATGTCCTCCAGAGATGGGAAGAATATCTAAAAGAGCTATGTGACACAAATAGCAAACCAGAAACTCTGGAACTTGAATCACACAACAGTGTAAGTGATGACGAGAAAGGACCAACCATCATAATGGAAGAAGTAAAGTCTGCCATAGCTGCAACGAAAAATGGCAGAGCCATAGGTACAGATACGATACCAGGAGAAATATTAAAATGCTTGAACCAAGATGGAATAAGAGAAATATTGAGGCTATGTAATAAAATATATGACTGCGGTGAATGGCCTGATGACTTTTTGACAACAGTAATGATTCCATTACCGAAAAAACAAGGAATCAAGAAATGCAGCGAGCACAGGACAATCAGCCTCATTTCACATGCAGCCAAAGTGATGTTAAGAATAATTAATAAAAGACTTGAAAAAGTAATGGAGGAGAATCTTGGCGGAATATGGGCACCAGAGATGCAATAGTGCTCCTACGAATCTTGGGAGAAAGGTTTGTTGAAAAAGGAAGAGACCTATGTGCTTCATCGATCTAGAAAAGGCATTTGACAATGTGGTTTGGGTCAAGCTGGCGACTATAATGAGGGAAAAGAGTGGACTGGAAAACCAGAAGACTTGTAAACTCATTATATATTAATCAAAAAGCCTGAATTAAAGTGAGAGGAGAAAGTACAAACTGGATCGGACTAATAAAAGGTATAAGACAAGGATGCTGTCTGTAACCTACTCTTTTCAACCTCTACTTAGAAAATATGATTGACCAATACTCATTAGATGACAAAGGAGTAGAAATTGGAGGAAGAAGAGTAGGGTGTTTGAGGTTTGCTGATAACATGGTCCTTCTAGCCATGGGGGAAAAAGAGTTACAGGATTTGGTGGACACCATTGAAACTAATGGAAAAAATATGGAATGAAAATTAACACAAATAAAACAAAAGTACTGGCACTAGGAGGAAATAAGGAAATAAAATTCATGCTGAATGGAGAAATGCTAGAACAGGTGCAAAATTTTAAGTATCTTGGAAACAGGATAGACACCGACTGGAAGTGCACCACAGAAATTAAAACAAGGATAGCAATGGCATAAGAGGCGTTTTATAAGAAAAGGAGAATTTTCTGCAGCCGTCTGGACAGAGAACTCAGGATGAGACTCATAAAATGTCTTGTATGGAGTGTTCTATAGGGCGCTGAAACATGGACTTTGAGGAAGAAAGACAGAGAAAGGCCGCAGGCTTTTGAGATCTAGGCATGGCGGAGGATGGAAAGAATAAGTTGGATGGACAGAGTAAAAAAAAGAAGAGGTACTGAGAAGAGTGGGAGAGAAAGACAGTTACTAGATGTAATAAAGAGACGAAAAAGAAATTGGATTGGGCATATATTAAGAAAGAATGACCGACTGATAAAAACAGTTTTAGAAGTTTATGTAGAAAGGAAAAGGAAGCGAGGAAGGAAGAGATTCCAGATACTGGATGACATGATGGACAGTACATTCATATATATATTAGTCATCAGTATATGTATCAGTATCAGTCATCAGTATATATATATATATATATATATATATATATATATATATATGTTAGTCATCAGTATATATATCATCAGTCTTGTGACTGATTTTATGCTATCCGCAACGAATTCATCTCAGACTGGCTCTTGCAACTTAGGTCCCCAATTATTTCCTTGGCGTATGCCTATCTTTGTCTTCCTCTTCAGTTTTTATCCTCTAGTATCACAAAAGAGTTATTCCTTGATGTCTTAGCAGATATCCTCTCTTTCTTCTTGTCAGTGTTTACAAATATTCCTCCTTTCCTCGCCGATTCTGCGGAGAACCTCCTCATTCCTTATCTTATCAGCCCACCTCATCATTTGACCCCAATTTCTTGTAAACTGAAAAGAAATTTCCATATTTCACTTAAGTACTTGACATGGGATAATTCAGTATTTTCGTTGGTGTCGGTGATGTCTGTATTTTCCTTTCAATAATAAAACAAAAAGCAGCATTCCTCATCAGAAAACATTCCATAAGTGTCTCTCACAGGCACAGAGAAGTCTCTTACCACAGAGCTTCTGCTCGCTGCCCAGTTGCGTGCCCTGCAATTCAGTGGCAACATATGCTATATAAAACCAGAAGTTGATCAATTCACGCCGCACTCACTCACGTTATAGTAATTGATTTCGTGCTTTTGTGTCTTCTTCATCTTTCCTCGTTTTCGTAACAGATCGCGTGAGAAATTGATATTTGTTCTACGAGTGTCCTCCAACTGAAAGCTAAATTCGTTTCGGTTTTACAATACTTAGACACACAACAAGCCTGCACTGCACAAAAATAAAATGCAAATAGAAGGAAACAGTTTTTGAACTAAAATTATTCTAACAATGAAAAATTCAGCACTGTTGGACGACTTTTAGGTATTATTAGGTACTTAAAAAGGTAACAAGGCTCAAAAGGACAAAGTGGTAAGGCGTCATGTACCATCTTAAAAAAGATGGGTGTTCAATAAGTAACACAACACTTGTTTCTGAAACCAGGTTGGTTTTATTCAGGGTTCCATCACACCATATTATTTCCCACTCTTTTGGTCTCAAAACCCTATTTTTCAACATAATCTCCATTTAGTGTGACGGCCTTACTCCACCTCATTGGGAATGCCTGTATGCCGGCATGGTACCACCCTAATAGTCGACGTCAGAGCCAACGACTTGCTGCATAAGTAACCTCCCCATCATCAACGTACTGCTTCCTGCAGAATGCATCCTTCATGGGGCCAAACAGATGGAAGTCACAAGGTGCGAGATCCGGGCTGTAGAGTGGACGAGGAAGAATAGTCCAGTGAAGTTTTGTGTGCTCCTTTCGTGTGTGCAGACTTGTGTGAGTCATTGCATTGTCATGGAGGAGGAGAAATTGAAGACGATCCTTCATTGCTCTTTGGCGAGGAACTCTGTAGACACATCCCTTTGAGTATCCCAACTAATGGGTGAGTGTGTCAGCACTACCAACAGAAACTTCTGGTTGGGCAGTAACATGTTTGATTGTGATCCGTCGATCACCTGAGTGAGAGTGTCCACACATTCCAACACTGCAGGAGTCACAGTTGTGTGCGGCCGGCCAGCACGTGAGACGTCGGCTAGGTTTGCGCGACCTTGTTGCGATGATGACAGACACCTCACCCAACGACTCACCGTGGTTTTATTCAATGCCAGGTCTCTGCAGACATTCTGGAAGCTCCTAGAATATCTGCGATGCTCTGGTTTTCGTCCAAAAGAAACTCTATGACAGGTCTCTGCTTGGAACAAACCTCCATCACAGACGCTGTTTTGAAGGCTACATATAGCGGCGCCATCGATCGGAACTTCATAAAACTACAGGGGCTGAGGTGGAAATATTCCGTGTTGTCTCACAACAAATTTCGCAGTTTTTCAAACGAAACTGGCCGACAAAAAATTGTGTTGCATTACTTATTGAACACTTCTCGTATTACATAGTTTGGTGTGTCTGTATTCAAATACCAGCCCAGGGAAACAATTGTTGATTTTATTAACGTTTGTATGACACTTTTCTTACTCGTACAGTGCTTAACAATGTGGAGAATATACTATACAGTAAGTTGGGCAAGCTGGACACTTAAGGTTTAGTTAGCCACATACTGAAGGAAACAACACCAATTCCAATTAGATTTTAATTGGCATTTCATCTGAATTTTGCCTATTATGTAACATAGTCCGAAAGTCATATGTATAATTTAAACTGTAATTTGCACTTAGAAAAAAGTAATCCAAATATGCAGTATTGGATAAGAGTGTGTTTCTGGTGGGGTAAATTTGAGCATTGTTATTAAATTAGAAAAACATATGTGCCATTCAGTTCTTCTTCATTGTTTAATTTATAATGTTCATAAACATAATACAGGGTTCATCATTTTGATTTGCAGCTTCTTGTGTTGGCCATGTTTGCAGTTAAAATTGTTGGATGTGTTGTTTTGTTAAATGATTATAGAATTATGTGGATGTTTAGTTCAAACAATAAATCGTTTCTTTTTGTAAATACCTTTACATTTGGTGTGCATGAATTTTCCAGATCACTTGTGTGTTAATTACTACAAGTAGCTTGTCATCTGTAACCAACCGATGTTGATGAGAAAGTTTTTTGCTGGGAGTTACCTGTCTTCTAGAATGTAATATAGTTTGTCGCGATGTTTTCACGCCTATATTAGTTTTTACTTACGTTTTCGTGTGGCAAGCACTTTCATTCTCCGCATCGTGGTGAGGTGTTGTGATGTGCAAATAACTATAACAAATATTTTCCACAAATAACTTAGTAAAACACTTTTCACTTCGCCAAAACACAGTGTGATGGTGGTTTGTTGCGTGTCCCAGCCCAGTCAGTGTTCACATCTTCAACTTTTGTAGTCCTGTCTTCCTCAGTTGCGTGTAATATTACGGTATATTGATAATTTTTACTAATGGACCGTCTGACAGCAACTGAATAAAACACAATTTTAGTGCCATACACTTTTCGCCTTTATTTTCTGCAAGGCATCATCAGTGGCCTGGACTATGTACATATGTTAGCTATTTAATTTACATTTTTGTCCTGTGCATATAGGTTATAAACAGTTCTGGTGGCTGGTATTTCCTATGAAGTAGTAATGTTTCTAACTGTCCTGACAGGTTACGTGGACAATTTTTTACATATTACGCTCCTGTTGCATTTTTGGCGTTGTTCCTCTTCTTATGAATGCCAATTTGCAGTTTTTTTTCCACATGCCACAGCACTATGAACTGAACGCTTGTTTCAATGCAATGTTTTGGTTTCTGTTGCCAACTGTCTAATGTTTTTGCCAAAGATCGAATGTTATTTCCAAACTTTGGAGTGTAATTATTGAAGTATCTGTGATATGTTTGTGTATGCATATGTCTGTGTGTGTGTGTGTGTGTGTGTGTGTGTGTGTGTGTGTGTGTGTGTGTGTGTAGATGGTGTAGGGAAGAGTTTTTTTGTTTTATATTATCATTTCCTTTATTAAGTGTAGTAGGAAGCCTCTGCTGATGTGTGTTTGTTCATTTATCACATGTCTGTTTTCTGCTATGGCTTTCTGGATGTGGAAGTTTTCTTGCGTTTGTATAAGATGTTTGTCATGGTTGCTTATTCTCATTATTTTCATTTCTTGTTCCATGTTTGTAGGATGATGGTTATGGTGTTTTAAATGCTCTGCAAATGTGGAATGGTTTGTTTCATACTTCCAACATCTGATATGTTCTTTGTATCTTGTTTCAAAATTCCTGCATGTCATGCCTATGTATACTGCATCACAAGTTTGACATTCAAGTTTATATATTCCTGACTGTTGGAATTTGTCCCTCTTGGTAGCTGGCTGGCTTAGGTGTTTGCCCAGGCTTATATGCTATTTTGAAGCCCTGTCTCTTTAGGATGTTTGCAACTCTGTGTGTTAGTTTATGTGTGTAGGTCATGGTGTACCATCTGGTTCTTTTCTGTGTGGTGTTGTTATTTTATGTGTTTGTTGAGTGTGTTTGTAAGTTTTCAGCTTGTGAGTTCTTTTGTATTCTAGAAATGTGTTTGTTTTGTATTTGTGTTTTTATTTTTTGATTGAGCCTGTGTACCACATGTGTGTCATACCCGTTGTTCCTAGCTATTTGTATGACTGTACTCATTTCTTGTTCTTAGTTTCTCTTGCTGAGTGGGATTCTGTTTAATCTATGTAACATGTGTTTTCGTGCTGCAAGTTGCTGGCTGTGGGGGTGGTTGAATGTGGAATGTATTATTGTGTCTGTGGCTGTTGGTTTTCTAAAGATGTTAAATGTATGTTTGCCATTTTCTTTTTTTATTGTAATGTCAAGAAAATTTATTTGATTTTCTTTTTCAAGTGTGAATTTTATGTTCCGATGAGCTTCTCTTATTTCTGAATGGAGTTCATCTATTTTTTCGCTTGCCTCATCTACCAGACAAATAATGTCATCCACATATCTGTATCAATATATGATTTTGAAATTTTCATTAGTGGTTATCTTTTCAAATATCTGATTTTCTAGCTGACTGATGAGAATGTTTGCTAGTGTTCCTGATATTCGGGATCCCATGGGCAGTCCATCACTTTGTAGATAATATTCTTTCTCAAACTGAAAGTAGTTTTGTTCAGTTGTCAGCCTGCACATATCTGTTATTTCTTTTATTGCGTCTGTGGTGAGGTTGCTGTGGGGTGAGAGATTTTGTTCTATGATTTCTATTGTTTCTGTGATAGGGATGGAGGTATACATATTTTCTATATCAAATGAAATCACTGATGCTGTGTGTGGTACCTGTATGTTCTGTATGTTTTCTACTAGGTTTCCTGTGTTTATCACTGTTCTGTTGTTTTCTACTTTATAGTGTTTTGTAACTTACTTTTGGAGGTGTTTGGCTATGTGGTGTGTTGGGGCTTTCTTGAAGTTGACAACAGCTCTCATTGGCATTCCATCTTTATGTACTTTTGTTTGGCTGCGGAGTGTTCGTGCTTGTGGGTTTTTCTGTGTTATGTAGTATCTCTGTTTGTCTGTGAGTGTGTGTTCAATGTTTTTCAGTGTTCGATTCACATTTGCCTGGAATCGTGTAGTTGGATCTGACTTCAGTTTTTGTATGGCATTGGTGTTTATGTATTCCTTGGTTTTTGTGATGTATTGCTCTTTATCCATGAGTACTGTTACATTTCCCTTGTCTGCTCTTGTTATTATTACATTATTTTTTCTTAACTTTTCTTTTAACCTTTCCATAGTGGCTGCTTCTGTTTGGTTGTTCTTATTGTGTGTCTCATAGAGCATCATGTTTAGGTGCTGTTTTTTCGAATAGAGCATCTTAATTTCATGTAGTAACCAATATCGTTCTGCAAATGATTTCGACTTTTGTGCCACTGTAGAACTGTTTTTAACCTTTACATTAATGTAACTTGGAATTAAATCGTTCTTTTTGCATGTTTTGTTGAATTTTATGTGCTGTATCGTCTTACGGAGTCTCAGATGTATTTTCTTGAACCTGTTGTACACGTTGTGTTCATTTGTTCACCAGAGGGTTCGTCGCCAAATTTGAGTTTTTTTTGTATTTTATCTTTGTGTGTGCATGTTTGTGTGAGTTTGTGTGCGTGCTTGTGTGCATGTGTGTGTGTGTGTGTGTGTGTGTGTGTGTGTTTTCTGTATGCTTCTTAGCTATGTGTATTGTCTTTTATGTGGTATTCCATTTGTGTGTAACCGGTGCGCCTTTGCAGAATTTAGTTTATCTATTTTTCGTGTGTGTGTTTGTGTGTGTGTGTGTGTGTGTGTGTGTGTGTGTGTGTGTGTGTGTTTGTAGACTTTATCTGTTTGTGCTGTTTTGATTTGTTAAGTTCCTTTAATGTGTTAAATAGTGTGCCCTTGCAGAGTGTAGAGTATTCGTGTAAGACCTGTCTTCCTTCTGCTGTTGTCTTCTGTATATGCAAGTTTTCCTAAATGATCAGTTTGCTGTATGGGCTGTGGCTGGGTTTTAATATTCTTAAGTCTGTGTCTACTGTGGTTGGGTGGTGATTGTGGGCTACAAGGTGTTATGGGAGCTGTCGCTTTTTAAAGCTCTGAGATGTTCTGAATATCTGGTTTTGAAGTTTCTGCATGTTTGTCTTATGTACAAAGACGCACCATTTACACACAAAAGGAATACCATATAAAAGACAACACACACAGCTAAGAAGATTACAGAAAATACACACACACACAAACACGCACACACAAAGATAAAATGCAAACAAAATTCAAATTTGGCGACGAACTCTCTGGTGAACAAATGAACACTGACTGGGCTGGGACACGCACTGTGTTTTGATGAAGTGAAAAGTGTTTTACTACGTTATTTGTGAAAAATACTTCTTATAGTTACATTTGCATCACAACACCTCACCAAGATGCGGAGAATGAAAGTGCTTGCCACACAAAAACGTAACTAAAAACGAATACAGTCGCGAAAACATCGCGACAAACTAAATTATATTCGGGAAGATAGGTTAACTCCAGCAAAAGAACTTTCTCATCAACATCGATTGGTTGCAGATGACAAGCTACCTGTAGTAATTAACACACAAGTGATCCGGAAAATTCATGCACACCAAATGTAAAGGTATGTACAAAAAGAAACGATTTATTGTTTGAACTAAACATCCACATAATTCTATCATCATTTAATAAAAATGGTCACATCACAGAATAAATAAAAACGAAAACCCACTGATGATGGCACAGTGGTGCCGAAACATGTTTTGTACTGAGAAAAAACGGTGTTTTACATAACTGGCGGACCTCACATCCAACGATAATACAGGGTGTCCATAAAGTCCCTTTACAACTTCAAAATTTTATTACAACGGCAGTTGTTAAAATATTTTAACAACATTTCTTTTATTGTAATCAGTGTTTATAAAAGTTTTCTTCGTAATGTTTAATAGACCTCTATAAGGGCGCCTTTAGTTGCACGAAGCATTTCAAGATATTACTCAGTGTCTTGCCATGTTCGTTGTAGCATAGCGTCGTCAATGGTGGCAATGGCATTACGAATCCTTTTCTTCAAGTCAGCAATGTCCCATATCTGTGTCTGATACACGATATCTTTTACATACCGCCATAACAAGATATCTGGAGAACGTGGTGGCTAAGGAATTGGCCCACCCCTCCCAATCCATCTGCCTGTAAATGTTTCATTGAGGAACCGACGAACACACAGTCCCCAATGTGGTGGTGCACCATCTTGCTAGAAAATAATAGTTGGTTGTAATCCAATTAGTTGTGGTGCTACATATTCTGGCAGAAGTTCGAGGTAAACATCTGCTGTAATTGTTGACTCACTGAAGAAAAATGGACCAATTATTCGGTTGCACATGATTCCACACCACACATTCACTTTTGGACTATCCCGGTGAAGCTCCTTAGTCACATGGGGGTGTTCAGATCCCCAGATTCTCACATTCTGTCTGTTTAATGTCCCAGAAACATGAATAGTTGCCTTGTCACTGAAACAAACTCACTTGAGGAATGCTTTATCCTCCGAAAGGCGTTCCAGCATGCTGAATGCAAACTCTGTCCATTTTGGCTTGTCATTTGGCTCAAGTGTCTGTAACAGTTGCATTCTGTAAGTGTACAACCGTAAGTACTTGTGGAGGACCTTATGCACAGTTGAACGTGGTAGTTGCAACTGTCTGGTGCGAATGGACTTCGTAGGTGAACGAGTGAAGTTTAAAACGCGATCGATGTGTTCCTCGGATGTTCTTGGGCGCCCGCTGCTTCCTTTATCCAACACTGGCCCTGTCTCCACAAATTTTTGTGCGATGCACGGTTGAAGGGCGCGATGGTGGATCTCTTCCATACTTAGTTCTGAAGTTTCGTTGAGTCTGAACATCCGATTTCGTCACAATAAACCAGAACACACATTGTGCCTTCTCTTGAGGAGTTGCCATTTTATAGAGGTTCAGTTCCTTCTATCCTGCCGTTGTAATAAAATTTTGAAATTGTAAAGGGACTTTATGAATACCCTGTGTGTCTTGTTTCTCAGCATATAACGATTAGTGTTGATACAAGATTTGATGTAATGAACAATCCTGGGGCGTGTGAACAAAAACCTGCAAAAATATACCAATCGGAGGAAAATCTTTTAACAGAGATCACAAATAAAGTTTCCAGAACCTTCATAACGAGAGCAGGGTTCATGCCACTACTCATCACACTAGAGACATTGAATACAGTCTTCTGTTGGAGGATTATTGTACTTTTCAGTAGTACTGTCTGGACAGTGGAAAGTTTGTGGATTTTTCGTCGGCGTATTTAAGTTTTGCTTTACTTTCATTTTGTTTTCTTCATCTGAATCAATCAATTTCCTCTTTGGTTTCTTTCGTTCTTGTTCTGTTGACTCGTATTCCAGCGGGTTCTCGAATGGGTGCCGGATACTATTTCTGACTTTTTCCCTTTCTTCTGTCTTTTTTGCGAATCTTTTCTTCTTGGCAAAGGAATTATTTCTTTTGGAGAAACGTAGGTACTTGGTCCTGGTTGTGATTCATTTGTAGATGTCTGTGAAGATTGGCTCTGGAGATATCCAGTTTCAACTGTGGATGCATCATTTAATTTCTCACTCTGGTCTGTAACAGTCGAAGGCATGAAATCTTCCTCGGTGAATATGTGACTATCGGCTGGATACATGTCGCATTATCTCGAACGCCTTTGTTGCCTTCCTCCTTTTATAATGTTTCCAAACAATTCACCAATAAATTCTTGCGCTATTACGTATCCAGAGTGGTTTATGAGCCACTGGTCGCATTCTTGTGAACAAAAGTCCTTCAGCAGCTTGAAAAAGCAGCAATCCAATGGCTGCAGTTTGTGGCTGCTGTGTGGAGGAATGGTAAGCCCATGACTATTACAGTCCTTGTAAGAAACGACGGCATTCAGACTCAAATGTGACGAGTGATTGTCCAAAATAAACAAGACTGGATTTTCTTCTGTTGGCTATATATGTTTCTAAAATGTTGTAGCCATGTGAGATACAGATGTGAGTTGATATACCCATTGTCCGAACACATCATTAGTGATCCAGGAGGGGCGCCACTCTTCTAACTCTCCTTCATCCTTTTCTAAGGAAATAGTATTTCTGGAGGAATGTAACCCCCCCCCCCCCCCACCACCACCACCATCACCACCACGCAGCTCTCATACAATATGCAACCGTAATCAGCTGACCTCTTTCTCCAGATGCAATTTTGCCTTTGTGCTTCTTGCCGCATGTTGCAATCACTTTCGGAAGTTTGTAAGGATTTACTTCGGGAATTAAACTGATAAATATTAAATATTTGAACGGTTTTTGGAATTCGTAGATTGAAATCGGAAAACGGCAGTCAGTATTGCACATTTAGTTCGATCAACACTTGTGAAATACTCAGTTCTAATCAGTGAATGCCGCGGACAATTTATAGCCAAATAATATTAGACGGTCTTATAAAGGAGTTCAGACACATTTTCTGCAGTGAGTTCGTCACACATATTTTCTCTGTGAGCTTTTTATAGCGTTATGTGGAGTACTTGCAGCCGAGAGCTACCATGAAGCAGATACGTTTTTCGGAGTGATTCAACTTCTTTACAACCTGTTTGGTTGCAGTCTATCTGTTCTGAAACAGTGTTGAAAGTTCTTTATATTCCATGTCTGATACCTTCTGGAGTGATCTGGTCAACGGCGAAATACGAATTGCACCCCATTTGGATAAGATTGGCATTGCTGCTGAAACTCTCAGTAAGTTAAATTCGTCAGATCAAACACATTCTGTGGTATGGGGTATTTCGTATTGAATGGATCATGGATTCATTTAGCTAAAGTTGTTGGTACAAACTGACTACAGAAGCATATTACTATAAGATCCAAATACTACCATTGATATTGAGGTAGACACTTTGAGAGCTTATTAAATGGCTTAAAATATCTTCGCGAAAATTGGGACGTCGTTCACCCAGGTCTAAAGTTGCTGCCAATGCAATTAATATCGATCCTGAATTTCTGAGGGTGCGCAGTAAGAAGAGGAAGTCATTTCATACTAAACCCAGGAATGAAGTGACAGAAGACTTATTCAAGATAAGTGCATGTATGCCACTATTGACACTCTAATGTCTAACTTGAGAACCCGATTAGAAACAGTGAAGATTTTAGATGAAACTTCCGGGTTTTATGAAAATACTTAAAGGTGACAAACGAACAGCGCCCCCTCAGCTTCAAAACGTTGCAACAAATGAAGACAAATGTTTTTTCTGTGCGATTTTTGATCCACCGTTAGACACTGCGGGACCCATCTTGCACACAGTTTTGAATATCCAAGAGTGCGGGTAATTGCATCCACACTTCCTTTGCTTATTGACAGTTGCAGCGCCAACTGCCGATTCGTAATGCGTCTGTCCTCGCGAATGGCAACATCAGCTCACTGCAACATGTCAGGTGTGACAACCGTAGGTTGTCTCCCCGACCACTACAAATCGTGGAGCTCCACCGAATTATCTTGTGATGACCTCACCCTCCGCGCTCAGCGACTAACTGTATTTCTGTCAACTGCGGATTCTCCATAGACTTTGCACAAGCGCCTGTGAATATTCCCCACAGTTTCTATCTCTGCAGTGAGAAATTCAATGACAGCACGTTGCTTGTAACGTATCACTTACAAACGCCATTTTGAAACTGTCCCTACACTATCTGTCGGGAGTGACAGAAACTTGGCGCACCCACTTAGGAGGCTTCAAATAGTACATATGTAATGTTTCACATTGATAGAATTGTTTTCGGCTGAGAAAAAAACGCGGTACATTACCTCATGATTTGGCAATGCAACTAAACTTTGATGCTAACATCCAAACATTTCCTGGACGAAAAGCTCGCAAAGCGGCATTGACAGTGCTGTAGGCAAGTATGCTATAATATGCTGCCCGTAGCACAACTCATGGCGGTTTATATGAGAGTGCGCTGATGTCTATTTACTGGCACGCCATGGAACCCTCCAATATCGCAGCGTTAATGGCACCAGACCTCTCGTCAGTGTACAGTTCAGTGTAATACTTAGCCTTTTGTTTTAAAGTGAAATTAAAATGAATTAAACTAATTTATAAAACTAAGTTTCTAAGTCGTATCAGTTTTCTGCCTTACCACTGCCATTGTCTCCTCTCTTACATAGATTGTCTCTTTTTGTCTTTCTTTGACACTGCCACTCTCTCCACCGTGCCTTGGCAGCACAAAAATTCTGTATTCTTCTCCAAATCAATCGATTCACCTTTCCATTTTTCGTCTCTGGTGTTTGGTGTTAGCTTCATATCGATGGCTGCAAGATATAGATAACAAGTGTAGCCATATCGATGTCATAGCGTGTTCAAACATTGCTAGCCGTAGCTACTAGCCCATACAAATTTTTATTTCTGCCTTAAGGAACTAAAGAGAGCTTTATAATTGTGATTTACAGTTTTGAGGTGTGAAAGATAGCAAGCAATGATTTCGACCGACATTTTGACAAATGGTTGTTATTTCTTCAAACTTATGACAACAATGCAGAGTCTTCATTGTAGCACATTGCGTCCATGTCTGGCTCTTTTGTGCATTCACCGAAGAAGTCTCTTATTCCGAACAAAGCTGCTGAAAATTGCGGATTTAGGTGTACGTTGTAGCTGTTTTTCCGATGTTTTGTTTGTTGTTGTGTTCGGTGATGCTGTCATTTTTAGGGTATATTAACTGAAAGAGAGGAAGTAGATATCTATTACCCATTTACGATGCGAAGATATCGGCCTGCATGGGAATCCGAACCACAATTTTCTGGTAAGTTTCTGATTTACTACGGTTTCTAAGTACTTCACTTGACGCAAACTAGAGTTTCAATCTGGTCTAAAAAGCTACAAACAAGCGGTTTGCACTTTATTTTTAGAATAAATGCAGCTATGATGAAATCAGCTGAACGATATCGTACCATTCCGATTGTGTGTATTGAGTGAGATCAGTGAATACTTAATTGAGCGTTGAAATATGAAAGGTTGAGGACTGGCTTGTGTTTTTATTTATACTGGGTTGGCTCTGTAGGTTTTCGTGTTATTTTGTATGCCATTAAAATAAGAAGTAACTACGTTTTAATAGAAACTGGATTGCTGGCGTTATGGGCTAATTTTCATTTTGGCGGAATAATCTGATTCGCTCCCTAAAGCGGCTGTAGACAATAGGACCAGACGATGCTGACCAGCGGACCAAACCACACACCATGGATCGACCGAAAATACACATAAATCTCTTTAGTGTGATCTTTGTCTTTCTGTATTGTCGTCTGAGGCCCCTTTTTGCTTGCTTGGTGTTTCCATGTTGTCCCAAGACTTACATGGCACTATTTTCGCGAAATTAAACGCAAATATCCTCTAATTTTTTGATGGTTGACTAATGACTCACATAAAAAATACTGTTACAATTTAATTGTGGTAACACGTGCTGACTCGATGCCAAACTTGAGACACGAAAATTTGTACTGAGTAGAAGGATTCTAGAATTTAATGTTTATTTGATAAGTGAAACACCTGTATGCCCATTTTTTACTGTTTAACAGGAAATGAACATTTTTTTAAATTTTCGTAGTTGTGTTTCTGCGTTCGGTATAAATAATCCAATGTTACTGTACGCAACGTAACAAAAACTGCTTTAAACGATGGAAGTTTTGCACGGGGTTTAATTTCGGTTGGCACCTCCCAGGTAATTTATTTTGAACGCGATGGAGCAAGTCCACATCGGAGATTTAAAATAGTGCACGTGTATTAAATCGCAATGTAACTATAATTTGCCGCTGCGCCTGCGCCAGTGAATGTGATAATGAGCGACTAACGTGATGTGATGAAATATCTTCACCACCATTCATCGCTAAGTGTTAAAATTAGTACGGGACAAAAGTTCAGCGAGTAGTTACAATGCTGAGTAAAATTTTCACTCTGCAGCGGAGTGTATGAAACTTCCTGGCAGATTAAAACTGTGTGCCGGACCGTGACTCGAACTCTGGACCTATGCCTTTCGCGGGCAGGTGCACTTCCAATTGAGCTACCCAATCACGACTCATCGAACGCCCCGTCCTCACAGTGAGTTCGAGTCTCGGCCCGACGCACTGTTTTAATCTGCCAGGAAGTTTCAGCTGCAATGCAACTGGTTGAACGTTGCGACTGGCGGCAGTTAAAAACATGATCTCGAAATAACAAGTACTACCGATATGGGCTGATATATCGAGCAGAAATTGGGAGCAAAGCGAGACTGCTATGGGGACAGACGGTAACACTTCTTGTTTATGTTAAAATCTTGGAGGTTTTTTTTGTTTTGATTATAAGCAATTATGTTTCAGAAACCTGAAATTCGTAACAGTCCTCTGGAAAAAAAATTCTCATTCTACGTTTTTTCAAAAATTGGAACCTGTGATTTTTGTGTGGGGGGGGGGGGGGGGCGGAGGGGGAGGGGATTGTATGATTGAAGAGGTGCGTTCGTGGCTTCCGGCACCTAAAATTTTCAAATTAAGCACTGGACTTGCGTCAACTTTTGTGCTCTTTAGCTTTATCGTTCACTGCCCCCAACGTTGAAATCTCCTTTCTGGCTTCTCGAATAAAGCATTATCTAGCCACACACTAGAGCATTAGTGGAAAAAAGTCATCAATTTTAAGACGATCGAACAATGTCTTGCTTCCGCCTCGAATGAATTCGTAGATGTATTTTTCTAAAATAAAAAAGAGAATGTCAATTAACAAAATAGTGATCTAAACAGAAAACTAAAGATACACAACTTCTATATTTACTAATTTAACTTACAATAGAATGGAACTCAAAAGTTCTTCATTTGACGGGATATAATGTTTACCATGGGCTGGTAACTTCTCTTTCGTTAAATTTTCAACATTTTTTACTTCATCATTGTCAAACAGTGACAAGGCAGAAACTTTATCAGCCAAATACTATAAATACTGGCCTTTCGTCTCTAAAGTCGTTTTTGAGATGTTTTTATCAATTTTTACGTAAGCCTACCATCGACTTCAAAAAGCACAAGCCTTGGTAGGATGCTTTTAATGCCAAAATAGATTGAATCAATGGCTTGATGTAGGGTGTCACGATGAGCAGGCAAACGTCTAACAGCGCTGCTGCCTTATCCTTGCTCGTAATTTAGTATTGATCACAAACTAATGATATTTTTACGGAATAAATAGCTCTCGCCTTCCATCGAGCTTGGTGTATGGGACCTGTGTGTCGAATCTTAATTCGCTTTTGTCACAGAAATCTCTGTCAACCATGGAGGTAAAAAGAAGGGAGGTGTCATTACGTCACCGACTTGAAGTCGATGTCCGCCACCTTAAAAAGTCCGAAACATTAGGTTCACCGCGGGAATACTTCCACGTAACTTCACTTTCCAGAGCCTGCTTCCGACAATGTTGGGTGCTTAAATTATGTGGAGGCGTGGCTGATTCATCAAAAATACCAGCTTACGTTGTTTACTGGTGTACTAATTGATCCAGTTGTAGTCTAAAGTTGAAAGGAATAAAATTTCAGCCGGCCTGTGTGACCGAGCGGTTCTAGGCGCTTCAGTCTGGAACCGCGCGACCGCTACGATCGCAGGTTCGAATCCTTCCTCGGGCATGGATGTGTGTGCTGGTGCTGTCCTTACGTTGGTTAGGTTTAAGTAGTTCTAAGTTCTAGGCGTCTGATGACCTCAGATGTTAAGTCCCATGGTGCTCAGAGCCATTTGAACCATTTTTTGAATAAAATTTCATTCGTAAATGGGGCAATTCAAGCAATATTTTCTTTTGCACATATGAATTATTGTTGCACTGTTTACTTTTATTGTAATGGTTTTATTTGACTTTAGATTTGCCCTGGGCCAGCTCTAGGGGGGAGGGCGAACTGTGCCATAGCCCAGGGCGGCAGATTTTTGGGGGCGGCAAATACGTCTTGCATAAATAAAGAAATGTGAGAATAGGTTGGAAATACAAATTATTCATAAAAATCAAGGGTCTTACTGAGAGTTATCTACCGTACAGAAACAGTATGCTCAGATTTACGAAAGAAACGTCGACTCCCACAAAAAATTGGAAATATTTATTATTGAACAAATTGATATAGATAATAGTTTTATGCGTATGTACAATAAAAATGCGATTATAATCATATAATATTCAATTACTCTTGCTCAAAAATACGTTTCATTTGTCACACGTAGAACATCACTGGTTGTTATCTCGTTCCCATAACGGTGTCGTGAAGCAGGTGACAGTCGGATAGCGCCGATGTTCGCGAATTAAAAAAAACGGACTTGAAGTTTTAAGTAGGTTATTTGGCTACTGTTTAGTTACTTAACAGTATCTGAACGAATCTTCCACAGACTTCCCCAAGTCTGTTTATGACATGGAGCAATTTTAAACATAATAATACGTTCACTGTGGAGTCCTTCATTTTCAACAGCACGATAACAAAGTTGTTTAAAAATATGGCCTCTCTTTCTCTTTAATTTGTACTAGGTTTATGCATAACAATTTCAAATGCTGGTATTTGACGCACGTTTTCTATTTACATTATTGTAAAAATTTTTTAAAAAAAGCTATGAAGCAGGCTGTGCATTGAAATGCCGAAGACTGCTTTGATCGCTCATATTTCTCTGCAACAAAATGCAGATCTTGTGTTACACATAATCCATTCAAAATGCTATGTTTGCTTGGCATTAGCATTAAAACTTAGAGAATGTTTCATAAAAAGTTGAAATTATGTTTGAAACGTTGAATAATATTCAAATAAAAAAGTAAAATTAACACAAAAATCTGGATACTTTCTTTTAGAGGTTTTAGATAATGAATATTGAGTCTTGGGGATGTTTCGACTTGCGTTTACGGGGCAAATATTTTTGGGAGTTGGCAGCCGTGCACGCTCTCAGTTGGCATTTTCATTATAGTATAGCTGCAATGGTGGCTTGCATTATAGTAAATAGCCAAGTGGCGAGTTAAGTGTTTGATGGAGTGGTCGAACTGTGGATTGTGGCACCAATATAGGTCTGTATGTGGTGCACTTATTGGAAACATTTTATTTGCCAGACACAGTTTACTTTCATCTCTTCACTTCGAACAATAATGATATAGGTAAAGACAGTTATATCACCGTCCGTATCATTCCTTTTGGAGGCTGTTCAGTAAAGACAATAACGATTGTGTTAAAAGCTGATAATTGTACATTCATCCGGCAGTGCCAACGTATTATCAGTTTTGTGTGAAAACGTTTTCTCACTGTGACGCGACGTGTTTTCATTAGGCCGTAAATTATTGCAAATTGTATAAACTGTTGCAGTGTCTGACGGCAAGAAACACCTTTCAGGCTGCCAGTACAGGAAAAGACGAGCAGAAAGAGAAAATGTAGACAAAAAATGAAATATTCTTTAGATAAATTATTCCAACCTAAAGAAGACTTTCATCAAAATGATCCAGGCACAAATCCAGACGCAGACGTAAATCAGGTCTTAGATGGAGATGTACCTAGAACGTCGCTGGGTAAACATGATATTGTATGCAAGCTCTCTGATGAATGTGAAACTGTTCCAGCTGATTCTAGCAAGTCGTCATCTGATACTTAAACTGTCAGTGATGTAATTAATTCAGAACCCGCAAAATGGCCCGACAAAATACATGATTTTGTTAGAGCCTCCAGAACAGATAACGGAAATTGTTCAGAAGAAATGGTAGTTTATTCAAAAAGTGCAAATGCTGTTTTTTGTTTCAGCTATAAACTCTTTTCGAACATTACAAAATTATCGTCTTCAGGTGGTTGTAATAACTGGTGGCACATTTCTGAGACATTGGCTTGCCACGGTAGGTCCCAAGTGCACTTAGTTAGAATTGCACCAAAACTGGATAGAGCTCGCCAATTACAATTTCACCAAGTGCGTAGAGCCTGCTAAAAGATTAAAATCTGTCAATACTGTCGATACAGGAACCCTGCAGATATTAAATGCAGAAACTCGGCATTGGAAAGGTGTAATCGAACGCCTTATAGCAGTTATCCAGTTTTTGGTTAGACAGTGGTTTCACGTAAGAGGAACTTCTGACAAACCGTTCACACACAACAAAGGAAATTTTTTAAAATTGGTCGAATTATTTGCTAAATTTGAGTCAGTTCTCGGCGAAAATAGAAGGAGAGCAACGCTTTGTGAAAGTAAGTCTCGTCATTATCTGGATACAAACATACAAAATGAAATAATTCACATTCTCCACCAAAAAATTAAGAATAAAATGTTGTCTTTATTGACATCTGCTAAATATTGTAGTTTAATTTTGGGCTGTACACCAGATATTTCTGATTTTGTGCAAATGACAATGATAGTGCTTTTTGTGAATGTGACTTCTACTGATCTTGGCATGAGCGATGTAAATATTAGTGAACATATTCTTGGATTTGTACCTGGAAGAGATACGTCTGGTTGGCTCTGGCCCTGAGCACTATGCGACTTAACTTATGAGGTCATCAGTCGCCTAGAACTTAGAACTAATTAAACCTAACTAACCTAAGGACATCACACACATCCATGCCCGAGGCAGGATTCGAACCTGCGACCGTTGTGGTCGCTCGGCTCCAGACTGTAGCGCCTAGAACCGCACGGCCACTCCGTCCGAAGGTCTAGTTGGAGGCGTACAGGGGTAGTCTTAATAGCGGAAGTGAAAATACCTTTGGAGGACGTGAGGGGCCAGGGCTATGATAACGGTTCTAACATGAAGACTCATCTCAATCTAATGAGAATTTACTATGCCAAGGCTGGAAAGCTCTTAAGGATGCCAACAGCCGCAAGCTGTTTGTAACGCCGTTACAGACTGTTTAAGGAATTACAAAATAAGAATTTCGATAGGAATACACAACACATTAATATTATTTATGTCAATATAACAGGACCGATCTCGAGGCTCATTACAGTCGTCCTTGGTATCGTTGGCTGTTACGATATGGAATATATTCGTTTATAGTTTAAGTCCTTTTCCAGCCTGTATTTTTTTGTAGGCTATATCATAAATTATATTTGGTATTGTAGCAGAATTTGGGTGTGCTTGTAACAGAAATAACGTATGTTTGGCTACCAACATTGCCACGAACTTGCGCAAACGCGCACCGCGCATTCGCAGTGGCAGATAGTGCAGAGGCTTGAAACGTAAATGTCGTCATGTAAACTTCGCTTTTTAAAGCCAACGAAAGTGCCTTGTGTGTTAAATATTTCCCGTAACGTGATCACCACGTAGCAACAAAAAGCGTTCATGCCACCTACAGATACAAAGTACCTTTAGTTGATCACTGCAATCATATATATACGTTACGGTGACGTATTTATAATAGTAAACTTGCTGCAGGAACTATAAGCCTACATGTTATTATTCACATTGTCTGATGCGGTTCTATTTTCAAGATCTACACAGAGGTGAAAGCGGAATCAGATGTAATGTTCAACAGTTTAATTTAGCATTTTAAGGTGGATTTTAGCCCCGAAGTGCGGCGCATAAAGCAAAAACATTAAACATAGGGTGCCTAGAGACGATTACTATTGATCAAGTACCTTAATCACAACAATTCTTGTAAGTCAATCTGTCGGCTAAAACCACGCTTCTGCAGTCGACAGCTATCACCGTAGATCGCGCCAAGGTCGCGCTACTGCTCGTTAGTGCACAGACTGAACGGTAGATGGCGTTGAGCGTAGTGCATACTGGATTCGCGTAAAAAAACGGTAAAAGACTACCTAGGAGAGTAACTAAGACACAATGCTGCATTTCATAAGTAACGAAAGCATTTTTTAATATAATATCGATTCTTCGTTGTGTTAAACCTTTCATTTTATAATAGATGGTATATGTGCTCGAATAGAAGCACGAACTTAACGTTTACTTAAGCGTACCTGAAGCATGTTGAGGTTTAAAAAGGGTGTTCGCCACTTTCATGGTGCATGGGCCTTTACGGCTCGTGGGGTATGGCTATCAAGACATACCCAACACGTAATTTTTGTATTTGTGGGGCAGTTGGCTGCCAATAAGCACTGACGCCCCCGCAATATGGAACAAAACATACGGTGATTGGTAATTTACATACATACAGCGAACAATAAGGCAGATCCGTTTGTGTTAAAAGCTCTCTCTCCATCAGAGGCACTCTCACACTATTTGTAATTTGTGAATAAATCACAGTTTCTGATACATTGTCATTATGGACTCACCGAACTGGCTCATCCGCGCCGAATCGGGAAACAAATTTTCCTTGCTTTATGTCAAAGCATATAGCCATGGAGTCATTCGCAACTGGATCCCAAATATAACGCCCAGACCATTAATTTAGAATCAGTTGAAGAAACCCAGAATACGTCGTTAATCCACTAGCAATTTAAAATACCAGGTACACTGCGTTTCAAAAGCTCCCAGCAACACTGTACATTCACTTTGCAAAGTTTTTTACTGTTGTTAGCAACCAGTGTTAAAAACTACTATAAATGTGAACACAGAATGTATTTAGATGTATCTGAATATTGTGTGTCTGATAGGAAACTGCGTAAAACTCAGAAAAACTATACTCACCCGAGTTAAGCATATTACAGTACTGTTAAAAAAGTGATAAAATTCGTTCGTTTTTGAAATTCACTACTGTTCCTAGAAGTGTCTGTATGCAATAACCAAATCTACATCACAGTTTTTATCTCATTAAACACGTACAAACACATTGTGAGTGTCTTTCATGCATGAATACCCATTAAATGTCCTAGGCACATCATCAGTAAAGTTTTGTGTTCATTTTCCTGGATGACTGTGTGCAGAATTAATTAAAATACGAATCAAGTGTACATATGTATGTCCAGTTCTCATTTCACTAAGATTGAAATAGTAATGGACAGGTGTAGGACCTTCATGAATACTGCTCTGTAAGCGTGTAATTACTAAATGAATTGAGTCTAAGACCTGCAGAAATTTAAGCACCTCCACACTTCCTTTGATAGATAGTCCTTAATGAAGAGAGTACAATGCTGTTATTTTTTTCCAAGATTATAACCATCTGATTGAGTCTGGGTGTCCTCCAGTATCACAAGGTGTTTTACTGTTTGGCTAAAATGAGAACCATATTGCCTCACGAGGCTTGCTTACCAAAACATACCCAACATATAATTTTTGTAAATGTCAGGCAGTTGGCCATACAACACAAATAAACTATTGACTAAACCACAACCACGACTGAGTGCTACTCATAGAACTCATGGGAAGTTCAACATATACCTATACTGAATACTTCACAAGTCAGGTTAACTATTCAAGTTGCTGCCTAGATTATCACCCTCTTATTCACATGTGGCATATCATGGGCTTTAAACTCCCTTTGGTGGAAAATTAGATGTTTTCTCAGGCAGTGTGGGTAGGGAAAATGCCAGCCAGTCTTTCAGGAGGCAGTGTTTCATAGATTCGATGTATATAGAATTAGTTGTCATGCAAAGGTCTGTTCTAAATTGGATGGTCCCATACTCCAGATTTTAGTCATTTCATTTGGTGATGGCATCAGTGCACTGCCATTTGTGATAAGTCTTATTGGCTGCAGTACTCAGTAATTTCTGCAAGTTCATTTCAAGCTACTATGCTGTCTTCTGAAAACTTGTCAGAATGAGGTAACATTTGTGATTACTGCAGTGGCTGTTTATTTTTAGGTGTTTGCATGGTCCTCTTATTGTGTTCTACAGCTAACTTGAAATAGCTTTTTAAAATATACTGTGCATCTCTCATTGACCTCCACTGCTACCTGCACCTTAACTTTAACAGATGCTCTTCTGTCAGTAATCTCAGTTTGTTACTTGTTTGTTTAGTGCTCCCGCCCTCAGATAACTCATTAGTATATTCTCCTTCCTCCTTGCATCTTCACTCACCTCAAAATTCAGAATCACAACCAATTCAAATGAAAAACACATCAGTAGTCATAATCTGAATACTAAGATTCAAGGACTGAAAAGCTCTGTTACTAAAATGGCATGAAGCAGTGTTATTTGCACAGTTCCATGACAAGTATTAATGTATTTAAACAAGACTCAGGGTTTACAAAATGTAGGTACTATTTGCATTGAAAAACGCCAGTGTGATCAACGAAGAAGGGCAATATGAATGGTCAAATGACTGTGTATCATGAATATCTGAAACATATACCTTAACATGGAAGAAACCAACTATCACACAACACTTATTTATGAAGTTCCAAGAACCACTGTTAAAGACAGGAATCTAGGAATATACTACTGCTCCCTATGTATGGCTTCCGTAGCAAGATTTGACTAATTACAGTATGCACAGGGGCATTTAAGCAGTCATTCTTCCCGTGCATTGTGAACGGAATGAGAAGAAATCTTAATTCAGTGTACAATGCGAAGTACCCTCTGCCTTGTACTTCATAGTCAACTGCAGAAAGTGGGTGTAAGTGTAAGAATTAAGCTAACAATGGTACATGAACAGTAGATATTTAGTATACCTGAGGCAGCAGCTGTCTTTCTAATTTACTTGGTTAAATTTAGCCGAGAAACATGAATAACATTAAGCACTATAGTGTTATTTTATTGTTAATACTCTGCATAGATTGATTTCCTTGTCTTTCGTTAATGTATTCCTTGACTTGCTATCCTTCCCTGATGGTTCTCTTTTGTAATGTTGTCTACGGAGTATGATGAGTCAATCAGTCAACCAATCAATGAAAACCTCCATGGTTTGAACTTCTGTTGGCTCTAGGGATTTTTCTCTGTCTCATATCACTTCTGTCATCTGTAGAAATGGTTTACTCTGATGAGAAATGCCAAGTTGCAGTGTAGTTCAGGGTACATGTTAAACTGTTTAGTTCCCCTCTGACAGACTGTGTAAGTCAGTTCAGTTCAAAGATCAGAGAAATGCAAAAGGCCTATCAACTCTAATATGACCATGTAGATTAAGGCATTGCAGTGTTCAATCTTTGGAATAGAGGTATACCTTTTCTTAATTTCATACATTGTCATATATCCTGAACTGTGATAAATCAAGGTATACTGCATTTGGGCAGAAAGAACTCCCTATTTTGTATTTTAAGATTTCCTATATTGCTGCAGTGGAAGTTATCTTGTTTTATACACTAAAGTATGCTATTTTTTCATATTTTTTTTCCAGATCCTGTGAAGCCACGGAGATGCCAGGACAATTAAGCATTGAGAAGAGAGCCACAGTTTGCAACAAGAGATGAGGTGTGTCAATCTGTGACTCAGGTCCAAATGTGGTGAAGGGGTCAATACGGGAAGCAAGCTGTTCTGGATGCAAAAACAATTAAAAATTGCCACAGAAAATTAATGCCTACTGGAGGTGTCATGGACACAAAGAGACCAGGAAGGCCCTCAACTTCAGTCTCAGAGAAAAAGGTGGCCACATTGAGGGAGATGTTCAAGTCAAACCCTTCAAAATCAACAAGGTGGGCTGCAAGAGAGAGCGGTGTCACATCCTGTTCTGTACGTACAATTGTTCACAAAGTCACATTACAAACCGTGGAAGCGTCATTATATTCAAATATTGTATCCAAATGACTGAGATAGGCTTGTAGAATTTTGTGAAATGATTTTCGCATGCCATGATCGTCTACACCTGTATGAAAAAATTCAGTGGAGTGATAATACTGTTTCATGTGGGGGGGGGGGGGGGAGACGGATCCATTAATCATCATGGTAGTCATTATGGGGCAGTGGGTAATTGCAAAGGCACCATTAAAAAAAAATTAGGGAAAGCTGAAAGTAACAGTGTGGTGTGGATTGATTTCTTCGTGCATTATTGGACCTTGCCTGTTGAGAAACACTACTGACACTGAAAGATATCTAGAAATGTTAGAAAATTTTGTATTGCCTACAATTTCTGAATGAGACATGCCACATGAACTGTTGTTTATGCAAGATGGAGTTCCCCACAATACGCTTTGTCTGTATGACAGTAGCTTCACAGGACAATGGATAGATCGCGGAAGCCTCAACAGAACGACCATCATAAACCCCAACCTCATCCAATGCAATTTCTGTTTATGGAGGTGAGGGGCTAAGGGAGATGTATATCACAGCATAGGCCGACAATAAACTCTTGGCTAACTTCATAAATGTTTGTGCGGTCATAAGTAGTATTCCTGCTGAGTTCTTGAGGAAGGTCACAGCAAACATACCTGTTCATTTAAGACAGCATCTAGAAAATACCAGAGCACTGAAAGACCTGAGTCGAAACAAGGCCCCCGGAGTAGACAACATTGCATTGGAACTACTGACGGCCTTGGGAGAGCCAGTCCTAACAAAACTCTACCATCTGGTGCGCAAGATGTATGAAACAGGCGAAATACCCTCAGACTTCAAAAAGAATATAATTCCAATCCCAAAGAAAGCAGGTGTTGACAGATGTGAAAATTACCGAACAATCAGTTTAATAAGCCTCAGCTGCAAAATACTAACATGAATTCTTTACAGACGAATGGAAAAACTAGTAGAAGCCGACCTCGGGGAAGATCAGTTTGGATTCCGTAGAAATACTGGAACACGTGAGGCAATACTGACCTTACGACTTATCTTAGAAGAAAGATTAAGGAAAGGCAAACCTACGTTTCTATCATTTGTAGACTTAGAGAAAACTTTTGACAATGTTGACTGGAATACTCTCTTTCAAATTCTAAAGGTGTCAGGGGTAAAATACAGGGAGCGAAAGGCTATTTACAATTTGTACAGAAACCAGATGGCAGTTATAAGAGTCGAGGGACATGACAGGGAAGCAGTGGTTGGGAAGGGAGTAAGACAGGGTTGTAGCCTCTCCCCGATGTTATTCAATCTGTATATTGAGCAAGCAGTAAACGAAAAAAAAGGAAAATTCGGAGTAGGTATTAAAATCCATGGAGAAGAAATAAAAACTTTGAGGTTCGCCGATGACATTGTAATTCTGTCAGAGACAGCAAAGGACTTGGAAGAGCAGCTGAATGGAATGGACAGTGTCTTGAAAAGAGGATATAAGATGAACATCAACAAAAGCAAAACAAGGATAATGGAATGAAGTCGAATTAAGTCGGGTGATGCTGAGTGAATTAGATTAAGAAATGAGACACTTAAAGTAGTAAAGGAGTTTTACTATTTGGGGAGCAAAATAACTGATGATGGTCGAAGTAGAGAGGATATAAAATGTAGACTGGCAATGGCAAGGAAAGCGTTTCTGAAGAAGAGAAATTTGTTAACATCGAGTATAGATTTAAGTGTCAGGAAGTCATTTCTGAAAGTATTTGTATGGAGTGTAGCCATGTATGGAAGTGAAACATGGACAATAAATAGTTTGGACAAGAAGAGAATAGAAGCTTTTGAAATGTGGTGCTACAGAAGAATGCTGAAGATTAGATGGGTAGATCACATAACGAATGAGGAAGTATTGAATAGGATTGGGGAGAAGAGAAGTTTGTGGCACAACTTGACCAGAAGAAGGGATCGGTTTGTAGGACATGTTCTGAGGCATCAAGGGATCACCAATTTAGTACTGGAGGGCAGCGTGGAGGGTAAAAATCATAGAGGGAGACCAAGAGATGAATACACTAAGCAGATTCAGAAGGATGTAGGTTGCAGTAGGTACTGGGAGATGAAGAAGCTTGCACAGGATAGAGTAGCATGGAGAGCTGCATCAAACCAGTCTCAGGACTGAAGACCACAACAACAACAACAACAACAACTAGAAAATACTGGAGCAGACAAGGAGTTATAATTTTTGGAAAGACAATGGTATATAATAAATTATAAATTAGTAGAAATCTGTGTTTATACCTACAATGTTGTAGGGGAGGAAAAATAAAAATAGAGTTACTTTCTGCCCACCCTGTAGAATATCAGCTGCCTTAAGTTGCAATATTCTTATTTTCTGAAACATAGTGATGTTCTGAACCACAGTGCCAGTCTTGGTTGTGACTGGGCCTATGATATAGGTTGTGACTCAGACCATAATGTTAACTTTGTACAGTTGTTCCGGCGTTATGATCAACGATGTGTGTACTGACCAGTGTTGACAGTGCTGTGAGGCGAGTTAATATGAGTCTTGAGAGGGCACTGGTGACTGCTGACAAGGCATGCATTTTGTTGCTGCCATTTGAGAGTATCTATACTAGACAAAGCCTACACCTGCCTAGGATTGGGAAGGAATAGTTGGTTAAGCTAAAAAGTGCTAGTATACCAAGTGGATCTGGACTCACTCAAGGCCAAATTCCAATGATAAATTTGCAGAAGGAGTAGACTTTTTCTAGGGTGAAATCATGTAGGAGGAAAGTTTTTAATAAATGGGAAATGAAGATCAGAAGGAGCAGTAAGCTTATTTCGTCAAAACAGAGGAATTAAGTCGATGAATTGCTAATAGATCTTGACTCAGACATTTTTATGTCTCAAAAGTACCTCTTATCTAATTTCTATGCAAAGACTTCACTGCTGAGGAGAAGTGTGGCCATTATTCCCAAATGCAATGATTCATTCAAAATAATCGGAATTCCAAATATTGTAAAGACCAAGTATTTGAAGACTGTGTCGGAGAGTGAGTTTTCAAGGAAAACCTTTGTGTCATACACCGTTAGAGATGACCCTGTTCAGACTACAGGGTTTTACTCTCAGACTTGACACTGTGCTAGGTTCAGTTCTTACGAAATGCATAAAGTTGAATTTGTGTCGAAATTTCAGTATGAACTTACTTTCTTATTCTTCAGGGAATAGAATGTTAATGAATTTACTTGAAGCACAATCATGGACAGTACTTTGTGAGGTTGTTCTCAAGTTGATGGGCACAATGTAACTAAAATTAGCAATGGCCTTTCAGATCATGGTGCATTGATAGTAATAATTGAACTGAATCACGGCAGAGCCATATCGTCAAGCACTAAACAAAAGATTTAAGAGCTGAGTGCACCTACAATACAGACATTTGAATCTAATCTCAAAGGCAAACTTTGCAAGAAGTCTACAATACAAATGACTTGATCAGTAAATATACATTTCATCAAATATTTATCAGTTGCTTTAATAACTAAAAATTGCAGGTATGTATGCAGTAATAATAAGAAACCAATTTGGATAACTAATGTCATTAGAATATCACGTAAGATGGAGTGGAGGCTGTATCATAATATGAAGGAAAGAATAGCCCGGTTACAAAATTTCACAGCTGATAATACTGGAAAGTGCTAAAGAATGTCATCAGACAGGCTAAAGCAATGCATTAAAGCATGAGAATAAAAACTTTGCACAAGTTCTGCTGCACACCTGGTGGACTAACACTCCTGAAAGAAAGGTACTGGTAGAAGTGATACTGTTAGGAGGGTCTTAAGTCATGTCTTGATAGGTCAAGTCAGAAGAGTATTTTACACAAAAGGCAAGGTTCTGGGTTCGAGTCTCAGTCGGACAAACAGTTCAGAGTCATTCAGTCTGGAAGTAATAGCAATTTGCTTTATGTGTGTATAGAGGTAGGGGATAGATAAATAGATAGATAGATAGATAGAGAGACAGAGAGAGCAGTTATAAAGGTTTTATAAATGGTATGTGTTATTTTATAAACAGATTTTATTTTAAGAATCTTTTTAAAGGTGAGGCACATAATTCATATGTTTTTTGTTATTCACACACTTCATGGTATACAACTTTCATTAATTTTATTGCCACATACAATACTATGGAGAGTGAAACAGAATTTTTTTTCCACTCAGCAGACAGCTTAAACCAAAGGTGACTAGAAGATCTGTGTTAAATAAACCTCCCTTCATGTAGCTTATAAAATTATTTTATGGTACATAGTATGTTGTACAGTTAACAAATATCACAAATAATGTCAAAAATAAGGTGCACAGTGCCAAGTAAAATAATCAGTTTTAAAAAGCAATGTCACAAAAATAGGGATGTAGAAAATGCCGGTGGCTACAAACGAACTAAAATAAACTTTTCCCAGTTTCTTCCTGTGGAAAACAACCACTGTGGATCACAAGTTAATAATACTAACAAGATTTTTAGGCTTAAGTCAAATAACAATAAAGGAATACATATTTTCTATTACAATACATTGCATGTTACGTACTAGTATAATCTTTCTTAAACAAAAATGTTTGATGTAGCTAATATGCAACAAAAGAACCAGCCTGAGAATAAGTCAACTTTATGTCACAGGAACATAGTTCTCCATATTAATGCAACCGTGAAACATCTGTGATCACAGATCAGAAAAAAATAGGTGGCTCCATTTTTGACATTTCTCTTAACTGTCATGTAGATATAAAATTTCAAGCTACCAATTTATATTTACACAAACTCTTTAAAGGATTAATTTATTCACAAATGATCAAGAGATCAGATCCACAGCCACCTAAGTAAAAAATCCTACCTAGCAAAACTAATTCAGTCTGAATTCTGATTTTTTTTCTCTTCATTACAAAGGAACTTGGAGCTTAATCACAAACAAACACTGATGATAAACTGTTTGCATATTTTACTTAAAAGGCACTGGTATCCGATTTTAACATCCACATAAAAACTGGTATCCAGCTGTCCCAGCTCATGTTCCAGTAATAAACACCAGCAAATGACTTCAAAAAAGCACAACATTAACAGTATGCTACGTCCTGGAAGCAATACTACTATTCTGTTAAAAAGGAGTGGAATCTGGACAGCACTAATCTGTATTAATAAATAATTAACTTTGCAGAAATGTGATTTGTACATAACTCTGCTTTTAAACTAATATAGTTGTGTAAAAATATTTATTTGAAGACAAATTTTATGTTAATGCACTATTATTTGTGCTACTTTAACAATGTGATGAAAGTAGTACTCTCTCAACACAGCCACTGGCATCTTCTGTACACAGTCTCGGGCAGTGACTCGCATGACCACAGATAACTTGCACACTGAGGTCTGAACATCCACTGTCTCCTCTTCCCAATCACATAACACTCGACAACTGCACAGGAAGCTCTCACACATTATACTTCCAAGTACGTATACTGCTGTTTTCACTGCATTTTCGAAACCTCGAACTTTGTTGTCATGATTTCCTGGAGGGAGGAAAAAAGTAAATGTTATTAAGTTACTTTTCTGAATTATATCTGTTTAAGAAACTAAATAAACAATTATTTAAGAATATAATAATGAAATCTGTTTTGAGATTTTGAACACAAACACTGAAATAATAACAGTTTTATCACACTATAAAGTGACAAATCGAAAGTAAGTATATTTTATCAGCAAACATTGGAAACTCCAGGTTGGAATAACATCGATATAAGGAAAAAAACTGCTATCTGTGGCAGCTTGGACCAGAATGCAGATGGTGATCATGTAAGCATGAGGTGTTGCTTGCTTGTGTGAATGAATTCTGATTTTGTGTGTGTGTGTGTGTGTGTGTTTACTTTTATGATGGTCAGGCCAAAAGCTAATATGTAAGTGTCTTTTAGTTTTGGCTGTCTGCAACGTGTCATCTTTACAGTAAGTAGCAATCTATCTTTTCCTTATATTGTTATATTTTATCACCATTAGCAGTAATTTGTGTTGTATGTTACAATGCATGGTCATTAATGATATGTGACTTTAGAAGTTATGAACTTCACATTAACAAGGCACTAGTGACTAGTGGGTCTGTCATAATTTTTCTTTCCTTTTCACACAAGTTTCCACTTTTGGCTACTTAAAACCAGTCCTGTATTTCTTTTTTCTTGCCTACCTGCCATACCCAAAGCTCTCAGGTATCCGTACTAAAGTTTATATAAAAGCCACAGTAGTCTATTCCTGAACTGAGTATACCTGCCTACCTGTAATATCCAACCTTTCCATATTCCTTGTGAAATTCTCCACAGTTTTATTTTCTAGTGGTTTAATTTCATACTGCTTATACTGATCCATCCTGAAACATGTCCCACGAGTCTGCATTTCCATTTTCACAGTCATTTAACACATCATCCTCTCACAGCTGGTTACAATGTTTCCACAACAAGCTCTTCTCCTTTTGCTTACTACCATCTCCAACTGACTGATGCTGTCTTTTTTTTCTAAATTCAATCCAAGACAGTACTCACTTTCCATAGCAACTTTCTATAGGTTTTGTCCCATTGTCATTAGACACTTTCCTTCTCACTATGAATGCAACATTCCCGAACATAAACATTTTCCACTTCCCCATACAATACTACCTTCCCCAGTGTAGTCCTCACAGCAAACATACCTGATCTGCAGTGTTTCTTCTTTCAAAGAGAAACCTACAAACAAATCTGCAGAACTGTTATGGGTACCAGCAATGCATCTCCTTCTGCCTAATAGTTTATGAGAGGTGTGAGTAGGACTCATGCTTTGAGGGTTCCATACAAACCTATTTATGTATAAAGGGTGGCCAGAAACATCTGAAAAGCTTGTAACGATGTTGCAGGGTAGGTTGTGCTGAAAAATAATTCTTAAGGAAAAAGTTCGATACATTGTGCCATTTCCGAGTTAATGCAATAAAGATAGCCAATTAGGTCATTGTGTGCACAAATTCAAGCCACCTGTCACATACAATTAGTGTCCTCTCATAGCGAAGATGATAGTACACGAGACTGCTCAGCCTTCGGCTTGGGTTCGATCCTTACTACTGCAGCATATCCTATTTTGTATCGTTCACTTGTTGAGTTTTAGGAAACCAAAAGAAGAACACTTTTGGTGACTCCATCCTCTGGCAGGCCACCTGAATTTACACACATAACAACCTGACTGGCTAACTTCAGTGCTAATTAACTCTGAAACAGTGCAGTGTACTGAATGTTTTTCTTAACAGTTATTTCTCAGCACAAACTACCCTGCAACACCCTTAAAACCTTTCCAGCCTGTTTCTGACTGCTTTCTATTAGTCACCACTTTGGTGAGTTGGGTGTCCCTAACCTATCCCCATTATCCAACTGGAGGAAGGGGACCCACAGTTTAATGTGGAATCCAAACCATGTATTGTTTCTGGTGCCTCCTCGCATCACTGAGGGGTGAAGGCTAGGATAAAACGAAGACTGAAAAATCTGTGGTCAGACCAAGATATGATCCAGAGACATCTCGATTTCCAGGCATGTGCTTTACCGCTAGAACACCAGGTCCAACAAGTGTATAGGAAAGTTCATCTATAGGTTTTGATGAGGAAGTTCAAAGTATGTGACATAAATAATCATATCTTTTGATTGCACTGGCTTTAAGCTTGCCTCCCCCCTGTGGAGAGCAAAAGGAAGGCCACAGATGAGGTGTAAGGATGACAACTGGAATATGGATGCGATGGGCCTGAGAAAAGGAGAGTGGACCACGAAAGCCAGGAACAGAAATGATTGGTGGCGAAACATAACAAATGCATATGGTCTCCCAGGCCCCAAAGCGACAACTGAGAATAATACACTGAGCAGTCTAAGCAGAGAGATAATCCCATTATCCCCTAACTGTATCTTGTAGATCCATATACTGAACAAATTCAGCACCTATGGTGGTGAACTGTGTGTGATTTTCAGAGTTTTGGAGAAGGTGAGGTGTATTCCAGCTATGAAATGAACACAACGACCATCTCTTCAACACGATTATTCTATATGTGCAACTGATGACTGTGGTGTGCAATAGTAGCCTAAAAAATTGTAGTTTTATCATATTATGATGGGTGTTGCATATTCAAAAGAATATTACTGAAAGGTACTGTGGCGACAAAAGCTTATGCTCATATACATCACCACCACAGAAATGGGAGTACAGTCTTTTACAATGTCTCAAACAATGTGAGATGAAGCTATGTATCTAAAAGGTGTGAGAACTGGATCCAACTGCTGATTAGCATATAACAGAAATTGATTACAGCAATACATAATGGTATGCAATTACTCTATGATAACTGACTATATGTACTGCGATGAAAATCATTGTTATTACTGCTCTCTTTCATTTTAAATATGGAATCAGCACTAGGGAGCCTTCTCTGCAATGATCTGATTTCCACAGATGGCATACGGATATATAAACTGCACTCCTCAAATCTCTGTCCAAGTATGTTGATTTATTTTTTCTATGCTGTCTGTAAATCACTTCACCTCATTTTCTCACTGAGGGACTGATCCACCTCAAAATGCATCAGTGAGCAGTTACACTATTAACCTCCATCATCTTGAAATTAGAAAGACAGAAGAAGACATAACTTACCTCATCTGAATCCAAGATAGGTAATGCACTGTAAAGAAGAGAAAGAATCATTTTAGCTCCAATATGCAAACATAATTAACATAGAGTATTTAATATGGCTTATTCACTATTGAAAAATCATGCTATAGGTACAAAAAATAAACTTTATCCTCATGATAAGTAACACATACGTGTCAGGCACAGATGATGGGATGTTTTCTTCAACCCATTTTAGGTCATCTTCCTGCAAGAAAAATATAAAACATGACTTTAAAAAATTGGAGAAAAATATAGTATGTGAGTCAAGTATAAGGTTGCAAAGCCACCACTAAATTCTAAAATGTGATAGTCCTTGCACAAACGATCAAAGAACAGTCACAACATACAACTTTGTGTTAGACATGCATTGCTGATGCTCAATACTTCAGCTTTGTAACTGTAATAATCTTTGAGCCGATTTGCCTTTGTTGTTGTTGTTGTTGTTGTTGTGGTCTTCAGTCCAGAGACTGGTTCAGATACTCTATACTGAGCAAGTTTCTTGATCTCCAAGTAACTTAAGTACTGCAACCTACATCCTTCTGAATCTGCTTAGTGTAATCTCTTGGTTTCCTTCTATGATTTTTACCCACCACACTGCCCCTCCAATACTAAATTGGTGATCCCTTGATGCCTCAGAATATGTCCTACCATCCAGTCCCTTCTTCTGGTCAAGTTGTACCACAAATTCCTCTTCTCCCCAATTCTATTCAGTACCTCCTCATTAGTTATGTGATCTACCAATCTAATCTTCAGCATTCTTCTGTGGCACCACATTTCGAAAGCTTCTATTCTCTTCTTGCCTAAACTATTTATCATCCATCTTTCACTTCCATTCGTGGCTACACTCCATACAAAGACTTTCAGAAAAGACTTCCTGACACTTAAATCTATACTTGATGTTAACAAATTTCTCTTCTTAAGAAATGCTTTCCTTGCCATTGCCAGTCTACATTTTATATCCTCTCTACTTCGATCATCATCAGTTATTTTGCTCCCAAAATAACAAAACTCATCTACTACTTTTAAGTGTCTCATTTCCTAATCTAATTCCCTCAGCATCACCTGATTTAATTTGACTACATTTCATTATACTCATTCTGCTTTTGTTGATGTTCATCTTATATCCTCCTTTCAAGACACTGTCCATTCCGTTCAACTGCTCTCCCAGGTACTTTGCTGTCTCTGACAGAATTACAATGTCATCGGCAAACCTCAAAGTTTTTATTTCTCCTCCATGGATTTTAATTCCTACTCCAAATTTTTCCTTTTGTTTCCTTTACTGCTTGTACAATATACAGATTGAATAACATTAGGGATAGGCTAAAACCCCGTCTCACTCCCTTCCCAACCACTTCTTCCCTTTCACGCCCATCGACTATTATAACTGCCATCTGGTTTCTGTACAAATTGTAAATAGCCTTTCGCTCCCTGTACTTTACCCCTGTCACCTTCAGAATTTGAAAGAGAGTATTCCAGTCAACAATGTCAAAAGCCTTCCCTAAGTCTACAAATGCTGTAACTGTAGGTTTGCCTTTCCTTTATCTATCTTCTAAGATAATTCATAGGGTCAGTGTTTCAATATTTCTACGGAATTCAAACTGATCTTCCCTGAGATGGGCTTCTATCAGTTTTGTAAAGAATTCGTGTTAGTATTTTGCCGTTGTGACTCATTAAACTGATAGTTTGGTAATTTTCACACCTGTCGACACCTGCTTACTTTGGGATTGAAATTATTGTATTCTTCTTGAAGTCTGTGTCATACATCTTGCTCACCAGATGGTAAGAGATCTGTCTGGGCTGGCTCTCCCAAGGCTATTCAGTAGTTTTAATGGAATGTTGTTTACTCCCGGTGCCTTGTTTCGACTATCTGAGCTCCTGATATTCATATAAGCGGTTCTCTTTTCTCCAAAGGTCTCTCTAATTTTCCTGTAGGCAGTATCTATCTTACCCCTAGTGATACACGCTTCTACATCCTTACATTTGTCCTCTAGCCATCCCTGCTTCGCCATTTTGCACTTCCTGATGATCATCTCATTTTTGAGATGTTTGTATTCCTTTTTGCCTGCTTCATTTACTGCATTTTTATACTTTCTCATTTCATCAATTAAATTCAATATCTCATCTGACATCTAAGGACTTCTACTAGACCTCGCCTTTTCACCTACTTGATCCTCTGATGCCTTCACTCTTTCATCTCTCAAAGCTACCCATTCTTCTACTATATTTTTTTCCTCCATTCTTCTTAATCATTCCCCAATGCTCTCTCTGAAACACTCTACAAGCTCTGGTTCTTTCAGTTTATACAGGTCCCATCTCCTTAAATTCCCACCTTTTTGCAGTTTCTTGGGTTTTAATCTGTCTTACCATTATATAATCTATCTGAAACCTTTCCATGTTTCCAAGCCTCTTCTTCATATAAAACCTTACTTCATGATTCTTAAACCAAGTGTTAGCGATGATTAAGTTTTCTCTGTACAAAATTCTACCAGGCAGCTTCCTCTTTCATCCCTTACCCATATTCCATATTCACCTACTACTTTTCCTTTTTCTTCTATCGAATTCCAGTCTCCCATGACCATCTCCCGTCATTAACTGAATAATTTCTTCTATTTCATCATGTGTTTCTTCAAAATCTTCATCTGCGGATAGCTAGTTAGCTTATAAACTTGTACTACTGTGGTAAGTGTGGACTTCATGTCTATCTCGGCTACAATAATGCGTTCACTATGCTGTTCATAGTAATTTACTTGCACTCCTATTTTTTTATTTATTATTAAAACTACTCCTGTGTTACCCTAATTTGATTTTGTATTTATAACCCTGTATTCACCTGACCAGAAATCTTGTTCCTCCGGCCACCGAACTTCACTAATTCCCACTATATCTAACTTTAACCTTTTCATTTTTCTTTTTAAATTTGCTAATCTTCCTACCCAATTAAGGGAGCTGATATTCCATGCTCCAACCCGTAAAACACCAGTCTTCCTGGTAATGTCATCCTGAGCAGTCCCCGCCCGGAGATCTGAATGGGAGACTATTTTACCTCTGGAATACTTTACCCAAGAGGACGCCATCATCATTTAACCATACAGTAAAGCTGCATGCCCTTGGGAAAAATTACATCTGTAGTTTCCCCTTGCTTCCAGCCGTTTGAAGTACCAGCACAGAAGGGCCATTTTGGTTAATGTTACAAGGCGAGATCAGTCAATCATCCAGACTCTTACCCCTGCAGCTACTGAAAAGGCCTGCTGTCCCTCTTCACGAACCACACATTTGTGTGGCCCCCTCCATTGTGGTTGCATCTACGGTATGGCTACCTGTATGGCTAAGGCACACAAGCCTACGCACCAATGGCAAGATCCATGGTTCGTGGGGGGGGGGATTTGTCCTTACTCTAACAAATACAATAAACTGTGTTGTTGAAGACATGGGTATGATACATAAATAATGGTGCTGTGTATCAAATTTCATCTCTGAATCCAACTCAAGACTTTTAGTTAGAAAGATGTAAAATGAGAGTCCCAAGAAATGAATAGTAGAATAAAAGCAAATTCATTGTTAAATATCTAAGATACTTTTAACACACATAAAGTACAGCACTTACAAAAGCTAACAAAATGCAAACTGTATCAAAACTAAAATGCAAGATTGTGAATCCTCTGTTAAACATGGTTTCTAATTTACAATACTATTTGCAGTGGTTAGTTGAGAATGGCTATGTGAGCCAAAGAGACAATTGTATAACTCACAAACAGCAGAACATTCACAGTTTTTTAAATCTCCAATCAAACTATGAAAATATTATAATACATAGTGATGAAAGAAGCAATGAAAATGGAAAAGGATTAAGTTCCACAGAAAGTCGATTATTTGGTTCCATTAGAAAATGTATTGCCATGCATGTACAACATGTAAAAACTTAGCAAATCATTAATTTCATTCAATGGTGAGACATTTTTAATTTCACTACATATGGTGGTTGATTGGTTTCATGTTCCATAGACCATTTACACGACTAGTCATAATGTAGAATGAGTCATTTTACATTCATTCAACATTACACGTTCATATGTAAATCTGGCTACATGTTGACTATTTAAAAGTGTTTTTTATGTATTTTTATTTATTTAGTTTTTAAATTACAGATGGGGATTATTAACTGCTAGCACCATCCTTTACATGAACAGAAATTCTTCTTCAGAATGGAAGGAGTTATCAAGGAGAAGCTTCAACTTGTTTTCAAATTTAACATTATTGTCCAGCAGAGATTTTACATCACTGGGTAAGCAATCAAAAATTATGGTTACAGCATTTGAGAAACAATAGTGGGTGTTAAGACCAAGACTTGGGGAACCCCATACGTGATTTCTCACCCATTTATATTGGCTGAATTACTGAGTACAGCTTTCTGCATTCTTTCGATTAGATACATCACCATCCATTGGTTAACTGTACGACCAATTCCATAAAACATCAGTTTATTTAGGAGAATGTTATGATACATGCAGTTAAATGCCCTAAGTCACAGAAAATACCAAACAGTGGCATTATTTAATGCTTGCAAAATTTTGAAAGTGAACTTGTAAATGACACTCCTGCTGAGCATCTCTTATGAAGTCCAAGTTGTGATTTAATGAGAGCGATATTGTTGCTCAGGTGGGATGCCATTCTGGAATACATCACCATTTCGGAAAATGTTTATTAGTGAACTGAGTCAAGCAGTTATTAACATCTATCCTATTACCATTTTTACAGACAGACTTAACAATAACGTATTACAATATCTTTGGAAAAATGCTCTGAGTTAATGCTGAATTACAGATTTCAGAAGGGACAAAGCTTATCACGTGAGAACAAGTGTTTAGTACCCCATTGGAAATACCACCAGACAGATAAAATTTACTTTTGAGAGAATGCACAATTTTCTCAATTTCACTAGGAGATGGTAAAACATTTGTTTAATTGAATTTTATGAGAATTGCTTTTCCAACATACTGCTTTGATTTTTCTCTTGAACTGCTTGCCCTGTGTTTTCTACAACATTGGAAAAAATGAGTTTTGAACATACTTTCTACCTATGACTGAGCATTTGCAGCCCTTCTACTTACATCAATAGTGATGTTATCCAGTTCTGTAGCCTGTTGTCCTGTCTATCATAATTATTAATTTCTAATGTGATGTTCCTTGACTTTTAACAATTTTTCTTAGTAATTTTGAGTACTTTTTGTAGTGTGCAATATTGCAGAATCTTTACTTGTTCTTGCAAACAGGTAATTTCCCTTTTCCTTTCACCAACTGCTTCAATCCCTCTTGTGATCTATGGTTTTTTAGATGGCTGATAAATTTCCTTTCTGACTAACTTAAGAGTAAACCTGTTTTCAAATAATGATACGAACTTATCATGGAATAGATTAAACTTTACAATAGCATTTGGTTTGGTTTACTACAAACTTCATCCCATGCCAACTCTTGTAAACTATCCTTAAAAATATTTGTCCTGGAGTGCTCAGTTATTAAAATGGCCCTGAGCACTATGGGACTTAACTTCTGAGGTCATCAGTCCCCTAGAACTTAAAAAGAACTACTTAAACCTAACTAACCTAAGGACATCACACACAGCCATGCCCGAGGCAGGATTTAAACCTGCGACTGTAGCGGTCGCGTGGTTCCAGACTGTAGCGCCTAGAACCACTCGGCCACCCCGGCCAACTGCTCAGTTATTCTAATTGATTTCCAATGAGGGGAATGTGTACTGTACGGCACTATCTTATTTATCCCAATTATGGGATGGTAAGGGAGTTCATTTGTTAAAAGGTATAGAGTTATTTTCTTGCTTTGAGCTTTGTCAAAGGAAACATTATCAATTACAGTCCTGCTATCTTAATTGACCTATACTGGTCAATTGACCTATACTGGAAGGTTGAGAAAGAAAACTGGCGTTCTACGGATCGGAGCGTGGAATGTCAGATCCCTTAATCGGGCAGGTAGGTTAGAAAATTTAAAAAGGGAAATGGATAGGTTGAAGTTAGATATAGTGGGAATTAGTGAAGTTCGCTGGCAGGAGGAACAAGACTTCTGGTCAGGTGACTACAGGGTTATAAACACAAAATCAAATAGGGGTAATGCAGGAGTAGGTTTAATAATGAATAGGAAAATAGGAATGCGGGTAAGCTACTACAAACAGCATAGTGAACGCATTATTGTGGCCAAGATAGATACGAAGCCCACGCCTACTACAGTAGTACAAGTTTATATGCCAACTAGCTCTGCAGATGACGAAGAAATTGAAGAAATGTATGATGAAATAAAAGAAATTATTCAGATTGTGAAGGGAGACGAAAATTTAATAGTCATGGGTGACTGGAATTCGAGTGTAGGAAAAGGGAGAGAAGGAAACATAGTAGGTGAATATGGATTGGGGGACAGAAATGAAAGAGGAAGCCGCCTGGTCGAATTTTGCACAGAGCACAACATAATCATAACTAACACTTGGTTTAAGAATCATGAAAGAAGGTTGTATACATGGAAGAACCCTGGAGATACTAAAAGGTCTCAGATAGATTATATAATGGTAAGACAGAGATTTAGGAACCAGGTTTTAAATTGTAAGACATTTCCAGGGGCAGATGTGGACTCTGACCACAATCTATTGGTTATGACCTGTAGATTAAAACTGAAGAAACTGCAAAAAGGTGGGAATTTAAGGAGATGGGACCTGGATAAACTAAAAGAACCAGAGGTTGTACAGAGATTCAGGGAGAGCATAAGGGAGCAATTGACAGGAATGGGGGAAATAAATACAGTAGAAGAAGAATGGGTAGCTTTGAGGGATGAAGTAGTGAAGGCATCAGAGGATCAAGTAGGTAAAAAGACGAGGGCTAGCAGAAATCCTTGGGTAACAGAAGAAATATTGAATTTAATTGATGAAAGGAGAAAATATAAAAATGCAGTAAGTGAAACAGGCAAAAAGGAATACAAACGTCTCAAAAATGAGATCGACAGGAAGTGCAAAATGGCTAAGCAGGGATGGCTAGAGGACAAATGTAAGGATGTAGAGGCCTATCTCACTAGGGGTAAGATAGATACCGCCTACAGGAAAATTAAAGAGACCTTTGGAGATAAGAGAACGACTTGTATGAATATCAAGAGCTCAGATGGAAACCCAGTTCTAAGCAAAGAAGGGAAAGCAGAAAGGTGGAAGGAGTATATAGAGGGTCTATACAAGGGCGATGTACTTGAGGACAATATTATGGAAATGGAAGAGGATGTAGATGAAGATGAAATGGGAGATATGATACTGCGTGAAGAGTTTGACAGAGCACTGAAAGACCTGAGTCGAAACAAGGCCCCCGGAGTAGACAATATTCCATTGGAACTACTGACGGCCGTGGGAGAGCCAGTCCTGACAAAACTCTACCATCTGGTGAGCAAGATGTATGAAACAGGCGAAATACCCTCAGACTTCAAGAAGAATATAATAATTCCAATCCCAAAGAAAGCAGGTGTTGACAGATGTGAAAATTACCGAACTATCAGCTTAATAAGTCACAGCTGCAAAATACTAACACGAATTCTTTACAGACGAATGGAAAAACTAGTAGAAGCCAACCTCGGGGAAGATCAGTTTGGATTCCATAGAAACACTGGAACACGTGAGGCAATACTGACCTTACGACTTATCTTAGAAGAAAGATTAAGGAAAGGCAAACCTACGTTTCTAGCATTTGTAGACTTAGAGAAAGCTTTTGACAATGTTGACTGGAATACTCTCTTTGAAATTCTAAAGGTGGCAGGGGTAAAATACAGGGAGCGAAAGGCTATTTACAATTTGTACAGAAACCAGATGGCAGTTATAAGAGTCGAGGGACATGACAGGGAAGCAGTGGTTGGGAAGGGAGTGAGACAGGGTTGTAGCCTCTCCCCGATGTTGTTCAATCTGTATATTGAGCAAGCAATAAAGGAAACTCAAGAAAAATTCGGAGTAGGTATTAAAATTCATGGAGAAGAAATAAAAACTTTGAGGTTCGCCGATGACATTGTAATTCTGTCAGAGACAGCAAAGGACTTGGAAGAGCAGTTGAATGGAATGGACAGTGTCTTGAAAGGAGGATATAAGATGAACATCAACAAAAGCAAAACAAGGATAATGGAATGTAGTCTAATTAAGTTGGGTGATGCTGAGGGAATTAGATTAGGAAATGAGACACTTAAAGTAGTAAAGGAGTTTTGCTATTTGGGGAGCAAAATAACTGATGATGGTCGAAGTAGAGAGGATATAAAATGTAGGCTGGCAATGGCAAGGAAAGCGTTTCTGAAGAAGAGAAATTTGTAAACATCCAGTATTGATTTAAGTGTCAGGAAGTCGTTTCTGAAAGTATTTGTATGGAGTGTAGCCATGTATGGAAGTGAAACATGGACGATAAATAGTTTGGACAAGAAGAGAATAGAAGCTTTCGAAATGTGGTGCTACAGAAGAATGCTGAAGATTAGATGGGTAGATCACATAACTAATGAGGAAGTATTGAATAGGATTGGGGAGAAGAGAAGTTTGTGGCACAACCTGACCAGAAGAAGGGATCGGTTGGTAGGACATGTTCTGAGGCATCAAGGGATCACCAATTTAGTATTGGAGGGCAGCGTGGAGGGTAAAAATCGTAGAGGGAGACCAAGAGATGAATACACTAAGCAGATTCAGAAGGATGTAGGTTGCAGTAGGTACTGGGAGATGAAAAAGCTTGCACAGGATAGAGTAGCATGGAGAGCTGCATCAAACCAGTCTCGGGACTGAGGACCACAACAACAACAACTGGAAGGTTAATGAGATGAAATTGTAGGATCCAAATAATGTTTCCAGATCGTTTTTCCTATTAATCCTTTAGAAAATCTACATTGAAACACCGCAATTGACTACTTGTTGCCGCATGACAGATAGCACAGTAAGGAATCTACATGTCAAACAGTTCAAAATTTCCCAGTGGAAATCTAAACAGTTACAATTAAAATAAACTGTTTTTTGGTATTCATTTAGAAGCACACACTTCTATGTGATGATCACTACAGAATCTGCTTCTGTAAATGTTTCTGAACTTGTGTTTTCTGTTTGTATAAGAGACAACTCCTTTTCCTGTATTAGTTCTACATGAGTACGATGCTAACATGTAATCTTGTGTTTTTAACAACACTAACCATGCAGGTATATTATGCTCAGGTAGGCACGGTATGTCTACTTTTCAGACTCCTCTATAAATTTACCAGCTAGACAAGAAACACTTCTACCTTATTACTCAATCATCTAGTACTCAGACAAGAGAAGCTAATCTCACTTTTCCCTATGTTATTGAGCTTTCTGCAGAGCTCTTCTGTTTTATTTCTTACACAGTTACCAACAAACTGTCAGTATTCACACAGCCAGTTGATGATATTGTTATCAGGCCAAAGACTGGTTTGGTGTAGCTCTCAACAATAGTTTGTCTTGTAGAGGATATAACTCACACCATTAGTTCTTTGCCATATAAAATACTGCTTAGGGAATAATATGCAAGATATTACAACACAATGACTAACAAGTCAGAAGTAAAAAGAAGGCAAGCATACCAGAGTTGCATCAGGATTTGTAAAGAGTGCCACACCTATTAAGTATGGTACAATTAGGAACTTGAGCTAGTCTCAAGATCTCCTAATCAAATGCAGGCAGCCCGCAGAAAAGTTCTGGAAGGAGGCGGGGGGGAGTCAAAAATCAGTATCTTATACAAACAACGTTTCAGCGAAAACAATTTTTGAAAATACAATGTTATTGGATAGATAAAAAAAATCTACTCACCAAGTGGTGGCAGGAGAACACACAAAAGGTATCAAAATTTTCAAGTTTTTGGAACCAGTGGTCCCTTCATCTGCCAGAAGAGTTGAAGGGGTAGGAAAAGGGGTGAAGGAAAAGGACTAGTGAGACGTAGCAAATAGTAAGTCTCCTCTGGACTGGGGTCCTGGGGGACTTTCCTGAACTCTCCTCATTTCTTACATCTCACCAGTCCTTTTCCTTCGTCCCTCTTCCTACTTCGTCAACTCGTGTTCCAGAAGAAGGAGCCACTGGCTTCAAAAACTTGTATATTTCAAAACCAATATATGTGTGATATGCTGCTGCCGCCTGGTAAGTAGATGGATGATGGAGCAAAATGCAGGCCTGTATTTAACCCTTTCGGTGCCAAGTACAATCTAATCGGATCGCGCAGGTACACACGAAAAGTGCCAGGTATGATCTAATCGTACTGCCATTTTCACACACTTTACTTTCAAACTAAGGCACAGATCGTGGTATATCGATATCGGGGAAGGCAAACGAAGGTCAAAAGATAGTCGTCAAGTACTTCATTCGATTGTCGATGCCAATAATTGATATTTTCGAGTTTCAAACACAAGGTTGTTTTACATTCATTTCGAAGGCAATATGGGGCACTGCTTCACATTTTCGGAATTGCCAGGCCCCAAACATGTACCAATAAATGCTACATCAATTGATTTTTTTAACTTGTTTCCCCACCCCCAGTGCAACTGTTGACAATAATGGCAATGGAAACAAACAGATGTGCGCGGCTATTTCTCGAGGCAAACGTAAACTTATCAGTGAACTCTTGTGAGAAAGTAGTATCCTTCCTCAGTGCCAGAAATGAGGGCTTTTGTGGCAGTAATACTAAATATGGGACTCGTAAAGAAACAGACAATTTTTAGTTACTGGTCCACAGACGAAAATCTGGCAACTCCATGGTTTACCCGAATGTTTTCGCGAAATAGATTTCAGTAGCTACTAAAATTTTTCCACTTGATAGATAATACAAAATTGCACCCTCCTGGGCATTAAGTGTATGACCCCAATGCAAATTCTGACATTATGCTGAACATTGCAAATAATGTGTTTTATCACCATTATACGCCTCATCAACAGCTGAATGTTGACGAAAGTCTTGTTGGCTCTACAACTCATTCTCAACTCATCCAGTATCTCCCTAATAAACATCACCACAGATGGGGTGTTAAGTTCTGGATGCTATGTGGTTCTGTGGTGAACTACTGCCTTGGATTTTATGTGTACCGTGGAGCAAGATGTGAAGCTGACAGAGTGGAGGTAAAAGAGCACGGATTAGGCTATGTCGTTATTACAAAATTACTTGCTCTTAGTAATTACATGAACAAGGGGTACCACATTTTCTGTGACAATTTTTTCATCTCAATTCCAGTAGTGGAAAAACTGTATTCCATGGGAACATTCCTCATTGGCACAATACAGAGGAACAGAAAATTCCTCCCACCTAATCTTCTTTCCAAATTTGATATTGGACACGTTAAATTCTTTAGAAAGGCCTTTGTGCTTCTCTGCAGAAAAATCCAGTTCTGTTGATCAGTTCCTCTACTGAAACAGTGTCAGAGAGAAGTATTTGCAAATGACAACAAATGAAGAAACCTGATGTCATATTTCAATATAATAAATACATGGGAGGGATTGATTACTCAGATATGACGACGTACTGTTATCTGGATGAGAGGAAGACTGTGAAATTATGGAAGAAAAGTGATTTTCAGCAATAACTGGCAGAATGTTTCTGAATGCTTACATTCTTTATAAAGAAAATCTATCTTCGGCCGAGACACCACTCACACGTCTGAAATTCAACGGAAAAATCATCTGCACATTGTCCCAGGAGTGGTTCAAGATCTACAAAAGATACGAGACAACAATCAAGAACAATGTGTGTACTCTGTAAGAAGAGATTACATCCCAAATGTGTTGGTCAACATGTATGTGTTAATACATGGCCCTAAAACTTAATTGGTATTATGTTATTTTCTGTTGAAACTAGTGACAAAATTATAGATGTTCTGCCCATTTTTCGCGTCAGTTTTTTCAGGGTGCATTATTTCCTAAAACGTGACAGAAACACACCACCAAAAATTATATCATTCAGAATACCATGTATATTGATAATATGAAGCCAAATTTTAAGTTCAATTATATTACATGTGGCTAAATATGATTTAAAACCAAAGTTTTAATTGTTTCCATACAAAAACACTAATACAAATATTGTTTTCTTTAGAAGTATGAGGCCTAATAGTGTTCTCTGCTCATATTCCTGTAGCTGAAGGTACTAACTATAAAAGAAAAAATTGAGGTCCTATGATAAATGGTTCAGGCACCAAAAGGATTAATGTGTAACTGCCAGAAGTTTCATCATTGTATCTCTGTTAGTTATTATTCAGTGCTATATTGAGTAGAATGTTGTGTTGTACAGTTTGTGAATTTTGAGATGGCAGAGTTAGAGGAGCAGCAATGTGTCTGTATTAAATTTTGTGTTAAACTCAAGACAACCTTTACAGAGACACACCAATGATGCAGAAAGCTTACGGTGATGAGTGCTTAAGCCATACTCAGTGTTATAAATGGATCACTCAATTTAAAAATGAGCTGGACAGAGTTAAAGATGACCCAGGTTCAAAATGCCTTTCGATGTCCACCAACAACAATCATGTCAGGAACATCAACGAAATTGTGCATGCCAACTGAAGAATGACTGTCCATGAGGTTGCAGAAGGATGTAACATTTCAGTTGGATTATGTCATAAAATTCTGACAAAGCATCTTGGAATGCATCGTGTTGCCGCCAAGTTTGTCCCACATCCGCATGAGTAAAGATCAGGAAGACCTTCGCCTCACAATCTGTGAAGAGCTTTTGGATGACACGAAGAACAAGATGTTCCTCAAGAGAACCATAACTGGTGATGAGACATGGTTCTACAATTACAATGTTGAGACCAAGGAAAGGTTCTACAAGGCCTAAAGAAGCTCATCAAGTCAGGTGCCACAGGGACAAACTGTTAATGGTACTATTGGGACATATTGCAATGCCTGTGAGAGAATGAGAGAAGGAAACGGTTTGAAATGTGGGGAACAATTCATGGCTCTAGCATCATGATAATGCACCTGCACTTTCATCCCTGTTGGTGTGTGACTATTGCACAAAATAACGAAATCACTGTGCTGCCTCATCCTCTGTACTCTCCACACCTGGCCCATGCAGACAATTTTTTTATTTCCAAAGCTGAAAACCTTGTTGAAAAGACAAAGATTTGCGATGACATACGAGATCAAAGAAAATTCGCAGTCGGCGCTTTGCATGATCCAACAAGAGGCATACCAAAACTGCTTCCAGAAGTGAAAACGGTGTTGGGTGTGTTGTATCAATTGTGAAGGAGACAATGCACAATAACTAAAAGGTAAGCACAGATAAATTTTGTGGACAAAGTTCCAGAATTTTTTGAACAGTCCTCGTATTCCAAGGTAGCAATGCTGGGATTCGTTTTCCAAAGCAGCGATGCTGGGCTATGTCCAATCTGATGTTACTGTGCTATGATAAATCTGAAAATAACTGATATGAATAATGTTGAATGTATTACGAAAGTTTGCATGTTAGTATTTAAATTCAGGATATATGCTCCTGGCTACAGAGTTACAGCACAACTAATTTTACATGCACCAATGTTCTCTACATAATAGGCAATTTCTCTGTAGCTTTATTTGTGTGTAAAATAAAGAGCTTTATACTAATCCTTGAGGGCCTTCAGTCAAATCACTTGCCGACTGTACTATCATGTTCGCCATTTCTACCTTAGTAACGAATATTCATGAGAAAGTTAATTCTTGGAATTTGTGATTGGTATTTCCTTATAAAACAAGTCATTATTCTACACAAATGCTGCTGGATTCTGAGAAACACTGGTCCTTCACAACAGCATTTTCCCCTCCTCCAAATTGAGATTTAAGATGTTGAGATGGCTGGATGGTGTTGTGTTATACACATAGATCAAAGTATTTGAGGATGATTATGCCATTGGCCTTTAAAAATTGCCTCACAAGTTTGTATGATGAAAAATTAAGAATTTCCCCAGAAGCTCAAAAATTAAACTGTGAATTTCTTTTCTTTTCTTTTTTAGGTGTGTGTCTTCTCTACTACATCCTCTCTCTTAGGGATACTTGTACAAATGCATAGTAGAACAGCTGTGGAGGTTGGAGAATATAAATGGAAGTAGTGGTAAGCTGAAACTTAAGATTCAGTTCATGAGATATACTCAGCCATGATAATGGCTATGTGCTGCCCACAAAAGATTTGGGTTCAAGTCTTAGTCCAGTAACCGACTTCTTTATTTACATGACACAGTTTTGTCACCAATGTTCATCACAGTGCATACTCTGTTACAGAGTAGGAATATGTGATATTTCAAGGAAATTAACTTAAAGAGAGATATATAATTGTGGTTATCTGATCGCAAGAAGGACTTCTAGAGTGTCAGCTCATCAACAGTAAAAACTCACTGAGATGGACCATTCTTTGACAACAAGCTTCAGTTTGTCATGAAAACCACTGAATTATTGCAATATCACTTTCCACACATTAAGTACAAGTTGCTGAAGTTAAAATATCATCTCCTGAACCTAATTATTTATGAATGCCCTGCACCCACAAAAATCAGCATACACTGACACGTCATCATCATCATTATTATCATGTTCGCCGTACACAGTGTGGCAGTGACACATCATCATCATCATTATTATCATGTTTGCTGTACACAGTGTGGCAGTGAATCTTTGATAGTCAAAAGGAAAAAAGAAAATATTTGGATAGTTCTGAAATTTAGTTTTGGAGAAAATTGTTTAAAACAGAACAGACTGACACTGATTAATAACCAGAATAATAGAAAAGGAAAGAAAACAAATTGAAATGAAAAGACTGACACAAGCATCTATGCTGAGACATGTATTCCAAAGAAACTGCATGCAATGAACGGTCATCTAAGTAAAGATTGTTGGAAAGACAGGGAAAGAGAAACAATGGCACTGGAAAGACTGATGAAACTAAGTGTGGATGAAATTACCAGCAGGTTACTGAAGAGGCATAGAAGAGAGGTAAGAGGAGGGAATGCAGTACTGCCTTAAGATGTATCTACCAGTGGTAAGATATGGTGTGTAACTTACATTCTCGTTTGTACTGTAGACAAAATTATTTTCATCTATAAATGAACTGGATGTAGTATTCTGTGATTTTTATATATACCAGAAATTGCTCATACTGCCTTTCGCTCCAGCATGAGCCTTACTGTTCTCTTAATCTTCTCCCCACATGATGATCAACAACACGAGCAACAGTCAAATGTTAACAAGGTTGGGAAAAGTTTTTCTGTTCAAATGGCTCTGGGCACTAGGGGACTTAACATCTGAATCATCAGTCCCCTAGAAATTAGAACTATTTAAATCTAACTAACCTAAGGACATCACATACATCCACACCCAAGGCAGGATTCGAACCTGCGACTGTAGTGGTTCCAGACTGAAGCGCCTAGAACCGCTCGGCCACACTGGCCGGCAGTTTTGCTGTTACTGGTTCAGCTGTCTGAGGGCAGTTCCACTGCACCACATTCAGTATTCAAGTCTGATACTTCACTCTTTAACATAAGCCTTGAGATGCTTAACAGAAAATCCACTTCTCATTCAGCACAAGAAGTTTTTCTCTTATGGGTTAATTTTGCCATCCTCCACTGCGCTAATTTATCAAGCATGAGTTTAAATTTTAGTATCTTCTATCAAATTAAATCCTTAGCTTCTTATGAAGTTTTTTTAACAAACAATTCTATTTAGAGCTTATGACAAAATTATTATAAGTAGAGGAACAAAATGCATGATACTTACAACAGAATTAGAAGACTTTGGCTTAGGAGAATTACTCCTGTTGCCTCGCATTTTCACCCCTAAAATAAAAAAAAAGGTGTTAATGTAGAACACAACATAAATACAAAACAAAAGGTCTCCAGCAATGATATTTGTTTTACAAACCAAAAGCATCATTGACAAATTGTTCATCCTCCTCGTCGTCATCTTCTGGTGCATCTAAGAGTGGTGTGAAAGCATACCTGAAGCAACCACAGAGAAGAAAAACATGAGAAAGCAGAACATAACCACGTAATCCACATCACACATTATAACGAAATACAAAAAAAACTAAACAGGAAGACAAACTTCTAATCATAAAATTATATTTTTCTTAAGTGACATCGTACTGATCATGATGTAAATAACGAAAATTTTGGACATATCACAGAAATTCATCAAACTTATGTCTGACATTTTAATAATAAAGGATGATGACCAAAGCCAGGGTATTTTAGTGCATTGTATCTGCAACTTTGCTGCTCCCAATACACAGATAGGAATTCTTAGGAACAGCCTGAACATGCAGTAACTGGTTATAACATGAAACAACACAAATGTAAATGTTTCCATAAACTGCGAAACTGAACTGAAGGCATCTGGGCAAGTATTCTTGATGTAATAATGGAGTATCACAGCACTTTGATTGCCTGTTCTTCACATTTATCACGTTAATAATGATATTTTTGTTAAAAATGAATACTCACTTCATAAGTCAATAGAATTAGACAGAAAGCAACTACATTGGCACAAAATACTCTCCATCCAGCACTGTACAGTTCTTACAGTTTGTTTCAGTCAATTGGTACGTACATTGTTCAAATGCTGTTTTAGTTTCAACTGACTAGATATTATCAATAGCGTGTAAATACTGCTTGGTCAATGGCTGCATCAAAGCATGATAGGAACTTCATGGAAATGTTCATTCCTAGCACATTTTGATACAGCAATCGCCCAAGAAATATCCAGGGCTACTAATACAGATAGCAAAAAGTTACCTTCCTCCCCCCTGCAAATAGACATCTGAGGACCTAATTCCAATTATAATTCATCATTCTTTGTTCTTTTGTTTTCTTCCAGTATGCTGTCATCTGTTCACTATATTTCTTCTTTCTGTTTTCAGACGATTTTGAACCAGCCTTTTTAACTACACTGTCTTGGAATCTTTCCATTTTCAATACTTTTCCTGAAAGTATTCTCTGTTATTTATATCTTCTATTTTTATATTATTTCTTTCTAAATCATCCTTTACTTCGTTGAACCAGCTTCTTGTGGATTTCTTCCCCCACAAATATTTGAAAATGTTATCAGTTAATTTACTGTCTTGCATTTGAAATAAATTCCCAACAAACATGATTTTTCTTTTTCTCATTACATTTTAAATATTTTCTATATTTTGTTATATTTCAGCATTACTTCATAATTTTCAACCTTCTGCTGTGTTTTGTGGTCCTAATATTTTCCTTATAATTTGCCTTTTTAGTACTTCTAATTTATCTACATTACAGTTTAAAGCCAGGCATTCATTTACATACAGGTGTTCCGGTTCCCCTACTGTGTCCCAACACCTTATTTTTGCATTTCTGGATGGGCCTTTTTTATTGCAGTTGTTTTCAGCAATGCCATATGCTCTCCTCATTTTATGCAACCTTTCCTCTATTGAAGATTTTTCCAAGTCATTTTCTTTGATTATCTCCCCACTAGATATTTGAAATTTTTTATCCTCTATTTGGCAAATATCTATTTTCAGGAATTTTGGAGCATCCTCAGCATTTGTTAAAAGTTTTGTTTTTTCCATAGAATTTCTTAAGCCAGTTCCGCTGGATATTTCTTCCAGGAGTTTTATTTGAGTTATAACAGATGCCACATTTTCAGCAAGTTGTTTTATTTTATGGCCAATTTAGATATTACTTTTTTGCCATTTGCCGTGTTACTTTCTGACGGCCCTCTTTTTAAGCACCATATGTAAGTTATTTTTGTCTTATCTCATATCAAGTACATACTACAGCATAGATAGAGTTAATTACCATCCTATGGTTGAAACATGAACCTAGGGCTGTGAACACAAATTTACATGGCCCTGTGACCCTAACAGGCATCAGTGTAGTATGGAGGTGCAGCCGAGTGAAGTTCAGTGTTCCCTTCGACTCTGCCTGAAATATTATCCCTCTCACATTTCTCTAAAGCTTGCTGGTTTCACCATCAAAAGAATTCCTCTTTCTCTCAATAATGAAGCAATCTTCAAACTCTTTAATAAAGGTAACAGTTTAGTGTGTTCAGTTTTTTGTTCCACAGTTGTATGCTATCGAAGGTCTCAGTACATGAAGCTATTTAAATCCCATCCCATCAGCATGAGACCACTCAGTCGGTCGCCACCAGCGCACGGAGACAGATGTGTGCAAAGGGTAATTATGACTCTTCCACAAGCACAATGTAGTACTTTATGACATTTCTCAATTTAAATCTAACAATGGAAAATCCAGGATGGAATATAACAATATTATGAAAAGGAAAGTTGCTACTCATCCTATAGCAGCAATGCTGAGTCGCAGATAGGCACAACAAAAAGACTGTCACAATACAAGCTTTGTCAGCCAGCAAGGCCTTTGTTGAAAATAGACAAACACACACACACACACACACACACACACACACACACACACACTAGTGAGTTCAACTTTCCTTTTCATAATATTGTTACATTTCTCAATCTAATATTTTTAGTGTTTATTTTGTGTTTTAGACATATTTGGTCAAAATGGATGACGAAGAACGGTAGGCTGAGCATTATGCTGTTGGCTGGTGGAGCCATCAGACGGTGAAGACAACTTTTATCACAGATGGTAGTGAACATGAAGAATACTGGTAAAGATGGAACTAAGTAGTGCAAAAACACCTCAACAACAAGTTTTGACACATTCTGAAAAATATCATGAGCAGGAACCTGGAGTGAGCTTGGTAGCAAGTTCGGCACAATCAGTTGTTGAATGCTGGAGTCTGTTTTGCAATGAAAATATACTTAGTATTAATATTATGAGAAGGAAAGTTGCTACTCACCATATAGCAGAGATACTGAGTCGCAGATAGTCACAATAAAAAGACTTTCACACTTAAAGCGCGCACGGGGGAGGGGGAGGGATAGTATGGTGGAGATGACAGACGGTGAAGTGCTGCAATTTAGGCGGAGGGCAGCGGACAAGTGGGGTAGGGGGGGGGGGGGGGGTTAGAGAAAAAGGAGAGAAATAAATTAAAATATTATTTACAGGAAGGATAGCAGCTTGTGAAGTGAAGTGGTTGAAAATCACTATTTCGTTATGGAAAAGGGCATGAGTGAACTGAACATTAACATAGGCTTCTTGTATCTCTGCAGACTTTACCAATCTGGGAGGCAGAAAACAGCTGCCTTTGGGCTTCAGACAGTACAGGCGTTGAAATATTTCGATTAGCAATGACTTAGCAGCGTTTTCATTTTATTTCAATCTGTCTTCGTTTTGATGATAATCTACATGTGAAGAAAGAAAACTGTTGGGCAACTTGACATCAATGTGTCAGATATGTGAAACGTTCAATGAAATGGCAAAACAGCCCATGTCCTTGGAGGATACACAAGCATAGATGAAATGCTGCTTGCATTCAGAGGCAGATGAAAATTTACATAATACATACCACCAAAACTGGCCGAATATGGCATAAAGATATTAGCTTTGGTTGATACAAAGAACTTTTATACCTTCAACCTTGAAATATATGCCAGGAAGTGGCAGATGGACCATTTTCACTGATGTTCCATAATTGGTTAATGAGCTGTGAACTAGTGTCACATTTTCTCAAAGAAAATAAGCTGAATTCCGTGGAAACAGTGCATAAGAACAAGAGACAAGTCCCTCTGGAATTTTTTGAAACGTGGTAAAGAAGTTTATTCATTTGAAGTTGATTTCCAGTTGGGTGTACTCGGAGTCTTTCGCAACGGCATACATGAACAAAACGTTCTCAGTTTTCAAGCCGTGTCAGTTTGCATAAAATCCTTGAGCTTTTGATGACCATCTCCGCCATCGTCGTCAGGAGTTCACTGATTGCCGGGGCTGCTACGGTTTTTCGCTTATATAGGCATGATGACATCATCAGCAGCCAACTAGATAGACCCAATGTGACGCACGCGCGTATGTTGACCCGAGCAGATAGCGCGGAGCTAGCTGGATGACGGTTCTATATCAGCACTAAGTAAAGGCCTCAACTTTTCTCCAGCTCCACGACGTCTGCCAATATTGGATATAATTAGTGGAATAGAGCAGTGCATTAGGAATCTTTCACACGATGCAGCTGAGGACGTCAGGCTAACTACCAGCCATATCCTGGCGAAAGCTAAGTCACCAAAATCTAATATTAGCCAGGAGGAACGATGTTGCTTACAGTTATTACATGAGAATGAAGACTTGGTTGTCTTGCCAGCAGACAAAGGGAATGCCACTATTGTTCTGAACTCTGCAGACTGCCACCTGAAGATGCTATATTTATTAGAAAACACTACATACCACAAGCTTAGTCGTGACCCCACACAGGCCATTGTCAGAAAGATAGGGAAGTTATTATAGAATTCTGGTTTGCCAGATGAAGTGGTAAAGAAATTGAAATTAACGCCTTGTGGCCAGACCTCCCAGGCTTTATGGATTATCAAAGATTCACAAAGAAAGTCCTCTGAGGCCCATTGTTAGTGCAATCAGTTCGCCCACCTGCAGACTTGCTAAACATCTGGCAGGATTATTAGCATCAAAATTGGGACATTGAACACCATGTTGTCAACTCTCAGAAGTTTGTTGAGACACTCAAGAGAATGAAGATAGGCCCAAACAACCTAATGGTTAGCCTGGATCTCGTGTCACTTTTTACGTGGGTGCTAATACAAGATACGCTGGATCTTGTGGCCCAACATTTTCCATCTGGAATCATTAAGTTGTTCTGTCACGTCATGACGACAACATACCTTTTGAAACTTCCTGGCAGCTTAAAACTGTGTGCCGGACCAAGACTTTAACTCGGGACCTTTGCCTTTTTTGGGCAAGTGCTCTACCATCTGAGATAACCAAGCACGACTCACGCCCCGTCCTCACCGCTTTACTTCCACCAGTACCTTGTCTCCTACTTTCCAAACTTCACAGCTCTCCTGCGAACCTCATTCTGGAAACATCCCCCAGGCTGTGGCTAAGCCATGTCTCTGCAATATCCTCTCTTTCAGGAGTGCTAGTTCTGCAAGGTTCGCAGGAGAGCTTCTGTGAAGTTTGGAAAGTAGGAGACGAGGTACTGGTGGAAGTAAAGCTGTGAGGACGGGGCGTGAGTCATGCTTGGGTCGCTCAGATGGTAGAGCACTTGCCTGCGAAAGGTAAAGGTCCCAAGTTCGAGTCTCGCTCCGGCACACAGTTTTAATCCACCAGGAAGTTTCATATCAGCACATACTCCGCTGCAGAGTGAAAATCTCATTCTGGAAACGTACTTTTTGTACTGCGATGAATATTATGAGAAGACGGACGGCACAGCCATGGGATCACCACTGTGTCTCCAGCAATCGCAAATTTCTTCATGGAGCACTTTGAAGAGCAGGCTCTGCAAACTGCAAAATTACGGCCGTCTTTCTTTCCAAACAATATACTGATGACACCTTCTTGATATGGCCTCATGGTGAAGATACACTACAGCAGCTCGTCAATCACATGAATGGTGTCCATCCCAACATTAAATTTACTGTCGAGATGGAGAAGTACTGCAAGCTACCGCTCTTGGATGTTTTGGTTGAGCGGAAGGCAGGAGGCCAGCTTGGTCATTCAGTGTACCGCAAACCAACACACACTGATCAGTACTCGAAAGCCAATAGTTTCCACCACCCTGCACACAAGAAAGGGGTCCTGAACACATTGGTTCATAGAGCCAAGATTATCTCTGACGACGACCACCTACAGTCTGAATTGCAGAACTTAAAACATGATTTCAGGGAAACTGGATACAGCAAAAGTGACATCACAAATGCTTTCAAGGGCCGCCGACAAAAGACACCTGGTGAATCAGTAGAAGAGGCCAAAAGGACTGCATTCCTGCCACACCGTGGAGCAACTAGCAGTGAGTTAGGAGCTTGACAAGTCGGCCATAGCGGAGCATTGCCTAGAAAATGGACATAAAATACAGTTCGAAAATACAAAAGTGTTGACTCATGCTTCTACATATTGGGACTCCGTTATAAAGGAAGCAGCTGAGACTCGTTTAAACAATAACAATTTCAACAGAGATCAGGGGTACACACTCAGGAGGGCATGGTGGCGGGCGTTGGACATCGAAAGAAAGCAAAGACAGATGCACAGCGTGGGAGTGGCAGTTTCAAACGTGGCGCCTGCCCTTGGCACCACCTGACGTCACCGGTGCTGCCATGGGCAAAAGCTCCGCTAGCTGCCCGGGTCGACTTACGCACGCGCCACACTGGGTCTATCTGGTTGGCTGCTGATGATGTCATCATGCCTATATAAGCGAGAAACCGCAGTAGCCCCGGCAGTCAGTGAACTCCTGACGACGATGGTGGAAATAGTCATCAAAAGCTTGAGGATTTTATTTGAATTGACGCGGCTTGAAAACCAAGAACATTTTATTCACGATTTCCAGTTGGGTTTGTGTCTTGTATACCAAAGAAAAACAAACCTGTATTGCTCATATCTATAGTCTTCCCCACAATGCTCAGATTGATGAATGGACTGGAGAGAAGAAGAAATCAGAGATAAAAATGCTTTATAATTGAATGAAAGGTGGAGTAGGCATTGTAAACAAGTTGTTTGATGTATTATGTAAGACCCAATTCAAGAAAATTGCCTCAGTGTTCTATGCAAAATTGAATAGGGTTCGCATAAGCACTGATATTGTTCATCAATAAAATATAATAATAAGACCCAAAAACATTCTAGTTTTATCAAAACACAAGGCCATATGCTTGTCAATGAATATCTGATAGCCCGAAAAGAAATACCTGCATTCCAGAGGACTTTGCATACGAGAATCTGAGAGTTCACCAGAGAATCTTCGCAGGAATTGACTGCCAGACTGATTTATTACTGATTATGTGACTAATTTCCCATCTTTTCTTAAAACGGCACCAATAAATACTTAGGACTCACCACATCCTTGACATACTGTCTTTCTTTTATCACATCCTCGCCAGGTTAAGATTCTACAAAAACCTCAAACTTCAGAAAAACAGTCTAAATCAAAATTCAAAGTCTGGAATGAAATACTCTAAACACTCTTCCCAAGTTGATTACATGTATTTTTCACCAAATCACAGGCTAAATCAAGCTGAAATTTGGTGATTAGTAATACATCAAGAAGTTTATTCCAATTCAAGTTTACGTTTGACACAGAATCTTATGAAGCTATAAATATAGCTTGTCCAGTTGTCTTGTAATTTAGAGGCACCACATCTGTAAGTTTCTCACTTCCACACATCTCCATCTTGACACTAGGTACAAGTATTAGAAACATCACAGCAAAATACAGGGTGTAACACAAAGCTATAGCCAAACTTTCAGGAAACAATTCTCACATGTACAGGACGAAAATATGTTACATGGATGTGGGTCAGGAAATGTTTTATTTCCATATTAGAGCTCAGTTTCTACAAGTCAACAACACAATCTTCAAAATGATGCCTGATCCGTGGATAGCACATGTGGGGTTGACACATAGTTTCCAAAAATTACAGGGTTGACACACTGTTGAATGAAAATCAGCTACTGTTAGTGCCTGCACACACTGCACATGGAACAGATACAGTAGATTCTCATGAAGCACTTTCAGACAGACATGTGGTCAACATTACTTGTTGCAGCTGTCATATGCTGACACCAAGGTCGTAGTCAACTGCACAAAGAAATTCCTCCTACAGTGAAGATGTCCTCATCCTACATCTCCCCCAGCCATGTTTAGTAGGCTTAAATGTCCCACGTTCCCAAAGACTATAATCAACTGCTTCACATGTGCTCTGTTGGGGCACTGCCATTCTGGAAATCTCCTCCACAGTACCATGGTCATTACTATTTGCCAATCCATACAGCAAATGGGCATCTACCAACTCCACATTGCAGTACTCTTCCACTACATTTTACCGGAAACCATGTCTGGGACAAATTCGGAAGAGCTGATGCTATGTGCATGATGCTAGTAGAGGAATGAAGTCAGCTGCATGTCAACACAAGCAATGAAGTGAATCTGATATCAACATTATCTTTGTTTAATTGGAACAACAATGACTGGTGGTGAACCTAAGAATTACAACTTACTGTACATTCTAACTAAACGCAACCAAGATGTTATTTTGAAAATTTCATGTAAGAAATCATTTCATGGAATGCCGGTACGTTCTGTTTCTGTGTTTTTTGATTAATGTGATTTCGAAGTATAAAATGAGCTCCAACATTAAAATAAATTATTTCTTGACCCAAAAATAAATTATTTCTTGACCCATGTCCATATAACATTTTATTCCTTTATGTGTGAGGAATGTTTCCTGAAAGTTTGCCATGCCTTTTTGTTGAACCCTGTACACCTGTGCTTTTGTCAAACACAGCAGAAAAACCACAAACTTCAAGTGTTTCCTCCAGAGCTAATAAAATATCTATGAACTGCTGCAGCAATTCTATAGCAAGAATTTTTTAGACTTAGTGTTTCCCGAGGCATTGCCTTTAAGTGTGGCTACTAGCTTTCCACAAGTTTCAACTTCTACCTGTTCCTGATCCACTGTGAAGAAGTGTAGTGCTGTGCACGTTATACTTCCTGGTAGAATTTTATATGCTCAAACAAACTAATCCAATAATCCAGATAAATAGATCTGTCTTCTCAAATAATAGAGGCATGGCACTCCACTAGTTAAACCTATTGTCAGAATCAGAACAAACTGATCAAAGCAAATGTTATATCTGTTTCAAAGCCTTGCGAGCGGAGAATAGAACTACACTTCTCTCCAACACAGGCTCCAGGCAGCGAGCAGTCGAAAGTGCTCCCAAGTTGGTAGCAAGCCAGTGATTGTGCTGCTTTACCGCATTAATAGATACATATTGTTCAAGCAGCACAGTTACTAATTTTGAATAAATTTTATGTCATTTACTGTTGTTAGTTGCTAACAAAAACTGAAAGCCTCCGATGATGCTCTTTCATGAGGCACCCATTTACCTACGCACATAACCAAACCAAAATACTGAGTGCAGGTGCAATTGATGATATAACTTACCTTTGGTTGTTGTTTGTTGGTCTCCACAGCACCATTATGACTAACAGGATAATAGAAAATAAAAGATGCCAGTAAGCATCATCAACCCATAGTTCTTTCCAGTCCTGAAAGAAAACAGAAGACTATTACTAAAGAACTTGCTTGTCCTTCATTAATGATGAAGAATATCAAAATTTCATCCACCAATTCCTAATTGTTCATAACAAATATAAAACTGAACTGTGGTTAAAAATTATCCCACCATTTGGTTGTATAGCAGTATCTTAGCATCAAAACTAAAAGCTTAATGTCTACATTTCCAAATCATCCAGTGTCTTTGTTGAGGTTGTGTACTGTCATCTATTCCTACTTCACATTACTGTTTGTGTTATTTTGTTGAAAACTGACATGGTGGGGCCATGGCTGCATGAAAATACAGTTTAATTCTCACAATAAAGTAAAAACAGTGGCTGGTTGGCATGTTTACTTTATTAAAAGAATTAAGCTGTGTTGTTTCTATATTTGGCTATCTCACTTCTTGTTGTTCCCACCTGTAGCTGTTCCAAGCACGTGTGTGTGGGTGCTGCAACCCCAAATGTCGTTTGTACACACACAAATAATTTCTAAATTGGCTATCCCGCTGTACCAATGCAAATACTAAAATATAGTCAATCTCCTCTAGAATGTATAGTAAGAAGCTGTTCAATAACACGTTTTCACTAGTGCACTACTCAGTCTCTCTCTCTCTCTCTCTCTCTCTCTCTCTCTCTATGTTCTTTTTTGTTTGTTTTATTGAGAAACACAAAGAGAAAATCAGTTCTGTGAGACGCTTTAATGACTATAGTACACTTCAATGGAAACATTACCATACACCTTACTGTTCACAGTAATTGATAAGCACGCACCTACACAACTTATTTCAAACAAATGCAATCTCTCTCCATCTCTTCCACCTAGCCTCCCCATGAAAACCTTCCACGAACGCCTTACTTCCTTGCTGGCTCCAATGACTAGTTCAGTATCATGGTTTTATAAATAAGCCTTTCAATTTCATTCTGCATGCATAAAATGGCCACATTACCATAATCCTGAACCACAATGCAGCTCTTACCTATATAAGTGGGAACTATCAATCCAATACATCAGAAGTTCTCTTAATTCCCTTTGCATAAACCTCTGCTAAAGTCTCCTCCTTAATTCCATTTCATAAATATCACTTTCTCTTCTACCACTTTGCACATCATCCTGTCAATATGCCACCTCCCTCCCATCATTCTCCTCTAGCTCTCAGTTCTGTGAACGACACCTTTTCACTCCTTATTTTCTACTTCCACCTGTCTTTTCCTCTAATATTCCTCCACACATCTCCCCACGCCTGCCTCCTTCCTTGCCAATATTACTGATTCTCAGCTGCCAGTGGAGCAGACACAGATGGGGGATCACCCTAGCAAAGACATGGACTGCAAATGGGGAAATCCAATGAAATAAGTGACTCTGACAAAGGGCAGAGTATTATTACGCAGATCCTGTGAACGAGTTCTCGAAAACAGCAAAGCTGATCAAATGTTTACATACTACTGTTGTGAGCATCTATGGAAAGAGATATGACTGTGAAACTACAACTAACTGCTAAATGTCTGGATGTCCACGACTCTTCAGCGGACGTAGGGTTCAGAGGCTTGTCTTTTTTTTTTTGTGGTTTTAGGGCGCACAACTTCAATGGTCATTAGCGCCCTGACTACTCTAAGAATGCACCGCGAGGCACAAGTTGACCACAACAACTAAAAGGGAAAACACGATAAAAGACAGACTGACAGGCATAGGATTAAAAAACAGCATCATCAAATGTCCTTAGCGAGGTTTGTCAAATTGATAAAACGAAGAACACGAGCAGCTGCTCGTGGGTCATCCGCTAAAATGGCATCGAAAGTATTTGGCAGGTTAAGATCGAGGCGCAGTGTGTTAAGATCTGGACAGGACATCAAAATGTGTCTAACCGTCAGCAAGTGCCCACATGGGCAGAACGGCGCCGGCGCAGCCGTCAGCAGATGGCGATGGCTGAACCGGCAGTGTCCAATTCTTAACCGGGCTAAAACGACCTCCTCCCGCCGAGAAGGGCGTGAGGAGGACGTCCAAGCCACGGGAAAAGGTTTTAAGGCCCGAAGCTTGTTGTCAGTAAGTGCAGCCCAATCGGCATGCCACAGAGATAAGATGCGCCGACAAATCACCCTGCTAAAATCGGACGAAGGGACACAACAAGAAGCTGTCCGAGGCTGGAGGACCGCAGCCTTGGCCGCGGCATCTGCAGCTTCGTTCCCAGGGATACCGACATGGCCAGGAACCCACATAAAGCTAACTGGAGAACCGACGTCCACCAGCTGCTGAAGAGAGCGTTGGATCCGGTGTACGAAAGGGTGAACCGGGTACGGATCACTGAGGCTCTGGATGGCGCTCAGGGAATCTGAGCAGATGACATAAGCAGAATGTCGGTGGCGGCAGATGTAAAGAACAGCCTGGTAGAGGGCAAAGAGCTCAGCTGTGAAGACCGAACAATGGCCATGGAGCCGGTATTTGAAACTTTGTGCCTCGACAATAAAGGAACACCCGACCCCGTCATTGGTCTTAGAGCCATCTGTATAAATGAAAGTCATGTCGATGAACTTCGAACGAAGTTCCAAAAAACGGGAGTGGTAGACCGAACCGGGAGTGACCTCTTTTGGGAGCGAGCTGAGGTCAAGGTGAACGCGGACCTGAGCCTGGAGCCAAGGTGGCGTGCGGCTCTCGCCCACTCGAAAGGTTGCAGGGAGGGAAAAAGTAAGGTGTTGAAGGAGGCGACGAAAGCGAACGCCAGGGGGTAGCAGGGCAGAGACATACAACCCGTATTGACAGTCAAGAGAGTCGTCAAAAAAGGAACGATAAGACGGATGGTCGGGCATTGACAGTAGCCGACAGGCATACCGACAAAGCAGTATATCGCGCCGGTAGGTGAGTGGCAATTCGCCAGCGTCAGCATGAAGACTCTCTACGGGACTGGTATAAAATGCTCCGATCGCAAGTCGTAAACCCCGATGTTGTATGGAGTTGAGGCGGCGTAAGATGGATGGCCGTGCAGAGGAGTATACGAAGCTCCCATAATCCAGCTTGGAGCGGACGATCGACCGATATAGACGAAGTAGGACGGTTCGATCCGCTCCCCACGACAGACCACTGAGAACACGGAGGACATTTAAAGAACGGGTACAACGGGCGGCCAAATATGACACATGTGGAGACCAGCTAAGTTTCCTGTCAAATGTAAGGCCTAAAAATTTGGTTGTCTCCACGATTGGGAGAGCAACGGGACCGAGTCTTAAGGACGGTGGGAGAAACTCTTTGTATCGCCAGAAGTTAATACAGACCGTCTTCTCGGCAGAAAAACGGAAGCCATTGGCGACACTCCAGGAGTAAAGACGGTCAAGAGAACGCTGAAGACAGCGCTCCAGGACACGTGTACACTGCACGCTGCAATAGATGGTAAAATCGTCCACGAAAAGGGAGCCTGATACATCAGCTGGGAGGCAATCCATTATTGGATTGATCGCGATGGCGAAGAGAGCGACGCTCAAAACTGAGCCCTGTGGCACCCCATTCTCCTGGCGAAAGGTGTCGGACAGGACAGAACCCACACGTACCCTGAACTGTCGATCCATTAAAAAGGAACGAATAAAAAGAGGGAGGCGACCGCGAAGGCCCCATGTATGCATGGTGCGGAGGATGCCCGCCTTCCAACAGGTGTCGTAAGCCTTCTCCAAATCAAAGAACACAGCCGCGGTCGGGCGCTTCCGCAAGAAGTTATTCATAATGAAGGTCGACAAGGTAACCAGATGGTCAACAGCAGAGCGGCGCCTACGAAATCCACATTGTACATTGGTAAGTAGGCGTCGAGACTCGAGCAGCCAAACCAATCGAGAGTTAACCATTCGCTCCATCACTTTACAGACACAGCTGGTAAGCGAGATAGGTCGATAACTGGAAGGCAAGTGCTTGTCCTTCCCCGGCTTAGGAATCGGGACAGAGGCTTGTCTGCCCTGTACAGTAGGATAGATGGTGATCTGTGGCATCTCTGTCAAAGGAGTCCAACCCTGTTACAGGCACAAGTGTTTCAGAGCACACTGTTGAACTTTGAACTCCACAGTAGACCACGTGGGTTCACACATTGACCCAACAACATAGTCAATTACAATTGCAGCAGTCACGGGACCATTGGGATTCGATCGTCGCTCAGTGGAAACAGGTCGGCTCTTCGGGTGAATAACATTTTTGCTACACTAGGTCGACGGTTGTCTCCACAAACACCATCATTGAGGTGAACACCAGCTCAAAACATGTTGCAATCTATGGTCGCAGGCTAGTGGGAGCAGTATTATGCTATGGGAGACATTCTCCTGTGTTTGCATGAGACCAGTGGTAGTAATCCTAGACACGCTGACAGCTGCGAACCACCTGCATCCCCTCATGCTTGATGGTGATGTCATCTTTCAGCAATATCACTGTCTGTGTCTCAGAGCCAGAACCATGCTACAGTGGTTTGAGGAGCATTACAGTAAACTAAAGTTGATGTCTCAGCAACCAAATTAGTCTGATGTAAATCCTATGGAATCCACCTGGGATGCTATCGAATATTGTCACCGCATACGCAAATCAGCAGCCCATTATTTTCGCGAATTACATGATCCATGCGTAGATACCTAACGCTACATCTGCACTAACCTACCAACGAATTGTCGGATCCCTTATATGCAGAATCAGTGATGCATTTCGTTCCACAGAAAGACAAACAAGCTATTAACCAGTGGTCACTATGTTTTGGTTCATCAATGGGTATTTCAACATTAAAGTTGCTATCAAAAGCCAAAGTAATTAATAATATCTCATAGACAGCTGTCTGGGCCAGTATCAAGAATTAACAGGATTTAAAAAAGGATGTAAGGAATCTGATGGCTGTGGTACACATCCAAAAGAAAACACCCACATATAAGTATCTTTGGTGATGCATTAGGTTTCTAAGTTATCGAGGGCCAAAGTTATTCATTATATAACATACAGCTATTTCTACATCATAAGTCACCAATATCACAAAACAGCTCAAAAACCTAACTACTTACCGTTAAGCAGTTTGTGAATCTGTGGTATTTTATTGAATACAGCATGAATATTACAGAAGCACCCACAGCAAATATAAGTGTGTTGGTGAAATGGTGGTATAAAGAAAGCTTCACCAAATTCCTGTGAAGAGCAAAAATGAAAATTAGATGTACGTAGCGACTGCGACAAATCAAAACACATTTTAGGTCAGTCATTATTCATCATTTCAAGGAAAATATTCTTACATCCTTCACAAATTATCAAGGACACATTATTTCACTTTTTGACTAGTTTGCACTACAATTTAAGGTTCTTGGCCACAGTCTAAAGTTAGTACATCATTTTCTTTGTTTTCATGATGTATACCTAAAAATAAACAAGAGAAGAAAAGTAAAAGCTACTTCAAAAGGAAATTCACCACAAAACACAGTACCTGAACATATTACAATGATGAGTAACAATCAAAGTTGAAAAACAGAAGCTAGTTTTGTACAATGGTGGCGTGTAGGCCTTTTATAAAACATTGACACATGGGAAGTAACTTGCACAATTTTTCATGATAGTTCAACAGGAAATAACGGTCTTATGCTGCAGTGGACTATTATGTATCACCTAGTTTCCATGCAAGATGCTTCCACTACATAAAAAAGACAGTGTAGTGAGCCTTAAAAAGAAGTTATGCCTCCTCCTCCAGAGTCCACACCTCTGATTTTTCCCCCTTTTGCTGTGTCAAATAAACATGATTCATTTTCTGTGGTGGGTAACACTTGTAAATTTCTAATGTCTTTCAGCGTCTTCATAGTACCAATTGCATACTGTTAAATCATCTTTTGTTGTGGCATGATTTACACACTTTTTTACTCCTGTTTATTGAAACAGTGGAATTAAAAGAAACAAAAATATTAACCTTCAGTATTCTAATTGCAGTCCGTCTTCCTGGGTCTACTATTTATGAGCAAAAACGTCAAGTCATACAGACAATGCAGTGACATATATAATTTGGGGTAGAATATTAACCTTTCTGCTACAACATGGAATATCAGGATATGTCACAAGGCCATCTCATACACGACACTTAGCTAAAAAAAAAAATTGCTTTTCTCCTTATGAATCAGGTTCATTTGGTTTTCACACATAACACACATTAGTGCTGTTTTCTGGAATTGGTATTCTAACCACTGACTCTCAGTATTTATTCCTTAATGAAATTTGTTGCAAATAAAGTGTGTGATATCCAACCAATATCTCAATACATAGTGTCAATTCTAGGAATAAGAACAATCTACATATAGACCTAAAATCACTTACCTTAGTCTAAAAGAGGCCCAATACCCAAGAACACCCATTTTCACTACATTGCCAGCAACCATTAACAATTTGGTTTCACGTATAGCACATTTCAAAGATAGTTTGAAAGACTTTTTGGTAGACAACTCCTTATACTATACAGATTAATATCGTAACAGGGAGTGTTAGACCAGCTTAAGTAAAAATGTCTGTTAGATTCCAGTTTTGACAACACTTGATCACAACAGTCAAGAGTAGGTATTTTGAGTGTGATAAATTTCTTGGAAGTGCATAACTATGTTTTATTCTGACAGTGTTTTAATTCTGTAAATATTAGTAGTTCCATTTTACTGTAATGTATTCACATATGGTGACACTCTCATAACAAATGATCAGGGAAGTGAGTATAAAATGCAAGTGTTTTTTTATGTTATAGTTACATTATACTTTCTGACATGCTCCCCACCCACGAGAATCATCTCATTTTTGAGTCTGTAGAGGGAAAACTGAAGCTAATCTAATCTACTTTGTGGAACAGAAAACAAACAAGACATGTTGGATCCAACAGTGCCCTGTGAAGGACAGTTAAGTTTTGTAGTAGCTTCACTAATAACAGAACAATGATGACACATTATTCTCTTTTAATTTTCCTTCATTATACCTAAAACATGAAGCATCTGATTATTAGTAAACTGACTTTCTTATTGAGGTTATCAGGACAAACCTTTTCATATATTACACAACACAAAGTATGACTGAAGCATCAATAAAAACTGCAGTGTGTAACAGTTAGTTTTATAATCAGTTTTGTATAAGTAATCTCATAATTCAATAATGTCACTAAATCATAAAGCAGAAAATCAGCTTACCTACGAAGTCTCAAAGTTCTAGTTGTTTGAACAAGACTAGTAAATATCCACCAACAAATGATAGAGTCGAGAACAGCAAGTGGAATGCCAGATATAAGAACTTGATTGCTGCGGTCATTCTTCTGGTGCATAACACGGAGATAGCTTTCTATTGATGCTAATACAAAATATAGAAGTCCAGTCCCCACAACACGGTGCAGCATTGGACCAAGCCGTGGCCTGAAAACACAAAGAGATATTGAAAGTAAATGTACACTTTGAAACAACATATCACGCAAAGATATATGAACTCATAAGTACCAGCCCTCCTATCAACTGTGACAAGCAGCTATGGAAGAGCAGACCAAAAAGGATCTGAAGGATTACTCTTGGACTTGTTAAACCTAGGATCGTAAGCTAAGAAATGAAGGCACAATAGGAGAAAACAAATTGCGTAGGAAAGATACAGCAGCTGATTAAAATATCTCGCTGCCCACCTGGCCTTAATTTACGTTAATTTCTTCCATCTCAGCTTTTCTTCGCTGTAACTACTCTTTGGCTTCACACTCTGTTCTAGTTTTCTACATCTTTCATTGTCTTTCCCATCTATTTTTCACCGCCCCCCCCCTCCCACCTCTGTTACATACAACGCACTTAACTTCTCACTCTTATTAACTTGTGCATGATGTTTTAGTAGTAATCTGTGTCTTGCACATTACCCTGTCTTCCACCTTTAAGCAGCTATCATGATTTTAAATCTCATCACATGCAGCCCCCAACAATCAGTCTTTCCTTTTCATCCCGTGTTTAAGCCTCCCCTGACCCGCAGTTCTGGGTGACTTTCCCAAAATCTACACCTTTTCCTAGACCTCTCCAGTCCTTTTCCTTTACCTTTCTTCCTTCCCCTTCAACCCTTCTGCCTGAAGAAGGAACCACTGGCTCCAAAAGCTTGCCTATCGCAACAGTGTTTCATGTGTACATTCTGCCGTCGCTTGGTGAGTAGATTTTTTATCTATCCAATCAAATAAAAAAATTATCCAGGTACAACAACAAAATGGAAAGGATAGATTGCTACTTGCCACATGGAGGAGCAACTGGGTCACTGACGGGCATAATGAAAATTCAGAAGTTACACACACACACACACACACACACACACACACACACTAGCACAATATGCACACACGTGGCCATGAGTTGAGGCATGAGTTATGCTTCTGCAAGTTTTCTATGTTCTATCCTTTTCCTACTGTTGTTACTCCGTCCTGGACTTTCCATTGTTCAAACCATCCACATACGTATTTTTAGAACAAGGCAAATATCTTGAGAGGAATATTGGCTGAATTTTTTGTTTCCCATCCCAGAAGGTAGCAAGCAATATCAGAACTGAATTTAACACTAATTTTCATGGATACCTAATGATCACGAACCTGGCTCAATTATAGAAAATATTACCTTCCATGTTAAAATAGTTGTGGTGCATGGCTGAAGACTCTTACAAAAACAAAGAGGAGGAAAGGCTGTGAATGATGAAACATTCCTTCATATCTGTAAGTGACATGTGGACCTTGGTTAACAGACTATTTTCCTATGTTAAAAATATGATTCAGATTGTTGTTATTCTGATTGATTATAACATTTCAATAGCATTTACAGCCAATTTTCTCACAAAATATCTGTCATTTATCAATAATTAAAGCTTGAAAATCATTAAATATCAAGATCTGGTCGCATGATTGAAATGCTCTGTTATTGGTTGATGCTCTGGTGACGTCACAGACTAGGAGTATGATGAAGCTATATGTGTGTTATAGGAGTGTTAGCCGAAGTTACGAGGTGTTTAGTACTTTTTCTGCAAATAGTTTAGCTGTTTAGTGATGGAAAATGCAATTACAACTTTCAAGTAACAATAGAAAGGGATTTTGTGAATACTGATAGGGGAAGCCTTGGGAAAGTTGATGTGGTTGTGCTCCACCCATTTAGAGCAGTGACATGTGCCACGAAGGACAATCTTTTCCCTACTCCCTGCAACATCATTAAACTTGCTCAAAACTAAGGAATTGTGGAACTTTTGCAAATGAGTCCACATATTAAATTGTTGACCCAAAGATCAATAAAATTATTCTTGGCAAAGCTTAGTGCTGATTTCCTACGTGGAATACAGTGATTCTACATCCATTTGCTGTTACATGGCACAGCAGATACAGCATTGGACTGCAGATGAAGATGTTCAAATCCCGGAAGGGTCATGTATTTTAAAAGTTTTACATGAAATACAAAAATAGCATTAGCAAGAACCAATTGTAGCAGTTGTTTCAACTGTGGGACATGTTATATATAGCTTCACATTAGTCTTAGTCTGAGAAATGGACAACAGAGGACAAACCCATTACCTTTGATATGCCTACAGTAAAACAAGGAGTAGGATGATGAGCTTATACAGAGAGATATAAGGTGTGTACAACAGTCACGTGACACAAACGTAAGGGCTGTAATGTTTGTGAGTGTACACTAGCGTTACCATCTGAAGCAGACCTAACTTCATCTTCATGTAAGACGATGAAACTACGGTAAGTTAATATTAACTTCAAAGGGAACACATTTTTAATTAAGTCCGTGAACTTGTATGTCAACATCATGGCAATTTGTCGGTCCAATTTCAACCACATTTCATGCATCTTCTCGTTCTCTGGAACACTCAAAAACAACTTTTCAGGAGTTTTTATAGATGTATTTGTACAATATGGTACTACACATCATTTGTAACCCATTTTCTGAGATGTAAATTCCAGAAGAAGACATAACTGTCAATTAGTGTTATGACAGTAGGAGCAGTCAGCAAGCCAGTGATGTCACATGACTCGAATGGAGTGTTTTAGTGGGGTTGCAACTTTTTTGAATTTCAATTTCATTTTTATAAAAGAATACTGGCACTCAAGTGAAAAAAAAAGTCAGGAGAACAAAACGACAGAATTAATCATTAAGACAATTTCCAGAAGACTGCCAAATACCTTATGGTGAAAATTTTATGGCTGTATAAACAGGTTGAAAGATCCATTATTGTTCAGTTACATAATTAGTTGTGAATCACTAGACACAACAATAAAATATTTAGGAATATGCATCTGGAGTGCTTGAAATGAAATAACCACATAAAACTAGTTGTAAGAAAATGAGTTGTCAGACAGCCAGTCATCCAACGGACCCGAGAGCCTCGCCATATTGAGTTCAACTTTACCTGGACTCTGGAGATGCTAAAGTGGCCCGTCCACAAGATATGTAAAAGTAGCATTGTGATCGCACCTAGAGGATCATGTGACATCGACTAGCCGCAGTGTCATGCTCTGCCATCTGGCATCATTTGGATGCAGTATGGAGGGGCATGGTGTCAGCAAACTGCTCTCAGTTGTACAGACACTGGAGCCACTACACTTCATTCAAGTAGCTCTGGAATTGACTGCATGATGCTGAGTGTACCCCTTTTCAGTCCTCCCACCAGAAAAAAATCTCTGTCAATAATGGGAACTGCACTTGGGTTCTCTGCATGGCAGCCATGTGCACTGCCTGCTCAGCTATGGAGCAGACATTCCACAGGACATGCCATGTAAAATCACTCGATAATTTGCAATTAGATTGAAGTTGTGATTCATGCATTTGTAGCCGAAGTTGGTAAACACTTGACCACAGTAAACACTATTACATGGAAACTGTAGATGAAGTTCAAATTGGCTGCAGTCCACACAAATTTACGACGTACAAATCAATTGTTTTCACTATTTGAAATAACTAGTCTATTAAGAAGCCACAAGAATACACAACTGAGGTGATGGCATGCTGTCATACAAAATATGCACTTACCCACACAAAAGTAGTACCTCTCACGCAATCCAAAACGACCTGACCATTCAGATTTACATTTTTTATTAATCAATATTAGTTTACTAACATGAGTGCATGTAAACAGAACTGCACTGAACACTAAAACATTTAAGCAGTTGTGTGTGTAACTTGCAATAGATTGTAGAAAATATCAGCTTCCCTTTCCTGAAATTCAAGATAATCCTGCCTTTGGTGATAGGCACAGAAGAGACAGCAGAATATCACTCCGGAATAAACTGAGAACAAGTATTCAAGTTATGGAAAATAAAATATTTTTTAACAAAACCTATACATGCTATAAAAAATGATCCTTTGGTTATACTACCAGATACTTCTAATTCTTGTGTGTCCCTAACTGTGCCATTGTTTTACATTTTTATTGTATTGTCTGCTAAGATAATATTGAAATAGGTTTCCTGGCTGATTTCCATCACATACACACTCAAGTCATCAGTTATATTTATCTGCATACCCCATGCTAACTTTGAACATTCTGCTTGTCATTTGCCCCCCAATCCAACTTAGTCTGCTAAAAGTGGACATCATAGACATGTATACAGTGAAGAGTAAGCCATAGATGCAATCACAACAGCATTTTGGGCGATGATGAATTGACCTAATGGCTCAGTCACCAAAAGGTTTCTGCATATATTCTTGACAATCCCGGTCCTTGCAAATGACTGTTTACTATGACTGTTCAGTAATACAGAACATAGCACTTTGAGAAGGAAATACTTGGTGATTTTGACTCAATTTGAATATCATTTGTGGCTTTTGTCATTTGTGACGAACTTGAGTTCTCACAATATCATTTGTTATATTAAATTTTATAATGGTTATCCACTTCATACTCTTGTGCTTCACTCGAGGAAAGAGTTTATAGCTGACTTTTCTCTTCTTATATGTAACTATTTTCTAATGATATAAATAAAATAGAAAGAAACATTCCACATGGGAAAAATATATTAAAAACAAAGATTCCATGACTTACCAAACGGGAAAGCGCTGGTAGATAGGCACAATAAAAAAAAAAACACACACACACACACACACACAAAATTTCAAGCTTTCGCAACCAACGGTTGCTTCGTCAGGAAAGAGGGAAGGAGAGGGAAAGATGAAAGGATGTGGGTTTTAAGGGAGAGGGTAAGGAGTCATTCCAATTCCGGGAGCAGAAAGACTTACCTTGGGGGAAAAAAGGACAGGTATACACTCGCACACACACACATCCATTCCCCAAACCACCTTCCCTACCCTCTGGCTCCTACCCTTGTAACCGCCCCCCGGTGTAAAACCCGTCCCATGCACCCTCCCATCACCACCTACTCCTGTAACCCGGAAGGTGTACACGATCAAAGGCAGAGCCATGTGTGAAAGCACCCACGTGATTTACCAACTGACCTGCCTACAAATGACACTTTCTATGTGGGAATGACCAGCAACAAACTGTCCATTCGCATGAATGGACACAGGCAGACAGTGTTTGTTGGTAATGAGGATCACCCTGTGGCTAAACATGCCTTGGTGCACGGCCAGCACATCTTGGCACAGTGTTACACCGTCCGGGTTATCTGGATACTTCCCACTAACACCAACCTATCCGAACTCTGGAGATGGGAACTTGCCCTTCAATATATCCTCTCTTCCCGTTATCCACCAGGCCTCAATCTCCGCTAATTTCAAGTTGCCGCCACTCATACCTCACCTGTCATTCAACAACATCTTTGCCTCCGCACTTCCACCTCGACCGACATCTCTGCCCAAACTCTTTGCCTTTAATATGTCTGCTTGTGCCTGTATATGTGTGGATGGATGTGTGTGTGTGTATGTGTGTGAGTGTATACCTGTCCTTTTTTCCCCCTAAGGTAAGTCTTTCCGCTCCCGGGATTGGAATGACTCCTTATCCTCTCCCTTAAAATCCACATCCTTTCATCTTTCCCTCTCCTTCCCTGTTTCCTGACGAGGCAACCGTTGGTTGCGAAAGCTTGAAATTTTGTGTGTGTTTGGTTTTTTTTTTTTTTTTTTTTTTGCGCCTATCTACCAGCACTTTCCCATTTGGTAAGTCATGGAATCTTTGTTTTTAATATATAACTATTTTCTAAGGTGTTTTCAATCAATAGACATGTAAATTGTTAAGCAGTAACCACACAAGTAGTTACCTGCATCAAAAGGAGAAGCCACCTGCGAAAAGTATAAAACTGCAAGAAGAAAACTGGCATGTACTTACTTTCACATGGTGAATGTTCTGTACTACCACTGAACATACTTACCAGAAGAAATAAAAAGTATTCCTAGCTTTTGGAATTGTTTGTTCCTTCTTTAAGGAGAAATAATCATTCCAAAAACTTGAAATCTGGGAATATTTTTTTCTCTTTGTAATAGTGTATCTCGACAATATCAAGATGAGTTGTTATGCATTAGTGTCATAATAACAACATAGAATCATCCAAGACTTACTTGACAATGCCAAAACCTAAACTGACAATGATGACCAACATGCGTGCCAACATTCGTTTTGCACAAGAAACCAGCTCAGCCATCAAAACAGCACCCTTTACAGACTGCCCCGTTGAATTTATGCTTTGATATTCTGCATAGAATGTGGCCTGCAGAAATAAAAAGACATGTCAATCAGTCAATAATCCACAACAGTGTACAAAAACAAAGAACTATTCTAAAGAAACATTCAAACTTCTCACGACTCCTAAAAAAAAACTTCAGATTTGTTAGAAACATTTATAGCTTAATTTCATGCTTTATGGATAAAATAACTGTGGAAATTCAAACAAAATTAGGGTGAGTACAGCATGATGCCAATTAAAATTTACTAATACAGAAAAAACCACAACACATGCAATCAGATAAAAAGCATCAAGTCATCTGCCTTTTTTGATTACTGAGGAATCTACATCTACATACAAACTCCACAAGCTACAGTACGGTGCATGACAGAGGGGTACTTTACACCACTACTAGTCATTTCCTTTCCTGTTCCACTTGCAAACAGACTGAGGGAAAAACGACTTCCTATATGCCTCTGTACCTAATTTCACATACCTTATCTTCATGATCCTTATGCAAAATGTATGTTGGTGGCAGCAGAATTGTTCTGCAGTCAGCTTCATATGGCAGTTATCTAAATTTTCTTAACAGTGTTCCTCGAAAAGAACATTGTCCCCCATGGATTCCCCTTTGATTTCCCGAAGCATCTCCATAATACCTGCGTGTTGTTTGGACCTACTGATAACAAATCTACAGCTCGCCTCTGAATTGCTTTGAAGTCTTCTTTTGATCTGACCTGATACTTATACCAAACACTCAAGCAGTACTCAAGAATAGGTTGGACTAGTGTCCTATATGCAGTTTCCTTTGCAGATGAACTAAGTTTCCCAAAATTCTCCCAATAAACCAATGTTAACCATTCACCTTCCCTACCACAAACCTCACATGCTTGTTCCATTTGGTATCACTTTGCAACATTCCACCCAGATATTTAAACAATGTGACTTTGTCAATAGTGCACTACTAAGCTGTATTTAAACGTCAAGGTATGTTTTCCTACTCATCTGCATTAACTTGCATTTTTCTACATTTAGTGCTAGCTGCTTGATTTATCATACCAACTAGTAATTTTTTCTAACTTCTCTTGTATCCTTCTACAGTCACTCTACTTTGCTACCTTCCCATATACCACAGCATATCAGCAAACAACCGCAGATTGTTGCCACCTTGTACGCCACATCATTTACGTATATAGAAAATAACAGTGGTCCTATTACACATCCCTGAGGGATATCTGACGATACCCTTGTCTCTGACAAACATTCTTCGTTGAGAACAACATACTGGGTTCTATTACTTAAGTAATTTTCGAGCCATTCATATATTTGGGAACCTATTCCATATGTTCATAACTTCGTTATCAGCCTGCATTGGGACACCATAAAAATGCTTTTCGGCTTTCATTTTACTATCTTCAACTGCAACACCAGACTGGTCAACAAGTGACTGGATGGAAACCTTAGACCCACTTAGTGATTTGACATAGGGTCAGGATTTGCTTGGGTTTTTGGCCAAATCTTTTACTGAGGTATGGCAATGGTAGTAGTTGTATGTTTGAGGCATACAGCATTTCATAGACACTCACAACTCTACTAACCTCAGCCTGTCATCATTGTCATGTTTTCTTTTAAACCAAGATTGCAACAGCCTTTGCTTCCTTAGCATTTTCCCAATTTAATTGTTAAACCATGGTGAGTTTTCTTTATCCTTAATTCACTTACTAGGCACATAGTTCTCCGCACAATGATTTACAACCTGTTAAAACTTTGCCTATAATTCCCCTGTGACCATCTTACTTGAAATAAGTGATGTCAATTCCTTGTCTAAGTGAGATGCTAACAACTGCTTATCCGCTCTTTCTAGCAGAAACACTCTCCTAGCCTTCTTGACTGATTTATTAACTTTCGTAACAATAGTTGCTATAATGACATCATGATCACTAATCCCTGCCTCTATACTGGCACTGTGGATAAGGTCCAGTCTGTTTGTAGCTACAAGGTCTAAGATATTTGCATTGCCTATGGTCTGCCAAACTATCTGCTAAACAGTGTTTTCAGAAAATGTGCTCAAAAGAACATCACAAGACTGACTGTATCACTGCATCACTGCAATGAATCCATAGACACCCTTGTCTATATTCAGTAGGTTGAAGTTGCATCCAACTACGACGACAGGAGTGGGGGTGGGGAGTGGGAGAAGGTGGGGGAGGATCCAACACTAAGGAGGAATTGAGCAACATAAATGAAAGTTGGTAGACATCCTTCTGCATCTTAAGGAAGAGGAGATTAGTGTTTAATGTCCTGCTAACAATGAGGTCTTTAGGTCACTAAAGATGGAGCACAAGTTCAGATTAGGAAAGGAAATCAGCTGTGCCCCGTCTAAGTAGCTGTCCTGGCATTTGCCAGAAGCAATTTACGAAAATCACAGAAAATCTACACCATGATGGCCAGATGTGGGTTTGAAACATTGTAGTCCTGAATGTGCGTCCAGTGTGCTAACCACTGCGCCATCTCGCTCGGTCTACATCTGAAAGATGGTGTCTATTCGAATCTCACACCAGTCACATAAGAGTGGCACTAGTTGTGCCATTATGAGGATGCAAATCAGGTTTGCTTTAAATGCATGCTCTAATGGTTGTGAGCATTAGTTACCTTTGAGGTTGGACATGGTGAGTTGATGTTAGTCAAGAATGCCTTTAAGGTGACAGAGACGGCATAATCAGTACTTCACCAAGTGAGTTTGAACAAGGTCACGTAATAGGGCTATAAGAAGCTGGATGTTCCTTCTGCGATATTGCAGAAAGATGTGACAGGAACATAGCCACAGTACATGATTGCTGGCAGTGGTGGTCTAGAGATTGTACAGTCTTGAGAAGACCACGCTCTGGATGATCATGTAACACTACTGAAAGGGAAGACCCTTGTGTTCAGCGCATGGCTCTCATGCATCACACTGCATCTGCAGCAGCAATTTGTGCAGCAGTTGGCACCACTGTGACACAATAAACTGTTACAAGTCAGTTACTTTAAGGACAGCTCTGAGCCAGACACCCTGTAGCGTGCATTCCAGCGACTCCAAACCACCGCCATCTGCAGCTTCAGTAGTGTCAAGTGAGAACTCACTGGAGGGCAGGGTGGAGGTCTGTTGTGTTTTGGTCAGCAGGCAGCCATTTGAGGGCTAGACACACTGGATCAGCACCTGCAGATACGGTCTGGGGTGCAACTTCGTTTTACAGCAAGAGTTCTCTCGTAGTTGTCACACGCACCCTGACTGCAAAATTGTACATCAATCTGCTGATTCAACCTGTTGTGTTACCAGTTGTGAACAGCATCTCAGGGGAGTTTTCCAACAGGATAACACTCACCTAAATACCATTGTTGTAACCCAACTTGCTCTACAGAGTGTCAGCATGTCTTGGCCTGCTTGATCACCAGATCTGCATCTAATCGAGCACATATGGGACATCATCGTCTGACAACTCTGGCGTCATCCACAAACAGCATTGACCATCCCTGTACTGACCAAACAAGTGCAACAGGCACCTGTACTGCACAACACATGCATGTTTGCACAGCTGCACTTGACATTCTGGCAGTTACACTGGTTATTAATGTACCAGCATTTCACACCTGCAATGGCTTATCTCGCACTTACATTAACCTGTGACCTTGCAATGTTAATCACTTAGATATGTTACCTAGACAAATGTATTCCCAATGTTTCATTACTACACATTAATTATTTTTTGGTGTTATACACGACCAGGTAACCTCACTGTCACATTCAACTTCGACGTCAATAGTTCAACTTCGACGTCAATAGTGACAATATTTTTGTCAACAGCAATGAACACTTCCCCTCTTATGGCATCTAATCAACTCTTGGCATTTTCCTGGGCCACCAGGATTCCACAACACACTAAGCAACATAAATCAAAACCTTAAAGAAGAAGTGAGAGCACCTATGGCTAGTTCCTTGAACAAAAGCATTACTATGGCTATTATCACTGTTATGGATACAAAAATACTTCATGTACCTCCCTGAATACTCACAACGAGAGTCAAAAAAATTATTGGTAGGTTTATCACAGACGCTATACAGCCCATAGCTAACGCCATCCAATGGTCACACGTTTGAGATTCTATAGGGAAGTAATCTAACTAAATCTGTCAAATTTTCATGCTTCTATTAACAACTTATGGTGGTGGACTAAAGTGTCAATAGTCACTATTAGTAATAATAACCACTGGCACTTCAGTTCATTAAGGATACAGGGTACTTCACTCAATATTATGTAAAAATCAACACCCATTTCTTTCAGGCACTGTTTCTAATGTATAGGTTTTACAGATTTTTTTTTTGACATCAGGTAATGCAGCACACTTTCTAGACAAATTGGAAGTATTTTGAATATTTATGAACCTGCTTTGGGTTATTAAAAAAAGTACAAAGAAACTGACACAATTTTTTCCCCAAATGCTTCCTCAAATTGAGGCCCCATTTAATTCAATGTTATACATTGAAGGTGTCCAAATTTTTACTAGTTATGCATGAAATGATGGCTGAGGTACTAGACTTATTTAATTCCACCTATTATGTATATTACTAGGATAAAATATATCACATCTTACATTTTAATTTTTATAATTTTTTCCTAATAAACATGTTATTTTTTCTATAATTTAGTTGATTCTGCAATAAAGTTTAGGTCTACTGCATAAATATGGACTATTGCAAGTTACAGAAAAAATTAGAGAAATGCTTTATAAACTTTAGGAAATATTGGTACCTGAATTCTGAAAAATACAACTTGCGGGAAATTGCAACATGCAGTCATGCATTGTCTAGCTCACAAATGGGGTCTGGGGTGTTGTGCAGAAAGGGTACAGCTACAGGTCACATGATGTCAATCACGTAGTTACATTGGTCACAGTGCCCTCGACATGCAACAACTGTGATTTGTGGTTGAACCCAATAGCATCCCACACCACAAGGCCTTAAGCTGGTGATATAAGTCTTGTGTGTATGCAATCACTGTGATGCCGTTTCTCCCATCTGCAGCAAACCAAAATGAGGTCATCATTTTCAAACAAACAGAACCTGGACCTGTCGGAAAACACTATCTGATCCCATTCTTGTCCTCAGTGATGTAGTACCATACGCCATTGCCATCTAGCATGTTTCAGCACATTCGTCAATGTAGGTAGAAAAATGGACGACATGCTTGTAGCTCACACCCTAATAAATGGCAATGGACTGTCACTCCTAATAGTGTATATTACACTGTTCCATTGTTGTGACAGAGCAGAGGAGGACACAGATCTGTCCTGCAATACCACTCAGATGAGGTGTCAATCTTCTCAAGGGGGGAGGATGAAACATTCTCCACACACATGTTGCACTGCCGAAACAGTTCCTTCCATATGACCAGCAATTTCCCGAATGGATGCACCACATTCTCTCATGCCAATAATGCGCCCTCTTCAAATCACTGATTTGAAGGTACAGTTAGCTCATATCTCTGTGAGGAATTCTGCGCATCTGCTGAAGTGACAATGATCCATTACCTTCGATTTATAGTGACAACGACAGCCAGAGTCACATTTTACCAGTAGGTGGTGTTGCGCTGCAATATCGATGTTGATCTTGAACCCACAGGCCAACATGGTTCAAATGCTAATCATTTCTGCAGGACATACTAATATACATGTTCTGTGAATATCAACATCCTATCTCTAGCCGTTCCAGGTGTTCTGTTCTTTTCTAGACATCGATGTAGTAATAAAGCAAGCAGTGGAACCATGGATTCCTTAAAGTTGAAAAAGGTGAACACCCAACTGCCATCAGGCATTGTGAAGATGAGTGTTTTTTTGACTGCCATGGCAATATACTGAAATACAATACTCATAAAGACAAATCATCACAGGAGCATACTACTGAATCTCTCCATGAGGTTATGGGAGGCTAAGAACATGAACCATCACAGGAAACTGTCCAAGTGGGTGTCTCGACTCAATGGCAACACCGCAGCTCATTCTGCATAGTAGACAACCACACATACTGTTTCTTTGGACGTTCAAATTTTGTCTTGTCCTGTATTATACTGATATGGAACCCAATGACTACTTACTCGTCCATGTTTGTTGACACTGTCAAAATCATAGACGAGTCAGCCATCTGTTCTAATTTTTTTTTTGTTACGGATTAAAAATCCTCAAAGTCAAGACTGTAAACAAATTTTATTGTCAATACTAGTTTCAACAACAAAACACACCACCTTCTGACCAGAAAAAAAAAACAGTCTTGACCAGTGTAATTGCCATAACAGCTTAACACATTGTCATAAAAGACTGTTTTTTTATGATCTGAAGATGGCTTGCGTGTAGCTGAAACTAGTAATCACAATAAAATTTGTTTGCGATCTTGACTTCAAGGATTTTTTATCCTTAACACAAAAAAATAATGACTGATAGCTCATCTCTGATATTGACAATGTCAACAAACATTATAAACTTGCCAGGTCAGGCAACGAGACACTTCAAACAACTACGTACATTTTATGATCTTCTTCTAATTAACTGCATTATCCAGTGTTGAGTAAACTGTGTCACATTGAAGGCTGAATATGTAGAGAGGAATGAACAACATCACAAAGCTTTATGGTCACAGTTTGATCACCCCCATGATAACTACGCATAATCTGACAGATTAAAACTGTGTGATGGACAAATCTCCAATCTAGACGCTTGCCTTTCACTGATACAGGCAGTAACACCATGTATGAGCAAAAAGAAACAGGAATTTTTTTAATTTTGTGGGCTTTATACATCCTATTTTCAATTTTTTATGTTGTTGGTACGTTGTTCCTGATGTATGTTTGCATTTGCAGCTGTTTCGAATATGTAGTCTATTGCTGACAGTCAAAAAGGTTATATGCATTTTCAAGTGCTCGGCAAATTTTTACTTTTGAAAAAGATGTACCAAAGAATTTGTATTAAATTTTGCAGAGTTTATGAATGGCATGAATGTTTCAAAGGGAGTCAATAAAAAGTTGAAGACAACGACTGCCCTGCATGCCCTAGCACATGAATTACTGATGACAATGTGGAGGAAGTAAGAAAATGGTTCTGGAAAATTGCCTAAATACCATCAGTGAGGTTCGTATTGTTGGCATATCCTTTGGTTAGCAGCTTTTTTCATATGTTTTGGGCATGAAATGTGCAGCAACAAAGTTCGTTTCAGAATTGTTGAATTGCGATGAAAAATGATGTCACGTAAACATGCTCAGGTATTGCTGAATGAAGTCAACATCAATCCAGAAGGTACTCGGGTATTACATTGAAACCATGGCCCAACCATCCCAATGGAAACTACCAGAAGAGCCAAAACTGAAAAAAATTCAAAAGATTCCGTCCTGTGTGAAGATTCTTCCCAACTTTTTCTTCAATTATAATGGGATAGTGCATCATTAGTTCCTGCCTTATGGTAGTACAATCAATAAGGAATACTACCAGGAAGTTACGAGCCGTTTGCATGAAACAATCCAAAGGAAATGTCCAGAATTGTGGAAATTGTATCACGATAATGCTCCATGCTCATGCCTCAATGCTCATTCATGATTTTTTGGCAAAAAACAAAACCATTCTGTTGCATCAGCCACAGTATTCACTGCACATGGTGCCTTGTGACGTCTTTCTATTCCCAATGCTGAAGAGAACTCTGGAAGGACATAGTTTTACCACCACTGATGAGATAAAAACAGAATTGCTGAAGGCACTGAACATCATATTGAAAAGCGAGTTCCACTAGTGTATAATATCTGAGGGGGATTATTCTGAAGGGGACAAAGTTGATGTTGATGAATAAATAAAGATTCTTTAAGAAAAACAAGAATTCCCAATACTTTATCAAACCTTGTATATTTGGCTTGTAGAAGAAGTCGTGAATCCGAACAGCTATATTTTGAGGGCAAACTTCTGAGTATTTTAGCAGTCAAAAACAACAAGGAAATTACTTTTCATAGATCTCTCTCTACAATACTGCAGTCCAAACAAAAATAAAACTGAATATTAGATGAGGCAGTTCTGAAATAACTATCCCTCACATTATATGATGTGATTCAGGGAAGTCTGGAAAACAACTTGTGTGGGCTGGCAGAGGATCTGCCCCAATCCTCCCAAATACTATCCCAATGAAAGCACCTTTGGTACAGTTGTCACTGCCCTCACAGATAAACAGCATGTCACACTTCTATCAATTCAGCTCCCCCCCCCCTCCCCTCCCCCCATAAATTCACCAAAATGAGGGACAACCCTATCACTACTGAATCAGAACCTTGAGGAAATCTGACCATAGTGCTACAGAGCTTGTCTCAGATGCTATTGTTGAGAGGGATGTTCATACCTTGGATCCTGAGTTCTGGGTCATTGCCGAGTGATAATGGTTCTGAACTGCACCCCTCCTCAGATCCCATGGATTCTGGACCACAATGAACCAGTATTGTCATCACAGTGAAATAGGTGTGACATATTGCAAGAGAGGTGTTTCTGAATCTTTTTTCATTACTGTACAGTACATTGCCAGGTATTCATGGTGTTGAACATGGCTTGGGCAACTCCGAATCAGACCTCGATTACAAGTCAAATGTAATACTGAGGAAATATTTCAGTGGAAGGCAAGAGTCAAGGTTGAAGATTTGTCCATCACATAGTTTTAATCTGCCAGAAAATTTTTACCACAGCACAGACTCTCCTGCAGGGTGACAGATTCATTCTAGACTTCCTTCAGCATTTCTGTTGCAGCCATATCCTTGCATAGATTATCTTAATACTGTACAGTGCTGTTATCTGCAAATTTACTAATGTGGTCCACAGAACAACTCTAAATCTTCACAATATTTTACCTTTTCGAGCATACCCAGAAGTATTACTCCGCCAATCCAAAACTGAATTCTTAGAAGATCTCGCCACTGACAGAAAGAAACAATAAGCCAAGCAATTCCGTAAAGAACATACACCACACACATGGCTCCATAAAACTGTGAACAGAAAAAAAGATAGAAATAAATTATCACAATAAGGCATCAATATCACATTACATAACATAAAAAGTATGACAATAAGAATAAACATTCATGTGTGAAACAATGACTTACTGCAAGAAGTGGCCAATCAGCAGCAGAAAGATAACCATGTGGACCTTTCATATCTATCTGAATAGAAACATTGCAAGGTTTATCTGGTTTTTCTACAATGACATTGAGGAGATACATACCATCCCTTGGAATTGCTATTATAATTTTGTGGTCGTGTTCAACCTGCAGAGATTAACCAATGCAAAAGCATTATAAAATTATAATTGCAGCTTTTAAAAAAGTCCATAATAACAGTAAATGATAAAACTAAGACTCAACAGTGCCCATAAAAGACTGATCGATTATGTTTTAGGATTTGATAAGCAAATCTGTATCCTTTCCAGCAAACAGTATTAACATGAAGTTTGAGCAGGGCTTTGAGTTTGAACACAAGACTATTCACAAAGTGATCACTGTACTTTTATACATATCAATTAAAGATAGAGTAGATGGTCTTACATTGTCCTGGTTGTCAAGCTTCAGTGATGTTGCTTTGGGCTCTGTCTTCTGTGGGGGCTTCTTATCTACATTGTCTTGTTTTTCTGCTATAGTTCCACCTTCACTGTCAGGACTCCTCTTTTTCCTGGTTTTACTTGCAGAGCCATTACCATCTCCTTGAGTTTTCTCCTTTGTATTGCCTTGCTGCAAAGCTTTCGATACTGCTCCTTCAGACACGAAGGACTGCAAAATAAAAGAAAGTTGGTTTTCCAGTGAGATGGCTGTGTACAGTAGTAGCAGTAGTGACTAAAGGAAAAATTACAATGTAATTACTGCTCCACCAAGCAATGAAATCAAGCCCTGCAACACTGGCCAAGAACTAAAACACACACAGCTGAAAGGGTTGCATACTACCAGTTTAAAAAGGAACTAGGTAAAAATCACTTCTGTTCTATTCTCTCAAACAAAATCACTTCTGTTCTATTCTCTTAAACACCAGAAGTACTGACCACTTTACAAGTTCCTTATCGCATTATGCGCAGCATTTAAGTTACATAACACATACAAGATGACATAAACCTATTGGCAACTTTGGGTAAGAGACACTGAATTGTAGCTTGCCATTTAGAAATCATGGAAATGTAGCATGGATATCATGCGCTCAGCCTTCAAAAAATAACTAATGTTAATAATAATTAAACTTTGGCAACAGGGGTCCTAAAGGCTCCATGCCAGGATAAAGGAAGTCACAGATGAGTAACAAATCTTAAAACACATATACAACTAGGCTCAGCTGGCCCAGCTGATAGTACCACATATCAGTCACTTGCCAGGGTAATGGTGAAGACCTCAATTGTAGTGAAGGCAGAAAAGGTGGACTCTGGAACAGCAGAGCTGGCAAGAGGGGTAGTCTGTTTTCCAACACTAGATGAAAAAGGGGGCAAAACAGTTCCACATGTTAGTGGTGGTATCCTGGCTGTGTCTGTTTCACATGTTAGTGGTGGCTGAATCAATAAAATTCCCATTTAACAAATTGGTCTTATTTTGGGTATTCAGAGATGACCCTGGATTTTCTGCTCTCAACAATTTACATCATTTCCATCTTCATCTTCGTATCATTCCAGCATACCTGATAGTTGTTTATGATTAATTTGCCTCTATTTTGCTCTGTCTTGATAGATTTCTTATCTTGATATTGTTTCACAGTTTTCTCCTCTGGTCTTCAGATATAGCCATTATCTGCTGCGTCATCATTTTGGTTTCTTTCTCCTGCAAATTTCTATCCAAGTATTGTTTTTATAGGCGGCTATCCTTCATCTTCTTCACATATCTAAACCACTTGAACCATGCGGTACTCTGTCTCTCAGACACTAACAGATCCACCTGTATCTCTCCTCTGATATCTTCATTCCTAATTTTTATCTCTTCTAGTCTTCTACAACACCGATTGCTGAAACTTCTTTTCACATGCCTGTAACTTGCTGCCATCTGCCTCATTGACTACATTGCACTCCAAGCTGTCTGTCGTAATAGGCAGGAGATGTGTTTTAAACATGGTCTCACAGGAACTCCCTTGTCCTACACAAGATTCTGCATTTGATGAAAAAACTTAGATCTCTTTCTTACTATGTGCTGTACTGCTAGTTTGGCAGTTTCATTCCTTGATTTAGTACTTCCTAGGTAACTGAAAGCTTCCACACATTCAGTTTTCTCTCCAACAAGCATCAGGCTGCCCTGGGCAGATGTCCTGTTCATACTCATTGCTACAGTTTTGCTCTTGCTTACTGTAGCTGGTACTCTTTTAAACTGGAAGTCCCATTCATCTAATCATTCCTGTACCTCGAGTTGTGTTTCCCCCCAAATAGCTAAATGAAATGAAATTTCGTGTGGCGAAGGCCTCCCAGTGGGTAGACCTGATCAGCTGGTGCAAGTCTTTTGAGGTGACGCGTCGATGAGGATGAAATGATGATGATAAAGATGACACAAACACCCAGTCCCTGAGTTTCAGTTAGCAAGGGGAACAACAGTCAGCCTCATTAACTTAGACACCACAATTTGGTGGTACATGATGGGATTTCTATTTTCCTAAACTTATCATGCATCAGCATGTGATCAGTGTCCACCTGGACTGAGGAATGTAATATTTTTGTGTGTTGTTAATTTTCTGTATGTAACTGTTTGTTATAGATGATGTGTGTGAGGAGGTGGCTGTCTGGCAATTGATGCTTACACCCGAGCAAAGCAGTGTAATACATGGCAATGAGTATGCACCCATTATCGAGTTTCATGAAGGTGCACATGAACAATATGAATGCTGTTAAAAGAGATGATGACACTAGTCTTTTGTTCAGTTTACTGGTTCTGAACAGCTTATATTAAAGTCATCAATGTTTGATAAGTAAAAGAAACTGAAAAGAATGGCTCATAACTGAAAGCAAAAGAAAGAAAAATAATAAATAAAGGGACAGTTTAATACGAAACACCAATGATGTTATTAATGGTTATATTGCCGACACTAATTGGACAGAATTTTTGTTAGACTGAGTTGCTAAATAACTTCACATTTGATCAACACAGATAGGAAATAATATTTTACTTGAATACAAATATGCCAAATTCGTATGAGAAACATTTCATTTGGCTGATGGGGATATTGTGTATCACGATGCATGAGAGTATAATGGTCAGTTATTTTTCTTCATCCTGTCAGCATATCCTCTATCTGTGTCTTGAAGGCAATGTAATACTATGGTGGTACAATTTAAAATGTGCTTGGAGTAATGTCAATGTGTTTAATTTTGCTGTTAGATGAGACATAACTGGACAAGAAGGAATCTCTCAAGAGTAAACTTATTTTTATTTGGTAATAAAATCAGTGGATCATGTGTTGTAATATCAGTAGCCACACCATGGATGAATACTTACTGAAGTGACCTAGTGCATAAAAGAAGGCAGTAGGATTCACTAGATAACAACAACCTAAGGTAGATGCAATTTATTGGGAATGAGTACCTGTAGGGAGTCATTACTTATGTTATGTGTCAAAGTGGAGCTTTTGGAGTAAAGAGAGAGTACAGACATCTCTTGGGAACCATATTGGTTATTTACTGCACACATGCCTTAGTGATGTTCTCGAAAGAATAGACAAAGGATTACTAGCTAGAATTAAATTACATGTATGTAAGGTGGTAGAAACTAGTTTCATTTTGCATGTGCTACTTTTAAAATTAGCCATACCAATCGAACTTGGTTCATTAGAACAGTTCAAACAATGGTCTGATAGCAGTGCCTAAACAAAGTAGACATGTTTATCACACTGGTGTAAATAAATTTTATATATCTGTCCTGGGACAAGAGATCATTGTACAATAGAGCAAAACTAACGATTTACAAAATGTCGGCTACCTGGGTGTCTACAGAGTAGTCAGTCAATCCCCAGTGAGTCTTCACTGTTTATCTGCTTAGCATTTCTCAACACCTAGAGGGTATCCAACAGCTTGCCAGTATTAAAAGTACTACTATCAGCTAATCCCTCTGGTCACCTCACAATAGGTTCTTAGGCTGCCCTGTGTTGCAAGGGTCACTACACCTAATAGTGTCCTGTAGCATGGTTCAAATGGTTCTGAGCAGTATGGGACTTAACATCAGTGGTCATCAATCCCCTAGAACTTAGAACTACTTAAACGTAACTAACCTAAGGACAGCACACAACACCCAGTCATCACGACGCAGAGAAAATCCCTGACCCTGCCGGGAATCGAACCCGGGTGTGGGAAGCGAGAAGGCTACCGCACGACCACGAGCTGCGGACTGTCCTGTAGTAAACAGTGCATTGATTTGACGGGGCAGTTCTCCATCTCAGCATGTTATGAGAAAGTGGAACAGCGACTTATGTCTCCAGAATGAAATTTTCACTAAGCAAGGGAGTGTGCACTGATATTAAATTTCCTGGCAAGTTAAAACTGGGTGCTGGACCGAGACTCGATCTCAGAACCTTTGCCTTTCACGGGCAAGTGCTCTACCATCTGAGCTATCCAAGGACGACTCACAACTTGTCCTCAAAGCTTTAATTTCACCAGTACCTTGTCTCCTACCTTCCAAACCTCACAGAAGCTCTCCTGCAGACCTTGCAGAGCTAGCACTCCTGGAAGAAAGGATATTGCGAAGTCATGGCTTAACCATAGCCTGGAGGATGTTTCCAGAATGAAATTTTCACTCTGCAGTGGAGTATGCGTCAATATGAAACTTCCTGGCAGATTAAATCTGTGTGCCGGACCGAGACTCAAACACAGGACGTTTGTCTTTCATGGCCAAGTGCTCTACCATCTGAGCTACGCAAGGAAGGTAGGAGACGAGGTACTGACAGAAATAAAGCTATGAGGACGAGTCGTGAGTCGTACTTGGGTAGCTCAGATGGTAGAGCACTTGCCCGTGAAAGGCAAATATTCCAAGATCGAGTCTTGGTCTGGCACAAAGTTTTAATCTGCCAGGAAGTTTCAGCAACTTACGTCGTTAGTAGTTAATTCACTGTGGGCGCAAAATATTTTCAGTTAGATGCATTTTCCATTTTTGGTTTGAACAAAATACATTTTGTGTCCCTGTCAGTCCCCTCTCAAGAATTGGGCTCCTTACTACTGCCATACGATTAGCTGTTTGAGAGTACCTTGGGACTGGCAGGAAATTTCAGGGCATATGTCTACCTTAGCTGGCAAGCAATACCTAACTTTTATCAACCCTGTCAAAACTGAGTTGCACAGTTGGCAGGATCTCAGCATCATTCCTCCTGTTTTGTTGAGTCAGTGGGCCATCCCTTTGGTGGTGATTCAGAAACCAGACAGCACCGTGTGCCTTTGCACTGAGACAGCCAATGCACAATGTTTCACGGAGCCATATACAATTTCATGGCCGGAGGACCTGTTGGAAAAGTTGTCTGGAAAACAATATTTTCCATGCATTGACTTACACAATGCATACCTGCATTTGATATTTGATGCCGCTTCTCACAATTTCTTGGTGCTACACACCCCCTTAGGGATTTACCAATTTAATCACTTGCCCTTTGGAATTCTGTTTGCATCAGGAATTTATCAATGATATTTGGAGCAGAAGTACAACAAACACTACAATGGACAAAACACGGCAAGTAAACCAAACAGAGACGCAAGAAACAGGGAGAGGAGATTAAAAACAAGAAAGCAGATTACCATGGCTGGCTGACCATGAGAATAAAAAAGGAGAAGCCAGCCACTCTGCAACACGTTAAAACCTCTACCCTAACAGCCCTAGGGTGGAGGACACAGAGGGACAAAGGACATGCGCTAAAACTCAGATCAAATGATAAAACCCACCCTCATGAATAAAACGTAAAAACTAAAACTACTGTTGAGGCAACATCGCCCAACACCAAAGGTAGGGTGCTGGGAAAGTTAAAAGTCCACCACAGAACGGCTAAAAGTGGGCAGTCCAGCAAGAGGTCGAGAACTGTCATTTGGGAGCCACAGCGATACTGAGGTGGGTCCTCGCGATGGAGGAGGTAACCATGTGTGAGCCACATATGGCCAATGCGGAGTCTATAAAGGGCAACTGATTCCCTGTGAGAAGCCTGTAGGGAAGACTTCCACACATTCGCAGTCTCCTCAATGACACACAGTTTGTTGTGCATACTGTTATGCCATTCCGTCTCCCAAAGCCGAAAAACCTTGAGGCGTTGGACAGAATGCAGGTCAGTTTCAGAGATGCCCATCTCCAGGAGCGGTTTCCACGTAGCCCATTTGGCCAACTTGTCAGCAAGTTCGTTGCCTGGGATACCAAGGTGTCCTGGAGTCCACACCAACACCAATGAACAACTGGACCATTCCAGGGCAGAGATGGACTCCTGGATGTTTGCTACTAAAGGATGGGAAGGGTAGCACTGGCCGATAGCATGTAAGCTGCTCAGGGAGACAGAACTGAGAAGAAACGACTCACCAGAACAGGAATGGATGTACTGAAGTGCACGATATATGGTCACAAGCTCTGCAGTGAATACACTGCAGCCAACAGGCAAGGAATGCTGTTCAATATGGCCTCTGTGGATATAGGTGAAGCCAACATTACCATCAGCCATCGAGCCATCAGTGTAAACAACTTCAGAGCCCCAGAACACGTCAAGAATCGAGAGGAAGTGACAGTGGAGAGCGGCAAGGTTAACGGAGTCCTTAGGGCCATGCAAAAGGTCCACACAAAGCTTCAGCAGAGGTGTACACCATGGAGATGTACGTGAATGGACCTCAAGTAGAGGTGGTAAATGGAAGGACTCCAGTTCGGAGAGAATGGATCACACACGAACCACAATCGTGAGGCCTGACCTGGGTTACTGATGCAGCAGATGAACTGCCATGGTTGGGAAAAGGAGACGGTAATTCGGATGCTCAGGAGAACTATGGATGTGTGCAACATAACTGGCGAGCAATTGTGAATGCCAGATCCGCAATGGAGGGACTCCGGCCTCCACCAGGACTCTGGTCACCCGACTCGTTCTAAAAGCTCCCATCGCTAGGCGAACACCACAGTGGTGCAATGGATCGAGGAAATGCAATGCTGAGGGCGCCACCGAACTGTAAACCAGACTCCCATAGTCAAGGCAGGATTGAACAAGGGTTCTCTAGAGCTGCAGCAGCGTAGAGCGATCTGCACCCCAGTTGATGTTGCTCGGGCAGCGGAGAGCATTGACAAGCTGATGAAGGTGAAGTAGCCAAGTCAATCGGGCGTCAAAAACCAGTCCTAAGAATCGACACGTCTCCACTACAGTGAGTGGATTGTCATTCAGGTTCCAGACGAACGGTACGACACCAACAGATGTGCAGGACACCGCAATTCCCTTGGTCTTAGGGGGGCTTCTTTCTGGATTTCTCTCACTGATCCTTGGGTTTCTCTGGTTGGGAGAGCTTCACTGGTTCAGTCTCCAGGACTGAGGAGGATCGTGAAGCCCTACGACCAGCTCCTTTTGGGCACTTCAGCCACTGGCGGGAGACATCTTTCCCACTAGCAGAAACCTTGGAAGGGAGTGACCCAAGGGACGGACCCCTTCCTAGCAAGAGGAGCCGAAGAAGACTTACACTTCTCTGGCTGAGAAATGGGGACTGGTGTCCCCGATGGTTTGGGGGGGGGGGGGGGGGGGGGGGGACAGTGCTCCCGAGGTAGGTGGTGCGGGAGCAACAGGAAAGTGCCCCACACCATCAAGGGGGTAGGTGTAGTCTTCCGGTTCTGAGGGCCAACTGGAACTCGCTGAACTGTTGGGGCTACAACTGTTCTCCTAGTGGCGACATAAGAGGACGTCATAGCCACAGGATTTCCTCTTGGCCTCAGTGTAGGTCAGTCAGTCCAGGGTCTTGTATTCCATGATTTTCCTTCCTCGCTGTAAAATCTTGCAGTCTGGTGAGCAAGAGGAATGAAGCTCTCCACAGTTGACACAGTTGAGAAATGGGGCACATGGAGTATTGGGATGGGATGGACGTCCACAATATCAACATGTGATGCTGGAAGTACAGCGGAAAGACTTATGGCCGAACTTCCAGAAATTAAAGCATCGCATTGGGGGAGGGATATCACAGTGGTAGACCATCACCTTGACCTTCTTGGGTAATGTGTCACCCTCGAAGGCCAAGATGAAGGCACCGGTGATAACCTGATTATCCCTTGGACCCCAGTGGATACGCTGGACAAAATGACCTCCTCATCTCTCTAAGTTGGCATGCAGCTCGTCGTCAAACTGCAAAAGAAGGTCCCTGTGGAATATAATACCCTGAACCATATTTAAGCTCTTATGAGGCATGATGGTAATGGAAAAATCCCCCAGCTTGTCACAAGAGAGTAATACCTGGGATTGGGCAGAGGATGCTGTTTTTATCAAGACTGACCCTGACCCCATTTTGGACAAGCCCTCCACCTCCCCAAACTTGTCCTCTAAAAGCTCTGCAAAAAACTGAGGCATCATCAAGAGAAAGGAGTCCCCATCAGCTCTCATACATATGAGGTACCAGGGTGAATAAGGTTCTCTGGCATCCTTAGCTTGGTGTTCCTCGCACGGTGTGGCCAGGGAGAGGAACGATTTAGCATCATACTGCCTTGCATTGTACTGAGACTTGGAACACTTAGAGACAGCTGGTGTTTGAACACCAGCAAGTGACGACGTGGTATGCTTCATCGTGCATCATCCGCCCTGATGCCACCCACTCCGACCAGGGGCCCTCCCCAAGGGCACCACCCAGCTGCAGCAAAGGCCACCTGGCAGGATAGCCATTGCCGGGAGTCCCGATGCCCCAGGGTGACAGGCATCTACTCCTTGGCATACGTGGGGAGTCAACGGTTCAGTCGTCAGCAGAGCAATCCCTGTGTAGTCAAGGGCTACAACCAACAGGGTACATGGCGGCCCCACCACAATGAACTGGCTACTGTACTGGATATGAGGTGCAAAGAATTCCATGGTCCTCGCTGGCGCAGAAAACTACACTGCATAATTGGTGGAGGAAAAGCACCCAGGAAGGTGTCCTCATTCAAGAGATGGAGGATGAGTGGGACTGCAATGCCATGACGAGAAAGTGAGCTAAAGATCTCAATGCACGATGCACCATGTAAATTGCCCTTTACCAATTGGCTCACTCTTTGGGAAAATTTTGAAAAATGGAGGTCAAACCCTACAGGGGACCATCACATAAAGACTGAAAGGTGTAAGAATCCTTTTAGTCGCCTCTTACGACAGGCAGGAATACCTCGGGCCTATTCTGACCCCCAGGCCCGCAGGAGGGACAAACTTCTGAAAGAGAGGATAAAAAGTTCCTTACTTTGGAAGCAAAATTTGTCAGGAAAGCAGAACTTTCTTCTACAGTTCAAGCAAGTGAAACATTATTGCACAACAAATGCAACGTCTTTAAGGTACACACCTGTCTCGAATTCATGCATCTAAATATCTTCCTGGTCTCTGAAGTTTTGTTGTCAGCTGGGACCTGAGCTTCAATGATTTCATCATCGTATTCCTATGGAAAAAAAGAAAAAAAATTAGTGAGCTTTGCAGAAACAGTGAAAGATAAGTATCTGCAGAGAAACAAGATTATTGAACTGACTTACAGGGCTCCCTCGCTGAAAAATCTCACTCCAGCAATGCAGTTCATACATTGTTGCTTTTAGCACCAAATCAGTTTCTGATGAGTCAGAAGAGCAATCAACTGCAAACAATAAAGCAACTCAGAATTGAATGGGTGTTATCTGAAAACAATTCTAAATATTCAAAGGGAAGAAAAACAGTTATGTATTTCATTGTTTTATTTCATTTAAAAATAGAATTTTAGACTGTGTATAATAACTTTTAGCAGATGTGCTTGTTCATTTACTTACTGATTAACTACAAGGCTCAAGTAAGAATATAAATAAACAGTAGTTACAATCAATTTTCAAACTATTGGAGACCCCTCACAATATATAATTATTCCACAGTACTACAGATACATCTCTTTCCATACAGCGATTCTGACTAAAAAGGAATGCATGAAGTCGGCAGTTAATGTCAGGAAGAAGTGACACCTAACTTCATCTAACTACATTCTGACACAAATGATCACTAAAGGTCAGGCACGTAAATTTGTGATGAAGTTTTACAAGTGAAAAGCATGTTTCATAGTTGGAATATCTTCCGTGGACAACACACTACCACAGTAGTCTGAGCATTGTATGTTAAGACTGTGTGTCAGTATCTCTCTCTCTCTCTCTCTCTCTCTCTCTCTCTCTCTCTCTCTCTCACACACACACACACACACACACACACACACACACACACACACACACACACACACTAAAGGAAAACAGTCACACATGTGGCATTAAAAAACATGTTTCAGAACTGTATCTCGAATAGCTGTATTCAAGCCCTGATTACTGTTGTTCTTGTTGAACTACACATTTTGTGAAAAGAAGCTCCCACTTTCAGGTTCATGGCAAAAATATTTTCCTCTCATTAAAATATATCCAATATCATGCCTCTGTCAACACATTAGAGTATAACATTGGGTACCTATGTGTTCTGAGTGTCACGAGTGCACCCTGATTATTGGACAGTGTTGTATGTTAAAAGTAAGACAAAGGTATGGCGTCCTGTATTCCATCGGATGGCCAGGAAAACTTTTAATGATTGGTGGAACAGTTGACCAAGACATGATGTTGGATTTGTTTTAGTGGGGGAAGTCAGTTAATTTAATTTCATTGCACTGTACTACACTTCTGTGTTGACACGAGAACTTTTGTTAACTTGTTCTCGCAAAATGCAGAGTTCACAAGAAAAACAATATCACATGCTTGCAATATCAGTAATGTCTAACAATTGCTAACTCATGTATGTGAAAATGGACAATATTTACATACTGTGTCAGAACAAGAGTCTTAAAAATTTGGCTGTTAAGATCTGCCCTGAAACTGTAGAAAGAGCAAAGAACTATTTTTTATGAATTAATTACTCCATCATACATTTCACCACAAATATATTGTGTCAATAGTGATGGAGAGATTTAATAAAGATGGTCAGAGGCCAGTGACGAGCTTGGCTATACAGCATTGAAAAATATTATCCTGGCCATGATTTTGTACTGTTTCAAGAAATGTGGATTCATCAAGAAGCCACACAACCAACAGTAGGAGACTGGAGAAATGGGCTTAGGTTTCCACAATACATTGGGTCTTCTTTCTGACTCAGGAGAAAATATGACATTTGACTGTTTCTTACATTTTGATATCACATGGAAGTCTATAGGACCTGACACTGAAAAATTCTGACTGTTCCAGATGACAAGAATGAAGACAATAATGAATCAGAAGAATATGAAAATTGGGATGAAGATGAAGAAGAAGAAGAAGAAGAAGAAGAAGAAAAAGAAGAGAGAAAACAATTACATTGTGACTTTGAAAGAGGCAAAGTCTCACTGGAAACATTGCACAAGTACATCCTTACAACGGAGGTAGACAATGCTGTAGTTTTAACATTGCTTGCAACAGAGAATGTAGTGTTTCACCAGGAATGCTAGAGTTTACTGAGGTAGCAGAAGATCACTAATTTCTTTGCAAAATAAAACAGAAGAAGAAAGTTAATAAAACTGGTAAAAAAAAGATGATTTTCCTTTTGTCCATATAGAGGAGATGTTGAGTTGCAGATAGTCACAACAAAAAGACTGCTCCGCTTTTGGCCAAAAGACGTTATGATGTAGAAAAGACACACACATTCATACAAACAACACTGCTATACATTTAAGCTTTTGGCCAAAAAACCACCTCCTTCAGAAGACAACGCACACACACAGGTGATCATTGTTTCTGGCCACTGTGGTTGGCTGTAGCTGTGGCCACGGGCAGTGATTTCATGTGTGTGTTTTCTACTTCTGAAGGATGTCTTCTGAGCGAAAGCTTAAATGCATAGCAGTCTTTTTGTTGTGCCTGTCTGAGACTCAATGGCTCCTCTATATGGTGAGTAGCAATATACCATTTTCACAATATTGTTGTTATTCCATACTGTTTGAATTTCCTTCCAAGTTTATTACTTTTTGCCTCCTCCTCCCCTCACCAACTCCACCTGATGATGCTGTCACTTTTTTTCTGGTTTTTCAATGTTTGCGTCAACTTGTCACATCAGCTCTGATCAAACAGCCTCTAGTAGGATTGACATTGTTTGCTTTCTCCTGTTCTGGATGATCTTTGATTTGTATCTTACATCTTTCCTGGCAACTGTTGTTATTTGACACTTCATAAGTTCAATGCTTCTTCAGTTTTTCTCATGTCCAACCAGTACTTTTTAACTGCATGTTCTTTTAATGCCTGGTTTTTCAATTTCTGTTGCCCCAGGTTGCTTTCTTCTGTTCAACATTTTTATTTTTAGTTATAATCAACATTACAGCTTTGGTTGCACAGTGGATTTTATAGGAAGATTCATTTGTTGTAACACCAGTTCATCCCAGGGTCAGCTCTAGGGTGGGGTGGAGCCATGCCGATGCCCAGGGAGCCAGGTTTCTGAGGTAGTTAAGAAAAAACTTTACCAATTTACTTCAAATTTTCACACAATGCTCTAATAAAATTTGCATGGCTAAAGGCTATTTTTTGAAAGATATATAATATATAAATATATTAGGACATAATATGCAAATGTTGTTAGCAAAAATCTCGAAAATTTCTTGATCTATTTACTTCAAATTCTTGCACAATACTCTGATAAACATCCAGACAGATAGGAGCCATATATTGTTATATAAAAAACCACTGCAGTTTTTCTATTAAAACTGATTGTGAGAAAAAAAGTGCTGTGTTGCAAAAACACGTGGTTTAGTTTTATTTCTCATTCTTTCTCACATGTGATTTTAACTACGATATCGGGGCATTTAAACCATTAGACAAGCTGTTTCTCCTGTATATATTCTTTCTTCTTATATATAATTTTAAACAAAATTTGTATACACAACAATGTGCTGTTTCAATTTATTCCTCATAGTTGGTTTTAACAGAAAACAGGAGACTTATACATATAGCTTATTGATTTATGATTAGAATACTACTATTACATCTGAATTGTTTGAAACTTTGTATTCCTATCCATTTGAAGATTAAAACCATGCAAAATACTATTGCTGAATTACTATATTGATAGATTCAGCACCTGAAAAAGTCTCTCTCATGGCCTCTGTACCAATGACCCAATTGATTTATCCATTAACTTTAAGAGACTTCAATTCGCAATCAAGGTTTCCTTAGCAACACCAATAAACAAAACTCAAAGTCTGACAAAAGAGGAGAGGGGCAAAGGAGGAGGAGGAAATGAACGTAGATAGGGGGAAGGAGGAGATGGACAAAGAGAGGAAGGAGAATGAGAACAAGAGGGAGAGGGAGGAGGGAGTGAGGGACAGAGAAAGGTGTAGGGCAAGGAGATAGATATAGAGAGGGTAAGGAAGGAATTAAGACATATGTCCAATTCCCATACATATTTAGCAATTGCAAACCTTTGTCGGGTTCACTTGAAATTCATAAAATCCACTGTCTTACAGGATGACAAATGAAGCACTGGAGTTCGTCACCTTGGCTGCGTCTTTCAAAATAGTAAAGCTTGCTAGCAGCATGTTGTCATCCCCATTTCTACAATGCAGGTGCACAACATTGTCATGACAGAGCACATGGCTGCATCCCCAATACATGGTTCCAAACAGATCGGAGAAGCGATCACTATATGATATGATTTGTTTTGAACCCACCCACTACACTGGAATCTGACAGTTTTTAATCCATGACATACTGTTCTTCAGCGGTGTTTTGTTTTGATGGAAAATGAATCCTGGGAAAAAAGATTCTGAGATTTTCAAATAGAGCTGAAGTGGTTAGTAATACCCTAGATGAATAATCATAGCTGTGGTTGCCCCACCTACAAGGTTGTCTGCATTAGAGGAATGTGTCGACATAGATTTAATATATTTAATCATGGGCAAATAAAGTATTAGAAGTCTACGCATGAATGTGATTGGTGGAACTATGTCAACATCTCAAAGCACTGTCATGATGTGTGTTTTTATTAATATAACTCTTTCACATACCTTTGTTAGGCAACAAAAAAAGAACAACAAATTCATGGTGAGAGGAGTATTATGTCAGACAGGAAAGACAAGCTTAGGAAACTGGCTATGACTCTTCAAGAACAATCTGGCATTTACCTGAAGCAATTTACAGAAACCTCTGAGAATTTGGAAAACTCTGGTTGTCCGCTGACAACTATTATTCGATAACGGGCAGTCAAATTGAAATGAGGCACATGGAAAAAAGTAAGTAAACTGTTTATTATTTAAAACCCAATCACCATAACTGTTAATACATTTATCCCACTATGAGACAATACAGTCAAAGCCTGCATGGAAAAAGGTTTGTGGTTATATACAGAACCATGATTGTACCCAGGCAATGCACCTCTTTGTCAGAAGCAAATCGATGGCCGTGAATCTCTTTCTTTATGTCTCCACACATATTGTAATTGTGTTGGGGGGGGGGGGATCAGAACTGTTTGGAGGATGTATAGAGGGTGCCTGTCAACACGCATTAGGAGCCCTTCAGTTTTTGCAGTGTGTCCACACACCACTGTGCGTTAATTGTGGCACAGTGCTCCAGAAAGTCAATGATCAGCAGGCCCTTGCAGTGAAAGAAAAAGGTCACTATGACTTTCCCAGTGCTGGTATGCATGAGTTTGGATTTTTTCTGTGTGGGTGAATCCACATGTATTGGCTCTGGCGATTGCTCTCCAGCTCTAAATGATCACACCACATGTTATCCCCTGTGACAATATGGGGCAGGGAATGACCATCTTAATCAGGATACTGTTCCCAGTTCTCCTGTGATTATGACATTCTGCCCAACTTCTGCTCTTCTGGTAAACTAAGCAGCTACAATGAGTATATGTTGACAAACTGAAAGTGCGCGCGCCCACACACACACACACACACACACACACACACACACACACACACAAATAAATTTGTTCTTACCTCTTACAGTTGCCACTGATCCATTGAACAAACTCTTGGGAATAGACTCATGATATTCTTCAATCATCTAAAAAGTAAGAAAAATTGAGTAGAATATTGCCTCCAAATGGCAATAAACAAACAAAAAATGCATGAAAAACAACAGAGGACACACACAATCCTCCTGGCACAAGTCTGAGTACAGACATTAGTATTTTAGCTAATGGGATGACTTAATGCTTGATGTCTCCACTTTGAATTATTAATCCAGTTTCAAAATGATACTGTCGATATGTTATTAATAACTCAATGAGCGTGTGCTTGTAGCAACTGAAAACAAAAAAGTAATGTTTTGGATTAGCATTCCAGCCTGACTCAGTTTTAATCTGCCAGGAAGTTTAATTGGAAATTCCTTTGGGAAGGGAATCTAAGGGTAGTATAAGCAAAAGCAGCCAATCAGCTGATTGCCTCTGCTTGCCTGGACTCCAGATTGATAGAGAGAATCTTGGGAGTGTAAAATATTTTTACTCCATCAAACAAATAAAAAGTAAAAGATACTGGACCCAATTAACAGCAAAGGTGAATTCCAGTCCCGGATTTATGACATTACTGCACGCCCCATTAGAAATGCTAGCTATTCCTTGCTGCTCTGATCACAAAATATCTTGTCCCTATTCTATAGCTTATGAACTTAAGTTCCGACACTGTTCAAGCAGTAATTAAAATCTGGTGATTGTGGGAACAACTTGGCCTTATCACCATGTCGTAATGTAATGAATTTCTATCAACAGAAAGTGCATCTCACTGGTTTTGGTATATTCATAATACCTAAGGTGCACATTCCTGTGAGTGCTTGTTGCAAGGCTAATGTCTTCACAGAGACTGGTATCTACCATTCTCAGATAACGAGACTGTGCCAGTGTATATGTTGTACAACTAGTGTCCGGTCACAATCTAAGGCAAGCAAAGGGCAATAAAATGGTTTAAGCAACAGGGAGAAAAACTCCACCCAACTCTAATACTGAAGACTTGGAACTGAAAGTTGGTAGCATGAAATAAGTTTCTATGGCCCACCACCAATAGCTGAGGCCTTAGAAACACTGCAAAGGCAAAAATACAAAGGGAAGAAAAATAACGTCAGTAATAGAGGAAATACTAGGGTGTAGGTTGAGTGCCTTTAGCCTCAGTAGTGAAAGGAACATACCAAGAGAGATGGTGCACTGGACCCATATTCAGGAGGGTGGTGGTCCAAATCATCTTTTGTTTTCCACAGTTTCTGTAAATCGTTGAAGCAAAATGGAGGATGTTTTCTTTGAATAGACATGGCTGATTTCATTCCCCATCCATCCTCAATCCAAACATTTTTATCTAATGACCTCATCACTGCTGGGATGTTAAACCCCAAACTTGTTCTCTTATTTTTGAAAGACTGAAAGAGGGTGGGCAGTGTCAAACAATAATTCACACCATTCTCCACCTGTCACCTTAACTACCACACTAGAAGCAGTTGCTGTCCCAGCATACAGGCCACTAGAGCTGTCAGTAAAAGCGTGCTCCATTTATCTGATACCACAAAAGATATTAGGCAGTGAGGCAGCCAAAGAGCTCATCAACAACCTCCCTTGACTGTTTCTTCTTTTGGATGACTACAGTGCTTGTAGTACTCTATGGGGCTATAATTCGACTTGCCTAAGGCAATGAGTTGTTGAGTACACTGTATACTCAAAAGATTATGTGCCTCCTTAACACAGGATGAATGACACACTTTAGCAAGGGAAGAGAAATGTTCTCCTCAATTTATCTCTTAGTTTAGTCTCTTGCCCATGCACACTCTTCTCAGAGAAGAATGGTAGATGACCATTTCAATGGCCACTTCTTAATTCCTCTCCATCTTATACAGAGAACAGGGCCAGAAAGAAAAATACCAAAATGAGTGCTCAGCAGCACAAACTGGAAACTGTATAGCCATATGGGTGTAGTAGAGTACTAAGGATATGTTCAGTATTGTATGGATCACATTACTACTCCTGATAAATCTGTTTACAAATCTTCATGTCACCAAAGAAGACAGCCAGTCCTTTACTAAAATACAGTTTCTCTCTGCTATAAGCCACAAGGTAGCTGTATCACAAAGACTGAAGACAAGTCCATCTGCACAGAATGTTACAAAGTATCGAACAGCGAGCACAAAAGACTGAAAAACAATTGAAGGAAACAAGAAGGTATCATGGCTTACATTTCTGAAATCTCTCAATTGGTCAGATGTGCTCCTACGTAGTATTATAACCAGTGAGCGGGATTTGAGGCAAATATACATCACATTCATTGGCTGCCATGTGGAATAGCAGAGTTCTTAGTCAAGCCAAAGTAGATATAGCATAGGTCACGTCTGAGCACTTTCGCAGCACTATATCTTCTGGTCCTAGGCCTGCTGAGTAGCTATGAAGAAGAGTAGAATTACTTTCCATTTTGTAAATGAAGAACTCTACAAACCCTCACCAGTGTGGGAACTCAACTCCATACTTCCTGTGGCGTGTGATGAATTCCATACTTCCTGTGGCGTGTGATGATACTCTTGGGATGTACATGATCCATTACAGCATGCTGTGACATCTTAAAATCCAAAAACAACTCCTTGTTTAAGAAGAAAGAAAAGAAAAATAAGGCCAATATCCTGAACTAAGCAAGGAATTGATAAATGTTCAGTTCATTAACCCAAGGATAGATCACTTAACATCCCAGCAGCAGCTAATGTAGTATCCCCCTTGCCAAATGTTTAGAGGCAGCACTAAATTGGGTTGTCCACCTTATCTAGGTTTTAGAATCAATAGGTTGCCTTCAGGGGATGTCATTCTACTCTTGATAATCTAGAGCTATTGGAGGTGACATACAGGAGGCATTAAAAATGTGAATGATTCAACCTGCAGAAATTATCTACCAAATGCATGAATGGATATTAGTTGGTAGAATCTTTTCCCTTGGAGTCCTTCTGTGATGAGCAATATTTTAGAGAGGTTGTAAGAATGGGCAACAAATGAAAATGTTTTAAATTTCTCTACATAAAACTATATGTTGACTTAATTGCAATTGTTCTGTTTTTACTTATCCTCAGTTTGAAAGGGCAGTGCATCATTTTAAGCATCAAAATTCTGTGAGGTTCCTTGGTAATTCATTAAAAGAATAATTTGTTTCATTGCCTAAACTAAGGGATGTGGAAATATGAGCTTTTAAAGCAGTGACTCCTCTGCTACACATAACAACAATTGGGTTCAGGCATAAAAGTGGTGACAAAGTACACTGTCAAGGCTCCTTGCAGCTAACTAGGTATATAAGCTTTGGTTGTTGCCACAGTCACTGGCCTTCCTTGCAACTAAACATTTGTCTATCTGTTCAGATTCTCTGAGTCCTCTGCAGGCAATCCAACAACTATGTCCGACAAATAAAACTATTCAGAAAGTCCGGGACAACACTTCCCAGTTCCAAACACAGACAAATATGATGGCATTCTGCTGCGTAATAGGGAATGAGAGAATCTGTGGAAACAAGCAGTGGGTTTTCACCGACGTAGGCAAGTAGGTTACACAATGACACTCAATATGCTATGCAACTGCACGCACTAATGTTGTCGCTGAGATTATGTTTTGTACCAATATGATCATGAGTGGTAGGAGGTGATGAATGTAAAATTGTGTCAATAAAAGAAACTCTAAGACAATGGTGCTCATCCTCCCTGCTACTTATGCATGGAGAAATCATTTTGACATAACGTCTAAATATAACACATCCTCATAACACAAAGCTTCTGTTAATGACACGAGGTGTCAACACTATAGTGCTTTTTTTGTAACTTGGGGTAGATCAACATTGCCATTTCTAATAATTAGTCAGATTTGTAGGCTACTTATCCGATGAGAAACTTTAAGTGCTTCCCAAACTTAATAGATCATCAAAAGCACGAAATATGTTTAGCAGTTGGGCCTTAGTGTCCAGAGACAGTAGCTATGCACGAGAGAGTTTTGTTGTTGTTGTTGTTGTTGTGTGAGTTCTACTTCTGAGGAAGGACTTCGCCTGAAAACTTATTTCTAGTATCCATTTTCTTCTGCAATTCGAAGTCTCCTCTATGTGACTGGTAGCAAGCTGTCACTTCCATATTGCACACTGCTTGAGTAACACCATTACACTATTCTCTTGGGAGTACTGGCCAAGGAACACATCACCATTTCACTACAAAAAGTGTCATTTGACTAGGAAGCATTACAAAATAATCACGAGGTGGTCACAAAATTCATTTGCTTGTTTGTTACAGGATACTATATAATCATATAGCATCATAATGCCTTTCCAATATCAAAAAATACTCATGCTAGCTATAGTTTGTGTAAGGCCTCCTGCACTGTTGTCTCCAAGGGGTGGGGGGATGGATGGCAAACTGTCCAAACTGGAAAAGGCTTATAAGCTCACTGGATTAAAGGACTTGTATCAAGCTGTAGCTGACAGTGAATGGAATGTCTTCCGATGCAGCTGATGAGAGCCATATACGGTTCAGCAATGTTGTGCATTACTACTTCGGCCTCAACAAAGGGGATATGACTATCTCCATACACGAGTTTGAGTTCTCTCCTTCACACAATTTAATTAAACACATACAGTATGTCATTAATCACTGGCGTTTATAGGGAGCCAAAGGTAAGATGTTACGATTGCAACATAGCAAAGAGGTGGTTGTACAACAGCAAACCTTCCAACCCGAATTTCAAAGGCCATCACACACAAGTCGTCTGATGATGACTGTACGTAGTCTAGAGGCTCACATTAAATGTTGATCTATGTGACTTAACTATCTGAGAATTACATTGGCTTGTTTATGAGACGGTCAACCTTCATTACAGTCACTGCTGGATTTAAATTCCTTTTAACACTAATTCTCCTCGCTGACTCTCTTACTCATGCAGCTAGTATGAAATGGTTGAGGGATTATTTGTTTTGTGAAAGATGGAAAATTTCTTGTCTTGGACTATGTTGCAATGTAAATTGGAACATCTGCCTAAACACAATCACTATGCACCACTTATGACTTCTGCTGACCTTGGAATGGATGCTTCCACAGTCTCTAAGGAATACTCCCAGTAACATGAGGAAATACAGAAGCGTCCGATCCCACCCGTCTGCTTTGACCCATGACGTCACAAATATGGCGGAAACAAAAACAAACACACACACTTTCCACAAGAAGCCTAATGACACTAACGGAACAAGCGCAGGAAATGGGGTGTTTTGGGTGGGGGGCAAACTAAATATAAACAAATTTAGACGCCTTGCGTTGTTACAACGTGTAAGTGAAGACAGCCATGCATGAATACCCACCCACCTCCCCAGGGGTTGTAACCCCTGCAACCCATAGAAGATAAAGATGCTTCAGTAGCTGATTAGTGTTTTTTGCCTTTTAAAAAAAATCTCACGGGATAGAACGAACAGATTAGAAAGATAAATATAATAAACTAAAACAGAAATTCGAGGAAACAGATAATTAAAATAAGTAATAAGTGTTTTTAAATTTAAAAAAAAATCTCACGAGATAGAACGAACAGACCAGAAAAGTAAATAAAATAAGATAAAACAGAACTGGAGACAGCCACACTCAAACCAAACTCCGCGCCGTCTTGACGTCACACACAACACCCTTACGTCACAGGTCAAAGCCGACGCGTGGGATCGGACGCTTCTGTCGACCCTAACATGATTTGCTGTTCCCTGGATGCTATCATTATATTCAAATACAGCAAGTTCACTGCACAGTGCCAAGGTAGCTCTTCTAAGGACTCATTTTCACAGCTTACTTTTGAAGGTAGAGATATGGATGCTTGGGTGTCATCACCCAACAGCAGAGCACTCCCTGATCCATAGAAATTACCTTCGAAGAGTTATTTGTGACTAATGAAAATGAAATGGAGGGTGTCTATCCCCAGCAATGGACTTCAAATGCCTGTTAACATGGATTAATTAACACATGTTTCTTCTAGAGTTTAAACTGACACATCGAATATCACTGCAAAAATTAACTGTTGTTATCAACTATTTAACTAACACAGTCAATGTGACACAAACACAAAAAAAAAAGTAACAGTATATTCACTTTCACTGGCACCAAGAGCGGCAGGTCAAAGAATATCCAGCAACAGAAAATTGAAAATAACTCACTATTAACGAAGTATTGTTTATTTCCCGTTCACTCTGTCCTGCTGTGCTTCATGTGACATTAAAGCCTTTGTTACAAATCAGTAGATGTGTTAATTTGTCTCATCTATACCATTATTTTGCCAGTTGAAGAAATCTGTCTTCAGGAAAGATCTTGTTGGCTCCTATTTGTGTCTGCACCCACAGCCACATGTGAAAATTTACTTTACCTACAACTGTTAGTTCCATTTTACTGTAGCCCACATTTTCCTTACAAATGAGAAGTGAATAATATGATTCCAGAGGAAATACATCACCACAGAAATTATTAGGTCCTACCAAGCTACTCATAAAACTGAAAACATTCGATTTTTAAAGTGCTGAAATATTGACATCAACATTAAAGACTGGTAATACTGGAAGAGGGAGGTCTGATAGAGTAGTTTTCTTTTAAGAGCATTAAAACTTCACTGTCTTCTTTGTCTCAAGGAACACGATTAAATGCAGCACATATAGCACGACAGGATATCTGGCTTTGCAATCTGTCATAAATATTCGTTGCAAAAATAACTTCACTGTGACAGTGATTTGCCGTGACATGGAAAAGCTGGATGCGTGTCATGCTTTCGATACTAGGATCAATACACACAATTCGCTACTATAAAATTAGCGCTTAATTGTTGACATCGGCCGAAACGTGACATACTTCAGGACATAATGTAAGCTGGGAGATTACGGTGGCAACAGTTGCGCAAGTGATGGCAAACATGAACAGTGGTTCGATGATCCTGAAAATATTGCGCTGTCGGTAATTTTTTCTCCGGAGATGGATCTCGCGGATACATCATGCACCTGAGTCACGAAGATTAGATATGATGCAAATCGCTGCGGACCGAATAACACACGTATACAAGGCAACCTATAAACCTGTAACTTATTTGCAAATTTCAACTTCAAGTCTCTACATATGCCAAACATCTGTGACTATTGTTGCATTAAATAAGTCGTGAATTCAACAGAAAATTACTCACATCATACAAGTTCAAAACCCATTTTCCTTGTTCTGGAAAACCGTCAATAACTTGCGCATTAAACACAACGCAGGCAGCAAAAAGAGCGAACAACGAAGAAAAACTCATATTTCTCTTAAAAACTTCACTTTCTGTAACAATTATGTCCACTTTAAATATTTCAAACGCAACCACAATTTCACTCTTTCCCCTCTGACACGCCGCTTCCACGAAAACCTCCCACCACAACAAACCTGACACTGCACACCAAAGATATTCCACCCTCTTGTCATTTAGTATTCACATTCGTTGGCTTTGCCAACTTACTACCAAATTATCTTTCAAACAGAACTCAACCGCAATTTTTTTTTTACTTTATCGTTGTTTTGACACCCGAACAAATCAGGTAGGCTGGCAGCAGCACAATACGCCGCTCTTCAGCCGAGGAGAGTACAAGGAGATAAACAAAGAAGAGACATCACTTAGAAAAACGGCGGAAAAAAAACAGGAGACACAACAACATAAAAGCACAAGAAGCCGTTCACACTTGATGACAATCCACACTACGAACTGTTGACACGACGCACAAACACTGAAGAAGACGATGGCACTGGTGAACAATGGAGCGTGACGGCGAAACTAAAACACTAAACATGACGGCACACACGATACACTGATGGCGGTGATCTCCGGCGCGCGAATGTCTACTGAGCGTGTGCGAGTCCGGGGACCTGCCAAGAGGGGAACAGTGGTGGGGGGAGGGGAGGAAAAGAGGATGCCAAGGCTTAGGAGACGGGGACAGGAGGAGAGGGACAGGGGAGGGGAGGCCCGGGGGCCGAGGGGGGAGAAAAGGAGGAGGGAGGGAAAAGGGAGAGAAGGGAGGGAGGATGCCCAGAGGAGTAAGTACAGGAGGAGGGCGGGAGGATCAAAGTTGGTAGGAGGGGTAGATGGAGGGGAGGAGGGCATCATCAGGGAGAGGGAGCTGGCGGAAGCCACCTTGGGAGAGGGTAAGGAGGGTGGAGAGATGGAGACCGGGCGGGACGTGAGAATACAGGAGCGGCAGCGGGCGGGGGTGGGAGAGGATCGGGGAGACGAGCGGGTGAGGAGGATCAAGTTTACGGGAGGTGTACAGGATCCGTATCCTTTCAAGGAAAAGGAGGAGGTGGGGAAGGGGATGAGATCATACAGGATCTGTGTGGGGGAGGGGAGACGGATGCGATAGGCGAGGCGGAGAGCATGGCGTTCCAGGATTTGGAGGGATTTATAAAAGGTAGGGGGAGCGGAGATCCATGCTGGATGGGCATAACAAAGGATAGGGCGGATGAGGGATTTATAGGTGTGGAGGATGGTGGAGGGGTCCAGACCCCACGTGCGGCCGGAAAGGAGCTTGAGGAGACGGAGGCGGGAACGTGCCTTGGCTTGGACTGTCTGGAGATGGGGAGTCCAGGAGAGGCGACGGTCGAGGGTGACGCCAAGGTACTTAAGGGTGGGAGTGAGGGCGATGGGACGGCCATAGATGGTGAGATAGAAATCAAGGAGGCGGAAGGAAGGGGTGGTTTTGCCTACAATGATCGCCTGGGTTTGGGAAGGATTGACCTTGAGCAACCACTGGTTGCACCAAGCGGTGAACCGGTCAAGATGGGATTGGAGAAGGCGTTGGGAGCGTTGTAGGGTGGGGGCAAGGGCAAGGAAGGCAGTGTCATTGGCAAACTGGAGAAGGTGGTGGGGGGTGACGGCGCTGGCATGTCTGCTGTGTACAACAGGTACAGAAGGGGGGAGAGGACGGAGCCTTGGGGCACACCGGCGGAGGGGAAAAAGGTGTAGGAATCGGTGTTATGGATGGTGACATAGGAAGGACGGCGGGAGAGAAAGGAACTGATCAGACGGACGTAGTTAATGAGAAGTGCGAAGGTTTGGAGCTTGAAGAGGAGACCGGAATGCCATACGCGGTCATAAGCGCGTTCGAGGTCAAGAGAGAGGAAGATTGCGGAGCGACGGGAATTGAGCTGTTCGGAAAGGAGATGAGTGAGGTGAAGGAGAAGATCGTCGGAAGAGAAGGACGGCCGAAAGCCACACTGGGTAACGGGAAGGAGGCGGTGCTGGCGGAGATGCTGGTGGATGCGTTGGGTGAGGATAGATTCCAGGACCTTGCTGAAGACCAAGGTAAGGCTGATGGGACGGTAGGAGGAGACAGTGGACAGTGGTTTGCCAGGTTTAAGGAACATGAGGATACGAGAGGTTTTCCACAGGTCGGGGTAGTAACCGGTGGACAGGACTACATTGTAGAGCCTGGCCAGGGTGGAGAGAAAAGAGACAGGAGCTTCACGAAGGTGACGGTAGGCGACACGATCGTGACCAGGCGCGGTGTTGCGTTTTGTGCGGAGTGTAGCAATGAGATCCTGTGTAGTGATAGGAGTATTGAGGTCCGTGTATGCAATGTTGTCCAAGTACTGAAGACCAGGAGCGAGGGGAGGGACGGAGGTGTCAGTTCGACCGCGGATATCCGGGAAGAGGGAGTAGTCGAACTGGGGATCATCGGGGATGGAAAACACATCGGACAGGTAGGAGGCAAAGTGGTTAGCCTTACTAAGGGCGTCAGGGAAGGGGTGATCATCATGGAGAAGAGGATAGTAGGGGGAGGGCTTAGTTCCGGTAAGGCGACGGAAGGCGGACCAGAACTTGGACGAGTTTATAGGGAGGGTAGCATTTAAACGGGTGCATGTCTGTCGCCAGTCCCGTCGTTTCTTAGCCGCGAGCAAATTACGAATGTGTCGCTGGAGTTGCCGGTGGTGTCGTAGTGTGTCCGGGTCACGCGTGCGGAGGAAGGCACGGTAGAGACGACGGGATTCACAGAGAAGGAGGACGGCCTGTGGGGGTAAGGTAGGACGGTGGGGGTGGATGGCAACAGTAGGGACATGGGCCTCCACGGCCTCAGACAAGGTCTGCTGGAGAAAGGAGGCGGCATGGGTGACATCATCGGGAAGGCGATAGGTGAGAGGGTGGCTATCGACCTGGGTGGAGAGGGTATCCCGGTAGGCATTCCAGTTGGCACGGGAATAGTCATGGACGTACTTAGGGGGAGGGTCATCACGAGGGTCAGGGCGGGGGCGACGACCGTCTGAAACGGTGAGGAGGACAGGGAGATGGTCGGTACCAATAGGCTCCAGGACATCCACCGTAATGCGACCAAGGAGGTTGGGGGAGGAGAGAAGAACATCGGGAGTGGAGTTGGATTCGGGACGGGTGTGCTGGGGGATGGGGATGAGGTCGCCGTGAAGGGAGGAGAGGAACCGATGCCACCTCCGTAACTGGGCAGCGGAGCGACTATGGATGTTGAGGTCGGCGGCGATCACGTAGGAGGAGAAGGTATGGTCGATGTGGGAGAGGAAGTCGAAAGGAAGAGGGGCGTTGGGGCGGACATAGATGGTGGCACAGGTAATGGTAAGGCCAGGGAAGAAGAGACTAAGGATCAGGTGTTCGGTGGGGTCGGGAAGGAGAGGTTGGAGCCGAACAGGGATCTGGCGGTGGTGACCAATGGCCACTCCGCCACGCGCAACTGGGAGGGGATTATCGGAGCGGTGGAGGAGATAGGGGGAGGTGTGGATGGAGTGGTGGGGTTGGAGGAAGGTTTCATTGAGGAGGAAGGCATCCACACGGTGGGTAGCAAGGGTGTGCAGGAAGAGGTTCTTGTTGGCGGGAAGGGAGCGGATGTTGTTGAAAAGGATACAGTGCTGTCGCGCCATGACAGGGATTTAGACGAGGGTGTCAAGACGGGAGAAGGTGAAATGGGCCTGGTTGTTGGAATAGGTGGCGTACATTTTAAGGTGAAAAATGGAACGGGCGGCGAGGGAGATCTGTTGGAGGGTGTGGGGGCGCTGAAAGGGATAAACTTTCTGGAGGACGATGGTGAGGAACCTGATGATGTCCTCAGCGGTGGGGGGGGGGGGGGACGAAGGGAATTGCCAGGAGGGGTGGGGGCGTCCAGAGGACGGACAGGTACGGTGAGTTCAGGAGTGGTTGGAGGGGGTCGGGCTTTACACTTCTGGGAGTAGGTGGGATGGGGGAGATTGCAGGTATTACAGGAGGGAGGGGATTGGAGGTTAGGGCACTGCCGGAGGAAGTGCGCCTGCTGACAATGCGGGCAGGTGGGGGCCTCACGGCACTCAGCTGTGGGGTGCGCATTATAGCGCAGACACCTCTGGCAGCGCAGGGATTGAGGAGGGGAACGGGAGGGGTCGACCTTGTACCGCTGGTGGAAGAGGAGGGCACCCTCCTTCAGGAGACGGTCAATGGAGGGGGCGTCCTCAGAGAAAACCCACATAAGGCGGGTGGGGCCGGCCGAGTTGAAAATGCGGCGGACTGCCCGCACCTCCAGCGTGGGATGGGCCTTGAGCTCCGCCAACACCTCCTCCTCCGTGATCAACGGACTAAGCCGCGTGATCACGGCGGTGAGGGTCGGCGGGCGACGCGGGGGTTGGGCTTGGCGGGTAGGCGATGGAGAAGGAGCAGGGGTAAGGGAGACATTGGGACCAAAACGGGTGATGGGGAGACGGGAGAGGATGTCAGTATGGAGGGTTGGGCTGGGGGAGGAGATGAGAACAGAATCCCGTCTGGGAGTAAGGAGAGAGATGGGGGCACCAGGGAAATGTTGGCGGAGGAGGAGGGAGAGGTTCCGGGCCTTGAGAAAGGAAGGATCGGGATGGGACAGGAGATATTTGTATAAACTGGGGGGGGAGGAGGAGGAGGAGGAGGAGGTGGGAGCAGGGCCAGGCGGGGAGACATGCATGGCACCCTGGGGGGGGGGATGGAGGTCGGGGCGGGGCCTTTTTGGGAGCGGAGGAGGTGGGGGTGCCACTAGGGCGTTTGACGGCGGCAGAAGGGCGGGTGGTGACATGAGGAACGGGAGTGATGGGGAGGTGGTAGGAAGGGACAGGTCCCGGTGTGGATGCAGCAGTCGGCGCCGGAGAAGGTGACGGTGAAGGCGAAGGCAAAGGCGATGGTGACGGCGACGATGATGACGGCGACGATGATGATGGTGGTGGCGGTGATGGCGAAGGCGACGGGGAGAGCTGGGCGTGGACAGTGGCCCGAAGGGCCACCACCCTAGCCGGAGCTGCAGGGACAGGCTGGGGGAGTGGGGGGAAAGGATCAGAACGAGAGGAGCGAGAGGAACAAGGGGGAGAGGGGGCGACAAACAGCGAGGGCGAAGGGAGAGTGAGGAGAGGTGGGATGGAAGGAGGGGGGTGTGACTGGGCACACCAAGTTATAGTAGTGGAGGTGGCGGAAGGTGAGGTATAAACGATGGCGGTGGTGGTAGTGGTGGCGGTGGTGGTGGGGGCGGACATGGCGACAGGGAGAAAAAACGCACAGCACGAAAAGGAAAGGACACAAACTGGGAACAGATGAAGATGAAGACGCAGACGCAGACGAACGAAGACCAGGGTCGGACGACCAGGGTCGGACGGCGACGGCGACGGCGACGGCGATGGCGACGGCGACGGCGACGGCGACGGCGGACGGCAGGAACGCCGCAGCTGCTGCTGCCGCGGACGGGGGCCGGGGCTGCTGCTGCTGCTGGCTGGACCACTGCTACTGCTGCTGCTGCTGCTGCCACAGGAGGAGGACTGGCTGGCTGGCTGCAAGCCGGGACCGGGAACGGGACCGGGACCACCGCTGCTGCTGCTGCTGCTGCTGGACCGCGGCGGCTCTGCTGGGCTGGCTGGCTGGCTGGCACCTGTAACACCTAGCACTTCGATGAGCGCTGGAATCGCACTATCGATGGGCGGCAACCTTGCGGTGTACCGCCGGAGATCGCTGCTCAACCGCAAGTAATACCACAGTCTAATATAACAGTCGCGACACTTCGCCTCGATTTTGTTGCCTACAGCGCCAGCAGCGCCCCAAGCGGCTGGTAGGTTACACTGTGAATTCGGCACGATCGTGAAAGAGAATAGTGGTTGTTTATTTTGATTTATACAATGGCTTTTACTGGCGGGAGCGTTTGTAGCGCAATAAATTGCACCAACAACAGGAAGAAGACACCACAACTGTCTTTTTTTAGGTTTCCTAAGGATCCTGAGAGGTATATACCATCATGTTACTAAACTGTATCGTCAGGATTCACTTGCAAACTATATGTGTATAAATGATGAATGTTTCGTTTTAGGAGCAGAAAAAGGCTTGTTAATAGCAGGCGAGAAGACCTCATGAAGAAAGACCCAGTGTACCTGTATAATAATATTAGGTTTTGTTCGCTACATTTCGAACAAAACCAGTTCATGAACGCAGACAACAACAAACTCGTGTGGAATGCAGTACCCACACTGTTTGACATTCCAAATAAGCCACCTCAGCTGACGATGAAGGGGAAACTGCCACATAGATTCGACAGTCAATCTAAAGCAGTAAAACACTCCTATGACACAGAAGCAGCCGGTTCAACTCTGCATGTATCAGTGCCAGATTTGTGTGAATCGTCAACACAGACTTGCTTTGACGATGAAGTGGTTAGATTAAGTGCAGCTGTTCGTGTCTTACAAAAGCGTGTGAAGTGTCAGAATGTGCAAATCGCTAGACTTCGAGCGAAACTATTACGGGACAAGGAAAGTGCCTACAGACAGCGACAGAAACTGTATCAGAAGGAGCAAGTGAACAAGGACAAACGAATGTTAAAGACTATAGGATCCCGATATTTAAAAAAAGGTGCCCTTGACTTGTTGTTAAGCCAGATTAGCATGCCATTGAAAGAGAAACGTGCTGCAAGATGGAAAGACGAAAATAAGCTGTTTGCTCTAAATTTATTATATTACAGCACTCAGGCATACAGGTTTTTGTCAGAATGTTTTATGCTTCCATCAGTGCGTACATTACAAAGGTATGTGGAAGGCATACAAATAAAATGTGGGATAAGTGACAATATATTCCATCTTTTAAAGCAAAAGGTGCAACATTTTTCTTATAATGATAAACTTGTGAATATGTCATTGGATGAAATGTCTCTAATGGCAAATTTGACATATGACAGCACTTCTGACACTGTTATTGGTTTTGAGGACTTGGGGTTTACACGCACAGCTAAAATTGCGAACAGTGTGTTGGTGATAATGATTAGTGGCATTTTTCATGTTTCAAACAACCATTGCTGTACTGTTTTTGTAAAGGAACAGTGGGAGCTATGCATTTGACTGCTATATTTTATGTAGTCAAAAGACTTAAGGAAATTGGCTTGGTTGTAAAGACCTGTGTGACTGATCAGGGTTCAAATTTTGTGGACTGGAGAAAGAGACTGGGAATTACACAAGACAATCCAAGTTTGGTATATGAGGAGCAGAAGATCTATTTCTTCTATGACGCCCCACATTCGTTTAAGAGCATCAGAAACAACCTATTTAGGTATGACATAATTCATACATCAAATGATGGTTTGGTTGGTACTGCTTCTTGGAAGGACATTTCTCAGCTCTATTCAAATGACTTGCACAGGAAATACAAGTTAGCTCCGAAGCTGACTAAAAAAGCTGTCGAACTGCCAGCTTTTTCAAAAATGAAAGTGGGTACTGCAGTTCGTGTGTTAAGCCACACAGTGGCAGCTGGTATTGACACACTTGTATTTTGTGGTAGTATGCCATTATCTGCAACTGGCACTTCAGACTTTTGTCAGAAAGTTAATGACATTTTTGATATCTTTAATACATACAGTGTGAAAGGGCCTGTGCATCTAAGGAACTGTATTAGGAGTGATTCAGAGCATCTGGATGTTCTAAATGTGATGAAGCCATGGATTCACTCTTGGAAATTTGTAGGCTCTGATGGAAAAGATTACTCCCTGAGGATAAAATGTGTAAAGGGACTTCTAAGCAATATATGTGCTTTGGAAATGCTTGCTGCCGAGGTACTGACTGGAACAAAATTGTACTTATTCTCACGTAAAATTAACCAAGACACATTGGAAAACTTTTTTTCAACTATAAGGCAGAGAGGTGGTTTTTGCAGCAACCCATCTCCAAGGCAGTTTTGTGCTGCATTTAACAACTGTACACTAAGCAAACTGATAAATTCTTCTAATGTGGCAAGCAGTAATTGTGAAGGAATTGACTGGGGTCAGGCAATACTGGACATGAAATCTGCTCAAACATTAAAGGTCTCACAGTTGTTATGCAGTAGTGATACAAGTTCTGCAACAAAGCTACCAAATGTGGAAGTTCCAGCAGACCTTGGAGAACAAAACAGTATGAGATATGTGTTTGGTTACATATTGAAGAAACTTTTTTCTTTACATAATTGTGTCAAGTGCAGGAATCTACTTGTAGACAACAGCCAGGACTTAGATGCAAATGACAAATTTTATTGCCATTTAAAAAGTTACGAAGACAATTTTGGAAGCTTGGTTATTTGCAGTGAAAATATTTGTTTATTTTTGAGGGATTGTGAAAATCAGATGGCTTCAGTTTTTGACGAACATTCTCACAAGAAAAACTGTGGTGAATTATATGTAAACTTGTTGATGGCTGTCCCAAGTTTTCCCCCTGGATGTTGTGAAGAAACTAAGCTGCTGTTAATCAAGATATTTGTTAAAGTGAGACTCGTTTACCGGCTCAAATATTGGAATCAAGACTTAGTTTCTAACAACAAGAAAGCAAATAAGAAACTGAAGAAGTTGGCTCATTTGGGCTGCTGATTTCTTTGGTATGTATTTCGTTCACTTCTGTTGTTAGTCACTTAATTTTCCTTGCTTCTTTCGTGTGATGACATTATTTTGTCAGCACCTTGTGCACTGACAGATTGATTGAAAATTATTCAAATATTTGGTTTTTCTTGAAATGTAGTGTAATCAGCTCATTGTAATGTTTTTAGCATATTTCTCCCATTATTTTGCAGTTGCTTGTCCCACTTAGAATAATATAAAGATGAAGGTCGTACTTGTGGCAACAGGCGAAAATGACAAGTGCAATAGGCCTACAGAACGATAAACGAGCTGTCGGTCGTTTTTGCATGTAGAGGTACATGTCTGTGCTTCTTACATGTGAATCTGTGTGTTTATATTCTTTTGATATCAACGTGGAAAGCTGCAATTCTGTCCAATGTCACAAGTGTTTCTTCACGAATGTGTTGTAGCTTGCCACTCTATTCATGATTTTTGTCCTTACTTGCGCTTTTTTTAGAATCATTTTTAGAAACATATATGCCTTCTGGTACCACACAAACCCTTGGAGCCAAGAAAATAACTCAAATAATTCGGAAATTAAGTAGGATATGGATGCAAACAAACATTATGCTTATGACGCGTCTGACGTTCACCTTACCTGCCACTTGGAGCGCTAGTGTCGCTCCATCTGTCAAACGGCAACAACTTTTACAGCAGTGAGTGTCGCGACTGTTATGTTAGACTGTGGTAATACTACAGATTAGTCTGTCACCACAGCCAAATCGACGACTTTTGCCGAACGCCAGCAGTACCGTACTCATTTTAGAGATAAACAACTTTATCATCTGGTTCTATTTTTGACCCATGGAAGGAATTTCATTTTATTTCAATTATTCTTTACTGTAGTAAACATGAAGTTCACTCCGTACAGTTAGTCATGGTACCACTCAGATAAATTCAATCTTAATATAAGCTAAGGTAAAGAAGATAAAATAAAAATCTTACACTACCACAATTCAGAAACAGATATTCAATAACGCTACCTCACGATCATGGAAGTAGATTCTGTTCCTTGCTCTACATCGTGATACAAACCGATGACAGAGGTGAAAATGTCAGTAAAAATTATGTTTACTCGTCCTACAGGAGGAAATCCTAAGGACCAATTCACACTTGAAGGAAGGGAAAGGAATTTTCCGTCAAAACACTCCACAATGCATTTCAAATCATAGCATTCAAGCAGGCCGCCAACGGCGTGGAACAGGACGCAATGGAACAGGTCGTCGCCGTCACCGTTCCTCGGAAAGAAAGTTTTCACATTGACACTGGAAGGCGTGGAGGAGGGAGTGGAATTTTATAGTCGTCTGCTAACATCGGAAGTTAACTTATTTTCCCCGCACTCTCTAATGTTGTTGTTATTCTTGTGGTATCAAGTCCTGAGACTGGTTTGATGCAGCTCTTCATGCTACTCTATCCTGTACAAGCTTCTTCATCTCCCAGTACCTACTGCAGCCTACATCCTTCTGAATCTGCTTCGCATACTCATATCTTGGTCTCCCTCTACGTTTTTTACCCTCCACACTGCCCTCCAATACTAAATTGGTGATCCCTCGATGTCTCAGAACATGTCCTACCAACCGATCCCTTCTTCCAGTCAAGTTGTGCCACAAGCTCCTCTTCTCCTCTTCTCCTCAATTCTATTCAATACCTCCTCATTAGTTATGTGATCTACCCATCTAATCTTCAGCATTCTTCTGTAGCACCACATTTCGAAAGCTTCTATTCTCTTTTTGTCCAAACTATTTATCGTCCATTTTTCACTTCCATACATGGCTACACTCCATTCAAATACTTTCAGAAACGACTTCCTGACATTTAAATCTATACCCGATGTTAACAAATTTTTCTTCTTCAGAAACGCTTTCCTTGCCATTGCCAGTCTACATTTTATATCCTCTCTGCTTCGACCATCATCAGTTATTTTGCTCCCCAAATAGCGAAACTCCTTTACTACTTTAAGTGTCTCATTTCCTAATCTAATTCCCTCAGCATCACCCGACTTAATTCGACTACATTCCATTATACCCGTTTTGCTTTTGTTTATGTTCATCTTATATCCTCCTTTCAAGACACTATCCATTCCATTCAACTGCTCTTCCAAGTCCTTTGCTGTCTCTGACAGAATGACAATGTCATCGGCGAACCTCAAATTTTTTATTTCTTCTCCATGGATTTTAATACCTACTCCGAATTTTTCTTTTGTTTCCTTTACTGCTTGCTCAATATACAGATTGAATAACATCAGGGAGAGGCTACAACCCTGTCTCACTCCCTTCCCAACCACTCCTTCCCTTTCACGCGCATCGACTCTTATAACTGTGTTTCTACGGAATCCAAACTGATTTTTCCCTGAGGTCGGCTTCTACCAGTTTTTCCATTCGTCTGTAAAGAATTCGCTTTAGTATTTTGCAGCTGTGACTTATTAAACTGATAGTTCGGTAATTTTCACCTGTATTCTTTGGGATTGGATCTCTAATGTTATCGTAATGGATTTATTGCTTCTGAGTCTTCTTAGCGAAATTATAGGGACTTCGTGACACACTGCAAATGTTTCAAAAAGATTTAGAACTTTTTATACTGATTATTCTTCCATACGAGAGGTCAGATATCTGAAAGCGAAAAATGTTTTAGGTTCTACAGTAACTGAACAGAAGAGTTGGTGAATAATATTTTCCAAACAATTATTAAATATTTCTATGAAAAACGACTCCCCAGAACATTCAGTTCTGTACAACAAACAGATTCATACCAGTAACTCATGTATTACATGAACATGAGTCAGTGAATATGGTAGTACACTCCAAATTTTTGGGTGTACGTACTGATGAAAACTCTAATGGAGGAAGCATGTTACTGAGCTCCTCAAACAAGCTACTTTTGCTCTTCGTATAATTGCTAATCTTGGAAACAAAAGTATTAATTTCCTGGCATATTTTGTCTACATCCACTGTAGAAAGAAAACATTGATTACACAAAAACGTACAGTAAGAATAATACTTGATGTTCACTTATGGACATCATGCAGGTATCACTTCAAGAAACTAGGCACAGTACATATATTTGCTAATGAAATTTCTCATAAATAATCGATCATAATTTCAGAAGAACAGTGATGTTTATATCCACACTAGAGGGAAAATGACCTTTATTATCTATTGTTAAAGTTGTTAATGGCTCAGAAAAAGAGTTCAATATGAAGCAACAAAAATGTTTGATCATACGCCCAATAACATAAAATGTCTGACAGATAGCAGAGCTAGATTTAAATCTAAATTAAAATCGTTTCTCCTGGATATCTCCATCTATTCCACTAACATATTTCTTCTTAAAAACTTATAGCCAATAGAAAAAGAAAAAAAGAAATGTAACTGCATGAGCAGGACTAAAAATAATAATGTGTTCATTAATATTAGCAATAATCATGTATAAATATCCCGTAAACTAACTCGTTCCACAGCATTTCGATGAAAGAATCGATTAAATGATCTATGGCACATTTAACTAACTAACGACCTAAGGCTGATGCATACACATGTATAAAAACATAAGTTAATGATGCAGTTTTCATTAAACAACCTTTTATTAACAAGGAGCCCACACAACAGTCGGATTATATATATACACATATTTCTAAATACAGATTTTACATGAAGTACATAACTCAAACATCAATCACACACATTAGTTAGCTAAACTCTCAAAAGTTCTCGAGAATCTCGACTTTCAAGTTTTCTGGTCGTCTTTAATTGGAGGTGGTCTAGGTCTGATTCATGGCTGCGGTAAACTTTTTAACAAAGGTGCATGCACTTTGAGAATTTCTGTGAAGAGTAAAATACATAAAGACGAATAAAATATTTGTAATGCTTTTTTTAAATTTAAAGAGTCTTTATTAATAACTTTTTATAAAAGAACCGTGAATTTGTAATTAAGAAATTTCATTTGCAATAAAATCTGGATTTTTTTGAGCAACATGCAGTCAGAAATAAGAAGATGTGCATTTTTCATAAAAATGCTAATTATGTATGTGTTAGTTAGCGTATATTTGATGAATTTTATATTTAAATAACTGAATGGAAAAAATGAAAAAAATGATGACCAAAACTAGACACAAACCAGAAATTACCAAACTCCAGTGTTACCGACTTTGCCCCTTCTATCTGTGTTCTACACTTCTCAAAAATGCTTGTAGAATACGTACTTTTGCATAAGAATTTGAATCAACCAGGATTTGAACTCGGGCCATCCACACAGCAAGCAAATAGTCTACCTCAGAACCAAGCTGACTGTCAAGAAACTTAATTAATTTTGAAATATTAAAGTCGCTCAGAATACTTCAAAGTCGACTTTCTCGAGAATCTTTGAGAGTTGCTTTGAACAGCTTTGGAAGACAGATATGTGGGTTCTGAACTTCACATATCATAAATACAAAAAGATAAAAAAAATCTGAAAGCCATGTGGTCTCCTTGTAAGTGATAAGGCCAGCTCTATATGAGAAAAATGCAATTGTTTGTGACTTCATTTGGTATTTATGATAAAGAAATAATGGATTAGGCTCTATGTATTCCCTCATAAATATTATTTATTATTCCATTATACAGCCAATGATTGTCTGTATTCACAACTGAAAATGCATCTGATGTATTTCATAATGACTGTAGTCGCCACAGTGCCTGTTCCTTCCTACGTATACACATCCAAAGGAATATTGCATTGTAATTCAACATAACACAGGTACTGCAATATCGTACCGATTGATGTGTTTCTATGTATATATTTTTGCTAACAATGTTGGTGTTTTGAAATGTTATTTCACTTATCAGCAGTTTACCATACACAATTAATCAAGAACATCCATTATGAAGTTTGTTTTGGATATTAGTAAACTTTATCATTGTTAATTCCTTAATTCCGATACCATACTCTTGTTTTTTTCTGTCAGGGATGATACCTGTAGGGTTATGTTACTGAATCTTGACTTTGATTTAAAATGTAGTTTTGAGTGGCTTTTCATTGTAGCCAACAAAACAAAAGGTAATAATCACTGCAGACTTTGTTCATCAGTTTGGCTTATTAACAACTCAAAAAAGAAAATTATTTTGTCAGTAATACACAGTTACAAGTGGCTGCACCTCCATTAGTTTATTCCATGCTAATGTAAATGCTCTGGACTACTTAAAGATCTTTGTGACCTGAGGAACCTGACTGAACTTACACTGGGAAAAATTAAATATAATATTAAACATTATATTGCAATGAGATATAGCCTACCAGTGTACACAAAAGCCTAGAGTAAATTTGTCTAAACATGAATTCCAGTTCCTAACGAACCATAATATAATTCTCCTCTCTAAATCCTCCAGGACTAGTCCTCTACATATGGTACAAAGGCCAAATGGTCAGTAGTGCGTCTGTGGAGACGACTGACATTTTAATGACCACACCCTCCCTGACCACTATCCAGTTCCTCACACAAATGATCTGAATTCCATCCATACAACCAAATAAATATTCTCTGAAGTCTGTCTCATCAAAGCATGTCATAAAAAAAACCACTCAACATTTAATTATCCTGTCTAAACGATTCGGCAATTGCAGTTTAAGGATTAATGTTGGATAAAACTGTGTTTTGAGTTCAAGAAATTAGGTCATGTGATTCCAAAAGGTATTAGATCAGACCAAAAATGAGTACAAGTGATAACTAATTTGACACTTCCAGGAACCCTGTCAAAATTCTGTCATTTCAATAGCATACCGAATTTTTACTGAAGGCATTTGAACATGCCACAGAACATCAAGATAACCCAAATGATTGCTTGAAGAATACCAAGAAAAACGACAAAAGGAGCAGTCAGTGAACAGAAGATGCAATAATACAGTTCGAGAAGTGCATAATGGACTTTACAACTGCAGTCCTTTTAACATTCCTGTATAAAAACAGTGTACTTGCATTATTTGTAATGTTTCAGGTTGTGCATCCGTTGCGTGGTGCAACAGAAAGAAGAAGGAATACAGAAACCAACTTCCTTCTAACCCTATGAGTTTTCACCATCCCAGAAGAAGTATTCTACATATGGTAGGGAATTTCCGGTGTATTTGTGGCAATTAGGTAGTTTAAATACCTCAGTGAACAGCGTTAATTTGCAGTATATACTGATCGTGCTTCTTTCACACATGCTTTTAATGAACAAAATGTTAAGGCAAATCCTATGCAATTGTCTCACCTATAATTCAAATCACAATTTACGACAGATATCAGATTCATTTCTTGAAAAGAACATACGGTGGTTAACAACTTATCCAGGCAGGAAGAAGCAGTGTCAGTTGATTATGAGAAGATAACAATGCCCAAGCGAGTGATGAAGAACTTGAGAAACTTTGCTCTAGTCCACATACCACATTGAACTTTAAATATCAGAAAACTCCTGGTGCAAGATTGTTTTGGTATATATATATATATATATATATATATATATATATATATATATATATATATATATATATATATATAGGGTGTTACAAAAAGGTACGGCCAGACGTTCAGCCGGCCGGAGTGGCCGTGCAGTTCTGGGCGCTACAGTCTGGAGCCGAGCAACCGTTGCGGTCGCAGGTTCGAATCCTGCCTCGGGCATGGCTGTGTGTGATGTCCTTCGGTTAGTTAGGTTTAATTAATTCTAAGTTCTAGGCGACTGATGACCTCAGAAGTTAAGTCGCATAGTGCTCAGAGCCATTTGAACCATTTTTGAACCAAAAGTTCAGGAAACATTCCTCACACACAAATAAAGAAAAGATGTTATATGGACATGTGTCCGGAAATGCTTAATTTCCATGTTAGAGCTCATTTTAGTTTCGTCAGTATGTTCTTCCACCTACGTCAATGGAGCACGTTATCATGATTTCATACGAGATACTGTACCTGTGCTGCTAGAACATGTGACTTTACAAGTACGACACAACATGTGGTTCATGCACGATGGAGCACCTGCACATTTCAGTCGAAGTGTTCGTACGCTTCTCAACAACAGATTCTGTGACCGACAGATGGGTAGAGGCGGACCAATTCCATGGCCTCCACCCTCTCCTGACCTCAATCCTCTTGCCTTTCATTTATGGGGGCATTTGAAAGCTCTTGTCTACGCAACCCGGGCACCAAATGTAGAGACTCTTTGTGCTCGTATTGTGGACGGCTGTGATACAATACGCCATTCTCCAGGGCTGCGTCAGGGCATCAGAGATTCCGCGCGATGGAGGGTGGATGCATGTATCCTCGCTAACGGAGGACATTTTGAACATTTCCTGTAACAAAGTGTTTGAAGTCACGCTGGTACGCTCTGTTGCTGTGTGTTTCCATTCCATGATTAATGTGATTTGAAGAGAAGTAATAAAATGAGCTCTAACATGGAAAGTAAGCGTTTCCGGACACATGTCCACATAACATATTTTCTTTCTTTGTGTGTGAGGAATGTTTCCTGAAAGTTTGGCCGTACCTTTTTGTAACACCCTGTATATATATATATATATATATATATATGTGTGTGTGTGTGTGTGTGTGTGTGTGTGTGTGTGTGTGTGTGTGTGTGTGTGTGTGTGTGTGTGTGTGTATAGTTATCATTAGATATTTTATTAATTCACTGATTACTTGTATTGGGAGAAACTGAAATTATTTTGTGAGATTGCAGGTTTCAATCTGAAATATGTAGAAAAAATTTAAGTGAACACAGTTTAGATCTGCAGTGTTAATTTTTCATTAAAATGTCAGGGTTAAATCATAACAAGTGATTTGTACAAATCTGTAACTTAATTGTCAGTCTTTTCAATATAATGTTTATGCAGAGTGATATAACAGGTGCATAATAGATAAATCACAAGTTTATTGCATGTTGCATCAGTTGACAACATAACAATATTTGGTGGTTGCAAAACATACTTATCTGCTGCTGTTATGTTGCCACCTATCTCTATTTTATTTCTTTTTCTTGTATTACTTTCCAATAACGTCTGCATATGATCTTTGGACATTCGAAATGTTGCTGGCTGCTGTATGCTAGATGATCCAGCTCCATAATGCTTTGCGCCATTTTCTTTCCTTTCCTATTCAATGCTGCCATAAATCTTGCATTTGCTCAGCACTGGACTTCTTAGGCTTTTTGGATTACTTTTGAGCAAAACTTTCCTCTTACTTGCGTTTCTATGACTAAGAACATATTTATATTTCACGTGAGACGAGATCTTTGCTAATCTTGTAATTTTCAATTTAATACTGATTTTTGCCTACATTGCTGTATATATTTTTATGGACACATTTTGGGTCCTAGTACTGTTCTGCAAGCCCTCCACCATGACACTCAAATCAATGTCCTAGCTGAATATGTTTCCATGTTTTACACAAAGCTAATACGATCAATCATCTGCATGTGCTGGCACAATGCAATGACCCCACAGAAAAACACTTACAGACATGATATGCACAGACCATTGTGTAGCTTCATAGCTTTTAGGGATTCAAATCTGGCAGTGTTTTGTCAAACCAGCAAATTTGACTGACATCCACTGCAGTTGGTGTATAGATGTTTTCACATCTGTAACCAATGAAATTACAAAACATCATTAGATGCAGTAAAAAACGATGAGTAACAAAATTCACTCACATTAGAGGTAAGAATATTATATTACTGAAAGATAAAATCAACAATGAACACTGCCAGTAGATTCCACAGAACGAATCCACAAACTGAGTCACATAAATGCTGAAGACACAGTTGGTAGCCACTTTCACTAAATAGTAGGCAGAGTGTGGACATAGGGCGAATAAAAAGTTTAAAATGTGAAATACTAAGAACAAAGAAATACACAGGAACCCGATAATCATTTGTTTACTCTTGACAAGTGAAGATGAGGGAAGAGCCTCTACCCTACAGATCATCTAATGGTTAGTCCCACAAACTTTTTCTAACCTGCTGGGACATATTAGGTGAACAACTCAAGGAAATAATCAACGAGATATTCACTGAGGCAGAAATTTCATCTGCATTTATGCAAGGGACAATGATCGTTATCCCTAAAAAGAAAGGTGCCTCCAACATCGAAGAGTTGTGAGCAATCGTGCTCTTCACTGATGACTACAAGTCGATAGCAAACTAGGCGGCATTAACATCAAAACGGCGATGTAGGAAGCAATTAGCCTGTGGTAGATTTGTGCAGTACCAGGCAGAATCATTTTCGACATCACCTGCACCTATAGAGATACCAAAGCACATGCAGCCATCACCAGAACCGTCGCTGCCATAATATCTGAAGATTTCCGTAACGCTTTAGACGGTATTGGCCACCACTACCTGATGAAAAATTTCACAAGACTCAGCTTTGGAAAGAAATTCAACGCGGTTGTAGATAAAGTACTGAACAACACCTAATCCAAAACATCAGCTGACAGTATAGACATCGAAAGATGTCAAACTGATCACTGAGGCAAAGCTGTCACCTATCAATGGCTCTATTCACAGTAGCAGTGACCTGCTGCTGCGAAACCTCTAGAGCAGCATCAAAGATTTCCCCACAGGAGACAAGACTGTAGCCCATACAGCTTGTTGTTGTTGTTGTTGTTGTTGTTGTTGTGGTCTTCAGTCCTGAGACTGGTTTGATGCAGCTCTCCATGCTACTCTATCCTGTGCAAGTCTCTTCATCTCCCAGTACCTACCGCAACCTACATCCTTCTGAATCTGCTTAGTGTATTCATCTCTTGGTCTCCCTCTACAATTTTTACCCTCCACACTGCCCTCCAATACTAAATTGGTGATCCCTTGATGCCTCAGAACATGTCCTACCAACCGATCCCTTCTTCTAGTCAAGTTGTGCCACAAACTTCTCTTCTCCCCAATCCTATTCAATACTTCCTCATTAGCTATGTGATCTACCCATCTAATCTTCAGCATTCTTCTGTAGCGCCACATTTCAAAATCTCTTCTTGTCCAAACTAATTATCGTCCATTTTTCACTTCCATACATGGCTACACTCCATACAAATACTTTCAGAAATGACTTCCTGACACTTAAATCTATATTCGATGTTAACAAATTTCTCTTCTTCAGAAACTCTTTCCTTGCCATAGCCAGTCTACATTTTATATCTTCTCTACTTCGACCATCATCAGTTATTTTGCTCCCCAAATAGCAAAACTCCTTTACTACTTTAAGTGTCTCATTTCCTAATCTAATTCCCTCAGCATCACCCGACTTAATTCGGCTACATTCCATTAGCCTCGTCTCGCTTTTGTTGATGTTCATCTTATATCCTCCTTTCAAGACACTGTCCATTCCGTTCAACTGCTCTTCCAAGTCATTTGCTGTCTCTGACAGAATTACAATGTCGTCGACGAACCTCAAAGTTTTTATTTCTTCTCCATGGATTTTAATACCTACACCGAATTTTTCTTTTGTTTCCTTTACTGCTTGCTCAATATACAGATTGAATAACATTGGGGATAGGCTACAGCCCTGTCTCACTCCCTTCCCAACCACTGCTTCCCTTTCATACCCCTCGATTCTTATAACTGCCATCTGGTTTCTGTACAAATTGTAAATAGCCTTTCGCTCCCTGTATTTTACCCCTGCCACCTTTAGAATTTGAAAGAGAGTATTCCAGTCAACACTGTCAAAAGCTTTCTCTAAATCTACAAATACTAGAAACGTAGGTTTGCCTTTCGTTAATCTATTTTCTAACATAAGTCATAGAGTCAGTATTGCCTCACGTGTTCCAACATTTCTACGGAATCCAAACTGATCTTCCCCGAGGTCGGCTTCTACCAGTTTTTCCATTTGCCTGTAAATAATTCGTGTTAGTATTTTGCAGCTGTGACTTATTAAACCGACAGTTCGGTAATTTTCACATCTGTCAACACCTGCTTTCTTTGGGATTGGAATTATTATATTCTTCTTGAAGTCTGAGGGTATTTCGCCTGTCTCATACATCTTGCTCACCAGATGGTAGAGTTTTGTCAGGACTGGCTCTGCCAAGGCTGTCTGTAGTTCTAATGGAACGTTGTTTACTCCAGGGGCTTTGTTTCGACTCAGGTCTTTCAGTGCTCTGTCAAACTCTTCACGCAGTATCTTATCTCCCATTTCATCTTCATCTACATCCTCTTCCATTTCCATAATATTGTCCTCAAGTACATCGCCCTTGTATAGACCTTCTATATACTCCATCCACCTTTCTGCTTTCCCTTCTTTGCTTAGAACTGGGTTTCCATCTGAGCTCTTGATATTCATGCAAACGGTTCTCTTATCTCCAAAGGTCTCTTTAATTTTCCTGTACGCAGTATCTATCTTCCCCCTAGTGAGGTAAGCCCCTACGTCCTTACATTTGTCCTCTAGCCATCCCTGCTTAGCCATTTTGCACTTCCTGTCGATCTCATTTTTGAGACGTTTGTAATCCTTTTTGCCTGCTTCATTTACTGCATTTTTATATTTTCTCCTTTCATCAGTTAAATTCAATGTATCTTCTGTTACCCAAGGATTTCTACTAGGCCTCGTCTTTTTACCTACTTGATCCTCTGCTGACTTCACTACTTCATCTCTCAAAGCTACCCATTCTTCTTCTACTGTTTTTCTTTCCCCAATTCCTGTCAATTGTTCCCTTATGCTCTCCCTGAAACTCTGTACAACATCTGGTTCTTTCAGTTTATCCAGGTCCCATCTCCTTAAATGCCCACCTTTTTGCAGTGTCTTCAGTTTTAATCTACAGGTCATAACCAATACATCGTGGTCAGAGTCCACATCTGCCCCCGGAAATGTCTTACAATTTAAAACCTGGTTCCTAATCTCTGTCTTACCATTAGATAATCTATCTGAAACCAATCAGTATCTCCAGGCTTCTTCCATTTATACAGCCTTCTTTTATGATTCTTGAACCAAGTGTTAGCTATGATTAAGTTGTGCTCTGTGCAAAATTCTACCAGGTAGCTTCCCCTTTCATTTCTTAGCCCCAATCCATATTCACCTACTACGTTTCCTTCTCGCCCTTTTCCTACTCTTGTATTCCAGTTACCCATGACTATTAAATTTTCGTCACCCTTCACTATCTGAATAATTTCTTGTATTTCATCATACATTTCTTTAATTTCTTCGTCATCTGTAGAGCTAGTTGGCATATAAACTTGTACTACTGTAGTAGGGGTGGGGTTCGTATCTATCTTGGCCACAATAATGCGTTCACTATGCTGTTTGTAGTAGCTTACCTGCATTCCTATTTTCCTATTCATTATTAAACCTACTCCTGCATTACCCCTATTTGATTTTGTGTTTATAACCCTGTAGTCACCTGACCAGAAGTCTTGTTCCTCCTGCCACCGAACTTCACTAATTTCCACAATATCTAACTTTAACCTATCCATTTCCCTTTTTAAATTTTCTAACCTACCTGCCCGATTAAGGGATTTGACATTCCACGCTCCGATCCGTAGAACGCCAGTTTTCTTTCTCCTGATAACGACATCCTCTTGAGTAGTCCCTGCCCGGAGATCCGAATGGGGTACTATTTTACCTCCGGAATATTTTACCCAAGAGGACACCATCATCATTTAACCATACAGTAAAGCTGCATGCCCTCAGGAAAAATTACGGCCGTAGTTTCCCCTTGCTTTCAGCTGTTCGCAGTACCAGCACAGCAAGGCCATTTTGGATAGTGTTACAAGGCCAGATCAGTCAATCATCCAGACTGTTGCCCTTGCAACTACTGAAAAGGCTTCTGCCCCTCTTCAGGAACCACACGTTTGTGTGGCCTCTTGACAGATACCCCTCCGTTGTGGCTGCACCTATGGTACGGCTATCTGTATCGCTGAGGCACGCAAGCCTCCCCACCCACGGCAAGGTCCATGGTTCATGGGGGGGGGGGGGGGGGAGCTGTACAGCATACACTTCTGAAATGGGAATTTTCATTGAAGACCAACAAGACATAAAGAAGACAGAAGCGATACTGAAAACGTTCAAAGAAGCGTCAGGCACAAAAACAACAAAATAAACAATACAAAAACTGTGCTAATGAAGATTACGAACATAAACCTAGAACCAGCTGATGGATTGCGCAAATATAGTCGGCATTTTCATACAGCATTGCTCTCTAAAATTGGCTACATACATCTGGAGAGATGTATTACACACCCTACGGGATCTCACTAGGATGCACGCCAACATTCGTTCAGCTTCTATTATTATCGAAGAAAATTAAATCTTTACCAGGAAATAGAGTTCATAAAAAAAACGAAGCCTGGTATGTGGCGCAAATCCTCGGCATCACAGCAGAAACAGTGAAGGGAAATCGTCAAGGTAGTGCAAGAAACGTCCTCACTGCATGGAGAAGTGGGAGTAGACCCGTTGACATAAAAACAAAATGTGCATCACTGCTGTTATGACGGCCTCTCGCCATTCAAGACGACACACAGGAAGCCTCATGGCCACAGTGCTGAAAAAATTCAAACCGCTGTTGGAGAAAGTGCCAATTTAAGCCAAACAAATCCCATGCAGACTGCGACTGAAAAAATTCAAACCTCTGTTGGAGAAAGTGCCAATTTAAGCCAAACAAATCCCATGCAGACTGCGACTCATCAGGCACCACTACCTCGACAAAAATTACACATTTACCATCGTGGCTAATCCCAAACAAAGGACATTACAGCAAATTTATAGGGCTGTAAACATGACGCTAGCAAGGAACGAAACGGGAACCACATTTCCTATCTATAATTGGTCGTAAAAGGACACACGTTTCCAAAACCGCTCTGCCAAAGGACGCCAAACAGACTTGATACCAAATTATTAACAGAATGGACCAACAAAACAAACGCTGGCCAAATGATCCTCATAGCAACAGACTAATACGAAACATGCAGTAGCAAGGACACCTTGGAACATCACTTCATGTGCAAAAATAGATGTAAAATATGGGGAACACGTAAGCAACTACTAGCGCAAATAAACAGAACACGGAGTTGCACCCTTGCCGTCCCAGGTACTAAACCATTTCCATGTCCAAAACGATTGACAACATTATTGATCCTCACAATGACAAATCTAGCCATCACAGTAAAAAAAACAAATGGACCTACTGGACTTCCTGATGGACCTCTGGGAAGAACACAAGAAAGCCAGGCAGCACAGAACATACCAAGAAAACTTCTACAACCTGCCATATGGGTCCAGCAGTAATATCACTCCCCATCTACACACACATGTATATGTACACCTTCTTGTCAAAGGCAAGAAGAAAAGAAAAGTGCAGTGAATCAAGTGATTAAGTGAGAAAGTGTTTCCTGTCTCTTTATGACCTGCTCTCTCTATCTCGCCACCATTTTCGTTACGTACACAGTAAAAGTGATTGTTTTGGTGTAAGAAAAGTGAAAAGTGCTGCAGTAAAATCATTTCCCACTTACTCTTGTGCATCCTTACACCATTATTGTTCCTGCAACATACACAAAGTCTAACTATTGTGTTAGCTTTTTTGTTTCTCATTTGTAGGCGTCTCCTTGCTGCATTTGAAATCTGTTTGTTTAGATCTTACCTATAAACCAAATATGTCTTCATACTTATCACACCATACTGCATACAACTGAGTCCTCTGTTTTGTTCTTCTGTTTTTGTTTATTATGTGCATTTCACTTATTATGTGTCTACCTTCTTCTTTAACTGCATAGCATATGACGATTAAAATAGTTGTATAATTTAGCTTATAGTGAACAGTATAAATCCATCATGTAGTTTAATGCAAAGCATGAAACGTTAGTTACCTACATATACTTATCTACCTATTCGTACTAAATGCTTGTCCACAGGTTGTCTGATTGTCAGTCAAGTCTTGACTGGGTCTACAATATATGGAAAAATGACTATTAAAATCGGAACTCAAACATAATCTGCCAGGAAGTTTCATATCAGCGCACACTCCGCTGCAGAGTGAAAATCTCATTCTGGAAACCTCCCCCAGGCTGTGGCTAAGCCATGTCTCCGCAATATCCTTTCTTTCAGGAGTGCTAGTTCTGCTAGGTTCGCAGGAGAGCTTCTGTAAAGTTTGGAAGGCAGGAGACGAGATACTGGCAGAAGTAAAGTTGTGAGTACCGGGCGTGAGTCGTGCTTCGGTAGCTCAGATGGTAGAGCACTTGCCCACGAAAGGCAAAGGTCCCGAGTTCGAGTCTCGGTCGGGCACACAGTTTTAATCTGCCAGGAAGTTTCATATCAGCGCACACTCCGCTGCAGAGTGAAAATCTCATTCTGGAAACCTCCCCCAGGCTGTGGCTAAGCCATGTCTCCGCAATATCCTTTCTTTCAGGAGTGCTAGTTCTGCAAGGTTCGCAGGAGAGCTTCTGTAAAGTTTGGAAGGCAGGAGACGAGATACTGGCAGAAGTAAAGTTGTGAGTACCGGGCGCGAGTCGTGCTTCGGTAGCTCAGATGGTAGAGCACTTGCCCGCGAAAGGCAAAGGTCCCGAGTTCGAGTCTCGGTCGGGCACACAGTTTTAATCTGCCAGGAAGTTTCATATCAGCGCACACTCCGCTGCAGAGTGAAAATCTCATTCTGGAAACCTCCCCCAGGCTGTGGCTAAGCCATGTCTCCGCAATATCCTTTCTTTCAGGAGTGCTAGTTCTGCAAGGTTCGCAGGAGAGCTTCTGTAAAGTTTGGAAGGCAGGAGACGAGATACTGGCAGAAGTAAAGTTGTGAGTACCAGGCGTGAGTCGTGCTTCGGTAGCTCAGATGGTAGAGCACTTGCCCGCGAAAGGCAAAGGTCCCGAGTTCGAGTCTCGGTCGGGCACACAGTTTTAATCTGCCAGGAAGTTTCATAATCTATTTCACTGGTTTACAAGTGGAAAAGAGAACAAAAGACATTAAGTGAGGGAAATGTTGAAAGAATAATGAAAAATAACATATAGTTTGTAACTTTATAAAATGTATTCTCGTTATTAATTCTAAATAAAATATGTATTAGTTACAAAAAAGTTCGATTCCTACTGTGTCAGATGTTTTCTTCGCTTGGGCACTAGATGTTTGTTTTCTCCCAATAATTTCGTCTCATCACCATCACAAAGACGCGTAAGTCGCTGACAAAGAGGATTTTCTGTGCCTCACTCCCTCATATTGTGACGATTAACATTTGCACATAAATGGAAGGTTGTTGAGTCATTGAATATCAGCTTGGAGGTGAAATCTCCTCTTTCTTGTTCTATTGCCATTTTGTCAAATCACAGCACTTGTAATGTCAGTTGGTGGGCATGACACAAACTTTGGGAATTGTATTCATGCATCAGTCATTTACAGTACATTCAGTATCCCGTATTAGTTGCATCTGGTTTGAGTGACCAATATTCTGGGATTGGTCACAGAAGTGTTTTATAAGCAATTTTCTTTGTACACTGACTGCAATTTACCAACATCCTACCAACAAACCAAAGTACGCTTTACCTAAAATTGAGCCTATGTGATAATTTCATTTGATATCTCCATAAACTTCTACATTCCGCTCTTTCTACGAGTTGTCTGACTCCAACAGTGCCCTGTTGAAATTATAACCATAGCTTTTGTGAAGCACACAATTTTACATTTATGACTATTGAAAGTGTCCAAGCTGTACAAGCACGACTGATGACACGCCCTTCCTGCTTTCCGCCAATACCTATCTTCTACCCCACAAACTTCACAGAAATTCTCCTGCATACCTTGCAGGATTATCACTTCTGCAAGAGAGGACAGTTGCGTTGCCTTTTTCAGGCAGTACTTCATTATATGTAACAGTATCATACGCAGAAAGTACGAGTTTGCTGTTACGAGGGGTGTTTAATAAGTAATGCAACATATATTTTTTCTCGGCCAATTTCGGTTCAAAAAATGTGTAATTTGTTGCAAGACATTATGGAAACTTCCCGCTTCAGTCCCTATAGTTTCATAAATATCCAGTAGGCGGCAGAGCTATGTGAAGCCTTCGAAATGGCTTCTGTAACAGAGTTGTGTTTCTAGCAGTGAACTGTTATTGAGTTTCATCTGGCGGAAAACGAGATCATTACAGATACTCACAGGCTCTTGCAAATGTCTACAGAGACCTGACAGTGAACAAAAACATAGTGAGTTGTTGGACGAGTGGTCTATCACCATCACAAGGTCATGTGAACCTGTTTGATCTTCAGCATGATGGCTGGCTTCACACAACTGTGACCCCTAAAATGTTGGAATGTGTGCATACTGTCATTCAAAGTGATTGATGGATCACATTCAAACACAAGGCTGCACAACTGGACCTCTCTATTGGTAGTACTTACACACTTGTCCACAGGTTGATGTGCTAAAAGGTGTGTGCGCACTGGTTTCCTCGCCAACTAACAGAAGACGATAGACAGCAATCAAGGATCACCTATTTGACCAAATGGAGGCTGCGCTCCATGGGAAGCAGTATGTGAGTGATAGGGAGGTTACTGACACAGCAAGACATTGCCTCTGACGTCAACCATTAGAGTGGTGCCATGTGAGCATACATGTCCTCCCAGTGAGGTGGTGTAAGGCCATCACACTGAACAGAGACATTGAAAAATGGGATTTGTAGCCAAAAGAATGGAAAACAATATGGTGTACTGGAATTCTGAATAAAACCAACCTGCTTTCAGAAAAAATGTGTTACATTGTTTATTGAATGCCTCTTATAATACTGACTGCTAGGTCATTAACATACAAAATGAGCTGCATGGGTCTCAGCATACTTACCTGAGCTCTTCAAGGGACTGTCATAATTGGTTTTCAAATATGCTCTCTTATTAGAACCTAGTGGTCTACACTAGCATGTGTCGAAATGCTTCAGCTGTTTCTGTGTCATTTGTAGCTGGAAAATGGCTTACAGTTTATATTCTTGAATGATGTTCTGTCACAACTTGGTCCAGAAGTTGCATTCCTGTCTGCAGTTAATATTTCTTCAGTCATCTAACCTCCAGGTTTGGCGATTCTTTGAGACTTCCACGCTTATCTTAAAGTTCAGTCTATTCCATACAGGCTTGTTGGTGTATCGGTTGTTAGTGTGTTGAATTTTGGTGTGAAGTCTTTTTGTTTCTCTTGTTGTAAGACATTGGGATTTTGGACACCTTACATGTCGAGTGCCTCAGTTTTACATGTCATTTATAGTGTTGCGAGGCACTGGTTTTGCAACATGGGATGGTTTTTTTGTGTGTGTTTCACTTGTTTGAGATTTAATACACGTGACATCGAGAGTTATGAGAATAACTCCCTTATGTAAATTTGCATGTTTAAGTTGGGTAAAAACAGGGTGGAAGCATCACTGGAGGGGAAGCCAGTTTGAGTTAGCCACGACACGACACAATGGACTGCAGATCCGCAGCCTAGTCAAGGTCAAGCACAGGTGACGGTCATGGCAGAGAACTTGGGGAAGAGCACTATATCACGTGAGCAGCACGTGAGGACGTAACTAACCTCTCTTGTGGATGCTGGAGTGTTAAAGATGGGTTAAGAGACCAGGCTGTTCACTTGAAAGCCAGCCAATTATACAACACTGTACTTATTAAGCCATTTACTAATTGGGCAGCCATGGCTACTAGAAATGAAAGAGCGACTGCCATTGGCTGTTCCATCCAGTGTCCAACCCCACTGTAGAAGGAAGGGAAGCTAGGCTGAGGAGACACAAAACTGCCCAGCAGGACAGGCACTTTCCCTTGAAATGTAATCAAGTGTGGTCGGAGGGCTTCCCTCTCTGACGTGACGACAGGGAAAGGAGATGTATTGGTGTGAACACTTTGTTCACCCTGTTTCAAAATTCAGTCAAGAGCTGGCTGAATTCTTTTCGTAAATCTCCTGAGTGGAGAACGAAGAGAGCCAATGTATTAAATACTTGCAAGAACAGCGACGACAGAGTTACACACGGCGCACCAGCTTTGCGCGTATCTTTAGCCATCAAAAGCTGACTAGGAGAGATTTACAGATCCGAGGACACACAGCAGCAGCTAAGCCAGCAATGCTGTGCAACACAAGGTAAAGATCGCTGTATGCCATGAAATGTAAATGTCATGTCAGAAGCCAGTTTTTGCTCCAGTGATACGAAGCTCAAAGTAGGAAGACTTGCCCCCCTTGTATTATTCCCTGAAATTAACGTGTTTCCTTCATGTGCTCGACGGCCACGTTTGGTTAACATTAGTGGGGAAAGAATAAAATTTGTTAGAGCCTGTAACAGTGTTCAGCTCGACATTAGGATAGTCTTCCACCAGAGAGTCCCTCTCTCTCAGTAAAAATAATTAATTGTCCTGAATTTTGTGATATTATTGAGCTTTTAAATGGTTCAAATGGCTCTAAGCACTATGGGACTTAACATCTGAGGTCATCAGTTCCCTAGACGTAGAACTACTTAAACCTAACTAACCTAAGGACATCACACACATCCATGCCCGAGCCAGGATTCGAACCTGCGAATGTAGCAGCAGTGTGGTTCTGGACTGAAGCGCCTAGAACCGCTCGGCCACAGACGCCGGCATTGATCTTTTATATTTTATGTTATTTGAGGAATTTAATACCAGGTTCTCCTTGTTTGAACAGGCGATATCTGAGGTTAGGCTTGTGCTTTGTAATGACCCAACATGTGCAAAAGTGATTCCAATAAATACCATTACAGAGAATAGTTGTTGCCTGTTCTAAGATAGAGGTTCCCTTCCTACCTCACTGGAATATTTTTGGAACATTCATGGCAGCTATACTTCTGAAGTCTAAACCCTTGGTGAGCAATAGCACATATCCTTACAGACTGTGTTCAAACTGTGTTTGGCACACTAAGTGGAATCGTGCAGACAATGCAACCGTAGCATTCACTTATTACCAACAAGAGGCGTGTTTAGATTGTAACTAGCAGTGCGTCAGAGGGGGGAGGGGGACGGAAGAAGACAGAGTTTCCAGTTTTTAATGGTCTTTGAGGAGCCAAATCATTATAATCACTTGCTTAATGAGGTTTTGGGTCCTGTTAGAACGCTATATACAAAGGATTCTACATGACATGCAACCGAGAAGTCATTGGAAGGCTTCTGAAGATATGTGACACCAGATGACGACGCATAGGTCAAGTAAATTCCCGTAAATTACGGTCTGATCGTTTGTGGACGTGGGGCTGGCGCCCGATAGCGTCCCAGATATCTTCAATTGGATTCAGATCTCTCGAATGTGGTGGCCAAGATATGAAGGTGCGTTCGCTGTCATACTCCTCAAACTACACTGTAGCACGATTCTCAACTTGCAATATGAATATTTATTCTGTTGGAAGATGTCATCGTCATCGGGAAAGACATCAAGTTTGAACATCAAGGGATACCAGAGCAGCTTTTTCACCTGAGTAATGGCGTATCTGGATACAACCATTGATCTGGTCTAACAAGAAACGTGGATCAGCCGACCGGGCGACACGTTTCATCTGATCAGTGCAGCGACCTAGTTGACCTTGTGCACACTGCAGGCCTAACTAAAGATGTCTTTGAGTGAACAAGTGAACTGATGATGGTTGACCGCTGTGGAGCCTCAAGTTCAAAAATGTGGTCTGCATCGGTCGCTCTGAAACACTTGTGCCTGTACCTCGATTTTACTCTGACGTTAGAATTGCTGCAGATCGCCACCTAAACTGCTTTACGGAGGGGGTAAGCCTCTGATCAACATATTCTTTGGTGACACATGGATGTCCAACATTTACATCTTCATCTACATCTACATACATAATCTGCAAGCTACCGCATTGTGCATGACTAATCATTGTCTGCCTTTCCTGCTCCACTCGCAAATAGAGAGAGGGCAAAACGCCTGTCTATATGCCTCATACACCCCCGAGTTTCTTTTATCTTATCTTTGTGGTCCTTACTCAACATGTAACTGGCAGCAGAAAAATCAGTCTGGAATCAGCTTCAAATTCCGGTTCTCTAAATTTTCGCAATATTCCGCAGAAAGAACGGCCCATTCCCTTCAAGTATCCCTATTTGAGTTCACGAAGCATGTTTGCAACACACTGGTGATGATCGCCTGTAACCACCAAACTTTGCTGTTTATGTTCTCTCGTTCCCAGAGTCTGCCCTTCTGTCAAAATCAGTTATGTCAATGTATCTCTCCATTTTGAGACTCTCTTGTCTCCAGAATGATACCCCATTCTTTTCTGCTTTGCTTACGTATTTTCCTTACCGCCTCACACTCCCAGAAGACCACCAGCTGGCTTTCTGTCACTCAGTGACCAGTGATGATAACGTTGGATCATCATTATATGTCTACACCAGTAGCGGTTCTATGCATCTCTCCTGTTACGTCATTCATGAGATTTATGTCTTTATGGTCAACTGTAGTCAGTGGAGCAATGAATTTGTTGTCAATTATTGTCTGATATTTCGTCCAGTCAGCTGCAGACTAGTGATTTATGGTTCTGGGAGTCTGATTTGGTGACGGAGTTCGAATACTGTTTGCACAAAATAAACTGACACTAGGCCTGGTGGCTGTTTGTAGCGACCATAAAGGCATTTCCCATTTACTATCGCTGCCACCAGACAGTGCACTGAGTGTCAACTTAGTTTGCATAGACAGTGGCTGTCCTTCAATATGGTGAGGAGTTGGTCGCTTGTAATACTATGACCTAACACTACCTTGGTCACATAATCTGTTAAGCATGAACTCAATGACACAAGATCAGGTAGAGAGTTGCCCCCATAGGTGATGAAAGTTTATATCGTACGTGGCAGTCCACTTATTTTCTTTGTTTTCGGGAAGTGGTGTAGTAGTCATTTGTTTGTTTGTCTCAGTGTCGCCCACAAGGTCATGTCATGTATTGAGGACTCCCATCAGCGAGCGTTTTGGTGTAGTCCTCAACTGTCATAAAAAGGGCTACACCTTCTCTGCTGTGTTGTCCCTGTTTTGTATAGGAGTCATTTTGTCTTTGTGTAGGGAGATCGAGGTCATATGGGGGCTTACCAACACATTCTCGGCTTGAATTGGACTGGGGAATAAGGGGGAGGAGAGGTGGAGAAATGGCAGTGTTATATAAAGAACTCCTCTATAAACCATAAAATAGCTTGCACAGTGTAGATGTAGAAGTCGCCATCCAGCAGCACTGACGAGTAGGAGATTAGTTATTTTGCTCTGTAACTATGCTCCATGGTTTCTACTGGTTTGGATAACTGTGATGTGTGAAGATCGTTAGGTTCCTAGCACTGTGTAGTAGCTGGGCCTAATGTTTGTGATAGTGTGACGAATTTGAAACATTCTCAGACGCCGCATCTCCGATATTGGAGAAAGTTTCCAAGCGCGAACGTCAACGCTTTCAGCTAGTGGTCAGTATGTTCCGCCTCTTTAACGTCGTTTTGAACATTTGTACGATATAGCAGAGTGGGAAACTCTGCACTAGACATAATTTAGTTTCCTGTTTTCATCCAGTGTGCAGTGCCTAGGGTATATGTGCATTCACAGCAGCTGCATTTTGGAATGAGGTATGTAGCTCTCTGTAGGATGGTTGAGGTCCTGTCAACACTGACACTTGCTGTGGCGGTGGCGAATTAGGATTTCCACCCTGTGGTATTTCTAGGACACACCTACCCCACACCCAGAGACATGCATCAGACGCTAACAGCCTCTTCTAACTCGTCTCAGAGAAGTTAGCTTGTGTAGTGTGCTAAGCTAACTCTGGTTTTGGTGTTTCCATGTTCTGTTCTATCTGGGCTGGCAGGATCCTGGGCTTCACTCTGCAGGGTTAGTTCACTGGGCTGCAGCTTGTCAACAGCTCCTGAGCATAACACAAATTGCATGTGTGGAGGAGAAAAGACTCTCTAGCCTGCAGAGCCAAGTATACACGTTAGCTGCATACAGACTCACATGTAATTTCTGCGTTATCCCATAGGAAAGAGTTGAAAATGATTAATCGTCAAAAACTACGAGATGCTTTCTTTGGTTTTCTTATAATAAATGAATTAGGTTAACACTTAATTTTTTGCAGTCCCATTGAGAATTTAACTTCCATAGTGGCTTCCAACTGAGCAATGAAACTGATAGCACAGTCTAACATAATAGTCGCTACACTCCATCTGTTTCTTCTTGCCCACAGGAATAGCAGAGCGCCAAGCGGCGAGCAAGTGACACTTCAGAGTGCAATATTGTACGAGTGCGCATACCGTCATTCATATTGATTTTTAACATAGTTTATACAATAGGGACCTATGTAGTGCAATAAAAATCGACATACCTAAAAATGGCAGCACATTTTTCATTCTTTAGTTTCCTAAGGATCCTGGGATGTTTGAAACAGCACTGTACATGACAGTTTATTTCTTATTCTCTTGTAACGTACAAATATTTACTGAAGGATGTCATACTCTTTTAATAACAAAAAGCTGCTGATCGATACTAAAAAACGTGACCTTCTGCAGAAAGGCATCGTATATTCACCCAACACCATGAAGTTTTGTTTGCAGCACTTTCAACCAAATCAGTGAATGTGAAACATAGAAAACCAGCCTGGAATGTAATACCTACATTATTTAACATACAAAATAAGCCACCACACCTGTAGCTGAAAGAAAAGCCACACAGACATGATAATAAGTCAACACCGAAAAAACCAGTTCCATAGTAGTTGCTACAACTGAACTACAACAGGCAAGAATCTTCAACATATTCGCTTTCAAAGGAAAAGCAATTATTTTTACAAGAATATTCATGAATTATGAAATCGAGTAAAGTGAAAAAATGGGCGAATCATTAGACTCCATAAAAAGTTTGTACATGTCAAGGAAAGTCCACATCATAATAAGAACAGAAAACAACAGAAATATACGCTTCTCAAGCATGAAATATGTGTTTATACTCTCTTGCACTCAGTAGTATAAGCTGCAATTATACAGATATTCGAAAGCATTTCCTCATGAATAAGTTATAGTTTATGTCATCAAATGAATGAGATTTCACTGCTTTTACCTCTACTTCACTATAATAATGCATGGAATGTGAAACATAACAACTATTTCTTTAATTAAGTAGAAAAATAATTAAGAACAAACGTTTTCATTACGACGCAGGCAACAATCCGCTTTCTCACCACTTGGAGTGATAGTAACGCTCCATTTGTCTTACAGTAACAACTTTTGCACCAGAGAGTGTTGCGACTGTATTCATTAGACTGTGCTGATAGCATCAGTACCAACACCACTCTCATACTTTAGATGTATTTGAAGATTATTGAATGTGGAAGAGAGCACAATCTCATCAAAAACAAGTGCTGGTCATCTCAGTTTCACTGCCCACAGTTTGTGCTCTCAAGCTGAAAAGCAATCCATACAACAAGTAAGACAGAAGAGAAAGGAAAAAAAGAGGTCATATCACTGTACAAGGCACATAAGATTTTGGTAGTGTAGAAATCATTTTCTGTCTTACATTGTGTTGAGGCTAACGAGTTCGATGGTGGAAACTGAATCACTGGTTTGTGTAATTTCTTGACGGCATGAGGAAGATAATGGTGAGGGATATGTGGCGACAGATCTGTGAACCTGATTGAGTAGTTGCAAAAGTGACAAAAAACGCATAATTACTATTTCTGCATGGAGATGTACATTGTCTAGATGTTTGAAATAGAAAGCAAGCAACAGACATTTTCTGGCCAAACTTTGACAAGTTATTGAACAGCAACATGTATTAGGCACCTAACTGGCCACTTTAATCGTTATTAAGGGCTACTGACGTACTTCTATGTATATAGAGTACCATATGATTACGAGATGTTTGTCTATCAGGTTCATTATTTTCTTGTATAACAAAAAAAGTATTTTTTAATCACAAATTCAGGCTTTCACAGATTTCGAGCACAGAACTAGACCTAGAAAAAAGCCATGATGGACCCAAGAGAGCAGAAGATTGCAAAGTGTGGGAATGAAAGAAAACTGAACAATTAGAAAGACCAGAAGAAACGAAGCTGGCACGGGTTAACATAATCCTCAGAGGGCCAGAACGAAAACAAAAACGAGAATATAACAGGGATCTGTCAGGAAATACATCTGCTGATGAAACTAGCAAAATCATTCCTAAAATAGAAACTGAAAATTAGAAATGAATATTTGGTCGTGGTATGCCATAGTCCTAACATAACATGCGCTTAGAAAAAAATTAATGACACTGAATGAGACAGGATACAACAACTTGTATGTGATATTCTGACTAGCAGAAGGGAAGTAAGCATGTAACACTTGATGTAAAAAGTGAAGCAGGTAGAATAAATGGTTGGATCTGAAGGCAACTTTGTACACCTACACAACACTGGCAGGTATGTAAATGATTAGAGCTGCAAGTATCTGTGTCAGGTAGAACAGCCACTGGAGTGCATTAGTGATATGCATGGTAGGGCATATAAGAAACTTTAACGGTGTCAGCTGTTGAAGGACACGGAGATGCTGCATACTCGTGTCAGACATTTTTATCAGAGTTTCAAATGGGCCTTATTATCTACATTTGGGCGGTTGGTCGAATGGTGCAATACCAAGATTTGTGGGGCATTCAGATGTGGCAGTGGCTTGATGTTGGACTGTATGGGAACCTGAGAGCAGGGATAATAGTCAGCAAGGTTCCAGTCGACCACGTTTGACCACCATAAGAATAAAACTGAAGAAACTGTAAAAAGATGGGAATTTAAGGAGATGGGACCTGGATAAACTGACTAAACCAGAGGTTGTGCAGTGTTTCAGGGAGAGCATAAGGGCTCAATTGACAGGAATGGGGGAAAGAAGTACAGTAGAAGAAGAATGAGTAGCTCTGAGGGACGAAGTAGTGAAGGCAGTAGAGGATCTAATAGGTAAAAAGATGAGGGCTAGTAGAAACCCTTGGATAACAGAAGAAATATTGAATTTAATTGATGAAAGGAGAAAATATAAAAATGCAGTAAATGAAGCATGCAAAAAGGAATACAAATGTCTCAAAAATGAGATCGACAGGAAGTGCAAAATGGCTAAGCAGGGATGGCTAGAGGACAAATGTAAGGATGTAGAGGCTTACTTCACTAGGGGGAAGATAGATGCAACCTACAGGAAAATTAAAGAGACCTTTGGAGAAAGGAGAACCACTTGCATGAATATCAAGAGCTCTGATGAAAACCCAGTTCTAAGCAAAGAAGGGAAAGCAGAACGGTGGAAGGAGTATATAGAGGGCCTATACAAGGTCGATGTACTTGAGGACAATATTATGGAAATGGAAGAGGGTGTAGATGAAGATGAAATGGGAGATAAGATACTGCGTGAAGAGTTTGACAGAGCACTGAAAGACCTGAGTCGAAACAAAGCCCCCGGAGTAAACAACATTCCATTAGAACTACTGACAGCCTTGGGAGAGCCAGTCCTGACAAAACTCTACCATCTGGTGAGCAAGATGTATGAGACAGGCGAAATACCCTCAGACTTCAAGAAGAATATAATAATTCCAATCCCAAAGAAAACAGGTGTTGATAATTGTGAAAATTACCAAACTAACAGTTTAATAAGTCACAGCTGCAAAATACTAATGCGAATTCTTTACAGACGAATGGAAAAACTGATAGAAGCCGAACTCAGGGAAAATCAGTTTGGATTCCGTAGAAATGTTGGAACACGTGAGGCAATACTGATGCTATGACTTATCTTAGAAGAAAGATTAAGGAAAGGCAAACCTACATTTCTAGCGTTTGTAGACTTAGAGAAAGCTTTTAACAATGTTGATTGGAATACACTATTTCAAATTCTGAAGGTGGCAGGGGTAAAACACAGAGAGCGAAAGGCTATTTACAATTTTTACAGAAAGCAGGTGGCAGTTATAAGAGTCGAGAGGCATGAAAGGGAAGCAGTGGTTGGGAAGGGTGTGAGGCAGGGTTGTAGCCTATCCCCGATGTTATTCAATCTGTATATTGACCAAGCAATAAAGGAAACAAAAGAAAAGTTCGGAGTAGGTATTAAAATCCATTGGGAAGAAATCAAAATTTTGAGGTTCGCCGATGAAATTGTAGTTCTATCAGAGACAGCAAAGGACTTGGAAGAGCAGTTAAACGGCATGGACAGTGTCTTGAAAGGAGGGTATAAGATGAACATCAACAAAAGCAAAAAGAGGATAATGGAATGTAGTCGAATTAAGTCGGGTAATGCTGAGGGAATTAGATTAGGAAATGAGACACTTAAAGTAGTAAAGGAGTTTTGCTATTTGGGGAGCCAAATAACTCACTATGTTCGTAGTAGAGAGGATATAAAATGTAGAATGGCAATGGCAAGGAAAGCGTTTCTAAAGAAGAAAAATTTGTTAACATCGAGTATAGATTTAAATGTCAGGAAGTCGTTTCTGAAAGTATTTGTATGGAGTGTAGCCATGTATGGAAGTGAAATGTGGACGATAAATAGCTTAGACAAGAAGAGAATAGAAGCTTTTGAAATGTGGTGCTACGGAAGAATGCTGAAGATTAGATGGGTAGATCACATAACTAATGAGGAGGTATTGAATAGAATTGGGGAGAATTGGAGCTTGTGGCACAACTTGACTGGAAGAAGGGATCGGTTGGTAGACATGTCTTGAGACATCGAGGGATCACCAATTTAGTATTGGAGGGCAGCGTTGAGGGTAAAAATCGTAGAGGGAGACCAAGAGATGAATACACTAAGCAGATTCAGAAGGATGTAGGTTGCTGTAGGTACTGGGAGATGAAGAAGCTTGCACAGGATAGAGTAGCATGAAGAGCTGCATCAAACCAGTCTCAGGACAGAAGACCACAACAACAACAAGTGTAACCGCCATATTGTGCACCAAGCACATTATAACTCCTCCCCATTAGCATCTGCCATCCGAGAACAAGTAATGGACTCCATGCAACATTCTGTGTCATCTCATGCCATTAGTTCGAGACTAGCAGTAGTCTTACTAGTAATTATCATTACACGTGTAGACTGTGATTAACACCCAAACAAGAACAACTGTGTTTGGAGTGGTGCCACTACTGGAAAGCACGAACTAGACACAAATGGCGTTGCATTGTGTTCAGCGATGAATCGCAGTTGTGCGCCACCCTACATGACTATCATCAGTGAGTATGGTGGTGACTTGGTGATAGGTCCCATTTTTCCAAGTTTTGGAGACACGCTGTGTTATTACTCCTAAAGGTCATCGTGTTGTGAGTCATTGGGTACAACTTCAGGTCACACATGCACGCATGTCTGAAGGAACATTAAATTTTAATTCCTTAACAACACAGGCATGGCAATATGGTATTTATCTGCCGATGCAGGGCAAGCGACTTTCAGTAATATGTCTCTCCTGTATAGGAATATACATAACAGAAATATGAGTATAGATTGTTAACACATGGTTGATGACACTGGCAGTTTTGGTTTGGCTGTTAGTCATGCTCGGATAGTGTAATGGTAAACAGATCGTTTGCAAAAAAGAGGGAAATTCGGGTCCGAGTCCTGGTCCAGCACAAATTTTCATGGTCATCATTCAATAATACAGCTGATTGTTGTCCATATTTGCAAATGGGAATACATTTAATGGATTTCAAACTGCTGTAGTTGCCTGTGCCTTCATACATGCATGCATGGATCGTAATAACACAGGCATTGCAATATCATAATGTATCATATACGTTCAAAGTAGATGGCTGATTTCATTGTCAGTCTCAGAGATAAAGTTTTTATACAGTCAGCTTAACCTCAGACACCAGCAGTATAATCACCCAACTTCTCTGATCACAAATTATCATATTATAAACTGGACTGGATATGATCTTTTATGTGAATTTAAAATTTCTATCGCTTTTGTTAAGCTGGGCTAAATTAGTCAATAAAAAGTACTGGTTGCGAATTGTGGCTGTCCTACAAACTAAATTTCATCAGGTGCTGTTTCCCCTCCAGGCTATGCCTGCTCTCACTAGCGCTGATTATTACAATGAGAGGAGGATTTTTCTTGTTTTTGGTGAGTTCAAATTTCTTGTGGATTTTAGCTACACACATCCACAGATATCTGTAGTTGGACTTGGATATCTTTTCGGTCCTAATCACATTTTGTTGCCAGGCAATCAGGTTTTCCATCAAGTGAGGTGTTTTTCTTGATGTGGATTGATTTTAAGTCATCGATATATTCAAGATGATATATTTTTACTCGTTCCCTGCAATAAACGTTACCTTCTTTTCCGAATTTCCCAGTCGCTGTCTTGTTTTGTCCAGATGTTGTGGTCCTGCTATGCAGTGCCACATGTTTGACTGCTGACTTCTTTTCTGATTGCAGAGGGGCGAGGGCAATAAGAGGGCTTCAGCATTTAAACAACTCACTACGAAATCACAAAACTCGGTTTCTGTAAATATTCTGTATTCAGATAAGTTCTCAACTCACAAAAACTGATAATTAACGAAGCTTTTCAGACAATATGTTCATGCATGATGCTTCAATGCTTGACAGAAACCATAAGTTCATACTTAACTCGAGAAAGCATGGCATAGAGCCTATATGAAAAAATTAATTTTTCTTTAATGCTCAACCATTGTCATCTAGTCGCTATTTCCTTTGGAGTTCAAAGCGCCCAGGCACAACTGCAAGTACAAGTGACCTCTCACTGGCAATTCCAAATCACAACCCATGGTCGCTTTCTGCACTGCGCCCATATGTTTCTTTCTCATACATGCACATAAATTCCAACAGTCCCAGGCACAACAGATGGTCTTCACGCTACTACTAACTAAAATCACGTTTTTCACACAAACACCTTCCATCAGTGTAGTAAATGGAAAGTGAGACATGTTGCTATGTTTTATAGAAACATGTACCACTACACAAGGAACAGGGTCATGGTCCTCTCTATGCTTCTGCTTCTTGGCAATGGCTTGAGGGCAAGGTAGCTCTTTTCTACACATAAAAAATTATTACACAGGGTGGTCAGAAACAGTCTGAAAAGCATGTAAAATTGTTGCATGGTAAGTTGTGTTGAGAAATAATTGCTAAGAAAAAAATTCGTTGTGTTGTGCTGTTTCAGAATTAGCCAATCAGGCAATTGCACATGCAAATTCGAGTGGCCAAACATGTTCTTCATTTGGTTTCCTAAAACTGAACAAGACAGTCACACAAAAATTGAACATGGAGCATTAATAAGGATCCACGCCGAGTCATGGCTGAAAAGTCTCATGCTCTGTCATCTAAACCTTAGAAAAACTGACACTAATTTTATCTGGTGGGCCACTTGCATTTGTGTGCGCAATGTCCTTATTGGCTAACTTCAACAATATTTAACTTGAAAATGACACAATGTATAGAATATTTTTCTGAACTGTTATTGTTCAGCACAACGTACCCTGCAACATTCTGACATGTGATCCAGACTGTTTCTGACCATCTGCACATTTCACCCTCATGTCACACAAATGTATCATTACTAGTTCTGACTGATTACCAAGTCATTACCAGACAATGTGTTTAATAAGAAAGAAAAATGAGCAGAAAATTCTAGGACACTAAACTACACACCAAAATTTTATGCACAACTTTCACAATGTAAACATATGTGTACCTTGATTATTTCAGCTGAAGGTCACAGTTAAATATACAATAATATGAATTTGTTGTTGCTGTGGTCTTCAGTCCTGAGACTGGTTTGATCAAGCTCTCTGTGCTACCCTATCCTGTGCAAGCTTCTTCATCTCCCAGTACTTACTGCAACCCACATTCTTCTGAATCTGCTTAGAGTATTCATCTCTTGGTCTCCCTCTACGACTTTTACCCTCCACGCTGCCCTCCAATGCTAAATTTGTGATCCCTTGATGCCTCAGAACATGTTCTACTAACCGGTCCCTTCTTTTTTTCAAGTTGTGCCACATACACCTCTTCTCCCCAATTCTATTCAATACTTCATCATTAGTTATGTGGTCTTCCCATCTAATCTTCAGCATTCTTCTGTAGCACTGCATTTCGAAAGTTTCTATTCTCTTCTTGTCCAAACTATTTATCGGCCATGTTTCACTTCCATACATGGCTACACTCCATAAAAATACTTTCAGAAACGACTTCCTGACACTTAAATCTATACTCGATGGTAACAAATTTTTTTCTTCAGAAACGCTTTCCTTGCCATTGCCAGTCTACATTTTATAACTTCTCTACTTCGACCATCATCAGTTATTTTGCTCCCCAAATAGCAAAACTCCTTTACTACTTTAAGTGCCTCAATTCCTAATCTAATTCCCTCAGCATCACCCAACTTAATTCGACTACATTCCATTATCCTCGTTTAGCTTTTGTTGATGTTCATTTTAATACCTACTCCAAATTTTTCTTTTGTTTCCTTTACTGCTTGCTCAATATACAGATCGAATAACATCGGGGAGAGGCTACAACCCTGTTTCACACCCTTCCCAACCACTGCTTCTCTTTCATGCCCCTCGACTCTTATAGCTGCCATCTGGTTTCTGTACAAATTGTAAATAGCCTTTCGCTCCATGTATTTTACCCCTGCCACCTTTAGAATTTGAAATAGAGCATTCCAGTCAACATTGTCAAAAGTTTTCTCTAAGTCTACAAGTGCTAGAAACGTAGGTTTGCCTTTCCTTAATCTTTCTTCTAAGATAAATCGTAATGTCGGTATTGCCTCACGTGTTCCAATATTTCTACGGAATCCAAACTGATCTACTCCGAGGTCGGCTTCTACTAGTTTCTCCATTCGTCTGTAAAGAATTCGTGTTAGTATTTAGCAGCTGTGACTTATTAAACTGATTGTTCGGTAATTTTCACATGTGTCAACACCTGCTTTCTTTGGGATTGGAATTATTATATTCTTCTTGAAGTCTGAGGGTATTTCGCCTGTCTCATACATCTTGCTCACCAAATGGTAGAGTTTTGTCAGGACTGGTTCTCCCAAGGCCATCAGTAGTTCTAATGGAATGTTGTCTACTCCCGGGCCCTTGTTTCGCCTCAGGTCTTTCAGTGCTCTGTCAAACTCTTCATGCAGTATCGTATCTCCCATTTCATCTTCATCTACATCCTCTTCCATTTCCATAATATTGTCCTCAAGTACATCGCCCTTGTATAGACCCTCTATATACTCCTTCCACTGTTCTGCTTTCCCTTCTTTGCTTAGAACTGGGTCTCCATCTGAGCTCTTGATATTCATATAAGTGGATCTCTTTTCACCAAAGGTCTCTTTAATTTTCCTGTAGGCAGTATCTGTCTTCCCCCTAGTGAGATAAGCCTCTTCATCCATACATTTGTCCTCTAGCCATCCCTGCTTAGCCATTTTGCACTTCCTGTCCGTCTCATTTTTGAGACGTCTGTATTCCTTTTTGCTTGCTTCATTTACTGCATTTTTATATTTTCTACTTTCGTCAATTAAGTTCAATATTTCTTCTGTTACCCAATTATTTCTACTAGCCCTCGTCTTTTTACCTAATTGATCCTCTGCTGCCTTCACTACTTCATCCTTCAGAGCTACCCATTCTTCTTCTACTGTACTTCTTTCCCCCATTTCTGTCAATTGTTCCCTTATGCTCTGCCTGAAACTCTGTACAACCTCTGGTTCTTTCAGTCTATCCAGGTCCCATCTCCTTAAATTTCCACATTTTTGCAGTTTCTTCAGTTCTAATCTACAGTTCATAACCAATAGATTGTGGTCAGAGTCCACATCTGCCCCTGGAAATGTCTTACAATTTAAATCCTGGTTCCTAAATCTCTGTCTTACCATTATATAATCTATCTGATACCTTCTAGTATCTCCAGGATTCTTCCATGTATACAACCTTCTTTCATGATTCTTGAACCAAGTGTTAGCTATGATTAAGTTATGCTCTGTGCAAAACTCTACCAGGCAGCTTCCTCTTTCATTTCTTAGCCCCATTCCATATTCACCGACTATGTTTCCTTCTCTCCCTTTTCCTACTCTCGAATTCCAGTCACCCATGACTATTAAATTTTCGACTCCCTTCACTACCTGAATAATTTCTTTTATCTCATCAGACATTTCTTCAATTTCTTCATCATCTGCAAAGCTAGTTGGCATATAAACTTGTACTACTGTGGTAGGTGTAGGCTTCGTATCTATCTTGGCCACAATAATGCGTTCACTATGCTGTTTGTAGTAGCTTACATTTAGTAACTCTTAAATCTGAATAGTAAGATTGAATGTCTACACACTGTAAAATTGATCGTAAGTAGCAAAAGACGATTATCTACTAGATAGATGGCACTGAAGTAGCAGCCAAGGATTTAATGACACCAAAATTGTTTGAAATTACTACTTTTGGTTAAATTTCTTCCACAAAATCTAAACTCATAAGCAAAAAATTCAGAAATGTCACCTTAACACCTAATGTCTGATTGAGTTCTACACACATACAACAGTTTTGTACATGCAGTGAGTGCCATATTTACCAGATAACATTGTTGCACACCTCATACATAACATGCAATTATTTCCGTAACCCAAACGTTAGTTTGTGCATTAAAGGACTATGACCTACACTGACTGGATGCTGGATGTTAGATGGCATTGAGTGTGCCTGTGTCTGTTTGTCATAACAACACTCAAGAGATCATTAAGCACATCAGCGGCAGAGGCGTCGATCGTCGATGTATGAGTCCACATTTGCTGCTGGATGAATGGCTAGTGGGAAGAATAAGACCTTCAAACTTAGTGGCTGTGCAGCATGGTTTAATGACTTTCCTGATTACGGGTTTCTATCCCTACTGGGTTAATCCATACCAAGTGGTCCAGCACTGGTTGCTTGACCATCTCAGAAAAATCAGATCAAATATCGATCCCTGTGGCAAGCTTGTAGTGATTATTCCTTATGCTGAAGATATAGTTTCACGCTGCACTAATGACCACATCATCAATGTGTATCACATTTCGAGTGTAAAAAGTATATCGACGAACTTCGAGGACCATGCACCTCATGGTGCTTAGCAGACTACAGATGTAGATGTAGAATTTCACAGGGTTTCTAGAACAAACAAAATAGGGTCAATCCATACCAAGTGGTCCAAGAAAAAAATAACTGGTTGCTTGACCATCTCAGAAAAATGTTATATTTGCTGGGTGAATTCCCCAATGTTTAGTAGTCACAATTTTTTTTAAAAAAAATTTATTGTTCATTATTTTGAAATGGAGGCCATATTTGTTCCAGGCCACATGTGTTTTTTCGTATTTGTAAACATCTACATTTTTTACATTTATTCAGTAGTGGATTGTCCTAAGCCTTTCAGATAAAATGCATTTAGCCCAACACACTCTGGGCTACAAATTAACACCATTATCACTAGCTGAATGTATTCTTTAATATATTTTTAATAGTTCAAATCTATCAGCCACAAATTAAAAAAACTCAATTTTTGAACAGTAGTTTTCCAAAGAAAGATTAATTTCTCAGCTTTAATATTTTTTCTGCTGTTACACTATATAGTATAGCTACTTTATACAGAGTATCAATGGTGAGCAGCTTACACTTAAAAAATGCACTATTTTTAAAAACGGATTTTTTAAATTTTTCCATTTCGTGGCCTGCAATATCTTTGTCAGGGAAACAGATGAAAATCTGAAAATTTCACGGATAAAAGACCTTTATGATATCAAACTTCAGTATAAATTTCAACTTTTAGATTCAATTGAAAGTTCTGGAAAAAAGATTACATACATTAGTCAAAAATACGTTTTTTAACATCTGCGATATCTGGTACACTAATCAAATAAAGTACACCAGTTGCATAATGTAACACACCACATTACATTAGCTAATGATTATTTGTCGAAACAGTGCTGTGATAATTGTTTCAGCACGCTAACAATTGCATCTGCATGCCTGTACAAGTCTGATTTTTGTCTTCCCCCTTACACCAACAATTGTCTACTCACACTTATTTAGCTCGAAGTTCTTGAAGCGTGGAGTTGAAAAATGGTGTCTCAGTGTTCTATTGGTGTTATTATTAATGAAGCATGTCATAAAAGTGTGTATGGAGTGTATCCGAAATACATTACTTTAATCGAAGATTACAGTGAAGAAGAGAAAGTGTTGTTTTGCTTACGAGTCGGCCCAGAGGTCAAATCAACATGCAAGCGCCATGAAATGAAATACTTAGAAAATTTCATCACCTTTTTGGTCAGTTTTGCATGGACACTTTTGAGAAACAAGAAACCTATAACAAAAGGTCTGCATGAAATAACATTTGATCATTTTTTCTAAAAATAAAAGCCCTTTTGACAATCTCATATCAGGAAAATCGTTGTGTCCAACATGTTACTCTAAGATATTTGTAATTCACAAGAGAAAGGATAGTGAAACTTCAGATACAGAATTTTGTGACTTATCAGCAACCATTAAAAAAGTAGATAATAGCTTGTGAAATCCCGGATATATCACCTGCTAGTAAAATTAGGAAACTAAGTCAAGATAAAAGACCAAGTGTCTTGAATACAAAAATAGAGGAAGTAGCAGCTACAGTCAAAAAGAATTTGGAAGTTTCATTTCAAAATACAACTTGTACTAAAACAGATGGAAGCTCTAAAACTCCACAAACCGAATATGATGATTTGATAGAAAAACTAAAAACTAGATGCAGTAGTTCAAAGAAAGAGGATAAAATTAAGATTATCAGTTTACTGCCGAATTCTTGGAGTTGAGCAAAAGTTAATGACGAATTTAATGTGTCAGAACGTCTTGTTAAGTTAACAAGGCAATTAGTAAAAGAATAGGGAATTTTACCAGCATTACAAAAGAAAAGTACATCTAATTTGAAAACACAATCAGTAAAGATATTAAAGAAAAGTACATCTAATTTGAAAACACAATCAATAAAGATATTAAGTATTATGATGATGACAATAACAGCCACTTGGTGTCTGGCAAAAAAGACTGTGTTTCTGTGAAAGAAATTGGTTCTAAGATTCAGAGACAAAAATGTTAATATTGTGCAATTTAAATGAACTATTCACTGAATTTAAAAAAGAAAATCCTGACATTAAAATTGGAAGATAAAAGTTTTGTGAGATGGTGTATTGTTGCAGGGCATCTGGCACCCATAATGTTTGTGTTTGTTTGTATCATCAGAACATAAAGTTGATTATAGATGGGACCAGTCTTAGAGTTGACTATAAAGACCTTTTGGAAGTTATGGTATGCGATATTGACAGTTACAATTGTATGATCAAGGGAAAATATGAAGATTGTCTAGGCAAACAAGCCTTACTTGACATGTTTGAATTATCCGAAGAAGACGATTTGATGCCTGACAATATAAAATACAAACAATGGGTGACACAAGACAGAATTGCATTGGTGACACTGATAAAATCACGAGAAGAGTTTTTTGAAATGTTGGTGGCCAATCTTGAAAATCTGAAAATGCATCATTTTATTGCAAAGGCTCAAAGTAAATTTTTGAAAGACAAAAAGCAAACCTTGGCAGCTAATCAATGCTTAATTCTTGCTGACTTTTCGGAAAATTATTCCTTTGTTGTTCAAGATGAAGTACAAGGGCACCACTGGGTAAACAAACAGGCCACAGTTCATCCATTTGTATTCTATTATAGAGATGAAGATAAACTAATAAGCCACAGCTTTTGTGTCATAGTGACAACCTTGAACACAACACTACAGCAGTGCACATTTTTCAACTAAAATTAACAAACTACATTAAACAGCACAACCCTTCCACAAAAAACTGCTTTACTTTTCGGATGGGGTAGCAAGTAAATATAAAACAAAAAAAATTATCAACATCTCGTTTCATAAAGAAGATTTCGGGTTTGATGTAGAACGGCACTTTTTCGCTTCGTGCCATGAGAAGAATGCTTGTGATGGCGTCAGGGGTACAAAAAAGCGAGCTGTATGAATGCAGAGTCTCGCGGCGATAACATTGAATAAAATGTTCTCGGCTTTCCAAATGCAACAATTGCTTAAATCTACATGAGCTTTTGGCCAAGCACTCCTTGGGCATTGGGAAGTGTTATGACTGCCAGTGGGCTGTTGGTGCGCCCTTAAATACGCTAGCTGCCGGCTGTGACGTCACTGATGCCTGTGACATTGCCATACATGGGCATGTTTTGAATCGGCTTTTGGTGTGCCCTCTTCAACCGCATGATCGCTCGATCCCACGCAGCGCTGGGCTGCAAGCCACCATCTCTGTTCAGGGTGTTTGCGGTAATTTATATTTCAATAGCTTCCTTTATTAAACTGTCCCAGAAGCCATTAGTGAGAGCCACGACAGAGGTATCGTCAAATATTATGTGGTGACCGTACTAAAAACAGTTTTCAAATGAACAGTCAAAGGTAGATTTTTTAAGAAAAAACATTTTTATTTACACAAAATGAAACGTTAACATCCACTACTTAATTTACATGGGCCCATCGAAAAGAATGTTTTCACATGGTGGCCATTATCCTGAATATAATTTTCAGCTCTATGCCAGTACTTATTCACAACTTGCGGCAACAGGTGTTTGTCAAACAAACCCAACTCTTCTTTAATGGCCGCTTTCCGAAACATTAAACTTCACACTTTGGTAACAAAAACACTTTCCTTCAAATGCTCCCACAAGAAAAAGTCGCAATCGGAGAAATCTGGCAAAGCAGCAAAAAGAGAAATAAAATGTCCAAGGAAAATATTCCTTACAACTGCCATGGATTCATTAACAGGATGCAGTGTTGTACTGTTGTTGTTGTTGTGGTCTTCAGTCCTGAGACTGGTTTGATGCAGCTCTCCATGCTACTCTATCCTGTGCAAGCTTTTTCATCTCCCAGTACCTACTGCAACCTACATCCTTCTGAATCTGCTTAGTGTATTCATCTCTTGGTCTCCCTCTACGATTTTTACCCTCCACGCTGCCCTCCAATACTAAATTGGTGATCCCTTGATGCCTCAGAACATGTCCTACCAACCTATCCCTTCTTCTGCTCAAGTTGTGCCACAAACTTCTCCCCAATCCTATTCAATCCTTCCTCATTAGTTATGTGATCTACCCATCTAATCTTCAACATTCTTCTGTAGCACCACATTTCGAAAGCTTCTATTCTCTTCTTGTCCAAACTATTTATCGTCCATGTTTCACTTCCATACATGGCTACACTCCATACGAATACTTTCAGAAATGACTTCCTGACACTTAAATCAATACTGGATGTTAACAAATTTCTCTTCTTCAGAAACGCTTTCCTTGCCATTGCCAGCCTATATTTTATATCCTCTCTACTTCGACCATCATCAGTTAATTTGCTCCCCAAATAGCAAAACTCATTTACTACTTTAAGTGCCTCATTTCCTAATCTAATTCCCTCAGCATCACCCGACTTAATTAGACTACATTCCATTATCCTTGTTTTGCTTTTGTTGATTTTCATCTTATATCCTCCTTTCAAGACACTGCCCATTCCATTCAACTGCTCTTCCAAGTCCTTTGCTGTCTCTGACAGAATTACAATGTCATCGGCGAACCTCAAAGTTTTTATTTCTTCTCCATGAATTTTGATACCTACTCCTAATTTTTCTTTTGTTTCCTTTACTGCTTGCTCAATATACAGATTGAACAACATCGGGGAGAGGCTACAACCCTGTCTTACTCCCTTCCCAACCACTGCTTCCCTTTCATGTCCCTCGACTCTTATAACTGCCATCTGGTTTCTGTACAAATTGTAAATAGCCTTTCGCTCCCTGTATTTTACCCCTGCCACCTTTAGAATTTGAAAGAGACTATTCCAGTCAACATTGTCAAAAGCTTTCTCTAAGTCTACAAATGCTAGAAACGTAGGTTTGCCTTTCCTTAATCTTTCTTCTAAGATAAGTCGTAAGGTCAGTATTGCCTCACGTGTTCCAGTGTTTCTACGGAATCCAAACTGATCTTCCCCGAGGTTGGCTTCTACTAGTTTTTCCATTCGTCTGTAAAGAATTCGCATTAGTATTTTGCAGCTGTGACATATTAAGCTGATAGTTCGGTAATTTTCACATCTGTCAACACCTGCTTTCTTTGGGATTGGAATTATTATATTCTTCTTGAAGTCTGAGGGTATTTCGCCTGTTTCATACATCTTGCTCACCAGATGGTAGAGTTTTGCCAGAACTGGCTCTCCCACGGCCGTCAGTAGTTCCAATGGAATATTGTCTACTCTGGGGGCCTTGTTTCGACTCAGGTCTTTCAGTGCTCTGTCAAACTCTTCACGCAGTATTATATCTCCCATTTCATCTTCATCTACATCCTCTTCCATTTCCATAATATTGTCCTCAAGTACATCGCCCTTGTATAGACCCTCTATATACTCCTTCCACCTTTCTGCTTTCCCTTCTTTGCTTAGAACTGGGTTTCCATCTGAGCTCTTGATATTCATACAAGTCGTTCTCTTATCTCCAAAGGTCTCTTTAATTTTCCTGTAGGCGGTATCTATCTTACCCCTAGTGTTGTACTATCCTGTTAAAAATCAACACTCCTAGTGGTTATCCATCATCTACACAGTTCTGCCATAAAGGACGTATTAGCATGTGTATCGTACAGTCAGAGTTCACTGTCACTGTTACACTGTCCTGAAAAAAAAGTCTTGATTACACCGACAGCAACTGCAGCACATCACACAATCACTTGTGGAGAGTGATGAGGTGTCTCATGAGCTACACAAGCCACTTCAGGGGCCCAAAAACAATAGATCTGTTAAATAAACCATTCAAGTGAAAATGCACTTCTTCACTAACAAGTACTACTGCATCTTCAAAGATCACTTACATGTGAAGTCTTCTGGTTGTAAAATCCCTGTCTTTGATATAATGAACCAGCAGCATTTTATATAGGTGGAATTTAAACCCAAACCTTACCGACTCATAGTTCATGCTTAAACAGTGAACATGTTGATAGCTGAACTACCTGGACCACTGATGATTGTCTCTTTCAGAATGGCAATATCCTAGCACTTTTGTCAGGAGCTGGCAGTTTTTTCCTAAGAATATTTTCTGTTGTTTTAAAAGCTGCAGCCCACCATAATTTCGCAACTTCGAGCTGGACAATTAAACTAGCGACGAAGTATCCAGCATGTTGCAGTAATCGACTCAGCATTTAGGACAAAATTTTCATACGCAAATGTGCACCCTCTGTTCCATTGCTATTAAGATGGAGGACAGTCCCAAAGTGACTTATGTATGTGCTATATCCCTCCCACTACTGACAGTGGTGTACTAGCCAATCTAGAAAGCTCCATTTCCCTTAAGCCACCCAGTATATAACTAATCTGTTATCTTTTCCAGGAAGCCAAAATTCCGTAATTCTGTTTGCTGATGATGCAAGTATTATAACCAAAGCTAATAAAGAAACTTCAACAACTGCAAATGTAAATAAAATTTCCTTTTAAATTACTAACAGGGTTTCTCCAAATAGACCATCACTGAACTTAGATACAACAGAATAAATGTACTTCTGTATTTTACTATGCTTGACCACAACATTAAAAATAACCAATCAAGCAAAATTATTAAATTAAACAGAATATTCGAAACTGGTGCTTTTTTATTGATACCAGTCTGAAATGGAAGTCACATTTTGCAGATGTTATTAAATCTGTAAGTCCTGCAACATTCACATTAACGATAATAACAGCTTCTAGAGATGAAAAATTTCAAAAAGTTTACTTACTTTTTCTTTTCTCACTCAATAATGCAAATGGCACAACTTTTCACTGAAGAAAGTGTTAATTGCATGTAAGGGTTTAAGAAATTGATATGTGGTGACCATTTTAGAACCTCTTGTAGGTAGTTCTTAAAACAGTACATTTAGTCCATTATGATGTTAATACACTCCTGGAAATTGAAATAAGAACACCGTGAATTCATTGTCCCAGGAAGGGGAAACTTTATTGACACATTCCTGGGGTCAGATACATCACATGATCACACTGACAGAACCACAGGCACATAGACACAGGCAACAGAGCATGCACAATGTCGGCACTAGTACAGTGTATATCCACCTTTCGCAGCAATGCAGGCTGCTATTCTCCCATGGAGACGATCGTAGAGATGCTGGATGTAGTCCTGTGGAACGGCTTGCCATGCCATTTCCACCTGGCGCCTCAGTTGGACCAGCGTTCGTGCTGGACGTGCAGACCGCGTGAGACGACGCTTCATCCAGTCCCAAACATGCTCAATGGGGGACAGATCCGGAGATCTTGCTGGCCAGGGTAGTTCACTTACACCTTCTAGAGCACGTTGGGTGGCACGGGATACATGCGGACGTGCATTGTCTTGTTGGAACAGCAAGTTCCCTTGCCGGTCTAGGAATGGTAGAACGATGGGTTCGATGACGGTTTGGATGTACCGTGCACTATTCAGTGTCCCCTCGACGATCACCAGTGGTGTACGGCCAGTGTAGGAGATCGCTCCCCACACCATGATGCCGGGTGTTGCCCTGTGTGCCTCGGTCGTATGCAGTCCTGATTGTGGCGCTCACCTGCACGGCGCCAAACACGCATACGACCATCATTGGCACCAAGGCAGAAGTGACTCTCATCGCTGAAGACGACACGTCTCCATTCGTCCCTCCATTCACGCCTGTCGCGACACCACTGGAGGCGGGCTGCACGATGTTGGGGCGTGAGCGGAAGACGGCCTAACGGTGTGCGGGACCGTAGCCCAGCTTCATGGAGACGGTTGCGAATGGTCCTCGCCGATACCCCAGGAGCAACAGTGTCCCTAATTTGCTGGGAAGTGGCGGTGCGGTCCTCTACGGCACTGCGTAGGATCCTACGGTCTTGGCGTGCATCCGTGCGTCGCTGCGGTCCGGTCCCAGGTCGACGGGCACGTGCACCTTCCGCCGACCACTGACGACAACATCGATGTACTGTGGAGACCTCACGCCCCACGTGTTGAGCAATTCGGCGGTACGTCCACCCAGCCTCCCGCATGCCCACTATACGCCCTCGCTCAAAGTCCTTCGCCTGCACATACGGTTCACGTCCACGCTGTCGCGGCATGCTACCAGTGTTAAAGACTGCGATGGAGCTCCGTATGCCACGGCAAACTGGCTGACACTGACGGCGGCGGTGCACAAATGCTGCGCAGCTAGCGCCATTCGACGGCCAACACCGCGGTTCCTGGTGTGTCCGCTGTGCCGTGCGTGTGATCATTGCTTGTACAGCCCTCTCGCAGTGTCCGGAGCAAGTATGGTGGGTCTGACACACCGGTGTCAATGTGTTCTTTTTTCCATTTCCAGGAGTGTAGTTAATAAGTAATCACTGATGGAATACAATAGTGGCATTCATAAATTAATACTCAGAGAAGAAATAACTTACACTCTCCATCACTTAGCCTAATGTGCCACAGAAGATTGTTAATAACTTTCCTCATCATACCATTGTAATAGGAGGTGCCTTCAACTTGCCAGGTATAGATTGGGAGAGTCATTCTGTCAAAATTGGTGCCAGAGACCGGGATTAGATGACGTTATTCTGAACGTCTCATCCTAAATTTACTTCAAGCAAATAATTAGAAAACCAACTCGAGAAGAAAATGCTTGGACTTCCTAGTTACGAACAGAACTGCAAATGTCGAATCAACTGACCTAGAGGAAGGTATAAGTTATCATATGACTGTGATAGCAACTTTGAGTACAGGTGTTACTATGAATGTTAAGGAAGGAAGGAAAATATTTTTGCTTACCGAAAGTCACCATATACAAATTGACAGGTATCTGAGTGCTCAACTACAGATATTCAGTGTTGATGACGAAGATGAGAAGCACAAATGAAAAAATTCGAATGCATAATTCAATAAGCCTTCGACAAACACGTTCTGAGCAACGTCTTAAGGGATGGGAAAGTCCCACTGTGGTTTAATAGCCGTGTTAGAAATCTGCTATATAATCAAAGAGAGCTTCATCACAAATTCAAGAGAGTCAGACAAACAGCAGCTGAACAGAGCTAAACTGAGCGTAGGGAGAGCAATGAGAGACGCATTCAATGACTTTGAAAGTAAAATTTCGTCAACCGATCTGACTGAGAACCCTAACAGGTTTTGGTCGTACATAAAATCAGTGAGGGAGGCAAAATCATCTGTTCAGTCACTCAGTGACCATATAGAGACCGAAACAGAAGACAAAGGAGCGAGAACGCTTAAATACTGAGTTCAGTCTTACGAAATTGTTTCACCACGGAAAATCGTAACACAGGCTCTCCTCTTAATCATCATACGGATGTTGAAATGACAGGTAGTGAGATAACCAACCACAGAATAGAAATGCAACTACAATCGCTTAGTAGTTAAAAGGCATTAGGACCAGATGAGATACCTGTTAGATTCTACAAAGACTATGCGAAAGAACTTGCCCCCATTCTATTAGTAGTTTGTTTTAGTTTAATGGAACCATGAAGCGTGCCCAGCCGCTGGAAAAAAGCGCATGTCATTCCTGTTGTCAATATGGGTCGTAGGGCAGATGTACATAACTGCAGGCCTACATCATGATGTCAGTCTTTTGTAGAATTATGGAACATGTTTAATGCTCAAGAATTATGACGTTTCTGAGGAACGAAAATCTCCTCTATAAAAATCAATATGGATTCTACAGACAGAGATTTTGCGATACTCAGATCGCTCTGTTTTTCAATGAGATCCATATCGCTGTAGACAACAGCGCTCAGGTTGAATGCCATGTTACTTGATTTTAGGAAGGCATTTGACACCATCTTGCACTGCTGTCAGTTGAAAAAAAAAGAAAAAAAAACGAGCTTACTGAGTATCAGACCAAATTTTGGGAATTGATTGTAGACTTCCTTGCAGATAGAACTCAAAATGTCGCTCTTAACGGAATAAAATCTGCAGATGTAAAGGTGATTTCGGAGTACCCAAGGAAGTAGGATAGTAGTGGTACTGTTTACAATGTGTGTAAATGCAGTAGTAGAAAGCATTCGAAGCTCTTTAAGGCTGTTCACAGATGATGTGGTTGTCTATAAGAAAGTAGCAAAGACAGAAAATAGTATCGACTTGTAGAATTATCAGCGGAGGTGTGATGAATGGTGAAGTTTCTGCCAGTTGACCCTGAACCTAAATAAATGCAACAAATTGCTCATAATTAGGAAAAGATATCCGCTACTGTACAAGTACACTATTGACGACAAATTTCAGGAAACAATGTATACCGTAAAACATCTAGGCATAACTACCCAGAGCGACCTTAAGTGGGATGACAGTGTAGCACACGCAGTAGAAAAAGCAGACAACAGACTCATAGGAAGAATCTTAAGGAAATGTAACTCCTGCACAAAGGAAGTGGTTTACAAGACGCTTATTCGGCCGATTCCTGGGTATTGTCCATTAGTCTGGCGCCCTTAGCAGGATGGATTAATAGAAGAGGTAGATAAGATTCAATGATCAGCGGCACGTTTCGTAACAGGGTCGTTTAGTCGACACGAGCGCGTTACACAGATGCTCAACAAACTTCAGTGGCAGACACTACAAGAGAGGCGTTGTGCATCACAGAGAGGTTTACTATTGAAATTTAGAGAAGGTACTTTCCGGAAAACCGTCGGACAACGTAATATATTACATCCTTTCACATACGTCTTGCCAAATGACCACAATGAACTCCAGAAATTAGAGATAATACAGAGGCTTACCGAGAATGATTCTTCCCATGCGCCATTCGGGAGTGGGCCAGGGTAGAGGGATCATTTAGTGATATCCGAAGTACCCTATGCTTACACACCATCAGATGGTTTGTGGAGCACTGATGTAAATGTAGAAGAAATTGAGGTGCTCAACTATAAAATTCTTTGACCATTCACCCAGTGATGTGAAGAATGTTATAGATAATAAAATTAACTTGGAACATAAACTGAAATAATATCTAGTTGACAATACCTTCTGCTCCATAGCAAAATCTTCTGTGTGTATTTGAGATTGCATTTGGCTTAAGATTTTTGTAAAAGGCAGTCGTGTAAATTATCAGCATATTATAAAAGTTGTCATTAAGAGAATTTATTACATTTATGAACTAACTTTACATGTTACTCATGACAGAAAGAGATCGCAGATATGAAAAGGAATAAATGAAGAATTAATTTATTAACTCCACTAACACAACCAACTTAGATCTATAACCATGCCGATTCGACCACACTAATTCGGTGGTTCCCCTTTTAGCGTATTTAAATAATATTCCTTTTGTACCGAAGGAAACGCATTTTAATTTACGTACATTTAAACAACAGTAGTTTGAAAGTTTTGAGAGCTGCGATCTCGTTCCGATCAGGTGCTCTGCCAGTGGTCTGCATCTTCCCATAGTGAAGAAGCAGACCACTGGCAGCATACATAATCTCAACGAGATGACGACGAACTGCCGAAAAGTCTATGACATTACATAAAGAGCTAGTGACAGACATCTAATTTTGTCTACCTTTCATGAAGTCGACGAAGTAATATTGACTACTTTCTGTCCTTTTGAGGATAACATTTCTATATCTATATGTGTTTTCCGCTGTTCAGCTTTTGTTTTTCAATTTGGCCTACCATTGGGCTTCTTATGCTGAATATTTTCACATATAGAACGGCCGTCTTTCATAGATCACTTTTCAATGAACTCTTTCGTTTCGCAACTGTCAGCAACAATCATGCAGTTGAATAAGTAAACGAAAGATGAAAAATAATGTACTGGTGCTTCATTTAAAGAACAACTTTTTTCGGTTATGGGTCCAGTAATGGTAAAGACATGGATTTTTCGAGTCACAAGTCTCTAGTTAAATTTCAAACACCTCTCTCTTTCTATTTAAGGAGAAAATGTTCATGTGTGTTCATCCTAATTTTTCTTGTTTAATTTGGTGACAGAGTTATCATTTTGCTTTCCTTGAATGACTGTTTAAAGTTGAATTCAAACTGTTTATGTCTCACTTATTTGGAGCTATGTTTCAATAAGGATGTAAAAAAAACATATTAACAATAACACTAAAATAATTTGTCAAGTGTTTAATAACCTGTCATTAGGCTACGCGTCTCTGAAACCATTTCGAACATGATAGGGCTTTATTGTGACATATTTACAAATGTGGGTGTTTTTCCCCGGCAACTGCTAACCTGGAAGATGCCTACATACAAATAGAAATGCCAAGAATGTTGATGTTTCATAGCATCGCCGAACACTAATCGCAGATGCTGTTATTTATCCGAAGATCACAGATATTATGCCTTTCAAGTGACAATAATGACGGAAATGCCAATGTTTATGTTTACAAAGTTGGCCATGCGATGGATTGTTATGTGTTGTGTTTGAGTGTACAAGCTGTTTCACAGTCATAGTTAATAATGGATGATAAAATAAACTCAGCATTTATTTGTGCTAAATCATTGTCAGAATGTATATAGCAGTAACTGGACATTTGTATGTATGTCCCGATGAAGGATGTTAACGTTGTTAAGTCAAGCTCGATTCTGGACACTGAAAGATGAAATAGTTATTAAAGACACAGACTTCGGTGCTTTCAGGTAGTTATTGATTTGACGTTATTTCATCTTCGTCGCTAACCATATACATACAATAAATATATAGCTCGAAATTTGTTTCAGGTATTTAGAAAAAAAGGACGTGTCTGATTCGCCCTACAATGAAGGGAAGCGTTCATTTGCGGAACAAAGAGGAATCACATGCGTGGTCCGAAATAAAAGACCAAACAAGTTAAGAGAGTCAATTAAAGATTTAGAGGTAACTATGGAAAAATACTAAGTTGTATATCCATTTTAAACATTTTGTAAAATACATAGGTTACTTTGTTACAGGAACATTTGATTCAGCATAAAGTGATCTATTGTCACTGGAGGGACAACAGCCTCTTGCAACTGATTTTCAGTTCTGGGCTTATTGCTAGAATATGTATAAACATTTTTACTGGTGACATACTAAAAATTTCATTTGACAAGTATCTTGTTGGAAAACTTCTTTCTGAGTATATTGCTGATGGTAAGTTTTGCATATTGTTTATGTTGTGTTGTTTAAGTTATGCAAACTATTGCAGTGTGGTGAGTAACTGTGACATTAGTAGTAGTAATTTTAAAAAATGAAATAGGATTGTAGACCTAATGCTTACTTGCAGTAAATGTTGTGTGGGGGTGGCAATCAAATTGTATAACCGTTGCTATTACATTGCAGTCATAGTCTTCCACTATTATCTGTCCATGATCTGATTTTATGTTTTACTCTCTCTCTAATTCCAAGCATGCATCTCCTCATTGTTTGCTGAACAACATCAAGTTTTTGAAGACATTTCTGTATCAAAGTCCATGTCTCACTGCCATAAGCCAAAATTGGTAATACATATTGCTTGTACACTTTCCATATCAGTCATGGTGAGGGGGGAGAGGGAGTACATGGTTCATGGGGAGATGGTAAATCATAATTTTTAATTATTAACACTGATAGTTAATTGTATATTCGGCAACTTGTATGAGGAAACTGATTGAAATGTACCCCCACCATGAGACATTTTTCAAAGGGGGAGAAGAGGGGGGGGTGCTGTATCTTTTGGTATCTAAGCAACAGCTGTTGTTATTTTTAAATCGAGCAGGAAGAGGGTTGGGGGTGGGTAATTGCCACTTGGAGGGCAGCAGCAGGTTGCAAGGCCACCTGTGGAAGCAGCCACATCGTGTATCAACTGTTCTGCAGTCACTGCTCAATTTTTTTATATTGGTATGACAACCACTCAGCTCTCCACCTGAATGGATGACCACTGCTGAACTGTGGCCAAAAACAAAGGTGACCACCCAGTGACACAATTGCACTACCAGGATCTACATCTAGATCTGCAAACAACCATGAAGTGCATGGGAGAGGGTATGTCCCATTGTACCTTTAGTAGGTTCTGTTCACATATGGAGCATGGGAAGAATGATTGTTTCAATGCTTCTGTGCATGCAGTAATTATTCTAACTTTATCCTCATTATCTGTATGTAAGTGACATTTAGGTGATTGTAGTATATTCCTAGAGTCATCACTTAAAGCCGGTTCTTGAAACTCTCTTGGGATAGTTTACGTGTGTCTTCAAGAGTCTTCCAGTTCATTTCCTTCAGTATCTCTGTGACACTCTCCAATGGACCAAACAAACCTGTGACCATTTGTGCTGCCCATCTCTGTATACATTCAGTATCCCCTGTAAGTCCTATGTGGTACAGCCCCCACACATTTGAGCAACATTCTAGAACCACTCACGAGTGGTTTGTAAGCAATCTCCTTTGTAGACTGATTTAACTTCCCCAGTATTCTACCAATAAACCAGAGTCCACCACCAGCTTTATGCAGGACTGAACTGAGTCTATGTGATCATTGCATCTCACATTCCTCCAAAGTGTTATTTCCAGGTATATGTATGAGTTGATCGTTCCCAATAGTGACTCATTGATTTTGTAGTCACAGGATACTAAGTTTTTTTTTTGTTTTGTGAACTGCACAGTTTTACATCTCTGAACAAGTAGCCAATCTTTGCATCACTTTGAAGACTTATCAAGACCTGACTGAATATTGTGCAGCTTCTTTCAGATAGTACTTCATTATAGATAACTGCACAATCTGCAAAAAGTCTGACGTTACTATTGTCTCCAAGGTCATTCATGTATACTATAAATGGCAGGGGTCCCAACAAACTTCCCTAGTGCACATGTGAAGTTACTTCTACATCTGATGATGGCTCTCCATGCAAGAAAATGTGCTGCGTGCTCCTTAGCAAGAGGACCTCAATCCAGTCTCAAATTTCACTTGATAGTGACAGTAAGTATGGATGTGGTACTGAGTCAAATGCTTTTTGGAAATCAAGAAATACTGCATCTACTTGATTGCCCTGATCCAAAGCTTTTGATATGATATGTGAGAAAAGTGCAAGTTGGGTTTTACATGATCAGTGTTTTTTGAATCTGTGCTGGTTGTCACTGGAAGGTCATGAAGTTCAAGATATCTCAGGTTTGATCTCAGAAAATCTTCTGAGATTCTATGGCATATTGGTGTCAAGGATATAGTACGGTATTTTTTGTGTCAACTGACCTACTTGTAGACAGGTGGGACCTGTACTTTTTTTCAAGAACTGGACATGGTTTTTTGTTTGAGTGATCTACTATACATTATAGATAGAAGGGTGGCTAACTCAGTCGCAAATTCAGTATAGAGTCTGACAGGGATTTCATCGGGGCATGGAGCTTCGTTCAGTTTTAATGATTTCAATTTTTTTCTGAACACCACTGACAGTGATAATTATTTCATTCATCTTTTCAACGGTATGAGGATTAAATTGGGGCAAATTTTTTGCTTTTTCCTTTGTAAAGGAACATTTGAAAATTGTTTAAACATTTCAGCTTTTGCTTTACTAATCTCTATCATTTGCTAGCGATTGGACAATAACTTTGGTGCCACTAACAGCCTTTACATATGACCAGAATTTCTTTGGGTTCTGTGAAAGATCATTTGACAACATTCTGCTCCAGTAGTCATTGGAGGCGTCACCCATTGCTCTCTTGACAGCCAAAGGTATTTCATTCAGCATCTCTCTGTCTACAGTCCTACGCTTTGTTTTGCACCTGTTACGCAGTAATCTCTGTTCCCTCAGAAGTTTCTTTACAGTGATTGAGTACCATGGAGATTTCCTCCTGTTATGGAATGTTTTACCAGGTTCATATCTATACTGTGCGTGGTCTACTATTCTTTTAAACTTCAGCCATAGTTTGTCTAGATACTTGTGCGCTGTGCTGAAAGTTTCAGTTCCTCATTTAGATGTGGCACTACTGATTTTTTATCTAGTTTCCTGAACATATATATCTTTCTGCTTGGTTTAGTTGTCCTTTGTACTTTAGTAATCGTTGTTGCCTCAACCGCATCGTGGTCACTGATATCGCTTTCCATGTTGGCGTTCTCAGAGAGGTCAGGTCTATTTCTTGCCATTACATCCAATATATTTCTGTCATGAGTAGGATTCCTAACTATCTGTTCTAGGGAGTTTTCAGAGGAGGCATTAGTAATGTTTTTCAGGATGTGTTATCACTCCCACCACTAACAAAACTGTAATTTTCCCAATTAATTGATGACTGAAAGTCTCCACCAATGAATACAGTATGTTTGGGTAGCTTACATACAAGTGAACTGAGGTTTTCTCTAAAATTTTTGGTTACATTAGGAGATGCGTGTGGTGGCTGACAAAATGATCCATTTATTATTTTATGCCCTCATCTGATACTTCCCTTTAGCACCAGGTTTTCTGAACTATGTAATTAGGAGTTATCCTTTCAACTCATCCTTCACTGCTGTAATCCTTCTGACATCAACCTCTGATAAACACTGTCCCCACACCCTCTATCGAACAGTTTCCCTTCCTTTTGTCCTGTCACCTCCTCCCAAACCAAGCTTCCATATCATCATCATCATCATCATCATCATCATGCATTACACTTCATCAGCACCCATCCGTCACATGCCTAGCTCGTGCAACTACCATCCTTCCCTTCCACATGCTTATCCTGCAAACCTGGTGCTTTCCTCTGAGCTGGTGGACCTATCCCTAACCCCTCCCCTCCCCTGAAGAATAGATAGTTCTGTTGATTTTAGTATCATTATTAGGCTTTTTGCAAAATTTACCTGTCAAAGTTCTTACATTTTCCTTGATAATGTAATTTCTGAGATTATCTGGAAATAATTGATGGAAGACGTGCTTCCTATGTGAATGCAATTAGACACCTATAAATTTATCATTAAGGACTCAGAAATATACAGTATATTCTTCAAATTGCCCTGTTATTTGCCACCTTTAATGATTTTGTTTTATTTTGGAACCATGCATTATACTAATTTATGTAATATATCTGACTGTAGATCATGAGCTATCAGGTTTTCACGGGAAAGACATAGCTACATTTAATTTCAGATGGTTGTATGAATTTGTTGCCTAGTCACAATACTACTATCACTAGCCAGTTGAGTAGGGAATGTGTGACTGAGACAAAAAGTTAATTCTGAAATACTCCTTTAAGAATTTCAGATTAAAACAATAACATTTATGTCATTATATCTTTCTGTCTGATCAACAGCATAAAAATGTATCAACTTTTTTCATGAAAGCTCCCACTTCCTAATTGAAGATCTGTATATTACAACATTACTAACATTTAAATTTCCGGTATTAATATAAGTTTTGTGTAGGCCAAAGTATACAGAATCTTCCAAGTAGTGTAGGCTACTTTTTGAATTTATGCTTGTGTTTCATGAATGTAACAACTCCCACTTTATCAACATTGCATATGTGTATAATAAAAGCCAATTGCAGTTACTTTTCCACAGAAGAGAATTAACTGTTATATGTTTTATTTTTCAGCTATTTTCACAAAAACGCACTTAATTTTTTCATACAATGATAACCAGGTAACACTTGTTTACTTTGTGAAACCACTAACAAACTGCAATGTATCAGAAAAAATTAGTCGTTTGGAACCAAAAGTACAAAATCTGGAGTTGGCTGGACCATCTGGCCGGCGCTTGGAGAGAAAATTGTCATCAAATGTCAATGGAGACATGGTAAGTTTGCGTTATTCTTCAAGAAGGGATTATGATTATCTTGGTTGCTCATCACTTCTTACTGTTATTAAATGCACTAAAACTCATTAAAAAAAAAAAAAAACTGGGTGTTAGTTGGTTGCATGCACCCTTTGTTTGTAGTAGTGACATTATGTGATTTAGTAACCAGCACGAAAGAAACCTGTTGAACTTTGCATCAAAATAAGCAACTCACCTTACTTCTTAACATAGTCTGCTTTGAGTTGTATACACTTGGTCCAGTGATCCTCCAGCTGCCTCATCCCATCGGAAAAATAGGTTCTGTCAGGCTATGCAAATTTCTTGTTGACTGCAACTAGAGCTTCTTCTGTTTGATGAAAATTTCTTTGCTATTGCCCAGCACCACGTGTTCTTTGAATTCCCATGACTGGAAAGTTGAAACCATGCTTTATCACTCAAGATGTAGTTGAAAGAATCTAACAAACCATGATTGAAGTTATTCAAAAGCCATGCGCATTAATCTCCACATTCCTGACTGTTCATCCTTCCATAATTACTGCACAACTGTCACACAATATGACCTCAAATCAAGACTTTTAAATACTCACTGGCAACTCCTCCTATTTACATGGACCTGTTGGGCCAATTTACGTGTCTCAGAGTTCTTTGGGCTCTGAAAATTCTTTGGTGAATGTCTGCAATAATTTCTGGTGTGTGAACTGAATGAAATCTTTGTCATTCTATATTTTGTATTGACTGCAGGTGCGCCAGTTTTTATACAGACACTGTATTGCTCTCTTTGCAGATACTTGACCCTGAAAATTTTGTGAGTTTCCTTAATCTGTTCCCACATATGCTTGCACAATTTCAATTATTTCTTCTATTGAGAAAGCCATTTTGCAGACCGCTAAGAGAAACCTCTAACTTCACTGATGAAATAAACTGAAATTCTGACAGAAGAATGTTAACAATTGATTATTGCATAAAACTGTCCATTGTTGTAGCTGTTTCCTCCATTTCAGAAGTTGAAAACTGCATTCACATTCAGAGGGGAGGGATGCTAATTTTAACTGTGTCTCCTGTATTACATTGTATATTTCACATGTATATGACAGTGTAGTAGTGCAGATATTTTCTTATCCCAATGACATCGATCAGTGAAACCCAACTGACATGACATACTTGAAAGCTTCAGATCAATTCAGTCAGATAGACGCAGTATTTCTTGATATCTGAAAAGCATTTGACTCAGTACCATGCCTACACTTGTTGTCAAAAGTACAGTTATATGGGGTATCAAATGAAATTTGTGACTGGATTGAGGACCTCTTGGTAGGGAGGATGCAGCATGTTATCTTGGATAGAGAGCCGTTGTCAGATATACAAGTAATTGTAGTTGTGTCTCAGGGAATTGTGTTGGAATTTTGCTGTTCATGTTGTATATTAATGACCTTGCAGGCAATATTAATATAACCTCAGACTTTTTGCAGATAATGCAGTTATCTATAACGAAGTACTATCTGAAAGAGGCTGCATAAATATTCAGTCAGATCTTGATAAGATTTCAATGTGATGCAAAGATTGGCTAAATGTTCAGAAATTTCTTGCTTGTTCATAAACATTTTATTTTTATCTGTTATTACTTTTATGTTGTAATTTCATGTACTGGCATGTTTCATGACCTTGCATATTTGCTCCTCAATTTGGTCGGATGGAACTTGATGTGTAAATAAAAAATAAATAAAGGACTCAAGGACCTGGATTTATTAAAAATTCCAATAAATCGGAATCTTCTGATACGGACAGCTCTTCCCTTACTTGTGTCATAAATGATGTAAAAACCAGTAAATGTATTTGTAATAGCACCCAAAATTAATAATAAATGTTAATTTCAGACATATTACAATAAACAGAAACACACCACTAGATATTAAAATAATTTCCACTGGATTTCACAGCCCTGTGTAAGAGTTGTAGTAGTGTTCTGTTTCAGTGCAAGTGTTTTTAAGAAGTTGGATGTGTATATGACCTTGATATCATAATGTTATATATATATATATATGTTTGAAGTAACCTTTCGCAGGGTGGTGTGTTTATTATTGGGCCAGCACCACTTCAAATCTTATATCCTACTATTTGGTTCCCCCCCACTCACCCACCCAACCAAACCATCAACTGCAAAAAAAAAAAAAAAAAAAAAAAACCATGCACACATTAACATGCTTTAAGGTGTAACTGCAGAAACTACAAACTGCTTTTTAGATACAAATGCTACCAGTATGAAGTCAATCTATTTAATTAGCAAACAATGGAAAATCCAGGATGGAATGTAACAATATTATGAGAAGGGAAGTTCCTGCTCACCGTATAGTGGAGATGCTGAGTCACAGATAGGTACAACAAAAAGATTTTTACACTTAAAGCTTTTGACCAATGGCCTTTGTCAACAATAGACACACACATGTGCATGCACACACTCTCTCACACAATGACCCAATAATAAACACACCACCCCGAGAAACAGAACACTACTCCGACTCTTACACAGGGCTGTGAAATCCGGTGGAAATTATTTTAATATCTAGTGGTGTGTTTCTGTTTATTGCAATATGTCTGAAATTAACATTTGTTATTAATTTTGGGTGCTATTACAAATAAATTTACTGGTTTTCACATCATTTATGACACAACTGAGGGAAGAGCCGTCCATATCAGAAGATTCAGATTTATTGAAATTTGTAATAAAGCCACATCTTTGAGTCCTCTATTTATTTTTTATTTACACGTCAATTGAGGAGCAAATATCCAAGGTCATGAAACGTGCCAGTACATGAAATTACAACATAAAAGTAATAACAGATAAAAATATAATGTTTATGAACCCGAAAAAAGTCAATGCATAAGTTTAAGTAAACGCAATCAACAATACAACATAAATCAGCTTAATTTTTCAAAAAAACTCCTTGACAGAATAGGAGTGAACCATGAGGAAACTCTTCAGTTTCAATTTGAAAGCACGTGGATTACTGCTAAGATTTTTGAATTCGATTGGTAGCTTATTGAAAATGGATGCAGCAGTATACTGCCCACCTCTCTGCCCAAGTGTTAAGGAAGTCTGATCCAAATGCAGGTTTGATTTCTGCCGAGTATTAACTGAGTGGAAGCTGCTAATTCTTCGGAATAAGCTAATATTGTTAACGAGAAATGACAGTAAGGAATATATATATACTGAGAGGCCAATGTCAAAATACCCGGACTCATGAACAGGGGTCGACAAGAGGTTCGTGAACTTACGCCAATTATTGCCCGAACCACCCACTTGTGTGCCAAAAATATCCTTTTAGAATGGGAAGAGTTACCCCAAAATGTAATACCATACGACATGAAAATAAGCAAAGTAGACTAATTTTCATGTTGAACGATCACTCACTTCACATACCATTCACAAATAGCAAAAATGACAGCATTAGGTCTTTGAGCAAGATCCTGAATGTGGGCTTTCCATGACAGTTTACTATCTATCTAAACACCAAGAAATTTGAACTGTTCAGTTTCACTAATCATATGCCCATTCTGTGAAATTAAAACATCAGGTTTTATTGAATTGTGTGTTAGAAATTGTAAAAACTGAGTGTTACTGTGATTTAGTGTTTGTTTATTTACTACAAGCCATGAACTTAGGTCATGAACTGCACTATTTGAAACTGAACCAATGTTGTACACAGCATCTCTTACTACCAAGCTAGTGTCATCAGCAAACAGAAATATTTTAGTTACCCGTAATATTAGTGGTCATACCATTTATATAAATAAGGAACAGGAGTGGTCCCAACACTGATCCCTAAGGAACCCCCCACTGGACTGTACTCACCCAGACCCCACATCACAGTCATTCTCAACATCGTGGATAATGACCTTTTGCTGTCTGTTGCTAAAGTAAGAGGTGAACCAATTGCGCTGGAGCAATATCTTGTGATCAATCAAAAAATATGGGTAGCATTCGAAACCTTTTGTTTAACCCATCCAGTACCTCACAGAGAAAAGAGAATATAGCATTTTCAGTTGTTAAACGATTTCTAAATCCGACCTGTACATTTGATAGCAAATCGTGATATAAAATGCTCAGTTATCCTTACATGCACAGCCTTTTCAATAACTTTAGGAAACACTGATGGCATAGAAATAGGCCTAAAATTTTCTAAATTACCCCTTTTTCCCTTTTTATAAAGTGGCTTTACTACTGAGTACTTTAATTGTTCAGGAAACTGACCATTCCTAAAGGAAAAATTACAAATATGGCTAAATACAGGGCTAACATGGGCAGCACAGTACTTTTATATTCAGCTAGGCACTCCATTATATCCATGAGAGTCCTTAGTCTTCAGTGATTTAATTAATGACTCAATCTCCACCTTGTATGTGTCACAGAGGGGTATTTCAGACATCAATGTCGGAAAGACATTTGCCAAGAAAGTTATGTGATTCCCCGTAGAAACTAAATTTTTGTTTAATTCATCAGCAATGCTCAGAAAATGATTGTTAGATAATGCACATATATCTGATTTATCGGTAACAGGAATATTTTTAATACGAACTGACTTTAAATCGTCAACCTTGTACTGCTGTCCAGACACTTCCTTTGCAGCTGACCATATGGTTCTAATTTTATCCTGTGAATTAGCTATTCTATTTGCATACAACATCCTTTTTGCTCTCCTAATAATATTTTAAGCACCTTAGAATACTGTTTGTATTGGGGCTTCTGTAACTTGATTGTGACTACTCCAAACATTTTGGTATAATTCCCACTTTGTTCTACATGATATCCTTATCCCACTAGTCAGCCACCTGGGCTGCCTATTACTCTAGTACCCCCGTTTAGAACGTTTGAATGGAAAGCAGCTCTCAAAGAGCATGAGAAATGTTTTAAGGAAAGCATTATATTTATCATTTGTGGTATCAGCATTGTAAACATCCTACCACTCTTGTTCCTTGACAAGATTTAAAAAAGTCTACTGTTATTGGATTAACTTCCCTACATAATTTGTAATTATATGTGACATTTGTTAGAGTACAAAAGCCTTTTAGTGGTAACATTTGTGCATCATGGTCTGAAAGGTCATTCACTCTTTTACTAACAGAAGGCCCATTTAGTAGTGAAGAATGAATAAAAATATTACGGTATGTTGATGATTTTCACTTATGGACCGTCTGACAGCAACTGAATAAAACACAATTTTAGTGCCATACGCGTTTCGCCTTTATTTTCTGCAAGGCATCATCAGTGGCAGGTTGCGTAGACAGTTTCTTACATATTACGCTCCTGTTGCATTTTTGGTCTTGTTCTTCTTCCTATGAGCGCCAATTTGCTGTTTTTTCTGCATTCCACAGCACTATGCACTGAACGCTTTTTTTAATGCAATGTTTTTTTTTTTTTTTTTTTTTTTTTTTTTTTTTTTTTTTTTTTTTTTTTTTTTTGACAGTCGGCAACAGAAACCAAAACATTGCATTAAAAAAAGCGTTCAGTGCATAGTGCTGTGGAATGCAGAAAAAACAGCAAATTGGCGCTCATAGGAAGAAGAACAAGACCAAAAATGCAACAGGAGCGTAATATGTAAGAAACTGTCTACGCAACCTGCCACTGATGATGCCTTGCAGAAAATAAAGGCGAAACGCGTATGTCACTAAAATTGTGTTTTATTCAGTTGCTGTCAGACGGTCCATAAGTGAAAATCATCAACATACCGTAGTATTACGCGCAACTGAGGAGGACAGGACCAAAAAATTGAAGATGTCAATAAAAATATTGTCTATGGCTGTGCTACTATTCCCTTGCACCCTAGATGGAAAAAACACAGTCTGCATCAGATCACATGAATTTAGGAGATCTACCAACATCCTTTTCCTTGCACCATCATATACAAAATTTGTATTGAAGTCACTACGTATGACTAACTTCAGATACTTTCTACAAAGTGAATCAAGAACCCTCTGTAGCTTGAGCAGAAATGCCCGGAAGTCAGAGTTAGGGGACCTATAAACAACAATGATTAGAAGTTTAGTTTCACTAAATTCATCTGCCCCTGCACAAAATTCAAATATCTGTTCAGTGCAGTGTCGTGATATGTCTATGGACTCAAATAGAATACTGTTTTTAACGTACACAGCCACTCCCCCACCCCGCAAGGAACTCCTTGAAAAACAGCCAGCTAATCTGTATCTTGGTAAAGGAAACCTCTAAATTGTCAAATTATTTAAGTGGTGCTCCGATATACCAATAATTTCAGAGTCACCATCTATAAGCGGTTCACTAACTTTTTCTGTAATACCTCTTGCATTTTGATGAAATTCACTAATTCCTTCTCTACTTGGAAACATGATATTCATTTATAGACTATATAGAACTTTATTGGCACTCCTTATTACAGAGTGCGTGCTTAATTGTTTTTGGCTGTTTTGTCTCACAAAAATGGTTTGTAACACATCAAATAATGAAAAAATACAATATTATACAGTAACATTCATTAAAGCATAACTGTGAAATACAGAAAGAAAAGGTGAGTAGAGTATGTAGCCATAGCTGCACTGCACTGAAAGTCCTCACACTTGAAGTAGTCACTGTTAAACAGGGTCAGGTTTGTAGAGACAGATGATTCTGCTGCATTCATCAATACTAGCTCTCCTGACTAAACAGTACCACAAGGCGGCTGAGTCTTGCTGTTTCTTAAAGCATTCCTATAGGGAGAATTTTGATTACCATGACTTCTCATAGAATAAATATTGTAGAGAGATACTTACTTTGATTGGAGATATCAGTTGTGTGAAGAGAGGAGTTCTATGTTTACTCTACATCTATACTCTGTGAAGTGCATGGCAGAGGGTATGTCCCACTTACCAGTTATTATGGCTTTTTCGCAAATCATTCATGTATGACGTGTGGGAAGAATGATTATATGCTATTATTAAGCTAATCTGATCGTCACGATCCCTATGGGAGTGATATGTAGGTGGTTCTAGTATATTCCTAGAGTCATCTTTTAAAGCCGGTGTGTGAAAGTTTGTCAGTAGATTTTCTTGGGATAGTTTCCATCTATTTTCAAGAGTCTGCCAGTTCAGTTGTCTCATCATCTCTGTGACACTTCCTGTAGGTCAAAGAAACTTGTGACTGTTCATGCCACCTTTCTCTCTGTATGTTGAGTAGCCTCTGCTAGTCCTGTTTGGTACTGATTGCATTTCCCCCTTATTCTACCTATAAATGATGACTGACCCTATGTGGTCATTAAAGACATTATTATGAAGATGATAGGTTGCTACACACCTTATAGAGGACATTTGAGTCGCAGACAGACACAACATAAAGACTGCTATGCATTTGAGCTTTCGACCAAAAGGCCTTCTTCTAAAGTAAAATACTCACAGTATTCACACAAGTGCAACTCACACACACGACCAGTTGTCTTTGGCCAATGGGACCAGACTGCGAGCATCTTCGAATGATAGTAGAAGAACTCTGTGGTTGTTGGGGTATGGAGGAGACTAGGGTGGGGAGGGGGAGAAATAGAAGGGTAGGGTTGGGGAAGGGTGTAACACTGCTTGTGGGAGTGTGCAGGGATGTGGTGGGGGCAGTGTAGGGCAGCTGGATGCAGTCAGGAGGGATGAGGAGGGTTGTTGGTTAGGGGGATCAGTAAACACCCTTAGTCCTCTCTGTGTCTTATCTACCCTGTAAAGTACGCATGAATCTACAACTGACATGTCACTTACGATCAAGTGGATGAGTAATGAAAGATCCTGTACTTCATATAGAGGAGACGGTGTCCATAGGAGAGGATAGTACTTGAAGTACATTAGATACTAGTACCACAGATACCGGGGAGGTGATTTGCAGCAGGTGCCATTCATTTGACAGTAGACACGGTGATTTCCAGATGCTTTTGAACATCAACCAAATCAACCTGTGTTTGAGAACAGTATTCACAGTACGGCTGCATTATGGCTCATGCAGTGTATTACAGGTCACGACAGTGAACAAATAACATTGAAATAAGCCTACTGACTATATTTTAATCCTTTGAGCTAAAAATTACTAATTCCCTATAAAAATTGAAGCAAACACAGAAGTTGAGATTTCTTTTAAGGCAACAGCTAAACCTGTGATAAAAATTACTAGTTTCCTAAAACTATTTGAGGTTAGTTATAGTCATTAACAAACTCAAAAAGAGTTAATTTACAATTAATGTTAATAATAAACACTCTTCTTGCAGGGAAAACCAGATGTAACTTAATGTATAAGTTACAATGTCTGTTACAGTAATTAATCACAAACATGATCACATTCCATTAAACATATGAAATCACATTAAGACAGTGGTTGTTGTTTAATAAGTATATACGAAGATTACTTGCAAAAAAGACCATATATAATATGTACTTGATGTTCTGCTCTAGTTTCTTCAGGTCAAAATAGAATCCATCCCAACAGCCATGTACTACAGTACTTATGCTGAGTCATTGAATGACTTGTTTTTCTGCAAGTAAATCTGATATTTGTCTCTCAAACAAATATGTGAAATAACTTAACAACTGGAATTAGTATATTATCAATATATGTCCACTTAGGCTCTTTCTGTCTATTATGGCTGTGATTCAAACCATTGTAGGAGTCTGATCAACACACAAATTGTCATAAAATCAATAAAGTTTGCATTGAAAAAATTAATTTATATAATGAGCCGTCATTTGAGTTAGATAAATCATCATAAAGAATTAATAATTATTGTTCGACCCAAGTCTTCTCATTGTTTATCTGAACATAAGTAAGAGTCACTGGGATTTTCATTTCCACTCTATAATTACATGAGATAATATCATAACATAATTATAAGATTATGGATATGCTCACAGTGCCCAGAGACAGTGATCATATGTGTGTCAGTTGTGCTTGTGTGGGTGTGTGAGGGTTTTCTATTTCATAAGAAGGCCTTTTGGCCAAAATTAAAATGTTTAGCAGTAATCTGTCATTTCCATAATATTGTTTTTATTTCATCCCAGACTTTCCATTCTTTGATTATAATATATGTATCACATGACATAAATAAGTACATTTGATTAACAGAATTGGAACACAAAATTCATACAGTTCTGCTGTTAGCGAACACACATACTTTCTTACATGTACATACTCTTATACCCAGCACTGATTGTTCTTGTTGCTGATCTACCAATCTGGAGTACAATTCTGTCTGAATGATTATTGTTAAGGGATAATGGGTAAGGGAGATTTGAATCATCTATTGATGTGTAATGTGAATATGTCCTTTCCATTATGTTGTCTGATACCAGCATATTTGAGTCAGAAACAGGAAATAAGAAAATTGTGTTCAGTAAATTGTATAGAGAAAATTTCCAAACATCAGGATATACAGTGTGTCAGACAGGTGAATGAAGAGAATGTGTTCATTTCACCCTTCTGGCCTCAAAAATAAGTATGTGATCTGCTATGTTATTTGAGAATAGCCTGATGATGCTTCTGGATCAAAACTATAATTGCTTCTTATTTGGGTTTCCTAAGTAAAGCTTTCTAGCAGCATTAATTCAAATGGCTGTCGGTGGAAGAAACATATTGGCAACAAAAATATTGGCTCAAGATTTTTGTACAGGATCTTTCAAATTATCTATTGATTATTGGATTAGTTTACTGAATTCTGCCATTTAGTGTAATTTCTTGAAATTTGCGTGCCACCACAAAAATTGCTGTGTGTTTTTAATCTACTCTCAGAACTTTGATTTTAAGATAATAAAAGCCATACAATTAATGGAATTATTTAGCTTATATCTGTTCTGAATTGCAGATACTTATTTGGTGGCGGTGCACTCGTGATGAAGTTTATCCGTGGAGTCCAGTCGTTAAAGATCAGGACAGAGCAAATGTCCATGTGTATATGGTCACTGGGTAAGTCATTATGTGTCTATGCTCCTTTCACAGTCTTGCTTCATTCACTGTACTCTGCATTGTTTTTCTTTTATTGTTGTTACATTTTCCCCCTTTTTTTGTTTTGAGAAGGAAGAAACTTCCAATAAAGTTTGACAGTCATGCTTTTTAATAAAAATTAAGGAGTGGGTACGAAGGAGGGGAAAATATGCGGAGTACTATCAGTGTCGTATCAGTAATGGCCCTCCTTAGATCTAAATGTTGGCAGAATGTTGAGGCGGTAAAGCTCTTTGTTACTACTTTAAATATCATCTAAGCTTCACCATTCACTGAAAGACACCCTGCTGCCTTGAGGTACCAGGCTCAGTATTTTTTGGATATTTTTTACTAGCAGATCAATCTTCTGTGCTCCTAAAACATGTTATTTTTTTGCGAATCATCCTGGCGTGTTGACAGACTGCTGATTTAGACAACTGACTATCAGGAGTTCTACAATAAGAAGAAGATGGAGTGTGATTTTAATTCCATTGTTATTTATTAAGTAACCATTTTGCGCAGGATATACTGCATAAAGCCAATTTTGGCTGGCTCCTTTTGTGACCATCTTACTTTAACTTTTTGCCCTTTTCCTTTTGAATATATTACAGGGTATTCTTAACAGTAAGTTTGGTCATGGTTTTCATGACATAGGTCAGTTCAGTACCGACTGTGCAAAACCCCATACTTGTCTCTCATTATGATGGATAAGTTTGAATTTTGACATAGAGTGTCTACAACCTTCCTTTGTGATGGTACAAAAATGTGACAGCCTGCAGTGTCACCCTCAGGCTCAGTGACACTTCAGACAGCGGGGTGATGACACATGTGGAAAAGGTACAGTGTGCACATGCACCTTCTCCCCCCCCCCCCCCCCCCCCCACCCACGCACCCACCCACACACACACACTTAGCAAGGAAATAAGGGGTTTTCCAACATGTTAGTCTTCAAAAAGTAAATGTGAGAGACAAGGCTGAATTGTTTAGTCAAATTTCATTTGCAGTTACCTGATGAAAGCTCAAACTTTTCGTGGTGTTCGTGAAGTTTTCATTATGTTGTCTTTTATAGTTTGTCTCACAGAAAAGTCAGAACAATTTCACTTAACGTTATGCTTATGTAACCAATGTTTTTTTATTTTATTCTGTGCGTGTTGTGTTTAATTTTATAAAAACATTTTTTATTTTTTTATTTATTTTTTAGGACAAAATTCGAGCTGCTGTGCTACTATAGAACAGAATTTGATCCAGTCAGTGTATCTTTCAGCTGTATACAGCCAAATGTCATTCATTCAGTAGAGCAGAAGGTGTCAAGAAAAGTGAGTCTTACTGTTGTCTTATCTTTATGTTCTATTTCCTGCAGTCATATTAACAAGCCTTCAACAATAATAAATGTCCACTCATTCTTAGGGCGAAGTGACAGTGGAGAGCTGCACGTACGAGATAAGTAAATCACGTTTACAGCGAACAGCAGTTACTTCTGTCCCTCTACAGACTCAAGTTTGCTGCCACAGTTTCAGTCCGGATGAAGAGAAGCTTTTGCTTGGCTGTATTGATGGTTCCCTGGTGCTGTTTGATGAGGGAAGAGGAGTTACACATACAGTAAAGGCAGCATTTGTGAGTGTTATATCCATTGTGGGAAATTATCAACTCTAATGGTGGTGATTATTGTAAATTAAGTATCGTGTATACTGCCATATATTGCTCGACTAGTGTCTCCCATTTTAACAATGAAGGGTCTGCTCTCTCTTAGGCACCTATGTACAGACTAAAAAGTCGTATGCCATGGCTCCTGTCACTTTGGTACCAGCTGAGTGTAATGTCATAGTGCCACTCTTTCAATGAATTCAGTGAACTAACAATGCACGTGTGACATTTCAAGCAATTCTTTATCATTAAACCTATCCAAAATGCTGGGTATCACTGTTAACAATTTTGCTGCTTTGGGCATGTATACACATCCTGTTCCCCCCATGAACCATGGACCTTGCCGTTGGTGGGGAGGCTTGTGTGCCTCAACGATACAGATAGCCGTACCATAGGTGCAACCACAATGGAGGGGTATCTGTTGAGAGGCCAGACAAATGTGTGGTTCCTGAAGAGAGGCAGCAGCCTTTTCAGTGGTTAAAGGGGCAACAGTCTGGATGATTGATTGATTTGGCCTTGTAACACTTACCAAACCGGCCTTGCTGTGCTGGTACTGCGAACGGCTGAAAGCAAGGGGAAACTACAGCTGTAATTTTTCCCGAAGGCATGCAGCTTTACTGTATAGTTAAATGATGATGGCGTCATCTTGGGTAAAATATTCCGGACGTAAAATAGTCCCCCATTTGGATCTTTGGGTGGGGACTACTCAGGAGGACGTTGTTATCAGGAGAAAGAAAATTGACATTCTACAGGTCGGAGCATGGAATGTCAGATCCCGTAATCGGGCTGGTAGGTTAGAAAATTTAAAAAGGGAAATGGATAGGTTAAAGTTAGATATAGTGGGAATTGGTGAAGTTCAGTGGCAGGAGGATCTAGACTTCTGGTCAGGTGAATACAGGGTTATAAATACAAATCAAATAGGGGTAATTCAGGAGTAAGTTTAATAATGAATAAAAAAAAGGAATGCAGGTAAACTACTACAAACAGAGTAGTGAACACTTTATTGTGGCCAATATAGATACGAGGCCCCCGCCTACCACAGTAGTACAAGTTTATATGCCAACTAGCTCTGCAGATGATGAAGAGATGATGATGAAATGTATGATGAGATAAAATAAATTATTCAGATCGTGAAGGGAGATGAAAATTTAATAGTCATGGGTGACTGGAATTCGATAGTAGGAAAAGGAAGAGAAGGAAACATAGTAGGTGAATATGGAATGGGGGTAAGGAATGAAAGAGGAAGCCGCCTGGTAGAATTTTGCACAGAGCATAACTTAATAATAGCTAACACTTGGTTCAAGAATCATGAAAGAAGGTTGCATACATACAAGAAGCCTGGAGATACTGGAAGGTTTCAGATAGATTATATAATGGTAAGACAGAGATTTAGGGAACAGACTTTAACATGTAAGACTTTTCCAGGGGCAGATGTGGACTCTGACTACAATCTATTGGCTATAAACTGTAGATTAAAATTGAAGAAACTGCAAAAAGGTAGGAATTTAAGGAGATGGGACCTGGATAAACTGACAGAACTAGAGGTTTTAAAGAGTTTCAGGGAGAGCATTTGGGAATGATTGACAAGAACGGGGGAAAGAAATAAAGTAGAAGAAGGATGGATAGCTTTGAGAGATGAAATACGAAGGCAGCAGAGGATCAGGTAGGTAAAACGACAAGGGCTAATAGAAATCCTTGGGCAAAGGAAGAGATATTGAATTTAATTGATGAAAGGAGAATATACAAAAATGCAGTAAATATTGTTGTTGTTGTGGTCTTCAGTTCTGAGACTGGTTTGATGCAGCTCTCCATGCTACTCTATCCTGTGCAAGCTTCTTCATCTCCCAGTACTTACTGCAACCTACATCCTTCTGAATCTGCTTAGTGTATTCATCTCTTGGTCTCCCTCTACGATTTTTACTCTCCACACTGCCCTCCAATGCTAAATTTGTGATCCCTTGATGCCTCAGAACATGTCCTACCAACCGGTCCCTTCTTCTTGTCAAGTTGTGCCTCAACTCTTCCCCCCAATTCTATTCAATACCTCCTCATTAGTTATGTGATCTACCCATCTAATCTTCAGCAGCACCACATTTCGAAAGCTTCTATTCTCTTCTTGTCCAAACTATTTATCGTCCATGTTCCACTTCCATACGTGGCCACACTCCATACAAATACTTTCAGAAACGACTTCCTGACACTTAAATCTATACTCGATGTTAAATTTCTCTTCTTCAGAAATGCTTCCTTGCCATTGCCAGTCTACATTTTATATCCTCTCTGCTTCGACCATCATTTATTTTGTTCCCCAAATAGCAAAACTCCTTTACTACTTTAAGTGTCTCATTTCCTAATCTAATTCCCTCAGCATCACCCGACTTAATTTGACTACATTCCATTATCCTCGTTTTGCTTTTGTCGATGTTCATCTTATATCCTCCTTTCAAAACACTGTCCATTCCATTCAACTGCTCTTCCAAGTCCTTTGCTGTCTCTGACAGAATTACAATGTCATCGGCGAACCTCGAAAGTTTTTATTTCTTCTCCATGGATTTTAATACCTACTCTGAACTTTTCTTTTGTTTCCTTTACTGCTTGCTCAATATACAGATTGAATAACATTGGGGAGAGGCTACAACCCTGTCTCACTCCCTTCCCAACCACTGCTTCCTTTTCATGTCCCTCGACTCTTATAACTGCCACCTGGTTTCTGTACAAATTTTAAATAGCCTTTCGCTCCCTGTATTTTACCCCTGCCACCTTTAGAATTTGAAAGAGAGTATTCCAGTCAACATTGTCAAAAGCTTTCTCTGAGTCTACAGATGCTAGAAACATAGGTTTGCCTTTCCTTAATCTATTTTCTAAGATAAGTCGTAGAGTCAGTATTGCCTCACGTGTTCCAATATTTCTATGGAATCCAAACTGAACTTCCCCAAGGTCGGCTTCTACCAGTTTTTCCATTCGTCTGTAAGGAATTCGTGTTAGAATTTTGCAGCTGTGACTTATTAAACTGATAGTTCGGTAATTTTGACATGTGGCAACACCTGTTTTCTTTGGTATTGGAATTATTATATTCTTCTTGAAGTCTGAGGGTATTTTGCCTGTCTCATACATCTTGCTCACCAGATGGTAGAGTTTTGTCTTGACTGGCTCTCCCAAGGCTGTCAGTAGTTCTAATGGATTGTTGTCTACTCCCGGTACCTTGTTTCGACTCAGGTCTTTCAGTGCTCTGTCAAACTCTTCACGCAGTATTGTATCGCACATTTCATCTTCATCTACATCCTCTTCCATTTCCATAATATTGTCCTCAAGTACATCGCCCTTGTATAGGCCCTCTATATACTCCTTCCACCGTTCTGCTTTCCCTTCTTTGCTTAGAACTGGGTTTCCATCTGAGCCCTTGCTATTCATACAAGTGGTTCTCTTTTCTCCAAAGGTCTCTCTAATTTTCCTGTACGCAGTATCTATCTTACCCCTAGTGAGGTAAGCCTCTACATCCTTACATTTGTCCTCTAGCCATCCCTGCTTAGCATTTTGCACTTCCTGTCGATCTCATTTTTGAGACGTTTGTATTCCTTTTTTCCTGCTTGATTTACTTCATTTTTATATTTTCTCCTTTCATCACTTAAATTCAATATTTCTTCTGTTACCCAAGGATTTCTACTAGACCTCGTCTTTTTACCTACTTGATCGTCTGCTGCCTTCACTACTTCATCCCTCAGAGCTACCCATCCTTCTTCTACTGTTTTTCTTTCCCCCATTCCTGTCAATTGTTCCCTTATGCTCTCCCTGAAACTCCCTACAACCTCTGGTCCTTTCAGTTTATCTAGGTCCCATCTCCTTAAATTCCCACCTTTTCCCAGTTTCTTCAGTTTTAATCTACAGTTCATAACAAATAGATTGTGGTCAGAGTCCACATCTGCCCCTGGAAATGTCTTACAATTAAAAACCTGGTACCTAAATCTCTGTCTTACCATTATACAGTATAATCTATCTGAAACCTTCTAGTATCTGCAGGATTCTTCCCTGTATACAACCTTCTTTTATGATTCCTGAACGAAGTGTTAGCTATGATTAAGTTGTGCCCTGTGCAACATTCTACCAGACGGCTTCCTCTTTCATTTCTTACCCCCAGTCCATGTTCACCTACTATGTATCCTTCTCTCCCTTTTCCTACTCTCGGATTCCAGACACCGATGACTATTAAATTCTCGTCTCCCTTCACTACCTGAATAATTTCTTTTATGTCATCATACATTTCATCAATTTCTTCATCATCTGCAGAGATAGTTGGCATAGAAACTTGTACTACTGTAGTAGGCGTGGGCTTAGTGTCTATCTTGGCCACAATAATACGTTCACTATGCTGTTTGTAGTAGCTTACTCGCACTCCTATTTTTTATTCATTATTAAACCTACTCCTGCATTACCCCTATTTGATTTTGTACTTATAACCCTGTATTCACCTGACCAAAAGACTTGTTCCTCCTGCGTCACTAATTCCCACTATATCTAACTTTAACCTATCCATTCCCCTTTCTAAATTTTCTTACCTGCAGTAAATGAAGCAGGAAAAAAGGAATACAAACATCTCAAAAATGAGATTGACAGGAAGTGCAAAATGCCTAAGTAGGGATGGCTAGAGGGCAAATGTAAGGATGTAAAGGCTTATCTCACAAGGGGTAAGATAGATACTCCCTTCAGGAAAATTAGAGAGACCTTTGGAGAAAAGAGAAGCACTTGTATGAATATCAAGAGCTCAGATGGAAATCCAGTTCTAAGCAAAGAAGGGAAAGCAGAAAGGTGGAAGGAGTATATAGAGGGTCATACCAGGGTGATGCTCTTGAGGACAATATTATGGAAATGGAAGAGGATGTAGATGATGATGAAATGGGAGATATGATACTGTGTGAAGAGTTTGACAGAGCACTGAAAGACATAAGTCGAAACAAGGCCCTGGGAGTAGACAACATTCTACATTCTATAATGTAATCTTCAGCATTCTTCTGTAGCACCACATTTTGAAAGCTTCTATTCCCTTCTCGTCTAAACTATTTATCGCCCACGTTTCACTTCCATACATGGCTACATTCCTTACAAATACTTTCAGAAATGACTGCCTGACACTTAAATCTATACTTGATGTTAACAAATTTCTCTTCTTCAGAAACGCTTTCCTTGCCATTGTCAGTCTACATTTTGTATCCTCTCTACTCAGATCATTATCAGTTATTTTGCTCCCCAAATAGCAATACTCATTTGCTACTTTAAGCATCTCATTTCCTAATCTAATTCCCTCAGCATCACTCGATTTAATTCAACTACATTCCATTATCCTCGTTTTGCTTTTGTTGATGTTCATCTTATATCCCCCTTTCAAGACGCTGTTCATCCCGTTCAACTGCTATTCCAGGTCCCTTGCTGCCTCTGACAGAATTACAATTTCATCGGCAAACCTCAAGGTTTTTATTTCTTCTCCTTGGATTTTAATTCCTATACCGAATTTTTCTTTTGTTTCCTTTACTGCTTGCTCAAGATAGGCACAATAAAAAGACTGACAAATAAAGTTTCCAGAAAGTAAGGCTTTTGTCACCAATAGATGACACACACACACACACACACACACACACACACACACACACACACATACACATACACACAAACAAACAAATGCAAGTTGCACCTATGACTGCAGTCTTAACACCACTGCATGATGGGAGTGGCGATTGGGTGGAGGTAAGAAGGAGTCTGGGGCATGGAGGGGGAGGGATAGTAGGGTAGGGGTGGTGGACAGTGAAGTACTGCAGGTTAGACTGAGGGTAGGGGAGAGGTGGGGAAGGGGGGGGGGCATGTAGCGGAAAAAAGGGAGAAGTAAAAAGACTGCATGTGATGGTGGAAAGACGGGTGTCTAGTGCTGGAATGGGAACAGGGAAGGGGCCTTTATTGTATTTCAAGTGAATTTTATGTATTTTCCTACATGTATTACGTATTGGACTTACAGTAGTTCTAGCAAGAGAAAGGATATATTTAATGCATGTGCAAATGTTTCTAATTGTTAAAAGTGTTTACTAATAAGTTATATCTCATTATTAATGTGACCAGTGTTGGCATTTCACTGTAAGGAAGGTTGGATTCCTCCTACATGTTGGTCACTGGGCCTAAAGATGGCATAGTGAAGTGCTGAAACTGGTTCCATAAATAAATTACATTCAAAATATAGACAGCTGAAGGTGTTTTTAATTTTACCTTTTTTTAAAAAAAATTATAACACTGTCAAACACTACAGTTTATTATTTACCTACCGTCATCTGTAATTGGTAAATGATTTGAAGTCTGTTGATACTACACAATAAAAATCATGGCGGAAGAAAGCATGTTGCCAGTGTAGGGTGTTACAGTGCACATTTATTCCTGTATCAAACGTCAGTGCTCTTCTTTATTTATGTAATTTTAAAAATAAAAAATATGTGGTAGACACTGCAGACCTATCTTAAAAAGGGCTGTTTGAGTGTGGTTTTCATCTTTCAGTTTTTTTATATTATGCACCATATTTGCTGGGCCCCCTTTCATTTAATTGATTATGTAAATACTATATTGTTCTAGATATCCACAACAGTATCTTGGCACCCTGATGGTATGTTAGTTGTAGTTGCCAATGAAAGGTGCCAGCTACAGTGTTTCGACACAGCACTGGGCTGTATCAGGAATCAATTGGTGAGTGAAGATATTACACCATCGAGTTTGTTGGACCTCGGATCCTACTTTAGGACTCAGCCGACCCTTCTGCACATGGAATGGAATAAGAAGACAGATGTCAGCCAATATGCAGAAAACTTTTGCCAGACAGATGGGTTCCTTTTACTTCAGTTCGAAAGGTAAGGCTGTGTAGGACGATTTTATTATTGAGAGTAGATCATAAAAACAGATTAGTATTTAAAGAATAATTAGGTTAAGTGCCCAACACGGTAGTTGCCTGTTGTGTATTTCATATCATCAAAAAATTATGTTTCATGTTTGATAATGTTTGAGCAGTTTCATGTCTAAAAGTGTTGAAAGAAATATCCACTTGCATCAACAGGTCAGACCAGTAACTTACAAGAGAAGTACTTGTTTGTAAATGCTGGAAATTAACTGTTGGAAAGTATTGTGAGTAAGTGAATTGTAGAATGGGAATTGTATACATGCAGTGCTGAGTCATCCAAAGGTGCAGTGTTTCTTTCACCTACCAAAGACCTGCGTTTTTACCATTCCACATTTAAAATGAGGTTTGGCTTTTCCCTTTGCTTTTGTGGCAGCCTTCAGAGCAGACTTACTAAATATTTTACTTACTGCTAGCACTGGTTATACAAACTTTCTTATTTGCAATAACAGCATAACTTGTAATAAGCGATATCACTGAATACAATGTTTGTTCTTCCACTGGTCCTTTAACATAACATCTCTGTTTCTAACTAAATTGTCTTTTAACAGTAAATATTTGAAAGGAGGGTTAGTAAAGATGTGTGCATAAAAATGTCAGCCTTTGTAGTATAATGGCTACTGTAACTAACTACCAAATCAAAGTTGCACATTTAGTTAATGGTACATCCATAAAATTTCAGTTCAGATAGTGTTGTACTCATGTTTATGAGATCAAATGGAGAATTGTTTGAACCAAGCATTCATTTTATAAGTATATGTTACTGGTAAATAAAAGCCTTTGAGTTTGACAGTGAAATGCGAAATGTTGTTGTTGTTGTTGTTGTTGTTGTTGTGGGCTTCAGTCCTGAGACTGGTTTGATGTAGCTCTCCATGCTACTCTATCCTGTGCAAGCTTCTTCATCTCCCAGTGCTTACTGCAACCTACATCCTTCTGAATCTGCTTAGTGTATTCATCTCTAGGTCTCCCTCTACGATTTTTACCCTCCACGCTGCCCTCCAATGCTAAATTTGTGATCCCTTGATGCCTCAGAACATGTCCTACCAACTGGTCCCTTCTTCTTGTCAAGTTGTGCCACAAACTCCTCTTCTCCTCAATTCTATTCAATACCTCCTCATTAGTTATGTGATCTACCCATCTAATCTTCAGCATTCTTCTGTAGCACCACATTTCGAAAGCTTCTATTCTCTTCTTGTCCAAACTATTTATCGTCCATGTTCCACTTCCATACATGGCTACACTCCATACAAATATTTTCAGAAACGACTTCCTGACACTTAAATCAATACTCAATGTTAACAAATGTCTCTTCTTCAGAAACAATTTCCTTGCCATTGCCAGTCTACAATTTATATCCTCTCTACTTCGACCATCATCAGTTATGTTGCTCCCCAAATAGCAAAACTCCTGTACTACTTTAAGTGTCTCATTTCCTAATCTAATTCCCTCAGCATCACCCGACTTAATTCGACTACATTCCATTATCCTCGTTTCGCTTTTGTTGATTTTCATCTTATATCCTCCTTCCAAGACACTGTCCATTCCGTTCAACTACTCTTCCAAGTCCTTTGCTGTCTCTGACAGAATTACTATGTCATTGGTGGACCTCAAAGTTTTTATTTCTTCTCCATGTTATTTTAATACCTACTTTGAACTTTTCTTTTGTTTCCTTTACTGCTTGCTCAATATACAGATTGAATAACATTGGGGAGAGGCTACAATCCTGTCTCACTCCCTTCCCAACCACTGCTTCCTTTTCATGTCCCTCGACTCTTATAACTGCCATCTGGTTTCTGTACAAATTTTAAATAGCCTTTCGCTCCCTGTATTTTACCCCTGCCACCTTTAGAATTTGAAAGAGAGTAGTCCAGTCAACATTGTCAAAAGCTTTCTCTGAGTCTACAAATGCTAGAAACGTAGGTTTGCCTTTCGTTAATCTATTTTCTAAGATAAGTCGTAGAGTCAGTATTGCCTCACGTGTTCCCATATTTCTATGGAATCCAAACTGAACTTCCCCGAGGTCGGCTTCTACCAGATTTTCCATTCATCTATAAAGACTAAACCAGAAGTTGTACAGTTTCAGGGAGAGCATAAGGTAACAATTGACAGGAATGGGGGAAAGAAATACAGTAGAAGAAGAATGGGTAGCTCTGAGGGATGAAGTAGTGAAGGCAGCAGAGGATCAAGTAGGTAAAAAGACGAGGTCTAGTAGAAATCCTTGGGTAATAGAAGAAATATTGAATATAATTGATGAAAGGAGAAAATACTAAAATGCAGTAAATGAAGTACACAAAAAGGAATACAAACGTCTCAAAAACGAGATCGACAGGAAGTGCAAAATGGCTAAGCAGGGATGGCTAGAGGACAAATGTAAGGATGTAGAGGCTTATCTCACTAGGGGTAAGATAGATACTGCGTACAGGAAAATTAGAGAGACCTTTGGAGAAAAGAGAACCACTTGTAAGAATATCAAGGGCTCAGATGGAAACACAGTTCTAAGCAAAGAAGGGAAAGTAGAAAGGTGGAAGGAGTATATAGAGGGTCTATACAAGTGCGATGTACTTTAGAACAATATTATGGAAATGGAACAGGATGTAGATGAAGATGAAATGGGAGATAGGATACTGCGTGAAGAGTTTGACAGAGCACTGAAAGACCTGAGTCGAAACAAAGCCCCGGGGGTAGACAACATTCCATTAGAACTACTGACGGCCTTGGGAGAGCCAGTCATGACAAAACTCTACCATCTGGTGAGCAAGATGTAAGAGACAGGTGAAATACCCTCAGACTTCAAGAAGAATATAATAATGACTAAAAGTCTTGTTCCTGCTGCCACCGAACTTCACTAATTCCCACTATATCTAACTTTAACCTATCCATTACCCTTTTTAAATTTTCTAACCTACCTGCCCGATTAAGGGATTTTACATTCCACGCTCCGATCCGTAGAACACCAGTTTTCTTTCTCCTGATAATGTGAAATACTATGTTCAGATTCTATCCTAATTTTGTTTTCTTCTCTGTCTTCGTGTGTGTGGAGATATATTTAGAAACTTGTTATCAACAAGTTTTTGAAACTTACAGAACTTTGAAACATAATCAGTTTGATGAAATAAATTAATAATATGATGTATATTTGAAATAGAGGTACACCTTGGTACTATAGTTTATCTTAGGAAAATTAAACTGTGTGTTAACAACTGTGAACATCTCAATCCCTAACTCATCTATCTGTTGTTATGGGGGGTTATGTTGATTATACCATTGTGTGTAATACCTCCTAACAGTCAATCCTGTATCAGCTACTTCACTTGCGTCCACATGTTGGGCATGACGATGAGTGATTATGAAGTCTTGCAATTTAACTAAGCACTTATTAATAATATTAAGAAAAGGATGGATTGCTATTTGCTGTAATGATGACACATTGAGTCGCAGACAGGCACAATGAAAAGACTGTTAAAGGTTCACCAATGTCACTAAAAACTCGGTGAGTCAGGAAAATAAATTCAGTGATAGTCTTGCTATATCTACTGGAGATTCTCTCGGTTCAGTTGTTGGATGAATGTGCACTAAAAAAATTTTGTGACTTGCTGTTTATCTTTCAGAAACAGAGCAGGGAGGGACGTAAACTAAGAACAACAAAAATAATCCCTTAATCAAAATATACTGTTTTATTTTGAAGGGTCTGACTTGCTCCATTTTGCTAATGTATTAAAGTGCATATGACTTTCACCACACATATCTAATATATTTCCACTATGGAAAACTCATTTGGACTGTTACAGTGATTTGCCCCCAGTCTGATACTAATAACATCTATAATTTGTCGGAAAATAGATAAAATTAAGGAAAAGCAGCCATTCGCCTGTAGCTGATTGATGTGTGGTGCATAGAAACATGCAGCAGGGAGGATTATTTGCACTAGCTTTTTAGTGCGTGTTCTTTCTCTAGCGAAAGCACACAACATACCCATCTGCGGCCATGGCAAACGTGTGTACTTTTGCTCGAGGAAGAACAAGAGCTCAAAAGCTGGCGCAAATAATCCTGTTCTTTTGCATGTTTCTATGCACCTCGTATGTCAGCCATAGGCCAGAGATTGTGCTTCCTTAATTTTACGTATGATTCTTTTGTGGCGGCGTTCGTAGCGACAAACAATTCGCTGTAGAAACGGCTTATGAAGTCACCGCCACACTTTTAATAGCGGGCCGACCGGTCCACTGGAACAGTGAACAGAAAGATGAAAACCCAAACACTCTGGTTAAATAAAAGTCGGTACTTATCTTTATTACGAAGATACAGAAACACAGTAGTGAACTCCGTGTCTACAGAAATCTGTCTAGTTCGAGTCGGAGCGGCTAGGTCAGCGTCGGCTGACGACAAACAACAACTCTGCTGCGATGAACACACAACTGACTAGCAAGTACACAATTCGGTGGCGAGTATACAACTGAGCGGCGAATACAGAACTGTCCTAGTGCTCGCGACTCCAGCGCTTAAGAAGCCAGAAGCCACCGGTGGCGCGCGCAGACTTGCGGCGATTTCCTGTCTCGCTGGCGCTGCTTATGCGGACGGCGTCCGGACTTTGATGCTGCCAACCTTTTGGCAGCGGGCTCGGGTGGCATTACTGGCTAGGACATAACAGATTCCATCCAGCAAATTCTATTACTGTTATACATTGCTGTTCCAGATCTCTTCCATCCCATTCCCTTTTATATTTGTTGCTGTCATTCTTTACATATCTACAACTCATTGGTCCATTATTTATTCCTTAAAATGTCTAAACTTTCTCCTCCTCTATAGTACCTGCCTTAGTCTTGCTGTAGCTGTGGGTGTATACATTTGTGTGTCTGTGTGGTTGTGTGTGTGGATGCATGTAATTTTCACTAGAGAAAGGGCAAGAGCACAAAAGCTAATGCAAATAATCTTTTTTGTTGCGTGTTCCTGTGCATCACACACCAGTCAGCTGTAGGTAAGTGGTTGTCTTTTGCTGACAGATTTCAAGCATGCCAGCTGATATTCATGTTGAATGACAAGCGCTTTGATCAGTCTCAACCCTCCAAACAGCATAACACTTTTAGGACTGAGAGCAGCAACTCCACCTAACCTGTCAGTTCTCTGTTTATGTGCAGTCTCTCGAGATTTTTGTATAGCAATTTCTTGCAGATGGCATACCTTAATCATCTGTTATATGTTGTTGTTGTTATTATTGTGGTCATCAGTCCGGTGACTGGTTTGATGCAGCTCTTCACAATACTGTATCCTGTGCAAATCTCATCATCTCTGAATAACTCGTGCAATCTACGTTCATTTGTAACTGCTTACTGTATTTGCTTTTTGGTCTTCCTCTACAATTTTACTCCCTGCACATACCTCGAATACTAATTTGATGATTCCTTGATGTCGCAAATTTGTCCTGTCAGCTGATCCCTTCTTTTAGTCAAGTTATGTCATAAATTTCTATTCTCTCCATTTCTATTCAGTGCTTCTTGATTAGTTACATGATGTACCCACCTAAGCTTCAGCATTCTTCTGTAAAAGCTTCTATGATCTTGTCTGAACTATTATTGGCCATATTTCACTTCAGTACAAGTGTACACTGCAGGCAGATAACTTGAGGAAACCTACCCATCACTTAAATCCCCCCCCCTCCCCCCGCCCCAAATCTCCCCAGTACAACCTCCCGATGTTGCTGCTAGCAGCACTATCCATCCCACCATGCCCCTGCACGCTCTCTCAGCCAGCACTAGCTTCTCCTTCCCCCCTCCCCACACCTATCCTTCTGTCCCTCCTACCCTCAACCCCTCCCCTTTCCACGTGCTTCTTTCTTACCCCCACTATCCATCTCAGCTTAATTACTGATCTCAACAGACGCCGCTGCAGTAGGACCTTAATGCTCGGAGACAGGAGTCATGTATGTGAGTTTTTGCTGTGTGAATATGTGTGTGTTTTCTAAGAAGGACTTCATCCAAAACCTGAAATACTTCTACCATTTCATTGTGCCTGTCTGTGACTCATAGCCTCCTCTGTGTGGTAAGTAACAATCTATCCTTTCCATATTGTTGTTATTCCCTCCTGGGCTTTCAGTTGATGAATTTGTATTCTATGTTATCAAATTTTTCTTTGTCAGAAACACTTTTCTTGCCAATGCCAGTGTACATTTGATATCCTCTCTACTGTGGTCATCATCAGTTGTTTAGTGCTTAAATAGCAAAACTCACATACTACTTTCAGTGTCTCATTTCCTGATTGAACTTCCTCAGCATTGCTGGATTTAATTTGACTGTGTTCTATTACCGTTGTGTGATTTTTCTTGTTCACCTCATACCTTCCTTTCAAGACACTTTCAGTTCCATTCTGTCTCTGACAGAAGTACAGTATCATTGGCAAACCTCAAAGTTTTTGTTTCTTCTCCCTGAACTTACATTCCTTTTTGATTTTTTTCTCTTTGTTCACTGTTTGCTCAAGGTACAGATTAAATAACGTCAGGGATAGGCTACAATGCTGTTACCACTCCCTTCTTAACCACTGCTTTCCTTTTATATCCATAGACTCTTATAACTGCTGTCTGCTTCCTGTAAAATTTACATGTGACCTTTCAACCTCTGTAATTTACCTCTGCTACCTCCAGAATTTCAGATGTATTTGTCTTCATTCTCAGAAGCTTTCTCTAAGTTTACAAATGGTAGGATTGTCTTTCTCTGTCTTCTGAGATAAGTCTTTGGGTCAGTATGCTTTGCATGTTCCCACATTTGTCTGGAACCCAAACTAATCTTCCCCGAGGTTGACTTCTACCAGTTTTTCCATTCTTTTGTAAATAATTAGGGTAAGTTTTTTGAAATCATGACTAATTAAACTGATAGTTCAGTAGTATTCATACCTGTCAGTACTTGTCTCCTTTGGAATTGGAATTCTTAAATTCTTCTTGAAGTCTGAGGGTATTTTGCTTGTCTCATACATGTTGTGCACAAGTTGGAATAGGTTTGTCATGGCTGGCTCTCCCAAGGATGTCTACTCCAAGGGATTTATTTTGACTTACCGTATTTACTCGAATCTAAGCCGCACCCGCGAAATGAGACTCGAAATCAAGGAAAAAAAATTTTCCCGAATCTAAGCCGCACCTGAAATTCGAGACTCGAAATTCCAAGGGAGAGAAGAGTTTTAGGCCACACATCCAAATCGAAACAAAGTTGGTCCATTGTAATACAATTTAGGTCGAATGAATGACGATACAGCTACAGTAGTTTGGTTCGAGTTTTAAGCTTAGCAGTTAAGCTTTACCATGTAGCCATTGCTATGCGTCAGGTGCTCCGTCCGTATTTATACGGGTACCATTCCTTTATCACGTGCTTCGTCTGGTTTGAATTGATTGCTTATTTTTCTTTGATCTGGCAAGTGCCGTTCTCTTTGTTATAGGTGTTCACGTCATTCTAAGCTGAAAATGCATTACTGTACTGTGTCATGCCTTGTTTGTCGCATTCTGAAAAAAAAAAAAAAAGAGGAATCGTCTCATTAGCGAAACAATGCGGAACAATGGCAAGAGACTGCTTGCTATTTGCTGTTACTTACACTGGTGCTTTCTTTGATAATGATCAACAAGAACCAAATAATAGACTGCGTATGATAGAAGATGTTCTGAACGAGAGTTTAGCGAAAATTTTTCTCCGGTTGAAAATCTTTGCAGACGCCTCTGTAGTACATTACATTTTGTACAGAAATTAGTCATCTTAGATTTAAAAATCTTGTCAATTGCCGTGCTTCATTTCTGACTGTATCACTATTAGGCATAAGAACAATACGAATATAAACATGACATGATATGTATATTATTCCGCATTTGCTGTTGTCTCACTCTAGTTTCGTAGTTTATTAGGCAGACAGGATTTAAATGAGATAGCAGCAAACACGAAAGAATACATGGCAAAATGTTTATATTCGTATTATTCTTATGGTGAAGAGAATACTGCATATGATTCACAATTCATAAAAGTTCTTATTAGCAATGATCTCTTGTCCCAGGTAGGAAAAAATTCAGACAAACAATCTTGCCAGTCTGTTTTTCGTAGTACGCTGAAATGCTGCTACATTCGAAGATGAACAATACGGAATTTGTATTTACTTCGTTGGATAATGTATGAAAGGGCAGTGGTCGAAACTCGGGGCGGTAAAAAAAGCTCGTCTTCCACTTTTTTTTTTTTTTTTTTACTGACGCAGGGGTTTTGTCGCCAGTATTTATCTTTGTGCCTGCAAAGCATACCTGTGTAGCGCTACATAATTCGACGGAAAAAGTTAGTTGTGGTGGCACCTACCAACATTTTTCAGAACTGCCGCTTACTTTGCACTCGATTCTAAGCCGCAGGCGGGTTTCTGGATTACAAAAACTGGAAAAAAAGTGCGGCTTAGATTCGAGTAAATACGGTAAGTCTTTTAGTGCTCTATCAAATTCTTCTTGCTGTGTCATATCTCCCATCTCATCCTCGTCTACTTCCTCTTCCATTTCTATAATACTGCCTTCAAGTTAATTTCCTTTGTATAGTCCCTCTATATGATTATTCCACATTTCAGCTTTCCTTTCTTTGTTTAGTAGTAGCTTTTCATCTCAGCTCCTGATACTCATACAACTGTTTCTCTTTTCTCCAAAGGTCTGTTTAATTTTCTATTAGGCAGTATCTACCTTTCTCCTAGTTATACATGCTCCTAATAAACTTATGTTTGTTGTCTAGCTACTCCTGTTTAGCCATTTTAGTCTTTCCATCAGTCTCATTTTTTAAACATTTGTATTCCCTTTTACCTGCTTCATTTGTTTGCATTTTTATATTTTCTCCTTTCATCAATTAAATTCAATATCTCCTGTGATATCCAATGATTTCTACTATGCCTTGTCTTTCTATCTATTTGATCCCGTTGCTCACTGTTTCATCACTCAAAGCTACCCATTTGTCTTATACTGTATTCCTTTCCCCTGTTTCAGTCAGTTGTTGCCTAATGCTCCCTTTGAAACTCTCAACAACCTCTGGTTCTTTCATCTTACCCAGATTCCACCACCTTAATTTTCCACCTTTTTGCAGTTTCTTGTATCAAATGTTAGTGATGATTAGACATGGTGTGTGCCATATTCTGCCTATTGGCTTCTTCTTTCATTCCAATCCATATTCTCCCAACTTTTTTCCCTTCTCTTCCTTTTTCTACTATTGAATTCCAGTCCTCCATCACAGTTAAATTTTCCTCTCCATTGCATATCCCCTATATTTATCAGTGTGAATGCTTTTACTAAGTCAAAGACAAGCCTTCTGATCTCAGCAATGTAAAAAGCCAGCTGGTGGCATTGCAATTTCATCATCATCACCATCACCATCACATTTTTCTTCTTCATCATCATCATCATCATCAACATTATCATCAGCCATTTGACATCTGTACTGGATAAAGATGTCTTTCAAATCTCTTCCTGCATTATCATCTGCATGTTCTTTTAATGTCTTGTACCCACATTCCATTTTATCATTGCCTCAATGTTTTCAACTATCTCAGAATCTAGCAAAGAACTTTTTTGGTGCATTTACTCTCTCTTGTCTCATCTACCATCCAATTGCCTAACATGTCCCACTTTCATCCAATCTGTTTTCATACAATCAAAGGCATACCCAGTAAGGCACAGGGAAAAAAACCCTCAATAGTAAGTTACCTAGAGCTACTTGCTATGAAATTTAAAACTATTTTTTTATTTACCTCAATAACTAAACATGAGTCTCCCCCCCCCCCCCCCCCCTCTGTCTCCCTCTCCATTCCCTACTACCTCAGGTACTGGATATGCTCTTGATTACAACCCCCAATTTTTGAAAGCTTTTGTATTAAAAGTCTATTTCTCTCTGACCTAATTCAAGACTGATAATGCTAAATTTTGTTTTTTTAAACAAATCACAGCAGGCTCAGACATGGTAATTGGATGTCTCTATAGGCCCCCTGGCTCAGCAGCTGTTGTGGCTGAGCACCTGAAGGATAATTTGGATAATATTTCGAGTAGATTTCCCCACCATGTTATAGTTCTGGGTGGAGATTTTAATTTGCCGGATATAGACTGGGAGATTCAAACGTTCATAATGGGTGGCAGGGACAAAGAATCCAGTGAAATTTTTTTAAGTGCTTCATCTGTAAACTACCTTGAGCAGTTAAACAGAGAACCGACTCGTGGCGATAACATATTAGACCTTCTGGTGACAAACAGACCCGAACTATTTGCAACGGTTAACGCAGAACAGGGAATCAGCGATCATAAAGCGGTTACTGCATCGATGATTTCAGCTGTAAATAGAAATATTTAAAAAGGTAGGAAGATTTTTCTGTTTAGCAAAAGTGACAAAAAGCAGATTACAGAGTACCTGACGGCTCAAGGAAAAAGTTTTGTCTCAAGTACAGATAGTGTTGAGGATCAGTGGACAAAGTTCAAAACCATCGTACAATATGCGTTAGATGAGTATGTGCCAGGCAAGATCGTAAGAGATGGAAAAGAGCCACTGTGGTACAACAACCGAGTTAGGAAACTGCTGCGGAACCAAAGGGAACTTCACAGCAAACATAAACATAGCCAAAGCCTTGGAGACAAACAAAAATTACGTGAAGCGAAATGTAGTGTGAGGAGGGCTATGCGAGAGGCGTTCAATGAATTCGAAAGTAAAGTTCTATGTACTGACTTGGCAGAAAATCCTAAGAAATTTTGGTCGTATGTCAAAGCGGTAGGTGGATCAAAACAAAATGTCCAGACACTCTGTGATGGCACTGAAACAGAGGATGACAGACTAAAGGCCGAAATACTAAATGTCTTTTTCCAAAGCTGTTTCACAGAGGAAGACCGCACTGTAGTTCCTTCTCTAGATTGTCGCACAGATGGCAAAATGGTAGATATCAAAATAGACAACAGAGGGATAGAGAAACAATTAAAATCGCTCAAAAGAGGAAAGGCCGCTGTACCTGATGGGATACCAGTTCGATTTTACACAGAGTACGCGAAGGAACTTGCCCCCTTCTTGCAGCAGTGTACCGTAGGTCTCTAGAAGAGCGTAGCGTTCCAAGGGATTGGAGAAGGGCACAGGTCATCCCCGTTTTCAAGAAGGGACGTCGAACAAATGTGCAGAACTATAGACCTATATCTCTAACGTCGATCAGTTGTAGAATTTTGGAACACGTATTATGTTCGAGTATAATGACTTTTCTGGAGACTAGAAATCTACTCTGTAGGAATCAGCATGGGTTTCCAAAAAGACGGTCGTGTGAAACCCAGCTCGCGCTATTCGTCCACGAGACTCAGAGAGCCATAGACACGGGTTCCCAGGTAGATGCTGTGTTTCTTGACTTCCGCAAGGCATTCGATACAGTTCCCCACAGTCGTTTAATGAAGAAAGTAAGAGCATATGGACTATCAGACCAATTGTGTGATTGGATTGAAGAGTTCCTAGATAACAGAACGCAGCATGTCATTCTCAATGGAGAGAAGTCTTCCGAAGTAAGAGTGATTTCAGGTGTGCCTCAGGGGAGTGTCGTAGGACCGTTGCTATTCACAATATATATAAATGACCTTGTGGATAACATTGGAAGTTCACTGAGGCTTTTTGCGGATAATATCGAGAGGTTGTAACAATGGAAAACTGTACTGAAATGCTGGAGTTTCTGCAATGAATTGACGCATGGTGCAGGCAACGGCAATTGAATCTCAATGTAGACAAGTGTAATATGCTGCGAATACATAGAAAGAAAGATCCCTTATCATTTAGCTACAAAATAGCAGGTCAGCAACTGGAAGCAGTTAATTCCATAAATTATCTGGGAGTACGCATTAGGAGTGATTTAAAATGGAATGATCGCATAAAGTTGATCGTCGGTAAAGCAGATGCCAGACTGAGATTCATTGGAAGAATTCTGAGGAAATGCAATCCGAAAACAAAGGAAGTAGGTTACAGTACGCTTGTTCGCCCACTGCTTGAATACTGCTCAACAGTGTGGGATCCGTATCAGATAGGGTTGAGAGAAGAGGTAGAGAAGATCCAACAGAGAGCAGCGCGCTTTGTTACAGGATCATTTAGTAATCGTGAAAGCGTTACAGAGATGATAGATAAACTCCAGTGGAAGACTCTGCAGGAGAGACGCTCAGTAGCTCGGTACGGGCTTTTGTTAAAGTTTCGAGAACATACCTTCACCGAAGAGTCAAGCAGTATATTGCTCCCTCCTACGTATATCTCGCGAAGAGACCATGAGGATAAAATCAGAGAGATTAGAGCCCACACAGAAGCATACCAACAATCCTTCTTTCTACGAACAATACGAGACTGGAATAGAAGGGAGAACTGATAGAGGTACTCTGGGTACCCTCCGCCACACACCGTCAGGTGTCTTGCGGAATATGGATGTAGATGTAGATGTAGACTTAGTTTTGAAAACTGTGTTTGGCCTACCAGAAGCATTTCACGGTGTTTTTATTACTCCGTTCATTTCTCTTGCCGACCATACAGATGTTCTCTTTAACTAATCAGAATACAAATATTCATTGATTGTTTCTGTTACTTAATTGTCAATTTGTGCTATTTTCTTTTCATTTTGTTGTGTATACATTGTGTTAATCATAACATAATTGATTATCAAGCCTACTTCCAAGTTTTTTCTATGATGTTATTCCATTTGTTGTTTTCTCAAGATAATTATCAAATGGTCTGTATGGATCAGTGGAACTGAATAAAGGAACTGTAACAGGAGAAAGGACAAACTGATAAAATTGAATGCACTGACTAGAAACTGGTACAAATGCAATATTTACCTGTAACCATTTCAAGAACAGCTCAACAATCTTCAGCCCAACAAGCAGCTGACATGCCAACAATATATTCCATCTAAAAATAAATATTGTCAACATCATGGAAAAGAAAAAAAAATTATGGACTGATCACTAAAATTGTACAATGAGCTTTTTTGTCTTGAAAGAAATTAAGTTATCCAAAAAGACAATGTCTTGCCATATTTATCACACCATTTTTCAGAGACATGAAGACAATTATTCCAGGGTGTATATGCTCCGGGACAACCGGGAAATGCGGGAAAAACCCGGGAATTTTTGCATCCGGGATAAAACGCGGAAAAACACAGGAATTTTTAAGAATTCTGGGAATTTTTTGTTGTTTTAGTTTTCAGTTAAATTTTTGTAGTTTTAATTGGTAAGAACTGATACTCTAACAAAGAATTTTACTTTAGCCCGTTACTGCAATATAATACTGCACCAGTAAAACATAAATGAGGAAAAAATAATAATAAAACTTAAATTGCGAAGGAAATGCGCCATTTGCAGCAAAAAAGCACAGTGCACACACAAGTGCCTGCCAATAGCAAAATGTGTTGAAGCCTTTTGGACAAAGACTATGTAATAATTCATAACAATGAACTGATTCTGATGGGCGTGATGTCACAACAGTTAACATTAGGTTTGTTTGAGAAGTTGCCAGCGGGCTTATGCGCATGCACAGTTGAGTCGCATGTGAGCAGTACCTTCTCACGCTTCTGGCTACTTGAAGAAGTGTGGCTGTTAGCTGTATTAACAGTAGCAACAAGCAGCCAGATGCTACTCGGAAGTATTTTTGTGACGCACCCAAGCTACCAGATTCGCGCATGCGCAGTCTGAGTTGTAACGGGATGAGCGGGAGTCTCCACATGAACCATGTTTATGTTTAGTGATTTTGCTGTTTCCTCTTGGTTTACAGCTCTCAAAAACAAAACGGATTTCTGTGACCGGGAGCTATAAAGTGAATTAAAATATTAACATAATTATGGAAGGCTAAAATACAGATTTCTGATTTTATTTTATTTCCAGGTTTTTGGCGGCCGGGTATTAATTGCCTTCCAGAACAGTGTAGTTATTTTTGTTGATTTGCTAAAAAAATAGTGCTTAATTAATCTTTTCTGCAGAGGTTGTCAATTTATTTGAAACACTATTGGCTACTGTCAAGTGCACATATGGCATTATGCCATAGAACTAAACATGAGATAATACAGTACTGATACTTCAAGAAAATTAGCATTCCGAAAATCGGATTTCCAGAATCGATTTTGAAGTGTTTATGTGACCACCCAGGAGCGGAATTGGGAGATTGATTTACAAAATCAGGTTTTGGGAGCCCCATGTAAACGCTATCTGGTATCATCGGCTGGCGAGATCATGTGACATGAGCTATGATTGGCTTACAAAAGCGCATGGCGATCTCGATTTCAATGCTTCGGAAACTAATGTTCTGCATTTGGTGGAAATCGACTATATACCTTCGTAATATGAAAATATGCAGCATACATGTTGCTGCAAATCAAAGATCTTTCCAAAACACATTTTTTTTCTGGGGTTCGTTTCCTAAGGTGGTGGGAGGTTCTACACTGGTCTATGAAACCTTAACCATTCAAAGGACTGATAAGTTTTATGATCCCGAGGGAAAGTATACTGTCACTCAACATGGAAAAAGTGTATTTTCACCCGGGAGAAAGTGTATTTTTTAACCGGAAAATCCGGGAATTTTTTTTCCTTGTCCACGTATACACCCTGTAATCGATACCAAAGAGATCTTGTAGTAAGAGAATTTCTAAGCAAAGTATGGGCCATCACAATTGATAGAAGTGTTCCTGAACCTCCTCATAAAAGAAAACAGGGCAGTTTATAATATTTTTGGTGAATGGATGAATGAGGCACTACGTTATAATAATCCTGATGAATTGGATATTTACAACAGGATTTAGTACAACAATTCTAACATTTTGGCTATTCAGAAAAGACCAGGTAGTTTGTGAAGAACTTTTAATGTTGATTACTGAGATTCATAATGCACATTTCTAATACTTTTGTTTGGGCTTATGTTCTGAGAGTGAGTGACAGAATATCATCTTGATATTCTAGAAGAAATTCTAAAAGCTTTTAGTCATGGTGTAGATCGGATTCTTGTGCAATAAAATACAGGTGGCAGTAAATAAAACAACTTATGTACTCCTGGAAGATAGACTGTTTATGATAGGTAATCCCATTATCAGGATAAATAACATTACAATCAAAAGATAAGGGCTCTGTCAGTATCTTGGTTTCTCATCTGGCTTTAAAGTCCAGAAAAAATCAGTTCGAATGAAAGGTGCATTCGGTGCCAATAGATACGTATTCATGATCTTGGGAATATATTCCACAGACTGCAGGTACAAAAGAGAGGAACCGTGTACAGGTTCCCCACAGAAAATATACAGATAGAAGATAAGACATTCTTCGTGATCTGTTTGGGAGAGTGAGTGCATTAAATCATTCTCATTAAAGTGGATAAGCAGTGACGTAAGTGCATTTCAAGCATGACCTACTGTCAAAGCCTTGTAATCAATTTCCACGTAATATTCACCTTTATGCCAAAGGACAATTGAGAGGCTTTGTGTGAGATATAATGATCTTCTGAAATCCTGGAGAACATTTTCTATTTGCATCCTCATTCATGATAAAATGAAGCTGTTTTAATAAATTATATACAATACAGACCCAAAGACTTAAGTCCATTTAGGTGAGCACTTGCCAATCCACATATGCACAAAATCTACTCAGTGCTCATGCAGATACTGTTGACAGATGTGTAGTGGGCTGCCTGTGATGTAGTAGTTAAGGAACATACATTATGAAAAATGCAGGGCAAATTCCATACTTAGGTAATAACCATATCAGCATTATGCAAGGCACTGATATACAGCTCAGCTCTGCGATGTACTGAAACAATACTAGAAGCTGATAGTTACTTTGAATTGTAATGCATTCTCAGACAAGGTTATGACCTCTTTTGGGTAAATTTAACGTACGACTTCTGAAAAATAAAGAAAATGAAAAATAAGTTCCTTCTCTTTCTGACTTATTCTAGTAGTATGAGTCCCTATAACCTCTTCCAACTCTTCTATATATTGAGTAACCTGAAATAAGGTTTTTTTTTTCTTATTTTTGCCATTTCTGAATTATTCTGATGAATTATGTGTCCAGTTTGTTTTGAGATAGTTAATTTTTTTTTCAGGGGACCACTAGCTGTTGTTCAGTTGGTTGGGGGTGGTGGCCTTATTGGAGATCTTCATGGAAGTGGTCTCACTGCAGACACTATGGTTGCAAAGTACCTGATGTTCAATCAGGTTGACCGGGCAATCAATTTGTTGCTAAGTCTCAACTGGGATTCGTATGGTCAGCAGTGTATTTCTTGTCTCAACCGTATCATTAATTACCTCTTCCGGCAACCGCTCACACCAGAAAAAGAAGGTGAATGAACTTTTCTTTACTGTATTTTTAGTGTACAAAACTGTTAGTTCAGTATGGAATTGGTACCAACATGTTTGCCATGTCAATATGCAATAGTTTGAGGCATCACTTACCTCATAACATTTGCCTCTCATTTGTAGAATTTGCGAATATTTTTCTATAAAATACTTACCTTTCTCTTGTGCATTTCCATTAAATAAGCTGTAGATATAAGAAACATAACTGTAAGAAAATTTCAAAACACTCTCCTACAGTATTAATGTCTGTATGTGAATGTATAATATAGAGTATGTGGGGAACAGCCATTTGTCGTCTTATCTATGAAACAAACAAGAAAAGACAGTAGTAATCTGCATATAAGGTTCTGTCATCTATACAGTAATTAGCGTTCGATTCTTGTTGTTTTCATTCAGCACGCAGAATACATGCTGAATGAAACTAGGTACTGGTTAGCACACTGTATTCGTTTTGATGAGGTATGGAATTCAAATCTTCACCTGTCCATCCCCATTCAGATTCCCTAAGTTTCCTGAATCACTACAGATGTACACTTAGTTAATTCCTTAAACCTCTTTATTTACAAACAACTGGTTTCGACAGACTTTGTTGTCACTTTCATGTCTTCAGAAATTTTATATTTCAAAATGTTTTCATTTTGAGTTGGATCTTGTGCCATATTGTCATGTAGATAAAATGCAGCACATAATATAAAGGTTTGTCATAAACAAAACATTTAAGAACAAGTGCCTTGTGCACATGGCTATATCCATATACATAGTGTTCACGGATGATTGTTACGTCATAAAAAACACAGTACACAATAAAATGCAGAGTAGCACATTTGTTAACATTAGCTGGATATGTTCTAATCATTGAAGATCCACCTTAGATGGTATATAAGGTGTAGCTATATGCCACCTAAGGTGGATCTTCAATGCTTAGAACATGTCCAGCTAACATTAGCAGATGTGCTACTGTGCATTTTATTGTGTATCGTGTTTTTTGTGACTTAGCAATCATCCGTGAATGCTACTTATATGCACATGACCATGTGCACAAGGTGCTTTTTGATTTTATATGTTTTATTTATGATGGATCTTGATATTATGTGCTACTTTTTATCTGAATGACAATTTGGCATGAGGTCCAACTCAAAAACAACACATTTTATGACATAACATTTTTGAAGACCTGAAGATGGCAGCAAAGTTGAAATGTTCAAATGGCTCTGAGCACTATGGGACTTAACATTTGAGGTCATCAGTCCCCTAGAACTTAGAACTACTTAAACCTACTGTATTTACTCGAATCTAAGCCGCACTCGAATCTAAGCCGCACCTGAAAAATGAGACTCGAAATAAAGGAAAAAAAAATTTCCCGAATCTAAGCCGCACCTGAAATTTGAGACTCGAAATTCAAGGGGAGAGAAAAGTTTTAGGCCGCACCTCCAAATCGAAACAAAGTTGGTCCATTGTAATATGAGACACAATTTAGGTCGAATGAAAGACGATACAGCTACAGTAGTTTGGTTCGAGTCGTAAGCTTAGCAGTTAAGCTTTACCAGGTAGCCATTGCTATGCGTCAGGCACTCCGTCCGTATTTATACGGGTACCCTTCCTTTTTCACATGCTTCGTCTGGTTTGAATCGATTGCTTATTTTGCTTTGATCTGATAAGTGCCGTTTTCTTTGTTATAGGTGTTTACGTCACTCTAAGCTGAAAATGCGTTACTGTACTGTGTCATGCATTGTTTGTCGCATTTTGATAGTGCGTGTTTATGGCGTGTCGCCGCTCGCGGCATGACTTGCTTTTGTGCCCGCTATCGCCACTTAAAAAAAAAGAGGAATCGCCTCATTAGTGAAACATTGGCAAGAGACTGCTATTTGTTGTTACTTACACTGCTGCTTTCTTTGATAATGATCAACAAGAACCAAATAATAGACTGCGTATGATAGAACATGTACTGAACCAGTGTTTAGCGAAAATTTTTCTCCGTTTGAAAATCTTTGCGGCCGCTTCTTTAGTACATCAAATTCTGCACAGAAATTAGTCATCTTACATTTAAAATCTAGTCAGTTTCCGTGCTTCATTTCTGACTGTATCACTATTAGGCATAAGAATAATACGAATATAAACATGACACGATACGTATATTCTTCCGCGTTTGCTGTTGTCTCACTCTAGTTTCGTAGTTTATTATGCAGACAGGATTTAAATGAGATAGCAGCAAACATGAAAGAATACATGGCAAAATGTTTATATTCGTATTATTCTTATGGTGAAGAGAATACTGCATGTGATTCACATTTCATCAGGTTCCTATTAGCAACCATCTAACCATCTCTTCTCACAGGTAGGAATAAAACTCGGAACGTAGAGTTGGCCACAGTGACAAACATCCCTAACAGTCTTGCCAGCCGGATTTTCGTAGTACATTGAAATTCTGCTACATTCGAAGATGAACAATACGGAATTTGTATTTACTTCGTTGGATAATGTATGAAAATGCAGTGGCCGAAACTCGGGCGGAGAAAAAAAAAAGCTCGTCTTCTAACTTTTTTTTAAATTTATTTACTGATGCAGAGGTTTTGGCGCCAGTATTTATCTTTGTGCCCACAAAGCATACTTGTGTAGCGCTACATATATTCGATGGCAGAAGTTAGTTGTGGCGGCACCTATCAACATTTTTCAGAACTTTCGCTTGCTTTGCACTCGATTCTAAGCCGCAGGCGGTTTTTTGGATTACAAAAACCGGGAAAAAAGTGCGGCTTAGATTCGAGTAAATACGGTAACTAACCTAAGGACATGACAAACATCCATGCCCGAGGCAGGATTCGAACCTGCGACCGAAGCAGTCACACAGTTCCAGACTGAAGTGTCTAGAACCGCTCAGCCACACCGGCCGGCGGCATCAAAGTCTGTTGAAATTGGTTGTTTGTAAATAGAGAATTGTTTATGCAGTATGGCTGTAGAAAGCTTTTACCAAGTAAAACAGATTGCCCCTTCTAATTTCTCAGCATGAGAAAATTGAACTAAAACAAAATGGTGCAGCCAAATGATAAAGCGGAGTATTGTATGGTAATTTATTTTCAGCAACAGCAAGCATGTTGCAGTTGTGTCAGGCCAATGCAGATGACATCTTTTCCTCTCTGCTAAAGCTGTGTGCTTCATATTTGCAGCTGCCAGAACTGTAGTACTGTTAATTCTAAATAAACTTACATAACTTCTCAAATGGGTCTTGCTGTACTCATCAGTCTTAAGTGTGCTATGTATTCTTTCCAACAGAACATATTCCTGTGTCTTTATAACTCCTGCCCAGTTTACTTGCAGTGGAACTGTGTGATTTAGCTTCAGGACTGTTCATTAACAGCTTGTACAAGTAGTGGAAGTGTAACAACAACTAGGCATATTATTCTGGAACGTTTACAGTATTGAGAAAATAGTGTACTTGTCTGCATGCTATTTTGAATGGCCTCAAAATTTTATTTCCATTACAGACCAAGATTAATTTTGAAATAAATAGTAACTGATGATTGTTCTTGTTTATTGTTAGTGAGTTGTTCTCCCTTCATACCCCTGATTAGGTTGCAACATTCATAATTTGTTACAGTCACTACAGAACACTTTCTTTATAACTTTATTTATTTTTACCTGCTATCATTTAATATTATGACTGGTCTCTCTACAGTGCAGCTTCAGACAGCTTTAGGCAGCTTTCTTTTGCCTCCACGGCCCCTTTGCCACGCTACTGAGGAGGAGTTTGGAAGCACTGTGCGTGATTTGGCAAGACGTTTCTTTCACCACCTGCTGCGCCATCGGCTACTTGATAAGGCTTTCAGACTGGCCATTGACTTGGATGATGGTGATCTGTTTTCTGATATATGGCACTGTGCCAAAGGAATGGGTGAGACTGTTATAGCTGATGCTTCCCGCGAACGTGCACGTCTGATATTTAGCCGCTGTAGCAGCCGGTCGAGCTCACACTCAGGTCTGTTCCTGTAAATTTTTGTTTCTTTATCTTTCTTTTCTTGTGTAAGCCCCACCTTACCCCAGTAAATACCACTTTAAAATTATTTGGTTCACTTAATACTCTAAAACAGAGGGGAATTCATGGTTCAGCTCTGATTTGTTTATTCCTTAATAAGTAAGCAACAGGATGCAAAATGTTACATTGAGGCTCTCCTCGAAATTCACATCAGTGAGAAATTACAGTGGGCATTTACAGGGTTTGATCATAGATCCATTACTGTTCTTGCTCAATACTGATGATTCCCCATTTGATTTGGAAAAAAACAGAAAAAAAATCATTTTACAAATGGTACAGGTATTGTTAATATTTTCAAATGCAGATTAAAATTGTTACTTCCTGTAACTCTTTCACCATAGAGAATTTCTAGATTTAATATACGTATTTACAGATATGAATAGGCTAGTGCACAGCCATTTACAAAGCAAATACAAGCAGTTTTTGTTCAACGTACACTTTCCACATCATGTTTTTCTTGAATCTGTCTGTATAACATAAACTAACTTAAAGTAAAATTTAAAGTTGTCAGTAAATAAGCCACAATTTCAAATGAATTTGATATAATTTATGTGTCAATAGGTTTAACCATTGTAGGAAAAAATGCTTTTGTAATAACACAAAACTTAGGTTATCTACCTTCCTAATCTACTATTCTGCCTTCATTGGCCTGGGGCTTAGGCTACTTTATCCTTAAATAGTCGTGCGTCCTCCAACTATTTTCTCAATCTTTTTGGGAGGAGGTATTTCAGATGTTTCCATGTTTGTAGTCACCTGTACCTAAAAATTTATTTTCCTTTCTGTATTCGACTACACTTACGAGCAGTTAAGTTGCGACAGCTGCCTAGTGGTGTGTAGCATAACCTTTTATCCAGAAGTGATGTGTTATGTATATTCTTATTTAAAATAGATGCAAAAATAAATGTACTGTTATTTCAAATAAGAGTAAATATACCACATCACTATCAGGTTGGAAAGTTACGCTGCACACTACTATAGTCCATGCTTAGAGAACCGGAGTGATAGGGAAGCATGGAGGTTTGTGAAAGTGCGGCAGAAGAGACCAGGCAAACAAAGCCCACGTTGTCAAACTGTGTTGCCATGGACAATACTCAGGTTCATTTGCCTATGGTACATTATACACATTCAAATCTAAGAGGAGAATAATAATTTTTAAAACTGATGTCAGTCAATCAACTAGCCTTCTTACAGACTTTGATGTTTTATGAATTCTTTTAATATGTAACAATGGTATAACTAAATGTACTGGAAATTGTTGTGACATTTTCCATTACTGTAGTTATCATATGGACTGTACTAGGAGTAATGCTCATTCCTGTGCCCCATGATCTTGTGAAAGGGCACTGATATCCACACTGTTTAGCGTCTGAGAATTGTAATAAGTATAAAATAAATTTATAAGTATAAATCACTGTGTGCAAAAGAAGAATTACTGATAGCAAAGACATTTGCATAAGATTATTGTATAAATGATCAGTACGTTGTCATATTTTTTGCTGTAAAAGAACTAACTTGTTCGACATTACCGTGAGAGACCACTTTTTGATACACTGACGAAGCAAACAACTAACCATCTTTGATTATCTCAAAGGAATGCTGCTGGATGATGTCGAAAACCACCAATATCTCGGCAGGGATAACGCTCCCGGTTACTTTAAGGTCATTTTTTCCAATTTATGTTTTGATGAATTTATCCAGCCACATTCTGGTGAGTTATTAGAGTATAGAACACATTTGGAAAAGCTCAAATTTCACAACTAACTTGTTAGCTGGTTCTCCGTGGACAATATGTTGAAAATTGTAACAAGTGATTGTCTGCATACTTCTTAGGATACAAATTACCAGTCAGTAAAGGCTAGGAAGTTCTCACAAGTATTTATGCAGTTGATCTGTTGACAAACAAAATCATTTTTTAAAACCACGGATCGGATACGCTCGACATTTTCTTCAGATGTGCGTGACCGATCAGTGCTCTTCCTTTCCTATATGTAACCAACTCCCAAGAATTTTGTATGCCAGTCATGAATCTGCTTGTGCAAAGTTGCCTTCTTGCTGAATCGACAGTGGAATGTATGTTGCACGTGAATAATTGATTGACTTTGCACAAATGCCAAAACAGAAAATTATCTCTGTTGTGGTGTAGTCGCCATGTTACTACAAACAAACAACTGCGCGGCTATGTCAAAACTTTGAACCTTCCTCTGTCCAGTGACATGTGCAATGTGTTTCCGTCTTTTATAGTTAGCCATAAACAACTGAAATCTGTTCTTTCTTTTTGAATCACCTGTTATTATTACATTAGTTTGTTCCAAAGTCTACAGCGTAATACCATCGTCACTGCAACCAACTCTGTCCACATCATATGATCGTAAATTTATGGTGATAGGTTCAAGGCTTACATCCATCTTCACCTCCCTATCAAAGTCTTCTTTCTGAAGTTTTTCAGTGTGGCACTCTCTTATTTCATTCATCTTTCGCAGGAATGTGGCTTGTGCTGCAGCTATGTCACTTCTTTCCATTAAAAACTTTCTTCCATCATTAATTTTAACATATTTGAAACCATTGTCTTTTAAAAATCTTTGTACTGATGATGTGCACTGTTGAATTCAATTGTGAAATTGTCACAAGTTTTTGTGGTGTTGGATGGTCACCATCTCTATACATTTCATACACAGAGTGCCTTAAAACATCCTTGCCAAACTATCCATTCGTGTTATAGGTTTCTTGTGATTTCAGTCCTTTTCAGGTGACGCAAAACCTATTTTTCCTGAGATTTCTACAACTCTGACACTTTTGTCTACAATTTGTTGTATAGTTCTCTTGCTCAAACCACATGCTTCTGCAGTCCATTCTTGTGTCTTCAGAATATCAGCACAGGAGTCCCACTTTTAGATACACATTTGAAAAATTTATAAATGGGGTAAATAATCCTCCTCACCTGCTTGTGGAGCACTTCACATTAGTTCCATCGGCTGACATATTTATTATGAAATCCCACTAACACATTTGTAGATACATCTTCAGATACATCTTCACAGCTACACTGTTACAAGAAAATAAGTGGCAGATGAATGAATGATTCAGCCAAATGAATGAAACTACATCATTGCAAAGAGTGGGAACAGAGTGTGATTCATGCGTTCTCTTGTAAAGGTGAACCACTCTTTCCTAAAATTCTCCCAATAAACCGAAGTCGGCCATTTGACTTTCCTAACACAGTTCTCACATGCTTGTTCCATCTCATATGAGTTTGCAATGTTACGCCCAGATATTTAAATGACTTGACTGTCTCAAGCAGGACACTAGTAACATTACAGGTTTGATCTTCCTACTAATCTGCATTAACTTACATTTTTCCACATTTAGGACTAGCTGCCATTTGTCACACCAACTGGAAATTTTGTCTAAGTCGTCTTGCATCTTCCTACTGTCACTCAACTTCGACACCTTACTGTACATCATGGCATCATCAGCAAACAACCGCAGATTGCACCACACTCTCTGCCAGCGCTACACTCTGAGGTAGCAGCCTGAAGGTGACTGACCATAGCCAAAAGTTCATTCAGCTGTTCTCGAACTGCGGCCAGCTCCTCCTTTGTCCGCACAAAAAAAGCACACATCCTAGCAAGACTAACTAAAGAAGTAATGAATACTCACCGTCAATGACCAAGTACTGGGTTCTATTATTTAAGAAGTCTTCGAGCCACTCATATATCTGTGAAATGATTCCATATGCTTGTACCTTCCTTAACAGCCTGCAGGGGGTGCCATGGCAAATGCTTTCTGGAAATCTAGAAATATGGAATCTGCCTGTTGCCCTTCGTCCATGGTTCACAGTACTTCTAAAACCATGCTTATTCGTGGACGTAAGCTTCTCAGTATCGAGCAAATTTATTATATTTGAACTGAGAATAGGTTCAAGGATTCTGTAGCAAATAGAGGTTAGTGATATTGGTCTGTCATTTTGCAGGTCCATTCTTTTACCCTTCTTACATACTGTAGTCACCTATGCTTTTTTCGAGTTGCTTGTACTTTGTGCTGGGTGATAGATTCTTTGTAAAATCTAACTGGGATTCCATCTGGAACTGGTGATTTATTTACTTACAAATCTTTCAGTTTGCGTACAGCAAGGATGGTTATTACTATGTTGTCCATATAGGAGTCTGTCCAATTCTCAAATGATGGTAAGCGATTTTCCTGTGTGAATGATTTCTTGAACATGAAATTTAAACTTCGGCTTTTGTTTTGCTATCTTTGACTGCCACACCAGACTGGTCAACAAGGGATTGAATGGAAGCCACAAACTTAGTGATTTTACTTAAGATCAGAATTTCCTCAGGTTCTCTGACAGATCTCTTGCTAAGGTGTGATGGTAGTAGTTGTATGCTTCATGCACAGATCTTTTCACAGACACCTAATGCATTCCCTTTTGAACTGTGAGTGCAACAGCCTCTGCTACCTCAGCATCCTCCAATTTTAGTTATTAAGCTGTAGTGGGTCTTCTCCATCCTTTATCCGCTTATTTGGCTCTAACTCACCAGATCACGACTTATAATGTGCTTAAACTTTGCCAATAATACCTCTACAGCCATCTAACTGTAACTAAGACAAATGCCAATTCACTGTCTAAGTGAGATACTAATAACTGCTTATCGCTCTATCCAGCAGAAACACCCTCCTAGCCTTCTCAACTGATAAACTTCCATAATGATAGTTGCTATAATGACATCATATTTGCTAATCCCCATCTCTATACTGACTTTGTCGATAAGGTCCAGCCTGTTTGTAGCTACAAGATCTAAGATATTTCCATTGCATGTGAGCTGCCGAGCTAGCTGTTCAAGACAGTTCTCAGAAAACGCGTTCAAAAGTATTTTGAAAGACTGTCTGCCTGTATCCCCCGCAATGAATCCATAGACATCCCAGTTTCTACTTATTAGGTTAAAGTCGCCTCCAACTAATATTGCATGTACTGGGTATTTACACACTATTGACCCTAGACTTTCTTTGAATGACTCTAGAACTGTCACAGCATAATCGCGTGGGCAGTAAATATGTCCAACAATTAACTTGGTTTCGCCTACATCTGTTATACGTGCCCAGATAACTTCACTGTCATACTCAACTTCCACCTCAGTAGAGACAATGTTTTTGTCAATTTGAATGAGCACCCCCCTCTCCTATGGTTTCTAATCGGTCTTTCCAATGTACATTCCATGGCTTGCTAAATACCTCAGGGCTTTCCACTTTGGTCTTCAGCTGGCTCTCGGTCCCAAGAATAATTTGAGCATGAGAACCCTAATCACAAATACTTTGACAGTTTACTGATAAAATTATGATAGTCGAAGCGTGTTTATTCTGAACGCTGTTTAACTTCCCTTGCTGCAAATTGACTGTCGATTTTCATCAGAGCAGCTCAGATTACTGCCTAGCCTAAAAAGCTCTCATGTGCACTCCACAAGTAGTCTGGTTTACCAGAGTAGCTGCTCCCTTTGTGTAGTGCACCCTTGACCTATCAAGGGGTGTGCTACAAATTCCCAGATAGATCTAGCAATCTGCAGCCAAGAGAGTCATAGAGTTGATGAACTCTTTGGTTGAGACTCTCCATTCAGCTCCAAACCAAAGGACCCCGATCAACACTGAACAATGTTGCAAATTGCAAGCTCTGCTTGCACCCCACATGCAAGGCCAGCAGTCTTCACCACTTCTGCCAGCCACCCGTACGAACTGAGGATGGCCTCAGAATGCATACAACAGGTGTCGTTGGTGCCGATGTGAGTAACAACTTGCAGACTACTGCACACAGCATGCTTGGTAGCTGCAGGCAAGGCCGCCTCCACATTTTGGATGAGGCCCCCCAGCAGACATACCAAGTGCACATTGGCTTTCTTTCCAGCCCTGAACACTATATGCCTAAGGGGCTCCAAACGTGCCCAACAGAGGAGCTCCCAATAACTAGTAAATGCTTCCCCCCAGGTGCCTGCTTAGACCCTGCTGGAGGAGTGGCCATCTGTCCACTCACAGGGTGAATGGGTGAGGCCAGGTGGCCTGTCTCCACATTGGCCCTCTGCCTCGAGCGACGTGAATGCATTACCGCTCGCCACTCACCCTACTGTGAGGGCAGATCCACAGCGTCGGGAGCACTAGGAGGTGTCTCGGAAGCATAGCCAGTGGACAAAACAAGCAACACCTGAGATGTCCCACATGACACCTTCTGTGCCAGCGCTGCACCCTGAGGTAGCAGCCTGAAGGCGACTGACCATAGCCAAAAGTGCATTCAGCTGTTCGCGAACTGCGGCCAGCTCCTCCTTTGTCCGCACACAGCAAGCACACACCCTACAAGACTAACTAAAGAAGTAAACTATAAAATTAGCAGACTCCTTCTGCAAAATCCTGAAGAAAGTTTCAGTAGAAGGGAAAATTCTAGAAATGGCTAAACAAATACAGCATCCAAAGTTAAATTTCTTTGAATAACTTCTAGGCTCTTTCAAATTGTACCAGGAGTCACACAAATAGACTGTTTGACACCATTGTTATTCAACTGAGTGTTGGAAAAAGTTATAAGAGAATGAAAAATATAAGAAGGAAAATAAAAAGTTAACTACATTAAGTTGAATAGATTGAAAGAAGCAATAAAGTTTTTGGCCTCCACAGATTATCTTGTAATACTAGATTGGAATCTCAGAGGATGCAATGAAAAGACTAGAAATTCTGAAAGAACCGGCTGAGAAGGCAGGTTTACAAATATTGTTTGCAAAGACAGAGTATATGACCAAGAAATTAGAGAACCAAGTATGGCAACATCAAGAAAACAAGCAACTTAAAATATCTGGATGAAAATATAAACACAAAAAGTGAAAAAGAAACAATTAAAATCAGAACTGAAAAAATGAAAATACATGAAACTGAGAAACCAGTACAATAAGAAATGTATTTCTAAAGGTGTTAAATTAAGGCATTATAATACAGTTGTAAAACCAGAAGCCCCGTATGAATTAGAAACACCACATTTATCTAGAAGCAAAATGACAAAAGAAGATTCAGAAAAGATAGAAAGAAGTGTCCAAAAGATATTAGGTCCAATCAAGAACAAAGATGACAATTCGGTTTTGAGGCCAAATGTGGAAGTCATTACATGCCAAAATAACATAATCTCAGGGAAAGACATGTTACACTCTGTGAACATCTAGAGAGAAGGGAAAGACGTGTTACACTCTGTGAACATCTAGAGAGAATGGAAGATGAAAAATTAACAATAAAGATCCATACAATCTTGCAAACCAGGAAAACGTATGAAGAAAATGGGTGGGGAGGCAAGAGAAAAACAAACTTGGAAGAACTGCATATTGAACAGGAGAAATTACTCAACGGAGACAAAGAAAACAAATGAGAAGCAAGTGGTGTCAAATGGTTGATGATTAGAGCTCATCTGAGAAAATGAAAGTGTCCTGAAGGAGGATGAAAAAAGAAAGGAGAAGTAAATAACTGTCTTGACATGGTCATTAGTTGGCCTTTAGCACAATGAAAAACAAAATTAACTGTACGTTGATCAGAAATAGGATGCTTCCTTTTCAGATGCCAATATACGGGCAACTGATACATGATAAATACATAAATTAAAAATATGATCAAATCTACAGTTTTCAGAACTTTTAACTAATTTCTTGAGAGGAGAATGAGGAAGCCAGGAAATGAGGAAAGAATGCATAAGAAATATGTGCTCTTTAGAGAAGAAAATGTTTTTTCAAATCTCGGATTACTAGAGTCACAAAATAAAGGCAATACTGAGATTCCAGAGTATCACTGATAGTGACCTGCCGGTAATCAATGCACCAAAGATGAGAAACAAATAGAAATTGCTGACTGAAAATGAAAGTTAAGTAGGCAGAAGTAAGATGAGAAGAAAATTTAGTGAATGCAGCGAGCAGGCTCCATATGAACAAAAGTGGGGAGGGGAGGGAGGCTAAAATGAAATACAGAATTTTCTTGTAATCTTCTTGGAAACAAATCAGATTTGTATATTTCAAGGAAATCTCACCTGATGTGTGTTGTGAATTCAAGTTTGATTTCGCTGTAGTCAAAATTGGGTTACTGTTGCTATTGTTCATGTCAGTAAGGCCAGAGTCACTACAGATGATCTTTTTTGTGTAACTTGGATGGACTGCACAAATAAGGGTGTTCATCATCTTTGTGTCCACTGCAGAATGTGCTTGAGTTGTAAAGTATCATTTGTCAGTGATTATAATGTTTACAACTGCCTTAAGACAATTACATTCTTATTAATAAATGTGTAACCTATTTTTGTTTGTGTCAAGCAACACCACAGCCAGGTTTAATATTTTTCAGATTCATCTCAGTGTTCTCGTTCCTGTTGTTCTGGATGCTCTGGTTGTGATAGCCGTGATACAACGAGTGACGACTCACCAGAACCACCACCTCAGCCGCCACCTCCTCTTCCAGTACCAAGACAGCAAGGGAGTTCAGTGAGAACACCTGGAGAGAAACCAAAAGTGAAGTTCTCTGACACTGTCACTCACATTCTTGTGCCTGTGAGTATTAAAAACGAGATGCAATATATTGTTGCTGCCTATACCTCCCACACATGTTTTGGTTTCTAATGCTCTCTTATTTCTGTTTTGACCTCACATGTGTAACTATGGTAACATCTTGATGGCCATTTCATTTACGTTGAGCTGTGAACGTATTCAGTATTGTTATATTCATTAACTTTATTTGCGTGTAATGTTCCTGCTATCTTCCTATACCTTTGAGGTATGGGGAGATAAGCAAAGGTGAAGGAAAAGGTGTTAAAATGATTGAGAGGTCAAAAATAGAATCACATGATGCCTCAGTTCCTCAAGCACCCTTTTCTCTATCTTGGCCTCCTTCTCTCCTGAAGTTTCATAAGTCTCTTTCAGTCTGTGAATGGAGTGAACTGTCTCCCTCACCCCTTTCCACAGCTCTCTGTCCTCACTTTAGAGGAGAAATCTGTGGTTCACATCAACTGCAATATTTTACATCCTCAACTTTACAGTAATTGCACTGCCAAGATTGTACCACCCACAAGAGCCAAAGTGGTTTTTACCTTGTAAGCTTCAGCAAAACTAGAGATAGTTGAAAGTTGTATGGTTCATTTAATGAGGTAGATATTTTTGTTATAATAAAGTGTGAGAATGGTCATGTGAGGAAATACAGGGTGTCCATACTTAAAGTTCCAGTTTAAAAATGCTGTAGAAAGAGAACCATTGCTCAGAATGACAAAATTTGAGCAGCATATTGACACAGGGGGAAATATCAAGCAGAATAATAATAAACAAAAATTTGACCAATAGATAGTACTGTAAGTGTCAGAATATGCACACCAACAGACACAAGCCATGCAGCTGTTCCTCAGTTTGTGTCCGAGACGCTCAACATGACTGTGTCCATGAATTATCACACACTGCTGGTTAGCTCTTTAACAAGAATGGTGACTGTGCACCAGTAGCTGTGCAGTAGTTTCGTACACTTAAGGGTATGAAAAAAGGCATTAGCGGGAGGACTGCTAAGGGTTTGGAGAAAGGATTACAAAATTCGAAGACGTGGATCCTTTCGAGGTGCAGTATGGCAGAAGGAGGAAATTAGTTGACCTGATCTCTGTCAAAAGATGTGGTACAGCATCACAAGAGTGGTTGACTGATGGTGTGTGAACATTCAGTGCACAGAGAATTGCTGGAACACTGGATGTGGCTGCAAGCACGTTGTAAAAGGGACATTCAAATGAAACCTGGTCAGTGGAGTAAAGTAACGCTAATGATTTTATTAACTCAAAAATGTAGTTATACACAGTACACATACTCAAAAATGGTCACATTTATCCCATTGCAACACTAGCCAGTTGAATCCATCCTTGAAGAAGCTAGTAGGCTGCTGTCAGATCCAAGCCTGGACCCAGTCACACACTTTGTCGTCCGTTGCAAATCGATGTTTGCGAATAGCTTCTTGTATTAGAGGTCCAGACACATGAAAGTCACATGGTGAAAGGTTGGCGCTGTACAGTGGATGTTCCAGTGTTTCCCACGGAAACTGCTGCAATGTCGTCTTCATTGCATTGGTCGTGTGTGGGTAGGCATTATCATGCAGGAGGATAACACCATTGAACATGCCTTGGTGTTTTGACTTGATGGCTCGTCTAAGGTTCTGTGAAGTGGCTTGATAACTGTGGGCAATGATGGTGGTTCCCCGTTCCAGGAACTCGACAAGCAGTGGGTCCTTGTGGTCAAAAAAGGAGGACATCATGACCTTACCATAATTGATGTGCACAGCCTTTGGTTTCTTTGGAGGTGGTGAAGTCGCATGTTTCCACTGCTTGCTCTGACGCTTGCTTTCTCGTTCAAAATGGTGACACCATGTTTCGTCACCTGTGACAATACACGACAGAAATCCGTATTCCTCCTCATGATAGCATTGCAGATGACTCAAAGAAAGCGCCATTCGAGTATTGCTCTGTTCGGCAGTCAGTTGGTGGGGAACCCAGTGCACACAGATTGTTCGAAAGTTCCATTGTTGGTGCAGTATGGTGTGGGCGGTGCCCACGCTAATATCCAATAACCAATGGATCTCATCCACGGTGATTCTGCAGCTGTCCAAGACAAAAGCATTCACTTTCGCAGCCATTTCCGTGTGTTGACACGATGAGCTTGTCCAGGATGAGCATCGTCTTCCAGTGACTCGCACCCCTCAAGGAATCGTTTGAGCTATTCCACAGCACTTGAATGACTCAGACCATACACAGCCTTCATCAGTCGATACATTTCATGGCTTCCAACTCCCTCTGCCGCCAAAAATTGAATCAATCCTCATTGTTCCTATGTACTTGCCTGCAGGTTCAGTAGTGGACGATAACTTGTGAGACAACCTTCTCTTTGGCTTGAAACCACACTGGTGCTATGCAACATCAAATGGTGTGCATGCATCAGTCTCTCTACCAATAGATGGCGCCACCATACCCACAGTTATGTGGAGTCACCTTATGTGTAAGCCAAAGGTAGACACACTGACCAGGTTTCATTTGAATGAACCTCTTTAAGTCATAAGGAACGTCCTGCATCGATATCCATACAGAATCACCCATATACAGGAGCTGCTTCCTGATGATCTGAAAGCAAGACAAGCATTTGCTCTGGAATTTCTTGCTGTCATGGAAGTGGACAATAAATGGCCATGGAACATTGTGTGGATAGACAAAGCCCATTTCCACGTCCGAGGACATGTCAGTATGCAGAATTGCAGAATAAGGGCAACAGAAAATATGCACACACATCATCAACTGGTACCACTCATTGTGGAACGGTGACTTCGTGGGGCATGTTGATGGCATCATTTATCTTAGGATCATATTTTTTCGAGGAGAGGAGTACTGTGGATTTTGATACTACTAGCATCACTCATAAATGCTATGCATATCTTTTGCACACCGACGTCATTACAACCCTTCAGCAGTGTGGATGTGTGGGTAAGATCATTTTTATGCATCTTCATCAGATGGGGTTATCTGAAAGATGTGTTCAGTGCTCCAGTTGTGGACATGGCTGAATGTGACCCCTGAGACACTCCAATCGGTTGTGGAATATGCCTGATTTCAGCTTGTGGTAGAAAATGGTGGACAGCATACTGAATGTCTTGTGCTAGTCTCATGACAGTTAGAAACTGATATTGTTTTGCTTTTTATGTGATTTTTGGTTCCAGGAAATTAAAAACCAGTGTCATTTTGCTTTTTATACAGTTTTTGGCCCCAGGACAATTAAAAACCAATTTTTCCCATCCGATGTATTACAACCTTGCTGTGGTGGGTTGGCTTACCTAACCAACAGTGCCACAGCTGTTTACTCCCAAACTTGTGCAGTCTTGCACATTGAGCAGAATGGATAGTGTAATGTGCAGCTCAAACCATGTCAATAATATGCAGTTCAAACTTGACATCATCTTTCTACAGCATTTTGAAACTGGAACCTTCATTATCGGCACTCTAGATGCAGAAATGACTGTATATGCTGATGGGACATATGAAATCTCTTACGTCCCTTTGTAACAGGACACACTTTATGTAAACAGTCTCATAGTGCCAAGCTCATGAACTATGTGCCTGATGGCAACTGTAATTGTTTTTGACTGGGTTGGTTGAATTGATCTGGATATATGAAGGGAGGCAGTGGGAGATGCACATTAACTGCAGTCAGATTAAAATTACCTGATAGTTGATGCCTGTCACTTGCTCCTACAGTGTTGCCACATCGGCTGCTGGTTATCTCTCATCGATTACTGGTTACCTCTCAGTTACAGGTGACACAAACATGGAAGACCACTTTACGAATGCTTTTAAGGAGTTATGTGGAGTAATGTTGGAAGTGGCTGATGCGAGGGATGTTGTAAATGCGAGATGCTCTGCTGACAGCTGGTTTTAAGTGACAAGTGGCTAAACTGCGACAGATGATGCATTTTTATAGCCCTGAATTTAAACTCGTCTTCTAAACTAACCACAACCTTGTTATATGCAATGTGTCCCAGAGAACGGCGATCAACAATCTGTGGCTGAACTAAAATTGTGATCGCTTTGTTCATGGTGATTAAAGCTAACCTCTTGTATTAGAAATTAAAAAATTCATTTACTCAATTAACTGAATAACAGTTGTAATCAAACCCTTTTAATTAGATTTATAAATAAAAAAAATTTCATTGCTTTTGATGAGATCCAAACCTGTGACCTTCAATACGTCAGGTTTACACGCTAACCGTTGCACTGTGCCACAATGCTATGTTAAATAGCTATATTTGTAACTGTGGTGACGCAATCACAACAATGAATTGCAGCTTACAAAAATATGGCTTCACACAATGTTTTGCAAAGCTTATCTAATGTAAGCCGATCTCTGTGATTATGATAACTGTATGTGTGACACTGAATCACATCTTGTGCGGAAGTATCCAGTAGTGTTTGCTTAGTGCTGTGTTTTGAAACACATGTATTTCATTAACATTGTTGTGTGTGTTTGTTGTTTTTGGCGTGGTTATCATGTGCGATGAACTACAAAATAAAAATGGCATACCCATGATTCGGGATCCAAACTCATCAGGAAAGAAAGATGGAGAAGGAAAAGGAAATGGAAATTAAGTGGCCCATCATTGTGGCAGCTTTGCAACAGCGAATGATTCAGGCGTGACATTGAGCACTGAGAGTGGACAAAACCAGCTCCAGCACATGAAGTGTCAATTATCACATAATTTTATTGGGCTACAGTGAAAGTGTATTAGAGACTATATGCAGAAACTGAGTACTCACATGTAGGCATGTGCCAGTTGAAGTCACTGTAAGATATTGTGGGGTACTCAGATAGAAAACTGCCAATGTTGCAGTGTATACCGTGTTTACTCGAATCTAAGCCGCACCTGGGAAATGAGACTCGAAATCAAGGAAAAAAAAAATTTCCCGAATCTTAAGCCGCACCTGAAATTTGAGACTCGAAATTCAAGGGGAGAGAAAAGTTTTAGGCCCCACCTCCATATTGAAACAAAGTTGGTCCATTGTAATATGAGACACAATTTAGGTCAAATGAATGACGATACAGCTACAGTAGTTTGGTTCGAGTCGTAAGCTTAGCAGTTAAGCTTTACCAGGTAGCCATTGCTATGCGTCAGGCGCTCCGTCCGTATTTATACGGGTGCTCTTCCTTTTTCACGTGCTTCGTCTAGTTTGAATTGATTGTTTATTTTTCTTTGATCTGATAAGTGCCGTTCTCTTTGTTATAGGTGTTTACGTCACTCTAAGCTGAAAATGCATTACTGTACTGTATCATGCATTGTGATAATGAGTGTTAACGACATGTCGCCGCTCGCGGCAGGCTTGCTTTTGTGCATGCTAACTCCGCCCACAATTTAAAAAAAAAAAAAAAAAAAAAAAAAAAAAAAAAAAAAAAAAAAAAAAAAAAAAAAAAAAAAAAATATATATATATATATATATATATATAATGGAAGGAAACATTCCACGTGGGAAAAATTATATATAAAAACAAAGGACAGGTATACACTAGCACACACGCACATATCCATCCACACATACAGACACAAGCAGACAGTCTTTCCGCTCCCGGGATTGGAATGACTCCTTACCCTCTCCCTTAAAACCCACTTCCTTTCGTCTTCCCCTCTCCTTCCCTCTTTCCTGATGAGGCAACAGTTTGTTGCGAAAGCTTGAATTTTGTGTGTATGTTTGTGTTTGTTTGTGTATCTATCGACCTGCCAGCGCTTTTGTTCGGTAAGTCACCTCATCTTTGTTTTTTTTATATATATATATATATATATATATATATATATATATATATATATATATATATATATATATATAAAGATGAGGTGACTTACCGAACAAAAACGCTGGCAGGTCGATAGACACACAAACAAACACAAACATACACACAAAATTCAAGCTTTCGCAACAAATTGTTGCCTCATCAGGAAAGAGGGAAGGAGAGGGGAAGACGAAAGGAAGTGGGTTTTAAAGGAGAGGGTAAGGAGTCATCCCAATCCCGGGAGCGGAAAGACTTACCTTAGGGGGAAAAAAGGACAGGTATACACTCGCACACACGCACATATCCATCCACACATACAGACACAAGCAGGAAATATGTCTGCTTGTGTCTGTATGTGTGGATGGATATGTGCGTGTGTGCGAGTGTATACCTGTCCTTTTTTCCCCCTAAGGTAAGTCTTTCCGCTCCCGGGATTGGGATGACTCCTTACCCTCTCCTTTAAAACCCACTTCCTTTCGTCTTCCCCTCTCCTTCCCTCTTTCCTGATGAGGCAACAATTTGTTGCGAAAGCTTGAATTTTGTGTGTATGTTTGTGTTTGTTTGTGTGTCTATCGACCTGCCAGCGTTTTTGTTCGGTAAGTCACCTCATCTTTGTATTTATATATAATTTTTCCCATGTGGAATGTTTCCTTCCATTATATATATATATATATATATATATATATATATATATATATATATATATATATATAAAAACAAAGATGAGGTGACTTACCGAACAAAAGCGCTGGCAGGTCGATAGACACACAAACAAACACAAACACACACACAAAATTCAAGCTTTCGCAACAAACTGTTGCCTCATCAGGAAAGAGGGAAGGAGAGGGGAAGACGAAAGGAAGTGGGTTTTAAGGGAGAGGGTAAGGAGTCATTCCAATCCCGGGAGCGGAAAGACTTACCTTAGGGGGAAAAAAGGACAGGTATACACTCGCACACACGCACATATCCATCCACACATACAGACACAAGCAGGCTGCTTGTGGGGAGGGTGCTTTATTATTTAAAACATTATTGAATAGTAGTTTTGTTTTCACTACTTCAATAATATTTATTTATAATTGGTTTGCATTACATTCCAGTAGGATTACATTACGAGAATATCATTGCACTGTGTTACATTTCAAGAGTCTTTTGTGTGTGGTAAATCATGAAGCAGGGAAAGGCGCAAAGTGTCGTATTGCATTCCTTACAACACATTTCAGTCTGCTTCCGCTTCTTGTGCGCTCTGCAGACAATGCAAGTTCTGTAGCTGCTCCACTCGTCAGGTAGGTGAGGCCCTGCAGCCAGTCTCAAGGGACATGCTGATATTTTTCCTCTGCTGGATCTTCTTTTTTCTACTTTAAATTTTTCCAGGATTCCTTGTATGACTACCATTTGAAAGTTGGCATAGCTAATGCTCGTTACAAGTTTCTTCTATAAGCAGTAAGCGTTGAAAAGGGACATGTGCGTGATGTGAATAAACAGTTTGTGATACCATTTAGTGGATTTTCTGATGCTTTCCAAGGTCTTTATTTCCGCTCCCGGGATTGGAATGACTCCTTACCCTCTCCCTTAAAACCCACATCCTTTCATCTTTCCCTCTCCTTCCCTCTTTCCTGATGAGGCAACCGTTGGTTGCGAAAGCTAGAATTTTGTGTGTCTATCGACCTGCCAGCGCTTTCGTTCGGTAAGTCACCTCATCTTTGTTTTTTTTTTTTTTTTTTTTTTTTTTAATATATAATTTTTCCCACGTGGAATGTTTCCCTCTATTATATATATATATATATATATATATATATATATATATATATATATATATATATATATATATATAAAAACAAAGATGAGGTGACTTACCGAACAAAAACGCTGGCAGGTCGATAGACACACAAACAAACACAAACATACACACAAAATTCAAGCTTTCGCAACAAATTGTTGCCTCATCAGGAAAGAGGGAAGGAGAGGGGAAGACGAAAGGAAGTGGGTTTTAAAGGAGAGGGTAAGGAGTCATTCCAATCCCGGGAGCGGAAAGACTTACCTTAGGGGGAAAAAAGGACAGGTATACACTCGCACACACGCACATATCCATCCACACATACAGACACAAGCAGACATATTTATTTATATATATATAATGGAGAGAGAGGGGGGGAGAGAGAGAGAGAGAGAGAGAGAGAGAGAGAGAGAGAGAGAGAGAGAGAGAGAGAGGGGGGGGGGGGGGAATCGTCTGATTAGCGAAACAATGGCAAGAGACTGCTATTTGTTGTTACTTACACTGCTGCTTTCTTTGATAATGATCAACAAGAACCAAATAATTGGATAATATATGAAAATGCAGTGGTCGAAACACGGGGCGGAGAAAAGAGCTCGCCTTCCACCTTTTTTTTTTTTTATTTTATTTACTGACGCAGAGGTTTTTGTGCCAGTATTTATTCTTTGTGCCTGCAAAGCATGCCTGTGTAGCGCTACATATATTCGACGGCAGAAGTTAGCTGTGGCGGCAACTACCAACATTTTTCAGAACTTCCACTTACTTTGCACTTGATTCTAAGCCGCAGGTGGTTTTTTGGATTACAAAAATCAGAAAAAAAGTGCGGCTTAGAGTCGAGTAAATACGGTAATATACTGCTCATCCAGCTTCATTTCAGCAAATTACTGTATGAAATGGTCAGCTCTGTTCTTTTGTTGATTGCTACAATGTCAGACTTTAGTGTGTAAGCCAAGAATTGAGATTCAACAGGAAAGGGAGGGGAATTTTCTTGAATGTGGAAGGGAAAATTGGGAGATGTGTTTTTGACGTTTAATATATCTTGTGATATTTAAAACATTCCTTGCCTATGGTGTGATCTATGACATTTTTAGAGAACTGCTGGATGTCAATAACTTTCTGCCACCAGGTCATGGTCTTCTGGTTAGGGTTCCTGTTTCTTGACCACATGGCACTGGGTTCAGTTCCTGGCGAGGTTGAGGATTTTCTCCACACATGACTAAGGTGTGTGCATTGTCCTGATCTACATCGGTGCACAAGTTGCCGAATTGACATCAAATAAAATACTTGTACTAGGTGTCCCACATCCCAGAGGAGATCTTGTTGTGAATAATGCCGTATGCACATTTCATTTTCTTTTCTGTCACGAGGTATTTACTGGCGTCTTGCAGTTCTCCCAAAATTAACAATTTTATTTGTCTCTGAAGGGTCTTCCAGTATAGTATCTAAGGTGTTGCATGCAAGTCTGCTGAGACCTACTGTTCTACCTGTATATGCTGTTACACATAGCACAGATATATTCTAAAAATGTGTTCAATCTATTTTCCATTAAAAGTGAATTTTACAGTAAGTTCATTTAATAGGTGAATCATATTCATGTGTTCTAAAAATAAAAAATTAGTTGTAGACAGTCACAGTGTCAACAGAAAAGTCTTTTCTTGGAAACACACACATGGCTACTGTCCCCAGCCAATGTGGCCCAAGTTGAGCCACATTGGCTGCAGGCAGTGGCCATGTGTGCGTGTGTTTTTCTATTTCTGGAGGATGACATTTTTGTCCAAAAGTTTAAATTTTTAGCAGTCCTGTCATTGCGCTTGTTTGTGGTGGGTAGCAACCTATCTTTTTCATAATATTGTTGTTATTCCACCTTGGACTTTCCATTGTTTGATTAAAAATGAAATATTTAGGATTCAAGACCATCATTGACAGAAGAGGAGGATTTTTGCCTGAATGTGAAACCATCTGGCAGTGCTTTACAGTTGCAGAAAGACCACTCCAAGAGACAGCATGTTTACATTCCAGACACGCAGCAGGAACTTGCTGACAGTCTGCCACTGTGCCTTGGCAACAAAGACTACTTGAAAGATTTTTCAACCAGTGCAGGTAGCAGGTTTCTGATTACAAACAGATTAACACTATATTTTATGTGGTTTAAAATTTTATACACATTTTAAATTGTTTTACAGATATATCTGAGGAAGAGGACAATGGAAATGGCACCATAAAAGTTGTCCATTTTGGTGTTGTCTAAAAAAAAAACAACCCTCTCGTTTGGATTTACAGGCCAACAGTTCAAGTGCCTTACCAGTGTGCAGTTGTAGCCAAGTAGCTTTATGATGTGCCTTACTCATCTGTGTGCCAAAGTAAATGTTTGATTTATTCAGTATTTTGCACAATATATTTATAGAAATGATTTTTATTTATCCCTTCTCACTGCATTTTCCAAATAATGTGAATATGCTGTTCTTGGTGATATTATCAATGCTCTAGGTACTGTGGACAACCACTCACTTCTCTTGTTGTGGTATTAATTCACTAAATGCACATCTGGTATATACCTGTCAAGTACTGTGTTTATTCTTTGCGGAGTATACCTTTTCAAACGGACTGATAGGTCTAATGTAGGAGCCTTATAGCCCAGGGATGAACAAGTTATTTGTTTTTGCATATTACTGCTGTATATCTGCTGTGAGATGTTATAACTCCGGTACTCACCAATGCTGACATTTCTTGATGTGAATCCCAAAGGTCCAATTTTAACCTCCACATATCTACTGAAAATAAATCGTGTCAACTGTGTATGATTTCTGTCTGAACTGCACAGTTTGGAGTACTTTAAAGAAAATATGACTTAAATATGTATCTAGTGCATTTTGATAAATTGTTATACGTGTTGAAAATACTTCCCTCATTTTATCCCTACAGTATGGAGCAAATATTCCTTCTTGTTCCTACTGTTTTTAACTGAAAGCATTATAAAATACTGTCTAAATTTAATATTTGTACTTGGACAGAAGCTATTAACCCTTTCGTGTTGGTGCCGATTTTTGCGACATGCACTGTGGACGAGCACCAGTCCCGCCCGGCCCTGCCCACTGCACAGCGCATTTTTCGCGCTCCCCGCGGCTCTACTCTGCCCTGCTTTCATACTAGTAGTATTATTGCAGTTATTGGACTGTATACTAGATATTTGTTCGGGAAAATATTTATCCAAATCACACGTTTTTGATATTCATTTTGAATAAAAACAGTTTTCTTGGAGTTTTCAGATAAATCGCGTAATTTTCTCTTACATTCTATAAGATACGTGTTTTGATTCAGCTCTGGTGAGGAGGGTGCTTTATTATTTAAAACATTATTGAATAGTAGTTTTGTTTTCACTACTTCAATAATATTTATTTATAATTGGTTTGCATTACATTCCAGTAGGATTACATTACGAGAATATCATTGCACTGTGTTACATTTCAAGAGTCTTTTGTGTGTGGTAAATCATGAAGCAGGGAAAGGCGCAAAGTGTCGTGTTGCATTCCTTACAACACATTTCAGTCTGCTTCCGCTTCTTGTGCGCTCTGCAGACAACGCAAGTTCTGTAGCTGCTCCACTCGTCAGGTAGGTGAGGCCCTGCAGCCAGTCTCAAGGGACATGCTGATATTTTTCCTCTGCTGGATCTTCTTTTTTGTACTTTATATTTTTCCAGGATTCCCTGTATGACTACCATTTCAAAGTTGGCATAGCTAATGTTCGTTACAAGTTTCTTATATAAGCAGTAAGCGTTGAAAAGGGACATGTGCATGATGTGAATAAACAGTTTGTGATACCATTTAGTGGATTTTCTGATGCTTTCCAAGGTCTTTATTACTGTGCCACTTTTATCCTCAGGTCCCATTGATTTATTGTAGTCTAATACTACTGAATGTTTCAATTGCTTCTAGCGTGTTGGACGATCCATCTTCGATGTTTCGACCATTTCTGCAGAGTGGACTGTCGAAAGCATGCATACATTTTTTTCGTCACACCATTTTAGTGCTAACAGAAATTCCGATGCAGAATGGAAAGTAAGCTCTCCTTTCTTTAGTTTCTCAGGAATATTAGACATACCTTTTCTTGTGTGCCTGACTGTACCACAAGCATTAGTTGCCCAGTCAGACAACCACCAGAACAGGGCAGGACTCGTATACCAATTGTCACAGTACAGGGTGTGTCCCTTCTGTAAATATGGCTCTACCAATATAGCTACAACATTTCCTGAGATACCAAGGTCATAGTTTTCAATACCTGTATGTGAGCCACAGTAGACAATAAAATCTAAAATATAATTTTTGTGGACATCGCAGATAACAAATATCTTAATCCCAAAACAGCTATGTTTAGCAGGTATTACTGCTTGATTTTTAGCCTACCTTTGAATAATAGGAGACTTTCATGTATGCATAACTTTTCATAAGGATAGAAATTTTCGTTATATTGTTTTATAAAGTGGTAAGTTACTGGCCATAGCTTGTTCAAATAGTTATTGTCATGAGGCTTTTCTTTATTGGCGAAATGTAAAAACTGCAAGATATATTGAAATCGGTTTCTAGGTAGCAGTTAAGAAAATAACTGGATTCATAGATCAATATTCAGACAGGCTCAATTTCTTTACTCTTGTCATGATAAACATAGTGGCAATAAAGAATTTACGTCACTCCATACTCCTTGGATCCTTTCTGGAACACGACCAGCAGCCACCATTTGAGAAAAGTTTCTGTTAGTTTCCTCACACAAAATGTTTTGTGATATCCATGTTAAAGAACAACTGAAAGAAACTGAGCGTGCTGTCATTGTTTATGATACCTCTCAGTCCAGAAGTAGCTGCGTCGAACGCATGTTTCTTCAGATTCAAGTTGTCATTTTTGTTTTGTTCGGCAATTCTGATGCCTCTTCATCACTGTCTGTAGATTCATCTTCCATGCACAAATCCAAGTCTGGTGATATCAATGGAACAGCTGGGGTTGCACGTGTACCGGATGTAGAAGATCTGTAATAGGTGTTTCATGTTCATCGTCAGATTTGGATGATGATTCGCTTTCATCTTCAAAGTCACTACCCAGTATGAGAGAAAGTGCTTCCTCAACAGTATATTGCTTATCTGCCATATTACTTCTAGTAGAAACTAACTGAGGTTAACAACCTCACTTCAGATTAGAAACAAGGTGGGAAATGAGCAGTCCAACTCAAGCGAAACCAATGTTTTGAAACTGAATGAAATTGCCACATAGTTACTCTATTGTTAACTAAGGACTTTGAACAAAGCCACTAGATGGTGCATTGGTCAAACTTCACACAATAGTGAAGTGGAGAAATATGATGCTACAGCAGTCCACCGGCTGAGTGACTCTTGACTTCTGTAGTTCACTGTAGTGAAAGGGTTAAAGGATGTGGCAGTCCACTGTACCTGATCATTGTGCAAAAGCTTCCAGAAACAAAACAAAAAAAAGGTCAGTTCATTCTGTGGCAACAGAGCATAATTCTGTTTAAGTCTATGATCCTTGTATAGATGGCTCATAATTGGAATGATTGAGGTAGACAGATTTTAGTGTGAATGACACTAATGGCAGAAACAGCATATTCCTTAAACTGAGAAGAGCACATGTAGTTCTGAAAGTGTTGTGTTTCAGTTTACATTACTTAATGTATCTAAAAGAGAAAAAGTAATTTTTTAAAAATGTATATTTTTACAAAAAACTTATATTTTTTACAACTTTATAAATTTTGTACATATATTAAAAGTGAATACCTCATTCTGTTGTTATTTCTTTCTTGGTCCCCCAAGAGCTTCTAATTGGCTTTTCAACTCAAGTAATTCTTGATCTGGTACATAACGAATTTCTTCGTGTTCTGGCGAATGCTCATGAACACTGAGATTGACTCCCTCTGGTAATGTAGCTCTCAGGATATTAAGAAGAACTGCCAGTGTAGTAGAAGGTACATCGACTATCTGTAAAAGTAGTGCAGTCATTGAAAATATGGTACACTATAAACAATGGCAAAGATTTGTTACTTTTAAAAATTCAGCCCGCCCCTTCCCCTTTTGGATGAGTTTTCACCACAATTGACACAAAACACCACTCATTAATGTAAGAATTATTGTCTATGTTTACAGCAGGGAAGCATACTAAGGAAAGGAAATAACTACTGAAACAAACATAGCAGACATACGATATATTCATATTAAAAGAGTTTTGAGCTGGGAGGAGTAAGAAGTCAGAAACTGCTGCCAAATAAAAGTCTTGGACTGTTTGTCAAGAAGGACTTAAAAGTTCACAATGGAATGCAATAGATTAAATTTAGAAATAAAAACAGAGACAGAAGTGGATTGACAGGGCTGATAAAAGTTTTTATGTCTCCTGTAGAAACAATTTTTGCAGGTGACACCATTTAAGACTGCAACAGTAATCTTAAGCGCCTGCTTTACCATACAAGTAAGATACAGTCACTACTCTTAGGATTTCAGAGATTCATAGTTTTGAAGCTGCCACCATGTGAGTCTTCCCACGAGTTCTACCTTCTGCATATACTCAACATGGTCTCATCTTCTTGCTGCTGCCGCCTACTACCTTTTTATCTTTCTCTAGTACATGTTTCAGTATTATGACAAGGAAGCCTGCTGCTCACCATTTAGTGGAGGTGCTGAGTTGCAGATAGGCACAACAAAAAGACCGTCACAATACAAGCTTTCGGCCAGCAAGGCCTTTGTTGAAAATAGATGACAGGCACATGCACCCACGCACATGACTGCAGCCTCTGGCAGCTGAAGCCACTGAGTGTGTTTGGTCTATTTTTGAACTCAGCATCTTCGCTATACAGTGAGTAGGAATTTCCTTTTTATAATATTGTTACATTCCATCCTGGATTTTCTAGTACAGGCTCGTCCAAACAGTGCCCCTGGGGTGCTAGCACCAGCATTGATATGACACACAGATGTTAGTCAACAGAGATAAGGCTACAGTGCATTGAGATGAATGGTCAACAGCAGCAGACAAAAAGCGGAGCGGCACGTCCGCACTATTTAAACCCGAGTAGGAAGTTAAGTTTTTTGTACAGCTGTTAAAAATCACTCCAAATGTTTAGTATGTCATCAGAACCTCAAGTATTCAAAAAAGTACTCAATTGAATGGCACTTTAGTACCTATCACATAGATCAGATCGAAAATTTGTTGCAAGAGGAATGCCAGTCAAAGCTTGAAGAACTAAAAGAAAATTTTAAGCAGCACTACAGTGAAGTAAGTGTTTCCTATCATATGACTCTTTATTATTTATAAAGATGATAAATAAAACAATATTTTATAATCTGGCATGTCACTTAGCAATGTGCCAGTTATCGAATTTCAGATTGTCAGCATCAAGGAACATTTCTTTTCAATTAATTTTTATATCTGGGTTGCATTAAATTGCGTCGCACAGACATAAGAAAAAGTTTAAATTGGGTTACTTTTTTCCACTTTCTGAAAAGATGTCACAAACGCTCTCTTGGACAGCAAAGGTCATTCTTTGTTTTTATGTATTTGCGTTTTGATGTATGGGAAGACATATGTTGTAGATTGAGCTATGTTTATAATTAATTAAAACACAAATATTCCAATAGATAAAAATTTATTTTGCGACCACACTTCGCTTTCCTTGTTAGCGTCTATGACCGATTTTCAGAGGAACTGGGGAAAAACACAGCTAAAACTAATCTTTGTTGTTAGTTTTTTATTTGGTTTTCAATGAATGAAACAATTAATTGTTAAAATTATAAATTTTTTTTAAAAACAGGATTGTACAAAATTAATTGCAAGGGCTTTTCTTTTCTTTATGGCCGTGGTAGAAGCAGGAAATAGATGGGCAAAGTTTACGCGCAAGTTACAAATGCTCGCTGAGAATTGTGAAAGCAGGAAACCTTTTGCGGCTGGGAATCACATCAAGGATTGCGTGGTCGATTCGGCGGCTTGTATTTGCCCTGCAGACCTCAAGGAATAATTTGAAAAATAGCTCTTTCGCCTCAAGCTGTTGCTCACCGAGTCCCTCAAACTGTTGCTCACCGAGTCGAAGATGTGGCCTCCGATATGGAACAGCAATTAACGGAGAGAGTGGCAAACTTCATTTCGTTTTATATCGTTCTTGAAGTCTGTTGCGGACATATCTCAGCTCGTCATATTCATTCGCGGTGTCGATGACAATCTGCGTGTCACCGAAGAATTTCTCGACCTAATCGTTAAAAAGACACAACCATGGGTTTGGACATTTTTCTAGCTGTGGAAAATGTGTTCGAGTCAGTGGGTTTAAAATGGCAACGCCTGACCAGTGTAACAACGGACGGAGCCCCTGTGCTATGAGGGATACGCACTGGATTCCTGGGTTATGTCAGGTCAAAAATGGCTGAAGTCGTATATTCCTTGTTTGTGGCAGACCGTTACCTGATACACCAGTAGGGACCATGTGCGAAGATTGTCAACATAAAAAATGTTATGGACACAGTTGTTCCAACGGTTAATTATATTTGCCCGCACTGACTCACACATCGCCAATTTAAACTATTTTTGGCTGATATCAAAGCATAATATCCGGACATCCCTACCACGCCGAAGCAAGATGGTTTTTCTCCTTGAGGGATGAAATCAATACCTTTTTGGAAATGAAAGGATGTCCAGAAGAATTACTTCATGATCCTAAGTGGGTGGCGAATTTGACGTTTTTAGAGTGACCTAACTGGTCATTTAAATACTTTGAACATTTCACTCCAAGGTGAAAATCACTCTGTTACTGATTTAGGACAGATGATTCAAGCATTAAAAAACCCTTATTTTGTGGGTAAAACAGTTGCGCGAGGAGAATTGTGGACACTTCCCTGCATTAGACAGCATTAAAGAAGATGTGTATTTTTCAGATTATGTTCAAATCATTTGCAAGTTACAAGAAGAGTTTGAAAACAAATTTTTGGAGATAAGTGAGCTTCAACTGACCTTAGGTACATTTGATTGCCTGTTTTCCCTTTGGGCAGAGGATGTCTCACAAGTATTTCAATTAGAGCTGATTGGCCTGCAATGCGATATCCGCCTGAAGGACCGCTTTCTTATGGGTAAAACTTTGGATGACTTTTATAGCTCTTTTCCACGAGAGAAGTACCCCCTTTTGCACCAGCATGCCACCAAAGTTCTCTCAATGTTTGGTTCCACTTATGATAATAATTTGACTAATTCTTTGAGGTTAGCAGTCTTCTGGAATATTGACTGTAAGGATTAAAGGTCTTTACGACCTTAATACTATTTTTTAATAGGTTTTCAAACTTGATCAGTTAAAATTATTGCGTAAAAACAGCAAACTAAGGATCTGATGTTTAAACTTTGAAAAGGGATATGTAAAAAAAAACCCTACTTGTATTGCAAATAGGAAGAATGAGACTCTGTATCCCTTACATAAAACTATTTCTAAAACTAGTTCATTTAAGAAATTGATATATCTTTCAGAAGATGCATACGGGACATATGATGAGTGTTCATGTACAATACAAATAGAATCAACTACCAAGTTGTTCTTCGATTCTTGTTTTGAATATTGTTTTCTAAAGCTTTGTGTAGTAATTCTTCCACACGAACACTAAGTGTTACCTAAACAGTAAATGGTTTGCTTGTTTTACCGCTAATCGACCACTTGTACAGAGCTGCGCTTCCTGTGTTATTTTGTTTACATTGGATCTGACCGCAGAACAGTCCAGGGCAGAGCAGTGCTGTGCAGTCTCACTCACTCCGCAGCTAACTCTCTCGCTCCTATGCCAACACTAGCGGCACAGGGTCGTGTACGGACGCTGAACTACACTGCCTTGCGCCCACAGGGCATGCGGGCACGGCTGCTGCTCCCAATTCTTGGATGAGCCTGTTGTAGTATGTGTTAGTTTGTTGTTTCTATGGATTATTTGTTTTTTTTTTTTCATTTTAGTTGTTTTCTGGAGACTTCTTTTATTTTCCCCACTAATGTTGCTGTTTCCCTTCCCCTAAGGTGTGGTTTATTGTCTGTCAAAGCTCTGATTAAATTTTGCGCGGGTGAGCCATTCTTGCCTTTCAGTCTTGACTACTCATTCTCAAAACATAGTTCACAGGCATTTAACTGTGTAATGGATTGACTACTGACACGATGGCAGTAATTTCCACAAGAAACTTAAAAATTGCAGGAACCTATCTTGGGCCTCTTTCCATACATCACTTAGCTGCCCACGATAGTTTGACATTTTCAGTATAACATCCACCAGGCACTAACAGTGTTGCAGACGGAAGGGAGCTTGTTAAACTCTCTCTTAACTATTTATTTTCACTTCACACCACTAAAAAACACTTCAAAAGTGTTAACAATTTAGTCAATCAAATACTCTGACAACAAAATGTCATCCTTTCCATAAGCACTCTTTCACCTAATTTTGCGTAAAGGCAGCAATTGAACTCTCATTCTGTGCTTTGTGCAGAGGTCTTGTAAAGGTTATACCTGAGAAAATATTTGTGTAAACCAAAAGCTAATAAAATGAGGACAAGCAAGTAACCACCCACGCAGTAAGATTAGTAATTCATAGCTTTTGGATCTTATGCCTGCACACCACTCAGGTTCAGGGTACTAAGGAGAAACTACTAAGTACTAGTGCAAGAAAGTACGAATGTACTGTCTGTACTAATTGCTACTGACAGTACTCAGAATTTTGCCTGCAAGGTAAGTACTAACCAGCCATTCTGCTTCTTTGTAATTTGATAGTTTTCATAAAGTGAATTTTCCTTTTCATACAATATACAGCTGGTAAAGTGTTATAAAGTAAGATGATCATTAACTCAAAAGTTCATTTCAACACCACAGCAACTTGTTGCCAAAAGTGAAAGAAGTGAGCAACAGGAAAAAAATCTAAGAACCAACTGGAGATTGAACCTTGAACGTTTGAATTACTAGTCTGATACTACCCAATCAGCCAACAACCCACCTTGCAGCTAGACCCAAAAGTAAAATTTTATGTGATTGAGCAATATGTATTTTGATTGCATTTCATAACTTACACACAGAATACCATGTAAAATAACACAGTGTAAAAACTAAGTTGTTATTTATAACACCATGTGCTCACGAAATGTAAAACCCTGTTACCTGCACATTTCTCTCGTAAATGGATAGTTTATATTCTGAATCAACAACAGTGCTCTGGGGTTTGAATCGCTGCACTGTTTGTGTCTGAGCTGGCAAAGCCCACCTGGAAGAAACAGACTCAATTTAGGTTTAGTTTTGGATGTCAGTTATCTGCACGGCATTAGAAGTATTACTTACCCATCTTCTACTTCTATGTTCATATTTTCTGAGAGATTGTGAATAAATTTTTGATAGTGTTCCAAAACAGGATAATCATAGCCTTTTATCTGAATGTTGATAGCATCATAAACTGGAATTTTTGGTTTTAAGGCCTGAAATATTTAATGTTTGACATTATACAGTTATACAATTTCTTTTCACAAGTACAAAATCTAACATATATGCAGTTTTTTATATTTGAAGCTTGATTTGACAAGTTTACATGCTGATGACTTTGCTACCAATTCTAATTATTCTTTCTTTGTGTGTGTGTGTGTGTGTGTGTGTGTGTGTGTGTGTGTGTGTGTGTGTGAGGAGGGAGGGGGGGGGGGGGAGAGAGAGAGAGAGAGAGAGAGAGAGAGAGAGAGAGAGAGAGAGAGGGGGGGAGGGGGGGGGGGGAGGGGGAGGGAGGAGGAGGAGGAGGAGGATCACCTCTCTTGAAGATTATGTGAATGAGAAAGTAGAAGTCCCTAATTTTTGTAACAATGTGGAACTCATCATATATAGAAAAAGTGTAATGGAAGTGCACCTTCCCTGTATGTTGATGTTGGGTACTAAATATTTGCAATAAATTCAGCAAAGTGTTTATGTTCCAGATTTTGGACATTCAACTGAAGGGGAACTTATTGCTCTCATCTGTTGGGTAATTACGTGTTATCCAATAATTAAGGGTAGCAATGTAGAGAAAAAATTTGCACTCTAAAATAAGGTAACAAGATTCTGTGGACAAATTATAAATGATGTACTCTATAAGCTACACAAAATCTCAGTGCATGTGCAGATACAGTGACTTATTTAAAAAGTGAGATGTAAACTTGTGTTTAGTCAAACTGATAAAGGATCACTATCAACTTATTTAAAGGGTGAAGCTGATTATTTAGTTGAGATCTGGCAAATGCATGTCAGTTGTATTTAAAGCTGAAAGGCGATATACACTGCAGTCTGGATAATATGTTCCAAGAAGAATAATTATAGACTGCAAATACCCACACTGTTTTAATGGCACCACTCTGAGAATGTTGTGAAAACAGAGGTGATTACAACTACTCTTGCTGTGCAGGGTAACTATCAGAGGGAAGTTAACAGCAACTTGTACATCCGTGAGGAGGGGTACATGAAGCCTACTGTAATTTTCACAATCGGATCCTGAGGAAAGATCTATCAGAGAATCTTGTGAATTTCTGGTCACAAGCCAATGAATGTGTCCAAACCTTCCATTCAGCATCCATCTGGTGTTGAAACTGAAGGCATCAGAGGGAACACAGAAATTTAAAAATGTATTCACACACAGGAGCCCCAATTTCCGACAAACTGCACAACTCACAAATGAGATATATTGAGTTTGGCACCCCCAGTATTGAAATACAATGATGACTATTTAAAGCGGACAGGGCACCAGCCCTGACAGAATCCCAGTTAGATATTACATTGAATACACCACAGAATCAGCTCCTTTCCCAGCTCATATTTGTCGAGAATCTCTTGTGCAGCAAATAGCTGCATGTGACAGGAAAAGAATGCAGGTCAGCCCTGTTTACAAGAAAAGTAAAAGATTGGGCGTACAAAATTACAGAGCAATATAACTGACACCTGTTTGCTGCAACATTCCTGGGAGATACTATAAACATTATGACGTTCCTGGAGGAAAACAAACGTCTCTCAAATACTCAGTGTGGATTCGAGAAAAACCAGTCTTGTGAAACACAGCTTGCTTTATTCATACCTGCTGCAAACAACAGATGTAGATGAATAGGCAGATTCTGTCTTCTAGAATTCTGAAAGGTGTTTAACAGTGTACCAAACCGTTCACCACTAACCATGTTATGATCACATGGATTATATTCACAAAAAAGTGAGTGGCTTGAAGAATATTTGACCAATAGAACCCAGTCTGCTATAGTGAATGGCAAATGTTCAATTGAGCTGCACGGAAGTGTGATAGGACCAATGTTTTCAGTATACATAAACTATTTATCAAACACAATCCCTCCGTGGTCTTGGGCGCCTTGGCGTGGCTCCTCCCGTTGGATGGTTTGAGTACTTCCTCGGGCATGAATGTGCATGTTGTCCTTAGCATAAGTTAGATTAAGTAATGTGTAAGGCTAGGGACCAATGACTTCAGCAGCTTGGTCCCATAGGAACTTAACACAAACTAAAAGAAAGAAAGAAAGAGAGAGAGAGAGAGAGAGAGAGAGAGAGAGAGAGATCTGCAGCAGTATAAGATGTTAAACGAAGGTGATATTATGTACAGGAAAGTATTGTGATTGGATAACTGCAAGGAACTTCAACAAAATTTCAGTTTGATATAATGAATGGCAGTGCTTTTTAAATGTGGGTAAATGGTAGTAGCTGAATACAAGGTTAGTGGTGAACATCTTGAATGCATCTCATTCATATAAATATTTCGTGGTAACACGAAGAAACAATATGAAATGTGGTATCACATGAAATCAGCATTAGGAGAAGCAAACTGAAGTATTAGATTTGTTGGAAGGATCCTGGAAAAATGCAATGCATCAGTAAAGGAAATTGCATACAAGACAATAGCATGACAAATCTAGAATATTTTTCCAGTGTTTGGGGTCCTCATCAAATAAGCAGGCACAGCTAGGATTATAACAAGTTGATATAGCCCTTACAAAAATGTGACAGACATGCTCAGAGAACAGAAATGAAATGGCAATCGTTGGAAGAAAGGTGAAGTAATTTTCATGCAACCCTGCTGGGTAAATTTAGGAGAACCTGTATCTGAAGAAGACTGTATGATCATTATACTTCCACCATTGTATATCTCACATAGGAATAATGAGAATAAGATAAGCAAGATTAGGGCACATACAAATTGATAAAATTACTATGATGTACCAACTGCCACATATTGGCTTACAGAGTGTATTGGTGTATGGCAAAATACATTGAGATCAAGGTACACTTTTATTTCAGAAAAATTGGTATAGATGATTCAGAGCACTGGAGGTAACAATGCTAGTTAACACTGAAGGAGAACATCACCAATAAGTTTAGCAACATTTTGTTTTGTTTATGTGGCAGTTGTCCACTCAGTGCCTCAGCACCATACCGTGAGTTGTCATTTTTAACCCTCCCATTAATTTATATTCCAGCAACAAATTCTTTGAACTTGATGACATTACCTGGTATCTACTTTAATTTTTGATGCTATTGTGATGGCAAAACATGAACTACTTTGTGTTTCATGTATGGTTGTGCAGTATCTCAATGTTCAAAACTGCTGACCAATTAAATACCTTGTAGGAATTTGATATGAACTGTTTCTGTGGATTATCATGATACGTTTGACATACTCTGCTGGATGAAGGACTCCTCTAGACTTTTTGATGCATTATGGTCTTGCGCTTTATACATCCTCATTGTTCATGCATGTTTTCTAAGGGCAATAACTTCCCTTCCCTTAGGTTGTCATCTCTACCTTTCCATCTTTCTTATAATCCAGCAGAGACCTTAACTGGCCTGTCTATATTTCTTTCTCACTATAATCTTAATTACATCTTCCTTTTCAGTCATTTTCTTGATCTGTTTACTTGTTTTCCTGTCTCTTACGATAACTGCTAACTGGCATCTCTCCATTACTCGCTGAGCCACCTCCAGTTTTCGGAACAGGTTTCACACTAAAAGTAAGGCTGTCTCATTGCCATAAGTCAGCAGTGGGAATACACGCAGACTGCAGACTTTCCTTTTCAGGCACAGCAGAAGCTTGGCTTTGACAAATCCTATTTATTTTAGTAAAAGCATCCCAGGCCATTTTTAGTCTTTTGTTTCATTTCTTTTGCCATCCATCCACTCATTGTCTTCAGCTGTCCTAAATACAAAAACTCAACTGGTTCTAAGACTGCATTGCTAACTGTTTTTTTTTTCATTTTGGAAGCACTGTTTATAAATTATTGTAGTCTTACGATAATTAATTTTCTGGCCTATATTGAGACTACTTCTTTTAACCTTCTCAGACCAGAATTTTTTCTGGAGGAAGGAAAATTTTTCTTTATGTGGTAATGTTCGTAGGTGATTTTTTAATCATTGCAGATGTAAGATTTATACAAAAATATGTATCAATTTTCAAAAAAATATTTTGTACGCTTGATTTCATTTTATGGACTAAAATAACTAATTTGGTTACAAAATATTCTCTGTTGTAAGAAATAGTAAAATGATCTTTCATTAATTACCATGAAAAATAACAATAACAGTATTCAATTATACAGTGGAACACAGAGAAGCAACCACGTCTGTGGGTCTGGTGGTCACATACTGCTGTGCACTGCTACACTGAACTGCTGATGTTTTTATAGTGATGCCCAACAGTTGGCAGCACTTGCACATGAAGAAAGGACTGAACATTAACAAAAGAGTACCTCAGGTTTCCATTGAGAAAAAAATACTTCTGTTGCAGTTAAGACACAATAAAAGTTAACGCATACACAATTGCTGCCAGAGGGACGGAAAGGGTTAAGTTCTTCCAATCAGTGTTGAAGTTTATCTGCACTACAGGAAACAATAAGGATAACCAGTTTAAATTTCTGCCTTGCATCTAGTGCCTGTTCCCAATGAATTATTTGTTAAGTGTGGCATCTGCTAAGTTTTACAATTCTTCGTAGGCAGGAAAAATGAACAGGCATGGATGTGTTCAAAACTAACACATTATCTCAAACATGTGCCTGGGAAAACAAAATGAATATTCAACTGACAATGTTGTGAAGGCTAATTCACGTAGGTTACTTGTTTAACTACACAATGCTTGCAGAGGTGCTTACATTTCTTTATGGCCATTTTTGCTAACCAATCTCCCACATTCAAATAAAAACAACTTTGCTTTATAAGTAAAATGGAAGCATGCTTACAGTGGAACCTCATTTCTCTGTCCCTGATTAAATCAGGTCTTTTTTAATATTTTTATTTTTGCCATAGTAACTGTGTAAATGACTGACTGCAGAATGATAATGATGTTGCTACAGTACGATTTCTCATGATGAAATTATCACCAATTGTTCACCTGCAGTCAATGGCAATAGTGATAGTGGATTCGGCAAAGAAGTTGACACTCAACCAGAAGACACTATGAGGTGTACAGAGGCAACAATAAACCATCGACAAAGTAATGGTTTATTTGGGATGCCAGAAGGAAACAAGTTTGGCTGAACAAATGCTGGTGAAATGTCAGCATCACTGAACTGTGCATAAATGACATAGAAATCTGGTTACAAAAATTACTGATTATTTGAGCATACAAATCTATCTGTTTATTTTCAATATTCAATCAAAATTTATGTGAAAATAATATATACAACATGTTTGTTTGCAGTCTTTATCCCATTTCATTCTAATTTTTTTGCGGATTACCTAGAATGTCCCTTGTAATATGGATAAATGAGGATCTACTGCAACTGTTACTGACATCAACACACACAAAAATTGTGAGCAAATTATGCATATAAACTAATATATGCTTAATCTTAGTTAAAATATTCTCTTCACAAAGTTTTAATTTCTTGTCATCAACACAAGAAAAGAATGTGTAGGACGCTTTGACTTATAATTTTTCTCAAATTTATTAACAAGAAAATAACTATTTACGCAAAGCATTTCATCTAACATCTAAGTAATCCGGTTCATATATGCTGTAATTCCGGGCTCTTCCTCTCAGATTCTGTGCCAATGAGAACTTCTGCAAACAGTCATTAAGGTGAGATGATCTTGTGACCTGCAAAAGAAGCAATAACTATATAGCACTACTCCAAATATACAATTCATCATCAATATTGCAAAAAAGTTTTTTTCAGACACCATGCAGTTTTGAATTACATGTATTGTCTTTTATCTAAATTCAGTGACAGACCATTTGCAGAAGACAATTTCCTTACTCGTGAATCAACACTACAGCAAGTCAAAGTAAGTTTCCTTGTCATCAAAATACATTTTTTTTTTTAGCTTCAGCATCTAAATGGGCTGCCATACACATGTCAATTATCTTGTACAGTTTTCACCAGTCATTAGGTACAAAAACTGACAGCACTTGTGGACATAGCATTTTAAGATGACATTTCAAAAACATTTACAAAGACATCTTCTTATACCGTCTTGAACATGAGATAAGTTCCTCCACATGACTCCTGAAGTGGCATTGTATAATTGGATCTGTAGGATCACCACCACCTATCATGTTCCTCTCTTTCCATTACAGCAGGGCACCGGAGGTAACAGCAGTTGTCTTTGCTATTAATGCAAGTATTATAATTAAGCCTAAACAAGTAACTTCAACACTTGAAAATGTAAATAACTTGCCTCACAGTCTATCCTTTTCATAATATTGTCATTATTCCATCCTGGATTTTCCACTGTTTGAAAACGTAAATAACATTTTCTTGAAAATTGATAATGGGTTCTCTGCAAATGGTCTGTCACTGAATTTAGGTAAAGCACAAAGCATGCAATTCAGTACCGCGCAGGGTCTCTGGCCACACTTCTAAAAATAATAAACAAGAGTAAATCAATATATGAAACAGAATATTCTGATTTATTTAATTGATAAGAACCTTAGTGTGAAGTCAAATGATACAGAATTTCTTAAATGTCTACGTTAAACAACTTTTGCATTACGTATAATATAGTTTGGAGATGAAAATGTCAAAAAGTTGACTTTCCTATTTTCATGATCTAATGACATATAGCATCATATTCTGGGCTAACTTGTCACTGAGGAAAAACTGTGTGTTTCACAGTAATGTGTAATAAGAATAATGTGTGGTGTTCCCTCTACTCTAGAGCATGTAATTGACAACTCTCTAAACAGTTGACACAGCACATTCACCATTCATTTACTCCTCTGTGAAGTTCGTTAGCAACAACCAGCCACAGTGTGGAAACAACAGTAACATTGATAAATACAATACTAGAAGATGAAATGATTTAAATTAACCATCACTCAGCATTAATGTAGCACAGAAAGGAACATCTTTGATCATCTATCCAGTGGTGCAAAGAATTTAAAAGATACTACTGATCACTGGAAAGGGACGAGAGGGGGCACACAACTTACGAAATCATGCAAATGGCCAGCTTGCTGCCATATTTTTCACGGAGAAAGTGTAACATAATTGTAAAACAGACTCATTCCATGTCATAGCAAGAGGTCACAATTACGATCCAAGGAGCACGCAAATAACTGAACTACAAAGAAAAATCTGTGTAAGAGGACTCCTGGCAATTGCAGTGGACTGGGTGTGGCTGCTGTATGCACCTACCTCAATCAGTCACTTAAAGTGATTTTGTAAATGTCTCTATGGCAATGTCTCAGTATTGCCAGAGCTCCATAGATGGTTATTGTTTTCACTTGCAGTCCTTGGTGCTTTGCACTTGAAAGCTGGCAACAGCACTTCAAGCAGTCAGGGATAATCTTTTGCTGAGTCAACAATAGTTGGGATATGAGTTACAGATTCTCCACTACAAATTATGCAAGCACAAATCTGAGCAGCATCTCTAAATAATTAAGAAGTTTGAGCAGGGGCTCAACATGGAAGCTTGGAAACTATTATCACTAGTGGGACCCTTTGCCGTTTTACTGATGCACATGTTAATGTTGCATTCCCGCGTGATCACACCACAGAGGGCACAAACCAGGATAGCTGCAAAAGCACAAGTACCTTTTGCTGCGTCAGATAACATTCAAATTTTGTTGAATGGTTTTGGGTGGTCTCTAGTGGTTCCAACTTGTACATGAGAGCATTGCACTCCAAAGGGTTGCAACCACATTCAATAGGGGTGCAGCCCCGCACTGTCTTCAAGAAGGGTCAAGACATGTGAGGGAGTTAGCAACGTCAAAGGTTGTCAAGAGCATCTACCTCTTGGTTATCGAACTGCGACCTGTTGTTTTCAGCTACGAAATATGCGGAAACCAACACCCCAGGGAAAGGGTGGTTTCATTGACACTCTTTATGACATCCACTGAGGCCTTTTCATGTTGGTCAGATTCAGAGTGATGGTGGGTCTGAAATGTTTTCCTTGGTCACCCATAACAAATCACACAATTTCAATGTTGGTGGCAAGATTCTGACTTCCATAGGAGAGGTGTCAAAAGAAGGGATGAAATGTAGGTAAGAGGGCTATGATGACCTTCTCACGTATGTGGCACGCCCAAGGTGCCATTGAGTAGAATTGTCACGAAATTCGGTACCAAATGGACATCACTAACCCACCTTACACCCCCCCCCCCCCCCCCATGGAGTTCTGAGCTGTAGCCTTTTTTTTGCACTCTTACTGTTCAAAGCGTAGCCAAGTCCAAGCACGACACTGCAGGGTGCCATGCTTTTGCACCTTTACATAGGAATTTTCTACGCACATCTGAGCCTGATTTTAAACTTATGTGTCGCACTGGGAGACAATTACAGGATTTTGGAAAAGTGATCCTTTAATTGTGTTGCGCAGTGCATTATATCAGTGTTGTCCCAATTTTTTTTTTTTGCTTTACTCATTACTTGTGTTTATCATGCAGCTACTGAGGTTGAGTGGATGCAAACATGAAAAATATGGTCACTACTGTTTCACAGATTGAGGTACAACCAGTTCTTTCTATTTTAGTCTAGGTGCAAACAAAATATTGTCTGCAGGTTTCTACTAAGATCAGTCTATTAGCTAAAGTAACAATGGAAGCACCTACAAACTGCATCCAGATGTTAGCAGCACTTACCCATTAACAGGAAGTATAAGATTGTTATAATTAAAATTCAGCTACTCACAGAGATCTACTGTGGGCTGTAATTATCATATGCCAGCAAAACTTGGTAGATATACTACTGTGTTAATGCGGAACCAATTTAGATGGAAAAAAATTAGTTCCAATTTTGGCCACCAGATGCAAATTCTGTGCTGTGGATGCAAGAAAGGCATATTGAAATGTTTCTGTATTTAATGGACTAAGAACAGGATATAGCCAAAAAGGTCAAACACGTGAGAAAGACATAATGTTCATATTATTATTAATTGCCACTTACACAATTTGTTCAATATGAGCACTGGAGAAGTTGATGAGATGCTGAATCCATAAAACAATGTGATCAGCAGTTGCTCTCAGAAGTTCTAGTGGAGTCTGAGTAATACTGGCCTTCAGATCAGGTAGAGACTGACCATATCCCTGGTGAATGTGTTCTTTTAGATACCCCCAGTCAAGATTACGTGATCTTGCAGGTCACTAATCTGGGAAACCTCTGGGGATAACATGTTTGTGGAAGGTTGCAGTAAGCAAATCTTTCACTGAGCAAACAACATGGAAGTGTTGTCCCATCTTGCCTGAGGAAAGTTGTTTCCACACAGTTGTGCTCTTCCAAAGCAGGAATCACATGCTATACAAGGAGATTTTGATAATGTGCCGATGCTGTGGTACAGCTGACAGACCCTCTGGGTGTGCTCTCTTCAAAGAACAACCAACCAAGAATAAAAGGTACTTGCGATGGGAATAAAAGGTGATTGTGTATCCACACCACACAGTAACATAAAACAAATGCAATGGCTCTTTGTGCACAACAAATGGTTTAACGGTATCCTGAACTTGTGTATTCACTGCACCCTGTAGTGTAAAATGTGCTTCATCTCTCCACAGAATATTGCCCATCCACATGTCATCAACTTCAATCTGTGCCAGAAACCGAAGGGCAAATTCAGAACATTGCTGCGGATCGTGATGTTTTAGTTGCTGCACCACCTGGATCTTGTTTGGGTACCTGTGTAGAACAGACTGCAAAACATTCTGTGATGTTGACCTTGGGATGTTAATTCTCATGGAACTGCACTACCTGGAGGCATGTGTTGCATGATCAGTTAAAGCAACAGCAAACGCATCAATAACTTCCATCGGGATAGGACACTTCCTCTTCCAGGTGCCACACCAAGGTCACCCGTGTTTCCAAATCTCATCATCATCTTGTATAAACCACTTAATGACACTGAGCCTCTCCTTCGACCTTTCAGCCAGTGATACTCTATGCAGCACTGTAATTGCTGTTGTTCGCGGACAGCAGTTTCACTAACAGCACATGATGGTTCTTCTCAATAGCCATGCTGTTCTCTCATGTCATGGCTTGTCATATGACAGCGTGTATGTTGTACCGTCATACAAACACAGTACAGCAGCAGATTTGCACCTGGTGGCCAAAACTGGAACTATTTTTTCTGTATAAATCAGTTCTGCATTACTGCATCAGCAGGTCTAACAAGTTTCACTGTCATAACAAGAGGCCACAGTGGACCTCTGTGAGTAGCTGCACTTTAAAATTAACCACCCAGTTCCTGAAGAACATGCTTAGTCATTATGCTGGTAAATGTCCACATATTCACAAATCTGTGTATGTTGTGGAACATTTCAACAGTCAGAGGCTAAAGAATCCCAACATTCTTGTTAGTTCTGATGTTGTGTCTCTTTTTACCAGAGTTAATTTACACAAATCCTTGAAGCTTATCGCACAGATATGTAACTTGGAGGCCTTCACCTGATTCATGCAAGTCATACTCTGCCATACTTTCTTTTCGATGGGGCTTACTAGCTCAGTACTGCTGGCACTTGGAACACTTCAAGGAGGAAGCCCTGAAACAGGTCAATGGAAACCGACTTGTTTCTTTCATTATGTTGACTACAATTTTGTAATGTGGCCACATGGAAGAGGCAAGCTGGATGAATTCCTTAGACAACTCAACTCTAAATATCTGAACATCAACTTTGGCGTGGAAATCAAAGTGGATGGAGTGCTTCCCTATCTGTATGTCTTGATGAAGAGGAGAACTGATAATACATTTGGGCACACTGTATACCGCAGAAGATGTGCACCAACTTGTACTTACACACAGACAGCTAGGACCCCACAGTGCTGAGGAACAGAGGCCTCAAACCATGGGAATACAGGGCCCACAACCTCTCAGATATGGAGAGTCTCTCCTGAGGACAGTTTTCCATAAAAATAGCTTCAGAGGATGGCAGATTCAGTGAGCCCTCCACCAACAGTACAACTGGCATAAACTTAAAGTTGAAGAAGGCTGTAGCTGCTGTACTTGTTCCAAGAAAGACTTTTCCCACCCAGCGTCAAAACACGAGACCTACTTGTAGAGTCATGGGCAGCCTCATAATATGGAAATCTAATGCTTATTAAATATCCGGTCAACAAGGCACGACATACATACCATCACAGATGGCTACAGTGAATATCAATGGCATACCTGACTACTGTGCCCAACAAGTCCGCAGTTGCACAGCACTTTCTATCGGAATTACATGAAATGGGTTACAGCAGCACTGAGGTTCTCACACAGATGGCAAAATAATAGAACTGTATCACTGTGGAATCCAACAAGATAGAAAAAGGTGACCAGCTGATAAATTGTGACTGTAGCCTTAGTAAGGCATTGGAACTTACACTTGACGATGGCAACATGGTTGTTGGCCAAAATATTGTGGCCATTGGACACTTAGACCCAGTCATACAACATAGAATTATTTTATTATTACAATAATATAAGTAAGAAATAGATTGCTACTAACTGTACAGATGACATTAAGCTGCAGACAGGCACAATGAAAAGACACTTACACAATAGCTTTCAGCCACAGCCTTCATCAGAAAAGGAAACGCGCACGCGCGCGCACACACACACACACGCACACACACACCAATTCACACAAGCAAGCACACCTCACACACACAGGACTGGCAGTTCCCGAGCTGTGGTGTGAGATGGCGTTCATTTGTGCGCCAGGCGTGCGTGCTTGCTTGCATGAATGTGTATGTGTGTGTGTGTGTTTTTCCTTATCTGACAAAGGCTGGATGAAGGCTGTTGTGTAAGTGTCTTTTCGTTGTGCCTGTTCGAAACTTACTGTGTCATCTTTACAGTAAGTAGCAATCTATCTTTTCCTTATATTGTTGACATCCCAGCTTTGAGTTTGCATTGTTTTATTATTACAATTTTAGCTATATATTATGTTCCTGGTTCGGAATAAGGAAGATGAACACGGTTTATAACTAAAAGAAAAATAGTCAATGCGGAATGTTGCAGTGAGAGATTGCAGTTATTTTTCTATTTATTAAGCACGTATGTTCAACAAAAATGTTGAATAGTTTGCTTGTCTGGTCCCACTAGACTGAAATAAAACTCCCAAAAGTGATATGAATAATTCTGACTGATCACACTCTTTTTATGTGGCACATATGATATTGTCACTCTTGCCCAAAAAGTATATTAGTGCAGTGATTTTTTTTCCTTGCACTCTAACAAGAGATTTCAAGTTCCGTGTTACATAATGAAAATTTATGTTTATTATAAGCACAATATTTAGAAGCATCAATCTGAAAAAGATCCTTTACCTGTTCATGTTCCAGCACAATGATTTGTGCAAGAACAAACTATCCAAAATCTTTGGGTCTCTCTTCGTCATACAAATGTAAAGGTTAGCTTTGTCAAATAAAATATTATAGACTTAAGAATGCTGCAGATCAAAGCTAAACCAACACAACTTGAGTATGAGGGTTTAAAACAGTGGTGTTCAACCTATTAGTTTGCTTGGGCCACTTTGGGGGGAAAAAACCCAAGTATTTCTGGACTGCACATAATATACTAAGAAAAAGAAAGGATGGACCAATGAGAGTGGAGAGAATGGCATCATGTGGCAGGAATTTCAAAATAAAAATATTCAATTTCTTGTAAGTTTACATAGCATAATTTTATTAATTTTTTTCTTTCTTTTACCGATTGTCTGTTAGATGCTTATTTTTTGGGGCACATGTAGCCTGCACCTACAGTTTTAATTTACTCATTTGTAACTAGCTACTCTTATCAGTTTGATTTTAACTCTCCCCAATTAAGGTTGCAATAGACTGGATTTTTCTTTCAATTTCTACCTTCTCTCAATTTGTGCTAATGGACAAATTTCTTGAGACACTTCAGTATGGGTATAGAAATGACATTTCTTAAATATGTCTGTCCAGTAAGTAGTGGATAGATGAAAGAAGGATTCAGACAATTTGCAGCATTCCATGTGGTATAAAAGGGAACTTCAAGAGGAAACTGCTACCAGCTAAAAACAGCATTTTCGAATTTTATATTTCTTTGATTTGTATTGTTTCCATACTCTTTTCTGCAGCTTGCATGTTGAAGGAGAAACAATGTTGAGTCTGATAGTGTACCCTTTTTAAAACATGGCTTTGGTGAGACACTCACGTATAGTGTAGCTTCAGGTCCAGGTTAGGTTGGTCACTGACAATTTTGTTGTGAGTTGCCAAAGGCAATGAATGTGAATGCAAAATAAAGGTTGTGGGAACAGCATACACTGGCTTCTACATTTGTTCCACATTTAATGCAGTTTTCATTGTAGGTAACTAAAACTACAAAGTACTTCTAGGAAAGCTGTATTAAATAAGAAACAAATCACTGATAATTTTGATGAATATTTTGTACATACATCATTCATCCTGTGGTTACTCAGCTGCAAATAATTCACATAAAAGTGTCTTCACTGGGGAATACTATCTAAAGACTAATTTCTTCAACAGAATAATGCACAGATGACTGCTTCACGGTCACTGTTTACTCCTGTTGAAACTTCTGATATGGCAGGCCATCGCTGACTTATAAAAGTATTTATGAACATTTTGTCTCAACTTGCATCAGTTGCCTTCAGGTATAAAACTAGTAATTTCAGTCTTCCACAGATGGGGACAAAATGTTAGAAAATAATTTTGTACATCAATCCTGGTCTTCAGTCCAGATGTTTTAATAAAGTTTTAAAACAGAAGTTAATGACAATAAGAAAACTGGCAGCTACACAGCCTCATATTCTTTCTCTGTATTTGCATTCTTTGTAATTCTGGTACCTCTCCCTTCCTCTGCACGTAAATTTCACAATAGGTGGTTACCGGGCAGTTCTTACATTCACTGTTGAATTCCATATGCACTGAAACTTAACAACAGTACTCTGAAAATTGAATCTGGAATGTCAGTCCACTATTGCTTCTGACTCCTAAGTTCCAAAATCCAAAGGTTCTGTCATATTTTGTAGTCTGAGCTAAGGAAGAATACATGGCCTTGTAATGATGTAATTGACTAAAGTCTTAGAATACATGGTGCTTCAAATAAATAATGTATCCTGACTCCCAGAAAGCCTATTGTCAGTCTTCTATACTTCAATGATAATTCTACTCATTTAAATACATACAAAGGAATAAAATAAGCTTGGCATTGGTTATTTGAATGTTCCTTGGATAATATTTGTGACATGTCACTAGGAAGCATAATAGGTCAGTTTTACAATTACAGTACACTGGCAACATGGTGACCAAGGTAATTTTAATATTAAAATTCTCTACATATTGGGCATGTGGACGAACATTATTATGGATGAATACCTCACTTCTTTCAAGGCCAAACTAAAGCTGATAGATGGACAGAGTAAATAATTTCTCCTTCTAGGATTATATTTACTGTTGCCACTGTTGTTTTGGCTAGACTGTGGCAGTGCATCTCCCTGTCAAACTGGCTGTAGTGACAGACATACTTGTAGCGTAGTCCGTGGGGGGATTGATTGTAGACGTCAAACTCAATGAGAGTAAATGTACGACGAGCATGTTGTCAGTAAGTCCGCCTGTTTAAACACCTGTCGCATTAGGTTCTAGAGTGGACACCACACATTATCACTAAGAAGCATATATAAACTACGATGGAACCGCACACAGAAGCATAGCCATGAAAAAAAAACAATCTACTCCAAATTAATTTGTCCAAGGCAAAGCTCACAAAAAATTATTAGGTAAAACCGTGTAGTGTTCGTATTATTAAAGAAAAGCAATGTACTTACACTTCTTTGCAAAAGGCGCAACATTGTTTAAGACGATTGTGAATGCTCAATAAGTATGTAAAACACGCCTTTAAAACAAAAATAACTTCGATAATTCAGAATTATGCGCCATACACCAGCACTGTATTCCTCACAGCCCCCACAATATTTACTTTCTAGCTCGGATCCAAGCCAATAACATTCGAGTAAACACCGACAACAATCGATAACAATTTATCGAAAAGCCGACTCGCAACAAACACCTGTAACTATCGACTAATTGTCTGGTAGTATCGAATATACAGTTCCGTATGGAAGCATAGAATGACAGAAGCGCCCCTGGTGCCATGCCAGTGAACTTCGAATACTACAAAATTTGGCGCGAAAACGCGTATTCTTGCTTTTCGAAACACGTGTATTAATGGCAATATTTTTCATTTATACTTTATGGTCGGCCTTATAGTCTAGTGGCAAAGTGAGTGACTGGGAACGTTTTCGTGACGTAGCAAAGTAATATATTCCAGAAATCTCAATCAAAAAACAAGATTAACTTTTCGTAGCTGGGATTCACATTCATGTAATATTTTATAAATGACCTCGGGGTCGCCTTTTGAGCGTAAAATTATATATTTATGAAAACTTACATTGCAGTTTTGACTGTTTGGAAATAACCGCCCTTTATCACATTGCAAAACCTAAAAATCGTCTGACATGACACAGAAACTGGCTTCATCACACCGTGTTCTTGATTACGACTTCTTGTGTGTATTGCACTCTTTGAACTGTGTTGTAAGTATGCCGTTCGGATTCTGAAGGATTTTTGCTCGCATCCGTAATGTTAGGTGGAATAAATGATGCCAAAGGCAAGGTACATCTGCTCCACTTAATGAGAATTTTTTTTATGGCTTCAAACAATGAAAAGGAAAAGATTGTGACAAATCAGTCTGAAAACTTGCAGATAAGTGACAAACATCAGGAAAAAAGCAGAAGTGTTTAGGATAATGTGTCAAAATATACAGTGCCTCAAGAACAGAGAGTTAGATCTAAAAGTAGCTTTATATAATTTTGCTGGTGTGTCATGTACGTGTTTATCTGAACACTAGTCCAAGGGCAGTTGGTTGATTTAGTGGAAGAGACCAAACAGTGAGGTTATCGGTCTCATCGGATTAGGGAGGGATGGGGGAAGGAAGACGGCTGTGCCCTTTCAAAGGGACCACCCTGGCATTTGCCTGAAGCAATTTAGGGAAATCACGGAAAACTTAAATCAGGATGGCTGGACACAGGACTGAACCCTCATCCTCCCGAATGCGAGTCCAGTGTACTAACCACTGCGCCACCTTGCTTGGTGCAAGGGCAGTGAATCAAGTCGTATAAATATAAGCAAATTTAAACAATCATCTCATTACTGCCACAGTGTATGTAAAACTGGTGGACTATGCATTTATACAAGAGCAGGATTACAGTTGAAAGCAAAAACAGAAGTGACTCATCTAAATACTGAAAAACATTGTGAATCATGTGCCATAGAATAAAAACTGAGGAGGAGAGTAAAAACTAATTGTCACATCAATGTATAGCTCACCAATGGGTGATAAAAACACATTTTTAAAAAGCTGGAACTACTGTTAACCACTTTATGTAATAATGAAGTGAAATTATTTTTAAGGGGAGTTACAACGTTAAATATTAATTGAAATTTGAGGAAAGAGGCAACTTTTAAACAGCTCTCACATGAAATCACTCTTTACAGACCCCAGCAGAATAACAGAAATGTCATCTTTCCTATTAGATAATATCTTCATAAATATGGAAAATTGCTCCACTGAGGCACTAAATGTAAACTTAAGTGTTTCAAATCAGAACACACCCATCACACATGTAAATTTTTCTATACCCAAGCTAATAAAATATAAGTAGGGATATAAAAGGAGCTTCTGCACTGGAAAAGTAAATACTTTTATTCAGATGATAACAAAAGAAACCTGGGAAAATGTTGTAAGAGGTCTGAGCAGATGTAATTTCGATGTATTGCTCATGCGCTGCCTGCGATATGCAAGGTATAAGAGAATCTCTGACCCGAGAGCAGTGTTGACTGCAGTAGGAACTGTGTAGCTGTAGCAGTAAGTTGTTGCTAGTCTGCTGTCTGCTCTGGTCTGGCCTGGTGTATCGTGTTGGGTGGCCCGGTCGCGATGCAGCGATGTTGGAGCCTGAGGATTATTGTATAAGGTGAAAAAGCAGCCTCGCGCATATGTAGTAATGTTATCTGAAGTCCCATGGAAATGTTTTAAAAATGTCATAATAATAATCTTTCTCATATAAAAAAAAAATTATTGTAAGAGCAGATATATATGCGTTGTCTGGCGACTTCATTGAGGTAAAAATTTTTCTCTTTTTTATTCAGAATGATCTTTCAGGGCCATGACGCAGCACTGCTGACGTCCAAAATTTACCAGGTTAAATTCACAGTCAATTATTGAAAAGTTTTAAGTGAGCAAAAATTTAATTGAGAGGTTAGTTACATTGTATTATTACCAGGTTACTGAATTTATTTTTTGTTGGGACGTTACACTGAATGTGAACGACATAATTATAATTTTTACTGTTGAGAGGTTTAGGAATTTTTCTGTTTTGAACTTACACTGGAAAAACAATTTTGTGGGGAGGTTACACTTGTCGACAACCGGCCAGGATCGCATTTTCTTTGTGAATTTCTGAAAAGTAGTCATATATCTGCTCGTATTTACTTAATTTTAAATGTAGTTTGTATCTGGCGCAACGCATTTATTAGTTTGTCACTCTTTCTTTCACAGATCATCGGCAATTTATTGCTCTTTGTTGTAATTGTGTTTGTTCCATTTTTGCTTCGTCTTTGTTTCATTTTGTGCTTAATTCTGATTTGTGAAAAATGCCGCGAAAAACTGTTAACAGTACATCGCGATGTGCAATGAGTGAAATAGCCGACTCGAATAATTTGACCGATAATTCTTGCGACACTCAGTGTAATAGTGATAATCGTCTAATTACAGATAATCAGTGCCTGCCGATCACTAGTATTGAGTTAAATTCTAATGATGGGCAAACAAATTCAATTATGTCACAGTAAATTTAACAACTGATGATGCGGCACGTTCCGATACAATGAACGCTGCCCAGTTTGACACACCCAGTTTGCAAAATTTGAATTGTGAACAGATAAATTTTTCTCACGAAGATGAACAATGTAGTCAGAATATGTCAGATTTATTTGATTCCGAGGTAGTGACTAACAGTACACATCCAATTGGCGAACCTTTTCAAGAATCAGAAAATGACCAAATGATTACACAAAATGTGACAAATGCACATACACCATTACACAGCATAGAAAATAGAGTCGCTAATTTTGGCTTGGATCAAGTTATGGTAGTATTGCTACAACAGAATGAAAGACAAGACAACAACTTCAAACAATTGAATGCAAAATACGACAACCTTAATGAATCGAACAAACAACTTAATGAAAAACAAGACAACCTTAACGAAAATATCAAACAACTTAATGAACAGAATAAACAACTTAGTGAACAGATTACAGCCATTGCCACGCAATGTCATGATACTAAAGAACAATTACGTGAGGAAATTAAGTCTTGTGCTAGGAACAGTAGTGAAGAAATTAGATCTGTGGCACAAGAAGTAAGTAATACTCATGCAGCCACAACTAAATTACTTAGAGAAGAAATTAGTGCAGTAGCTAACAATGTTCTGAAAACGCAACACAGTTACGCGACGAGTTTAAATTAATGTCATCAGAACTTTCACGCACACTGGATGCGAAAGTAGACGCGAAATTTGACCAACAGAACAGCCAAATTGACGAACGTTTTGATCACCACCTACAAAACAGTGAAACGCGTTACCGTAAATTTATACAGGAACAGAATAAAGTAAAGCAACAAGTCATGGAAACAATTACTGTACAGAGACAGGAAGATAAGCGTAAATTGTTTACGAAAGCAAAAACATACGTAGACAACAATATTGCTACAGTATCAGACGAAATCAAACAGTTGAACAGCGAATTGCATGATGAAATCTCCGATCTTAAAACAAAAACAGACACACACACATTAGACTTTCAGACAATGACCAACAGACTTGAAAAGTTGGAACTAATACAGGATTCTGATGCCATCAAAGCAGACGTTAAGAAATTGAACAAAACCAACGTAAAATACAAAAACAAATTAATGCTTGTGATACTAAAAACGATGATCAGGTAAAAGCACTGACTGAAAAATATTATGAATTGGCCAGACGTATTGCTGTTATTGAAAATAATAATGACACCAAATCAGACGATACGTCACTAGTTTCGTTTAATCAAACACCCGAATTCCAAAATTTACAGCAGACAATCAGTGAGATAGGTTCGTCAAATAATACATTACGTAGAAAATTGTCAACTTTACAGCACGAATTGACGGAGATGAAAAATATTTCAGCCTCTAACATGGCACAGCATACGGCACATTCTGAACATTTCTCACACTCACACAGCCAGTATAATTTAGGTAATTTACAGAGGGTACGTGACTTAGATTCCAAACAGTCACAGACAAACAGACTAGCATACAATCATGAACCTGTTCAGACATTTAGAGACGAAAATTTTGATTACAAGCACTTTCTATCCGTGAGAAAATGTAAGGTATTTAAGAATGACAGAACACAGATTCACCCCTTGGATTGGATACAACAATTTAGCTTTGCTTTTCCACCAACTTGGCCCGTAACGCACAAACTTGAATTTATTTGCTGTTTTTTGGAAGGCAAACCGGCAACTCGTATGAGACTGATCGCGAGACAATGCTATTCGGTAGAAGAATTTCAGAATGCTTTTCTGTCAGCATATTGGTCGAAGACGACAGTGCGGATCAAGGATCAATTAATTAGTTTACCGAATTATGAGAACTCAAATTTTCCCACTGTGACGCAATTTTTTGAGCACATGGTCCAACAAAACCAGTACTTAAGTGAGCCATATAGTGAATCTGCACTTATCCAATTATGTATTTCTAAATTTCCACGATCGTTAAAGAGTATCACTTTTAACGGGTCAGCAGAAAGAAAATATTTCGGCATTCAGAGATCTGTTACAGCTTTTGGAAGTTCAGCAATCAGATTATTCCTTCATAAGCAAAAATTTTTCACATCATAACCAAGGCCAAGCAACATACAGTAATTACGATCAGCCACGCTATTTCAATAGCAAAGGTAATAGATGCTCCAGGAACGACAACCACCAGAACTTCAATAACAGACAAAATTTTAATTATCAGTATCGTCAAAATTATCAACAACAGGAACCACATTTTGGTAACAATAGAGGGTTTTCCCCACAACAACAACAAAACCAGCCCGTTAGCATACCTAACCAACAATGTAATTTGCAAGGTCAACCAAGCTTTAATGTTTCGCCGCCTACACGTATAACGTCGGCGCCAGCAAATAGTAACGCACAGCAACAAGGAAATAACTACGTACAGAAAGCACATCATTTTAACTCTACCGCAACGCGCCGTATAGCAATGATTATTATGACAGACGTAAAACTAATGAGCACAGATATCAGCGTACATTTAATAACAGTCGGTCTTACCAGCAGCAGAATCAACCACAACAACAGATAATCATGAATGAACCAGACAGTCGGTATCATCCCGAACGTAATACGTCAGGAAGAAATAACAGAACAGTACAAATAGTCGAGATGCCACAGCATCCTCCCGAAAATAACAGCACGCCAGATAGAATTTGACTAGATACAGTACAGGTTGCATCCCCCAGCAAAGTAAGCAATACTTCAGACACACAGAATCTTGTTCACGAAAATGTTATTAGTTTTGACGGCATCCGATACACACTTTTGCATGAATGACAGAATCACAACGTATGTAGACGACATTCTTATTGCAGAAGCTAACTGGTCTGAACACAATCTGATTCTTGAACAACTGTTGCAAACTTTTTGTGCACAAGGACTCACAGTTAATATTAGCAAATCACACTTTGGCAAAACTTCTATAAAATTTCTTGGACATGTAATTTCAGCAGAAGGCATTGCGCCTGACCCGGAAAAACTTCAAGCTTTACGTGACATTACTGTTCCTACGACGAAGAAACAACTACGCAGCTTTTTGGGTTTAATTAACTTTTTTCGTAAATTTATTCATTACTCTGCTTTAGACACCCCTAGATTATGTCAATTGACAGGTAAAAACACTATTTGGTCCTGGGATAGGCAAGCAGAGTCTGAATTTGTGAACCTGAAAGAAGCTTTGTTGAATGCACCACTTTTATCACATCCAGATCTTACTAGAAATTTTTCCATTACCACCGACAGTTCTAACACCGCTTTAGGCGTACACATTTTTCAGGAAATTGAAGAAGATGGTTCTACAGTAATTAAAAACATCGCCTTTGCGAGTCGCATTCTGTCATCTGCTGAATGCAATTATTCTATTACAGAACTTGAAACATTATGTGTTGTATGGGCATTTACGAGATTTCGGCATTTTCTTTATGGAAGACATACGACCGTTTACACAGATCATAGAGCTATCCAGTTTTTCCTTTCCGCTAAATTTACACACGACAGATTAAGCAGATGGACACTTTATTTACAGGAATTTAATTTTACAATTGTTCATATTCCCGGTACGCAAAATATTGTAGCAGGCGCACTATCCCGTTCTCTCAGCAACAATCAGCAAGACATCGCAACCAACTTCTGCCAAGCAAATCCTAGCGTCATGTATATTCAGCAAGTTGCGTTCGAAAATTTTATTTCGGCGTCATTACGAAATATAGCACAAGAGCAGAGTAAAGACAACGTATGGAAAGAAATTAAACACCTTTGGCAAGATAGGAATAATGTTACCATTAGAAACCATTACACTGTACGCAATAACACTCTGTTTCGCCGCTCTCACCCTGACAGCAACAACTGGTTACTATGCATTCCTGACGAACTTGTTAACAAATTAATTTTGTATACTCATTTAAGTTACGCACATTACGGAGCCAGAAAATGTTTTCTTATACTGAGACAGAACTGTTATTTTGCCAACATGGAGAAACGTATACGACGAGTTTTAGCGTCAAAAAAATTCTGCCAGAAAGCTAAGTCAGACACGACTTCACATATTCCTCCGTTACATCCCATTGTACCTGTTAAATTGAGACACATGGCCGCTGTACACATTTTTGGTCCGATTCCCAGATCTAATAGAGGTTTTTGTTACATCTTCTACATCTTCTACTCACTTCGAAATTTGTTACCTTCACTCCGTTACGCAAAGCTACTGCTAAATCGATTTCGAAAGCATTTGTAAAACAATTTTTATTTCATGTAGGGCATGTATTGAAAGTAATTTCCGACAATGGACCACAGTTTCCATCTGCTATATGGACACGTATGTTACGAACAAGAAACATTTCTCCGATCTATATATCCAAGTATCACGCTTCTTCGAACCCTTGTGAACGACTAATGAAAGAAATTGGTAAACTATGTAGAAATACTGCCATAAAAAACATATTGATTGGGATACACACATACTGTCATTCCAGGATGTAATTAACTCCATACCAAATGAATCTACTATGCTATCTCTGACTGTTATATTAAAAAATGTTGAACCACCCAACAAAATTAAAGAACTAGTATCTTTTCCTACATCTCGTCGACTACGCCACCATGAAATAATTGACATTGCGCTCAACAACATCAAACGTGCCGCAGAGCGTCGGAGAAGACAGCAAAAACAGGTTTGTACATGCCGTGACTTTCACATAGGACAGAAGATATTAGTACGTACACACTATTTATCCAACAGAGGAAAGAGTAGATGCAGTAAATTTGAGCTTCTATATGCAGGTTCACATAGAATTCGCAGCAATCCTCACCCCAATGTAGTACCCGTCGAAACTTTGAGAACCAGAAAAAGCAAAGGCAATCACCATGTCTCCAATATTAAACCCTTTATTGAATGAATATACTTTATGATTTATCACACTTTAATGCCATTTCCTGAGTTTTATATGACCACTTATGCAATTATATTTATATGAACACTTACTGATGATTATCATATTTTTTCTTGGCAAGTGCCTGGCAAGGTAAGGTTAGCGGGTCGCTTTTCTTGTCATTACACACCAGACCGTGACATTTTTCCAGATAAACTTACATATTTTATGACCAATTATGCAATTCTACCTATGTGATTACTTACTGATGATTATCATATTTTTTCTTGGCAAGTGCCCGGCAAGGTAAGTTTAGCAGGTCACTTTTCTTGTCGTTATACCCAGACGGTGCACATTTTCCATTTTTCGTGTAGGTATGATTGTTTTCCTGTTTTGTTTGTATGCATTACGAAATCTTTAAGATATAACAAACACCAGTTGACTTTGACATTTTTCCTTATGATATCTCGATATCTTGACTATTCTACAGTTTTTGCCACTACATTATGATACTGTGTGTACATTTTTTGCACATGAAAACTGTCCATGTTTTTGACATAATACATTTTCTGTCATGCTATGCTGTATGCTTAGTTATATCACTAGAAAGAAATTTTTATTTAATGGGTGTATGATTTAAATGCAAGATATTAATCCCTATTCATCATTTTCAGAAAGCAATAACGTGTAAAGGAAATAACTTAAACAATCTACAGTGGACTACTATGAAATGGGAATTTCACCTTCGGAATGAACGAAAGAAAATGCAATACCTTGTCATGAAGAGTAAATGGATCAGAATTAACAAGCATTAACAAGAATATACTATACACATCGTATGATAGCAGTCTTAACTAATTATTTTTCTTTCAGAATAAGAAGCGATTGATGCCGGCTGTCAAACAGAGCTACACATCTTAATTTTAGTGATGAAATATGCTAGAAATAAGAAACTCTATACTATGAATAGTTGTATGAAGTAAATGGTAATATGAATAATGAATAATGAAGTGTCTTTTTTGCAGATGATAATGTATGATGGTGAATAGTTATATGAAGAATATGCTAATATGAATAATGAAGTTTTTCTTTGCAGGTGATGATAGTAATGAAGTTATGCTAATATGAATAATGAAGTTTTTCTTTGCAGGTGATGATAGTAATGAAGTTATGGTAATATGAATAATGAAGTTTTTCTTTGCAGATAAGAATAATGATGAAGTTTATATATTTACTATTAGTTAAGAGATGCTATGTAGTTATTTAAGTATTTGTTGCAGTTCGTTTTGACAGTATGTCTTATGTCACATGGTATAATGACTGAATGTTTTGGAAAGGACAGCTAGAGTACATACATATTGAGTACACATTTCATTACCTGTTAATTCGAAGTTCACTACTTTTCAGCATAATATGCGTTTCTTCTTTCAGCTCAATAATCCATCTTATATTTTTTCCAGGAGAAGCTATTCATGAAATTAATGTGCTATAAGCAGTTAGTCATTAAACCTTTTCTAGTACTTGCATTTTTTACCCATTTGTGTATGTCATTCATGAATGTGATCACATATACTCTACTTGTTTCATAACCTTGCTACAGCTGACTCATGACGAATGACGTTATTAATCCTTTTTTCCAGCAATAAGTCAAAAGCAAATATTTTCTTCCCCCAGCAATTAATTATCGATCTCAACGCAACGCATTGCTAGCACAAAAAGAAAAGTATTACCAGTCCCAAATAATGCAACCGGTTTAAGAGATATTTCTAGTTCTAAATATAATGCAAATTTCTCAGATGTATTGAATCCATTATATCTATGTATTATTGGACCACAGACCTTGAGTAATAGTTACAGTGTGTTACATTTTAAATATGTCCTATGTCACTTGAATGATGAGTTCTGAATAATACTGAATTATGTTTTGTAATAATGCATAAATGCTATGCCAATAATTTCTGTAAATAATATTTTTGTTATACTCTATAAATGCTATGCCAATAATTAACTCTTGTTTTGAATGATGACTTCTGAACAATGCATAAAAATGGTTTGTAACTGTCCAATGAGTGCCAATGATTACTATAATTAGATGAATTATGTAAATGCTATGCCATTAATTAACTTTTGCTTTGAATGATCACTTCTGAATAATGCATAAAAATGGTTTGTAACTGGCCAATGAGTGCCCATATTTACTGTAATCAGATGACTTATGAATAATCTTCTGTAATACTCCATACATAGTACAGAAATGTTTAGTATCTAGGCAATGAGTACCAACAATTACTCAAATCGGTTGATAGACTAGTGTAATTCTCAATGATGACCAGCATAAGACTTAATGTCCTTCACCTTCTGACCTAATTACCAGAAATTACTGCAATATCCGTTTGTCCTGTCCATCCTCATGATCATGGAGCACTATATTTGGTTTTTGCACTAATTCTACGTTGGTGAAAGAGTATGGATTCTACAAGAATGTGGTGTTGACACATCATGCTGTCCACCACCTTGAACGATGGAGATGTTATTATGGTCCTACTGTTTGGTGTACCTAATGTACTACCAAAATGAGAACATTGAATATTAATACAACATTTCAGTGTCTTGGCTACACTGATTAATACTTCAGGGAAAAGAACTTCAGATTGTCTCACTTGGTGTTGTGCTTCTGTAGAAAGATATGGACTTTCAGTGCAGCTACATGCAACCTACTGTGCTACAACCATGATGCAATCCTTCACTTTCCTTTCCTAGTTCTTGTAAAATGGTAAAAATATATACAGTATGCGTGCACTTTATGTCATTTGTTAATATGTTTTGTACTCATTGCGTATCCTAGTTCTTGTAAAATGGTAAAAATATATACAGTGCATGTGCACTTTATGTCATTTGTTAATATGTTTTGTACTCATTGTGTACACATTTTGTCATTTCTTGATATGTTCTGTACTCAGTGCATGTGCACTCTATTTCATTTCACGTTCTGCACTTATATATATGTATATACTCTGTGACTGTAGACTTAGTTAATTAAGTAGATTATAGAAAAATTTGTTGCTCGTGGCAAGTCCAATTGACTAATCATCGCTGACAAATTTTTGCCCCCCCTCCCCCAGTGGAGGGTTATGTAAGAGGTCTGAGCAGATGTGATTTCGATGTATTGCTCATGCGCTGCCTGCGATATGCAAGGTATAAGAGAATCTCTGACCAGAGAGCAGTGTTGACTGCAGTAGGAACTGTGTAGCTGTAGCAGTAAGTTGTTGCTAGTCTGCTGTCTGCTCTGGTCTGGTCTGGTGTATCGTGTTGGGTGGCCCGGTCACGGTGCAGCGATGTCGGAGCATGAGGATTATTGTATAAGGTAAAAAAGCAGCCTCATGCATATGTAGTAATGTTATCTGAAGTCCCATGTAAATGTTTTAAAAATGTCATAATAATAATCTTTCTCATATAAAAAAAAATTATTGTAAGAGAAGATATATATGAGTTATCCGACGACTTCATTGAGGTAAAAATTTTTCTCTTTTTTATTCAGAATGATCTTTCAGGGCCATGACACAGCACTGCTGACGTCCAAAATTTACCAGGTTAAATTCACAGTCAGTTATTGAAAAGTTATAAGTGAGTGACAATTTAATTGAGAGGTTAGTTACATTGTATTATTACCAGGTTACTGAATTTATTTTTTGTTGGGACGTTACACTGAATGTGAACGACATAATTATAATTTTTACTGTTGAGAGGTTTAGGAATTTTTCTGTTTTGAGCTTACATTGGAGAAACAATTTTGTGGGGAGGTTACAATGTATTTTTGAAAACAACATCTGATGACTCATACAATGCTTTTTCTGGTACTTACAAGTCCCTTACATTCTATTATTACCAGGTTACTGAATTTATTTTTTGTTGGGACGTTACACTGAATGTGAACAACATAATTATAATTTTTACTGTTGAGAGGTTTAGGAATTTTTCTGTTTTGAGCTTACATTGGAGAAACAATTTTGTGGGGAGGTTACAAGGTATTTTCGAAAACAACATCTGATGACTCATACAATGCTTTTTCTGGTACTTCCAAGTCCCTATTTGAGATGTGCATTCCAACAAAATCTTACAAAAATCAGTGTCATGCCAAGGAACAATTGCCAGTGGATATCACCTGCTATGAACGTGTCGAGTCAAACCCTAACACATCTCAGTCAAATAAATAAGGACAACAAAGATGAACACTTAGCAAGCTATGTTAAGACATATAAGAACATTTGTAGGCAGGTGACTGAAAAATTAAAACAATGAACAATGACAAAGTAAATCAATGTAAAATGTAGTAAAAATAAATAGAGACGTTAAAAGTCAAAATCACATTTTACTAGAAGATGATCACAGTGTGTTACTCCAAAATCTTGATCTGGCAAACTATATAAATGAGTACTTCACAAATAGTCCAGTCAATCTGAGTAAAAATTGTCTTATGAATAATGAAACCTCTGTTCCAAGAGAACAAAGTGTCAACTCAAGATTGCTATGCCCACACATAAATCAGAAGCACTCAGAATAACAAAAACAGTGAAGAATAAAATGCAACAAACGGCACTGATTAAGTATTTGTTTATATTTTCAGATGTGCTAACAAAACTAATGGGGTTCCATTTAAAAAAACGTAAGTTTGTGTTAAAAAACATACTGCCGTGCATTTTTTTTATGGTTTGTATTAACCAATTACACTAGCCCCTCTCCTCACGTTCGGTCTGTGGAATCGATTCGTCAGTATTTGATGTGGTTTACGAAATATATCCAGTGGTAACGTTAGGTGACTCACCCTGTATATGAAGTGGGAAATTATAGACCAATAGCTTTGTTATCTGTATTTTAAAAAGTAATAGAGAAAGTTATGAAATCTCGAAAAATTCAATTTCTTGTCTGTCAACTAGCACTTTTCGTGAAGGACTGAGTACAGAATCAGCTATCACCCATTTCACTGAAAATATCATAATGGGACTAGACAGAAACAATAATACAATAGGAATAAATTGGGACTTATTAAAGGCATTTGATACTGTCCAACATGATGTCTTGCTAGACAAATTAGAAACTGTTGGTGTATGAGGAGTTGCGAAAAAATGGTTTCAGCCTTATCTCCAAAGTAGAAAACAGATAGTAGAAATCACTTCACCCAACATTAAAAATCAAGGTATAGCTTACAGGTTCCAATGAATGGCACACATATAACTGAGGTTGCTGATGATACGAATGTTGTCACTGATGCAAGCGAAATATTGCCATTATCTGTAACTAGATTTTGGGAATATTCACGAGCTTGGTTTGAAACGAACAAGTTAACCTTAAATATTTTAAATACTAATTATATCCATTACAGGAAAACAAAGTCACAAAATGACCTGGCCCTCGGAATACAAAATAAACTGTAAAACCAAGTGTAGCTAAATACTTTGTGTACATAGCTTAATAATGTACGTTATAAGAAGCAATATGATATGGATACTACATGGCACTGCACTCAGCACCAGCACTGCATCTAGATATACTTCGTCCACAACATAATGTTTTTGTAACATCTCCATCTGATGATGACCCTACAGTGGCTTGAAAACATGTTCATGGTTGAATAAATCGTAAAAAAGCGTCTGGTTGCATATTTATCACCAGATAAACGCCAACAAAATAAAGAAGTTAAAAGAGTAGCTATCATAAGATTTTTAGGTGTCCACGTAGATGAAAATTTACGCTGGAAAGCCCACATCCACTATCTCACTAACAAGTTGTGTTCTGCTTGCTTTGCACTATGCACAGTTAGTAATGTATCCAGTAAACTGTGTAGCAGAAGTATCCACTTTGCTTATATTCACACTGCTGTTATCTATAATGTCATTGTCTGGGGTCATAATAAGACAAATCTAAAAATCATGTTTAGACTACAGAAATGAGGTCTTAGAATAATTACCAATGGTTCAAGGCTAACGCCCTCCAAGTTGTTATTCCAACAGCTAAATGTTCTACCTTTACCGTGCCTCTACAAACGAAAAAGTATAATTAATATAAAAAGGTGCAGTGGTAATTTCAAAATCAACTGTGATCTGCATACATATAACACACAACTGCTATTGCAGTATAAACGAATACCTTCAACAACCTAGTAGTAAATAATTATATTTGTGTGCTATATGATATAGTCAATGTCAAAAGTATTTTCAGTCAAATGTTTGCTATGACTCGAATTAATATTTTGAACAGAATTGTCACAACTATTATGTGTCTTTATTTAAATCTCAACTAAATATTCTATGTACAATATCTTTTATGTAATTAATCAAAATTGCATATGCAATTTTAGTGTGAGATTGTGTGGGGTATTATGCACCCTTGTATCTGTAGGATACGGTGAATACTTATAAGTGTATGTATATATTTATTTAATTTAGTTTATTTACTATGTATTTTCTGATGAAAATCATGCAATGTAAATTGTCTATGAATGAATAAACTACTACTACTGCTAGTACATATAAACAGAAGCTGGTTTCTTTACATTGTGTTCTACGGGCTGATATATATTTGTTTATATGTGTTCCTGCTTGTGAACCCACATGTGAACTACATGATTTAATTGCATTATAAGTGTATTGCTCATATTCTAGTTTATTTTTGGTCACTTCCATTTTTTGTACTTTCATTTAATGGAGAGATCCATGTTCGAAGCTTTCGACATGCTGCCATTCGACTTTTGCTCGTTTCTGTTTTAATTTTTGTTCACTTCCAATTTTTGTACTTTCATTTAATGGAGAATTCCACGTTAAAAGCTTTTGACAGTACTGGTATTTGACTTTATTACATCTTGTCACACAACAAATATGTAATTCTGCTTTGAATGGTGCTGTTTCTTGCCACTGAATATGCTTTATAGTCTTAATGATAAAATATTACTATTACACAGAAAAAATATTCTACATCGAAGCGCATATTTGTACATGGTATTGTATGATTTAGTGTGAATGTACTTCCATCATATCGAATGGTACTGCATTTGGTCAACTCTAGTTACACAGAATAAACTAAGCAAAGCATGATAGTGTGTATTATTTACTTTGAAATTTTCACTGGAGTGGGAGGATGATTCTAGTGCATTGTTTTATGTTTAAATGTATTGTTCATAGTACCTGTTAATAACACGTAAATACATTTGTGTAACTACTGGTGTATTTCAAGCATTTACAAGGAAAATTGCTCTAGACCAGGACTGGGCATCCTTAGCTGCCCGCGAGCACCGTGGTATTGTGTATCACGGTGCGGCAACGATGGGCGCGCATCTCGCTTGTGAATGGAACTGAGAACTGCCGATAACACGCGATCGACAGATGACTTTGTGGTCATGTTAGTTTTCTTTGCATTGTCGTAATGTTTATAGTACAACAACGCAATGAATATTCATTGCACAATATAAAATGTGATTTGCTTAGTAATGCGGAAGTGTAGCCATAAAGACCAATCCTGTGCTACTCTAAAGTGTCATTGAATGAAAGAGTAATAATAGTTAACTTCTAAAAATTCTATGGTGAAGAAAAGCAGACGAATTTACATTAGTGTGCATGCTTTTATGAGGTGTCTCTTCGTGTGCACGCTTTTATAAGAAACCTCTTCACTTATGACTTTGCACATCAATTATTATGTTGTAAAACAGCCGCATTGTTTTCCTGAAGGTAACATTCCGAGTGCAGCGACAGCGACAGTCAACAGAGACAGGCAACAGAGAGAAGTGTCGCCTGGTGACAGCGACACAACTGATCTCTATTATTTCTGATGTGAGCTCGTTCGCAGGGCGCGACAAGTGTCGCGCTGCATGTCGTGCCTGTATCTGTCGCACACATGACGGGCGACACTGCTGCTCCCAGGCCAGTACTGTCGTGTGTCGCCGAGCATAAATATGGATTTTTCCCGAGAGGAAGATGAGAAACTGATCAATTTGGTCTGTGTCAACCCCCAGCTATATTATGTCAAATTAGATGCATACAAAAATACACTTGCGAAGGACAGTGTATGGAAAGATGTAGGGAAAGTGTTCAATAAAAACAGTGAATATTATTTATTTAACTACACATTTAATTGCCAAGTTCAATGAAGATCAATTACCATTATTTACAGCATTATCTCGGTATGATACTCCACCCTGTGTACTACAAAATAACCATTTAAGCTTGTCTCTTACCTCAAATCCAACACTGTTTGTAAAACCTCCATTATTCGCCAATTCTATCATACTTGTTGACTGAGTCGATGTTTCACATTGATAGAAGGGAATTGGTTGATCTTCAAGATAAGCATCTCGCAGAATATTATGTAGGCAACAAGCTGTTATAATCAGGTCATCAACTAATTCAAGTAAAATTGCAATTGGTGTATAAAACACTCTAAATACTTGGGACAATAACCCAAAGGCGTTTTCTACTACTCTACGAGCACGACACAAACGGTAGTTAAAAATTTCTTTCTCCCTATCCATTTGTGCATCTCTTCGAGAGTATGGCTTCAACATGTAATTACTAAGTGCAAATGCTTCATAGCCAATTATGAAGTGCGGCATTAAAATATCAGTGTTGGGAAGGCATTGAGATGCAGGGAAATTAAAATTGTTTGTGACAATCTTTTTCCCCATCTTGGATTTTTGAAAAATACAGCTGTCACCTTCTTTGCCATAAGAACCAACATCTACAACAATGAATTTGTAATTGGCGTAAACTATTGCAAGCAGAACAATGGAAAAGTAATTTTTATAGTTGAAAAAAAAAAAAACAAGCGAGATCCGCTGATTTTTGGTGTTTTTATGTGGATATGTTTGCCATCAATACTACCCACACAGTTTGGTATATTCCATTTCTGCCAGAAATCTTGTTGAACGTGTTTAAAAGTATTTTCATTTGGCACGAGCAATACTATTGGCATCAGTTTTGTTCTCAATACATTCAAAACTTTCCTAATGATCCGGGAGATATAGCCATCTAACATGCGATAGGCATATGACAAGGACTTAAATGTTTCCCCTGTGGCCATGAATCTGTAAAAAGGGAAAAGAATTCCTTATCATTATTTATATAGACAATATGTGTTTTGTAAATGTACACGACATACGTAAGAAACTGTGATTAGTATTTGAATGTTAACATGTAAAATGCATGTCATAATTTTTGTTACTGGCGAGGATTGTAAAAGATGGTGGAAATACCAAAAGACGCCTACAATAGATTCAAGCGCAACAATAAATCAGGAACAGGATCTGCTGCACCTAAGAACTCTAAATGGACAATATATAAACAGTTGCGTTTTCTTGAGACTGTATCTCAGCATAGAATTGGCGGCACTAGCATGGTGAAAGACAGGGTAGACAGAGATGATACTGCTGAGCAATCTGGGTGTGAGAGTATTGTCGCTTACAGGGAGGGGAATGAGGAAGGAGCTGCAAATGAAACTCTTACAGACCGGCAACCTACAACATGTACTGTGGCTACTAATACTAAACAACGACTCCGAAACAAAAATGACGATTCCATTCTCAATTACTTAAAAAAGAAGGATGACAGTCGGCAGACATTGTTCAATAAAATAACACATAAACATGATACTGAAATACATTTATTTTGTAATCACGTCGGAGATGTTTTGGGCTCACTACCACAAATTTACAAACTAAAAGAGAAACAAGAAATTTTTAACATCCTGATTAAGTATCAAATGATGGGAGCTGATAATCCTGATTCTTTTATTCAGCAGTTCAGTACTGAAGTGTCATTTAACTCTAGTTCATGTCACTCAAATTCCCCAAGTCAAACTGCGAGCACTCCTGATTACATAATTTGAAAGCCTTCTATTTCTACCAATTTCGTTGCCATGTATACTCGCCCCAGGAGCCTACTGATTTGACACTACCACCTGTTCAAGAACAGCGTAATTTCAGTGTAGAAGAAATTGAAAATAAGATACAAGACGATACAAATACAATACCTTAACGTTAAGAATAATTTTTCGTCGACTGTAATGACATCTCTTGTAGTTCTTGGTTGCAATTCTTCACGAATTAAATTCAAAATAAAATTAAATTGTTTTTTATTTAATCTGCAATAAGATCTAAATTTTTCTTCATCACTTCGTAAACGTTTTTCTAACATGTAGAAACCTTCCTTGCGTCGTTCCTTGAACATCGAGTTAACAGGGCGTCTCCTCTTTAAATATTGGTACAAAAACAAATCATCTTCTTCCTTCTCTTCAAAAAGCAAACGCACAATTTCATTAGTCGACACGTTTTCGCAGACAACCGTCGTCTTCGAATTCGAACGACACACTGCAGAGTCTGTCGCTGGGTACGGCATCAACATGTTGCTGTCATGGGCGACATCTGACTCTGTCGCCTGTCTCTGTCGATTGTCGCCCATCGCTGTCGCTGCTCTCGGCATGTTACCTTGAGTTTGTCAGTGAGTGAAATTTTATTTTTGATTTGTTTCGCTGTGCGACCAGCACGAATGAATCTTTCCAGCTTCGTTCAGATTACACTACAGACTGTAGAAACGCTGTTGATAGTCTGCAGTTCGATAGAAGCACAATGCAGAGACAGAGAAAGATATAATAAACTTTTCATTGCGTATTGCCGTCCCTAAAGAGTACTGCAGCACCACAAAGTGAAACGTTGCTTAAGTTGACAACAATTTCAGGCAGTACGAAACGTTCCAAATTCTGGCGTTCAGTTCAGTAGAGAACGGGAAATGTTGGTGAGGGGGGTGGGGTGGGGGTGGGGGGAGGGTAGTTAGACAGTACAGGGCTCAGGGCTCAAGAAAAAGAGATTAAATACCACTACCGTCGACTCAGGTTTGTGGTTCAAATGGCTCTGAGCACTATGGGACTTAACATCTGTGGTCATCAGTCCCCTAGAACTTAGAACTACTTAAACCTAACTAACCTAAGGACATCACACACATCCATGCCCAAGGCAAGATTCGAACCTGCGACTGTAGCAGTCGCCCGGTTCCGGACTGAGCGCCTAGAACCTCTAGACCACCGCGGCCGGTCAGGTTTGTGGTCATAAATACAACACATATACAGGGTGTTACAAAAAGGTACGGCCAAACTTTCAGGAAACATTCCTCACACACAAATAAAGAAAAGATGTTATGTGGACATGTGTCCGGAAACGCTTAATTTCCATGTTAGAGCTCATTTTAGTTTCGTCAGTATGTACTGAACTTCCTCGATTCACCGCCATGATTTCATACGGGATACTCTACCTGTGCTGCTAGAACATGTGCCTTTAAAAGTACGACACAACATGTGGTTCATTCACGATGGAGCTCCTGCACATTTCAGTCGAAGTGTTCGTACGCTCTCAACAACAGATTCGGTGACCGATGGATTGGTAGAGGCGGATCAATTCCATGGCCTCCACGCTCTCCTGACCTCAACCCTCTTGACTTTCATTTATGGGGGCATTTGAAAGCTCTTGTCTACGCAACCCCAGTACCAAATGTAGAGACTCCACGTGCTAGTATTGTGGACGGCTGTGATACAATACGCCATTCTCCAGGGCTGCATCAGCGCATCAGGGATTCCATACGACGGAGGGTGGATGCATGTATCCTCGCTAACGGAGGACATTTTGAACATCTCCTGTAACAAAGTGTTTGAAGTCACGCTGGTATGTTCTGTTGCTGTGTGTTTCCATGCCATGATTAATGTGATTTGAAGAGAAGTAATAAAATGAGCTCTAACATGGAAAGTAAGCGTTTCCGGACAAATGTCCACATAACATATTTTCTTTCTTTGTGTGTGAGGAATGTTTCCTGAAAGTTTGGCCGTACCTTTTTCTAACACCCTGTATAAAGTAATAAGCAAATAACAAATTTTTTTATCAAACATCTGTTAAGTTATCAGATCTAATCTTAATGAGATGTGTTAAGTTCGGAGGTGGCCTGCTACTCATGAAAAATAAATGAGCATCTCTTTTAGTCACACTACTTTTGTCTTCAAATATTTTTAACTAGCATCACGATGTTTCGAGTTAGATTACTGGTCATCAAACGCATTGCACTTGGCTGATAAATAGTAACATTCAATTTGGTTAATTTCAACAAATGCGGAAACTGGTTTCAGGGGATGTTCACGTAAAATGCGAAACCTGTCTGTGAGTACGCTACTAAAGTGAAAGTCAATGACCTCCAACTGAATTTCGAGAGGTGCACTTTCAACGTCCGTTGCAAATGGAGTTGCAAAAACTAAAATAAAGTTCCAATCGATTTAGTCACAAAAATCTGCCAAAGTTTAGTAACAATGTCTGTGACACCGTAACAAACTCATCAAAATGTTCACTGAATGTCTTCTATTCAAGATCTGTTTAATTTATAACTTGTGCAAAATTTGAAAAGTGCATAAATTACTTTTCTGAAAGTTGCTTTATCCACATAGCAATACTCTTTTAAAACGCAAAGCCGATGTCAAAAACATCTTTAATTAGTTAATGTCTACCCTACAAAGTTGTACTCACGACATTCAAGTGCCTCGTAAGGTCAGTTAGAAATGAAGATCTAATAAATGTCCACTGGAGGTCATAAAAGTCTTTTCTTTTCTTGGCGTTCCTTTAATGTCCATGAATGATGCTACGTCTTTACGTAAGTTGAAAAAACGTTTTAATACAACTCTTTCAGACGATCAGCGCACTTAAAAAAAGCACAGAACACCGTGGTAATCTCACGTCAGCAACTCGCTGAAGGATTTAAACTGCGGATGTCCCAAACTGTGCGCTCTCAGTTCGTTAACTGTTTTTGCAACGGAGTAAATGACACCACTTATTGTGCCACATTTTGGCAGCAGATTAACGCGTTATAGGGCGCAGTATATCGCTGGTATTTCTTGTTGGCAGTCAACTTATTTCATCTTAAATGATAATTAATTGAAACCCTCAGCTGCCGACAGGTGTTGTTGATATACCTGGATGGGGACAGCAGGAGAGCCCGGTTTCGAGTCCCAGTCAGGGCCACACATTTTCAGCTGTCCTCATCCAGGTATCTCAACAATATCTGTCGGCAGCTGAGGGTTTCAATTAATTATCATTTACTCTAGAGAAGCTGTACGGTCATCAATGGTATCTGTTCTTTCGAGAAATTTACTGTCTTCATATATAGTTAACTGGCTACCCGGCATTGACCTTCGCCTGTGCGAACGCGCACAGGTTGCTCTAACTCTTACGAGAATATTCCAGAATGATTCCAGAGGAGACGAGGTACTGGCAGAAGTAACGCTGTGAGGACGGGGCTTGTGTCGTGCTTGGGTAGTTCAGTTGGTAGAGCACTTGCCCGCTAAAGGCAAAGGTCCCGAGTTCGAGTCTCGGTCCGGCACACAGTTTCAACCTGTCAGGAAGTTTCTTACCGGAATAGTCACCTTACTGTGCGCGAGTAATGAGTGGATGGGCAAATATCTATTGCGAACATTACGTTTGTAGACTGTGGACAGTTGGGAATGTGGGTCTCACGTGAAGCGCGCAAGGGATAAGTCCCTGCAGTCGCGCTGTTCATCTGTGTCCTCGGTGGCTCAGATGGGTAGAGCCTCTGTCATGTAAGCACGAGAGCTCGGGTTCGAGTCCCGGTCGGGGCACACATTTTCAGCTGTCCCCATCGAGGTATATCACTAACACCTGTCGGCAGCTGAGGGTTTCAATTTATTATCGTTTAGTCTAGAGAAGCTGCACGGTCATCAATGGTATCTGTTCTTTCGAGAACATTTACTGGCTTCATATATTATTTCACCTTGTTCCTTATCAAAGCTACTACACCTGACTTCTGTCCAACCGTTACAGGAGCTCCATCTGTCGCAATCAATGAAAGTTTTTCCCGACAAAGGTCATATTTGTCAATAATGTTTCTTAAGCAATATGTCGATGGCCAAGGAGATAAAGCTAAATATTTATTCTTATATTTCAGTTGCATTTCCACGTCGTTTGCCGTTTCTTCGTCGCCTCTGCAAACTGTTCTCCGTGAAAGAAAAACCGTTTCGAAAACCAGAAGAGTCGCTGGATACAAGATTGCTGCGATAGCTACAAAACACTCTTTAACAAAATGTCCGTCGCTGAAAGGAGGCACTGAAGGCATAGGTGAAATCGAGGGCAAACCCACATAATGCTTTATAAATAATATTTTCAAGAAGTGGTATATATCTATTCGAATTTCTTCTTTATCTCTCTTCTGTTTCAGATCCTTTCCTGAGTATCCAACCACCTCACGCGGTCCTCATGAAGGAGTTGGAAATACCGCTTCACATTATACGCTGGGGTCCAAAATTAAAGCAACAAACTGCTCTTTTCCTGTCCTGTGTCTAATTCACGATATACTCATACAAAATGTCAACAGATGTCGTTATGATCGTGTTCTGCACGGAAGATGGCATACCAATCAACGGACATCTACGGCAGCAATGACGTCAGGGCACCTATCAAGCGGGGTGGTGTTTGCAGGGTAGTCCCATATCCACAACTGCTGTGGACACAGTCACAGACGGTGCAGTATGGCACAGAGAAGACGCCTACAGACTCTGGTGTGGAGGGCCAAAGGAAGAATGGAACCAGGAGTGTTACAAACTGGTGTGGCCCTATGGCTTAATGTGAATCGTTCTGTTGTTGCTCGGATGAGGCGACAGTTTGTAGAGACCAAAACTGTATCCTGGAGACCAGGACAGGGCCGACCACGTGTGACATCAGAAAGAGTGGACGGTTATTTGGCCACAAGGGCACGACAGCATCGCCTTAGTGCTGCAGAGCAACTGGGATATGACCTCGCAGCATCCTCAGGACGTGTTGTAGCGAGGCAAGGGGTGTACAGAAGGCTTCAGCACAGTAACATTTATTGTTGGAGACCTGCCGTCTGTTTATCTCTGGCATGTCTTCACAGAAGGGAATGTCTAGAGTGGATCTGTCAATATGCCACCTGGACAGTCGAATAGAGGGCCAATGTTCTTTTTACAGATGAGTCCCCATTCTGTCTGGACAGTGATTCTCGACGAATTCGCTTCTGGAGGGCAAGTGGAACACGATTTCTCTACCCAAACATTCTGGAAAGAGACTGTTATTGGGGAGGACACATAATGGTGAGGGCTGGGATTATGTTGACACCTCTTCATGAAACTACGAGTGAATCAGCTAGATTTAACTGTTGTCAGGTACTGTGAGGAGATTTTGGAATCTCATGCCCAGAATTAGAGTTGATGGATGATAATGCTCGAGCTCATAGAGCACAGGTGGTTGATGTTTCCTAGGAAACACAAGATATTGCATGCATAGTGTGGGCTGCTCGCTATCCCAATTTCAATCCCATAGGGCATGTTTGGGATGCACTAGGGAGATAAGAGTAGTGGGACAAAGAGACACGGCCCCATATTGCATTAGTGCCAAATTTATTCAAGATGGCCCATCCAAGATGGCAGATCCAAGATGGCGGCGATAGATATGGCAACTTCACAATGATGTCATGGTGGGAAGTTCAAATTTTGGGGGAAAATAGGTCAATTGGGCTACCTTCACTAACCTAACCCCTCCTCTCCTCCCTCCCTATCCCCTCCCCCAGAAAATGCTGGGAAGTTCAAATTCCAGCAGGACAATGCAACACACCACGGCTACCTCCACTAACCCAAGAAAATGGAGGAAAAAAGGCACTTGGGCTACCTCCACTAACCTAAGTCATCTGACAGCCACCTCTTCCTAGGAACTGGTGGGAAAAGGACTCAGCCTATGCTGGATAGGATGGACATAAGTCCTTATTTTGCATGCAGTGTTCCTTTAAACAATTTTTAAGCAGTAGCTCCATCTTGTGTGTTCACCATGAGGTCCGGAGTCCAACTGACATAGTACACAGTACTGCCACCAGAGGGCGCTGTCGTCCCATAGCGGTCTGGTGGGAGGAAATGACAGGAAAAGGACTCAACCTCTTCTTGGATGCGGGAGAGAAGGAAGGTGTGTACTATATTTTGGAACAATTTATTTACCGATGGATTTTACGTAGTTTATTTGTTACACTGCAACAAAACACTCACTCAGACATTCTTGGAGTCACAATACACAACCCTGCAAACTACTCATAAATTATCTAAATAATGCAGTACACTGATGCACTGACACGCAAACAACTCGTAAATTACCGAAATAATACAGTACTCTGACATACAGACATGCAAACAACTCATAAATCACTGAAACAATACAATACACTGATGTACACACACGAAAACAACTCTTAAATTACCGAAATAATGCAGTACATACCATACAGACATGCAAACAACTCATAAATCACTGAAATAATACAGTACACTGATGTACACACACGAAAACAACTCTTAAATTACCGAAATAATGCAGTACATACCATACAGACCTGCAAACAGCTCGTAAATCACCGAAACAATGCAGTACACTGATGTGCAGACACAAAAACAAGTCGTAAATTATCAAAATAACGCATGCAAAACGCTCTGCAGACACGCTCTTTAATTCTAAACTGTCAAAATAATGCAGTACATAGCCTTCAGACGTGTAAACTACTTGTAAATAACCGAAATAATGCATATATATCGCTCTGCCAACACACTCACAATGGTTAAACAGCCGAAAATAATGTAGTGCACAAACACTCAGTACACGTAAAAAAACGCTTTCAAACCATCGTCAACCACAATATTTCAGAGGCTCCAAGGTGCACACATGCCGACGCCGTGAGTCTCTGTCAGACAGACGAATGCAGGGGTGTGAGCCACTGCTCTCAGGCCGCTATTGCCTACAGCCAGCAGGTGAAAGTCGCCTCTATTTACGGGTATACAGTTAGAGTACTTCGAGTGTTATACTGACGGCCCTCTGGGCCGTGCGCGCGTGTTTATGTTGCTGGCGCTATACTTCTCTACCTATGGGTACTGCCATCGCAGGTTGCACTATAGAAATCTGTTCCATGCTTCTCAGAGTAGCACAGGGTGCATTGTACCTAGAGATCCTGATGGGACATGTGAGACACCTCCAGTCGTGCACATGTTTACTGTGATTGACATCTACCTGCCAGTCCAGTGTCAAGAGAGAGATGTCTGCATAGCGGCTCACCCACACAGACGAATCAAAAAGGTTCTCAATGTTACTCTGACGTCACATGGCTATGTAAATAAGACCCAAGTCGCCCTCTCGGAAATTGCAAAGAGTTGCATAAATAGTTAATGGTCACTTTCGTAGGAACTTTCGTGATGTCTCATCTTTTACACATGGAATTCTTGTCCTAACAGAACCTGTTTATGAAAATAGCCCAGAATAACGCTGAATGCATTCCCCCTGATAGTCTTAACGTGGCACCCTATCCATCATGTGTTACCCTTCCTGGAAATCGTTAAGTCCTGCTTTCAACAAACATCTCCGAAATGCAAACGTTCTTACCGCTATATAGAGGCTCCTATGCCCTGTCATGAAGGATGTCTTTTGAATGAATGGAGCATTATGATCGACTCTTACTGAATTTACCCGCCAAATTACTGATGCTACCAATGTGGAAGCACTGTCCACCTTTTTCTTTCTGCAGACGAGACTTTTTTGTGCAAAACTATATTGTACAGGTCACCATATTTCACTGACAGTTAAACCATGCAAAGTGGCCTACAGATCGTCAAATACAGAAAGACTCTTACTCAATTACACTGCTCTGCCACTGAGGATGGAAGCCTGAATATTAGAGCTCGAAGCCGATCTCCAACTTGGCATTATATCACAGTGTACCGTGTCAATGAACTAAACATACAATTCGTATCCTGTGCCATACAAAATCGTCCGGTTTGGATCATTCGTATAGCTATCGACTGCCAGACATTCGTACATAGACCACGAAGACAGGCAGTGCTGTATTATAGTAGACTCTGGAGAAATTATTTTGTGACATGTGATACCATGAAATTTATCAATGAGGTCGCCCCACATTGGGCACCAAAAATGTAGTGAACTCGAGAAATTAAATGAAATCAAACACAAAGGGTACAAAATTAAGGAGTTCATTTATGAATGTAAAATATTCCTTATATGATTAAAACATGAAAGGGATGTATTTATTTTCGTGCTGTTTAGACAAAACAAAACAAAGTTATAAATCTCAGGACCGATTTGACTGGGCATGGACACGACTCTGTTATTAAGGGGAAGGAGGAGGGGACGAATCGTCTCACCATTCTTCGTTATCATTCTTCATATATTGCTGTCAGCGGCAGGCAGTGCGTTGGTGCGTGGCGTGGCATTGGAGCTGTGCTGCACTGGTTGGCTGCCCTCATCAGCAATCGGAGCTTTGGGGTGGGGCCCAGGTACGATCTCTGGGTTGGTTGCCCTTTGTCGGTTGCATGGCCGAAGCTGTGCTGTCATGGTGTCAGAAGGCAGATGTTCCTCTGGGTGGAAGAGCGCCCATGTCCACTTATTCCTGATTATAAAATCGCGCGACAACCCACAGATGACAGTTGCATTCACCTGGAAGGTACTTCTTCCATCGCTTGACGACACCAAGACCTGTTTCTCTACCTTCTTTTTTTTTCGCCCCAAAAGCGGGAATTGGTGAGATTTCTTTTACGCGTATCTCAGCTAATTAACTACCACTTTCTAGCAGCTTTGAGTAAAATGACGTTGAAAGTGCTGTCACTTCCGACCCAGAATCCATACTCTCGTCTTAATTCCTTCCACAATTTTTTCAATGAGAGGACACCAATTGTCCGCTTTTTCTGGCAATTCTGGTTCATCACAGTACTGGCCAATGTCGTCTTGCGCTTGTGATTGCGAGTACCGCACATTGCGTATGTGATGGCCCTTCTCCACCGTGGCGTCCCCTGCAGTATCTCATTTTCTCTGATCATTCATTTGTGTGACCTCACGCTCCTCTACCTGAGGTGGGGTCAGAGGTGGAGCCTGCGTTGATCTGACGGTCTCTCCAATAATGCGACGCCTGCACGCACTTCACGTGGCGTCTTTGTTTTGGCTTTCTCTCCATGGTGTGGACCATGACGTCTATCTCGTTCTCGCCTATTCCCCTCTTCTCTCGTTCGTCCGTAATTGCGCCAACTCTGTCTGTCATTGCGGTGCACAAACCCTTGCGGCGCCCCATTTTCTGTCCTAATTGCGTGTCCATTTGCTGTACTTTGCTTCTCCTGCTCTTCGATTTCGTCCAAGGATCTTAAAACATGGAGGAACTGTTCTCTTGACAGTGCCCCGACGAGCGCACGTTGCACATGAGCAGGAAAACGTGATCGCGTCGCGCTGCACCATTCCTCATCTGACATTTTGTCATCCAAGTATCTCGGCAGAACGACAAAGTGTGCAACATAGGTTGCCATGGATTGGCGTGATAGTGGCGCATACTGTCCCCGATATATACTCATCTTTGCACTCACCTGTGCGGCCAGGTTCCAATATGTTGCCAGAAACTTAGTGCAGAAATCCTTGTAACTACTATTCTCTCAAATTCTAATGTCAAACTGTCAGCCGCACGGAGTGGCTGCGCGGTTTAAAGCGTCATGTCAAGGACTGCGCGGCCCCTCCCGCCAGAGGTTCGAGTCCTCCCTCGGGCATGGGTGTATGTGTCATTCTTAGCATAAGTTAGTTTAAGTAGTGTGTAAGTCTAGAGACCGACGACCAAAGCAGTTTGGTCCCTTAGGAATCCACACACATTGTTTGAACGTCAAACTAGGTAGCCTCCTCCTGATCGAGCGTTTGGCTCGCAACGAGTAAAGCGTTACAATCCGCCACTCCTTTCGCACGCAGATACGCGTCTAAATTGTTTAAGTATGCCTTCGGGTGAGCGCTGCGCGTTCGGACGAACTTGGGCCGTGGTATGTCCATCCCAGACATTGGTAGTGCGGGTTGCAAATTCGTTGGCGTGACCTGCGGTACAAGGCCATTACCTTGTCGCATTTCAGACACTTCTTGGTCGTGTTTCCTTGGATGATTTACTTTCTGCATCTAGGCGCACAGAGATCTCAGTCATCTTTGCGTTTACCCGCGTTTCCAAGTTGTCACCCTTCGTTTCACAACCTTTCCTCACTTCGTTTAGATTGTTGATGACCTCCGTCCGTGTCTTTTCAGTTTCGGTCTGCAGTTCGTGCCTAACGTCAGCAATCTGCCGATCAAGCTTTTGATTGCGAAGTTTTAGCTCCGGTTCGAGTCTTTCAAACAGCGGTTAACTGTTCAAATGTGTGTGAAATCTTATGGGACTTAACTGCTAAGGTCATCAGTCCCTAAGCTTACACACTAATTAACCTAAATTATCCCAAGGACAAAAACACACATCCATGCCCGAGGGAGGACGCGAACCTCCGCCGGGACCAGCCGCACAGTCCATGACTGCAGCGCCTAAGACCGCTCGGCTAATCCCGCACGGCTTATTTTTCTAGTATCGCGAGAATCCGATCTAGTGGGCTCTGCGTATCCCCCACAAACGTGCCTTATGTTTCCTCGTACTCCCCCGAACTTTTCTCAACTGGCTTGATTGTTTCCATATTTAACAGTGTTCCAGACCTCAGTTGCATAGAGAAACTAAACTAAAAACTAAAAGCACTTCACAGAACGAACAGAGACAGTACAACGCTGATGAGAACAGCAAACAGAACAATGGAAATCGTGGAACAGAATATTCGCAACAACAACCTACACATTCTAAAACTACATAAAAAATTACGAGAAGGCTATGGGAGCCAAAACTGACAACACTAACTACCGCTGTATCTAATTTATATGCTCATTTGCAACGCACTTAGCACACACAAACACACCATCTGTGCGCCTGACATCTCACACAATGAGGTTAACATACGCTAATAATGGAATGGGGTTCTTTCTGAGTCATGTCTCGAAACTTAGAAGTTCTCTCACTAACAACAACGTGAGAATGAAGTCAAATCGTGCCCCACGCTGGGCGCCAAAAATATAGAGAAATTATTTTGTGACATGTGATACGATGAAAATTATCATAGGGGTCGCTCCAAAATTCAAATGGCTCTAAGCACTATGGAACTTAACATCTGAGGTCATCAGTCCCCTACACTTAGAAGTACTTAAACTTAACTAACCTAAGGACATCACACACATCCATGCCCGAGACAGGATTCGAACCAGAGATCGTAGCAGCAGCGCGGTTCCGGACTGAAGCGCCTAGAACCGCTCGGCCACAGCGGCCGGCTGAGGACGCCCCACGTTTGGCACCACAGATGTAGTGAAGTCGAGAAATTAAATGAAATCAAACACAAATGGTATAAATTAAGGAGTTCATTTACGAATGTAAAAGATTTCTTTTTTCAGACAAGTTATGTACACTACTGACCATTAAAATTGCTACACCACGGAAATGACGTGCTACAGACGCGAAATTTAACCGACAGGAAGTAGATGCTGTGATATGCAAATGATTAGCTTTTCAGAGCATTCGCACAAGGTTGGCGCCGGTGGCGACACCTACAACGTGCTCACATGAGGAAAGTTTCCAACCGATTTCTCATACACAAATAGCAGGTGACCGGCGTTGCCTGGCGAAACGTTGTTGTGATGCCTCGTGTAAGGAGGAGAAATGCGTACCATCACGTTTCCGACTTCGATAAAGGTCGGATTGTAGCCTATCGCGATTGCGCTTTATCGTATCGCAACATTGCTGCTCGCGTTGGTCGAGATCCAATGACTGTTAGCAGAATATGGAATCGGTGGGTTCAGGAGGGTAATACGGAACTCCGTTCTGGATCCCAACGTCCTCGTATCACTAGCAGTCGAGATGGCAGGCATCTTATCCGCATGGCTGTAACGGATCGTGCAGCCACGTCTCGATCCCTGAGTCAACATATGGGAAATTTTGCAAGACAACAACCATCTGCACGAACAGTTCGACGGCGTTTGCAGCAGCATGGACTATCAGCTTGGAGACCATGACTGCGGTTACCCTTGACGCTGCATCACAGACAGGGGCGCCTCCGATGGTGTACTCAACGACGAACGTGGGTGCACGAATGGCAAAACGTAATTTTTTCGGATGAATCCAAGTTCTGTTTACAGCATCATGATGGTCGCATCCGTGTTTGGCGACATCGCAGTGAACGCACACTGACGTATCACCCGGCGTGATGGTATGGGGTGCCATTGGTTACACGTCTCGGTCACCTCTTGTTCACATTGACGGCACATTGAACAGTGGACGTTACATTTCAGATGTGTTACGACCAGTGGCTCTACCCTTCATTCGATCCCTGCGAAACCCTACATTTCAGCAGGATAATGCACGACCGCATGTTGCAAGTCCTGTACGGGCCTTTCTGGATACAGAAAATGTCCGACTGCTACCCTGGCCAGCACATTCTCCAGATCTCTCACCAATTGGAAACGTCTGGTCAATGGTGGTCGAGCAACTGGCTCGTCACAATACGCCAGTCAGTAGTCTTGATGAACTGTGGTATCGTGTTGAAGCTGCATGGGCACCTGTACCTGTACATGCCATCCAAGCTCTGTTTGACTCAATGCCCAGGCGTATCAAGGTCGTTATTACAGCCAGAGGTGGTTGATCTGGGTACTGATTTCTCAGGATCTATGCACCCAGATTGCGTGAACATGTGATCACATGGAAGTTCTAGTATAATATATTTGTTCAATGAATACCCGTTTATCATCTGCATTTCTTCTTGGTGTAGCAATTTTAATGGCCAGTAGTGTATAACTATTATACAGGTGATGCCATTAATTTCACACTCTCATATTTATCTGAATCTAAACATTTGTGAGGACCCAGAATGTATACTCACGAGCCAGCACTGCTAAGACTACAAAGCACACTTGGTGGCAAAAAGCAACACCGTTAAAAGCAGAATGACATACCGTACTCAATCCATGACAACATGTAATAAAGTTGAATAATGATTCTGTTTAAAGTTGGCAACATGCGGTTCTCCGTTAAGCGTGAGAAAGTACAAGAAATGTATGTGAATAAAAATAAAGTAGAATACAAGCAATATACTTACAACACAGTCAAATGGAGCAGTTCACACATGGATTAATGAACAGGAACAAATATAAGTGAGTCCACAGAACACCACGCAACAAAACCCGCTTCTGTTCTATAGGGAAAAAAATGGAATCATTTACTACACCCAACATTACAGATGCGAACAAAAATCAAGCAGAATATGAGGAACATATTTACTTTGCAATCTAAAAAGTGCAATACACACAAGAAATCACAATCAGGAACACAAAACCATGAACCCAGCTTCTGTGTACTATCAAACTAAAACAGATACGGAAGACGTTAAATCATCCAGTCAAAAAACGAGATGATGAAGGATTAATAAGCTTTCAGTGTTCTAAATGGCCTGGCAGTGAACCAAGGTCGTGTTACTGGAAGTCCATACATGAGTTCCGCCACCCTGAGACAACTCCCACTGCAGACCGGCTCGTGTCAGCAACACTCCAGACCAGAACGAAAATAATTCTACAAACATCTCCAGACCAATGGTATTCGGACAACTACTTTCACCTGTTGTGCAAAGTTGGACTTTGCACTGAAGTTTCTGTACGAGAGAATTAATTCTTTTCCTTTTTGCAAGAAAAAAACTTATTCATTAATTTGTTAACATTTGTCTGAAAACAATCCCACTGAATTTCATCATGAACTGTAAAATTAAAAGCAAATAGTACAATAAAAAAGAAAGAAAACAAAAGAAAAATCAGAGTCATGACTTGGCAACTATAAATGTTGAAAGTTACTTTCGTATGTCACAAAAGTTGCCACAATGTCAGCTATAGCGAAAACTATCTCGATATATTTACTTATTCTGGATCCATAGGGGGTGGCCTGTCTTGGGTGCCTCACAGTTTTTTGATAAGTACAACAACGAAGTAATGGATCAGTGCTCAAGATTCAATGTTGTGAATAAAGTGAAGAAGAGAAGCCTCAGATAGGCAGGACAGGAACTGGGGATGTCTGATGGAGAAAAGTTACATGGAGCGTTGGACGACAGCAGGAGATGTGGGAGATCTTGGGTAAGATAGGTAGGCCAGGGATAAAATGTAATGATAACATAGACAAAGACACTGTAGAACTGTGATTGACGAGAAGCAAATGTTTGATGTCAGGTACCGACAAGAAAGCAAAGAGCAGAGGTAAAGTGCAAGCATATAGTTAACTGACAAGAATTACAAGAATTAAGATATGTAACAAGCCAGGAAGAAACTAAACTTACTGGTTCTACCATCTTTCGGTTGTGGGTGTCATCGAGAATACTCCACCCTCTGCTCATCGATCAGTCTTATAAATTTCTACCGTTTACTGTATAACTGATTGTATCTGCATTTGCTTCTGTGCTCTGCAAGTAATCTTGTGTTACTGGTAGAGATGGGTCGAACTCGTTCATTCTCGTGAACTACTTCATTCATTTCACTCTTTGCCGTGAAGCGTTCAAACGAAGTAGTTCATTCATGAAGTACGGAATCCTGGCGAAGTTGCCCAGTTCGCCGCTCAGCCGCGGCTACGCTCGCTTCGCCTCGCTCGTACAATAAAGCTTCGTAATACTTCATAATTTTACCAACAGATGGCCAACTATGCAGTAACGTGCACGCAACGTTTTACGCTCTTACAGCGTCTGAGCTAACTTAAATAGAGCAGGGTCGAAGGGGACAAAGGAAAGTTAAACAGAGAAGCCTGTCACATACAAAGAAGGTATTACATTTAACCTTGCTCGACATTTTCTCATGAAGCGCCCAAAAAAGTCTTTATCTGCCAAGTGAAACATTATTTGTTGTATTCATGGACTGAAAACTAGGGCTACCAACAAAATGCAGTCCAATTTCATGTTCCTTTTAAAATTTAGTCCAAAATAGAGTGAGTATGTTTACCACTGTCACAAAGTCTGTATATCTATGGTTAAGTAATTATTCAGAAGTTTTCCTGTAGATTTTATTTTTGTTCAGAATAATATAACCATCCAGATTCAAAACGTAAACTGTCACCTGTAGTCATTGGAACGATTTCAGGTAAAATCCCTCTTTCAGTGTTATTAACAAACCTTTTATTTTCATGTTGGCTGTGCGTGCTCACACAGCCAGCCTCCTCGTTTGTATCTGTAATATTAATTTGTCCGAAAGTGCTGCCAACGGTAGGCTACCGGTAGACGCGAAGTATAACTGAACTGCACAAATAGTCACGGGTAATGATGTCAGCACTGCAGGAAGCAGCTGACGCTGCCTTCCCCTCACCCCTCACCTCACCAAACCCACGCAAACCTATAGTTTCCCACAAACGCACCGCGATTCGTCGACAGGCAGTAGAACGGAGAATGAGTGACGTAGCGCCGATGTAATGGGATGAGGGAGAGGGGAAGAGAGTGAGTGAACTAGAAGAAAGTGTGGAGTGTGTTATCTGTGAAGAGTTTGAAGTACCAGTTCATTGAAATTGAGTGGTTAGTTCACACTTCACTGGAGTGAAGCGTTCATTTGAACGACTCATTCACGAGCTCCCCACCACTAGTTACTGGGGGGGGGGGGGGGGGGGATGGGTTATCGTGGTACATCTGAGATTGTCTTACATGAATGTTTTTTTCTCCTCACAAAGCTGTTTGAGGCATCCTGCTACAAATTCCTCTCCTCTGCCAGCCTCGTCATCTCGAGTAGCACTTGCAACGTAAGTCCTCAGTTATTTTCTGGATGTATTCCAAGCTCTGTCTTCCTCTACAGTTTTCACCCTCTACAGCTTCCCTCTAGCACCATAGAAGTTATTCCCTTATGTCTCACCAGATGTTCTATCATTCTGACCTTCGTCTTGTCAGCGTTTCCCTCCTTTCCTCATCGACTCTGCGGAGGACGTCTTCATTTCTTATCTTATCAGTCCACCTAATTTTCAACATCCTTCTGTAGCAACACATCTCAAACGCTTTGATTCTCTTGTTTTCCAGCTTTCCACAGTCCATGATTCACTACCACATGATGCAGTGCTTCAAACTTACAATCTCAAAAATCTCGTTCTCAAATCAATGTCTATCTTTGATACTAATGTACTACTTTTAGCCAATAGTGCCCTCTTCGCCTGTGCTAGTTTGCTTTTTTCGTAATGTGTTAGTTTGCTTCCACGGCAACAGAATTCTATAACTTCGTCTACTTTGACATCACCAGTTTTTGTTTTAACTTTATCAATAATTTCATTTCCTATACACTCCATTACTTTCGTCTTTGTTCGGTTTACTTGCAATCCATGTTCTTTACTCAGTTGACTGTTAATTTCATCCCATACAAGAGGTTCTCTACTTCTTCATTTCCACTGAAGACAGAAATGTCATCAGCGAAGGTTACCACTGATATCCTTTCACGCTGAATTTTAATCCCACTGCTGACCCTTCTTTTACTTCTATCATTGCTTCTTCGATGAATAGATTGAACAGTAGAGGTGAACAGCAAGGGAGAAAGATTGCATCCCTGTCTTACGACCTTTTTAATCCGAGCACTTTGTTCTTGATCTTCCATTCTTATTGTTCTCTCTTTATTCTGGTACACTTTAATAGATACCCCTTTCCCTATAGCTTATTCCTTATTTTTCTCAGAATTTCGAACATCTTGCATCATTTTACATAGTCAAACGCTTTATCTGCATTGAAAAGTCCTATGAATATGTCTTCATTTTTGTAAAGTCTTGGTTCCAAAAACATATACAACATCATAACAGCCTCTGTAGCGCCTTTACCTTGCCTAAAGCAAAACTAATCATCATCTAACAGATCTTCAATTTTCTTTTTCATTCTGCTGTATACTATTATTATCAGGAATGTGGATACGTTACGTGTTAAGCAAACTGTGCGATAGTTTTCGCACTTATCTGCCCTTGCTACCTTATGGACTGTATGGATGTTATTTTTCAAATTCTGACTCTAATACTTGATTCCCTATGTCTTCCATATCGATTTCAATTTCTTCTTCTATCACGTCATCAGACATTCCTTCCCCTCATAGAGGCCTCCAGTGCGTTCTTTCCATCTATGCGCTCTCTCCTCTAAGGTTGAAGGTGGAATTTCACTCGAACTTGTAACGTTGCTGCCCTTGCTTTCAATTTTACCGAACTTTGTTTCGACTTTACTGTACGCTGTACGCTGAATAAGTCCTTCCAAAGACCCTATTTTTGCGGTTTATTCGGCTCTTTTGCTGCAGCTCTTTTGCCTTGGCTTCCCTGTATTTTCTATTTATTTAAACCTAAGTTACTAATTTTTCTGTATTCCTGACTTACCCTGAACATTTATGTACATCCTTCTTTCGTCGAACAGTTGAGGCGTTTTTTTCTCTTACCAAAGGTTTTTTCACACATTATTTTTGTTGTACCTATGTGTGTCTGTCCAGTTTCTGTGATATACCTTTTTACACACGTCCATTCGTGTTCAACTGATCTGCCTACTGTGATAATCATTATTAGATTATAGAATGAAATTTTCGTTCTGTAGCGGAGTGTGCGCCGATATGAAACTTCCTGACAGATTAGAACTGCATGCCAGACAGAAACTCGGACTCGAGACCTTTGCCTTTCGAGGGCAAGTGCTCTACCGACTGAGCTACCTAAGCACGACTAACAATCCTTCCTCACAGACGAGATACTGGCGGAAGTAAAGCTGTTAGGGCGGGAAGTGAGTCGTGGGTACCTCAAAAAAAAAAAAAAAAAAAAAAAAAAAAGGCTGAGTGAATGGATCAACGACAAACTTGAACGGGTATAATGCGATGTCTGCCCCGACCAAATGCAAGGAACACTGACCAACAAAATGAAAAAGAAAAGATCGGCAGCGTACTTGCTCACGAAAGGCAAACGTCTGTAGTTTGCGTCTCGGTCGGGCACACAGTTTTAATCCGCCAGCATGTTTTAATATTAGATTAGATTTGCTTTTCGTTCCAATAGATCGATAGTAAGGACATCCTCCACTGCTTAGAACATATCAGAAAAACAAGAATACACAATAAATATTTACAAATAAAAAATACTAATATACCTTCCACAATCCCAAGTAACAGTCATTATGGACATGGAACAAGTAAAAAATCTTAAAAGGTAATAAATAACTTGTCACAAAACATGTAAATGTGCAATAGTCCTTAAGTTATTGTAGCTGCACACCATCAAACAAAAAATCCTTGTAGAACACTTATTTATCATCATAGCATTACTGCACTGAATTTGTACATAAGTCAGACTACAAATACTCGCCTTATTTGATATCATTAGTCACATGTACACAGCAGTTGGTTCTACCAAGAAATTAATCAGTGGAGCAAAAGGAGTGGGCCACTAATAAATCCTTTGGGTTGCCCTCAAACTAAACTTAATTAATAGATAAAATTTTTATGGCTGATGGCAAACTATTGAAAATGCGTGTTCCTGAATAATGGACTTTTTTTGGATCAAATTGAGTGACTTTAAATCTTTGTGAATATTATTCTTATTTCTAGTATTTATACCATGAACTGAGCTGTTGGTCTGAAAAAGAAATATATTTTCAATGAGTAATTTCACTAAGGAAAATATATTGGGAAGCAGTAGTTAATATCCGTAACTGCCTAAACAGACCTCTGCAGGATCTTCACACAATAAATAATTCTTATTACGCATTTTTGGACCCAGAAGACTTTAGCCTGACTTGATGAGTAACGCCAAAAAATTATTCTATAAGACATTATGGAAAGTCAATAAATATAGTGTGTTAGGTTTTTTATTTTTATATCACCTGTGGCTGACAGCATTTTCATTCAAAATAAATATTTGTTTAGGCGCTTTAGCAATTATGTGGGGTTCTCCTACCAATTCAATTTATTATCAAGCTGTAATCCCAAGAATTTAAAACCGCCAACTCCTTCTATTTGTTTGTCGTCATATTTTAGGCAGATATGGGTGGGAAGTTCTGAACTATATGTTACGTGACCTTTCGAAGTTTAGTGACAGGGAACTTGCTAGGAACCGTTTATTACTGTCATTGAAAATTTCATTCGCCGATCTTTCTAAGACTACACTTGATTTTAAATTTATTGAAATTTTAATATCATCTCAAAAGAAAACAAACTTGACATCTGCTAATGTTAGAGATGAAAAGTTATCGATATACATAAGAAAAAGTAAGGTCCCTAAGATGAAACGTTGTGGGGCAATTGATTAGTCCCCTGTTGAGTGATGCCTAATAACTTAATACATGTCTTTTTTCTAATGACACCCTTTTGTTTCATGTCAGAAATACAGGATTTGAACCATTCTGCAACATTTTCTGTTGCACCATAATATTGTAATTTTCTTAAAAGCGTATTGTGATTTACACAGTCAAGTGCCTTTTACAAATCACAAAATATACAAGAAGCCAGTAATTTATTGTCTAGCGAATTAAGTATATTCACACTGTATGTGAAGATAGTCTTCTCAATATCTGACCCTTAGACATTTGAACTGTGACACTGACAATATTTTATTTGTTGTCAGATGGTTGCATATAGTTTTTTCTAAAATTTTCCCAGGATACTGGCAAAAATGAAACTGGATGGAAATTTGAGGGTGTTTCTTTATCTCCTTTCTTAAACAGAGATTTAACTTCAGCATACTTCTACCATTCAGAAAATGTTCCAGTGATCAATAACTGGCTATACAAAAAATTAATATGGCACTAAATTCGTAAGAATACACTTTAATTAACTCTGTTGCTATTTTACAATAACCACTAGAATTTTTTTGATTTTATTGTAAACATTACTTCTGCTGCCGCAGCCAGGGTCATATTCATATTAGAGAAGTTATTTGTAATGACTGGTCTCAGGTAATCCCTGGCAGCATCTACTGTACCTGACAGCCCCATCTTTTCAGTAACAGTTACCAAATACTTGTTAATATGTTTTGCGACATTGCACACATCTGTTACCAATTACTTTCAATCTTATCTGCCCTTGTGAACTTACTGTTATGAAATATTATTATTACAGTCGCTTAGTTTATCTAATGTGAAATTTTTCGTGATAATTGTTTGACTGCTGTTTGACAGTTGGGATCCTTAGATGCTATATGTTAACAGATTTTTTATCTTTGGTGATCAGGTATAATGTGTTTGTTGCATAGATATTACATGATTAACATTTTTAATTTTACTTTTTGTATATGTGGAGTCTGTGGTTTCATATGTTTATCGTTTTTCTGGTCGGAAATTTCATTACAATTTTCGAAGTAGTGAAAATTTTTCGTTATGTGTGTATCACCAATTCTTCCGAAATATCATAGTACGTCATTTAGATATTTTGTGAAAAATTTTGACAGTGTTTTCAATATATTCTACTTTGTGTTTTTTATTTTTAAGATGTAGGTAGAACACTGATTGATTGCTTTCATATGTTCTCGTATGTTCTTTGAACCCAATGATGATGTTTCTTCCTGTTTCTCAGATGCGGAATTTTGTACAATTTTCACAAGAAATTCTGTAGACTTCTTGGTTCGAAATTTCATGGAATTTTGATTTTTCTGGTCGAAATCGTATTTTCAGATTATTGATGGTGTGAAATGCTAATTTTTCGTTTATCTTACGTAAAAGTTTATTCGTTTTATTCGTTATCTGGCCCAGATAATTTGTTGGTATATATGTTATTTTTGTTTTCTATTACATCCATTTCTGTGCTTTGTATTTTAGGTTTTATTTCTTAGTTGTACATTCTGAGCACTACATTTGGGAGGAAACTATTTTTCTGTGCTATGTATTGTAGTGTATTTTTCTATGCAATACAAACAGAAATAACTACACTACAATACATGGCACGGAAAAATAGTTTCGGCGCAAATATAGTGCTCAGGACTTACGACCAACAAACAAAACCTAAAACACAATCTATACATAAGGATATAACACTGAAGAAAGAGCCTGCAACTAAAACAAAAATTACAAATGTGCCAACAATTTATCTCGATCTGATAACGAATAAAATGGACGAACCCTTACGCAAGACAAATCTAAAATTAGCATTTTGCACGAATAATAATCTGAAAACACGAATTTACCAGGGTTTTCGAACCCTGAAGTCTACAAATTGGTTTTTGAGAATTGTACGAAATCCTACTTTGGACAAACATGAGGAAACATCAGTATTAGATTACAAATGAAAACCGCAAAGCAGAGAAGAAGTCATTTTGTAAACTCCTTCCCCCGAAAATTTCTCGTCTTCATAGTATGAAATTTTCACTCTGCAGCTGAGTGTGGGCTGATATGAAACTTCCTGGCAGATTAAAACTGTGTGCCGGGCGGAGACCCGAACTCGGGACCTACGCCTTTCGCGGGCAATGAGACGAGATACTGGCCGAAGTAAGCTGTGTATGCGTCGTGAGCTGCGCTTGGGTAGCTCTGTTGATAGAACACCTCCCGCGAAAGACAAAGGTCCCGACTTCGAGTCTCGAACCGGCACACAGTTTTAATCTGCCAGGAAGTTTGTCTCCTTCATACCTCCTTTGTATTTCTACAGACGACGTGTCACTGATCTCATTTCAGTACACGCGAGGTGCCTATTTGCTTCCACCGCCCTGGGTGGAATGCATAAGTTCTATGGCAATAAATGTTCATCAACCTGTAGTCTTCTACAGCTGTTGTCCCTTGTGCAGAAAACAGCACGTAGGTCGTGAATCCGTTATCTTGAGGCTGTAATAAACTCTTAGCGGGGAACAAATATTTTAGAAATAATTAAATTTCCAATTAGTTTGTTTATGCGGGATTCCACTAGCTTTTTGTTAGAAGAACACGAGAAACTGCACGATTACACTCCACTTTAGAATCACAAACACTTTACATTCTTCAACAAAATAATAAACTGCGTATTTCCGTAATTAGTATCACACTGTTCTCAACTATATGTCCAAATAACCATACATTGCTAATAAAACGTTAACTGACACCAACCGCTGCAGAGAACATGTCTATCCTCCGACACTAGCGAAACATCTACACTACTGGAAATTGAAATAAGAACACCGTGAATTCATTGTCCCAGGAAGGGGAAACTTTATTGACACATTCCTGGGGTCAGATACATCACATGATCACACTGACAGAACCACAGGCACATAGACACAGGCAACAGAGCATGCACAATGTCGGCACTAGTACAGTGTATATCCACCTTTCGCAGCAATGCAGGCTGCTATTCTCCCATGGAGACGATCGTAGAGATGCTGGATGTAGTCCTGTGGAACGGCTTGCCATGCCATTTCCACCTGGCGCCTCAGTTGGACCAGCGTTCGTGCTGGACGTGCAGACCGCGTGAGACGACGCTTCATCCAGTCCCAACCATGCTCAATGGGGGACAGATCCGGAGATCTTGCTGGCCAGGGTAGTTGACTTACACCTTCTAGAGCACGTTGGGTGGCACGGGATACATGCGGACGTGCATTGTCCTGTTGGAACAGCAAGTTCCCTTGCCGGTCTAGGAATGGTAGAACGATGGGTTCGATGACGGTTTGGATGTACCGTGCACTATTCAGTGTCCCCTCGACGATCACCAGTGGTGTACGGCCAGTGTAGGAGATCGCTCCCCACACCATGATGCCGGGTGTTGGCCCTGTGTGCCTCGGTCGTATGCTGTCCTGATTGTGGCGCTCACCTGCACGGCGCCAAACACGCATACGACCATCATTGGCACCAAGGCAGAAGCGACTCTCATCGCTGAAGACGACATGTCTCCATTCGTCCCTCCATGCACGCCTGTCGCGACACCACTGGAGGTGGGCTGCACGATGTTGGGGCGTGAGCGGAAGACGGCCTAACGGTGTGCGGGACCGTAGCCCAGCTTCATGGAGACGGTTGCGAATGGTCCTCGCCGATACCCCAGGAGCAACAGTGTCCCTAATTTGCTGGGAAGTGGCGGTGCGGTCCCCTACGGCACTGCGTAGGATCCTACGGTCTTGGCGTGCATCCGTGCGTCGCTGCGGTCCGGTCCCAGGTCGACGGGCACGTGCACCTTCCGCCGACCACTGGCGACAACATCGATGTACTGTGGAGACCTCACGCCCCACGTGTTGAGCAATTCGGCGGTACGTCCACCCGGCCTCCCGCATGCCCACTATACGCCCTCGCTCAAAGTCCGTCAACTGCACATACGGTTCATGTCCACGCTGTCGCGGCATGCTACCAGTGTTAAAGACTGCGATGGAGCTCCGTATGCCACGGCAAACTGGCTGACACTGACGGCGGCGGTGCACAAATGCTGCGCAGCTAGCGCCATTCGACGGCCAATACCGCGGTTACTGGTGTGTCCGCTGTGCCGTGCGTTGTGATCATTGCTTGTACAGCCCTCTCGCAGTGTCCGGAGCAAGTATGGTGGGTCTGACACACCGGTGTCAATATGTTCTTTTTTCCATTTCCAGGAGTGTATAATCTTACAGCAGAGCCACTTCGCCTGCCATCCAAGTTAGGCGCGATCTGATCACCGAAGTGCTTCGTCTGCCTTTTCGTTTAGCAATTGTTCATTATTCTGCCGGCTATTAATACTTGATAAATAATGGAATGATGGCACGCTACTGCGAGATGTTTTAATGCGAAAGCCAAGTAAATTTGCTGTTTAGTTTGGCTAATATTAATAACAGAAAATTATCATTATGGCGCGCAACTTCCTAACGCAGCAGTCTATCGCGGAGAAGGACCACAATTTAGGTGGTCTTTCTCACGATACCCGTAAAGAAGAAACCATTTGTCATCGGTACCTCACACCACATTACGTCATCTTCCCACTGCTGCCTTCTCAGCTATTCTAAGAAGAGCTTCTTGTACCTGAATATGATGGCTGCAAAGCCAGAAATATTACACTGTGAGTATTTTGGAAGAACTGGAGATGTATACACACGCGAAAAATTTCCCAGACGACTTAGTCAATGAACAAACTGAACTGAAACACAAGCCCTGCTACGAAATTTTATCGAAATTTTCGTCCACGAGAAAGAATAAACATACGAAATCACAGATAACACTTACACAAAAAATAAAATTAAAAATACTAACCTATAATATCTATGCAACAAACACGTCTCCCTAACATAAAAGTTTTGTAAACATATGGAATGTAAGGACCCCAACTGTCAAACTGCTGTCGAACAGTAATTATCAGGAAAAATTCATATTATAAAAACTGCATGATTATAGTAATAATTCTCTCTGGCGGACATACAGAGGAACCTGCGCAACACGGAAGCCCTACCACCTTGGGTGTGTGGATTATCAAAGATGTATACGAATAATGTTCCATTAGGACCGATTGTTAGCGCTCCTGGCTCACCGGCGTATAATCTGGCAAAACACTTGGCCTCTCTGCTCCAGCCGCACCTGGGAAAGACTGACAGATACATAAAGGATTCAGGACATTTCACTGAGAAGCTGAAGAAACTAAAACCTGGACTAAACGGCATCCTGGTCAGCTTTGATGTTGTTTCTTTGTTTACCAAAGTGCCATTCACCGACTCTCTGGAGCACATCGGTTCCATTTTTCCGCAAAACATCACCAAGCTGTTTCATTTGTGTTCACCACGAGTTATTTCATGTGGAATGGCAACTTCTATGAACAGCTGGAAGGCGTTGCCATGGATAGTCCTCTTAGTCCAGCGGTGGTCAACTTCATCATGGAACATTTCGGAGCACACGCTTGGCACCTCATAAACCTAAGGTGTGGTACAGGTACGTTGAGGATACGTTCGTTGTGTGGAGCCATCGTGAGGAATAGCTTGGTGACTTCCTAAGACGCTTGAACAGCTTCCATGCCAACATAAAATTTACCACGCAAGTAGAAAAGGACAGACAGCTACCCTTTCTAGATGTGTTGGTCACAAGGAATGGTGAAAACCTGGGACACAGTGTGTCCAAAACCGACATACACGGACCAATACCTGCACAGACTGTCAAATCACCGCCCGAGCCAGAAAAGAAGCATGGTTAACACACTCGTGTGAAGCGTTCTGAGGAGCAGTGGGTGCTCCATCAGTTATATAAGAAGTGTGACAGAGTCAAACACTCGGTGCAGAGACAAATCGGAAAAGAAATGTCGGTTACTGCCTTCCTGCCACAAAGTCCCAGCGTGACGGACAGAATCGTCCGTATACTGCGCAAACACGGCGTAAAGGGTATTTATAAACCGGCAAAGATCAAAGAGTGGCTCAGATAGGCAGTGGAGGAAAGGGACCCATCCGCAATGTCGGGAATATACCGCATACAGTGCACACGTGGAAAAGTTTATGCTGGAATGACTGGACGATCAATCAACACCAGGAACACAGAACATTACCGGCATTGCAGTTTGAGGCAGGTGGAAAAATCGGCCGTGGCAGAGTACGCGCTGTGTGAGGCCGACCAGACAGTAAAATTCGCCGACACGGAAACGTTCTTGGCGTTCAGAAGAGCTATCACACCCGCTTGTTCAGAGAAGCTATAGAAAATACACAAACGCGAGAACAGCTTCGACGTGAAAGAAGAGAGCCTCAAAGTGAGCGAATCCTGGATTCCCATGCTGCAGCGAACGACCGTTGCAGGTAATAAGAGGAGAACCCGCACCGGAAATGACCACGGAAAAGCCCTTTGACGTTGGCGAGCTAGATGCATATAATCTGCGAGCTCCACTTTAGTACACCGCCAGCAGTGGAGGGTGGACCACCGGGAATGCCGGCCACTCTTGCTTGCAAAACGTCAGAAAAATCGTCGGTCGAAGACCCCGAGACACAAATCAACAGGATGTTTGTCAGAGTTGCTTTTGTCAGTGTATTTCCACATTCGCGGCGTCTAAGGTTACTAGAATGATTCGACGTTGGTCCCTGTTTCGCACTTTACTTACCGTGCCATGTGTCTGCAAGGCCAACAGGCACTGGGAAGTTGTCGTAATGTTTTTGACACCAGTGTGCATGCTAATAATAGATACTGCACGCAGTCAAGAATAAAAAAAGAAATAAACCCATGGGTGCCCAATTGCACTGTCGAGTCAACTGATAATACAATGAGGTAAAAAAAGTCGTGGAATAGCGATACGCACATGGTTCACGACAGATCGCATACACAAGGTATAAAAGGGCAGTGCATCGGCGGAACTGTCTTTTGTACTCAGGAGATTCATGTGAAAAGTTTCCGACGTGATTGTGACAGCACGACGGATATTGACAGACTTTGACCACGGAATGGTAGTTGGAGCTAGACACATGGGACATTCCATTTCGGAAATCATTGGGGAATTCAATATTCAGAAATCCACACTGTTAAGAGTGCGCCGAGAATATCAGATTTCAGGCATTACCTCTCACCACGGGCAGTACAATGGCCGATGGCCCCCACTTAATGACCATGAGCAGCGGCGTTTGCGTAGAGTTGTCAGTGCTAACATACAAGCAACACTGCGTGAAATGACTGCATAAATCATCGTGGGACGTACGACGAACGGATCCGTTAGGACAGTGCGGCGAAATTTGGCGTTACTGGGCTGTGGCAGCAGACGACTGACGCGAGGGCCTTTGATAACAGCACGACATCGCCTGCAGCGCCTCTCCTGGACTCGTGACCATATCGGTTGGCCCCTGAACAACTGGAAAACCGTGGCCTGGCGAGGTGAATTCCGATTTCAGTTGGTAAGAGCTAACGGTAGGATTCGAGTGTGGTGCGGATCCTACGAGTCCATGGAAGCACATTGTCAACAAGGCTCTGTGGAGGCTGGTGGTGGCTCCACAACGGCGTGGACTGTGATTACATGGAAACGATTGGGTCTTCTGGTCCACCTGAGTCGATAATTGACTGGAAATGGTTATGTTCGGCTACTTTGAGACCATTTACAGCCTTCCGTGCACTTCATTTTCCGTCTAGCGGTTCAGGCGCTCAGTCCGGAACCGTGCGACTACTACGGTCGCAGTTTCGAATCCTGCCTCGGGCATGGACGTATGTGATGTCCTTAGGTTAGTTAGGTTTAAGTAGTTCTAAGTTCTAGGGGACTGATGACCACAGATGTGAAGTTCCATAGTGCTCAGAGCCATTTGAACCATTTGAACTTCATTTTCCTAAATAACGATGGAATTTTTATGGATACAATGCGCCATGTCACCGGGCCACAATTGTTCGTGATTGATTTGAAGAACATTTTGGACAATTCGACCGAAAGCTTTTCCACCCACATCGCTCGACATGAGTCCCGCTGAACATTTGTGGGACATAATCGAGAGGTCAGTCCGTGCGCAAAATCCTGCAGCGACAACACTTTCGCAATTATGAACTGCTATAGCAGCAGCATGGTTCAGTATTTGTGCAGACGACTTCCACGACTTGTTGAATCCGTGCCACGTCTAACTGCTGAACTACGTCGGACAAAAGCAGGTCCGACACGATATTCGGAGGTATTACATGACTTTTGACACCTGAGTGCACATCCCACTGCGACACATAATAGCAGGTTGTTCTACTCGTATCTATTGTCAAAATGAATACACAACACAAATATTTTTCAGAACTTGTGTGGATTTAAAGTACAATCAAACTGATTGTCGTTTGTAACGGAATAACAAGAATTTCGACGCCCCACTGCGCCGAAAATTTTCATTTGTCTCTTGGAAAATGTCCAGTTTACAGTGCCACACAGCACACTAAGTGTTGTCGGCGACTCTTTAATACCTCTTCTATGCAGGCATTTAAACACTTCCACGTCCATTTTGATAGGGATGGGACAAATAGTTACCTGTAGCATTTAGTTGGAACCATACCCATTTGCCTGAAGTGATTTAGGATAGTACGGAAAACCTAAATTCGGATGACTGGATTGGAATTAATGCCTCCACACTCCAGAACAGAAGGGCAGTTTTTTGAACACCGATCACAGCACTCACTATGCACGTGCTATCTCGCCAACAGCTAGCATAAGACCATTACCACGCTTCTTTTTTTTCATTCAGTGTTCTGCTTGCCTGAAAAATTCAGTTAGCATCCGTCTGTAACGAGTGGAATGTCGACCTCAGAAAAAGGAGAAGATGTTAGAATTATCCATTGCGGAGCTTTTGTGTTTACCCACAAAAAGTTACAGCGTAAGAGTGTATTGAGACATAGCAAAAGTATGTTCTTTTTATCTGCTAATGTTACATTATTGACCACACTCCTATTCCACTTTAACCAAATAATCGTTTACTGTGTAGAACTTTTTTTACTGCCTTTCCAAATAGATACCTTTAAGTACCCTCTGTCTTTTGCTTAAGCAGTTTATTGTAGAATTTTACACGCATTAAAAGAAATTTTGCATCATCTCGGTTCCGAGAGCTCCGGAATCTGTACAGAAAATTGAAATAGACATCAACATAAACATCAGTTCCGCCCTTTTTATTGCTATGAAAACCACACATTGCATGTTGTACTACCATACAGCGAAACCTTCACAGGTGCTGGTCCAGATTGCTGTACACACCGGTACCTCTGATATCCAGTAGCACGTCCTCTTGCATTGATGCATGCCTGTATTCGTCGTGGCATACTATCCACAAGTTCATCAAGGCACTTTTGGTCCAGAATGTCCCACTCCTCAACGGCGATTCGGCGTAGATTCCTCAGAGTGGTTGGTGGGTCACGTCGTCCTTAAACAGCCCGTTTCAATCTGTCCCAGGAATGTTCGACAGGATTCATGTCTGGAGAACATGCTGGCCACTCTAGTCGAGCGATGTCGTTATCCTGAAGGAAGTCATTCACGGGATGTGCATGATGGGGGTGCGGATTGTGGTCCATGAAGACGAATGCCTCGCCAATATGCTGCCGATATGGTTGCACTATCGGTCGGAGGATGGCATCGTACAGCCGTTGCGGCGCCTTCCATGACCACCAGCGGCGTACGTCGGCCCCACATAATGCCACCCCAAAATAGCAGGGAACCTCCACCTTGCTGCACTCGCTAGACAGTGTGTCTAAGGCGTTCAGCCTGACCGGGTTGCCTCCAAACACGTCTGAGACGATTGTCTGGTTGAAGGCATATATGACACTCATCGGTGAAGAGAACGTGATGCCAATCCTGAGCGGTCCATTCGGCATGTTGTTGGGCCCATCTGTACTACGCTGCATGGTGTCGTGATTGCAAAGATGGACCTCGCCATGGACGTCTGGATTGAAGTTGCACATCACGCAGCGTATTGCGCACAGTTTGAGTCGTAACACGACGTCCTGTGGGTGCACGGAAAGCATTATTCAACAAGGTGGCGTTGCTTTCAGGTATACTCCGAGCCATAATCCGCAGGTAGCGATCATTCACTGCAGTAGTAGTCCTTGGGCTGTCTGAGGCGAGGCATGTCATCGACAGTTCCTGTCTCTCTGTATCTCCTCCATGTCCGAACAACATCACTTTGCTTCATTCAGAGTCGCCTGGACACTTCCCTTGTTGAGAGTTCTTCCTAGCACAAAGTAACAATGCGGACGCAATCGAACCGCGGTATTGACCGTGTAGGCATGATTGAACTACAGCCAACACGAGCCGTATATCTCCTTCCTGGTGGAGTGACTGGAACTAATCGGCTGTCGGGCCCCCTCCGTCTAATAGGCGCTGCTCATACATGGTTGTTTACAGCTTTGGAAGGGTTTAGTGACATCTCTGAACAGTCGAAGGGACTGTCTATGATACAATATCCACAATCAACGTCTGTCTTCAGGAGTTCTGGGAACCGGGGTGATGCAAAACGTTTTTGGATGTGTGTATATGGTTCTGATCTGAACGACTGTTTCTTACTAAAAGCCCTGTTTTTCCAACCTAAATTTTCGCATATTTGGATTTATTTCAGCCGGCCAGTGTCGCCAAGCGGTTCTAGGTGCTTCAGTCTGGAACCGCGCGACCGCTACGGTTGCAGGTTCGAATCCTGCCTCAGGCATGGATGTGTGTGACGTCCTTAGGTTAGTTAGGTTTAAGTAGTTCTAAGTTCTAGGGGACTGATGACCTCAGATGTTAAGTCCCAGAGTGCTCAGAGCCATTTGAACCATTTTTTTGATTTCTTTCAAAGCAACGTAATACACTCCTGGAAATGGAAAAAAGAACACATTGACACCGGTGTGTCAGACCCACCATACTTGCTCCGGACACTGCGTGAGGGCTGTACAAGCAATGATCACACGCACGGCACAGCGGACACACCAGGAACCGCGGTGTTGGCCGTCGAATGGCGCTAGCTGCGCAGCATTTGTGCACCGCCGCCGTCAGTGTCAGCCAGTTTGCCGTGGCATACGGAGCTCCATCGCAGTCTTTAACACTGGTAGCATGCCGCGACAGCGTGGACGTGAACCGTATGTGCAGTTGACGGACTTTGAGCGAGGGCGTATAGTGGGCATGCGGGAGGCCGGGTGGACGTACCGCCGAATTGCTCAACACGTGGGGCGTGAGGTCTCCACAGTACATCGATGTTGTCGCCAGTGGTCGGCGGAAGGTGCACGTGCCCGTCGACCTGGGACCGGACCGCAGCGACGCACGGATGCACGCCAAGACCGTAGGATCCTACGCAGTGCCGTAGGGGACCGCACCGCCACTTCCCAGCAAATTAGGGACACTGTTGCTCCTGGGGTATCGGCGAGGACCATTCGCAACCGTCTCCATGAAGCTGGGCTACGGTCCCGCACACCGTTAGGCCGTCTTCCGCTCACGCCCCAACATCGTGCAGCCCGCCTCCAGTGGTGTCGCGACAGGCGTGAATGGAGGGACGAATGGAGACGTGTCTTCTTCAGCGATGAGAGTCGCTTCTGCCTTGGTGCCAATGATGGTCGTATGCGTGTTTGGCGCCATGCAGGTGAGCGCCATAATCAGGACTGCATACGACCGAGGCACACAGGGCCAACACCCGGCATCATGGTGTGGGGAGCGATCTCCTACACTGGCCGTACACCACTGGTGATCGTCGAGGGGACACTGAATAGTGCACGGTACATCCAAACCGTCATCGAACCCATCGTTCTACCATTCCTAGACCGGCAAGGGAACTTGCTGTTCCAACAGGACAATGCACGTCCGCATGTATCCCGTGCCACCCAACGTGCTCTAGAAGGTGTAAGTCAACTACCCTGGCCAGCAAGATCTCCGGATCTGTCCCCCATTGAGCATGTTTGGGACTGGATGAAGCGTCGTCTCACGCGGTCTGCATGTCCAGCACGAACGCTGGTCCAACTGAGGCGCCAGGTGGAAATGGCATGGCAAGCCGTTCCACAGGACTACATCCAGCATCTCTACGATCGTCTCCATGGGAAAATAGCAGCCTGCATTGCTGCGAAAGGTGGATATACACTGTACTAGTGCCGACATTGTGCATGCTCTGTTGCCTGTGTCTATGTGCCTGTGGTTCTGTCAGTGTGATCATGTGATGTATCTGACCCCAGGAATGTGTCAATAAAGTTTCCCCTTCCTGGGACAATGAATTCACGGTGTTCTTATTTTAATTTCCAGGAGTGTATGTACTGGGAAGGGTTTGTTTCGTCCGTTCTCGGAGCTTCCGTTGTAGCTGTGTCCAGAAATCACGCTCACTCGTAGCGTTTTGGGCGTTCTAGACAAATTGCGTGAGATTGTGATCCCAAAATTTATTCGGGGATGGTTACTGACGGTTACTGGCGGATCCAGAAAAATTCTCTGCGCTCCTCCACAATTAAAACCAGTTCAAATAACGACTCGCTTTTACCGCAGATCGGGATTAAGCTTCTCAATTACTTCACAACCGGTAATAAAATTCCTGAAGCTCCACTTTCATAAAGATTTCGGTATCTGAACTGAAAAATGCATGCCACCACCTCTAGCTGGGTCTAGAAACTTCCACCAAATATCTTCGCCAACATACTTACTCCGCAAGCCACCATACGGCGCATGGCGGAGAGTACCTTGGACCGCGTCTAGTCATTTCCTTTCCTGTTCCACTCGCACATGAAGCTACGTCTGTTTGTACGCCTCCGTACGGATTCTAGTAATCTCTTTTGTATTCGCTGTCCTTATCCGAATTGTACGTTGGAGGCAGTAGAATCATTCTGCAGTTAGCTGCAAATGGTGGTTCTCTAAACTTTCTGAATAGCGTTTCGCGAAAAGAACGTCGCCTTCCCTCCAGGGGTTCCCATTTGAGTTCGCGGAGCATCTCCGTAATAGTCCCGTGTTAGTCGAACCTACCGCTGACACATCTAGCAATACGCCTCTGAATTACTTCGATGTCTTCCTCACTGGATGGGGATCCCAAACACGCAAGCAGTACTTAAGAGTTGATCGCACTACTGTTCTGCATGCGGTCTCTATTAAAGATTACCTAAACTTTCCAACAATTCTCCAAATAAACCGAAGTCGCCCCTTCGCATTTCCTACTACCGAACTACGTGCTTTTTCCAGCCCGAATTGCTTTGCAGACTGATCTCAGGTATTTAATCGACGTGACTGTCGGGCAGCACACTAGGGATACTGTGCTACAACGTCACAGGATTGTCTTCCCTACTCACGTGCATTAATTTTCATTTCTCTGCATTTAGAGCTCGCTGCCATTCGCCACATCAAGTAGGAATTTTGTCTACGTAATCTCCTATAGTGGCTTAACTACGAGATTGTCTCTTACAATGAAGCGACATGGTCGCAGATTACTGCTCATCCTATAAATCAGATGTAGAGAACAAGAGAGGTTCTATTGCCCTTCACTGGGGCACTCCTGACGATACCCTTGCCCGTGTTGGACACTTGCCTTCGGTGACAACGTACTAGGTTCTATCAGTTAAAAAGTCTTCGAGCCACTCACATGTCTGGGAACTTATTCCGTACGCTGGAACCCTTGTTAACAGTCCGCAGTGGGACGCTGTGTCAAATGTTTCTCGTATATCCAGGAATATGGAATGTGTCTCTTGCGTTTGATCCTTGTTTCGCAGAGAATAGAGCAAGCTCAGCTTTTCCAGAGCTATGTTGCTCTCTAAATTCGTGCAGATTTGTGTACAGAAGCTTTCCTGTCTCAAGGAAATGCGCTATATTCGAATTCAGAATATGTTCAAGAATTCTGCTGCATTTTTTTTTCAGTCTCTTAGGGCTCCGCGCTGGGCTAGTGATTCGCGATAAGTACAAACTAAGTAAGGGGGCAACGAAGAAAACCGAATCCCATTCTTGTTCTTTCAGTTTCTTCTCGGCGCCAGGGGTATCTCTTTGTTCCACATTCGTGTACGTGCGACAGTCAAAAGACGGTGTGCTTGTACGATAATGCCGGCTGAAGTGGCCGAGCGGTTCTAGGCGCTACAGTCTGGAACCGCGCGACCGCTACGGTCGCAGGTTCGAATCCTGCCTCGGGCATGTATGTGTGTGATGTCCTTAGGTTAGTTAGGTTTAAGTAGTTCTAAGTTCTAGGGGACTGATGACCTCAGAAGTTAAGTCCCATAGTGCTCAGAGCCATTTTTTTGGAAGACATAGTGGGCTTCGCGCATCGATCTTTTTATAGACACACGAACTTCTACTAACTTTTTCCTGCCTGTCGCTGTGGCCAAGCGATTCTAGTCGCTTCAGTCCGGAACAGCGAAGCTGTCGCAGGTTCGAATCCTGCTTCGGTCATGGATGCCCGTGATGCCCTTATGTTAGTTAAGTTTAAGTAGTTCTAAGTCTAGGGGACTGATGACCACAGATGCTAAGTCCCATAGTGCTCAGAGCCATTTGAACCATTTTAACTTTTTCCTGCCGACGTTTCCGTGTTCCTTCAAGAACTTACAGCGCAACACTCTCTGTCTTCTCAACATTTTACGAATTTTGTTACTAAACCACGGTGGGGCTTTTACACCCTTAATCCACTTACTCGGCGCATACTGCAATTACGCCACCTTCACAACAACGAAACAAGAATATACGTCAAGGTCAGCTGATCAAAAGACACGCAAAAATATGGGACTCAAAGTGTGTACAGCAACAAATATAATTTCCTGGCTTCAGCGTCGCTCACTACACTAATTTTCAATCTCTGCCTGCTGGCCATGACGCTCGCTAAAAGCGCCATACCCCTAGAGAACCAAAGGACTACATCAAAATTTCACAGCCTCGTACGGGAACGCACTTTGAGGTCTTGTACAGCTTTTCGCGTTTGAAAAAGAGCAGGGTTAAACACTACGGATCACCGACAACCGACTTTGGAAACATACTCCGAAACACCATCTCCACCCCAGGGGGCACTGCTTGCCTCGATAGTTCGTGCAGGACACGGTGGCTGATGCGCAGTGACCAGCTTTCGTTCAAAGCGCTGGGCGAGTTCGTTTGTTCGGAAGGGGAGGAAGACAGCGTTTTCTCCCTTTCGGCCTGTCGGCGATGGCGGAACGGTTTTACAGGAACTATCCATTAAAAAGAGTTCAATGTTGATTTACTTAGAACACTATATGTCAGCTTCATGATGATGTGGCCATCGTTTTGTTAATGGTCCTAGTTATTGTGATATTTGCATGAAGCTAAGACAATGCGCGAAATTCAAAAAAAGTGGAAAATAGGGGTCGCTTTGATTTTGTGTTTGGTGCATATTACATAACATGTTGCTGTGTATGAAATTTAGCTAACATATAGAACTTTTCTTTAGACTTGGGTGGAGGTCTCCATCTGTAACCAAACTCGAGAAAATTTATCTAATGTAGCATGCTCATTTGCTATAGCGCGCGATAGCGATAGAGCCACAGTGAAATATGCATAACATCCTCATATTTCATAAACGGTTTTAAATGTCGAAATGAGGTTTTGGAAGTCATAGCACACAAAGAGGAGAGTATTTTGTCGTATGGTTATTATGCGAAACTTCATTATCTACTGTGTTATTCTACCAACCACAGACATTTTTGATGAATTAATGTAACTTTTAAGGGCCACCGATAGCTGATGAAACGAGAAATGCTCTGGGTTTTGGAACAACATAAATAAAAACATTATACGTTTTTCCGAACCGTGGATATGCTTTCTCACAAGCTACTGACCTTGCTTTTCCTCAGTTCTTCTTAATAAATCGCATTTCCAGAGTTCTCTCGCAAATTGCATCTGCAAGACATGTTAGTGAGGTGACAGTGTTCAAACTCTGCTGTGTTTTGGAAAAAGAAGCAAATTTTAACATGACAACAAGAGAAATGTGTAGCTTTATAATCAAAATTTGCCATTCATGACGCTTCTCTGAAAGTTAAAAGTGAGGCGAAAATAAATCGCTGCTTTGTTGCATTTTCAGCGGAATTCTTTTTATGCACTAACCAAAGCAGAGGTGACAGATCTGTTTGAATGGTCACCATACAAGTGTAGACGTGGAGGGGCCCCACTTAATATATACAAAAAATGTGAGCATAGGTTTCAGTTTAGAACAGCATTTCCCCTACAGTGCCTGTCCGCAACCCCCACCACTACCGCTCTTCCCTCATGTGCCCTGCCGATTGCGCATCTACCAGACATATTATTCTGCGCGGACTATACCTAACCGTACAAGGGCCGCCGAGCTACTCCCGACATTCGGGAGCCTCAAAACTGCTGCACAAAGTTGTTGTAACATCCCTGGAATTCAGCTGATCGGACTCAATAGCTGACTATAAGCAATTTGATTGAGCATTTTTCGCTCATCTAGACCTATATCTACATCTACATTCACACTCTGCAAACCACTGTTAAGTGGCAGAGGATACCTGTCACGGTACGAATTATTAGAATTGTTTCTTGTTCCACTGATGTATGGAGCACAGGAAGAAGGACTGTTTAAGTGCTTCTGTGCATGCTGCAGGTAGTCTATTCTTCTTCCCATTATCCTCACAGGAGCGATATGTATGGGCTTTTAGTATCTCCTAGAATCATCATTTAAAGCCTTTGTAACTAGGCTCTCTCGGGATAGTTTGCATTTATCTTCAAGTAAATGCCAGGTGAGTTTCTTCAGAATCGCTGTGAACACTCTCCAGCAAGTCAAACAAATCTGCGAAAGTTTGTGCTGCCCTTCTCTCTATAAATTCAATATCCCCCATTAGCTCTAATAGGTACATGTCCCACATACTTGAGCAATGTTTTAGGTAGAGTCACATGAGTAATATTTAAGCAATCTCCTTTGTACACTGGTCTCATATTCCTAGTATTTGACCAACAAATAATATTACATTCGCCACCCAGCCCAGGAAGGCCAGTCGGACTAAACTGGCTTTTCGGACCCGTGCACTGGCCTAAGTATGGGCTTTGATGCCAGAATACATTCGGTATTGCTTTCTGTCACGTGGCCGACGTAGGACAGAGGTTAGTGGGCCAGCGACCTCCGCTGGTGCCTCAGTAGCCGTTTCGTGGCCGAGTGTAGTGGGGAAGCCCTTGAGTGTTGGTTGCAACAAAAACCAGCTGGAAGTGTAACTCTGATGTAATGAGGGTTGCAGGCACAGTAGGCGTAAGCCCACGACAATGCACCAGCCACGAAAAACTCCCCCATCTCGTAACACCATCTCCATCGTACTTTGTTTCTGGCACTACACATGATGGCAGGTGACGTTCTGCAGGTACTGGCCAAACCCAAACCCTTCCATTGGGCTGATACAGAGTAGCTTGGTTCATCTCTCCAAATTACAAATTGCCAGTCATCCACTGTCTCTCTTTACCCATTTTCAAGTGTCACTTACCATTGATTACAGATGTGTGTGGCTTATAAGGAGCTGCTCGACCATTGTACCCAGTTTTTTTAACACGCTTCGCGCAGCCGATGTGCCAGATGGACTGCTTGTAGCACTTTGGAACACAGGAGTGATTCCTTCCCCTGATTTCATGCGATTTTGTACAACCAACCGCAACATTGTTCGACAGTTGCTGCCTGTCAATACATTGTAGAGGAATGTTGGATGAGGATGGGCTGTCAGGATGCGCCGTATTAAAACTCGTCCGAGTTTCCCAAGTGATTTATTATTTCCAGCTACAGCGCCCCCATTGCTCTTGGTCTGCGTCGTGCAATGCTGAGGACACTACTTGCTGTCTGCAAAACGGCTTGGCTCGGAATGGCTGCCTCAGCAACCTGTGCAGTGCACTGCTGTTTGTCGGTCTTGTACGGCTGCGAAGTTGTGACGATGTCAGGATGCTCCGGCAGTCGACTCAGAGGTCTTGGTCCCTGCCTCCTCAGCACCGCCCACTGGGAGCTGCAAGGCGGCCCACAGCGTGCTTCCTTGCTGGCGTGGCTAAGATCACGGCAACAACAAGCACCCGCGATCCGGCGTCCGAAGCTGCAGCCCTCACCTCGGGATGCCTCCGGCATGTGTTGGGAGCCAACAAAACTGCCCACGGTAGCAAGCCACGGCATGGCCCGCCGCTGGCTGGCTGCGGACCCCGCGTTGGCCTAAGAGGATCGAACCAGCGATCTACTGTAACTGGAACACTGTCGCCCCATCTGCTGCTGCATGTAGCCAGTTGTGGGCCACGCCCCGCCGTCCAGGAGAGCTGTCACACTTGAATGCCTTGTTAGTGAACCGGCGCCTATTTATACGTGGCTGTGCACCTCTGTTTTGCTAACATGCCGCTCCGAGTCACGTACTCATAACGCCTGGGTTGGGGCAGTGGGCCCCTTTTGCCTGTAACTTGCGCCATGCACACTGCTCCCTTTACTCTTTTCAGTGGGTCTGCGGCCCTGTGGCCTCCATTCTACTTTGCAACTGCTGGTAGCGTAACTTACTGTCAACACGCCCACGCCTCGCTGTAACTTGTGCGCTCAGAAATATTTCACTGAAGGTAAATTTTGCCACCTTAAACGGTGGTGCTGGTAAAGCATGAGGTCAGTATGGTCCTGGGTTACCTGTGGTAGTTCATTCACGTTTCAACTTCATAATCTCATCACCAGCAGCGGCTTCGGCAGCAAACAGAAGGCTTGAAATATTCTTGATGTATCTATGTCTACATCAGTACTCTGCAAGCCATCTGACAGTGTGCAGCCGATGGTACTTCTGGTGCCACTAACTGATCCCCCTTCGATGTTCCATTCGCGAATGGCGCGTGGGAGGAATTATTGATGATAAGCGTATGTATTAGCTCTAATTTCTCAAATTTCTCGTAGTGGTCATTTTCCGAGATGTATGAGGGAGGAAGTAATGTATTGACCAACTCTTCCCGGAAAGTAATCTCTGGAAATTTCAACAGTAGACCTCTCCGCGACGCACAACTCCTCTCTTACAGTGTCTGCCACTGGAGTTTGTTGAGCATTTCTGTAACCCTCTCACGCCCTCCCATCGAGCCTGCGACGAAACGCGCAGCTCTTCGTTGCATCTTCTCTATCTTTTCTATCAGTCCTACCTCTTATGGATCCCAGACTGACGGACGATATTCAACAACCGATCCAACAAGCACTTTGTAAGGCATTTCTTTCGTGGAAGAGTTACATTTATTTGTTCATGTGGTCACTCCACTTACGGGCTCTCTACATATTTACTCCTAGATATTTTACGGTAGATACTGTTTCCAGCAATTTGTCATCAGTAGCGAAGTTGTACTGATGTGGATTTCTTTTCCTATGTAAGTGCAATATGTTACATTTATTGAGGTTCAGAGTCAATTGCCAGAGCCTGCACCATTCCTCCACCCTCGGTCATTCTTCAAAGCGGTATTGTCTTCTGGTGCTGCTTCTTTGTTATAGACGACAGCATCATCTTAAAGAGCTTTAGACACTTTCTACTAGATCGCTTATATATGAGGGAACTTTAATAGTGGGAACTATTTAATTACAGCTCGTACAAAATAGATACGTGTTTCAAAGTTTTACTGACCTTCAAAGTAGTCACCAGCATTGTGTATAACTCGTTGTCAGCGATGTGCAAGTCGTAGGATACTCTTAGCTGTGCCAGTTTTGTTGACAGTTCGAGCGGCGCGGTCTATTGCCAGACGAATTTGTAGCAGTTCTGAAGCGAATGCCGTGAAATGTTTCCTTCATTTTAGAAATCGTGTGGAACTTACGAGGGCTTTAAGTCAGGAGAGTGCAGCAGGTGGTATAGCACATAGCAGGGAAAGTCAAACAAATCAGTAACAGCCTGCACTGTACGTGCTTAAGCATTGTCCTGCAAAATGATGGTCAGGTCCTGCAGAAAGTGTCATCACTTCTATCTCTAAGCTGGTCGTAGGTTGTGTTCCAAAAATGAACAGCACAGAGACAGAAATGATGTCCCAAATGTTCTGATTTTCACCTTGTGAATTAACTCGAATTCCCTTCCACAGTTTACGGCACTTCTCAAACATTTTAGTACCGAAATACCACAATATTAATAATTCTCAACGCAGCACATTTCAATAGTCTGATCAGTGTGAGATCCAACCCACGATTCTGTTCCTCTCTCTACACAAAAGAAGTTTCTAGTTCCCCAAAAAACGCGCGAATATGCTGATTTCTGATTGGCAGAGAAACATCACAGCCAATCGGAGAGCATCATCAAGACCGCTCAATCCTGCGCATATAAACAGAATCAATCAAAATCTCTCACTGAATCAGAACAGTGAATTACCACAAATAAATTTCGAAAACCCACAAATATAAAATTAATTCCCTGTTAAGAAAACTACTTTACTGAAATCGTAGTCTCAGTTCCCCAGTACCATAAAGTGACGAAATGGTTTATTACCATTTCCTCGCTACGAATTACTAACACACACGTCATTCTCGAACATTGCTCACGTGACCAGTAACCTCACTGTACAGTATAGGAACTTTACATAAAACAGTATTTCACATCCACACCTTTCTTTCACTCTCATAACGAAACACAATAACAGTAGTAATCATTAAACAATTAGAAAATTAAACAAACAAAACCGGAAATAAAATTAACAGTATTTTGACTGCAGCTCCAACATTGTCCGTCAGCTGTTAATGTCTATCATATGGCGTAGAAGTTATATACACTCGAGCTTTCTCACGCCACCCGTCTTGTACGTGACTCACATTGCATGTCCAATCACCGCTGTAACGTCCCATCTGAATAAGCATGATGCGAGGCGCTTCGTCTCACGGTATCTTAATATCTGTCATTTCGGCGATCGTACGATGACTGAAGGGAGACACCGTGTTTCGATCTTCCGCGGTGAAACAATTCCGGATGACCGAATTCAGTATTTCGCCCTTCCCACTGTTATATTCCGTTTCGGTGTCAGTACGGTCACTGTGCGAATGAATAGAAGATTTCGAACCACTTGCTGATTTTACGTAATACCAAAACCTCTTAGGCTTTTTAGTCAGTCCGGTTGACAAGACTTTACTTTCAAAGTCATTGAACGTTTGTCTCATTAATCTCCACACGCTCATTTTCGCTTCGTTTAGCTTCTGTTTGTCAGCTAGGTTTTGACTTCTTTTGAATCTGTGATGAAGCTCATTTTGTTTACGTAGCAGTTTTCTAACACGACTATTAAGTCAAGGTGAGTCTTTCCCATCCATTATGACCTTCCTCGGAACATAGTTGCCTAAGGCGTATTGAAAGATGTTTTTGAATCCTTCCCACTTCTGCGCCACATGTTCGTTCTCAGCACAGAATATTTGATGCTAACTGCTCTGACGCTGTGGAATTTATATCCTGTCACTCTTGCTAAGCAAGAAGATCTTCCTGTCTTTACCGAGCGAGGTGGCGGGGTGGTTAGCACGCTGGACTCGCATTCGGGAGGATGACGGTTGAATCTCGCGTCCGGCCAGCCTGATTTAGGTTTTCCGTGATATCTCTAAATCGCTCCAGGCAAATGGCGGGATGGTTCCTTTGAAAGGGCACGGCCGACTTCCTTCCCCGTCCTTCCCCAATCCAATGAGACCGCTGATTGGTCTCTTCCCCGAAACAACCCCTCTTCCTGTCTTTCTTGACATTCCTTGTAAAACCTGTGATAATAATTTCTGTCAAAGTCTTATTATCACTCACACCTTACTCTACGTTAACTGATTCAAAAAGTTCAGGTCTGTCTGTTGTTAGGAGGTCTAAGACATTGCCTTCACGAGTTGGTTCTCTAATTACGTGCTTGATGTAATTTTTGGACAAGACATTCGGAATAATATCACACGAATTCCCTGCCTCTGGCACAGGCTTTGATGGCATGACTCTCCCTATCTATGCCTGGAATGTTTCGTCGCCCGCTATTACAACGGCATGATCAGGCAAGTTATTAACGATATTGGGCAAGTTATCTCCGAAGCGCTCTACCACCCAGGCGATATCACATGAGTAGCGTACGTTCGAAATTACTGAGCTCTCCTGCCCGACTCATTCTGCCGCCGCTTCCTTTTATAGTGGCGGATATGCCTCTAGTGACATCTGGTGGTCAGTTCCGCGTTACATAGGGGTCACCGATTACTTTTGATCAGGCAGTGTGTAACGCACCTACACTTCCGGGTAATCAGGATTTTTAAATGAGACGTGCGTAGAGCATTCTATGTTGGCTTGGAAAAGCATCTATTGCGAATAATAATGAAAATATGGATAAGCGCAGCTACAGTTATAAGCTAGTCGTTACGCGCGACTTCTTACGCCGGATAACAACCGCAAGAAATTTTGACAAAAGAGGTAAAAATAAGAAATAGACAGTGTAATTTGGAATAAGTAAACTGAATCTGTTATAATTTTAGATTGCAAATCACTTAAGAACTGTGTGGGCAATAATTACTGTATGATTATTAATTGTTTATAGACTGTAATTACAAAATAATCACTGAATTCTAAACAGGCGAGAACGGAACCAAAAACATTGACTCGAGCTCAGAAAGAAAAACACAATTAATACTATGACTTAAAGTTAGTCAGAAAACCAACAAAATAATTTATACTGAACACTTTCACGTAAAACTTAATTGTTTGCAAAGCAGTTCACTTAATGAACAGTTTTGCGTTACTTACTTTGATATTAACTGTTACTGATTTTAGAAATGGAAATGTTCATAAATACTTGTTTTCTATTATAGTAAGTTATTTCTGAAAAGTTCTTGACGTTTCTTTTAGCGAAGAATAAGTAATATTGAACTACACTATTAAGTAATTTGCAAATGTGCGCAGAGTTTGCAGTTGACCCCAAAAAAAAAAAAAAAAAAAAAAGAAATCTATTAGTCTGCAGCAATAGTTTTTCAACATTCATTAAAATTATACTTTTACTCCTTTACTGTTAGTCATAATTTCTTAACTAGTTGTTGTATCAAGCAACAAAGTTCATTGCTGTTAAACGACAGTTTCGGATGGTTCTCAGTTCTGTGAATTGCTCTTCTTCATCTTAGTTACCGAAATTAAATAAGCTCATTACTTTCAATATTTTACTGTTCTTTCACTGGTGGCATTCTCAGAGTCAATCATGGCGATCGGATAGGACGCTTTTAGGTAAGTGATTGAGGTAAATTTCATTTACACTGTAACAGTTGCTGCACTAAACACTCTGTTATCCAATTAATAAAAAGTACTACACTGGCGAGCCTTGTACAATCTAAAGATGATACTGACAGGATCTTATTCTGATGAGTTGCTACAGGTGCGATGTAAGACATTATTCGTCGACAATGTATCGCAACAGGCTCTTCTTTATCATCGCTCCAGATAGGAAGTTTAGGCTTTCAGTACTATTCTTAAATATTAATTCCTCTTGAAGACAATGTACTGTGCTCACTTACAATCACATATATTAAAAATCTTGCGCCGAGCGAGGTGGCGCAGTGGTTCGCACACTGGACTCGTGTTCGAGAGCACGTCGGTTCAAACCTGCTCCCAACTATCCTGATTTGGGTTTTCCGTGATTGCCCTAAATCGCTTTAGGCAAATCCTGGAATGGTTCCTTTGAAAGGGCACGGCCAACTACCCTCCCCATTCTTTCCTAATCCGATGGTACCGATGACCTCGCTGTTTGGTCCTCCTCAAACCAACCAATCAACCAGAAATGTTGCAGCTTATTCCTTAGATTGCGTCTGAACGTGAACACTTGTCGCAAGCATCTCTTTCCGCCGACTACTTCCATCCGACTCCACGCTTACTCGTGCAGCGTCAATACTCCTTATTTCAAAGGTATTCTGTTGCTCTGTACAACAGAAGACTTCCCTAACTAGGCCAATGTTTTTTCTATATCATAATTACAATATCCTTTTTTAATTAGTTCGTTTGAATTAGTTTTTTACCATTTAATTACATGACAACATCAATAAAATGAAGAAAGGTACATACGACAGAAATTAGATCACAGTTAAATTATGGCTACAGAATTAATTATGCGAAAAATTTATTAGGCACAAGTGTATTCAGAATTCACAAGATCGACATGGTCGCGAATGGAACAGTGACAAGAAATTGTAGGATAAACTTCTTTATTTCACGTCTATGGTAAAAAACTTGTAGGTCCTCAGACCAGCGGTTTCGGTCAGCAGTCACCATCTTCAGATCTGTTTTATAAAAGTATGTCATAATATACTGGAGCTGTAGTGGCATTGTCAAATATAGGGTGATTATAATTAAAGTTAAACTTTCAAACCGCTGTAGAAATAACACCACTGGTCAGAATGACGTCAAATTGCAACGGAATATTATCGGAGAAGGGGATAAACTATGGCAGAGGAAAAAAAAAATAGTTACAAAATGTAGCAATAGATGGCGCTGTAAGCATCATAATTTAATAGTGGTCCACTACAAATGACAATTGAATCATGCAATAATGCCTAAGGTGTACGTTTGACGTTAAACGAACTGTACTACTCAGTGTGCATGGGTGTACAGGTGTGTTACTGTTAGTTACGTAAGCCCATCCACCACGGCAAGGTCAGATCACATCGGATGGGAAAAATCGGTTTTTTATTGTCTTGAGGTCAAAAACCGCATAAAAAGCATCACTCACATCGGTTTCTAATTGTCCTGAGGCCAAAAACCGCATAAAAAGCATCAATCAAGATCAAATCGGATTATTAATATCTATGTAACTGGCGCAAAACATGTTCAATATGCTGGCCACCGTTTTCTCCAACAAGATGAAATCGAGAAACAGCATGTTCCACGCTGATCGAAGTATTTCCGGGATCACGTTCAGAATGTGTTGCGCAATGTCTGCCTTCAGTGCAGCTAAGTTTGCAATTGGAACACTGAACACAATATCTTTGAGAGAGCCCCACAGCCAGAAGTCACACGGATGATCAGGTGATCGGGACGGCCAGGCTGTAGGAAAATGGCGGCTGATAATTCTAGCATTTCCGAGATGGTGCTTCAGCAGCTGCTTAATAGGATTTCCAATGTGCGGACGTGCGCCATCTTGCACAAAAATGATCCCATCCATACACATCCACACTGTTGGAGAGCTGGAATGACGTGGTTGCGCAAAAGACACTCATAGCGCTTATCAGTGACGGTACAGGTACCAGGACCGGAAGCACCTGTCTCTTCGAAAAAATATGGCCCTATGATAAATGATGCAGTGAACCCGCACCGCACAGTGACCTTTTCATGATGAAGTGATACTGGCTGATTAGCGATGGAATTTCCGTTGCCCATATCCGACAATTCTGTGTATTGACATATCCTGTCAGATGGAAGTGGGCTTCGTCTGTCCACATAATCTTCCACGCCCTATCATTGTCCACTTCCATGCGAGCAAGAAATTCTAAAGCAGAGCTCTCTCTTGCTGGCAGGTCAACAGGCCGTAACTCGTGCACATGGGTAATTTTGAATGGATAGCAAAGAAGGATGTTTCGTAGGATTTCACGCACCGTGTTCACGAGTATGTCGAATGTTCGGGCAATTCTCCTTGCACTACACGTTTGCACACCACCACTCGTCTCCTCCTGCATTGCCGTGGCCACTGCTTCCACTGACGTCGAATCAATTCGTTTCCTCCATCTACCAGGTCGCACACAAAAAGAACCCGTATTTTCGAATTTCCGAATCATTTTCTCCAGACCCATGGCAATCATCGGATCAAAGCCTTTTTTCAAACCCTCCAGTGTCCGGAACTTCCGCAGAGCGACATGTGCACAGTCATCATTCTTGTAATACACCTTTACAAGCAGTGCGCGATCCTGCATTGAGACAGTCAAGGCGCGTAAGGAGGAAAAGCGTGTACCCGGCGTGTTTAAACCAACTTCAATGTGTTGTGCGCATGACAGGTGTTTTCATTTACGTATTATAACACATACAGCGCCATCTATTGATCAATTTTCACACAATTTTTTTTCTTCTGCCATACGTTTTCCCTCTTCTCCGACAATATTCTGTTGCAATTTGACGTCATTCTGAACGGCGGTGTTATTTCTAAAGCATTTGGAAAGCTTAACTGTAATTAAAATCACACTGTACTAAAAATAAAGTCAGCGCCAGCATCGTCACACAGATGTAAATTATAATATATGTTGGAGTCATACTGTTAACAGCATTACAAACCATTTTGAACATTAGCTCTGTTAACAAGGTGACTCCGGTGTATGCTATAATTTATACAGGGTGTTTCCCTAAGAGCGTTAAAAAATCTAACAGGACACAGAGAATGCTTCACTGAACAATTTGGCATAGGGAACCTGGGGTCGGACGAGCTAGCTAAAGAAGATGTGGATGTAGACCTGTGTACTTGTCGAACAGTAGGAATGGCCACGTCTGAAGAGAGGAAAATAATCAAGCTGTAGTAGTCACACAACAAAGTACGTTTTGTTGTCAATATCTGGACCGCATTGTAGGCGACAATCTCGCTGGGCCGTATCTTCTACCTGGCCATCTGAAAGGCCAGATTTGCTTGAGGTTCGTGCAAAGAGCTCTGCCTGTGTTGTTGGAGGAGGTACCCTTGGATATTTGTGAGAATATGTGGCTACAGCATTATGGTGCACCGCCTCACTTCAGTGTGGACGTTCGCAACCATCTCAATACCGTATTTCCAATCCGTTGGATTGGAAGGGGAGATCCTATTCCATGGCCTGCGAGATCACTTGACCTGAATCCCGACGATTATTTCCTATGGGGATATCTAAAGTCACTTGTGTGCGAGGCGCCAGTCGATACGGAGATGGATTTAGTTATCAGAATTGTAGCTGCCTGTTATGTGATTCGAAACGCACCAGTCAGAGTGCATCAGAATCTTATTCGCAGATGTCATGCTTGCACTGAGGTTGATGGCCGTCAATTTGAGAACATTTTGTAAGATACAGTACAAATGTGGTGTGTTCACTGTCTCAGTGATGGTATATGCAGTTAAGCGTAACAAATGAAAATACAGAAGTACACAGTAATGTGATTTCATTCCTGTTATTTCCTTAAGCTGGTTTCTCGGACCCTAGATACCCTACCTCAAGTTGTTCAGTGGAGCATCCTCTACAAACTGTTCAGTGGAGCATGCTCTATGCCCTGTTAAATTGTTGCAAGCTCTTGCGGAAGCACCGTGTAGATGTGTGACGACGCTGATGCTGATTTTATGTTTAACATTTGACGATGCCACTATGGCCTTAATACACACCAAAGCGACAAAGAAACTGGTATAGACATGCGTATTCAAATACAGAGATACGTTAACAGGGAGGATACGGCGCTGCGGTCGGCAACGCTTATATAAGAGACTAAGAGTCTGCCGCAGTTGTTAGATCGGTCACTGCTGCGACACTGCAGATTATCAAGATTTAAGCGAGTTTTAACGTGGTGTTCCCCACAGTCGTTTAATGAACAAAGTAAGAGCATACGGACTATCAGACCAATTGTGTGGTTATGCCGACAGATGTGAGGAAGTCGAGTGGATGCTGTCCAGACGCCGACATTGTCGTAAGAGTGGAGACGACACGCCCACAGGGGCCTGAAGGAGCGGCTGGGGTTAGAGATTCCGTTACTTAACAGAAACTTAGTGAAAACACTTTCTGACAGGCTACCAGCGAGGCATGGGAATGACTTGTGTTCCCAGGCAGTCTTGGCGGGCAAATTACAGCGTTTTCTGCAAAATCATAACTGTGATTGGCTTGCTCAGGGGATAGCTCCATGACGTAGCAAAATCGGCGCAGAAATTGGCGCCAAGTATCTCCATTGGTGGAATAGTAGTGCTTCGGCAATAGAGTGGAATTTTCCTCCGGTTTTCGAGTTGCTGGTTGGCTCGCTTAACCACGGCCACTGTCGTGGGGGCGGAAATGTTCTGTGTTTGGCTTGTACGGTTGCTCTTGATAGAGTCCGCTCCCGCCTTTCGGTCAGAGTAGGTTACAACACTGAGCTCTCGGTGCTCTGGACAGCCTGCCTTCCGTTGGCTGTCTAATATACTTTCATTTAATTGTAACTGTTGCTGAAGTTTCGACTTCAACGTAACTTTCCGAGTACAGATTGCAATTGAGCGTTCTGTGTACAAGCGGCCTATGTTGTCCGTCTTGAGCAGTTTTGGCTAAAGTTGACAGCATCGGAGTTACTGTATGACTTCGCTTGTTAAAATCAATCACTGTACCGTCAGTGATTGTGTGGCGAGCCTTCTTCGTCTCCCTGAGAGGCGCATTTGTATTGCTAGGAAGTCTTTAGTCTGGAACAACCAGACCAGGATAATTTGTTTCGAGCTATACTCGCGACGTTATCATCACAACAACGGGACAGCTGCGCGGGATTAGCCGAGCGGTCTAAGGGCACTGCAGTCATGGACAGTGTAGCTGGTCCCGGTGGAGGTTCGAGTTTTCCCTTGGGCATGGGTGTGCGTGTTTGTCCTTAGGATAATTTAGGTTAAGTAGTGTGTAAGCTTAGGGACTGATGACCTTAGAAGTTAAGTCCCATAAGATTTACACACATTTGAAGCAACTAGCCATCGCCTCCGGTATGACAGATCGTGTCCTTGCAGTTAAGAAGACAGCTTGGTAATGTATGTCCGCAACACCGGCAGATTAGGGAATTTTGCTATGTGATAATCAGAGCTCAGCAGAGCGCGCCTGTTCCCATCTTTTCTAACGTGGTTCTGTCTTGGCTGTTCATTGTCTGAGTTCTCACTACTGTAGCAGTAATTAATGTTGGGTTGGCTGGGTGTTTCTCTTAAGATCTGAGTTGCAAGGAATTGGCTCCACGTACCACTTGGTCATAAACGTCACAAGCTAGTTTATGGGCAACTTCACCTTCACAGCATTTATTTGAGTATCCAATCTGACGTATTGTAAATGTTTCACGTGTTTTGTTTATTTTTTGAGTTTAGTCATAATAAATCATATTGTTATTTTATATAGAACTTTCATTCTGTAGAACGGTAGAGCAACACTTCCATTTCTCACTACGTTCATGAAACTTTCCTTTATCAAATTAATTTCTATCAAATTAAATTACTGCAGGTGCCAAAGTCTTTTCTACTCCACTTGCAGGGTCGATTACAGTCAGTTCGCGTTTCTTCTTAATCCATGCGCAACAGCTAAAGTCGGAGTTAAAAAAGGGGGTGCGGCGGCGCGGTTCTTTCCGTCCCTTTACGACGTACCTGCACCTACCTGTGAACATTGTCTCAGTAGATCACCAGTAGGAAAGCCGAGTGAAACCTACTGTACTTTGACGTGAACCAGGCTGCAATTTAAGTCACTAATCTACGTTTCGGGAGAAAGTTTTCACACAAATAAAAGGTTGGAAATTTTGTCCTCAATTAATATATTCTGAAACTTAGATGAACAAGTATCACTGCCAAACCCGTGCTAGTCTTAACACAGTCACTCACAATCCCTTTCACTCACGTTAGCATGTTTATGGTGTTGCATTTCCCGAAAACGTAATATCTACAAAAATACTGATTGTTTTTGATTGGTAATGCTCGCCAAATATTAAGTCTGTTGGTACCAAATGCAGTCACAGTTTTTAGCCACCGACCTGCTCAATACGCCACGCGGAATATAAGTATTTTCTCTTCACAAAATTCACTTAAAAATTTCCGAAATTTCTATACGCCCATCGGAATAATTATGCCGTCATTCTACCACACTTTTGATGTATGAAACACTGCTAGATCCGGGAACTTATCGTTTCCATCGGAACTACTACTACACACGTCCGAACTGTTTCATGGCTAGGCTCCCACTCTTCTGTAGAACACTCTAAGTCTTCTCTGCCAGCAGAGAAAGGCGCGCGAAAAATATTGCTTTACCATTGGTCAGTTTACTCAACAGTCAATAGCAAAACAACATTCTCCCGCGTCAATCCGCGCTTTCCATCAATAACCAATCGCAAAATAGTAAACCTAACGACTGCACTTTTTACCGACGTAATTATCTAATATGCTGAAGTTTTGCTTATGCATAAATTTATTTACTATTGTTATTTATACCTGAATTAACTTTCCCTTTACCATAAACTTACTTTAGAAATCTATTCTACAAAAATCCCCTTTGTCCATATCCATACTTCTTCGAAATGTTCCCACACTAAATCCTACTACATAACTCGTTAAACAATTATCTTCATATTAACTTTAAGCCACACTCTCGCATCATTCATACTGCTAAAACACATTTATAACATTTTACATACACAAAGAGACATAATAACACTTTATGAAAATACTAAAACAGTTTATGAAAAACAGTCTATTACTTTTGTGCATTCTAGTGGGCACAATCGAAACCAAAATCACAGTCCCCCTATCCAATACTGTCCTCTATCGGCTGATACATAAACTACGTGCGCGTCCAGTCTCGCGTCACCATCTGTCACTATCCAGCTCTGAGACACATCTCCCACTTAACCGCCTCCAAGGCAGGATCGGTATACGGCGCTACGCCTCAGGGGGGCTTAGAGCATCATTTACATATGAAGATTCTAGAAGAATTTAGTGTTAAATACATTGTTAGCCCCGGCAACTCGCAACCGTAGACATGAAATAAAGAAGTGTATTCAGAATTGACAAGTGGGAAGAGGATGGCGAGCGGAATAGGCAGATCGGAGGCAGAATGGAGCCATTGGCGTGACGACTGGAGGAACAGTCGGTGTCGGCTACACCGACTCAAAGGAAGGCCTCGGCGCTTGTTGGTGACGTCACGTCAGCTAGGCAAGGCGAATGCCAGGTCTGTTGCAGGCAGAAACGCCTGGGCGTGCTTATCACTATAAATCTCTTATTTTTGGACAAAATGTTTGGTATTGTTTTGGATTCTGCAGTTTTATTTAGGTGAAAGATTTTCTTACTATCGTAAAGCTACAAATGGAGATCATAGTTCTGTATTACTGAATCCTGTCGAAACAAACGTAGATCAATATGAGAAGATGCTTTGCCCCATTTACGTGATCCATTTTGTCATCGAAACTTACCCCAACCCCCTCACAATTAACTCGTTTCTTTTATTTATTTAGTTTCGTTTGACATCGTCGCTGGGAATGTGAACTAATTTACAAGTGTAAATGTCCAACTGTTGCCAGTCATTACATTACAGTCCTTTTCAACGAAAGGAATTGTAAACAGGAAACAAAATAGCTTCATACATCGAAAATACTGCTGAGCTTAAACTTTTTTAAACATGCACATTAGAAAAGATAAATATTCCCCTCTTGCAACTGAAAGGAGAAACCTTATAAGATAAAAAAAATTATTTGATAAAACAAGTATCTCTGTTTTGCCTGTTCTTCTGTCCCCCACCCCCTCCCCCAACGTGTACAATCGCAAGATAATTCATTAACATTCAGTGCTCCTCACCCCATAGTCAACCAAGATATCTAAAGAAGAGCATCAATATGTTCAGTTTCGTGTAAAAGCACCCCAGTACAAACGTAACTTCCTCAGATTTACAAATAAGGTAAAGAAGCACGAATTCTGTTGCTGCTGGACCATGAAGTTGTTTTTGTATGTCAATCCTTAAAACAGGTGGAAATTTAAGTTCAGGAGTACACTATTTGTTAAGAAGTGTAATGAATTGCACAATTATTTGTTGCAGAAATCTCTCAGAACAATGTGTGTTGGTCAACTACCGCCAATAGTTTCCCATTTTCCTGTGTCAGAAAGGGAGACACCACCATTATGAGTATGCCTGCAACAGACCTGGCGTTCGCCGTACCTAGCTGACGTGACGTCACGAACAAGCGCCGAGTCCTTCCTTCGAGTCGGTGTTGGTGTCGGGCGCATACGTCGGATGGCCGGCGCCCCTTTGCCCGGGCCCTGTCAGGCTGCAGCTGGCGGCGGCGCAGTCAGTCGGTTTGTTAGCCCCGCGGCGCGCGCAGCGACTCGCGGTTCCCGGAACTGCGCGCGGCGGCCCGCGTCATCGGACTGCGTCACAGCGCCACAGGCGCTTCGCCGCTGCCGCGGGCCACGCGGGGGCGACAGCCTTGGCAGCCGGTGACCCGGGTCATCGGCTGCGGGCGCGCGGGAGGCCCCCGTCACAGGGCAGGGAGCGCCAGACCGCAGGCAAACTCCTCCTCACGGGCAGGTTGTTCACCGCATCTGAACTACACTCCTGGAAATTGAAATAAGAACACCATGAATTCATTGTCCCAGGAAGGGGAAACTTTATTGACACATTCCTGGGGTCAGATACATCACATGATCACACTGACAGAACCACAGGCACATAGACACAGGCAACAGAGCATGCACAATGTCGGCACTAGTACAGTGTATATCCACCTTTCGCAGCAATGCAGGCTGCTATTCTCCCATGGAGACGATCGTAGAGATGCTGTATGTAGTCCTGTGGAATGGCTTGCCATGCCATTTCCACCTGGCGCCTCAGTTGGACCAGCGTTCGTGCTGGACGTGCAGACCGCGTGAGACGACGCTTCATCCAGTCCCAAACATGCTCAATGGGGGACAGATCCGGAGATCTTGCTGGCCAGGGTAGTTGACTTACACCTTCTAGAGCACGTTGGGTGGCACGGGATACATGCGGACGTGCATTGTCCTGTTGGAACAGCAAGTTCCCTTGCCGGTCTAGGAATGGTAGAACGATGGGTTCGATGACGGTTTGGATGTACCGTGCACTATTCAGTGTCCCCTCGACGATCACCAGTGGTGTACGGCCAGTGTAGGAGATCGCTCCCCACACCATGATGCCGGGTGTTGGCCCTGTGTGCCTCGGTCGTATGCAGTCCTGATTGTGGCGCTCACCTGCACGGCGCCAAACACGCATACGACCATCATTGGCACCAAGGCAGAAGCGACTCTCATCGCTGAAGACGACACGTCTCCATTCGTCCCTCCATTCACGCCTGTCGCGACACCACTGGAGGCGGGCTGCACGATGTTGGGGCGTGAGCGGAAGACGGCCTAACGGTGTGCGGGACCGTAGCCCAGCTTCATGGAGACGGTTGCGAATGGTCCTCGCCGATACCCCAGGAGCAACAGTGTCCCTAATTTGCTGGGAAGTGGCGGTGCGGTCCCCTACGGCACTGCGTAGGATCCTACGGTCTTGGCGTGCATCCGTGCGTTGCTGCGGTCCGGTCCCAGGTCGACGGGCACGTGCACCTTCCGCCGACCACTGGCGACAACATCGATGTACTGTGGTGACCTCACGCCCCACGTGTTGAGCAATTCGGTGGTACGTCCACCCGGCCTCCCGCATGCCCACTATATGCCCTCGCTCAAAGTCCGTCAACTGCACATACGGTTCACGTCCAAGCTGTCGCGGCATGCTACCAGTGTTAAAGACTGCGATGGAGCTCCGTATGCCACGGCAAACTGGCTGACACTGACGGCGGCGGTGCACAAATGCTGCGCAGCTAGCGCCATTCGACGGCTAACACCGCGGTTCCTGGTGTGTCCACTGTGCCGTGCGTGTGATCATTGCTTGTATAGCCCTCTCGCAGTGTCCGGAGCAAGTATGGTGGGTCTGACACACCGGTGTCAATGTGTTCTTTTTTCCATTTCCAGGAGTGTATAATGTTTCAGCCGGCGCCAGTGCACACGAAGAATGGCCCCGACTGGGGATAAGAAGTCAGCTGAGCTCTACCTACGTTTAGTGTTTAGCATCTGTACTGAGGCGACAGAAGTCACGGAATAGCGATAGTATCGCGTGCACAACATACACTACTGGCCATTAAAATTGATACACCACGAAGATTAAGTGCTACAGACACGAAATTTAACCGACAGGAAGACGATGCTGTGATATGCAAATGATTAGCTTTTCAGAGCATTCACACAAGGTTGGCACCGGTGGCGACACCTACAACGTGCTGACATGAGGAAAGTTTCTAACCGATTTCTCGTACACAAGCAGCAGTAGACCGGCTTTGCCTGGTGAAACGTTGTTGTGATGCCTCGTGTAAGGAGGAGAAATGCGTACCATCACGTTTCCGACTTTGATAAAGGTCGGATTGTAGCCTATCGCGATAGCGGTTTATCGTATCGCGACATTGCTGCTCGCGTCGGTCGACATCCAATGACTGTTAGCAGAATATGGAATCGGTGGGTTCAGGAGGGTATTACGGAACGCCGTGCTGGTTCCCAACGTCCTCGTATCACTAACAGTCGAGATGTCAGGCACCTTACCTGCATGGCTGTAACGGATCGTGCAGCCACGTCTCGATCCCTGAGTCAACAGATGGGGACGTTTGCAAGACAACAAGCATGTGCACGAACAGTTCGACGACGTTTGCAGCAGCATGGACTATCAGTTCGGAGACCATCGCTGCTGTTACCCTTGACGCTGCATCACAGACAGGAGCACCTGCGATGGTGTACTCAACGACTAACCTGGGTGCACGTCATTTTTTCGAATGAATCCAGGTTCTGTTTACAGCATCATGATGGTCGCATCCGTGTTTGGCGACACCCCGGTGAACACACATTGGAAGCGTGTATTCGTCATCACCATACTGGCATATCACCCGGCGTGATGGTATGGGGTGCCATTGCTTACACATGCCGGTCACCTCTTGTTCGCATTCAAGGCACTTTGAACAGTGGACGTTACATTTCAGATGTGTTACGACCGGTGGCTGTAGCCTTCATTCGATTCCTGCGAAAGCCTACCTTTCAACATGATAATCCACTCCAGTCACTACTCATGATGAACTGTGGTATCGTGTTGAAGATGCATGCTCAGCTATACCTGTACATGCCATCCAAGCTCTGTTTGACTCAATGCCCAGGCGTATCGAGGCCGTTATTACGGCCAGAGGTGGTTGTTCTGGGTACTGATTTCTCAGGATCTATGCACCCAAATTGCGTGAAAATGTAATCACATTTCAGTTCCAGTATAATACATTTTTCCAATAAGAACCCGTTTATCATCTGCATTTCTTCTTGGTGTAGCAGTTTTAATGGCCAGTAGTGTATAAAAGAGCAGTGCATTGGCAGTGCTGTCATTTTTACTCAGGTGATTCATGTGGGCAGGTTTCCGACGTCATTATGACCGTACGACGGGAACTAACAGACTCTGAAGACGCAGTGGTACCTGGAAGTAGACGCATTGGACATTCCATTTCAGAAATCGTTACGGAGTTCAATAATCCGAGATCCACAGTGTCAAGAAATTGCCGAGAATACCAAATTTTAGGTATTACCTGTAACTACGGACAACGCAGTGGCCGGCGGCCTTCCCTTAACGACCGAGAGCAGCGGCGTTTTCGTAGAGGTTGGTTGATAGCCTTCGGGGAGGGGACCAAGCAGCGAGCTCATTGGTCGCATCGGACTGAGGAAGGTAGGGGGAGAAAGTCGGCCGTGAACTTTCAGCGGGTCAATCCCGGCATTTGCCTGAAGCAGTTTAGAGGAATCACAGAAAACCAAAATCAGGATGGCTGGATGCGGGTTTGAAACGTCGTCCTCCCGAATGTGAGTCCAGTGTGCTAGCCAATCCGCTGCCTCGCTTAGAGTTTGTCGGTGCTAATAGACAAGCTACATTTCGTGACATAATCGCAGAAATCAATGTGGGACGTATGGCTAACGTATCCGTTAGGACATTGCGGCGAAATCTGGCATTAACGGGCTATGTCAGCGGATGGCCGACGCGAGTGCCTTTGCTAACAGCGCGAAATGGCATTGCAGCGCCTCTCCTGGGCTCGTGACCCAATCCGTTGGACGCTAGGCGACTGGAAAAACGTGATCTGCTTAGATGAGTCCTGATTTCAGTTGGTAAGAGCTGATTCTAGGGTTCCAGTGTGGTGCAGAACCCACAAAGCCTTGGATTCACGTTGTCGACGAGGCACTGTGCAAGCTGGTGGTGGCCCCTTAATGGCGTGGGCTGTGATTTCATGAAATGGACTGGGTCCTCTGGTTATGTCTGGCTACTCGGAGACCATCTTCAGCCATTCATGAACTACCTATTCCCAAACAACGATGGAACTTTTGTGGATTACAATACGCCATATCATCGGGTCACAATTGTTCGTAATTGTTTGAAGAACATTCTGGACAGTTCGAGCGAATCATTTGGCCACCCAGGTCGTTCAACACGAATCGCATCGATCAGTTATGGTACATAATCGAGAGGTCAGTTCGTTCACAAAATCCTGCACCGGCAACACTTTCGCAATTATGGCACATTATTTCTGCAGGTGACTTCCAACAACTTGATCGGCTGATGCCACGTCGAGTGGCTGCACTACACCGAGCGAAAGGAACTTCGGCACGATATTAGGAGGTGGTCCACAACTTTTGTCAGCTCAGTGTAATTCGAGTAGCCAACCAGCAGTTACTCAAATCCACAACTCCTGGGTATAAGGGGTCGTCCATTGATAGTGACCGGGCCAAATATCTCACGAAATAAACATCAAACGAAAAAAACTACAATAACGAAACTCGTCTAGCTTGAAGGGGGAAACCCGATGGTGCTATGGCTGGTCCGCTAGATGGCGCTGCCATAGGTCAAACCGATATCAACTGCGTTTTTTTTAAATAGGAACCCCCATTTTTACTACATATTCGTGTAGTACGTAAAGAAATATGAATGTTTTAGTTGGACCACTTTTTTCGCTTTTTGATAGATGGCGCTGTAACAGTCACAAACGTATAAGTAAGTGGTATCACGTAACATTCCGCCAGTGCGGACGGTATTTGCTTCGTGATACATTATCCGTGTTAAAATGGACCGTTTATCAATTGCGGAAAAGGTCGATATCGTGTTGGTGTATGGCTATTGTGATCAAAATGCCCAACGGGCGTGTGCTACGTATGATGCTCGGTGTCCTGGACGACATCATCCAAGCGTCCGGACCGTACGCCGGATAGTTACGTTATTTAAGGAAACAGGAAGTGTTCAGCCATATGTGAAACGTCAACCACGACCTGCAGCAAATGATGCCCAAGTAGGTGTTTTAGCTGCTGTCGCGACTAATCCGCACATCAGTAGCAGACAAATTGCGCGAGAAGCGGGATCAAAAACGTCGGTGTTGAGAATGCTACATCAACATCGATTGCACCCGTACCATATTTCTATGCACCAGGAGTTGCATGGCGACGACTTTGAACGTCCTGTACAGTCTACCACTGGGCACAAGATAAATTACAGACGATGACAGACTTTTCGCACGTGTTCTATTTAGCGACGAAGCGTCATTCACCAACAGCGGTAACGTAAACCGGCATAATATGCACTATTGGGCAACGGAAAATGCACGATGGCTGCGACAAGAGGAACATCAGCGACCTTGGCGGGTTAACGTATGGTGCGGCATTATGGGAGTAAGGATAATTGGCCCCCACTTTATCGATGGCAATCTAAATGCTGCAATGTATGCTGATTTCCTACGTAATGTTTTATCGATGTTGCTACAAGATGTTTCACTGCATGACAGAATGGCGATGTACTTCCAGCATGATGGATGTCCGGCACATAGCTCGCGTACGGTTGAAGCGGTATTCTATTATTTCTTCACAGGTGGATTGGTCTGCACGCTCACCGGATCTGACGTCCCCGGATATCGCCATACTGGCATATCACCCGGCGTGATGGTATGGGGTGCCGTTGGTTACATGTGTCGGTACCTCTTGTTCGCACTCAAGGCACTTTGAACAGTGGACGTTACATTTCAGATGTGTTACGACCCGTGGCTCTACCCTTCATTCGATCCCTGCGAAACCCCACATTTCAGCAGAATAATGCACGACCTCATGTTCCAGGTCCTGTACGGGCCTTTCTGGATACAGAAAATGTTCGATTGCTGCCCTGGCCAGCACATTCTCCAGATCTCTCACCAGCTGAAACCGTTTGGTCAATGGTGGCCGAGCAACTGGCTCCTTACAATACGTCAGTCACTACTCTTGATGAACTGTGGTATCGTGTTGAAGCTGCATGGGCAGCTGTATCCGTACACGCCATCCAAGCTCTGTTTGACTGAATGCCCAGGCGTATCAAGGCCGTTATTACGACCAGAGGTGGTTGTACTAGGTACTGATTTCTCAGGATCTATGCACCCAAATTGCGTGAAAATGTAATCACATGTCAGTTCTAGTAAAATATATTTTTCCAATGAATAACTGTTTATCATCTGCATTTCTTCTTGGTGTAGCCCTAATTTCTCAAATCTTATCTTCGTGGTCCATACGCGAAATGTATGTTGGTGGCAGTAGAATCTTTCTGAAGCCAGCTTGAAGTGCCTGTTCTCTAAATTTTCTGAACAGCGCTGCTAGAAATCTCCAGCGATTCCCATTTGAGTTTCCGAAGCAACTCCGTAACACTTACTCGTTGTTTGCACCTACCGGTAACAAATGTAGCAGCGCGCCTCTGAATTGCTTGGAATTCTTCCTCTAATCCCAAACAGTCGAGCAGTACTCAAGACTAGGTCGCACCAGCGTCCTATATGAGGTCTGTTTTACAGGTGAACCACTCTTTCCTAAAATTCTCCCAGAAAACCGAAGTCGACCATTCGCCTTCCCTACATGATCGTTCCACCTCATACCGCTCTGAAACCTTACGCCCAGATGTTTAACCGACTTAACTGCGTGAAGCAGAACACTAGTAATACTGTATCCGAAAATTACACCTTGGTTCTTGTTACTCATTCGCATTAACTTACATTTTTCCACAGTACAATCAATGAAAAAAAAACCGAAATCGTAAATTTGTAGTTATTTAACACGAAAAAATTTTTGTCATTTGTTACCCGACTGTCAGTTTGTCAATTCATTTCTTAAGACCCACTTTTCTAATGAACTGGTAGGCATATCACGCTGAAATGTATGTCATATACTGAGGTCTATGGTTCCATCTCACCTATTTTAATACTCACAAACTCACTCATCAAAAACTACAGCGTACTTCCCATTGCCCTAGAATCATGATACTTCGCAGCAAGAAGAAAGGTTCAAAATACAAGTAAAGGAAAGAAAATCAGAAAATTACTAATTTGTAGTTACACTCATGCTCATAAACTAAGGATAATGCTGATACATGGTGAAATAACGCTCTGGTGGGCGGTTTGCGGGTTTAAATCACCTCGGGGTATGATAATGCGGTGCGTTTGACCTGCGGTCGTCGCACGGTGGCGCTGGCAGCAGTCCACATACGCAGAGGTGTGTTAGTGCATGTCAGAGTACGGTGCAGCAAGTAAGTGTGCAAACGTTTTCTGACAAGCTAATGGTAACTGTGTGTTCAAAATGGCTCAAAGAACCATAGGGGTAGAATACTAGGGCGACTGGAGGTTGGTCAAAAACAGCAGGTCGTAGCACGGGCCCTCCGTGTGCCACAAGGTGTGATCTCAAGATTATGGCAACGATTCCAGCAGACAGGAAACGTGTCCAGGCGCTACAGTACAGGACGTCCACAGCGTACAACACCACAAGAAGACCGATATCTCAGCATCAGTGCCCGCAGACGGCCACGGAGTACTGCAGGTAGCCTTGCTCAGGACCTTACCGCAGCCACTGGAACAGTTGTCTCCAGACACACAGTCTACAGACGACAGAACAGACATGATTTATTCACCTGGAGACCTGCGAGGTGCATTCCACTGACCCCTGGTCACAGGAGAGCTCGTAAAGCCAGGTGTCAAGAACACAGTACATGGTCATTGGAACATTGGTCCCAGGTTATGTTCACGGACGAGTCCAGGTATAGTCTAAATAGTGACTCTCTCCGGGTTTCCATCTGGCGTGAACCAGGAACCAGATACCAACCCATTAATGTCCTTGAAAGGGACCTGTATGGATGTCGTGATTTGATGGTATGGGGTGGGATTATGATTGGTGCACGTACACCCCTGCATGTCTTTGACAGAGGAACTGAAACAGGTCAGGTGTATCGGCACGTCATTTTGCACCAGCATGTCCGCCTTTTCAGTGGTGCAGTGGGTCCCACCTTCCTCCTGATGGAAAATAACGCACGGCCCCACCGAGTTGCCATCATGGAGGAGTACCTTGAAACAGAAAATATCAGGCGAATGGAGTGGCCTACCTGAAACTTCCTGGCAGATTAAAACTGTGTGCCCGACCGAGACTCGAACTCGGCACCTTTGCCTTTCGCGGGCAAGTGCTCTGCCATCTGAGCTACCGAAGCACGACTCACGCCCGGTACTTACAGCTTTACTTCTGCCAGTACCTCGTCTCGGTAGGGCACACAGTTTGTAAGTAGGCTGTTTAGGTTTTCTTATTGGCAACGCCACCTCTGTATAAAAATCACTGGCTGTGCTGTGTGCAGTCTGTGGTTAGCTTGCATTGTTGTCTGCCATTGTACTGTTGGGCAGCGGCAGCTGGATGTGAACAGCGCGTAGCGTTGCGCAGTTGGAGGTGAGCCGCCAGCAGTGGTGGATGTGGGGAGAGAGATGGCGGAGTTTTGTAATTTGTCATGAACTGCTATATATATTATGACTATTAAAGTAAATACATTGTTTGTTCTCTATTAAAATCTTTCATTTGCTAACTATGCCTATCAGTAGTTAGTGCCTTCCGTAGTTTGAATCTTTTATTTAGCTGGCAGTAGTGGCGCTCGCTCTATTGCAGTAGTTCGAGTAACCAAGATTTTTGTGAGGTAAGCGATTTGTGAAATGCATAGGTTAATGTTAGTCAGGGCCATTCTTTTGTAGGGAATTTTGAAAGTCAGATTGCGTTGCGCTAAAAATATTGTATGTCAGGTTAAGCACAGTCTTGTATAAATTGTTCTAAGGGGATGTTTCATATGTCGACCCTTAGCCGAGGATACCTCACTGGAATCTTCTGATTTTTTTCTTGTAGTTTGTGTAATTAGTGTAGCTATTGTTTATTGCTAGCGCGTAATTGTAGAGAGAATCTCCTTTATAGTTGCAGCCTTTCATTGTTGTACAGTAAAATAGTTGTGGCATGCATGTAGATTTGCACCAAGTATTTCGCTGCTGCGCTTGCAATTAACTACATATTATTTTCAGTGCTATGTTAATGTGTTATCTTATTTTTGCTCTTCAAATTGTGCTTTTCTGTGTTATCGTGTGAAATATTGTGACAATAGTTGCGTGTGAAAAATGTAACACTAGGCTCCAAAGTAAACTGAGAAATAATAGTGACGACGAGTGTAGCTTACCAGCACCGCTGTGTAATGAATTAACAGACATTCAAAGTAGTAATTTGGTAACTGTGCATAGGGAAATGGAGCGGGCGTCAAATAATGGTATAGACAGTGAAACAGGTAGTGAACAGGGAAGCATTATCGATCGATCGGTCGGCAACAGCTCGCCTCAGGAATCGGGAATGACAGAACACAATATTGCAAAATACTGTAGACTCAGGTTTTGGGTTCTCACCGTTTTCTCAAATGAGTCAAGAAACATTTTCTGCTTGTCAAAATGTGAATGTTGCCGGTGCAACTTCACTGCCGAAAAGCACTGAGGAACATGTTTCAGACACCAGTGCATTGTTATTACAGTTAATGCAACAAATGGGACAAAGGCTACAAAAATTAGACACAATGGAACAAAATCTTCAAAAGTTAGACACAATGGAACAAAATCAGAGACAAACGCAGCAAAAGCTTCAAAAGTTAGATACGGTGGAACAAAATCAGAGACAAACACAGCAACAGCTTCAAAAGTTGGACTCATTGGAACAAACTCTTGAACAAACACATGAAGATTTAACTACTGAGTTACATAACATTGAATCGAAATGTCAAAAAGTCTGTAATGACGTAAAAACTCAAATTTGTGGGCATTTTCAACCTATTTTTTCGCGGCATGAAAATGCATTACAGAATCACGAAGCAGCCATAAAAGAACTGCAAACTATTGTTCATGAAAATCATGAGACCTTGCAAGCTAAATTTGACTCAGTTGCATCTACCGATTCGGTTACGCAACTTGCAAAAACTCAGGAAAACTTAAAGGACACAGTAGATACTCTGAAACTTGGTTAAGAAAAACACACTGAGGAAATAAGTACACTATCGGAGAAAGTAGCCGAACTTTCAGATCAGGTCACTAACTTATCTACAAAGGTAGATGATGATCTGAATGACACAAGACCCGTAGCCTTCACTGACACAGAAGAGTATGAACAAATTAGAAAATTCAAACAAAATCAAAATCAAATTAATACGCAATACAAAAGAGAAATCCGGGAAGTACAAGATCAGTTGGCACAAGTAATACAAAAATTTCATATTTCAGAGGACACTCATGCTCCAACACGGGAAGAGGGACTTAGAAATACGGAAAAGCCGCAAAATAATAACACAGGGCATTTCGGAAGTTATGAAAGAAATTGGCAATGTGCACCGAATTTTGAGATGGAACGGCCGACACGACCTAACAATGACCGATATGCGACTCGCCGACATGATGATTTTGACTATAAGCTGTTCATTACTACACGTAAATTCAAAACATTTAAGAATTCTGGCAACGACATTCATCCACAAGCATGGCTCCATCAATTCTCTCATTGTTTTCCTCCTAACTGGTCATTGGAGCACAGGTTAGAATTTATGTGTGGCTACTTGGAGAATGAAACAGCTGTAAGAATGCGATCTGTCATTCACGATTGTCACAGTGAAGGAGAATTTTACCATGCCTTCCTCTCAGCATATTGGTCTCAAGCTACACAAGACCGAGTAAAACATAGCATCATAATGATGAAACATTTCGATCAATCTGAATTCTCCAGTCTTGTGAAATATTTTGAAGACATGTTGCACAAGAATCAGTACCTGACAAACCCATACAGCCCCTCAGAACTCATCCGCATTTGCTTAATCAAATTACCTGAACATTTACGACATATTATTTTAGCAGGACGTTGCAAAGAAGACATTGAGGCTTTTCAGGGACTGTTACAAGAACTGGAAATTGACACTGACAATCGCGGAACGCGGAAACAGGAGCACAACAATTACAGATCACATCTGTCACAATTCTGCGATGAAAGAAATAATAACTGGACACGACAAGGCTATTCTCACAACACATATCGTGACCAAAACAGACACCACCCGTATGACAACCGTTGGCAGAGTAGTAATAATTACAGGGAAAGATCACCTCTCCGCGGTAGTGACTATCACAGAGACAATCAGAGAAACAAACAATTTGGGGACCAAAATAATTATTATCAAGGGAGACAGAATAACTTTAAATGCAACGGTCCAGCGCGCAGTTACGATTCAGGGAGAAATTCTCCACCACGTGACCGACAAGAAAGAAACTATGGCATCTACCGACATGACGACAGACGATGTAATCATAACGACAGACCTGAATTTCATCAGAACTGGCGGGATTCAAACAGAGCAGGGCACTTTCGACAACGTGAATTTGTAGAAGCTAGGTCTCCTAATCCCAATAACGGCGCGCACCAACAAAGAGACAGACAATGACTCGCACAGCAGGCAGCCGCGTGCGCCCGCTGGCTCCGAGAAAAATAACATTGACGCTAACCTTGAGAAAAATTCCAGTATTCTTTACCGACGTAACCACATGATAATTGCGTTGAAACTGAAACTCTGCGTACTAGGAAGAGTAAAAGATTGTACCACATTTCACATGTAAAACCGTTTATTGAGAGATAATATGCTTTTTACTTAGTCTTTGCTATAAAATTTTTCACTTTACATTGCTAGTATGCTTTGTCAGACTTAGAATCTGTTAACATACAACAATGTTTGAAGTTAAATATCCAATCAAGAACCAAGAGAACTTATTTAAACAGAAATTACGAATGCATTGTTATAGGGAACAGACAATGCAATGTTGTTATTTGTACATTCTTGCTTGTTAGTTGTACGATTACGTAACGACTATAAGGCTTACATACTTAGAACACTTACCAGTACTGCTAATGAGATTTTAATGCAACATTTTGGTTTACTTGAAAATACATTCTGGATTTAAAGTACTTTCTGTGAGATACCAGATGACACAGTGGTTAGTTTATGACAGCTACACGATTTTATCACGACGCTACTAATGAGTGACAATTTACAATGTTGCTTTTGCAGTGTTTCTGTTTTATATCTGCACAGTTTTCTGTATTATTCTGGAAAGTAAAGCATGTTTTAGTAGTAACTTCTGTGGTATAGCTACAATGAGACAGCCTTTTCCGTAGCACAACAATACGTTACAGCACAGTAATTTCTTCATCACAACAATAAGCATAATAACTAAGATATCTATACGCAAAGCATTTCACTTTTGTTTATCATGAGGTAAGTACATTGGCTTCTGCAGAACTTAGCTTTCGGAGGACGATAACTACGACACTTCCACAGAGATTATCTTACAGCAAGATGCACATTTAGCGCTACAGGACACGTATTTGAGTGATTAATTTCGCACTTAAAACATGCATTTTTTAAGATATTTGAAGTACAATGATACAAGGGTTTTCCGTGATATATTTCATTCCATTGCTGTAATCTGTAACACCTGAGGGTATAATTACATTAATCCTCAGGGGGGTACACGCTTACTTTGTGTACCATGTGTCTGGCAAGCACAAGGAGCCCTAGCTAATATGGTATTTGCTTATACAACTTTACACATCGGTACCATATTTCTCTAAGACAGAATTACACAGCTATCTGATCATTTAACTGAGAGAGACAAACATTTTTTTTACTACATCAGTGACAGATGTTTACGTAATTACACAGTTGGGTAACTTCACACTTACGAAATTGTATTTTGTCTGTACTTTGTGAACTGTTCATATTTTTTCGGAACCATTGTGATACTATGAGAGCTTTGAATGATGTATTTGGTATGAGATCATGATTTTTAAAGTACGTTTGAGGTAGATGACACTATTGAAATGAGCAGAGATTTTTTTTAGGTTTTGAAATTATTGGAGGAAGCTACGACGATTTTAAGATGTGGCTGAGGTTTTATGATGTTATTATTATGATGATGATGTGTATTATGCTGTTGCGGTATGTTTATGATCAATAAGCTGATGCTATATGAGGAATCTGACTATGCTATGTATTTATTACGATGAAATATTGAAGAAGTGTCTACGAATATGTATATGTGTAATAAGGTAAGGAATAATGAGTAGTGGTTAGGGACTCTGGTTTGTGAAAAAGGTGTTGGAAACCAAGAATCGTACTTTAAAAGTTATGAAATGTGTGTAAATGCGTGAATGTATCACAATGCTGGCGAAAATGTTTTGGACACTGTTATATTCATAAGATTTTGTATCTACACATTTGCAACGCAAATTCTTGACCTGTGAAATATTTTTATACGAGACTGTCACTGTAGCGGAAACTGGTGTTGTAAATATTTCGGTAAGAAAGTTAAGTGACCACCTGCACGTAATGCGTTGTGGGCACCCAGCTGGGCGACAGTCGCCTGAAAAAAAAAGCCATTAGCGTGTGCCCCTTTCAGAGGTACAGGTGAAAAAAAAGGGAGGCCATTATCCTCGCTATTGGCATTCCTTTGTAGAAAGCATCGCAAATACGACACGCTCGAACTTGAAAACATATGATTACACTGTGGAGCTCTTAATTTATGATATTTACTAAAATGCCTAATGAAATGATGAGAAACATTTTACATCCATTGTCTTTCTAGCTGAGAGATTGCTCATTTTGTTTAATATCTAGTTTCTAGCGGCACTGCAGCATTGGTTAAAATAAAATTTTATAGATGTACTAATATAAATATTTTCTGTCTACAGATCGAGTAAATAATAATTTTTTCAAAAAAAATGAGGGAGCACAAAAAGACATTTACCTTCACAGGAACTGCATTCATAATTTTCTTTTCAAGTACTTGGTAATTTATTTTGTAGAAATAGTTGTGGTGCACCACTTTAATGACAGATATTAAGATGTGAATAGACATTTCCCTTTTTCTGCATTGTTGTCTTTAGTGTAATATTTTTTCTGCTTGAGCTATGTCATGTTTAGGTATAAGTTCTTTCATTTTCTGCTATTGTCTGCCAGGCATAGTGCTACTAAATTTCACTATACATTACTCTGTTAAGCCAGTTTTACTACTGATTTATTTTTCTTGTTTGCTGCTCATTGCCTTATATTAGTTGTAATATTGCTGCTTGCTTTGCAAATTTCCATTTTTTTCATTGTTGTTTGCGTTAATTGTTTTGTGCTGCTGCATTGCCTCGTCCCTTAGTTTAGCATCTGAGCACAGTAGATTTAAGTTAGCTTAAAAGGGGGTAGACTATATAAGAAACTAACTATGATGAATTGGAAGAAATGCATTGCGAAGCTATAAGAAAATGGTTTGGCCAAAAAAAAAAAAATGGAAAGAATTTTGAAAGAGGATACGAACCAAAAAAGTAGGGTTTAGGGACAACAGGTTTAGGTAGGATTTTCTTGGAAACAAATAATGAGGTACGAAATATGTGAACATATAAATACAGAAAGCATGCTTGGATAGGATTGTTTTTTGGCTGGAGCAAATGTTGAAATAAGAGGGACGATCTATGGGATGAAGTTCCGGGTTGGACTGCAGTACCCAATGTTACACTGAAAACAAACCCTGTCCTTTCCTTTTGTGTTATCCCCCTATGTGTTTGTGTGCCCTTGTGTATTTGTTTTCTTCCTGTCTCTGTGTACTGTTTCATAGAATTTTTTTCTCTTCTAATACTAAGCTACATTCACTATGGTGAGGAATACTGTTATCTTCATATATAATTTGCATTACTAATATGTTATTTACCTTGTAAATATGCTTAAACGTTATTTATTCTGTTTTGTTTTAATGCTCATGTGTGAAGTTGATGTTTCGAAAGTTATTTTGATCTTTTATGTATGTACTCATGTCATAATTCCTGTAACACTGATGTATATATCTATTTCTATTCTTTTGTAAAGCCTGTATTACTACAAATGTTATCTGTATTGTTATGTTCTTTAATGATGTATTTTGTACCTTTGTAATTGTATTCTTATGTTATAAAATTGTAATTGACACCAGTTCATCAAATTAAGTAACTTGTAAGTTACATTTCACTGCATACGTTTCTGTTGGTTATAGTATATGGACAATATGTGAGAAGAAGGGACTGTTAGTGTTTGCACGTGTGTTAATAATTCAGCAAGAGACTGGATAACAGCATTGCTGGTTCTAAGGACATTTCAAACAAATTTTTTGTGAGTGGACATGTGGTGGTTTATGGACTTGCTATATTCTCCACAAGACTCTTCGAGGGTGATTGTGCACCTGCACAGTTGCAACAGATGGCTGCTGGCCGTCTCTACAAGGGCTGTAGTGGGCCTGCACCTATAGTGGCCCACCAATACTATACTCTCTACCAGGACTACAGTGGGTCTGCTCTGTGATGACCTACCTACCAATATTCTTCAAAACGTCGAATGACTCTGCTGTGGGTTTGCTCTGTTGTGGCCCATTACCTGTCTGCATGTCAAGAGTCAGCACTGTCTTTCCAAGGAAGGACAACACTACTTCTTCAAGACTGCATGGAAATCCACTACTTCCGTGTGCATTTTCTTTTACTGTTCAGACTTTGAAAAAAAAGAAAAACACTGTAATTTTACTGTGATGAATCAGGACTGTCTTTATAGACTGTGAGAAAATTTTAGCTTTTGACCAACATTGTATCAATAAGTGTGTGCATTTGATTTCTTTGTTATTGTAATTGTGAAAAATTCTTTCAAATCATTATTGGCCACTGCCCAAAACAATTTGTAAATTTTTTGTGGGGAGCATGGGGGCTATGTAAGTAGGCTGTTTAGGTTTTCTTATTGGTAACGCCACCTCTGTATAAAAATCACTGGCTGTGCTGTGTGCAGTCTGTGGTTAGTTTGCATTGTTGTCTGCCATTGTACTGTTGGGCAGCGGCAGCTGGATGTGAACAGCCCGTAGCGTTGCGCAGTTGGAGGTGAGCCGCCAGCAGCGGTGGATGTGGGGAGAGAGATGGCGGAGTTTTGTAATTTGTCATGAACTGCTATATATATTATGGCTATTAAGGTAAATACATTGTTTGTTCTCTATTAAAATCTTTCATTTGCTAACTATGCCTATCAGTAGTTAGTGCCTTCCATAGTTTGAATCTTTTATTTAGCTGGCAGTACTGGCGCTCGCTGTATTGCAGTAGTTCGAGTAACCAAGATTTTTGTGAGGTAAGCGATTTGTGAAATGCATAGGTTAATGTTAGTCAGGGCCATTCTTTTGTAGGGAATTTTGAAAGTCAGATTGCGTTGCGCTAAAAATATTGTATGTCAGGTTAAGCACAGTCTTGTATAAATTGTTCTAAGGGGACGTTTCATAAGTTTTAATCTGCCAGGAAGTTTCATATCAGCGCATGCTCCGCTGCAGAGTGAAAATCTCATTCTGGAAACATCCCCCAGGCTGTGGCTAAGCCATGTCTCCGCAATATCCTTTCTTTCAGGAGTGCTAGTTCTGCAAGGTTCGCAGAAGAGCTTCTGTTAAGTTTGGAAGGTAGGAGACGAGGTACTGGCAGAAGTAAAGCTGTGAGTACCGGGCGTGAGTCGTGCTTCGGTAGCTCAGATGGTAGAGCACTTGCCCGCGAAAGGCAAAGGTCCCGAGTTCGAGTCTCGGTCGGACACACAGTTTTAATCTACCAGGAAGTTTCATATCAGCGCACGCTCCGCTGCAGAGTGAAAATCTCATTCTGAGTGGCCTATCTGTTCTCCAGGCCTAAACCCCATCGAGCACGTCTGGGATGCTCTCGGTCGACGTATCGCTTCACGTCTTCTAACGCCTAGGACACTTCAGGAACTCCGACAGGCACTGGGGTAAGAGTGGGAGGCTATACCCCAGCAGCTGCTCGACCACCTGATGTAGAGTATGCCAACCCGTTATATGGCCTGTGTACGTGTGCATGGCGATCATATCCCATATTGATGTCGGGTTACATGCGCAGGAAACAGTTGCGTTTTGTAGCACATGTGTTTCGGGACGGTTTTCTCAACTTATCACCAATACCTTGGACTTACAGATCTGTGTCGTGTGTGTTCCCTATGTGCCTATGCTATTAGCGCCAGTTTTGTGTAGTGCCACGTTGCGTGGCACCACATTCTGCAACTATCCTTAATTTATGAGAATGAGTGTATATGACACGAGGAAAATACTTTTTAGTCACTGACTCCAAACGTGAAATTAAAACATTCTCTGAAGTCTTCGAATTCCCAGGACCGATATATTGTCAGTATTAATGTCGCTAACAGGCCGACTTCAAGGATGGATGAACTGTCTGTATACACAATTAAGTTCGGAACCCTCGGAACGCGTGGCCTACTCGCACCTGGACAATTTTTGTGAGTGTTTTGTAGTGTTTGCGCATTCGTCTGCTGAATCCTCGGAGGTAGTTACGGATAACCGTGGAAACGTGTTCGCGTCGCATCCCAGGTGTGTTCTATTAGTGACAGATCAGGGGACCGGGCAGGCCAATCAAGGAGCGCCACAGAAGAAGCGAGACCCATCGCTGAGCACCACAGCACGCCGCACAATGTTTCTAGTTGATTCTGGCTGTGCGTTGTACGAATCTCTGTTGTCCGACGTGTGGTGTCAGCGGTAAACGAGCCATGTCAACTCGAGGTTTATCACTATAAGTGACAGACAAGGAAATGCTGTTGTATCAATATTATAACGTTCAATCAAGGTGTTCATGATGTGATCATTACCATTTCTGTTACTCTGTGTCGTCTGATGTGACTTGAATCGTTTGAATTACAAACAAAATAATTGTGTAATGTTTGTTTATTACTACTAGGCTCCAGAACAAAACAAAATATGTATCTGCTCCACCTCAGTATGGCAGCCATCAGTGCGGCCACAGTACCATCTATTCAGAGACATACGAGGTCTGTTCAAAAAATTCTGGAACTTTGTCCACAAAATTTTTCTAAGGTTACCTTTTACTTACTGTACATGGTCTCCTTCGAAACAGTCTCCTCCACAAATGATACACCGGTAAGATGTCGGAGTTGAGCGAATGTAGGAAAAACAAGACGACTTAGACAAAATTTCCAGTTGGTGTGATGAATGGCAGCTAGCTCTAAGTGTGGAAAAATGTAAGTTAATGACACAGTCAAGTCGTTTAAATATCTGGGTGTAACATTTCAAAGTGATATGAGGTGGAACGAGCCTTTGAAAACTATGCTAGGGAAGTGAAATGGTCGATTTCGGTTTAATGGTAGAATTTTACAGAGAGTGGTACACTCGTAAAGGAGACCGCATATAGGACGCTGGTGCGACCTATTCTTGAGTACTGCTCGAGTGTTTGGGACCCACACAAGTTCGGATTGAAGGAAGACATCGAAGCGATTCAGAGGCAGTGGGATAGAATTGTTACCGATAGATTTGAACAAGATGTAAGTGCTGCGGAGATGCTTCGGGAACTCAAATGGGAATCTCTGGAGGGAAGGCGATGTTCTTTTCGAGAAACGTTACTGAGAAAATTTGGAGAACCGGCATTTGAAGCTGACTTCAGAACGATTCTACTGCCACCAACAGACATATCGCGTAAGTACCACGAAGATAAGACACGAGAAATCAAGGTTCGTACGGAGGCCTACAGACAGTCGTTTTTCCGTCGCTCTGTTTGCGAGTGGAACAGCAGAGGAAATGACAGGTGGTGGTACAGAGTACCCTCCGCCTCGCACCCTACGGTGGCTTGCGGAGTATCTATGTAAGTGTAGGTGTAGAATATACTAGTACGGCGTAGTAACAGGCAACCTCCGAGTTCCGTCGCTCCATGGCGTTCTGATACTGGTGAGAAATGCAGAGGCAGGAAGAAATACCCGTACTTGAGACACCATGGTGCGGACAGGACCACTGACATCTCTGGTTAAACGACGGCAAATGACCGCATAACTTGCTACAATGACGTGATGTCCAGCTTCCGTGTTTTGCACATCTCGTCCTCTGGTCTTATCGTTCCATCTGCATCACCGATCCTAACGGAATGATAATTTCGCTAGTTACGAGTTAACTCTGCGATGTGCTGCTTACCGCCTGTTGGAAGTCTTCAATTACGAGACTGCAGCCTGGCGGTTGCTGGTGTACTTCTATTGCTCAATGCCGCCCGTCCGAACGGTCGCAGGCGTGAAGGATAGAAGACGCGGACCTATCGGATCTTCCTCTCAAACCGACTGACTGCGAGTCGCCACCTTCCACTTGCTGGGTGGGCGCCAAGCGCCACCTCCCAGGTTGTGTGTGTCCCGCCTTCTTCGCTTTCTGTTGCGTGTGCTGAGGGAGCCCTGGGATCCCACCTCCACGACGACCACATTTTGGAAAGCGCTGTGGGTGAAGGTCTACGTGCAGGTCGCTCTTGAAGAGCGCTGAGCCCATACAGTCCATAGAGGTGCCGTTAAAATAGCCATGTAATTGTCAAATTGCGGGGTTTATAACGTGTACAAAATGCAGAGAAACTTACTGTTTCCCCCGTTTTTACCATATGTATCACCCAGTACGTGTGAATGATCGAAGTTGTTGCAGTGTAAGTTGTTTTGATGACGACGAATGAGTCGTCGCCAATGTTGACTGGTGGCCAATGCTAAATAGAAACATATAAATCACAGCAGTTTTGTCGGTAACGTCGATAAGGTGCTGGCTGCGTGGTCTGGATCTGCAACGACTAAATGGTTCAAATGGCTGTGAGCACTATGGGACTCAACAGCTGCGGTCATCAGTCCCCTAGAACTTAGAACTACTTAAACCTAACTAACCTAAGGACATCACACACATCCATGCCCGAGGCGGGATTCGAACCTGCGACCGTAGCAGTCGCGCGGTTCCGGACTGAGTGCCTAGAACCGCGAGACCACCGCGGCCGGCTGGAACGACTAAAATAATTAGAAGTCGTTGGTAAAAGATAATATATATTGGACTTAACTGGTTGTACAAGACTCTTTTTCTAGAGGTGGAGCCCCTCCACGCCCACACCGGCATGATGGCCAACACAAAAGGTCTACTGCCATCTCTGCATAAGGGTTACTATTCACTAAAGTGAGGTGTCGCAGGATGTGGGTACTGCGATGTTTGCGTACGTCTGGTTAGGATTAACCATTAATACGCGCTCATCTGGAGATAGATTGGTCGAAATCTGACGAAGGGTAGCGGTTTGAAGGGCAGAGGAAAAAAAGTACCAAAGCAAGAGCCAAGGGAAAAAAACCTCTGCGAAAGTTAGGTCGGGCGGCAAGAGCAGTAGCGGTTGTCTTGCTGCCTGCGATAGGTTGTGCAAGGATAGGCTTTGTTAGTAGTGGGTATCATGCATGTCGATACCTTGACGTTGTGCGTTTGTGCTGCTCGGCGGCTGGCGCTGGTTGCTGGTACAGAGTCCTCGTTCAGCGTCCTGCAACCTGCAACAGTTAGGTTTGTTATCGGTCTTGTGTCCGATAGGTCATATACCGGAGGCACAGTGTGAGGGAGTGTTGGCAGATTGTTCGTGCGTCTGTGGGCGAGCTCGTCGGTGTCCCTGCTGTGGCCTGTTGGTCGGCTCTAATAGCAGCTGGTAGTTGCCAGTCAGTGTTGCTGATATGCAGGGGCTTACCGGCGTTTGTCGCTGTTTGCGTATGTTAGTTTACCATAGGTGGTTATGCCCTATCTAGCAGTGTCTTTGGCCGCTTGTGTTTCCACCTGTGGTTGTGATTGTAGTTTCCCAGAGTGAGGATGAAAGGATTGTTCGAGTGTCTCGAGTTCCTGTATAGTCGTGTGGCGTGTTTCTTGAATACTTCCTTGAGGGTATCAAGGCGGTATTCATGGTGAAGATCCACGGTGCGTGTGTAGCGTGGAGTATTGCTGATGATTCGTAGCACCTTGTTCTGTATGATCTGCAGGCGGCGCAGTCGTGTGGGAGCTGCATATCCCCAGACGGGAGCTGCATACGTCATCAGAGGTCTAATCAGTGTCATGTATAAGGACCTCGACACCCTCCTATTCAGTGTGCTTTCCCTGTTGAGCATTGGGTAGAGCTGTTTGAGCCTCGCGTGCGCTCGGTTGGCAACGTATTCGATGTGGTCCCCCCATGTAAGTTTCCGGTCCAGCCAGACACCAAGGTATCTGACTTTCTCTCGGAAACGTATTGGGCGTGTATGTAGTGTTATCGGTCTACAGTGTTGGTGTTTGCGCAGTAGTTTCGGTCTGCGTGTGAACAGAACTGCTTCGCACTTGTCGACGTTTACTTTAATACGCCATCTCTCCAGCCAAGGCTCAGCTGTTCTGAGTGCTGTCTGTATTCGTGAGTTGATGTTCGACGGTTTCCAGTCTTGCGCGAGGATGGCTGTGTCATCCGCGTAGACGGCTAACGTCGTGTCTCGTGTCGCTGGGAAGTCATTAATGTACAGGTTAAACAAGATGGGCCCTAGGATGCTTCCTTGGGGTACTCCAGCTTGGATACCGTGTTGTGTTGATTGTTTATCCTGCACGTTAGTGTCGAAACATCTGTTCGTGAGATATGAGTGTATGAGACGTACGAGTCCGTCCGGGAAACCAGCTTCGCTTAGTTTGCGTATGAGTCCGTTGTGCCAGAGACGATCGAAAGCCTTTTCGATGTCTAGGAGCACGGCCCCTGTGGCTTTGTTCATGTTGTAGCCGTGTGTTATGTGTTCGACTACGTGGAGGAGTTGTTGTGTTGTCGAGTGGTGATTCCTAAAGCCGAATTTCTCCGGTCTTAGGGTGTCGTTGGCGATGCAATGCCTAGTGATACGTTTTAGTATTACCTTCTCAACAATCTTGCTGAGCGAGCACAGCAGACTGATAGGTCGGTAATTTTGTGGGAGGGAGTGGTCTTTCCCTGGCTTCCTGAACATCAGGACCTTGGCCGCCTTCCAAAAGTCAGGGAAGTGTTGGTGTGTCAGGATGGCAAGACTCTTCTTGGCTGTATAAATATAAACAGATAGCCATCATTGATGCCTCACTTAGGCCATAAGTTACTAATCGCCTTTTAGAGGTTGCTTCCTATCGGCTGAAGGCTATGCTACTTTACTACTTGACGTCCCGAGCAAGAGTGGACGAGAGCTCGCTAGGAACTTGATAGAAGTCGCGGAGCGGCGCTAGCGGCGCTGGTCGCGACTCGCGGGTCCAGCGATACTAATACGGACCGCGGTCGATAACTGCAACCACTAACAAGTGTGGTATCGAACGTCGATACCAAATAAGTGACGTAAAAACAGAAAATAAAAAGTAACTTCTGTGTACTGATTTGATTGCAGACCTTCCTATTATGCTACCGTTCCCTTTCCGCCAGCTGTAAACTACGCTAGCATGATGCCTTATTCGATCCGCGCCAAAAATATTATTTTCTGTAAATGCTTGGGCATTTGGAGTTCCCACTTCTGCCGCTTTAATTTCTGGCCAAGCCCTGCACATACCGTAAATTTGGACGAAATCGTTGACGACGAGCAGTTGCAGTCGCGTTGTCAAGCCGTCGACTGACATTTTCCACAAATGGTGGTTGTACAGAACCCATAACTCACACTGTAAAGACAAATTTTAGTGCAGAAATTCTTCAGCTGTCATTGCGTCTTATAAGTTACTGTACAAAGTAAAGACTGAGTTTAGTGCGAAAAGCCGGCCGGTGTGGCCGTGCGGTTCTAGGCGCCTCAGTCTGGAACCGCGTGACTGCTACGGTCGCAGGTTCGAATCCTGCCTTGGGCATGGATGTGTGTGATGTCCTTAGGTTAGTTAGGTTTAAGTAGTTCTAAGTTCTAGGGGACTGATGACCACAGATGTTATGTCCCATAGTGCTCAGAGCCATTTGAACCATTTAGTGCGAAAACTCGTCAAGTGATACCACATAGCGTGTTTCTGCACTTGAGTTTCACGTCTGCTGTCAACACTGCGCTGTTGGTGACTTTGGTTGTTTCTGTTTTCCCAGCTGCACCACCTGTGTCTTTTATAGTCATTTCCCAGCAGTCATCATCGACTTGTCGTGTGTAGGTTAGACGAGTGCGATATAACAAGTAGTGTAGTTATAATTTTATACCGTTTCTCAGTTTGTTTACAGTGTCTAGTAGTAACTGTGAGGATAAAGCTCAGGATACGTGGTGTTATTAATGAAGACAATTACGAATGAAGTGTTATACAAAATGAAAAGGTAAAATAGTGCCAAGAAAATTCGTTCCTGATGAAATTATGTGTCACAGTCCACGTAAATGCAGTTTATCAATTGATGATCAAGCACATAATAACCATTCGAAGTATTTTTATGGATTAGATACTAAAGACAGTCAAGATACCTATTTGCGAACATGAGTAGAAGGTCAGTTTGATGCTGTTGCAACTAAAATATGACGCTCAAATAAAAGAACCTCTAAGGATTGTTTACAGCTTTTCGTTTTTCTTTTAAAAGCCGAATACAACACCAAAATTTATCAGTTACATTTCAAAATATGTTTTTCTCAGCAAAACAATTTTTTATTGCAGTAAACGGTTAACTGAAGTAAATTAACAGGATCTTCCGTCGGTTCTTGGTAGAACAACATTATAATAATAAATGAAAAGCACCAGTTTGCTTTTGTTCTACAATATTATTTTTATTGCTAACCGGTTTTCGGCTTACAAGGCCATCTTCAGACATTTAGTGAGTATTATCACCAAAGAAGTTAAATGTTAGCAGACAACATTGGGAGAGAAGTAACACATTTAGAGTGAAGTAGAAACATACAGTGAGTAACATCTTTGCAATGAAATAGTAAAAACTGAACAGTACATAAATAACAATGGAGTTGACAGGAAAACCTTTAGCACAAAATAGGAATAGCATGCCTACATAACAGTTTCTATTAATTATTAGTTTTGTTTATTAATAGAAACTTACCTTTTCTTCTAAACTAACATGATTTGTTGTGCTGTAAATTTAGGTAGAGGGTCTGTCCATTCATTTCTTTCTGTTTTATCCATAATTAATTCAGCTGGTGTGTATCCAGTAGAAATGTGAGTTAATTGTTCACTATTTGTTCAAATGGTGCTAGGTATTCTACCCATTTTGTGTGCTTCTCTGGTGTGTGTGTTCTCATAAACTGTCCAAATTCTCGAAATGTTCTTTCTACTGGGTTTCCTGCTGCGTGAAATCTTGAAATTAAAATACGTTTAACATTCTGTTCTTCAATAAATGTCTTCCATTTTAAACTGGTAAAATATGCTGTATTATCCGTGATCATAACTTCAGGTTTTCCTATTCTTACAAAATAATCTGTTAATAGACGTCTGGTAATAGCAGTGGTAGAAACTGAACGTAAAGCATATAATTTTAAATACTTTGTGAAAACATCTAACACAGCAAGGATGTATTTCATTCCTCCACGTGCTTGTGGATAGGGTCCTGCAATATCTAAAGAAATTAGCTGTAATGGCCTCTTAGGTATCATTGGCTGCAATTCATTCATGCTTGTGCGATTAGAATATTTGGCTTTTTGACATATGATGCATTTCCTAATATTACTCAATACTCTTCGCCTTAAATTTGGAAAATAGCAATATTGTATAATCTTATCTGTACATTTGGTTACACCATTGTGTCCCCAAGTTCTGTGTGTAAATAAAATAAAATCATCAACATGAGCTTCAGGTAAGCAAACACACCAATGCTGTGAGTCGGGGTTTCGTCGGTGAAATAATACTTCTTTGTGTAACGTGTAATATTTTTCAAGATGTGGGTCTGCTCCTGCACGTAATTTATTCTTTATCTGGATCCACCTGGGATCATTGTCCTGCAATATGGCTAACTTCCTGCACATGTTTTTGTAGTAAGGTGCAAATGTACCATCATACATGAGTAAAATTTTAAAATCTGATGTTTGTTCTGTCACATCTGAAAATTCTTGTAGGCCTTGTGGCAAACGAGATAGAGCATCGGCTAAAATGTTGGATTCTCCTTTTATATATATAATATCAATATCATATTCTTGTAGTGATGCACACCAGCGTGCAAGACGTGGATGTAATAACTTGCATGATAGCAGGAAAGAAAGAGCTTGATGATCAGTATAAAGCTTAGTACGTTTTCCCCATAGAAAGTAGCGAAACTTGCAAAACGCCCATACTATGGCAAGTGTTTCGCGCTCGGTCACTGAATATGACTTTTCGCATTCAGTGAGCGTGCGGCTAGCAAAACTTATAGGTTTGATGACTGTTTGTTCATCTTCTACATGAATTTGGAATAAAAATGCTCCGAGCCCATAGGAACTTGCATCTGTTACTAGGCAAAAGTCTGACGTCATGTCAGGATGACATAACAACGGTGCATTAACTGAAGCATTCTTAATCGCTTCAAAACCTGTCTGACAGAACTCTGTCCATTTCCAAATATTATTTCTTTTGAGTAAAGATAGAAGATGTGGACTGTTAAGAAGGTGGTAGGGTACAAATTTCCTTAAGAATGAAGATAGACCAAGAAAGGCTTTGAGTTGTTTACGATTCTGCGGGGATGGAAAATTCTTTATTGCATCAATTTTTCTTGAGTCTGGATAAATGCCTTCAGTTGATATGATGTGACCAAGGAATTTGATTTCTCTCCTCCCTAATTTCGTCTTTGATAAATTGATAGTAACACCTGCGTCAGAAAATTTAGTCAGAAGTTGCTTCAAAAGATTTACATGTTCTTCCCAAGTAGTGGTGGCAATGACAATGTCGTCAACATAAACTGTGATTTGCGATAACAATTGTGGTCCAAGAACAGCATCTAAGGCTTCAATAAATACTCCAGCACTCACTCGTAGACCAAAGGGTAGAACACAAAATTGATAACTACGTCCCTCACATAGAAATGCAGTGTATTTACGACTGTTTTTATGGAGGTTCACCTGCCAAAATGATGAGCGGAGGTCGATATTGGTTAAATACTGTACATTATGAAATTTTAAAAGTTGTTCTTCCAAATTAATAGGTCATGTGTTGATTGGGATTATAACTTTGTTAATTTCTCGTGCATCCAGCACTAACCTTACACTACCATCGTCTTTATTAACTGCTAGTATCGGAGTGCAATATGGTGAATGTGACCTTTCAATGATACCCCAAGCTTGCATTTTTTCAATCTCTTTCAAAACTGCCGGTTTCTTTGACCAAGGAATATTATAATATGTTCTACAGCATGTTTTGTGTGGTTTAACATCCATCTCATAAGTATAGCCTCTAATAATTCCAGGTTTCTCCACAAATACCTCAGCAAATTGCTGCAAAACTTCAAGTAATTCAAGTTGTTGTTCCTTCGTCAGATATTCAGATTCTGTGCATTTCTCATATAAATCATTAGGTTTAATTCCCTGAGATACAGCTTCATTAAAAGTTAAATCACATATGTTTATTGCTGGTGGATACACAAAATGTAATTGTTCAAATTTACCTTGTTTACTGTTTAAGTTTTTACCCTGTGTTAACTCTATTGTCAGTTGTTGTTGGTTTACGGTTAAATGACATTTTCCTTTTCCTAAATCTATGATTGCTTGATATTCATTCAAAAAGTCAATTCCTAATATGCAATGCATAACTAATTGGTCTACTACCACAAAACTGTAATTGAGTGGTATATTTGAAAATGTGAAGTTAATTAGCACTTGAAATTTCACATTCTTTGATTTGTTACTGGTGGCACTTATAATGTGACAATTCTGTACTGGCAATGTTTGTATGTTCATTATTTGTTTGAGTTCATTATATAAGGACATTGAAATGACACGTGCTGCTGCTCCTGTATCTAACATTACTTCCACTTCGTAACTACCAATCATAACTCGTGTTATAGCCTGAATAATCTTCTTTATTTTACTGGTACTATTAAAATCTACATCCTGATATAATTCTTTTTCTATTTTCTTACTGTCATCATATCGGAGAAAACAAATCGTCGGTTCCGTTGCGCTCTGCTCCCTATTGACCGTAACTCGAGCGCTTAGCTCGGTCGTCGTTCGTTTACCAGCAAATTCGGTTGTTGCTGCGGGTTGGGTTCATTGCCCAACTCAATAATATTTACATTTCTGTCGCGCGTCACCCAAGTATCAGCTGTTTGGTTGTTGACATTACCCCGCGTCGCACTGGGAGTTCCGTTAGGTACAAATTGAGGGTTGCTGTATTGCATGTGTCGTGGCGGTTGTCCATTGTGATTTCCCCATACATTATTTCGCCCATGACTGTAACTGGTATTGTCATTACTGTTATTCCTGCAATACATGTTTGGATGTTGTTGGATGTTGTTTCTCTGAAAATATCCTGGATGGTACCTGTTATCCTCTCTTCTGTGATCTCTATAATTTCGGTTCCTCCTTCTGTTGTTATTTTGAATATAACTGTTATTGTTCTGATTGTAATTACTGTTCGGATAACCATTATAGTAATAATTACTGTTTCCTTGCCAATGCTGCGAGTTGTTTCTCCTAATATTGAATGGATTTGTCCCAGTGTAGTGTGAACTGTTTCTTTGAGTGTTTTGTTGTGGTGTCGGAGGCGGATTCCAATAGCCTCTGTCATTTATGTTGTGCGTACGCGAATTGCTTGGATGGATCGGATACAATTGATTGAAATTCCTGATCTCATCTCTGTAAACAACATCTATCTCATCAACATAACTGAAAAAATTCTTTATGTTGTCCTCGGACACTCCTATTAATTTATCACGGTAAGGAAATGGTAAGTGGCTTTTAAGTGTTCTAATTACATCTGGTAAATCTGCTGGTTTTGTCCAATATAATGTTTTGTCTAGGTAGCGTTCAAAGTATTGTCATAAAGTCTCTTTCTTCAGGTTGCAAATTTCTGGATTGTATACTTCTCGTTTTAAACTTTGCTGTTCTGTGATCGACCAGAATTCCTCAAGAAATGCTTGTTCAAACTGTTCAAATGTTAAACATCGTCTTTTAATTGCTGCTCACCACTTAGCTGCTCTTCCACGTAACGAATTTGTAACATATCGAATTTTGTCGGCTTCTAACCAATGTCTCGGGAAAATACCATCAAAAGAGCGGATGAAAACAATCGGATGCACTTTGTCTTTCTCATCACATGAAAATGTCTGAAAGTATCCATGTCGTACTAATGTTTCATCAGCTACTCCCGATGGTGTTATGGGTCCTGTATTTTGTGTCAAACTGTGCATAGTATGTGGTGATGTCTGATAGTAATTTTGATCTTGTGGTAGCATTGAAAATGGTTCATTGGGATTTGTATCACTCATTGGTAATTCTATTTTCGGCTGTGTGCTGGGTCTAGCATTATTATGATTCTCATTTATGTTTTGGTTGTCTGTTGTGGGTTTTGGTATCACTGACCAACTTGGTATTACATTCTCTTTAAGTTTACGTACCTCTTTCTGAATATTATCTGTTTCTCCCTTTACTTGTTCCTTTGTCTTATCTAAAATGATCTGTGTCATTGTCTCAAACTTCTCATCTAAATAATCATCACATAATTTGCATTCATGTACAAGTTTTTCTGCTAGAGTTGTGTCATTCTTTAAAGATGCTACATCTGCTCTGTCTTCAAGCTTTTCTAACTTTTCCTGTAAGGATTTCTGCTCCAATGTTACATCATTTAATCTGTCTGAAAGGTCTGTAATCGTCAGGTCTAAGTGTTCTTGGTTTGTTTTTACGGAATTGTGTGACTGTCGTAATTCGTCAACTTGGGTACTGGTTTTCTGTTGTTCAAAAACTACTGTTGACAATTTCTCATTACATCGTTGTAAGGCAGTTTTTGTCTCGTCACTGAATTCCACAAATACCTTTTCTTGTCTCGTAACCTTGTCTGATAAGTCAGTAAATTTCCTTCCAAGACAACTGGTGGTTTCTGTCAATTCGGCAATTTGTCTCGATTGTTTCTCAAAATTTTGTTTTATGTCCCGTGTCAGTTCATCGAATTTAGTGTCAAATTTCCCAATGTCACGTTTTAAATTGTCATTTTTATCGTCTAAAGCGTCAAATCTTTTGTCTAAAGTGTCAAATTTTCTGTTTTGGTCACCAAGTAACTTCAGAATCTGGTTGAGCATGTCAGAGTCCTGTGTCTTAGTTTCGTCATTTTTTCGTGTCTGATTGATGTCTAGTTCTGAAGTTGACGTTGTCAATGTCACGTTTTGTCGCGTAGTACTCACTCTCCATTCGCCTGTATATCTGTTTAAATATAGGGGTTGTTGTCTTAATCGATCCGGTAAAATTATGTCTTGAACATCCTCCCTATTAAGTTCAATATTCATTTGACTATCGGACATGTTTTGCAATGTGTCACTTTCACTAAGCTCGTCCGCGGAAACAATTTCTACGCGCCTAGCGTCCATCTTGCGATTTTCATAATTAATTGCAAATAAAATTTTCCAATGGTAAAAAATTTTTTTAAAATATGATATGTTGAAATCTGAAATTTCTCTTATGGAAATGGATATTTCTATATGATTTCTAATTAGAAATTGAATTATTAAACTGGTACTGAAATTTCCCTCTCACAAATAAACGACTGTGAATATGCTCTTCACTTACCATTTCCAATAATAGTAGTAAATCAATTTTAACTACAATTTGAAAAAATAATTTCGAAATAAATGGATCGGAATAAAGGAAGTACAGATGGCTGCTTGAAACTGGAAAAAATGTAAATTTCTGTACTCACCAATTTTTTTCAGTCTTATGTTGCAAATGTAGCGTCAAATATACAGTTTTCAATCCAAAATTTTTCTTTCGCGTCCGTGCAAATTATTTTATGGAACGTTATCCTTTTCCCTTTTTTTACCACATTAATTTCCTCAACATGAAAATGAAAATTAACACAAATTAATAACAGGGAAAACAATATTGTTGTAAATTTCATGCACGTAACATTACAATTGAAATGAATGAGACTTAGTCCAAATTCATTTTCTGATGCTATTAAGTGGTTAAAATTAGATAAAATGTCCAAAATTTATAATAACTGCACTTGTATCAAATCCAAACTGCACTTGTATCAAATCCGAAGATTGCAAATCCTGTCACCAGGACGCCAATTGTAGTGTTAGCTTTTATTATCTTCTCCTCATTAGCTATTGAAACAACATCGCTTTGTAATGTAATTTTAATTTTCACCAAAAGCACATTCAACACATCGCGGAAAAATGCACGTCTTTCGTATCAAGACAAGAGAGAGAGACACCCACTAGTTGTTAAAAACAAAAACCTAAGCAAAAGTAAAAAAAAAAGAACAAAATTATTTATAAAATCGGTCGCTGGCGCAGCGCTCTTCTGCGTGCGCGATCGTAAATTATAACTTTGCGGAAGTCAAAGTACCATTACATTATATAAGGATATTGAAATGACACTTGCTGCTGCTCCTGTATCTAACATTACTTCCACTTCATAACTACCAATCATAACTCGTGTTATAGCCTGAATAATTTTCTTTGTTTTACTGGTACTATTAAAATCTACATCCTGATATCGTTTTGTTTTCTCCTTATTCTCCTTTCTATTTAATGGAGCATCAGTTCAGTTTAGTAGATGAGCTTTAATTATGTCATTAGATGACTGCATCCTCCCTAATTTCGTCTTTGATAAATTGATAGTGAGGCCTGCGTCAGAAAATTTAGTCAGAAGTTGCTTCAAAAGATTTACATGTTCTTCCCAAGTAGTGATGGCAATGACAATGTCGTCAACATAAACTGTGATTTGCGATAACAATTGTGGTCCAAGAACAGCATCTAAGGCTTCAATAAATACTCCAGCACTCACTCGTAGACCAAAGGGTAGAACACAAAATTGATAACTACGTCCCTCACATAGAAATGCAGTGTATTTACGACTGTTTTTATGGATGACACAGATCATTTTAGATAAGACAAAGGAACAAGTAAAGGGAGAAACAGATAATATTCAGAAAGAGGTACGTAAACTTAAAGAAAATGTAATACCGTAGTATATGACAACAATGTAACTATTTCATGTAATGATTAATTGTAAATATTTGTATATTTATGTACTTACTATATCAAGAAATGTATTTTAAGGAGATGTCAGATCTTATACTCTGGACCATACCGAATTGCAAATATTCCACACCCTGGCTGTTATTCATTAGAATATCCATTAACACATAAACCCAGAGGTCTACATCCACACAGACACTTGAAAAAATACATACAGTAAAATGTAAAATTTTAAAATCTGATGTTTGTTCTGTCACATCTGAAAATTCTTGTAGGCCTTGTGGCAAACGAGATAGAGCATTGGCTATAATGTTGGATTCTCCTTTTATATATATAATATCAAAATCATATTCTTGTAGTGATGCACACCAGCGTGCAAGACGTGGAAGTAATAACTTGCATGATAGCAGGAAAGAAAGATCTTGATGATCAGTATAAAGCTTAGTACGTTTTCCCCATAGAAAGTACCGAAACTTGCGAAACGCCCATACTATGGCAAGTGTTTCGCGCTCGGTCACTGAATATGACTTTTCGCATTCAGTGAGCGTGCGGCTAGCAAAACTTATAGGTTTGATGACTGTTTGTTCATCTTCTACATGAATTTCGAATACCGATATGATGACAGTAAGAAAATAGAAAAAGAATTATATCAGGATGTAGATTTTAATAGTACCAGTAAAACAAAGAAGATTATTCAGGCTATAACACGAGTTATGATTGGTAGTTATGAAGTGGAAGTAATGTTAGATACAGGAGCAGCAGCAAGTGTCATTTCAATGTCCTTTCGCGCTCGGTCACTGAATATGACTTTTCTCATTCAGTGAGCGTGCGGCTAGCAACGCTTTGTCGCGTAGTACTCACTCTCCATTCGCTTGTATATCTGTTTAAATATAGGGGTTGTTGTCTTAATCGATCCGGTAAAATTATGTCTTGAACATCCTCCCTATTAAGTTCAATATTCATTTGACTGTCGGACATGTTTTTCAATGTGTCACTTTCACTAAGCTCGTCCGCGGAAACAATGTCTACGCGCCTAGCGTCCATCTTGCGATTTTCATAATTAATTGCAAATAAAATTTTCCAATGGTAAAAAAATTTTTTTTAAATACGATATGTTGAAATCCGAAATTTCTCTTATGGAAATGGATATTTCTATATGATTTCTAATTAGAAATTGAATTATTAAACTGGTACTGAAATTTCCCTCTCACAAATAAACGACTGTGAATATGCTCTTCACTTACCATTTCCAATAATAGTAGTAAATCAATTTTAACTACAATTTGAAAAAATAATTTCGAAATAAATGGATCGGAATAAAGGAAGTACAGATGGCTGCTTGAAACTGGAAAAAAATGTAAATTTCTGTACTCACCAATTTTTTTCAGTCTTGTTGCAAATGTAGCGTCAAATATACAGTTTTCAATCCAAAATTTTTCTTTCGCGTCCGTGCAAATTATTTTATGGAACGTTATCCTTTTCCCTTTTTTTTACCAAATTAATTTCCTCAGCATGAAATTGAAAATTAACAAAAATTAATAACAGGGAAAACAATATTGTTGTAAATTTCATGCACGTAACATTACAATTGAAATGAATGAGACTTAGTCCAAATTCATTTTCTGATGCTATTAAGTGGTTAAAATTAGATAAAATGTCCAAAATTTATAATAACTGCACTTGTATCAAATCCAAACTGCACTTGTATCAAATCCGAACTGCACTTGTATCAAATCCGAAGATTGCAAGTCCTGTCACCAGGACGCCAATTGTGGTGTTACCTTTTATTATCTTCTCCTCATTAGCTATTGAAACGACATCGCTTTGTAATGTAATTTTAATTGTAGTGTTACCTTTTTATTATCTTCTCCTCATTAGCTATTGAAACAACCTCGCTTTGTAATGTAATTTTAATTTTCACCAAAAGCACATTCAACACATCGCGGAAAAATACACGTCTTTCGTATCAAGACAAGAGAGAGAGACCTCATTTGTAGTAAGGTGCAAATGTACCATCATACATGAGTAAAATTTTAAAATCTGATGTTTGTTCTGTCACAGCTGAAAATTCTTGTAGGCCTTGTGGCAAACGAGATAGAGCATCGGCTATAATGTTGAATTCTCCTTGGCCTCTTAGGTATGATTGGGTGCAATTCATTCATGCTTGTGCGATTAGAATATTTGGCTTTCTGACATATGATGCATTTCCTAATATTACTCAATACTCTTCACCGTACATAAATAACAATGGAGTTGACAGGAAAACCTTTAGCACAAAATAGGAATAGCATGCCTATATAACAGTTTCTATTAATTATTAGTTTTGTTTATTAATAGAAACTGTTATGTAGGCACGCTATTCCTATTTTGTGCTAAAGGTTTTCCTGTCAACTCCATTGTTATTTATGTACTGTTCAGTTTTTACTATTTCATTGCAAAGATGTTACTCACTGTATGTTTCTACTTCACTCTAGATGTGTTACTTCTCTTTCAATGTTGTCTGCTAACATTTAACTTCTTTGGTGATAATACTCAGTAAATGTCTGAAGATGGCCTTGTAAGCCGAAAACCGGTTAGCAATAAAAATAATATTGTAGAACAAAAGCAAACTGGTGCTTTTCATTTATTATATATATATATATATATATATATATATATATATATATATATATATTTAAATTAAGGAATAATTATAATTTAGTTATAGGCAATGTCTACTAATAAGCATGTTAACTAATACTCTAGGGTTTTTGAAGCCAAACCATGTGTTACTATCGATAACAGTTGGTTTGCCGAAACCTTCACAAAGTGCATGTAGCTGGTTTCAAACGATTCAGTTGTAGTGTCTGATGAGTGGTGGTGTGCAGTTCTGTCGGCAGTCCATAAGCAAAAGTTTCCAGTGAAAAAGACGTCAGGATAACGTGCTGGCCAGAATAGGAGTCGTTGACCGTCTGTATCGAGGTAGGAGAGTATGGCATGGGTAATATGCGGGTGAGTGTGATCTTGTTGAACGACAATGGCAGAGAGGCCTCAAAGATAGGCCACAGACAGCAGCCTCAACATGCCAGAAGTGTGGCGACTGCTGTCCAAATTGCTGGCTATGCGAACTGGAGATGAGTGGTGCGTACTCAATGGCACTCCCTATCGTTACACTAGGGACTTAGGCCCATATGAGAATAACAAATGCCGCCTGGCAACGTTCATTCTCTTTCGAGTCTCCCCATATTGCTGTATCCGTCATAATGCTGTACGCAGAATTGGGTCTACAGTCTGGTCCACAAACGATGGCGGTTAGCGCAGGTCGAGACAAGTACGAGGAATGCGTTATTGCCGGTTTCAAGCGAAAGTTCTGATACGCATATACACGTGGTTTGCACCTGACCAAAGCGTGTGTCCCGAAATCATACCTCTCCCTTGTTTTTGTAGAGTTTGTCGCTCACCGCCACCGTCAGCCGTAACAACTCGCGACAAATGGAATAAAAATTCACTAAACAACTTGCTGCGATCACGTTTAATGCTCGCATTGCTTGCAAAAACATTAACAGTAGAGCTATTGCAACGCTACTGAACGCCCTTCGGCTGTCGGAGAACGCATGACGTAGGTGCGCAGAACAAGCCTAAACTCGTCCGCCATCGTTCGTGACTCCATCCGCAGTCTGAAAAGGCGACACCGTGCCTCTCCTATGTCCAGTGTTGTTACTGATCGCACCATGTCGCACACGTCGCTGTGTTGGCTTGTCAAGAAAAGCTACAACAGTGAACGCAGTGCTAACGGTCTGTGGTGTTCCAGACGTCGTTGAACTGTCCGTATGTGTACTTGTCGTGCTGCAGACAATCCCATTTTATGACTCGAGGTACGCGACGTGGCTGTTCAGTTCCGCACCAGCAAGCGAACAATATGTTTGTAGGTTCGGGCACTCATCATGTGGATACCTTGAGATCCTGAATGACATGGAATATGGCCCTCCTGAACATTCCATATTCACATGACTGTCATTGGATCCCGACGATGCAAGTAGGAAGATCATGGAACGATAAACTGCAGTCCACGGTTTTGCAAATGTTGCGGCAATAACCACAATCCAGATTTTCCAACCTGTTGAAGATGGGCAGGCGAACTAGGCACGAAATGGTGCCTCTGGGTGGTAGACTACTGCTCGCACAGAGTGCTTCAAGACTACTAGCCGCCTCAGTGGTGGACCGAATTTTCATATCCCGTGGCACAATACTACACATCCGTGGTCATCCACGAGACCGGAGGCGGGGTCCTATTACAAAATAGCTGAGCACAGTGGCTATAAATACGCGCTGTCCAGCCTCTAGCAGCAGTTGTATCCATACTGGGTGGTTATAATGGAAGTGCAGCTACTCATAGAAGTCCATTGTGCGCTGTAATTATTATGGTAGCGACACTTGGTAGATAATCTAGCGTGTTAACGTGGAACCGATTTTCACTGAAGAAAAAAGTTCCAGTTTTGGCCACCAGCTTCAAATCTGGCGCTCTGAATGCAAGTAAGACGCTTACATTTTTCTCCATGTGATATCTAATGGGTTAACAACGGGACGTGGGCCGAAAACGTCAGACAAGTGAGAAAGGCATAATATTAATTGTATTATTAACCGCCGCTTACAGAATTTGTCCCTTATGACAACCGGAGGTATCGACGAGATGCTGCGTCCGTTACGTAACGTGACCTATAGTTGCTCGGAGCAGTTCAAGAATCATCTGAGCCACGCATACCTGTATAATGGCTTCAGATGTTCAAATGTTCGCTGGCCGTCGTGGCCGAGCGGTTCTAGGCGCTTCAGTCCGGAGCCGCACTGCTGCTACGATCGCAGGTTCGAATCCTGCCTCGGGCATAGATGTGTGTGATTTCCTTAGGTTAGTTAGGTTTAAGTAGTTCTAAGTTCTAGGCGACTGATGACCACAGATGTTTAGTCCCATAGTGCTCAGAGCCATTTGAACCTGTGTGAGCGCTTGCCGAAGTGGACAATTTGTGGCTTCCTCCAATATGTCAGTAGGCATATGCATGATGGCAGACCCCTACTTTCACGGCAAAGATTACTGACGTTGTTCTCGTCTTCAGTCCGAAGACTGCTTTGATGCAGCTCACCTCTCCACTTCGTCCTGTGGAAGCTTTTTCATCTCTACTTCAACCTACAACCATCTGACTCTGTTTGCCGTATTCGTCTCTTCCTCTACAATTTTTAAACCGCCGCCCCCACGCTATTACCAAACTAACGATTCCTGACTGCCTGAGAATGTGTAATATCAGCTGATCCACCTTTTAGTCATGTTGTGGCACAAATTTCGTTTTTACCCAGTTCGATTCACTATTTTCTCCTTACTTATTTCGATCTACCCGTCTTCACTATACTTGGATAGTTACACATTTCAGAAGCGTCTATTCTCTTGTTGTCTGGTTATCGTCCACGTTTCACTTGTTAACAAGGCTATACTCGAGACAAATGTCTTCGAAAAACACTTCATAATACTTTAATTTGCATGCGATGTTAACGAATTCCTCGTTTTCAAAAATGCTGGTTGTGCTATAGCATGTATGCATTTTATATTGTGTCTACTTCGGCAATAATCAGTTACTGCGCTGCCAAAATAGCAAAACTCATCTATTACTTTTAGAGTCTCATTTCCGAATCTAACTACTTCAGCATCGCCTGATTTAATTATTTAATTCGACTACATTCGATTACCCTTATTTGAGTTTTATTGATTTTCCTTTTATAACCTATTTTCAAAAGACTGTCGATTCATTTCCTTCAGTTTATTATTATTATCATCCTCAAAATTTGTCAATTTATTAAGCTAATTTGCATATCTCTTTCCGCATAAATCATGAAAAAGTCTTCCTAGTTTGTGCACGGCATGCTCTACTGGGTTTTATGCCCGACGATATATCAATGTTTCAATGTGACGAATCGTTTCTTTACTTATGAAAGACGTCGAAGTATTCGAGTGAGACTACAAACCGTAAAAGTGATCATACTGCTTTTCAGTCTCGTCATATAAAGAGGTATTCTGATAGAGTCAGCTAGCTGAAAGTGGTTAGTAAAAAAATATAATACATGAGGGTCGCCAGGCAAAAATATTATGCTTGGAGATGGGTTGGCTAAATACATCGGTATGTTAATCAGGAATAAATATTCAGTATACAAATTTGATATCGGATAACGCACTGAATTAACATTTAATTTAAGCAATGGATAGTGCAACCAACATTTAAATGTTGGACAACAGATAGCCCATCTGTTCATCGTTTGTAAAACAGAATATCTAGGTTGTTAACATTTTCACTAAATGTTGTTGTTGTTGTGGTCTTCAGTACAGAGACTGGTCTGGTGCGGCTCTCCACGCTACTCTCCCCGAGCAAGTCGCTTCATCTCCCAGTATCTACTGCAACCAACATCCTTCAGTATCTGCTAACTGTATTCATCTCGTGGTCTCCCTCTAGGATTTTTACCCTCCACGCTTCCCTCCAATACTAAATCGGTGATTCCTTGATGCATCAGGATGTGTCCTATCATACGATCCCTTCTTCTAGTCAAGTTGTGTTACAAATTCCTGTTCTCCCCAAATCTATTCAGTACCTCCTCATTACTTACGTGGTCTTCCCATCTAATCTTCAGCATTCTTCTGTATCACGACATTTCAAAAACTTCTATTCTCTTCTTCTCTAAACTATTTATCGTCCATTTCACTAAATAGAGTTACTGAAAAACAAAAAGTAGATTTTTGGTGAACACGAAATATATCTCAGAGAAATGAAATGGCCCGCACTTTTGATACAAAAATAAAACAGTTGTACACTAATACAAGGAAGCTAAACCCTTCTAGGTATACCTGAATGTTCACAGTACCATACTGCATTAGTAAGGATAGGAAATCCATGAAGTAACACATAGAGTCAGCATACAAAGAAAAACGATTACTTGTTCGCTCATCCATTATATATGCATAGCAAACGATATTCTTTCTTACGAACAATATCTACTAAGGTTACTGAGTAACTCTGCAGTGAAGTGGGACCTCATTCGTGGATAGGCGAGAAACCATGAAAAGTATATCATATTTAAAATTAACAAAATGGATAAAATTTGTTCAAACATATAGCTATTCCTTCAAAGTGGAAAATTGGATAGCTATGTACACCTGAGAAGCACAAGGGTGTACACAGCAGTTTCCTGGACACGGAAATCCCATCTGTTTCACCACAAAATAAATTGTAATTCGGAAACTCACAGGTGTACTGATTAGGCATTGAAGGCGCAAGCATTTATTTCTGGTATAAAAGCACAAGGTTTAACTCCTAGCACTGGTCATGTGAGCATGTGGCTGAACAAAGGGGCTAACTTCCATTTCCCAAAAAGAAATTTAATTCCACTTTAAGTGCAAATATTTCCCGTAAATTTGACTCATACTTTACTAACCTTAAGCAAAGACATGGTTTCTTTGTACCACACATGGTAACAGTTTGATCTACATACGAAGTAGTTCTCACAGAAATCGCCATTGTTCGTGCACACATAAAATTACGCCCGAAATAACTGTCATAATTTCCCACTAACACACAGAAGCTGAAACAAAGTTATTAAACACAATCATAGCTCACTTACAAAACACTCCAATCCATCTAGCTATACCATGACAGGTTGTCTACCAAGACACATCTGTTCTTACTCAGTTCTACTGAAAGGGTGCTTTATAACAACACTGCCCAGAGGTCCAACTTTGAAAAACGAGAAAACTGATCAGAGAGGCACAATACGCCCCTCGCCATCCTAACTGTATGTGCTTGACCAACAACCTATCATGTCGACACAATGAAACATTCTGGCTTTCTGTTTACATTCCCAAGTTCGAAAAACTGTTATTACGGACTACACATTCAAATCACAGACAATCACACTTCTGTGCTTAATTACAGAATCAGGACACAGAAAAAAATGCAGGTCTACAAAATAAAGACGTAATAACTGTGAACAACAACTATTATCCTATCTCAAGGCTTCCTACCATTGCGTCTAAGCAGTCAAATAGAGGCAACAAAACACAGAGATAACTCAACATATAGACTTAATTACAAGAAATAGATATGCCGGATCCGTTTCACCGTTATCGAAAGGATGCATTCTGATCAAATGATTTGACGACATACTCTTCATCCAATTTTTTTATAAGTTTACTGCTATTTGCTTTATGTTGCACACGACAACAACCAACATTCGTGTACATTTCATCACGACTTCGGAAGACCATAAGTAGTCAAAAGGATAATATTGCCTACTGTTTCAGATATCATGTACACCAACCATTTATGTGGTACCACGGAAAATTTGAACACTGACGCACAACATAACTTTTCAAACACAGTGCATACTTCATGACATTTTTTCGAATATTGGTTGTTCTGTAGCTTCTATAACCATTTCTTGGTTAAAAATATTGTCAATTCGATAATTAAATACACAATAACCTCCAAAACTCTGAATTTGGCTCTGCATATCAGTGCAAAGCGTTTCCATAAAAAAGGCAACGATTTCTAAGTTTCTCTTAGCTGCATCTAGCCATTTTTTGGTTTTGGCCATTTTGAAAATCTCTTTGGTAACGTGTTTTGTCTTGATAATATGATGGAACTTACATATCTGGGATTCTCCGTTAACAACAGACAAAGTAGAGTTAAATCTCTTAGATCTTGGGACTTTGTGTGCAGACTTTCTTCAGATTCATTGGAGGGCACGACAGTGCGTTTGCCATAGTGTTAAATGTTCTAGACGTGTACTGAATTTCGAAATCGAATGCATATTACTGCCCATCTGGTCAGTGGGTCACGCATTAACACGCATTTCAGTAGAAGAGATAAAGTTTTAGGACGAGCTTTTACAGTGGTCAAATAGAAACAATCTAAATGTATCGAAACCCGACAGAACAGTAGCAGCCACATAGTCTGTGACCCTGTACTTTCCCATGATGACAGAACTTGATTTACAGATGCTATCATGTGAAAGCTTTCAACGTCATTGACATCTACTGTTTGGTGCATATAAGCACAAATTCCACACTCCCTACTGTCTCTTTCGAGACAGAGAGTTTGACGTAAATCTGGATGCTATGAGAGTGGTGACCTAAGCAGTTGTTTCTTAACGTGTTGGGTGCTTGTGTCTGCCTTGTACCCCATTTACAAATGAAATTCTTTACGACTAATACTTGTAAAGGCAGTGTAGATAAACAATGTCAGTTCATGAACTGCTGATAAAAACTAGTAAATCCCAAAAATGACTAAAATTGCTTTTTACACGTGAGCAGCAAAAAATCTGCAATTAGTTCTGGTTTGACGGCGTCAGGTTCACATGATGGAGAAATACTATTGCTTAAAAATTGGACACATTTCGTCTCAATCTCCAGTTTCTGGAAGCTGAGCTGTCGTTGACACCGAAATGCGAAAATTTGTTTTCTTTGATGACTTTCACTTATCTCATGTGATATATTTTGAGGAAACACTGTGCTTTCATGAAGTATAAACTGAAGCGGCAAAGAAACAGGTATAGGTATGCGTATCGAAAAGCAGAGATATGTAAACAGGCAGAATACGGCACTGCGGTCGACAACGCCTACAACAGGTGTCTGGCGCAACTGTTAGATCGGTTTCTGCTTCTACAATAGCAGGTTGTCAAGATTTAAGTGAGTTTCAAAGTCGTGTTATAGTCGGGGCACGAGCGATGGGACACAGCATCTCTGAGGTAGCGGCGAAGTGGGGATTTTCCCGTACGACCATTTCACAAGTGTACCGTGAATATCAGGAACCCGGAAAAACATCAAATCACCGACACTGTTGCGGCCGGAAAAAGATCCTGCAAGAACGGGACCAACGACAACTGAAGAGGATCGTTCAACGTGAGAGAAGTGCAACGCTTTCGTAAATTGCTGCAGATTTCAATGCTGGGCCATCAACAAGTGTCAGCGTGCGAACCATTCAACGAATCATCGATATGGGCTTTCGGACTCGAAGGCCCACTCGTGTACCCTTGATGAACGCACGACACATAGCTTTACGCCTCGCCTGGGCTCGTCAACATCGACATTGGACTGTTGATGACTGGAAACATGTTGCCTGGTCGGACGAGTCTAGTATCAAATTTCAAATAGTGTCGAGCGGATGGACGTGTACGGGTATGGAGACAACCTCATGAATCTATGGACCCTACATGTCAGCAGGGGCCTGTTCAAGCTGGTGGAGGCTCTGTAATGGTGTGGGGCGTATGCAGTTTGAGTGATATGAGAACTCTGATACGTCTAGATACGACTCTGACAGGCATCACGTACGTAAGCATCCTGTCTGATAACATACATCTATTCATGTCCATTATGCATTCCGACGGACTTGGGCAATTCCAGCAGGACAATGCGACACCCCGCACGTCCAGAATTGATACAGAGTTGCTTCAGAAACACTCTTCTGAGTTTAAACACTTCCACTGCCCACCAAACTCCGAGACATGAGCATTATTGAGCATATCTCGTATGCCTTGCAACATGCTGTTCAGAAGAGATCTCCACTCCCTCGTACTCTTACGGATTTATGGACAGTCTTGCAGCACTGCTGCAGACATTAGTCGAGTCCATGCCACGTCGTGTTACAGCACTTCTAGGTGCTCGTGGAGGCCCTACACGATATTAGGCAGGTGTACCAGTTACTTTGGCTCTTTAGTGTATTTTTAGTACAAGAAATGGCAATCACAATGATCTGTGATATTATTAACGATTTTCGTGCAGACCGTTGTTAAAGTGTAGTGGCATCCTAACTTTGTCACGAGGTTGGTGATTAATGTTATAGATTCATTTAAAATGAACTACACCATTCATTCAGTGAACACTAGTTAGACTACACAGACAAGTGATTTGTATCTGAGTAACACTTCCTGAATGATTGTAGAGAAAGATGTAGAAATCCCGTTTTAAATATGTCTCGCGCAGAAAAAAATATTTCATAGATTAACTCCAAATTTCAAATCTAATTTGAATACCTTCTCTGTGCCGCACTTTTTTTTATCCTGTACAGGACTTCCTGACTGTGGCTTAAAACCATTAGCTTCATGAATTATTATTTGTGTAATGGTACTGTAGATTTTTTGGTTTGTAGATTTTTTTTAAATTCTAAATTTTCTCCTCTCTGTTCTGCAAACTATATACTATGACTGTCCCACGAGCGATTTACTTTGCATCAAATGTTACTAAGGATAAAACATACCCCACTCGCGGAATAGATTGGTATCAGCTCAAAGACTGTTCCTTGTGACGTTTGGGAACTTGCCAGTAAAGGAGAAGTCACAGCCACAGAGCCAAGTATCGCAATAACAAATGTTATTCGTATTGCGTGGAACGATGCCAGTGCATAGCGAGAGACGGTAAAGACGATTTGTGGGGCGACCAGTTGCAGTGTGTCTTGTCGCACTTCGTTGGATGTGTGTGGGCTGGAAGGATGCGTGGTGAGCACCGTCCGCTGGCGCCAACTGCGTGCTGAGAAATCTGGCCCGGTTTCTCACAGAGACGACGCAGGACTCATGTTACTCCAAATACCCTGATATTTGTGAAAACAGCAGCGCCAAGGAATTTACTTGCGGCTCAAATGAACTTTGTACAAAAAGATTAGATACTGGTAATGAATAATCTTACAGAACTGTACAATATCTTCGATTTTGAGCAAGCAAACTGGCGTGAATCCCCGACGTACTGCAGTAAAAAAGTCTAAATGTCGTGACATGAATCAAAGAGGGCAAGGGTATCTTTCAAGGGAACCTCTAATCACGTGCATTCTATGTGAGGCTGCAGAGCATCAAATCAATTATGTACGCAGGAGAACTTGTACTACCCCACCACCTAAGGCTTTAGGCAATTAACCTGTATCGGCATGTAGATGCCCAATGAAGACTGTGAACGATCATTTGTTACACTAGGCTTTTTTATCAAAATGTTCAAATGTGTGTGAATTCCTAAGGGACCAAACTGCTGAGGTCATCGGTCCCTGGACTTACACACTATTTAAACTAATTTATGCTAAGAACAACACACACACACCCAGGCCCGAGGGAGGACTCGAACCTCCGGCGGGAGGGGCCGCGCAGCCCGTGACATGGTGCCTAAAATCGTGCGTCCAGCTTTTTTATCAACGCTAAATTATGGACCTACAGACTTCAAAAGGGTGGTGGAATAGTGACACTGTAATTTAATTTTGTAGTCAGATGAGATGCGTGTGATCAGGAGTCAAAATTACCGTAAGTTCTATTGTTTACTTTAAATCCTCACACAAACGAGTGCACTAGTTGCACTGAAGTAAAACACGAACACGTTTAATAAGATGCTATTCTCTGATAAATTATCAAGAGAACATGAAACAGTTACAAGTAACTAGGGTTGGCGGAGATTAAAGACAAGGAACGGATTAGTAGACTATTACATTATTAGCACATTGATCGGTTTCCGCGATCTGACGACAGTGATTGAAGAAAATTGAGCTAATAAAATTATGCGTGCCAGAAGGGCGTCTTTCTCCTATTCATTAACACTCTAATGTTTACTGAATACACTGCCGATTGCAGGTCTTACCTTTTTATTTAACAGCGTCATAGTGTTGTCCGCCAGTGCTGCTGTCGGCGGTAGATGTGTCGGACGGTGGCTGTGAATCCCGAAAAGCTACATAAAGCAAACTTTACATCATTCTCCAGTTGGAGCTGCAATTTGAAAGTACTACTTCTCACACCGAATGTGCGTGCAGAATTCGAAATGATTCTCGCACTAACAGCGAACGAAGTGTCTGATCTTGGTTTCTCCTGTTTTCCCTGCTAAAATTAGTCCCTTCTTCGAGTGATATGAAAAAGAGAGGACCGTTATTTGGCAGTACGGGCAAGACGGTGCCACCTTAGTACCGCACGGTAACTGGCATCTGACCTCGCAGCATCCACTAAACATGTTGTATCGCGACAAGCGGTGTGCAGAAGGCTTCGGCAGAGTAGCCTTTATTGTTGGAGACCTGCTGTATCACAGAAGGGAACGTCTAGAGTGGAGGCGTCAACATGCCACCTAGATGGTAGAAAAGTCGGCCAGTGTTCCTTTCGCAGATGAATCCCGATTTGGCCTGGAGAGTGATTCTCGATGGATTCGCATCTGGAGGGTACGTGGAACACGATTTCGGAATCCAAACATTTTGGAAAGAGCTAGATATCTAGAAGGATCCTTAATGGTGTGGGAAGGGATTATGTTGATCACTCGAACAGGTCTTCACGAAATTGTGCGGATGAACCGAACCGCAAACCCTTAACTGCCGCCAAGTTCAAATGGTTCAAATGGCTCTGAGCATTATTGGACTTAAGATCTGAGTTCATCAGTCCCCTAGAACTTAAAACTACTTAAACCTAACTAACCTAAGAACATCACACACATCCATACCTGAGTCAGGATTCGAACCTGCGACCGTAGCGGTCGCGCGGTTCCAGACTTAAGCGCCTAGAACTGCTCGGTCACAACGGCCGGCTGCTGCAGAGTATCGCGACGAAATCTTGGACCTTATGTATGGTTGCTGCGATGTGGTGTGGGCCCAGACTTCGTACTGATGGACGATAATATTCTACCTTACAGACCACTAGTAGTCGAAGTTTTCTTCGAAACGGAAGATACTGCACGTGTGGCGTGGCTTGCTCGCTCTCCCGATTTGAATCCCATAGAGCATATCTGGGATGCGGTAGGGAGACAGGTTGCATCACGTCAGCATCCACCAACCATTCTCCAAGACTTGCGAGTAGCTCTGCAGGAAGAATGGCCGTTATTGCCTCAACATGAGACTGATGATGCCTTACAGAATATACCGTCGTCGTGCAAGACAGACAATATATAAAACAATTGAAGACGTCGAAATGACAACATCGGCTGCCGACAAGAAAAAGAATACTATCAAGTCTGTCGCCGCGCACTCTCTACTGGATGGACCTGCCGTATTCTGTGGTTGCAGATTAAACTTTAGTATTGATCTCAATGATACCTTCTCGCATGGTAATGGCTGGTTAACAGTTGCAATCGTACGAGGAGGTACAGGCGTACCCAATGTATCAGGATTGGAGAGCTTCGTCGATCGGGACGTCATAGCCTATCGAACTTATCATGTGACTGAAAATGCAAATAAAGACTTTGGCAAATCATCATATATGTCACCCTCACCCTTTTCCTTGTATACACGTAGTAGACGTAAAATATCTGTTAATGAAACTGTATTTATTTGGATCAAAGGTAAAGGTACCTGTGAATATGTTAAATTTGTAGGAGATTGTACAATGTATTTTCACAAATAAAGTAATCTGTAGCGTAGCTGAGAACTGGGGAGCGTACATCTTCTCCTAAGAACGATGATTACAACTGCCTCCCTGGGTTTCACATTTACTTGACGTATAGGCCATCAAACATATCATATAGCTGGAACCTTTTCTGCTTCAGTCTGAAAGACGGCGAAACTGACGCTTTTGTCGACTTTCGTGTACTGACATTTGAGATGCAAATTATATAGACTAATATGTAGATCGAATTAATTCTATTTTAAATTAGCGTATTCCTTTAACTTCATTAATGATTACCCTGCAGTGATTGCCAATACACTTGTAGGGGGTTTTCTTTCTTGGGAATTACGTTTGGCTGGGCTGACAATTTCACAGACAGACAGCACATCAAAGCGGGCCGAGGGGCACCATCAACTTGACGCAGATTGTAAAAAGTTACGCCAACGCCAGGTAGCACAGCTTCGCCGCAGGCCGTGGTGTGTGCTGGAAAGGATGAAGGGACGCCCGTGTGACGACACAATGCCGACAGCCGTCCGAACAGCCACAGAGGAGTCTCTGGAATCTGCACGAGATGACTGCCGATCCCACATTCCTAAAGCGTTTTTCTGTTGTGCGAGCATTGTAAAGTACAGTAAAGGTCCCGGTAAGCGGGAAAAAATGAGCCTTGGCCGGAGAATGCAGAGAAGACGGCGCCAGTCTGCCGGTAGGAGAGCAATATACCGGTGGACACTATGCAGCCTCTGGGAAAGCCACAGGTATGTGTGGCTGTATGCTCTAGGCACAACACAGCAGGCGAGGTGTGAGGATTCTATAAGTGTGAGACCGCAACTTTTTTGTCCCAAAAATACCTGCAGCTGGCCCCTCATATACACTAGTGTCCAAAATTAAAGCAACAAACGGAAATTTTTGCAAGGTTGCGTTTATTTTGCCACGAAACAGTGTAAACAGGTGACAATAAAGCAGAAAAAATGTAAAGAACACAGAACGTTAACAACTACAACATGCATCACAGTAGACAAAGATGTTCTTCGTTTTTTTCCAACGTAACTGATTTGCACACACATTCAGACAACTGGTTAACGTGCTCAGCATGGGGTGTTACCATGTCTGGCTGCAATACAGGCCTGACAAGGGCGGGGTATGCTGTGAATGATGTCATCAGTCTCATGTTGAGGCAATAACGGCCATTCTTCCTGCAGAGCTACTCGCAAGTCTTGGAGAATGGTTGGTGGATGCTGACGTGATGCAACCTGTCTCCCTACCGCATCCCAGATATGCTCTATGGGATTCAAATCGGGAGACCGAGCAAGCCACGCCAAACGTGCAGTACCTTCCGTTTCGAAGGAAACTTCGACTACTAGTGGTCTGTAAGGTAGAATATTATCGTCCATCAGTACGAAGTCTGGGCCCACACCACATCGCAGCAACCATACATAAGGTCCCAAGATTTCGTCGCGATACTCTGCAGCAGCCGGCCGTTGTGACCGAGCAGTTATAGGCGCTTAAGTCTGGAACCGCGCGACCGCTACGGTCGCAGGATCGAATCCTGACTCAGGTATGGATGTGTGTGATGTTCTTAGGTTAGTTAGGTTTAAGTAGTTTTAAGTTCTAGGGGACTGATGAACTCAGATCTTAAGTCCCATAATGCTCAGAGCCATTTGAACCATTTGAACTTGGCGGCAGTTAAGGGTTTGCGGTTCGGTTCATCCGCACAATTTCGTGAAGACCTGTTCGAGTGATCAACATAATCCCTTCCCACACCATTAAGGATCCTTCTAGATATCTAGCTCTTTCCAAAATGTTTGGATTCCGAAATCGTGTTCCACGTACCCTCCAGATGCGAATCCATCGAGAATCACTCTCTAGGCCAAATCGGGATTCATCTGCGAAAGGAACACTGGCCGACTTTTCGACCATCTAGGTGGCATGTTGACGCCTCCACTCTAGACGTTCCCTTCTGTGATACAGCAGGTCTCCAACAATAAAGGCTACTCTGCCGAAGCCTTCTGCACACCGCTTGTCGCGATACAACATGTTTAGTGGATGCTGCGAGGTCAGATGCCAGTTACCGTGCGGTCCTAAGGTGGCACCGTCTTGCCCGTACTGCCAAATAACGGTCCTCTCTTTTTCATATCACTCGAAGAAGGGACTAATGTTAGCAGGGAAAACAGGAGAAACCAAGATCAGACACCTCGTTCGCTGTTAGTGCGAGAATCATTTCGAATTCTGCACGCACATTCGGTGTGAGAAGTAGTACTTTCAAATTGCAGCTCCAACTGGAGAATGATGTAAAGTTTGCTTTATGTAGCTTTTCGGGATTCACAGCCACCGTCCGACACATCTACCGCCGACAGCAGCACTGGCGGACAACACAATGACGCTGTTAAAAAAAAGGTAAGACCTGCAATTGGCAGTGTACTCAGTAAACATTAGAGCGTTAATGAATAGGAGAAAGGCGCCCTTCTGGCACGCATAATTTTATTAGCTCAATTTTCTTCAATCACTGTCGTCAGATCGCGGAAACCGATCAATGTGCTAATAATGTAGTAATCTACTAATCCGTTCCTTGTCTTTAATCTCCGCCAACCCTAGTTACTTGTAACTGTTTCATGTTCTCTTGATAATTTATCAGAGAATAGCATCTTATTAAACGTGTTCGTGTTTTACTTCAGTGCAACTAGTGCAATCGTTTTGTGTGAGGATTTAATGTAAACAATAGAACTTACGGTAACTTTGACTCCTGCTCATACGCATCTCATCTGACTACAAAATTAAATTACAGTGTCACTATTCCACCACCCTTTCGAAGTCTGTAGGTTCATAATTTAGCGTTGATAAAAAAGCTGGACGCACGATTTGAGGCGTCATGTCACGGGCTGCGCGGCTCCTCCCGCCGGAGGTTCGAGTCCTCCCTCGGGCCTGGGTGTGTGTGTGTTGTTCTTAGCATAAATTAGTTTAAATAGTGTGTAAGTCCAGGGACCGATGACCTCAGCAGTTTGGTCCCTTAGGAATTCACACACATTTGAACATTTTGATTAAGAAGCCTAGTGTAACAAATGATCGTTCACAGTCTTCATTGGGCATCTACATCAATATGGGATATGATCATCATGCACAGACCGCACAACGAGTTGGCATACTTTGGATCAGGTGGTTGAGCAGCTGCTGGGGTATAGCCTCCCACTCTCACACCAGTGCCAGTTGCTCCTGAAGCGTCCTAGGGTCGCGAAGACGTGCAGCGAAACGTCGACCGAGAACATCCCAGACGTGCTCGATGGGGTTTACGTCTGGAGAACAGGCAGGCCACTCCATTCGCCTGATATCTTCTGTTTCAAGGTACTCCTCCACGATGGCAGCTCGGTGGGGCCGCGCGTTATCATCCATCAGGAGGAAGATGGGACCCACTGCACCCCTGAAAAGGCGGACATACTGGTGCAAAATGAGGTCCCGATATACCTGATCTATTACAGTTCCTGTGTCAAAGACATGCAGGGGTGTACGTGCACAAATCATAATCCCACCCCACACCATCAAACCACGACCTCCATACAGGCCCCTTTCAAGGACATTAAGGGGTGGGTATCTGTTTCCTGATTCACGCCAAATGAAAACTCGGCGAGAATCATTGTTCAGACTATATCTGCACTCGTCCGTGAACATAACCTGGCACCACTGCTCCAATGGCCATGTACTGTGTTCTTGACACCAGGCTTTACGGGCTCCCCTGTGACCAGACATCAGTGGAATGCGCCTTGCAGGTCTTCGGGCGAATTAACCATGTCTGTTCAGTCGTCTGTAGACTGTGTGTCTGGAGACAACTGTTCCAGTGGCTGCGTTAAGGTCCCGAGCAAGGCTACCTGCAGTACTCCGTGGCCGTCTGCGGGCACTGATGGTAAGATATTGGCATTCTTGTGGTGTTGTACACTGTGGACGTTCCATACTGTAGCGCCTGGATCGTTGCCATAATCGTGAGATAACACTTTGTGGCTCAAGGAGGGCCCGTGCTACGACCTGCTGTGTTTGACCAGCCTCCAGTCGCCCTAGTATTCTACCCATCATAACGTCAATTTCAACCATTTTCAACACACAGTCACCATTAGCACGTCTGAAAACGTCTGCACACTTACTCGCTGCACCGTACTCTGACATGCACGAACACAGCTCTGCATATGTGGATTGCTGCCAGCACCACCGTGCGACGACCGCAGATTAAATGCACCACATGGTCATACCCCGAGGTGAATTAAACGCACAAACCGCACACCAGAGCGTTGTTTCATCATATCTCAGCACTATCCTTAATTTATGAGCATGAGTGTTGTTCGATTCGGCCAACCTCTTCATCTCTGAGTACCACTTGCACCTTAAGCCCTTAATTATTTGTTGGACGTTTCTAATCTCTGTTATACCCTATGTTATTACCTTTTAAGGCTCCCTCTAGTACCAAGAAAGTTACACCCTGACGTCCTAACAGATTTCCTAGCATCCTGTCCTTTTCTCTTATCAGTGTTGTCCATACATTGCTTTCCTCACTGATTCTGAGAAGAACTTCCTCATTCCTTACCTTCTCAGTCCACCTAATTTTCAACATTCTTCTGTAGCACCTCATCTCAAGTGCTTCGATTCCCTTGTGTTTCACTTTTTCTACAGTCCATGTTGCACTACCATCAACGCTGTGCTCAAGCGTACATTCTCAGAAATATCTTCCTCAAATTAAGGCCTATGTTTGATACTAGTAGACTTCTCTTGGCCAGGAATATCTTCTTTTCTAGTGCTAGTTTGCTTCTGATGTCTTCCTTGCTCGTCCGTCACTGGTTATTTTGTTGCCTAAGTAGCAGAATTCCTTAACTTCATCTACTTCGTGACCATCAATCCTGGTGTTAAGTTTCTCGCTGTTCTCATTTCTGCTTCTTCTCATTACTTTCGTCTTTCTTCGATTTACTCTAGATCCATATTCTGTACTCATTACACTGTTCATTCCATTCAACACTCCTGTAATTCTTCAGTTTCTCTTAGATTATCAATGTCATCAGCAAATCATATAACTGGTATCCTCTCACCTTGAATTTTAATTCCAATGTTGAATCTTTCTTTTATTTTCGCCAATACCCCTCCAACCTTTTCAACACGAGCATTTCATTCCTGGTCTTCCATTCCTATTGTTATCTTTCAGTTTTTGTACATGTTGTATGTTATCTGTCTTTCCATATAGCTTACTCGTATTTTTCTCAGACTTTCGGACATCGTCAACCCCTTTTGTAGGTCCACAAATCCTATGAATATGACTTGATTTTTCTTAAATCTTGCTTCCATAATCAATCGTACATCAGAACTGGCTTTAGACGAAACAAGCGCTGTACGACGCACAAAGGCGAGAAAGTGTACCGGGACTTATCCCAGTTCACTACTACCAACGCTACGCTGTCATAACGCGCGTGTGCTCAACATACAAAGAACTGCACCATAATTTAAGAGTGAAATTAAGAAATAAAATAATTTTTCCAAACTTCGTCTGTGTATGCTTAAGTATATGAATGTTAACATTGTAAAGTCTCACAATGACCAAATGAATCTGTTAGGCAAAATATGCAATCTTGCGAAAAAAATCTGTGGCGCTGAATAATAAAACTGTAAAGCTAAAAATTGGTCAGAATATGAAATGTATGTCACACTTAAAAGTTACTAATCTCAACTTGCAAGAGGCAATATTTTGGTTAAAATCGGCGGTATTGAAACTGCTGTATATTAGAATCAGAAAGGTGTGGTAGTTCACATGTAGCCTCAGTTTTATGTAAAAACATTAAATATGTGATACGAATACCTATATTAGTATTCAAGTTATTTACCAAAAAGCAATGAAGTCACTGAACACAGGATGAGATGGGAAAACAAGACCTGGAAAGGCAGGGCCACAACTGTCATCAATTGTCATTTACAAATTCATATTTATTTTTAAGAAACTTAATACTTTAACAAAGTGCTTGAACAATACATGCCAATTTAAATATGCTCTGGAATTCACCGCTTAAGATTAATCAATAATTAAAATCAATGGCGCTAAATGGAATTTAAATTTATTTCATAAATTAAAAAGTATCAAACTATCTCAGTCATTAAGATTATAACTTTACAGTTAATATTTAATGACAGGTTGAAAAACATATTCCCCAAGCCATCAGCCGGCCGCTATGGCGGAGCGGTTCTAGGCGCTTCAGTCTGGAACCGCGCTGCTGCTGCGGTCGCAGGTACGAATCCTGCTTCGGGCATGGATGTGTGTAATGTCCTTAGGTTAGTTAGGTTTAAGTAGTTCTAAGTCTTAGGGGACTGATGACCTCAGATGTTAAGTCTCACAGTGCTTAGAGCCATTTGAACCAAGTCATCAATAGATAATCTTGGTATTAACGTAGGAAGACATCAATAGCTTTAACAAACGATCTAAATCTGAACATGTGGAATAGTAGACGAATTTTCTTCAAAAATGAAACAATAATTACGTTCAAACATTAATTATTGAAAATCAGGGCCTTACAGACAGCCTTCAGATTAAGGGAAAATTTTGTATGCAATACATTGCCGTAGGAAACTGGCTGAATTTAAAGCTCACTCGACATCTACATATACAGTCAGGTGCGCAAAACAATAACTTTCAGGCAGGAAACTCAATCTGTAAACAGCCTACATAAACAAACCTACGATACCTCAAGAACACCGCCGTGTCACACCGACAGACATCCCGCTCGCGGCAAGCAGGCTAGAATCACGCCGTCGCTTCAGTAAAACAATTAGAAAAGGGTGTCAACAGGGATACCCTAGCCTAAGCATAGCCTAAGCACAAATAAATTAAGCCAAGATAACTCGAGCCTCTTCTTACATTACTCGACAAAAGGCGCCTTTAGAAGCTAACACTAAGACGCCAGAAAATTATTCAGTTAGCTACGCATCTAGAAATGCCTTTACACGTTTTAACATAACAAGGAGTTTAAAACAAGAAAGTTTGCGGCATTCGCCAATGTACCTCACAGACCAAAGCCAATTCGAACCAGACAAAACGAAGTGAACAAGGTAAAGTCCAGAAAACATACATTAAATGTAACGCTTTACCAATACAGATCTAGCAAAGGGCCGTTAATGCAATCAGTGTCTTAAAGGATGCATACGCCTTACCTCTACAATTGACGGTATTTAGCACAACCTTTTAGCCATCAAGAAATACATCAAAGTCTTAAGCTTGCACAACAGTATCTAAACCAATTCAAACACACATTAACAATAGCTTCTAAAATCACATAATCCCATTTTAAGAAAAATACAAGAGCTATAAAATAATAAATGGTATGCAACTTATTTTAAAACTATCCCTAAGTACTAATTAATCTTTCAATTTTACGACACAACTTGGCCCACAAAACCTCATAATTCCCAAAATCGTATAAGGTAAACTAAATATACACCAATGCACTCTGAATTAGCCGTATTGTAACTGTCCCATCAAATTACACTGCAACAAGTCTCAGAGAGCTACGCAAGGTAGGAACCGAGTGAACAGACGGGTAAATTATACCGAGCAGTGCAAAAGAAGTGCTGTCCAGTCCAAACGCGTAAAATTTCAGTCAACGAGCGGACGGCCAAAGCCGCAATTACGGCAATCAAACACAATCTGAGGCGACTCCGAACACCAAAAATGGCGACGATTCCTCCAAGTCACGCTCTGGCTCTGTCGGCGCGCAGGGCTTGTTTTTCAAAGAGCTCGCCGCCGCCACGCAGTGTCGTACTCCAGGACCCGGCTCTTACTAACTTGTTTTTCACGTCGCCACGGCAACGATAATCCAGAGACACTACACTACTATCGCACCACCTATCGAGATGTCAGTAAATCAAATAAACGAGTCAAAGATTAGACTCGAGTCGGCACAACTCACCCAATTTGGAACGGAAAGGTCCTTATTCATGGTACTCGTACCATCTGTATTTGTTCCAATTACAGCACTCGATTATATTCATGAAATAATACTGCTGTACCCAATTTTAAGACCGTGTCGTAAATAACAATGGTTACAAGGGATCTTAAAGGGGGCAGTTCATAGGACTTGTTCTACTGTCAGTTCCGTTCTGAAAAATCTCGCCGGCAAAGCTTAAATGCAGTCGAGCTAAAACTTTTTCAGTAACTAAAGCAAACTTAACTCTATTTCTATAAAAACTAAGAAGATTGTAAATTGCTAAACTACAGAGCTATTAATCAATACAGATCCCAGAAAGGAGCCCTTTAGATACTGCCACCTTTGCCTAAGGTGGTTGATAACAGATGTTTCGTTTGGCGGTCCGCTGCGCCTCCATATAAATACAGTCAAGAGAGGCAGTGCTAGGGCACACTTCGTAATCAAACTGTCCGCATCAGTCAAACGCTCGCTTGTGTTGTGCCTTCCATCACGTACGAGCTGACCAGTCTCGAATGCGTTTTCGGTGAAAGTAGGAAGTGAAGTCGCGGGGACTTCCACGGAAGTAACTGTTTATGCGCCGCCCGTAATGTTGACAAAACCGCGTCGCAAGTGGCGAGATTATTTTCCACTTTTAAGGCGAGCAATTAAATGGTTCAAATGACTCTGAGCACTATGGGACTTAACTTCTGAGATCATCAGTCCCCTAGAACTTAGAAATACTTAAACCTAACTAACCTAAGGACATCACACACAACCATGCCCGAGGCAGGATTCAAACCTGCGACTGTAGCGGTCGCGCGGCGAGCAATTAACTTTTGGTGATTAGAAGCCAGGGCGACAGACCATTTTACTTGATCCTTTCCATAGAAGTCACCTCTGAACTGTTAATAATGCTGTTTCTGATAGTGATATTAGTTACAATACTAAGGCTTATATTTTGTTCGTGTGAACTTTTCCAGAACAGATAAATCAGTTAAAAATCAAAACTTTTATTTATAATCATATTCCTGATCACAGTGAATAAATAGCAAACAGGAACATTTTCTTTCAGTAAGCACAAAGGGTGTTTTGGACTTGCAGTCTGGGAATTATGGTTAGTATGTTCTCCATCGCTTTCTGGCAGACCGCAAAAATAGTTTTCAGGCTCTTGTAGATGGCGGAGGTAGGTGCAAAGCATGCACAGACAATGTAAGAGACTTCTCATTAGATTAGAGATTAGATTAGATTCAGTTTTAGTTCCATAGACCAAAAACTGAGATGATTCTCGTGGGTTATGACATACCGAAGTAAGGACAATTTGATTACTATCCGCCCCCCCCCCCCCCCGCCCCCCTCGTTCTCTGGTGCCTCTATCTTTCCAAAAGCCGAAGTTGTCGCCAAGTAACAGATTCCTAATTTTCTCTTTCATTCTTCTGTACATTATTCTTGGCAGTTACTTGCGCGGATGAGTTATTTAGCCCCGCAACACCGCTTTAAATTTAACTTGAAAGAAAATTATAATATTTTTTAACCTGTAATGGAATGGTATAAAATATGTAAGGTCAGTCTAAGACATGGTATACCTGCCACTTATACTAGGTATGTCGCGTATTTGCAAGAACGGGCATTTGAGAAACTGAACATTTATAACTCTTCATTTAGTAGAAGACTTTTACATCAGTTGTGTTTGTGCTATTTCGTTGAAAAATAACATTTTGAGACCGTGGCTTTGTACTAAATACATGTCGATGGATGCAAAGGAAAAAAAAAAACAGTGACCAATCACTGCTAACAATGCTGCTTATTTACACAACACAGACATGTTCACCTTCACAAGCCTTTTCACATTTACATATGGCCTATAATTATTCGCATCTGATTTATGACCCTTCTTGAAAATGGGAACGACCTGCGCTTTCTTCCAGTCGCTAGGTACTTTACGTTCTTCCAGCGATCTACGATAAATTGCTGATAGAAAGGGGGCAAGTTCTTTAGCATAATCACTGTAGAATCTTAAGGGTATCTCGTCTGGTCCGGATGCTTTTACGCTACTAAGTGATAGCAGTTGTTTTTCAATTCCGATATCGTTTATTTCAATATTTTCCATTTTGGCGTCTGTGCGACGGCTGAAGTCAGGGACCGTGTTACGATTTTCCGCAGTGAAACAATTTCGGAACACTGAATTCAGTATTTCTGCCTTTCTTCGGTCGTCCTCTCGCTTTGGACCTTAGTCGGTACGAACTTATCTAAGGCGTACTGGACGATGTTTCTGAATTTTTTCCATTTTTGTTCCACATCCTCTTCCTCAGAAATGAACGTTTGATGGTGGTCACTCAGATATTCTGCGATTTGTGCCCTATCACTCTTGTTAAGCAAATATATTTTCCTTCCTTTCTTGGCATTTCTTATTACACTTGTAGTCATTGATGCAACCACTGACTTATTATCACTGATACCCTCTTCTACATTCACGGAGTCGAAAAGTTCCGGTCTATTTGTTGCTATGAGGTCTAAAACGTTAGCTTCACGAGTTGGTTCTCTAACTATCTGCTCGAAGTAATTCTCGGACAAGGCAGTCAGGATAATGTCACAAGGGTCTCTGTCCCTGGCTCCAGTTCTGATTGTGTGACTATCCCATTCTATACCTGGTAGATTGAAGTCTCCCCCTATTACAATAGTATGATCACGAAACTTCTTCACGACGTTCTGCAGGTTCTCTCTGAGGCGCTCAACTACTACGGTTACTGATGCAGGTGGTCTATAGAAGCATCCGACTATCATATCTGACCCACCTTTGATACTTAACTTAACCCAGATTATTTCACATTCGCATTCGCTAATAACTTCACTGGATATTATTGAATTCTTTACTGCTATAAATACTCCTCCACCATTGGCGTTTATCCTATCCTTGCGGTATATATTCCATTCTGTGTCTAGGATTTCGTTACTGTTCACTTCCGGTTTTAACCAACTTTCCGTTCCTAATACTATATGCGCACTATTTCCTTCAATAAGAGATACTAATTCAGGAACCTTGCCCTGGATACTCCTGCAGTTTACCAATATTACGTTAACTTTTCCTGTTTTTGGTCTCTGAGGACGGACGTTCTTTATCAACGATGATAATGTCCTCTCTGGTAAGCCGTCAGGTATTTTATCGTTTCGCCCAAGGGGGGGTCCCTCTAACCTAAAAAAACCCCGTGTGCACGCCACACGTACTCTGCTACCCTAGTAGCTGCTTCCGGTGTGTAGTGCACGCCTGACCTGTCTAGGGGGGGCCCTACAGTTCCCCACCCAATAACGGAGGTCGATGAATTTGCAACCATTATAGTCGCAGAGTCGTCTGAGCCTCTGGTTTAGACCCTCCACACGGCTCCAAACCAGAGGACCGCGATCGACTCTGGGCACTATGCTGCAGATATTAAGCTCAGCTTGCACTCCGCGTGCGATGCTGGTTGTCTTCACCAAATCAGCCAGCCGCCGGAAGGAACCAAGGATGGCCTCAGAACCCAAGCGGCAGGCGTCATTCGTTCCGACATGTGCTACTATCTGCAGCCGGTCACACCCAGTGCGTTCAATAGCTGCCGGAAGGGCCTCCTCTACATTACGGACGAGACCCCCCGGCAAGCACACCGAGTGCACACTGGCATTCTTCCCCGACCTACCCGCTATTTTCCCGAGGGGCTCCATAACCCGCCTAACGTTGGAGCTCCCTATAACTAATACGCCCGCCCTCTGTGACTATCGGGACCTTGCCGGAGAATCGGCCACTGGCCCAACAGGCGAGGCATCCTGTGATGGCTCGGAAACGATGTCATCACCACTAGGAAGCACCCCGTACCTGTTGGAAAGGGGTAAGGCAGCTGCCACGCGGCCAGATCCCACCTTCGCCTTTCGGCCAGGCACGCGCGAGCCCACCACTGTCCGCCATTCACCCTGGAGTGATGGCTGACCGGTAAGATGCTCACTGCCGGAAGACGCAGCGACATCAGGGGTTCCATGTGATTCCAAGGCCACCGAAGTAGGCATAGGTCTCACCACAGTTGCCCCAACGCCACTACGAGCCGACGCCTGCGCCTCGAGCTCGATGAGCCTAACAGACAAAGCCTCCACCTGCCCCCGAAGAGTGGCCAATTCTCCTTGCGTCCGCTCACAACAACCACAGTCCCTACACATGACTATGTTTACCCTACTGTATACGGTGACAAATTCCCAAGATAATCTTCTGATGAGCTACTCTGATAATCAAGAAACACTCACTGAAATACGAGACGCGAAAACTACGCTAGGTTTTCCCAGAAAAACTATTTAAAAGCTAAGCGCAGCAAATAAGTACAAAAACGCTTTATACAAACAGTACTCGCTGCTGCTGGTGCTCTCGCTCTGGCTGTCACAAGACAACTGCTGATTCAAGTGACTAGTGGCTAACGGCCGCGAAACAAACAAAAGACGGTTTTAGGGCGCTTTCTGTTCTAAACGATCAAGAAAACACTAAGAAATCTAACACGAAAACTACGTAAAGTTTTATCAAGAACTGTTAGTTACTATGCAGAGCAGATAAACACAAATAGAATCCCTTCCTTAGTGGATGGTCGTAAACAAAATGCAAAATAAACGCTTTATACAAACAGTACTCGCTGCTGCTGGTGCTCTCGCTCTGGCTGTCACAAGACAACGTAAAGTACCTAGCGACTGGAAGAAAGCGCAGGTCGTTCCCATTTTCAAGAAGGGTCATAAATCAGATGCGAATAATTATAGGCCTATTTCGCTTACGTCAATCTGTTGTAGAATAATGGAACATGTTTTGTGTTCTCGTATTATGACGTTCTTAGATAATACAAATCTCCTTCATCATAACCAACATGGATTCCGCAAACAGAGATCATGTGAAACTCAGCTCGCCCTATTTGCCCAAGAAATTCACAGTGCCGTAGACACTGGCGAGCAGATTGATGCCGTATTCCTGGACTTCAGGAAGGCATTTGATACGGTTCCGCACTTACGTTTAGTGAAAAAAATACGAGCTTACGGAATATCGGACCAGGTTTGTGATTGGATTCAGGATTTCCTAGAAGAAAGAACACAACATGTCATTCTTAACGGTTCAAAATCTGCAGATGTAGAGGTAATTTCGGGAGTACCGCAGGGAAGCGTGATAGGACCTTTATTGTTTACAATATACATAAATGACTTAGTTGACAACATCGGTAGCTCCGTGAGGCTATTTGCAGATGACACGGCTGCCTACAAGAAAGTAGCAACATCAGAAGACTCGTACGTACTCCAGGAGGACCTGCAGAGGATTAATGCATGGTGCGACAGCTGGCAGCTTTCCCTAAACGTAGATAAATGTAATATAATGCGCATACATAGGGGCAGAAATCCATTCCAGTACGATTATGCCATAGGTGGTAAATCATTGGAAGTGGTAACGACCGTAAAATACTTAGGAGATACTATCCGGAGCGATCTGAAGTGGAATGATCACATAAAACAAATAGTGGGAAAAGCAGGCGCCAGGTTGAGATTCATAGGAAGAATTCTAAGAAAATGTGACTCATCGACGAAAGAAGTAGCTTACAAAACGCTTGTTCGTCCGATTCTTGAGTATTGCTCATCAGTATGGGACCCTTACCAGGTTGGATTAATAGAAGAGATAGACATGATCCAGCGAAAAGCAGCGCGATTCGTCATGGGGACATTTAGTCAGCGCGAGAGCGTTACGGAGATGCTGAACAAGCTCCAGTGGCGGACACTTCAAGAAAGGCGTTACGCAATACAGAGAGGTTTATTATCGAAATTACGAGAGAGCACATTCCGGGAAGAGATGGGCAACATATCACTACCGCCCACATATATCTCGCGTAATGATCACAACGAAAAGATCCGAGAAATTAGAGCAAATACGGAGACTTACAAGCAGTCGTTCTTCCCACGCACAATTCGTGAATGGAACAGGGAAGGGGGGATCAGATAGTGGTACAATAAGTACCCTCCGCCACACACCGTAAGGTGGCTCGCGGAGTATAGATGTAGATGTAGATGTAGTTTTTGGCTTTTTATTCTCCCTTGTTGTGAAAGTTCCTACGGGTGTTGGTGCCCCACAGCAAAAAAACCATGTGAGAAACGGTCTATTTAACTGTAACTGTATATAATGACGAACCAACACGATGTAAACTATTCTTTGAGGTAGAACTGTTTTAGTTTTATGTTACTTACGTCGAGAACCCCGTGTCATGCTGCAATGTTGACTGCCTTCGTTCACAAAACAGTGAAAAGAATATAAAGCACTTCCTGTATATATATTGCCACATAGTGTAAAGCACCGTACGTACAGCAAAATGTTCTTGCTTCGGGGAAGACTGTATACAAAGATGTTGATACCACAAATACCGGGTGATTAAAAAAGGAAGCCCAAATTTCAGTTGTTTATTGCAGACAAACTATGAAAGATAGAAACACACTGCGCATTTCACTGGATAGCCGATAGAGGAATGTTCAACGTTTTGACGCAGCTGCGCTGTTGTTTGTTTGTAGCAACATGGCGACTGCACAGCAACAGAAATAGTTTTATCGGATGGAATTTGCGCAAAGTCAATCCACTGTTCAGTTGCAACGCGCATTCCGCCGTCGATTCAGCAGGAATCTGCCTCTGCACAAGATTTTTACGAGTGACATACAAAATTCTTTGACGATGGTTGTACGTGCTAAGGGAAGAGCACCGACTGGTCACGCACGTCTGATAAAAATTTCGAGCGTATCCGAGATGTGTTTACGAGGAGCCCTCGGAAGTCCACAAGACGGGCAGGCCAGGAACTTCAACTTCCTCAAACAACGGTGTGGTGTGTACTGAAACGAAGCCTGCATATGAAGCCTTACAAGTTGCAGTTAGTGGAGCAACTGCGTCCCGGTGACCATAATACAAGGTATGAATTTTGCATTTCATTTCTCCATGATATGGTAGAGAACACTTTTTCCGAACGACTTGTAAGGTGTCAGGCAAATCCAACACCTTCCATGAAAACCCTGACATGATAAGCAAATCCAGTAGTATGTCACATAGCTCCGAATAAATCGTGACATTAAATTAACCAAAGTAATACGAGTAACGAGTGAGCAAATGGAATACCACAGACTAACACAAGATTGCCTAAATGCATGTCATACCTTACCACCGTGAGACAGACGCAGTTCCGAGGGGAGAAACGAGAACAGAAGCCGAGAGCAGAACCGTGTTAAGCTAGAAGGCCCTACGATAAGGGACGGACACCCACGTCGCCAGCTAACCGCTACGACCACACCACCCGCAAGTTTTAGCGTAAGACTTTTTCGCGTCTCTGTTACGTCAGGACCACCGCCCAGCCAATGTTAAAAGCTAGAGCCCTCCAGAAGAACAGTATAGATCTTACGATAACACAAAAAGGGCTACACTACCCGCAAGTTTTAGCGTGAGACTTTTTCGCGTCTCTGTTACGTCAGGACCACCCCCCAGCCCATGTTAATAGATAGAGCCCTCCAGAAGAACAGTATAGATCTTACGATAACGCTAAAAGGACCACACCAGCTGCAAGTTTTAGCATGAGACTTTTTCGCGTCTCTGTTACGTTGCAAACTTTAAAAAACATTGCCCCACCACGAAAAGTATAACGTTTCTCATTGGATAGACAGAATTTTTGTAGGCGGAGCTTAAGGTTAACATTGAGACCCTGATTGGTCAGATGAAAACACAGCCAGATAGTTTTTTTTAAACCAACTTCGGTAAATTGTGGTAAGGAGAAGTTAGGAGAGAGTTGCTTCCGAGACGGAGAGGTGAGCGGAGCTGTGCTGCCCGCCGCCCACTGACGAACACCGACAAGGTAATGAATGCACGCGATGCCGCATAACAGCGCATAAAGCTTCACTCAGAACTGCAGAAGTCTCATCTGTTACACCCCCTTTTTGCGTAATACTAGTGTCGATAGTCAATTAAAGCTCATGGTGTTCACATTTGCCACTTGAAGTAAAAATCTGAAACGCGATGATTTTTTTGTTATATAGTTATTGAGAAGCCACATCAGCCACTGTAATTTACGACAAGTTAGATAAGTAATTAAAGATAATTGAGGGTCACTGTAGACCATTTTGATAGTTTTCTCTCTTGCGAAACTTAATTTAAATCTAGATTATAGATGTGATATGGCATAGGTCATCCTTCGATCCGTTGTAGAACTTGGAAACCCATTCAGGGAATATTCGTTCACATTTTTGTTGAACGCAGTTGGTTTTTACCATCCTGTATTAAAACATTTCCTTTTATCAATAGTGCAATTTATAAACAATGTTTTGTGAGTAGAATAAAATTTCCAATGGTAAACTTAACTGCTTTTTCGACGTTATTTTCCCAGCTAACTAAAAATAGGAAAGCCTTGAACCCCTTCCAGTAAATTTTGTTAATATTAAGATTCTTTTACAGGGAGTGCAGGGGAGCTGACGCTGAAATCATTAAGTATTTGGTTATATCATCGCTAGTCTCTCTTCTTAATTCTACATGTCATGTGTGCTCTGGCGTCTCCTTACCAGCAACAGGTCCCAGATTCAAACTAGTCAATTCCCTAAAACACACGCTCAGAGAGACGTTGCGCGAAAGTGGTAGGGAGACACGATATAGAACAAACAGACACCACGCAGAATGTTAGAGACTCTTCTTTTTGGACGAATCGACATCTCATCTCTCGGGTAAAGTAAACCGCCGCGATTTAAAAATTTAGAGGTCGCAAAATCCTGGCGTCGTCGAACATGAAAGAGGCACACCAAAACTGAATGTTTTTTTCTGCCGTTTCTGTTCACAAAGATTATAGACCTTATTTTTTTGCGAAGGAAACTGGGTCAGGAACGTCATACCTGTACACGAAGATTCCGACGATTTCATTTTTATGTACGACAGCACCTCGCCTCACTATCACTTCTTTGTCGGAGTTACCTTAACAACACTATCCCACAACGTTGGCTTGGAAGAGGTGGACAATAAGATCGTTCATTGCTTTTGGCCTCCCAGCCTACCAGACATCACATCTTGTGATTTTTTTCTGTGGGGATACATAAAAGACAGAGTCTATGTCCCATCTGTGGCAGCTGCCCTTCAAGAGTTGAGAAATAGAATTGTTGAAGCTATCGATTCAATAAAAAGGTACTTACGGATTCATGTGTGGAATGAAATGGACAACCGTTTCGATGTTTCTCGAGCAATGCATGGTGCTCATATGGTATAGTGACCGTGCGAACATGAAACTTTGAAACTACATCTATCTAGTAACATGCGCAATGTGTTTCTGTCTTTCATTGGGGTGGTGCATAAGTTTGTTGCGTTTTTCCGTAAGTTTGGCTCTGAGCACTATGGGACTTAACATCTATGGTCATCAGTCCCCTAGAACTTAGAACTACTTAAACCTAATTAACCTAAGGACATCACACAACACCCAGTCATCACGAGGCAGAGAAAATCCCTGACCCCGCCGGGAATCGAAACCGGGGACCCGGGCGCGGGAAGCGAGAACACTACCGCACGACCACCAGCTGCGGACAATAAGTTTAATAAACACGACAGATACACATAACAGAGACTTTGGTCATCAATAATATATTCTCCTTCACTATTTACAAGTCTGTCAAGGTTGGGATAGCACTTACATTCCTCGAATGTTGAAGTCACGTTGTTTTGAGGCGAAGAACTCGTAGAGCCACATTCGGAGCGCAGTTTCATCCGGAAAGGAAGTTCCTTGAAGGCTGTTCATAGCGATCGAAAAAGGTAAAAATCTGAGGGTGCAAGGTCAGGTGAATAAGGTGGGTGCGGAATGATTCCCAACCCAACTCCTGTATAGAGTTTTTCGTCAGCCCAGCAGAATGCGGGCAGACATAGTCGTAGAGTAGCATCACTTTATGCAGTCCACCAGGTCTTTGTCCTTGGACTGCATCTGCAAGGTGTCTCAGTTGCTGACAATAAATCTCAGCAGTGATGGTTACAGGTCGGGGAAGCAATTCGTAGTACACCACACTGTCGCCGTGCCACCACATGCATAATACCTTTTGTGGATGAGTACAGGTCTTTGTATGGGGAGTTGCTGCTTTGTTTGAGCACAGCCATTACATTCTTTTCATTATGTTAGCATAATGATACCATTTCTCGTCACCAGTGACGATTCAGGATAGGAATGGCCGGTGTTGTACACGACCCAATTGATGACGAGCAAGTAGAGATGCACTTATGACCACCCCCTGTTTTCTGATTTTTTGCTTATAGTATGCGGACCCTCACACCCAATTTTTGAACCTTCCCAATTACATGAAAATTTCCCACGATGATCACAGTTCATCACACTTTCCAGTTCTCGGGTACACTGACCTGGATCATTGTGGATTAATACGTTTAAACGATCTTCATCAAAACCCGAAGGGCTTCCTGAACGTGGAGGGCCACGAATGTCCAAAGTTCCCCCTTAAAAAACGAGAAATCCCCTTTCTTTTCATGCTGTTTCCAATGGCATTATGCCCATGCACCTCGCAAATGTTTCTACCTGCCTACGCTGCTGTCACCCTTCTACTGCACTTCAATAGAAAAATATGTCGGAAATGTTTCGATTTCTCCACTTGGCATTCCATTTTCTAGCCTCCACAGCTTCAGTCACTATCTCCAGATAACAAAATGACAATATGTAAATTCAGTTAGCAATACTGAACTACAACTAAAAATGACAATAAATAAATAAACCCTCAGGAATACAAACGTGCAAAACAAAAACACTACGAACTTATGCACCAACCTAACAGTCCGTCTGTAATAAACAATTTACATCTGTCCCTTCTTTTCGAATCACCCTGTATAACAGCGCCAAAGAATTTCTCCCGCAAAGATGTTACAATGTGTTCACTGATGTGACGGCAGAAAATTTACAAAGTATAAACGTTTCATTACATGCAATTTACACTCAGTGAGCACTGATTACAAATGTAATGAACATATAAAGAAGGAAGTTTGTAAGAAAATCGTACTGAAATGGTATTATGTAAATATTGTGGTACACACAGGAAACGAAATGAATGACGAGAGATAATTATACAAAAGTAAATACTACGACAGTGGACATTATATTAACATGTGATAGCTAGTTGAAAGTTTAAATTCATTAAACAATTGCATTACAAAATGACTAAGCAAACCGTTACATTTTACAGTAGTGTTTCATGATGTGTTACTGTTTGCATATTGTTACTGGCAAAGGGAGTAGTGGTTATTTATGTTTCAATATGGGAACAAGGTGAATGATATTTTGTAAGAAGGTTGCACTGGCTAACTCAGTCTGTTCACTGGGGAGATGATGTGGCGACCTACTTTTACGTATGGTACATATATTTCTGTACTTTCAAGTAGATTTGAAGGCTACCTTTTTCAGCATGATGCAACGTCTGAATGTGGTCTTCAATACTTTTTACTCGATGTCTGTTAAGAGTCGTGTCCATTGAAAATGTAGATTTTGATATTTTGTTCAAACGTATGGCATTTAAATGCTCTCTGAACTGAGTCTCAAAGCTACTCCCAGTTTGTCCTACATAATAGGAGGGGTACTTTTGGCAAATGATTTTGTATATGCCAGACCTTTTACATGGGGGTGGGGGGCGGGGCGGAATGAGAGGTTGTTGCTCCTTAAGTTATGAATGGCTAGCTCTTGAAGTTTGCTGTTTGTGTGGAACAAAATATTTGATCACGTGAACATCCGCGACTGAGGAACATGTTTACAAATTACAAACCCGCTTCAGTAGCCAGTAATCTTCATAATTTATTCCACGACCGGTTTCGAACCTTAAAGCTTCATCTTCAGGTGCCACCAAATAATTATGTAAACATAAATGTGTGGCCGCCAGGCTAGTCAGTCACGGGGGATCACACCCACGTCAAACAAACGAATGAGAGCATAGGATAGCTTCGAAACCGGTCGTGGAATAACTAAGAAAATTACTGGCAACTGAAGCGGATTTTTATTCTATAAAAGTTTGTGTGGAAGCTTATCTCCGTGTTTGTATTTTTAAACAGACTGATTATTTTGTTATGGTGCAGTCCCTAAAAAAGAAAGTGCCTGCTGCTATCTTGTGTCTTTGGTGTTAACTGTAGGGATGTCTGACGAGTAGCTTTATTGTTTATCTTTTTTTAATTTTTTGTAGTAGTTTATCTATCATCTTATGTGGAATTTTTATGTGGAGCTGAAGTGCACCATCTTATGCTGTTCTGTATGACAGTATGAGCTGTTCACGCACTTGTCACTGGCTGTTAGTTTTCAGTAAGTCTAAAATGATTTTTATGATTTTTCCTGCAGTTTTTTGAGTCTAAAGTGCTGACTCTGTTATTGGTCTCATGTTCAACGGTGAGTTTAATGTGTTTGGGCACACTGCTAATGCGTCAATCTCCTCATTGGTGTCATCAAAAAGAATAACTGCATAATCTACATACCTTTCAGAGCAGTTGGTTTTGCTGTTGCCGTGACTAGTTTTGAAAAACGTGGCTTCGTAGAGACGCAGTCACGCACTTCTCATTTAGTTAGGAGGAAATAACAATTCTGAATTGATTCTTAATAGATGTGCTGACTAGTGTGAATGTTAGTTTAATAAGTGGTTCAAGAATACTGACACGAATTGGAAACTGAGAGAAGCCGACCTGAGGGAACATCAGTTTGGATTCCGAAGAAATGTTGGGGCATGCGAGCAATACTTACCCTACGACTCTTCTTCGAAGATAGGCTAAAGAAAAGTAAACCAACGTCACAGCTTCTGTAGACTTATAAAAAGCTTTTGATAATGTTAACTGGAATTTTCTCTTTGAACTTCGGAAGGCAGCAGGTGTAAAATACAGAGAGCAGAAGGTTATATATAAGTTGTACAGAAACTAGACAGAGTCAAAGAGCGTGAAAGAGAAACAGTGGCTGGGAAGCGAGATAGACAGGGTTGTAGCCTATCCCCGACGTTATTCAATCTGTACATTGAGCAAGCAGTAAGGGAAGCTAAGGAAAAATATGGAGAAGGAATTAAAGTTCAGGGAGACGACCTAAAAACTTTGAGGTTTGGCGATAACGTTGTAATTCTGTCAGAGCAAAGTACTTGAAAGTGCAGTCGAACGGAATGGGCAGTGTCTTGAAATGAGGATATAAGATGAACATCAACAAAAGTAAAACAAAGGTAATGGAAAGCACCCGAATTAAATCAAGCGATGCTGAGAATTACATTAGGAAATGAGACAACAAAGAAGTAGACGACCTTTGTTACATGTGCTGCAAAATAACTGATGAAAGCCAAAGTAAAGAGGGTATAAAATGTTAACTGGCAACGGCAGGAAAAGCGCTTCTAAAGAAGAGACATTTGTTAACATCGAAAATAAATTTAAATGTTAGAAAGTATTTTCTGAAGGCACTTGTCTGGAGTGTAGCCTTGTACGGAAGTGAAACGGACGATAAGCATTTCAAACAAGAAGAGAATAGAAGCTTGGAAATGTGCTGCTAAACAAGAATGCTGAAGATTAAATATGTAATCACAATTAATGAGGAGGTGGTGAACAGAACTGGGAAGAAATTTATGGCATAACATGACTAGAAGAAGGTGTCGGCTGATAGGATACATTCCGAGCATCCAGGAATCGTCAATTTGGCATTAGAGGGAAGTGTGGGGGGTAAAAATAGTGGAGGGAGACCAAAAGAAAAGTACAGTAAGCAGATTCAGAAGGCTGTGGGTTGCAGTAGTTATTTGGAGGCGAAGAGGATTGTACAGCATAGCGTAGCGTGGAGAGGTACATCAAACCAGTCTTTGGACTGATGACAACAACAACAACAAAACAATTGTTTTCTTAATTTTAGAAGTAGGGTGAAAGTCTAATTGTGTTGCCTTATACTTACCTGCTAACTGGTCGGCTTTACAGTCCTTGTAGAACCTTGGCCCCCTTTGTCACGTACTTCTTTTTTTTCTCTGTCCATCGCTCTTCTGCAGTTTCTGACACACATGGCTTTTAGGTCCCCCCTCATATCTTCAAACCACCTTTTTCTCAGTTTTCCTCTTCTCCTTCTCCCCTTGCGTTTTCCTATTAACACTTTCTTAACCCTCAACTTCATCGCTGCTTTTCAACAGAAAATGTAATATATACTTTTACTCATCAAATATTAAATGCATTGAATAACCGAAAATCACCCATTGGGATATTTTGTGATCTCTCAAAGGATTTTGACTGCGTGCATCACAAAATTCTTATAGATAAGCTTAAGTATTGTGGTATGAGTGGGACAGTGCACAAATGGTTTAATTCATACTTAACTGGAAGATTGCAAAAAGTTGAAACTAACAGTACAGATAGTCTGCAAAAACCAGCAGAGTCCTCTAAGTGGGGAGGTATCAAGAATATTGTCCTGCAGGGTTTAGTCTTGGGTCTCTTATTTTTCTTAATATATATTAACGACTTGCCAGACTATATACATGAAGATGCAGCTAGTTCTTTTTGCTGATGATACAAGTATAGTAATCACACCCAACAAGCAAGAATCACCTGAGGAAATTGCAAATAACGTCTTTAAGAAAATTATTAAATGGTTCTTTGCAAATGGACTCTCACTAAATTTTGAGAAAACACAGTTTATAGAACTCTGTACAGTAAATGGCATAACACCATTGATAAATATAGACTATGAACAGAAATATGTTGCTAAGGCAGAATTGATGAGAATTTGAATTGGAAGAAACACACTGATGATCTGCTGAAACATTTAGGTTCAGCTACTTATGTTATTAGGGTTATTGCAAATTTTGGTGATAAACATATCAGTAAATTAGCCTACTATGCCTATTTTCATTCACTGCTTTCATATGGCATCATGTTTTGGGGCAATTCCTCATTAAGAGAGAAAGTATTTATTGCACAAAAGCATGTAATCAGAAAAGTAGCTGGAGCCCACCAAAGATTATCTTGCAGACATTTATTTAAGAAACTCGGGATATTCACAGTACCTTCGCAATACATACATACACTTATGAAGTTTGTCATTAATAGTCAATCCCAGTTCAAAACCAACAGCGATGTGCATAGCTACAACACTAGAAGAATTGATGATATCCACTATTCTGGATTAAATCTCACTTTGGTACAGAAAGGGGCTACAAAAATCTTTGGTCATTTGCCAAATAGTATTAAAAGCCTGACAGATGGCCAATTATCATTTAATAGCAAATTAAAAGAATTTCTGGATGACAACTCCTTCTACTCAATAGATGAATTCTTAAATATGAAGTAGTAACTGTAAAAAAATTACTAATTATTTTGTGCAAGGAAAACATATGTTAAAGTGACACCTTTTACATCATTACGAAATGTCGTATTCACGACCTATGGAACAAGGATTAATGTACGTATGTATGTATTTATGTGTTGACTTAGTAACTTCGTGGTGTAGTTCTCGATCTCAAAAACAAAAACCATCAGGAACTTATTTGCTTCTATTTATGTAAAATTCATCTTTATTAAAAAAGAAAACACGATCTTACCAACAATTAAGGCCCTTACATTAAGACTGGTCTCTTAAACCGAGTTTTTGGAATTAATTGAAAAAACAGAAATTCTACTTTTTTGGAATTAATTGAAAAAACAAAAAAATTTACTTCATCAATGTTCAGAAACATGTTTTGAGATCAAATAATGAGCAGTTAACGAAACTATAAAGGAAATAATTAACAAAGTCTTACAAAAACTGACGGTAGGTACATGAACGAATCAACTAAGCATTTATTTGCGTTCATTACAGACAAAAGATATCTTTTTGTCAATGGAACACATTTCGTACAGGTATTTTTGACATTTAGAACATATTTTGGTAGTCTCTTGTGCATTTAAGGTACATGTGTGGCATCGGAATATCTTTGAAGTTTTGGCTGACTTACTTCCACTTGGACTTGCACTATTCTGCTATCATTTGTGTGAAGAACTCTGTCGATTGCAGTCTGCAATTCCATAGCAAAATTTCTAGAATTTACGTTTCTCTATTTGTTATTAGCTTTCATTAATGGCATGGCGAATAGTTTTATAAAAATCTGATGCACCACCTAGCTATTCTTATTTATAATGCTTTTTTCCGTAGAAACAGCCAGATTGTCTTACTATTTCTTGGTTTTCTTCGCGAACATTCTTTTCTTCTGTCTCGTCATTCTCCTCTGCTTCACTGTCAGTTTCATGATCAGATACCTCTGCTTCATTGTCAGTAAAGGCTGCTGCATCTTGAAAAGAAACTCGTGTACCCAGTGAGTTAGCAGTCTTCACTAGCTAACAATAAGTCCAAGCCGGCCGAAGTGGCCGTGCGGTTAAAGGCGCTGCAGTCTGGAACCGCAAGACCGCTACGGTCGCAGGTTCGAATCCTGCCTCGGGCATGGATGTTTGTGATGTCCTTAGGTTAGTTAGGTTTAACTAGTTCTAAGTTCTAGGGGACTAATGACCTCAGCAGTTGAGTCCCATAGCGCTCAGAGCCATTTTATTTGAATAACTCCAAAATCTGATTATCGCTCAAACATCACTCCATTCTGCCTAAAACAATAAAAAACAATTTGTGATGACAAATAAAAAAAGTTGCGCATATAGTTTCGTAGGGCAGATTACGTCCTCAACTGATATGTTCCTGTAGAAGTAACTGTCGCCAGTTAACATGCACCTGCACAACGCAAAAACACAGCTGGTACTAAGATTACATAGAAGCGGAGTGCCAACGTTGCGTTTGGAATGGAATTGTAAACAAAAGAGTAATGCGTTGGGTAATTAATTACACCACGAATGTAGTTAAGGGTTAATACTACGAGTTTCTGACATTCTCTGTACTTGATCAGCCCATATCATTCTTCATAGCTTGAATTTCACTGCAACATTCATCTGTCCAAAATATGTCTGTATTTCTGCGGTTGACATTATTCTTCAGCATTGTTCTTCTCTAACAATCCCAGATGTGTTTCTCTACCAGTTATATACCTTTGTTCTCATCGCCCAGCCTTCCAATCCATACACTACTATAGGTCTTAATATAGTCAAATATCTTTCGATTTTTGTATTCCTATTAACATTCCTGGACCTGAATATATCCTGAGAGGGATGATACCATCTGCTCCCACATCTTGTTCTTTCTTGGATTTCTAATGCTGTACTATTATCTTCTGTTATTATCGAACCTAGATATCTAAACTTTTCCACACTTTGGTATTCTTTACCATTTATTTTTATTGAAGTTTCTTCTCTATCTCCACCGGGATCTCCCATTACCATATAATCTGCTTTACCTATACTCGCTTCCTGTCCTAGTTTCCGCGCCGCTCCTTCCAATACAGCACAATTATCTTTCAAGGCTCTGACATTTCATGCAATTAATGCTACACAATCACCGTATGCCACCATCCGGACTTACTGGTTACATATCTTTCCCTCTGGTTCTTTTGGTATTTGCCAGACTACCCTCTCTAGTGCCAAGTTAAAGAGTACCACAGAAATCACATCTCCCTGCCGCAGCTCCCTCCCTACATGGATCTCTCCTGATTTTTTTTCTTTTCTCACCTTGTAAACTGTTGCCTTCATTGTCACTTACGTCAGCCTCACTAATTTTAGAGGGATTCTAAAATCTTCCATGCTTTTGAGAATATTATTCCTGTCTAGGCTGCCATATGCTTATCTAAAATCATTGTATGACTTACACAGCTGCTTTTCAAATTCACAAAATTTCTCTAACACTTGTCTCAATAAAAATACCTGGTCCACTGTAGATCTATTATCCCTAAATCCAGCCCGATATTCCCCCAGTAGCCATTCCACTCTGTATTCTATCTGAGAGGCTAAAACCTTACTAAACACCTTACACCCTATATCTAAGAGAGTAACAGAGCGCTGGTTGCTGCGCTTTTCATTATCACTTTTCTTACGTAAGGGACGGATTATTCTCACACTCCAATCTTAAGCACTATTACCTTCATTCATATTTCCTTTACTAAGTCATTAACATCCGTCTCCATCTTCTTTCCCCAAAATTTTAATAATTCGGCCTCTACACCGTCTTCTTCTGCTAATCTATTATTCTTTAAGTTTTAATTGCGTTCCTCAGTTCCTCCAAGCCCGCTGGTTCGACTTCCAACTTCTCCGCTTCTGGTTCCTCCGTCATTCAAGGTTTCCTATGCGTTGTCTCCCGCCTTTCAATCGAGTAACTCAGTAAAATGCCTTTGCCATCTTCTCAAAGCATTACTTACATCTCCGATCAGATTTCCATCTCTATCCTTTACAAATTTGCTCTCCATTGGAATGCTCTCTTCACTTGTTTACACAGAATTTTCGTATGTCATTATCGTCCCTCATTTCGTCCAACTATTCTGTCTTTCTCCTACCATACTGCCTTTTCTTCCCTGTCCATAGCTGATCCGCCCTTGCCCTCTTCTCTCTATAGTCTTCAGCCGCTGGTCTTATTTTCCTTTACAACAGTCTTTGCCACCCTTCATTTCCCTCTTGGATTACCGGTGAGCATTTCTCGTCGAACCATTTCCCTGTTCTTTGGTTTCTATCCTCCCCAGTACTTCTTCCGTTGCGACACTATTTTCGATATCTCCGATTTACTTTCCACATCCCCTTTGTTCGATGTGTTCTTTCTTGTCCCGATAATCTCTTCTAATTCCTTTTGTATTCTTTCTGCCTTTCTTTAATTTGGGGACATCGTGTATCTAATTCAGTTATGTTATAACTACCGAAAAATTGCATGGTTTCGTCAACGCAGTCATTTTCGTGCATTGTGAGTGCACAAATTATCAGTCTTTACTGTAGGAATTGTGAAACACCTTTTGTACAGAACGTAGACGGAACTGTTCCTGAAATGCCAACGATTTGAACATGCGAAAATGTAATACACTGAGGTGACAAGTCCTGGGGTACCTCCTAGTATCGTGTCGGATTTCCCGTAGTAGTACAGCAACTCGACGTGGTGTGGACGGAACAAATCGTTGGAAGTCCCCTGCAGAAATACTGAGCCATGCTCCCTTTATCGCAGTCCATAATTGCGGAAGTGTTGCCCATGCAGGATTTTGTACTCGAACTGACCTCTCGATTATGTCGCATAATCGTTCGACGGGATTCATATCGGCCCACCTGGGTAGCCAAATCACTCTCTCGATTTGTCCGGAAATCAGTCACGAACAAATGTGACCTGGTGAGATGGCGCATTGTCATCCATAAAAATTCCATCGTTGTTTGGGAGCAAGATATCAATTTAGCTGCAAATGGCATCCTGGTAGGCGAACATAACCATTTCCAGTCAATGATCGGTTCATTTGGACCAGAGGACACAGTCCATTCGATGTAAACACAGCCCGTGCCATTATGGAGCCACTATCAGTTTGCACAGTGCCTTGTCGTTAACCTAGGTGCATGGCTTCGTGGGGTCTGCGTCACACTGGAACCCTACCATCAGCTCTCACCAACTGAAATCTGGACTCATCTGACCAGGCCACGGTTTTCCAACGCGCTGTTAGAAAAGGCGTTCGCGTCGATCGTCGGCTTCTATGGTCCATCAACGTCAAATTTCACCGCACTGCCCTAACGGACACGTTCGTCGTAATTGCTATATAGTTTTCTGACGCTATTTCACGTGATGTTGCTTGTCTGTTAGCAGTAACAAAAATGGTTCAAATGGCTCTGAGCACTATGGGACTCAACTGCTGAGGTCATTAGTCCCCTAGAACTTAGAACTAGTTAAACCTAAGGACATCACAAACATCCATGCCCGAGGCAGGATTCGAACCTGCGACCGTAGCGGTCTTGCGGTTCCAGACTGCAGCGCCTTTAACCGCACGGCCATAGCAGTAACAACTCTACGAAAACGCCGCTGCCGTCGGTCGTTAAGAGAAGGCCGTCGGCCTCAGCGTAGTTCGCGGTGATAGGTAATATCTCAAATCTGGTATTCTCAGCACATTCTTGACACTGTCAATCTCGGAATAATGAATACCCTAATGATTTACGAAATGGAATGTCCCGTGTGTCTAGCGCCAACTACCGCACTGCGTTCAAAGTCAACTACACTACTGGACATTAAAATTGCTACACCAAGAAGAAATGCAGATGATAAACGGGTATTCATTGGACAAATATATTATACTAGAACTGACATGTGATTACGTTTTCACGCAATTTGGGTGCATAGATCCTCAGAAATCAGTACCCAGAACAACCACCTCTGGCCATGATAACGGCCTTGATACGCCTGGGCATTGCGTCAAACAGAGCTTGGATGGCGTCTACAGGTACAGCTGCCCATGAAGCTTCAACACGATACCACAGTTCATCAAGAGTAGTGACTGGCGTATTGTAACGAGCCAGTTGCTCGGTCATCACTGACCAGACGTTTTCAATTGGTGAGAGATCTAGAGAATGTGCTGCCCAGAGCAGCAGTCGAACATTTTCTGTATCCAGAAAGGCCCATACAAGACCTGCAACATGCGGTCATGCATTATCCTGCTGAAATGTGGGGTTTCGCATGGATCGAATGAAGGGTAGAGCCACGGGTCGTAACACATCTGAAATGTAACGTCCACTGTTCAAAGTGCCGTCAATGAGAACAAGAGGTGACCGAGACGTGTAACCAATGGCACCCCATACCATCACGCCGGGTGATACGCCAGTATTGCGATGACGAATACACGCTTCCAATGTGCGTTCACCGCGATGTCGCCAAAAGCGGATACAACCATCATGATGTCGTAAACAGAACCTGGATTCATCCGAAAAAAAGACGTTTTGCCATTTGTGCACCCAGGTTCGTCGTTGAGTACACCATCGCAGGCGCTCTCGCCTGTGATGCAGCGTCAAGGGTAACCGCAGCCATGGTCTCCAAGATGATAGTCCATGCTGCAACAAACGCCGTCGAACTGTTCATGCAGATGGTTGTTGTCTTGCAAACGTCCCCATCTGTTGACTCAGGGATCGAGACGTGGTTGCACGATTCGTTACAGCCGTGCGGATAAGATGCTTGTCATCTCAACTGCTAGTGATACGAGGCCGTTGAGATCCAGCACGGCGTTCTGTATTACTCTCCTGAACCCAGCGATTCCATATTCTGCTAACAGTCATTGTATCTCGACCAACGCGAGCAGCAATGTCGCGATACGATATGAAACGTCCCCTTAAAAAATTAATGAATTACTGTGCTGATAAACCTCTTGCATTATTTGCTTTTCAAACAGCTGAGCAAAACTGAACGTACTCAGACATTACTCTCTTTACTTATTCTGATCGACACTAAACTGACACACAATATTTTTAGCGCAACGCAATCTGACTTTTAATAATCCCTACAAAAGAATGGCCTAACCTATACCTTTCATCAATCACTTACCTCACAAAAATCTTCGTTACTTGAACTACTGCAATACAGCGAGCGCCACTACTGCCAGCTAAATAAAAGATTCAAACTACTGAAGGCACTAACTACTGATAGGCATAGTTAGCAAATGAAAGATTTTAATAGAGAACAAACAATGTATTTACCTTAATAGTGTCCAAAAGTCATTATATATATATATATATATATATAGTTCATGACACCCAGTCTTACAAATTTACTGTCTCTGTCCAGATCATCCGCTCTCAAAACTCCGCGCCATCTCACTCCCCACATCCACCATTGCTGGCGGCTCACCTCCAACTGCGCAACGCTACGCGCTGTTAACATCCAGCTGCCCAACACTACAATAGCCAACAACAATGCAAATCAGCCACAGATTGCACACAGCACAGCCAGTGATTTTCATACAGAGCGCTACGTGGCGTTACCAACATAAAAACCTAAACAGCCTACTTACAGATAAACTTCAATCGCGATAGGCTACAGTCCGATCTTTACCAAAGTCGGAAACGTGATGGTACGGATTTCTCCTCCTTACACGAGGAATCACAACAATGTGTCTCCAGGCAACGCCGGTCAACTGCCGTTTGTGTATGAGAAATAGGTTGGAAACTTTCCTCATGTCAGCACGTTGTAGGTGTCGCCATCGGCGCCAACCTTGTGTGAATGCTCTGAAAAGCTAATCATTTGCATATCACAGCATTTTCGTCCTGTCGGTTAAATTTCGCGTCTGTAGCACATCATCTTCGTGGTGTAGCAATTTTAATGGCCAGTAGTGTAATTCCCGTCGTGCGGCCATAATCACGACGGAAGCCTTTTCGCACGAATCACCTGAGTACAGATGACAGCACTGTCAATGCACTGCTCTTTTATACCTTCTGTACACGATAGTACCGCCATCTGCATATGAGCTTACCGCTATCCCACGACTTTTGTGACTTTAGTATACACTGCCTGCTAATTTTACGTTTGTTTCTTCCCACCGTGATGGCGCTGCAGTTGTGATGGGGTGCAGCGTATAAAGCAAACATGTTTGCCTAGATAGTCACAGCAACGCCGCGCCCGTGATGCGCTGGGCGGCCGTCCGGTCCAACCTGGGCGGCTGTTGGCGCTGCACTCTCTCTTCTAGAGCGGCCAGAGAGAGGGGCAGAGAGAGAGAGAGAGAGAGAGAGAGAGAGAGGGCGAGAGAGAGAGAGAGAGAGGGGGGGGCTGGTGAAAACAGAGCGGCCTCAACCAGTAGCTTCGGCGAGCAGTGGAAGGCCGCGAGTACGCCGACACCACACCGGCCGGGCACCGCGCACGGGGTGCGACCACAGGACCCCGCCGTAGACGTCCCCCCCTGCCCACTGCGGGTTCCGGTGCGTGGCGACCGCGATTCAGTACCGACACCGCCAGCTACCGATATCGCCTCCGTCAGATACTCGCCAGTGTCGCGGTCGCTATTACTGTAGGCACCTCGCCGCGTCCGTATCTCGGGTGCATGCGGGAGCAATCGTCGGTCGTACGCGTGTCCGTGATCACAAGCTGACTCGATGCGACACGGGTCGTGTGTAGTTACTCCGAGGACAAGTTTCGTTCCTCGCCTCAGCTGATAGAACGCAGCGAGTCCGCCGGTACTACGGGAGGGGTGGCGGCACGCTGCTTTTTTGGTAAGTTGCGACGCATTTGTCTTTGTAAACCTAAACCCCACTCGAGGGCTGTTCCGACTGCCCGACTGCTGCCTACAAGGCAGTATGATGAGCGATTTTTCCATCGTAGGATATATCAGCAATCCCTCCATCCGTTATTATTGTCACTAGATGAGTCCTGAAGATGTCGCTGCTTCTTTATTCAAGCAGCTCGTTATTTGGCCTCGCGAGGCTGAATAGACCCTCTCCAGACCCCTATATCTCCTAAAAAAGTCTGGGGAGATAACGGGAATCGAACCAAGGTCTTTGTGCACAGAAAGCGGCGACGCTAACCTCACAGCACAACGGCATAAAGAAAGACAGATACTGTCACAGTGCAATGTTCTGCGCCACCATTTAGATACCACTAACTCTTAGGAGATGGACTATATGAACAGGCTCTAACAGCACTGCGATACGTAGGTGAAAAGCAACGTTGAACAATGTAGCTCACTCTCGTAATACTACAATAAGTTCTCCTGACAAGACCTTGCCTACACTCAACGATGTAATCCGTGTGACTGGAAGTAATCATCTTTACGAACACAACGACGTTACGTAAGATATTCAGTTTCTCACGCTATAAATAACACTACAGCTCGCTACGACATCACTATGTACAAAAGGATGAATACAATAACCGTTTTCGTGGTACAATGGGGTCAGTGGTAGCTATCTGGATATTAATTACGACATAGCATCTGAGTCTCAGAGTTCACTAACTCCAAAAGATAAACTACCACTAAAGCTAGTATCAGCCAACACAAAAATACTAAATGAGAGTCTACTGGGAGTAGAAATGATGTATTTACTTTATCGATAACAGCAACCCATAGTGAAGCTTACTCCGTGTACCCTAACAACACAACCAAGCATTTTCTCAATAACGAACTAACCAGAAACGATAACTTTCGTATATAAATGATGAATATGAGATACAGACTCGTTGCCTCTTGTAGTTGCCCCTCTTTTAAAGCTTCAACGAATAATGGTATACGTGTACACTCAATCAGTGTGAACGTCATAGATTTTTACGTGAACTGGAGAATACGTTCACACGGCAAAGATGTAACTTAATATTGTTTATCTTTCGTTATCAGTCAACAATAACCTCTATATTACCGCCTTTCTACAACAATATCCTTGACGCTATTCGTTAATCTCAACCTTCCAGAATTAAATGGAATAACTTCTCATTTATAATTAATCACTTTTCAATAAAACGTAAATTTCCTTTACCTATCTAAATAAAGATTAATTATCTTTCTTTCCGTTGTAAGTTATTACCTGAAGAATACTATTCCCTCTCTTTAATTTTGTTGAAGTTTGCATTTACCAATCTTCCACTCTTATTTTAATAGCCTCCTGGAAATTGAAATAAGAACACCGTGAATTCATTGTCCCAGGAAGGGGAAACTTTATTGACACATTCCTGGGGTCAGATACATCACATGATCACACTGACAGAACCACAGGCACATAGACACAGGCAACAGAGCATGCACAATGTCGGCACTAGTACAGTGTATATCCACCTTTCGCAGCAATGCAGGCTGCTATTCTCCCATGGAGACGACCGTAGAGATACTGGATGTAGTCCTGTGGAACGGCTTGCCATGCCATTTCCACCTGGCGCCTCAGTTGGACCAGCGTTCGTGCTGGACGTGCAGACCGCGTGAGACGACGCTTCATCCAGTCCCAAACATGCTCAATGGGGGACAGATCCGGAGATCTTGCTGGCCAGGGTAGTTGACTTACACCTTCTAGAGCACGTTGGGTGGCACGGGATACATGCGGACGTGCATTGTCCTGTTGGAACAGCAAGTTCCCTTGCCGGTCTAGGAATGGTAGAACGATGTGTTCGATGACGGTTTGGATGTACCGTGCACTATTCAGTGTCCCCTCGACGATCACCAGTGGTGTACGGCCAGTGTAGGAGATCGCTCCCCACACCATGATGCCGGGTGTTGGCCCTGTGTGCCTCGGTCGTATGCAGTCCTGATTGTGGCGCTCACCTGCACGGCGCCAAACACGCATACGACCATCATTGGCACCAAGGCAGAAGCGACTCTCATCGCTGAAGACGACACGTCTCCATTCGTCCCTCCATTCACGCCTGTCGCGACACCACTGGAGGCGGGCTGCACGATGTTGGGGCGTGAGCGGAAGACGGCCTAACGGTGTGCGGGATCGTAGCCCAGCTTCATGGAGACGGTTGCGAATGGTCCTCGCCGATACCCCAGGAGCAACAGTGCCCCTAATTTGCTGGGAAGTGGCGGTGCGGTCCCCTACGGCACTGCCTAGGATCCTACGGTCTTGGCGTGCATCCGTGCGTCGCTGCGGTCCGGTCCCAGGTCGACGGGCACGTGCACCTTCCGCCGACCACTGGCGACAACATCGATGTACTGTGGAGACCTCACGCCCCACGTGTTGAGCAATTCGGCGGTACGTCCACCCGGCCTCCCGCATGCCCACTATACGCCCTCGCTCAAAGTCCGTCAACTGCACATGCGGTTCACGTCCACGCTGTCGCGGCATGCTACCAGTGTTAAAGACTGCGATGGAGCTCCGTATGCCACGGCAAACTGGCTGACACTGACGGCGGCGGTGCACAAATGCTGCGCAGCTAGCGCCATTCGACGGCCAACACCGCGGTTCCTGGTGTGTCCGCTGTGCCGTGCGTGTGATCATTGCTTGTACAGCCCTCTCGCAGTGTCCGGAGCAAGTATGGTGGGTCTGACACACCGGTGTCAATGTGTTCTTTTTTCCATTTCCAGGAGTGTATTTAAGATATTAGTCTACTTTGAAATAAACCTTTGATTTTTTTATGGTTTGGGGATAAAGGACAAGTCGGGTACTGACCTCTTCAGTTTACAATTTTTAATTCTTTATTTCCGCAATTAATTGCTTACAGGTACAAGTCAACGATTTATTGTACGAGTGCTGGTGCTCTATTCCAAATCTCACTAAGCGGAAATGTAATAAAAAAAAGTAAACCAAAAAACCTAAATGTTAGCGCCGCTTTTCAGCTATATGAACTTTAAATAATGAAACAAAACTCAACCACTTCAGGCGTTGGCTTCACGACCCGCTAATAGTTAAAACTCAAATCCCAGCACTCGAGAATTAGCGTGTTCTCTAATAAATGGTTCTTGATTTGTCGTTGTTTAACATCCTGGTCATTACTGACGGAGATCAAGTTAGAAGAGTACAAAAATGAGAAACAGCCAAAAACCGGTAGGTCAGATCACAGGTTAATTAGTTCTGTTTCTACGCTTTTCGAACGACAGTCACCGGATTGAATGAGATATGAATCTGAAAGGATCTGACAGTAGAGTATGAAAATTCTGTCAGTACTCTCAAGAGCTACAGACATTGGTTGCTGTGTTATTGCGTGCCTTGTTTACCTTTTGACCTGATAATGGAACAGAGGTCCCAAAGGACGCAGCATGAAATAAATTTATTTGAATTGCGACTGAGCTGAGATTTGTTCGCATTTAACGTCTCTATCACATCCATTTCTGTCACACAGGTTATGCAAAACGGAGAAAGGGGTTTTAAAGTCTACAATATGTATGTAAATGATCTAGGGGATAGCGTAGGAAGTTCCGTGAGATTTTTCGTGGATGATAATTTTGTACACAGGCCGGCCGCTGTGGCCGAGCGGTTCTAGAAGCTTCAGTCAGGAACAGCACTACTGTCACGGTCGCAAGTTCGAATCCTGCCTCGGGCATGGATGTGTGTGATGTCTTTAGGTTAGTTAGGTTTAAGTAGTTCCAAGTCTAGGGGACTGATGACCTCAGATGTTAAGTCCCATAGTGCTTAGAGCCATTTGAACCATTTGATTTTGTACACAGAGAAGTTGCAAAGCTAAAAAATGTAGCGAAATCCAGAAAGACCCGCATTGGATCGACGTTTCCTGCAGGTATTGACCACTGACCCTCAACATAAACGTAAAGTATTGTGCACAAATAAACAGAGAGACCCATTGTTGTAGAATTACACGTTTGCAGAACAACCCCTGGTGGCAATCACATAAATTAAATATTTGGGAGCATGCGTAAGGAGCAATTTAAATTGGTACGACCACATAAAACTAACCATAGATGCCATCCATTGGAAGAATCTCTCAGTAAATGTACTCCGTCAACAAAGGAGACAGCTTACAAAACCATCGTTCGACCAATACTTGAATACTGCTGGTCAATGTGGGATCCGCATCAGATACGACTGATAGAGGAAAGACAGAAATCTGTAGAAGAGCAGCGCGTTTCGTAGAAAGTTCATTTACTTAGCGCCTAACCGCCTCGAGTTGCTCATTCATTTCAGTGACAGACCCATGCGTTGGGCGCGACGGTGTGGTTTCCCGCTCAGAGTCGGAGAGCGCACGTTTCTAGAAGAATCAACCAATGTACTGCCTTATACCATGTATATCTCGAGAATGAAAAACATGAATGTAAAATTAGAGACATTCGAACTTAGGCAGAGGCTGACCATAAATCGTTCTCCTCCACGGAACATTCGTGACTCGAACTGGAAAACGTGGAAATCTTTTGTGTGTATGGGTCCAAACCGGCTGGGAGTTTCTTGAGTGAAGTCATTTTCCTGCCTAGGCTGTTTATTTAAATAACCACTTTGTTTTATAATTTAGCTATTAACTAATTTCGCCATTTGGGCATTATAAACCTACCTAGCTACCAAGCTACATTATAAACCTAGCTACCAAGCTATATCGCTTAATAATACCCAAAGGGGTATAATTAGCTAATAACTGAATTATGAGGTAAAGTAGTTATTTCGAATACGAAACAGTCTATGCAGGAAAATGACGTCACTCAAGAGAGGTGGAAAGCGACAAGGCGTTCACGAAGTAGCCTCCGCCACACATCGTTACGCGGCATACGAAATGTAGATGTAAATACAGATGTAGCTAGTTTTCCCAACTATTCCGTTAGTTACAAGACAGCAACGTCAACGCATCTTCCTTATGTGGGGCGTCTTTTGTCATCAAGATGGTAATGAAAAACACGAAAAAGTATGTAATTCACTGCAACATCTGAATGAGATATGTCAGAAGAGGTTTGTACAACTTACGGTTTTCCATAGTTTGGATTAATGCATTTGTTACGTGTGGGGCTGATTCTCATAAACAAATAGCATTTTATATACACTCCTGGAAATGGAAAAAAGAACACATCGACACCGGTGTGTCAGACCCACCATACTTGCTCCGGACACTGCGAGAGGGCTGTACAAGCAATGATCACACGCACGGCACAGCGGACACGCTAGGAACCGCGGTGTTGGCCGTCGAATGGCGCTAGCTGCGCAGCATTTGTGCACCGCCGCCGTCAGTGTCAGCCAGTTTGCCGTGGCATACGGAGCTCCATCGCAGTCTTTAACACTGGTAGCATGCCGCGACAGCGTGGACGTGAACCGTATGTGCAGTTGACGGACTTTGAGCGAGGGCGTATAGTGGGCATGCGGGAGGCCGGGTGGACGTACCGCCGAATTGCTCAACACGTGGGGCGTGAGGTCTCCACAGTACATCGATGTTGTCGCCAGTGGTCGGCGGAAGGTGCACGTGCCCGTCGACCTGGGACCGGACCGCAGCGACGCACGGATGCACGCTAAGACCGTAGGATCCTAGGCAGTGCCGTAGGGGACCGCACCGCCACTACCCAGCAAATTAGGGACACTGTTGCTCCTGGGGTATCGGCGAGGACCATTCGCAACCGTCTCCATGAAGCTGGGCTACGGTCCCGCACACCGTTAGGCCGTCTTCCGCTCACGCCCCAACATCGTGCAGCCCGCCTCCAGTGGTGTCGCGACAGGCGTGAATGGAGGGACGAATGGAGACGTGTCGTCTTCAGCGATGAGAGTCGCTTCTGCCTTGGTGCCAATGATGGTCGTATGCGTGTTTGGCGCCGTGCAGGTGAGCGCCACAATCAGGACTGCATACGACCGAGGCACACAGGGCCAACACCCGGCATCATGGTGTGGGGAGCGATCTCCTACACTGGCCGTACACCACTGGTGATCGTCGAGGGGACACTGAATAGTGCACGGTACATCCAAACCGTCATCGAACACATCGTTCTACCATTCCTAGACCGGCAAGGGAACTTGCTGTTCCAACAGGACAATGCACGTCCGCATGTATCCCGTGCCACCCAACGTGCTCTAGAAGGTGTAAGTCAACTACCCTGGCCAGCAAGATCTCCGGATCTGTCCCCCATTGAGCATGTTTGGGACTGGATGAAGCGTCGTCTCACGCGGTCTGCACGTCCAGCACGAACGCTGGTCCAACTGAGGCGCCAGGTGGAAATGGCATGGCAAGCCGTTCCACAGGACTACATCCAGCATCTCTACGATCGTCTCCATGGGAGAATAGCAGCCTGCATTGCTGCGAAAGGTGGATATACACTGTACTAGTGCCGACATTGTGCATGCTCTGTTGCCTGTGTCTATGTGCCTGTGGTTCTGTCAGTGTGATCATGTGATGTATCTGACCCCAGGAATGTGTCAATAAAGTTTCCCCTTCCTGGGACAATGAATTCACGGTGTTCTTATTTCAATTTCCAGGAGTGTATTATATTTTAAGCAGAGTTAAACACAATCACGCGATTTATTATTTGTATTGTTTTCCTTTGCACACACACACACACACACACACACACACACACAGATATATATATATATATATATATATATATATATATATATATATATATATATATATAGGGTGTCCCATTTCTCTTGACCACCCTAAATAACAGTTTGTCCAGATGCAAATTACAAAATGTTTCAAGCAAATGCACTTCAGCCGTCAGGGGGACATCGATCAGCATGATTGACTTCGTTGTAGATTTACTTCTTGTAAAGATATGAACAGCGGTATGACTTTTTTTGTAAAAAACAGCCAGCCGCTGTGGCCGAGCGGTTCTAGGCGCTTCAGTCCGGAATCGCACTGCTGCTACGGTCGCAGGTTCGAATCCTTTCTCGGGAATGGATGTGTGTGATGTCCTTAGGTTAGTTAGGTTCAAGTAGTTCTAAGTCTAGGGGACTGATGAGCTCAGATGTTAAGTCCCATAGTGCTTATAGCCATTTGAACCATTTGATTATAGGCGGAAATAACAAAATTTCAAATTTACATTAAGTCTGCCGAGGAATCCATGTAAACATATTTTCGCCATAATTTTCTATCTTCCCAAGAGGTGCGACATGCAGTGGCTGGAAAAAAATACGAAAACCTGCGGGAAATGCATGCTTGAACATAAATGCAAACGCTAGCCAAACTTGCATCTTTCGCTGTTGTATTTGACCACGAACGGCACCTTTGAAATGACCTCAACACCTTGAAAGTGTCAGTCGTGGTCAGAAATGTTTTGCCTGTCGTTGTGAGTGCATTATGTCGGAGTTAAGCGAGTAAGAACGTGGACAAATTGTTGGTGCTAGTGTGGCGGTTATTTCTGTAACCAAGGAAGCCTAAGTGTTTGGTGTTTCAAAAGACACCACATCGAAGATTTATTCCGTGCACAACGAAATCTGAAAAACGCCGGTAAGTTACAATGCGGGTCAAACTGTGTGCTGAGTGATGCTGACAGTCGGTCAGTGAAGAGGGTTGTGATGAACAATAATAGGATCATAGCTGCAAAAGTTACTTCAAAACTGAACGTCACATTCTTAAACCCTACCATCACCAAAAAACAAGAAACGATCGCCTTAAACTGGGAATTGTGGGACAAGCTGGAATCCAAACCAGTTACCAGTTTTGCAGCTGCCCGTAACAGCAAAACGAAGTGCCGAAGCCATAAGACGTGGGCTATGGAGCGATGGTAGAAAGTCGTTTGGTTTTATGAGTCTTGCTTCATACTGTTTCCATCTTCTCGGCGAGTTTATGTCTGTCGTACACCGTGCCAAGTATACAATGCAGATCGTTTGCAGACGATGCAGAGGATTCGGTGACGATTTGGGAATCCGTATCGTTACAATCAATGGTCCCCATTCTTACTCTCCAAGATGGCGTTACTGCCAAGAATTATATGGCCATTTTCGCTGATCAGATCCATCCCATGGTTGTTGTTGTTGTTGTTGCGGCCTTCAGTCCTGAGACTGGTTTGATGCAGTTCTCCATGCTAGTCTATCCTGTGCAAGCTTCTACATCTCCCAGTACCTACTACAGCCTACATCCTTCTGAATCTGCTTAGTGTATTCATCTCTTGGTCTCCCTCTACGATTTTTACCCTCCACCCTGCCCTCCAGTACTAAATTGGTGATCCCTTGATACCTCAGAACATGTCCAACCAACCGATCCCTTCTTTTAGTCAAGCTGTGCCACAAATTCCTCTTCTCTCCAATTCTATTCAATACTTCCTCATTAGTTATGTGATCTACCCATCTAATCTTCAGCACTCTTCTGTAGCACCACATTTCGTAAGCTTCTATTCTCTTCTTGTCCAAACTATTTATCGTCCATGTTTCACTTCCATACAAGGCTACACTCCATACAAATACATTCAGAAACAAATTCCTGATACTTAAATATATACTCGATGTTAACAAATTTCTCTTCTTCAGAAACACTTTCCTTGCCATTGCCAGTCTACATTTTATAACCTCTCTGCTTCGACCATCATCAGTTATTTTGCTCCCCAAATAGCAAAACTCCTTTACTACTTTAAGTGTATCATTTCCTAATCTAATTCCCTCATCATCACGCGACTTAATTCAACTACATTCCATTATCCTCGTTTTGCTTTTGTTGATGTTCATCGTATATCCTCCTTTCAAGACACTGTCCATTCCGTTCAACTGCTCTTCCAAGTCCTTTGCTGTCTCTGACAGAGTTACAATGTTATCGGCGAACCTCAAAGTTTTTATTTCTTCTCCATGGATTTTAATACCTACTCCGAATTTTTCTTTTGTTTCCTTTACTGCTTGCTCAATATACAGATTGAATAACATCGGGGAGAGGCTACAACCCTGTCTCACTCCCTTCACAACTACTACTTCCCTTTCCTGTCCATCGACTCTTGTAACTGCCATCTGGTTTCTGTACAAATTGTAAATAGCCTTTCGCTGCCTGTATTTTACCCCTGCCACCTTTAGAATTTGAAACAGAGTATTCCAGTCAAGTTAGCAGCTTTCACTCAGTTAATACTAGGCAGAAATCCAATCTGCGTGTGGAATGTGCTTCCTTGACTCTTGTGCAGAAAGGAGTGCAGTATTCTGCTGCATCCATTTTCAATAAGCTACCACAAGAACTCAAAAAACTTAGCAGTAGCCCAAACTCTTGTAAGTCTAAACTGAAGAGTTTCCTCATGGCTCACTCCTTCTATTCAGTCGAGGAGCTCCTGGAAGAGCTAAACAATTAAGCAAATTCCAGTGTTACAGTGTTGATTTTCTTTATTTAAATTTACGACTTGTCACCTGAATATGTTTTTTTGTATTTCATTTTATCTGTTTCTAATATCGTGTTATAATTTCATGTATTGACTCGTTCCATGAACATGGAGACTTCTCCTTAATTTGGTCCCACGGAACAATAAATAAATAAAATAAAGCGAAGGTGTTCACGAGCAAGACGTGCGAAGTGAGTTATAGCTCCATAGCGTTAGAAACTTGCAAGTGCTTGAGGATTAAGCGGGAAGCATTCTAACAATGTAAGCAGTAAGTTTCTCAGAAACACATTCTGCGCCGTTGCAGCACGTACGGGCAAATTCGCCAGCAATTCACTATGACCGCCCGGAAGTTCACTGACGACCCATATTGATAGCTCTTCACAACTATTGTAATTATTTTCTCTCTCTGTGTATGTATGTGTGTGTGTGTGTGTGTGTGTGTGTGTGTGTGTGTGAATTCCTAATGGACCGAATTGCTGAGGTCATGGGTCCATATGTAACATCAGTATCGATTGTAAGTAGCTTATACTGTGTAATTATGTGTATGTAATTATGAAGTGGTTTTTCTTTACTAATGAACGTCATTGAATTGTCAGAGAGAAAGTGGAAGTTTGTAATATATGTATTCTATCTATCGCTTGAGCCGTTGTCCCGCATTGTGCGTGGGGTTGGCGTGGTTAAACCGGAGTTTGCATGTTAATATGAAGGGGTGGCCGGAGGCCTTCCTGCCGCCACCCTGTACCCCGTGGGACGGAATCTGAGTACCCCATCTGTCTGCGTCTAGTGTAAATCATGGAAAAGTGCTGATGTGTGTCAGATGTCTGCGAGTCGTGTAACTGAGGAGGGACGTGTGGACCAGCCCGGTATTCAACTAGAGGGATGTGGAAAACCGCCTAAAAACCACATCCGGGCTGGCCAGCACACCGACCCTCGTCGTCAATCCGGCGGGCGGATTCGATCCGGGGCCGGCTCGCCTACCCGAGTCCAGGAAGCAGCGCGTTAGCGCTCTCGGCTAACCTGGCGTGTTTGTAATATACGTATTATGGAAACTAAAATAATGTTTAAAAATAACGAAACTTTATAAAATATGTATGTTCAGAAAGAGAGAAATTGTACTTTGAAAACTGGTTCATGCTTAGGGATCTTGTATTGTATAGCACAAAAGGTGCAGGGAACCCCCTCCGCTACGGAAGTGGCCTGGCGCGCGTTAAAAGGTGGATTTGGCGGTCGATCTGGGCAGCTACGGGGTGAGCACGCTACGTAGTCAGTGACTAGCCGTTGTATGGTTAACATCGAGGGTGCCAAGTGAGGCATTTGAAAGCCAATTTATATTGAAATTGCCTCGGATGTGGTTTCGGCTGTCGCGTGGTGCTCTTGTTATTATGGAATGGCTCTAAAACGAGGATAATACGTCGCCAAGAAGAATTTATAATGAGCATTCAACATCAAGAGTGTGAGACCAGGTAGCCACCACGTGCTTGCCACCACTATTGCGCCACTGCTCCGCCCACTCCGGGATCTCAGACATGTATCATAGTACGGACCAGTATATTTGTGTGAGTGTTTTTCAATAATAATTCCAGTGATATAAACATGTGTGTGGACCTTAAAATTGTCCTGATTATGAAACCAATGCAGGATCCCTTCCTAAACGTGCAGAAATCGAGTATCCTGTTTCTAATTAATTAATGGTTTGCTTCTGTACTAAACTATACTAAATGTGCTAAAGTTCAGTGCCAAAATGTGTAGCGTTATCGTAAAAATACATACTTTACAGGTAATGGATAAGGCACACAAACTGAACCTGTATGAAAAGTAATTTTGCTTTGATTATTACCATGAACTATTTTCTGAAGTTAATTGTACTTAATATTTAAATTACTTGCTTTAAAGTATGAGCACATAAACTATGCCAAGTGGGGTTAGAAATAAATATTGGTAAACAGCAATTTGTTTCCGAAATAGTCACAGAATTTGCCTGTAAAGACAGTTTCAGTTTATAGGTCCCCACTATATTCTTTTTTATTATAAGAAAGATAAACTAAATATTGCTTTTGCTAAAGAAATCTGAAGCATTTCCATAAGAGTGTGAGCATAAAAAGTGTCTGTGTAATGTTATTTAACCTCATTTATGGTGTCCGTATGTTAATTAAACTAGGACCTTCGTCATGCCCAATTTTAGTCTCGTGAGGTCTTTAATAACATCTTAGTGCTGAGTTAGCTATTGATTGCAACAGTAACTATTTTTACTACGAGTGAATTGAAGATATATCCTCACGATTGGCATAATTACCTCAGGAGGGATGGGGAAACGTATTTGAATCTTTTGTCCCTCGTGACGCCTTATGGCTTAACAAGAGAGGACTCTAATATGCTACCATTGCAAAGGTCTACTGCAGCAAAACATTCCACTTGATGATAAACGTGTGAGAGAGGAATTTATGAACTACTCTGTGAATGAAGAACAAGTTCCTTGGCAACATAATTTTGTGCATTAGCCATAAAGAAAAATGTAAAAGAAAAAATGTGTATTGTAGTATAGTAGAAACAAATAAAAGCATAGGCATATATCTTAACTGTAACAGTGCTACTGTAACTAAATACCACTACCAACCTATCTCACTTACCTCTATTCCTTGTAAATTACTCGAAGAGCATCTTGGTGCCTCCTGTTCATTTCCTATGACTGCTGATTTGTGAAAACAGTAACTACTGCTACCCACTACTCAGTTCGTCCGGTAGTCGTGTGTATTTATTGCACTATTCAAATGGAGTATTAATGAAAGTCAATTTAGTAACTCATATTCATTTTTCTTAAAATATAATGTTTCCAATTATTATGCCTAATTAGACTGGCGACCGTTTGTAGTTTCATTTGTATGAACCTTCCGACTCTCGTTACTCCCAAAGCAAAGCCTGTTCAGTTGCCATAAATACGAAATTACTGTTCGATACCCCCTGCCCATTAGGTAAACACACGGTCAAAACATTTCTAAATTCCTCCCAGAGGGTAGCGCTAGTCTGCAAGAGCGTTATATTTGGCGCGCTTGCAATATAGTGTTATACCTAGACTTACACACTACTTAAACTAACTCATGAGGGAGGACTCAAACATGTGTGTATGTGTGAGTGAGTGAGTGTGTGTGTGTGTGTGTGTGTGTGTGTGTGTGTGTATGTAGAGCGTAAGTGTAATAAACTAATTAATGAAAAGTGTGAGTAATTAAGCCCTGTACTGCGCAGTAGAATGAACAGTGGTTTAATGCCTGACGTCACAGTGGACAGTTTTCAGCTTCTGAAAGATACTCCAAAATAAAAGCAATAAAAATTAGATATCAAATGAACTATTAAATTTGGTCTGAATAATTTATCCAAATTACTTTGTTAAACGTTCACTACCTATTTACACAGTTAACTTCTGAAACAAAGTCCGCAGCTCGTGGTCTAGTGGTTAGCGTTGCTGCCTCCGGATCACGGGGTCCCGGGTTCGATTCCCGGCCAGGTTGGGATTTTCTCTGCCCGCGGACTGGGTGTTTGTGTTGTCCTCAACATTTCACATCATCATTCGTGGGAGTGGCTAGATCGGACTGTGTAAAAAATTGGACTGCGAAAAAACTGGGACTTTGTATGGACGCTGATGACCGCACAGTTGAGAGCCCCACAAATTAGACATCATCATCAACTTTCGAAACAAAACTCAGAGCATGAAAAATGTTTCACACGCGGGTATATCACACTGTTCACTGAAATGTGCTTCGTACAACATAGCTTCCACACTGATTGTAAGCTATCTAACCTGATCGCTGGTTAACTGTGTAATGACATTGTTCTGTATGTATATGGCCCTGAGATGTTCCTGCACTTACCTCGATCCTATAAAAGTTCTCTGGAGGAAAGTGGAGCAAGCGAGCAGCGCCGCAGCAAAACTAAATTAAAATGGTAAACTAGAAATGACATTCAAAAGCGTGTGTCCAGGCACGTGCAGTATGGACACAAGCACCATATTATTTCTTGCATGGGAATAATTTTGGGTCCTAATGTCTACAAATCATTTTTCTGGCACAAGTTTGTAGCATAGAATTACATTGCAGCTTGACTTTAAAGATTATGAACAATACAGACTTTATACAAAACTGACTGTTGTTTTGATAGATTGATTATTCAAGAATTTTACTTTCTGCAAAGATTAACATACCCAAAATTATCTCTATTCTTTTACAAAAACATATATGTGGGGGAAGATAACTAACTTCACTGGTTGTGAGTAGTCCATGAGATGTGCTTCAACCAAATTTCGGTACAAGAATAAATTTTACAAAAAACTTCTAATTGTGTGCAAGTATGCAAAACTGCAAATCTACCTTAAATCACAATTCTTCCCAAAACTGTTTTCAAAATCCGTCAATACTGTCATCATTACCTTATTCAATCATTTCCAGCAAATCTGCATTCAATATTTAGCAGCTCAATTCCAGACAAAAATTTCCTGAACGTTTAGTTCCAACGTCTGCTTCTCGACACGCCTTGATTAATAATAATCTCTCTCTGTGAGCGCCCTCAGGCAGAGACGGTGTAACTTCACAAAGGAAGATCACAGATCAAGTTAGTATGCTGTCAGATGCGTGCATATGAATTAACAGTTCTGTAATGACCAAGATGATATACCAACCAGAATATATACAGAGTGTGCAAGATTAAACTGGCCAGAAAATATTAACAATAAAACTGAGGAGGACTGAGCTTTGTTAATGAACATCACTTTGATGCAGCACTGTGCTCGATTTATCAAACTGTGAGATACGCATAGGAGCTCTGCATGAGGGATAGCAGCAATAGTGTTTTCAGTGTTGTACTATAGCTCTTCTAGGGTAAACAGAAGAAAAGGAAAGAAACATCTTCCAGGGTGTGAAGAATATTTGAGTACGTATGATTCTTCAATTTGCCCCATAGATTAAAACTGCGGGTGAGAGAGATCAGGCGAATGAGGTGGTCAGCAGATTGCACTACCTCTGCTGATTTGTCCTCTTCTCATTGAATACGCCACGCGCTTGTGGCAAAGGTTGTCTAGGCAGTTGTTAGTTGGGAGTTTAGCCTCGGACTGACAGCCAACATAATTCATAACGTTATATGCACATCCCCATGGTCAGTGTAGTCGATCCTTTAATGCTACATCATAAATGTAGACAATATGCAACGCTACCAGTTAACTGTGAGGGTACTGTCATTTTTTGCAGCCTTGGAGAGCTCTTTCTAGCTAGTTCACGCAACATTAAAGCATAGTTAAGAGGACCACAGTGTCATAAATATGGTTGGTTGGTTAATTTGGGGGAGGGGAACCAAAGAGCGAGGTCATCGGTCCCATCGGGTTGGGTAGGGATGACGGCCGTGCCCTTTCGAAGGAACCATCCCGCCATTTGCCTGAAGCGATTTAAGGAAATCACGGAAAGCCTACATCAGGATGGCTGGACGCGGGTTTGAACCACCATCCTCCCAAATGTGAGTCCAGGGTGCTAACCACTGCGCCACCTCTCTCGGTCATAACCATGTTAGGAGCTGAAAGCTGTCCTTCAGAGTGGGTACACAATGCAGAATTCGCTTCGTCCAACCTCAGCCCAGAGGATGGCACAGGGGCTGGGCTATCTGCTGTAAAACTCCATTCTGCATGTCACCTGAAGGAGTCCTTTTGGGAAGAGAACATTTGAAGCCATGGCTAACCAGCAGAATGGAAGTGTGCGACCGAACATTCCTCTCTGTCATTCCGCATTTAAAATCCTTGCAATGGGCACCGTGATTGGCTCACAATAACTATTTACATAGAAAGCGCACTTCCCCTTGTATACCTACATTTGAGCCATTCAGTATGCCAGAATTACAAACCTGTCACGAAGTGGGAGATATTTTCTACCTTCCTCCCCGCGTCAGACCATCATTGCTTAATCATGATAAAACCCTTGAGAGCAGGAGTTTGTTTAACTTATTTACAAAATTATTATTGCCTGGAACTCGGCAATGTCTGCTGCGGTTGGCCGGCGAGATTCCTACACGGGCAGAAATAGCCTAGTTTCAGACAGTTAAGGAAGAGAACACTGGCAGCTATACGAGGTTTAACGTTTACAGACATCTACTTGCTTCTGTTTTGCACTTCGCCGTTTCTACCGGTGTTTGAACTTATTTTTCTGCGTTCTCTCTTTAAGCCACTAAGCATTCTTGCAGTCTTCGGTTGTACCCACGTTTTTTCTCATGATTACATTTTTATTGTGTTCACCCACAGCTGGAAAAAAATTAGTACACCCTGATTAGTACTAGTAGATTTTGATCCGATTACAGCATATGCCACCTGGTGCTTAGTAGATGTACTGATAATGGTTTCAGCGTCTCCCGACAACATACAGCATAGTGGCATAGCTACCATAGCGCCAGCTCTGGCTGCCCCTTAATAAGGAATGCTCGCAGCAAGAAGGCTCATCGTGGTGCAAACGCATGAAGCAAGCAGGCAACCATGTCACGGAGACGCACTCGTGCTTCCTACAACCAAATCGGCGAGTTTGAAAGGGGTCAAATTGTGGACTTCCGAGTGGCGGGACGGTGCTTTCGGAGAATTGCCACACAAGTTGGACGCGCTGCGTCAGTTGTACAGCGGTGCTGGTGTCAGTGGTCACGTGAACATTCTCACAACCGCAACGTGGCTCTGGACGTCCATGCAGCACAGACACCCTCCAGGATCGTCGTATTGAAAAGGCAGCAGTGGCAGATCGTACAGCTACCACAACACAGATAAGAGGGCTTGTGAGCCCAGCCGTGTCAACACGAACTGCTGCAAACCGATTATTAGCAGTGGGAATACGGGCACGCACACCTCTAGCCCGTCTTCCACTCATGCCACAGCATCGACTTGCGTGGCTCGACTGGCGCCGTCACATCATCACTTTGAAGCTGGAATGGCGCGCCGTAGCCCTCAGCGATCGAAGCAGATTCTGTCTACACGCAAGTGATGAGCGTTTGCGCGTTGATGCAGACCTGTTGAGCGCTGTCACGTAGAGTGCATTCGTCTAAGACAGACTGGCCCCACCCCAGGCCTTATGCTCTGATATGCGATACGCTACAATCTCTGGTGTTTCTGGAGGGGGCGTTAACCAGCGCCGAATGATGTTAGATCCGTTCTCTTGCCGCTCTTGCAACAGGAAGGTGATGTGTTGTTCCAACAGGGTAAAGCTAGCACACACACTGTTCGTGAAATGCAACGTGCTTTGCAAGACGTGGAGCAACTTCCCTGGACAGCACAATCTCCAGACTTGTCTCTGATCGACCACACGTGGGATATGCTGGGACGAGAAGTGACTCGTGTGAGTCGTCAACCAACAACTCTTGCCGAACTACGTGAATAGGTCGAGCAGGCTTAGCATAATGTATCCCAGGGCAGTATTCGCCATCTGTACGACCGACTCGATGCCAGAGTCAGCGAGTGCATTGCCACCCATGAAGGCTACACTATATACCAATATGGGTGTTGCAGCATGGGTCGTTACCTGGTACCCCAGAACAGGTTATGCAGTTAGTCTGTAAATGTAATCATTTCATGTACTCCATATGCACTGTTGCAACAACGAATCTTCATTGAACTGGAAACCTCTAAAAGAGTGCAATAATTTTTGATCTGGCAGTGTATATCCAGGCAACGGCCTTGCCGCAGTGGCTACACCGGTTCCTGTGAGATCACCGAAGTTAAACGCTGTCGGGCGTGGTCGGCATTTGGATGGGTGACCATCCAGGTCGCCATGCGCTGTTGCCATTTTTCGGGGTGCACTCAGCCTCGTGATGCCAATTGAGGAGCTACACGACCGAATAGTAGCGGCTTCGGTCAAGAATACCATCACAACGAACGGAAGAGCGGTGTGCTGACCCCACACCCCTCCTATCCGCATCCTCTGAGGATGACACGGCGGTCGGATGGTCCCGGTAGGCCACTCGTGGCCTGACGACGGTGTGCAGTGTATATCCATGTGTGGTGTAGTACAGATATTTTCAGGCTTGATGGGACGATGCCAATTACGAGTGATTTTCCTTCGTTGAACGTCGTTGTTCTTTTCTTAAATTTGTATGGTCTTATGGTGAGCTTTCCTTCTCTGTAGGAATAGGACTTGTAGTATCTTGGAAGTATGATAAATAGCTCAACCAGCTCCTCACACAGTGTCTGCTATTGCTTCATAAAATATCCATAAAGTCACTTATTTTCCGTCAGTTGGTACACATATGTATTAAACAGGTTCTGGATGTACCGGTTACCATTAATATTCTTGTGGCAGAGTCGTTTTACAATACGGACACCAGAAACTGAGCATCAAACATCAACCTTGAGATTGTCGGACGAACCTTCAGAGTACTGATGAGAATTTTCTGGTGCATAATGGCGCATGTTTGTGAGTTTACACACCCTGACAGGCTGAACCAGACCTCCACTGAAGAAATGAAAACTGAGGAACCAAAAGATGTGGTTCCAATTCACTCAGAAACCACTGGCAGAACTCAACACGCGAAAGTTCGTGTGGGCGCTTTGACTCATCCACAACAGTAACTTTGCAAGGATAGAGATGCAGGTCCTTTTTTTGATAATGTTTCGACACGACATTCTCATAGTTCCCACTTGCACAGATAAAGGGCGTTGAAATTTCGCCGGACTTTGTTTCAAGCGTTCCTTGATTCGAGCAATGTTTTCTGGTGTTCGAATTCTTTTCGGATAGTTACGGTTTCTATTCCCTCCAGAGTCCCTTTTTACTGCTAAGTTTAGAATTTTAGACTATGGTGGAGTATTGCTCGTAAGTCTGGGACGCTTACCAAGTCAGATTACTAGAAGAAATAGAGCAGATCGAACGAAGAGCGGCGCTCTTCGTCACGAATCGTTTAGCCGGCACGATAACTCAACAAACTCCAGTGGTAGACGCTACACGAGATGCGTTGAGCACCATGGAGAGGTTTACTAGTGAAATTGCGGGAAGAGTCGAGCAACGTATTACTTCCTCCCACATACGTCTCGCGAAATGACGACAACGAGAAATTCGAGAAATTAGAGCTGATACGGTTATTGGCAGACAGTCATTCTTCCCATGTGCCATTCCCGACTGGGACAGGGAAGGGGGCATCATCAGATAGCGGTACAAGAAGTTACCCTCCGCAACACACCGTCAGTTGGCTTGCGGAGTACCGAAGTGGATGATGGAATTTTTACCAGAACGTCGCTAGTCTTAAACTCTTGCGCAAACAATTCCGCATAGGCTTGCCACGATTTGAGTTTCGCCTAACACTCGACAGTGAACATGCGCTGTATTTTGTGTTGCATGCAACTGGTCGCTCGCTCAAACTTGAAGTACACAGGGAAGTGCTCTGTACAGAGCACGCGGGAGTGCTTGTAGACACGTGGCAGCAACCGACTTGTGCGACAAATTCACAACTTCCAGCTTTTTCTGTGCTGGGCAACTCTTCTGGTCATCGACAAAGATCAGTTTCACTTCAGTCTTATACATATTTTCTGGGCAAGTTTTATTTTGCCTACAATGTATACGCATAAAAGTGAGGTTCACGAAGCAGCACTGCAAAGCGTGGCGGGAGGTCAGTATTCTACAGACATTTTCAACACTTTCTTACTAAATGGAAAGTTTATGACGTTTCAGTAAAACATTACTTGTGCTGTACGGTTAACAGATGTTACAATATTAGTTTGATAGAATCATCATTTAATATCCGTTATCGTATTCCAGTTTTCGGTGATGCCTGAAGTACTAAAAAGACTTCTACAGTTATTGTATATCCATCCTTGTGATTGGAGGTTTCGGGAACTTCCGAGGTTCACTTATGCAAGGAGATAAAACACCTACTGCGGTCCTTATGATGTCATTTATCGTATGGCTACCAATTCCGGAGCTTCACTGTACCGTCTTCATGCGTTAGCTGATGCTGATGGGGTTAACGCCATCCGCATACATGATGCCAAGTGGCCAACATCTCTAACTGGTTCAGCGAGTTGGCAGTTGATGTTTGCAGAGGCGACATCGTGGTTACAGGTCGCTTGCGAAAACCAGTAACAGATGTTGGCCACTGATCCATCATCTATACGGATGGTGTTAATCCCCTCAGCATCAGCTAAGGCATGAAGAAGGTGCACTGAAGCACCGAAACTGGTAGCCGCGCAGTTAATGACATCATAAGGACGGCTGTTTGTGTTTCATTTCCTTACATTCTACCTTTACTTCTTTCGTGCAGTTTTGTGTCAGTTCCTTCTACAGTTTTGGGAAAAAATGACTTTCCTGGTTGTATTTTTTATTTAATCTCTTTCCAAATATTTTTGATTTGATTTAGGTTACAATGGTACATTTCCGTAGTGAACGATAAGCGACACTTGAGATTATGTAAAGAGCGATGCCACTGGCCAGTGGATGGCCCAAAACGAGTGTTTTGGAGTGATGACTCGTGCTGTACCTTAGCCAATCCGATGGAAGGGTTTGGGTTTGGCAAATGCCTAGAGGACGTTGCCTGACACCATGCGTAATCCAAACAGTGACGTATGGAGGAGGTTGTGTTACGGGGTGGGTGTTTCTATCGTGGTCAGGTTCTGGTCCCCTTACTGCGCCTGATACAACAATCAACGCGGAAGTATATGAACACATTTTGTAGCATTGTTTACTGCATGTAGGCAAACAGTTTTGAGACGACGATGGTAGAAGTAATCCACTAAATTACAGGCCCATATCGTTAACGTCGATATGCAGCAGGATTTTAGAACATTCGAGCATTATGAATTACCTCGAAGAAAACGGTCTATTGACACACAGTCAACATGGGTTTAGAAAACATCGTTCCTGTGAAACACAACTAGCTCTTTATTCACATGCAGTGTTGAGTGCTACCGACAAAGGATTTCAGATCGATTCCGTATTTCTGGATTTCCGGAAGGCTTTTGACTCTGTACCACACACGCGGCTCGTAGTGAAATTGTGTGTTTATGGAATATCGTCTCAGTTTTGTGACTGGATTTGGGATTTCCTGTCAGAGAGGTCACAGTTCGTAGTAATTAACGGAAAGTCATCGAGTAAAACAGAAGTGATTGCTAGCGTTCCCCAAGATAGTGTTATAGGGCCTTTGCTGTTCCTTATCTATATAAACGATTTGGGAGACAATCTGAGCAGCCGTCTTCGGTTGTTTGCAGGTGACGCTGTCGTTTATCGACTAATAAAGTCATCAGAAGATCAAAACAAACTGCAAAACGATTTAGAAAAAACATTTGAATGGTGGGAAAAGTGGCAGTTGACCCTAAATAACGAAAAGTGTGAGGTCATCCACGTGAGTGCTAAAAGGAACTCTTTAAACTTCGGTTACACGATAAATCAGTCTAATCTAAAAGCCGAAAATTCAACTAAATACCTAGGTATTACAATCACGAACAACTTAAATTGGAAAGAAAACATAGAAAATGTTGTGGGGAAGGCTAACCTAAGGCTGCGTTTTATTGGCAGGACACTTAGAAAATGTAACAGACCTACTAAGGAGACTGCCTACACTACGCTTGTCCGCCCTCTTTTAGAACACTGCTGCGCGGTGTGGGATCCTTACCAGATAGGACTGACGGAGTACGTCGAAAAAGTTCAAAGAAAGGCAGCACGTTTTGTATTATCGCGAAATATGGGGGAGAGTGTCACGGAAATGATACAGGATTTGGGCTGTACATCGTTAAAAGAAAGGCGTTTTTCGTTGCGAAGGAATCTTCTCACGAAATTCCAATCACCAACATTCTCCTCCGAATGCGAAAGTATTTTGTTGACAACGACCTAAATAGGGAGGAACGATCACCACGATAAAATAACCGAAATCAGAGCTCGTACGGAAAGATATAGGTGTTCATTCTATCCGCGCGCTATACGAGATTGGAATAATAGAGAATTGTGAAGATGGTTCGATGAGCCCTCTGCCAGGCACTTAAGTGTGATTTGCAGAGTATCCATGTAGATGTAGATGTAGATGTGGATGTAGATGTATTAGCATGACAATACACCCTGCATAATGCAGTATCTGCGAGATCAGTAACATTCCTAAGATGGACTACCCTGCCCAGAGTCCCAACCTTGTAAGAGGTATGCGCTATATGCGCTGCCTGCAACAGGCAAGGCATAGGGGAGTCTCTGACCAGAGAGCAGTATGTAGTTAGTTGTTGCTTGTCGCTAGTCGGCATTGGTCTTGGGTAGTCTGTAGTAGTCCGCAGTAGTCTGCGTGTGTCTTTCAGTAGTCGGCTGTAGTCTGCGCGTGTTTGCGCGTGTCGGCAGTCTGCTCTGGTCGGGATTCTGGAGGATGAGTATTATTGCAGAAGGTAAAGAAGCAGCCTTGCGCATATCTAGTAATGTATGTTAACGGACATCCAATTTCTTTTAAAAAATGCCATAATAATAATTTTATAATATAAAGTAATTTTTTTAAAAATAAAAAAAGCATTCATTTCAATTTAAAGATTTTATCCAATGCATGATTATTCCTTTCACGAATCACAAAGCATAGGCCAGCATTGCACGGAGCTGTGCCGAATTTTTTTTAGGTAAGAGCAGATATATTCGCAGTTTTTATTGAGGTAAGAATTTTTGCTTTTTTTATTCAGAGTACAGGGCCGTGGCGCAGCGCTGCTGTCGTCATAAAATTTACCAGGTTACTGAATTTTTTATTATTTTGGTGTTTAGGAATTTTTCTGTTTCGAACTTAACATCAAATGAGAAAAGAATTTTGAGGGTACATCAAATGTGAATGCATTTCTGCACAGAGATTATGAATGGGAACTAATTTTGTTCAGAGGTTACAATATTTAAAAATTCATTTAATTATTATTTTTGTGCGGAGGTTATACTTGGTTCATGGTTCATTTAAATTAATATTTTTGTGGGAAGGTTACAACCTGAGCTCAGTGGAACACCTTTGGTATGAGTTAGAGCGTCGACTTTACTCCAGACCCCTGCGTTCATCACAATCTTCTCTGGTTTCGACTCTTAAGGGAGAATGGGCTGCCATTCCTCCTTCCTGAAAGTATCTCCAGAAGAGCCTATGGTTTCATAAGGACACGATGTGGACACTCCCCACATAAGCCTCCACTAATAGATGTCTGAAAAGTTTTGATCAGATAACGTATTACAGAGGTACATCAGTCTACGGTGGCTCAAGTAATTATGTTCACCTAGTCGCTACATGGTGCAGTTTCATTTCATATCCAGTGGTGCCACATTGTACTAATGTGAGACTACAGGCGCGGCGTATACTCTCCTGGTATACATTTTAGTGATGATTTGCTGCGTAGAAAATACAAACTGCTCACAAAACGTCATATGTCTTATTAGTGAAGTTACTGAACTGCGTGCGTTCATTCTGAACGGAACATGACTGTACAGTAGTGTCACTGTTTTTATGCACAATAATCCTTGAAGCCTTTGCACGTAATTCGCATTACTTGCTCTATCCCTTTCGCTATCCTCTACTACAGAACCGAAAGACTGAGCTACGCTTTAATGTGCAGTATTACCGTAAGGCAACGTACGAAGGCTATCTAGTTATTCTACCGTAACATTGGTGTTTTTACATTCTATAAATTACTGCTAGCTCATCTTTTTCATCACATTCTAAGCTGAGGTTACAGGATAACAAGGCGCTTCGCTTAGTTTCGTCATGATCACGCAACATCTGACGCTGTTCACGCTCATTATACACTCTACGAGGGTTGGTAACAAAACTAAACGCGAACAACAGCAATGTGCTCTGCTGAGCGTTCTGGTTACAGAAAACTGCAACTCTAATCATTTCCACACCCACCGACGGTGTGTCTGTATAAGATGTTACATTCACATCCGACCGCCGGCCGGGGTGGCCGAACGGTTCTAGGCGCTGCAGTCTAGAACCGCGCGACCGCTACGGTCGCAGGTTCGAATCCTGCCCCGGGCATGGGTGTGTGTGATGTCCTTAGGTTAGTTAGGTTTAAGTAGTTCTAAGTTCTAGGGCACTGATGACCTCAGAAGTTAAGTCCCATAATGCTCAGAGCCATTTCACATCCGACCAGATCTTCTGGGTGCTTTCTTTAATTTCTTTTTGTCAGTGTATGTTGCACTATCTGCTTCCATCTAATACTCTGGATGTATCCTGACCTTTTCTTTGCAGAAGGTTTGAATCCCGGTGCAGGATACAGTTTTTATTTGCCAGGAAATTTTAAAGACTTTGTTGCCTGTATACCTTGGCAGACAATAAATTTATATTGTATATTTGAAGGACTTGCTCCTTTTTCTGCTATCATTTGCCGATAATGTCGTTTCACGAGACAACCTATGCGTACTAGTCTTATATAATATGATGAACAATGATCATTACGACTGAAAAAACCGCAACGTATTTCACGCCATTAAAAGCTAACCAAGTTAGGAGCAGGATGATAATAAAACTTAGCCTCTGTGGAATGTAGCTTTTTATTTCCACAATTTTTTTATACCTTTCGTTGGAATAGCTTATGTAAAAGATTTTATCGAGGCTAGAGTCTATTGCTAAGTAACAAGTTTCTGGAACTTGGCAGACAGATTTTACTAACGGTAATACAGATGCCTGTGGCCAAAAAAAAAAAAAAAAAAAAATGGTTCAAATGGCTCTGAGCACTATGGGACTTAACATCTGAGGTCATCAGTCCCATAGAACTATTTAAACCTAACTAACCTAAGGCCACCATACACATTCATGTCCGAGGTAGGATTCGAACCTGCGACCGTAGCGGTCGCGCGGTTCCAGACTGAAACGCCTAGAACCGCTGGCCACACTGGCCGGCCTGTGGCCAACACAAATGTTCCGAAAATAGTTCCTGTGGCAGTCATCAGTTACGTTACTTTAGACTAAGAGTTACATTGCTCAGAAACTGAGTGATTCAGTGGATTTCCGTTCGGAGGTCCTTAATGAACTGCTAATGCTGATTCATATTCTACATCGCCTAATGGGAGAGCAGTACAGACGCCGTTACTTAGCCGACACTCCTGCGTACAATTTCACGTAACGCAAACAGGGAAGCACGTATGAAGTGCGGCGTATCACGGTGGAACTCATTACGACGAGTTGCTTTGTTCCCGTGAGCGCTTCACCCGTTTTCTCCGGCACCTCACGTCACTCTTCAGAACTCGCCACAGTGTGCATATGCTCGCACACCGCTACTGTTTCTCTGCTCCCTGAGAGACAATAGATTCTCTTTTAGTGGAAGTCTAGGCGACTAGCAGCTATGAAACACTACGACGGTTGCAAGTGATTCTGACAGAGCTGAGTTTCTTTCCTTCAGCGACCAATGCGATCGAGAAAACTCAGGACCATATTCCGATAACAGGCCAAGGAATGACACGTCATCTTAAAGACCGCGAGTCCAATGCCTTTGAGCTGCGTCCTTGGGCAAGATAGCAGAACATGTCCTAAAACATTTTCTGATACACTCATGCTCAAATTAAGGATAATCGCATAATGTGGTGCCACACAACGTGGCACTACACAAAACTGACGCTAATCACATACGCACATAGGGAACACACACGACACAGAACTGTAAGTCCACGGTATTGGCGACAAGTTGTCAAAACCGTCCCGAAACACATGTGCTACAAAACGCCACTGTTTCCCGCGCATGTACCCCGACATCAATACAGGATATGATCACCATGCACACGTACACAGGCCGCACAACGGGTTGGTATACTCTGGAACAGGTGGTCGAGCAGCTGCTGGGGTATAGACTCCCATTCTTGCACCAGTGCCTGTCGGAGCTCCTGAAGTGTCCTAGGGGTTTGAAGACGTGCAGCGATACGTCGGCCGAGAGCATCCTATACGTGCTCGATGGGGTTTAGGTCTGGAGAACAGGCAGGCCACTCCGTTTGACTGATATCTTCTGTTTCAAGGTACTCCTCTACGAGGGCAGCTCGGTGGGGTCGTGCGTTATCATCCATCAGGAGGAAGGTGGGACTCACTGCACCCTTGAAAAGGCAGAATACTGGTGCAAAATGACGTCCCGATATACCTGACCTGTTACAGTTCCTCTGTCAAAGACATGCAAGGGTGTACGTGCACCAATCATAATCGCACCCCACACTATCAAACCACGACCTCCATACATGTCCCTTTCAAGGCCATTAAGGGGTTGGTATCTGGTTCCTGGTTCACGCCAGATGAAAACTCGGCGAGAATCATTGTTCAGACTATACCTGGACTCGGCCGTGAACATAACCTGGTACCACTGTTCCAATGACCATGTACTGTGCTCTTGACGCCAGGCTTTACGGGCTCTCCTGTAGCCAGAGGTCAGTGGAATGCACCTTGCAAGTCTCCGGGAGAAGAAACCATGTCTGTTCAGTCGCCTGTAGACTGTGTGCCTGGAGACAACTGTTCCTGTGGCTGTGGTAAGGTCCCGAGCAAGGCTACCTGCAGTACTCCGTGGCTGTCTGCGGGCACTGATGGTGAGATATCGGTATTGTTGTGGTGTTGTATACTGTGGACGTCCCATACTGTAGCGCCTGGATACGTTTCCTGTCTACTGGAATCGTTGCCATAATCTTGAGGTCACACTTTGTGGCACACGGAGGGCCCATGCTACGGCCTGATGTGTTTGACCAGCCTCTAGTCGCCCTAGTATTCTACCCCTCATAACGTCATCAATATGTGTTCTTTGAGCCGTTTTCAACACATAGTCACCATTAGCATGCCTGAAAACGTCTGCACACTTACTCTCTGCACCGTACTCTGACATGCACCAGCACACCTCTGCGAATGTGGACTGCTGCCAGCGCCACCGTGCGACGACCGCAGGTCAAATGCACAGCACGGTCATACCCCGAGGTGATTTATACCCGCAAACCGCCCACCAGAGCGTTGTTTCACCATTTATCAGCATTATCCTTGATTTATGAGCATGAGTGTAGTAGCTACCTATTTGCAAGCCTATGGTTAAATATTTCACGCTGCAGTAATCAACTACCTGATGACTTACCATGACTTAGGTAGGAAAATATATGGACATTATGAATAGAGAAAAGTGCCTTGAATATTGAGGTAATCATCCCACCGTCGCACCAGGTTGAAGGTACACGTTTGGTGAGACTGTGTCCTGCTGGTTGAAGAAGTCCGTAACTGCCTGCTGCACATCCTCGTCCGACAGGAATCGTCGACCCTTCAAGGCCCTTTTTATGGGACCGGAGGAGTGATAACCGCGTAGGGAGAGATCAGGACTATAGGATGGCTGCTTGGATGCCTCCCACATGGGTCGACTAACTTCTGCGTTACGTCATTTGCGATACGGGGACGCGCGTTATCATGAAGCAGCGGCGTGCCTTGGCGCACCATTCCACAATCGTGGTTTTTGACTGAAGTGCTGCGCCGTACACATTCTTCATCCTCCGATGGATGTCTACCGGTGCTTGTCTTTCGGCAGCCAAGAAAAAAATAGCAGCATTTTGATCCTTTTGGGAAGCATTAGGTAATAACTTCGCCGTAGTTCACGTTCCCGTATTTACCGTACGCACGTCACAAAGACAAGAAATGCCACACTAAGTCGTAGCCTACATGCCCGTGCTTATACACTGAAGAGCCAAAGAAACTGGAACACCTGCCTAATATCGTATAAGGCCCGCCGACCGCTGTGGCCGAGCGGTTCCAGGCACTTAAGTCTGGAACCGCGCTGCTGCTGCGGTTGCAGGTTCGAATCCTGGCTCGGGGATTGATGTGTGTGATTTCCTTAGGTTAGTTAGGTTTAAGTAGTTCCAAGTCTACGGGAACGATGACCTCAGATGTTAAGTCCCATAGTGCTTAGAGCCAAGCAGAAGTGCCGCAACACGACGTGGCATGGACTCGACTAATGTCTGAAGTAGTGCTGGAGGGGTCTGTCACCATGAATCATACAGGGCTGTCCATAAATCCGTAAGAATACGTGGAGTTGGCGATCTCTTCTGAACAGCACATTGGAAAGCATCCCAGATATGCTCAATAATGTTCATGTCTGGGGAGTTTGGTGGCCAGCGGAAGTGTTTAAACTCAGAAGAGTGCCTCTGGAGCCAAACTGTAGCAATTCTGGACGTGTGGAGTGTTGCATTGTCTTGCTGGAATTGCCCTGGACCGTCAGAATGCGCAATGGACATGACTGGATGCACGTGATCAGAGAGGATAATTACGTTCGTGTCACATGTCAGAGTCTCATCTAAACGTATCAGGGTCCCACATAACTCAAACGTCACACGCCCCACACCATTACAGAGCCTACATCTACATCTAGAGATATACTCCGCTAGCCACCAAGCGGTGTGTGACGGGGGGCACAATTCGCGCCAAAGTCATATTTCCCCCTATCTGTTCCACTCGCGGATAGCGCAAGGGAAAAACGACTGTCTGAACGCCTCAGTACGAGCTCTAATTTCCCTTATCTCCAACAGCTTCAACAGTCCCTGCTGACATACAGGGTCCATGGAATCATGAGGTTGTCTCCATACCCGTACACGTCCATCCGCTCGATACAATTTGAAACGAGACTCGTCCAATCAGGCAACATGTTTCCAGTTATCAAAAGTCCAATGTCGATGTTGACGGGCCTAGACGAGGCGTAAAGCTCTGTGTTGTGCGTTCATCTAGGGTACACGAGTGGACCTTCGGCTCCGAAAGCCCGTATCGATGATGTTTCTTTGAATGTTTCGCACGCTGACACTTGTTGATGGCCCAGCATTGAAATCTCCAGCAATTTGCGGAAATGTTGCGCTTCTGTCACGTTGAACGATTCACTTCAGTCGTAGTTGGTTCCGTCCTTCCAGGGTGTCTTTCCGGCCTCCGCGATATCGGAAATTCGATGTTTTACCGGATTCCTGATATTCACGGTACACTTGTGAAATGGTCGTACCGGAAAATCTCCACTTCATCACTACCTCGGAGACGCTGTGTTCCATCGCTCGTGCGCCGACCTTAACACCACGTTCAAACTGACATAAAACTTGATAAACTGCCATTGTAGCAGCAGCAATAGACCTAACAACTGCACCAGACACTTGTCTTGTATAGGCGTTGCCGACGCAGCGCCGTCTTCTCCCTGTTTACAAATCTCCGTATTTGATTACGCATGTCTGTACCAGTTTCTTTGGCGCTTTAGTGTATACCCGCATCAGAGGCGCGCTACAGTGCAAATGCAACAACGCTCTCAAACGGAAAATTTTCGCGTAAGAGTATTCGTAGTTACGAATGCGCACAAACGTCACTCGTATAAATAAGGGAATGGCGACAGTGAAAATATGTGCCGGGCCGGAATTAGAAATCGGATTTCCTGCTTTTTTACACGGACTGCAGTATCGTATTTATCGTCCGATACGAGGCAGTGACTTTCAAATAAAATGTCATCCCTGTACGGGGATTACAGAATGGGCGTACGAGTAGAGGCTGTGACGCAGGAATGATGACATATGGAAGTATGGGTCTCGCCTGAGTCGTGCACGGGTAGCCAATGCATTTTAAGTGAACGCTCGCGTAAAGCGGGAAATTTGGGTTCGATTACCGGTCCGGCACAAATTTTCATTGCCGTCATTGCCTAGTACAGCTGATGGTTGTCGGTATTAGCAACTGAGAATACATTTATTGTATCCAGAATGAGATTTTCACTCTGAAGCGGAGTGTGCGCTGATATGAAACTTCCTGGTAGATTAAAACTGTGTGCCGGACCGAGACTCGAACTCGGGACCTTTGCCTTTCGCGGGCAAGTGCTCTACCATATGAGCTACCCAAGCACGACTCACGTCCCGTCCTCACAGCTGTACTTCTGCCAGTACCTCGTCTCTTACCTTCCAAAATTTACAGAAGCTCTCCTGTGAACCTTTGCAGAACTAGCACTTCTGAAAGAAAAGATATTGCGGAGACATGGCTTAGCCACAGCCTTGGGGATGTTTCCAGAATGAGATTTTCACTCTGCATTCATTTCTTGTATCTCATAACGGCTGTAGTCACCACAGTGTCTGTTCGTTCGGAGAAACATTCATGTCCGAACGAACACTTAATCGTTCTTCTTAATAACACAGGAGCAGAAATATCGATAACTTTTTGATCGCCCTCTGTATATAAAAATAAATATGTCTTTGTTCTGTATGCGTTCCTATACCATTTATCTGATTACGATGAAACTTTGGTGAGTTTTTGTGTGAACGCGCGCGAAGGTTTCCAGGGAGGTAACAATCACGTAGCACCAGTGGGGGTGGGGGTGAAGAGGAGGTGACGTATAAGTTAACTGATAAACCTTGGGAGCCATTTCAAATTTCGTGTATGCGTGACTCATTATTTGCATTTAAAATACTGTGGCAGTAAGTATAATATAATAAAATAATGGAATAGATGATAATAAAATGTTGAAATGCGTGGCTTTTTAAAATGTATTGAATTAATGAGATTAATTTTTCGGCATGAATGACAAGCACAATAAACCGAGCTATGCCTGGAAATAAGTTCGTATTAGTTCAAATTATTTTGCAGGGCGAAGTAGTTTCTTTCTCCATTGTAGATTTGTGCTTACCATTCTTTATTATGCTAAGTTTGGTCGCCGTGTTCACCTTTGAAGTCTTGACCGTGTTCCCATTAAGCTTATCGGATCTTCGTAATTTCCAAAGTACACAGGTGGGCTTCAGTTCTTGTAATTATCGTACTATTTGAAATAACAACTCACACGACCTTTCTGTTAATAAAACAATACTGTATTTTTCTAAACGGTGCACGTATGAAATACATACTCCTCACTTATTCATAGCGACCCCAAAATGGCGGTCTACAACTACTCGCTTAAAATGGCGTGCTTCTCACTCGTTCGCTAGTTGAGCGCGAATCCTACCTTCCCCATACTGGTATAAGAAAAACTCCTCCCTTTTTTAACAACTGAAAATCAAAAATACCTGACGGTAGGCATAGGTTCTATGATGGGCTACCGTTTCATCTTTTCTCTTTGCCTTTAAAGAAGACGAAAACATAAAAGAAATGCAAAAGGTTTATCAGATAAGGTAGCACTACTATCACTAGTGTTGGTGGTGACAATGGAAAGGGTGACGTGTAGAAACGTTCGAAAACGACCTGTTGGTGCATCTTTCCCGTACTTAGGTGTCCTCAAATAATTTCAAAGTATGAAGCGCACTCTGTCTCTGGTTTGCTTTTTTCAGTGCATCAACCACGTCGTGAGAACGAGAGCTGCAGCGAGACAATAATTTTGCTAGCGTGTTTCGAGGCCAGATATCATGCCACACAGTTCAATATCACAGATAAAGCAGCAAGAGGGCTATTTTTCGAAAGGGCGGTTGGTTCCCGGCAGAATTCCAAATTTTCTCGGAATTCGGATGAAATTGCAGCACGAAATTCGCTAGAGATAGGGGTGAAATATGTGTACAAAGTGTAGTGTCGGTAGCTGGACCGACACCGTGATGTGGATTGCTGAAAATCAATGCTAGACTAAAGCTGTAGCCGATAGTGCACGCACGGCAATAAGCATACGGGCGTGAAGTCTGGAACATAAAAACTTATGAATGAATAGGAAGAAAAGTATGTAGATGCTTTTTACTTAACTTTTATTGATTCCTCGGAATACATCTCTCTTGAATACTCGTAAGCTATAGGCACTGATACAAATGGCGCCTTGCTAGTTCGTTGCCATTAACTTAGCTGATGGCTATTCTGTCTCTCGGCTAATGAGAGAGAAAGGCTTCGTACATCTGGTCGGTAGCTAGGTTCTCATACAACTGGGCGATAGCTAGGTTCGCGTACAACTGGGCGGTAGCTTGGTTCTCGTACAACTGGGGTCGAGTCCACTCTCGTATCACGAGACCTGCCTTGGTGGTGGCGCTAGGTCTGCGATCACAGTGGCGACACGCGGGTCCGACATGTACTACATGGACCGCGGCCGATTTAAACTACCACCTAGCAAGTGTGGTGTCTGGCGGTGACACCACACAAAGATATGTCAAACACATTAAATGTATGTTAATATACATACCTGTGAAATATATGTGACATTTGCGTACGCGGGCGAAGCTGGGGTGGACGAGATATGGAAACACCAAAAACACAACACAATACCATGCCAAATAACGCATGGGAGACACTTTGGAATCCAAAAGAGCTTCCAATCTGTCGGAATGGATAAATACAGATCATGTATGGTTATCAAGGGAATATTATACCATTCTTCCTACACAATAGTGGGAAGTCAAGGTAACGATGATGGAGGTAGGTAGCCACAACGCAACTGAAGTACGTTTTGCATGTCAGTGCCAAGTAACGTAGCTCAGTGAAACTTGGTGTGTACATAGAAAGAACTGCCACAGTATAGTTTGGGAGGTAACTGAAAGAAATACGCAGTGAGTCGAACAGATGCAACACCTTTATTCAAAGACAATAATCACAGTGAAGTCGTCATGATTTATGATGGTTCCATGGGTACTACAAATGGCGGGAACATGGTTCTTAATAGAATGTGTCATCATCATGGATGGCAATGCTTGCTCTGGAAAGTGCTTCCATACTAGCAACAATTTTGGTAAGGAGTTCTTGTGGTAGGGCGTTCCAAATGGTTCAAATGGCTCTGAGCACTATGGGACATAACATCTGAGGTCATCAGTTCCCTAGACCTTAGAGCTACTTAAACCTAACTAACCTAAGGACATCACATACATCCATGCCCGAGGCAGGATTCGAACTTGCGACAGTAGCGGTCGCGCGGTTCCAGACTGAAACGCATAGAACAGCTCGGCCACACCGGCCGGCACGAAATTACAAATATCTGTCGAAACACCAGAGAAAATGCACGTGAAGACTCTTCTTAGGAGGGATACGATTTATGCACTTGTAAAACTGGATGGTACTTATGAAAATAACAACTTCATAGTCCTATGTGTAAGTTAAATTTCACCCGAAGTTTCTATGGTCACTCATGTGAAATCAGCTGATATTTTTTGAGCACCCTGTAATTTAACGCATTAGGCCGAAACCCATGAATATCTTCTAAAGCCAGCATTTTTTCCGTTCAGTTAAACTATTTCGTGTAGCGTATGTTAAGAAATAATGCTCCATTCCTCAGAAAAATGGAGTACTGACAGACTGTATAAAAATCATTTAATATTGCCAATGAAGTGTTAAATTTTGTTTATTTTGCGGTCTTGGCAAATATTTTGATGGGTGTACATTTTAAAACGACAATTTTTAATTTTCCTTGGTGACATATGGTCTAGGGTCTAGGCACAATATTTGTTTATTAATGATTCCGTAAAAAATGTTGAAGGCTATGGATGTAGCCATACAAATTCTCCGGCGTTTATTGTTTCCGAAAAACGATTACTTCCAACACTTCATTGCTGAAACTAGAGAAACTGAACTGTTTAATCGTATCTGCTCCGCAAATCAAATAGTCAGAGTAAGCTAAATGACGCAGCTAATTTCGTAACGTCCGAATGGTATTACTACAGTGGGTGAAAGTGTTTGACAACAAAAGTATAAGAACTTTGTGCTGGTTTGTATTCTTATCGCATGCCGTAACGAGGGCTTGGATAGCATTTCGCCTGTAGCTTACGGCGATAAGACTAGACAGTAAATCGCCACCCACCCACCCCACAAGCACTGAATCCTTGTTCATACAGTGGCCAACGTGGTTGACTGACATAACGTGATAAAGACTCTCTCTATTGGCCGCCGGTCAGTCGCTGCCGGTAGCTTGCACCTTGCAGTGTTATTTATGCCATGGTGCGGGAAGTCGGTACGCTTTACTTTAAACGAGTGCAGTGTGTCTGCAAGACTGTTCGTTTGCATCAGTCGGTGCCGTGACTACCCATCACTTGACCAGAGCCATTTATTCACCGTTGCGAAATATTCATACTGTTTGCAGTGTTTTCGCTCAGCACTTTAGTTTAGGAGGTGCTGTTCGAGTTTCTTGGGTATTCCATGAATTATGTTTACGACACGTGGTTAAGACTGGAGGGAAGAAGCTAAGGTTCGGGTTTAACGTTTCGTCGACGACGATGTCAATAGAGATGGATCGCAACCACTGACTGGACGAACACAAGGAGGGTAATTAGTCGCAGTATGTTCAAAAGAGTTACCTCGACATTCATCTTAATCAATTTATTTTGTTACGAAGAACAAAGACTATTCTGCGCTTCTCCCTCATTATTCTTCTTCTTCTTTTCTCCTCAGCGATCACAGGCCTTGTCGACCACGCGCTGCATCAACGGTCTGCTTCCACCGCTTTCTATCTCTCGCAGTCTCTCTCCACCCTGCGGAAATTCCTAACGCTGCTATGTCCTTCTCCATGTCATCCCTCCACCTTGTACGAGGTCGGCCCAATGGTCTTGTTTCCTGGTGAGTTCAAAGAAATGATCCAAATGGCTCTGAGCACTATGGGACTTAACTGCTGTGGTCATCAGTCCCCTAGAACTTAGAACTACTTAAACCTAACTAACCTAAGGACATCACACACATCCATGCCGGAGGCAGGATTCGAACCTGCGACCGTAGCAGTCGCGCGGTTCCGGACTGAAGCGTCTAGAACCGCTCGGCCACCATGGCCGGCTCTGGTGAGTTCCTTCAAATGCAGTCAGCTTTATTTATTGTTATGAATCTAATAGCTTAAAAAAGACTCGCTTCGTCCGGTTTTAATATTTGTTTGTTTTCTGTTAACATTCCAGATAACTCGAGAACATAGAGAACACATTAAAAATTAACATTCAGAAAATCGTAAAAATGTTAGTGTGCGACGCTAAAAGTAATCTCGAATGCTCAAAAATACTCTCCAGTGCTCTTAAATACACTTAAGTATTCAGCAATACCCTAATTTGAAATAAAGTACTCTGCCAATCACTTCGTTATAGAACATCGAGAACATTCCAAATAAATCGACAACATTTAAAAAAATTCACGAACTTTCAAGAACATTCTAAAATCTATAACATTCGAGAATATTTCGGGGTATTCGAAAACATTCGTTGACATTGAAAAATATTCACCAAGCTCGACTACTTAGATAAATCTCCAGCTTTTTCCCTTACAATATACACTGATGTGAAAGAGACGGAAGATGTCCTGGTGACCACCACAATGTGGTAGCGACCACTTCAGACACTCGTATCAAATGGTTCAAATGGCTCTGAGCACTATGGGACTTAACTGCTGTGGTCATCAGTCCCCTAGAACTTAGAACTACTTAAACCTAACTAACCTAAGGACATCACACACATCCATGCCCGAGGCAGGATTCGAACCTGCGACCGTAGCAGTCGCGCGGTTCCAGACTGAAGCGACTAGAACAGCACGGCCACACCGGCCGGCAGACACTCGTATCCCCAGACAAACAACAGTTACCTCACCGACACCACTACAGTACACTGTAAGGGAATCAAGGGTAGCTCTTGACACAAAAATAATTAATTCGTGTTAGGTGTATCCAAAAAGAATCAAGCTTTAAATACAGAAATTAAAAAGCTATTCTAAATCAGCATATAATCAATAGCGCTGTATTTAATTTAGTGAAAGAAAGCTTTGCTTTGTTTTCACTATATTTCATCGTTCAGCAGTTTATCCTATCACCATATTCGCTTATGAACCGCATTTGTCATTTTGTTATTTGATGAGTACGTACATAAACTGACTCCCCCATCCCTAGAGCAGGCTACATGTAACTGACCCCGAGAAAAGCATGATTCTTTAAAATTAACATCAGAACAACTTAACGATTATCTTTGTGCCTTGTTTCTGGTGATGCTAAATGCTAATCTTACTGGAAACTGCAGTCTTTTCAATCGAAACGGCAGTTCGGTGGATACAAGCGTGTGAATAAAACCCTTCTCAGAGATCTACTTTGCGTAATTTTGACCGTGAATTTCGATTGTTTAAACGCAAGAGAAACCCGTTCTACTTCCCAAACTCAATAAAAGTAGCCACGTCAGAGTTTGGCAACAAATATCAAGGGGACATATTATACGAAAAGTCCTGCAAATAAATCTTTGAATAATTAAGGAAACACCCATAATTTTGTTGTTATAATTGAAAGAGTTAAATAAAATCGTATTTGGTAATGAGAAAGCTATAATATGACGTCTTATTGAAAGTAAACACACCAATAGCGGGAACAGCTTTGCTAAGATTGGTCGGCGCCCGGAATCTAATGGCGGACGCAGCAACTTACGCGGCCTGGCACCTACAACAACGAAACACGTAAACGCACTCGATAAAATTTCTACACACATGTATGAAAACTCTTCCTTGAAAAGAACATGTAAAGAAAACATGCAACAGCAGCTGCAATAAAATAAAGGAGAACGACAGACGTAGAAAACAGCAATAGCTAACGTTTTTGGTCGCTGTACTATGTCAACATAGACTGTAATACACTTAACTGACATTACATTTATATCTAAAGAAACCAAGTATGAACAAAGGTTTGTCACAAAAGAAGATAATTTCCAAGAATGAATACCTATCGAACGCGCGGGCGCTAACGATGTATATCGAATGTGCAACTCAATGTCGACAACATTACTCTGGTGACGCGAATTATTGTAAATGTTCGGTGCGTTGCCGGGGAAACACAGTTTATCGTTTTCAGTTGTGAATAGCAATGAGTGAAAGTGTTTAAGTTCCGAGTGCCAGCAGTCTCACATGGCGAAATCTAATTCCTCGGTTACGTAGTGAGGAAATTCGCTTAAATTTTGTTGGGACTTCGAATTGCTTACAAATGAGGATAGTAGGAACTGTGTAGATTGTCGTGTAATCGACTCCCTGAAACTTCGCAAGAAAGCTGCGGATAGTGAGTTTCCTTTACAATTGTACTGCGTCCAGCATCACAAAAGAACATCTATAAGAAAGAACACATGATTTGACAATTCCGAATTATCCATTGAGAAGAGTATCATTTTAGTTTCTTGTTAGATAAGAGACTATACGCTACGAGCTACAGCTTCTAAAACACAACTGTCTACGAACACCGTGTGCGACTACTACAGCTCCTGCTGAGAAGTCTGTTACGTTATAGTCACGAACGAGGGAGTGCCAATTGGTGGAAAAAATAAAGTCGCCGAAATGGGCGAATCACATAAAGCTACCAGGAAATACCAGAGAGGAAGACCATTGAAAAAAATGCAGTTGAGCGCATTATTCAGGGGGGAAGCAAACTTCAGTCTCTCTGATAAAGCACTTTAAATTGCCAGGCACGGAGGTGATAACAAACGGCTTTAAATCACACAACACCTTAAAAAAAGGAGGATTTCACCACGAATTTGTGACGCATTCTGTTGAATTTGTGTCGTCGAATGATTCATTTGTCCACACACGGAACATCAAACGCTTGTGGAAATGTCAAATCGTCGATAAAAAGAGAAGGGCGCCCAGAACATCGGGAGGCAATCTACCTCTGCCAGCACCTATTTTTCCACAACTTGAGGTTGCGTTGAAAAACGGACCCTTCTGTACTTATACGATATTTCTGACTGACAGAGCAGGAGTGTACCCGGGTTATGGGAGAAAAGGACTGCTGCCGGCGGTTTATGCAAGACGAGGAATAGTGCATGAAGAAGACGTAGCTGACGAGTAAAGTAAGTAAAGCTACTGCTTTCATTTGCAATTAATTGTAACTTACAATTAGTAAACGACCGTCTTTTTTCGTTGTTCTAGTGAATTCTGTAAACAGAATCCATAACTCGCGCCACCAGAGTAATGTCGTCAGCATAGAGACGCATGTTCGACATATATCGTGAGGCGCCCGCGCGTTCGATAGCCAATCATTCTTAGAAATTACCCAAAACAAAAAGAAATCACGTTTAAAAGTACACGAAATTCTAAACGTCTTTACAGGGAGAGAGCTCCTGGCGTTGCAGCTTATCTTTTTGTAGACGATGCGTAGTGACGTCAGCGGCAGCTCGTCGATACTGGCGGCGTAATTATTATGGCTCTATTAGCCATGAAATTACCTTTGATACATCCTCTTGTTTGATATAAGCTCCTCCAGGCAGTAAATTTTCCTCCTTTGTGGTTCTGTGGTCACAAGCCAGTCGGACGTAATCGTTGTTGTGTACATCCAATTTAAAAAAAAAAAAAAAAAGATTCAAATGGCTCTGAGCACTATGGGACTCAACTGCTGAGGTCATTAGTCCCCTAGAACTTAGAACTAGTTAAACCTAACTAACCTAAGGACATCACAAACATCCATGCCCGAGGCAGGATTCGAACCTGCGACCGTAGCGGTCTTGCGGTTCCAGACTGCAGCGCCTTTAACCGCACGGCCACTTCGGCCGGCCATCCAATTTCCTACGTGAGCAATTATGACGTTCCATATACATACGCTTCCTTTTCTAACGTTCCGCACGCAGTTTTAAAACAGTACAGTATTCAATTTCACTCACCGATCGTGATATTACAGTCTGTACATTTATAGGAATCACGATCTCGAATTTGCTGTTCTGGCGGAAACAGTGCTAGACGTCACAATCAGTTTGCAAATCTCGACGGCTATAGTCAATAAAATTCTTCTGGATTTGAGGCCGCATTGTCAACTATAAAATTCCAGGGCGCCTTCCTCAGGGTGTATTGTAGAGGAAGGCGCCTTGCAACAGTTGCCGAAACGTCGGAATTTTATAGCTAACAATGCGGCCTCAAACCCAGAAGAATTTTATTGACTGTGACAACGGCCGCGGAAGCCTGCGTTTACATCCACGGGTATAGTTGATGTTTTAGTGCGCGTTGCAGCTCTTTAAGTTGCAGACGAGGTAATTAGTTCAAATTACATTAGTTCGTGAGGGTCTGTTACGTGCAAAATAGTTCGGTCCTATAACCACGACACTCACAATACATCCGCGTAAGCATTGTCAGGGCTGTTTGTAGCTTACTCAAAGGTATTTACAGTTTAAGTTTTTTTTCGTGACGTCCACATAGACATTTGGTTTATAACGCAACCGAAAAATAGGTACGCGGTCGTGAACTTTCGTGTGATTCTGTGCGGTACGCTTACACAACACAACCCGCGCGTACGACACGACACTGCACGCTTTCTGTCTCCACTGCAGTCTGCAACGATCGATATCGCTAGCGCATCACAGTTCGTACAACAATGCTGCCTATTACATTTGGTTTCACACAGCCCCTTACACACGAGCATTAGAAAGAAAATGAAACATGCATCGAAACTTTTGCATACTCAGTTGAAAGGAGACTCATGTACCAATGCAAAGAAAGCAAAACATAAATAATACTCTAGACCATCAGAGATATACGTACAGAGCTAATGAAGCAGAAGAAAAGGAAAAAAATTATCACTCATAAGCAGTAATATCTTCACAAGCCGAATTCTCGGAGTAAATACTGTTTCTTCTTAATCTTTTCGTGATACTTTTTTTCCTGCTTCTGACAACTGTTCACGACCATTTCTTGTTTTGAAATTTTAAATTAATATCGTCAGCTATTTAACTTATTATCGCGAAATGTCTCTTTCAAATAAACTTGAGAACTTTTGAACAATGTTCGAAAAAACTATAAAACTTCATGTATTCATTTGGGCTGTTGAAGATGGTACACAAATCATTTGTAAGTTAAATTTGGCCAGTTACACAATAAATTGGGTGAGTACTTTCACTAATTTGTAATAGTTTTTCGACTAATCATTGCGAAATTTATCTCTCATATTTGTTCTTAACTGTCCTTTCCTCATACGAGACCAAAGAATTGATTTCTTCAAACATATATTGGTTTTATCAGCTGGAGCTGAGTTTGGAGTAACAAGAAACGTTTGCCGAAAACGTCCAGAATGAGTAAGTAATGCAGCTTCCATTAATTCCGGATTGCTGTCGAGATGTAGACCATTCTCGAATCTTCTATAAAATTTTGGAACATTCTACGACATTGTCCAACGTTCTCGAAGATTCTAGAAGGAACATGTTGAACAGATTCGGTCACTTCGGCACTCGATTCCAAGCAGCTACACCGTCTTCCTACAAGAATTCAATTGATGCGATGTTCTCTTTTTACACCCATATCTTCGAATCCATTTCCAAACTAAATCTGCTTCATGGCTGGGGGATGGGCGGCTATAGTACCAAATAACCCCCGTGGTGCTGCAGGCAGGACTGAGTGGCGGAATCACAGCGGCACGGACGGATAAATGCTTACATTTATTATGTTATCGTGAACATCTGCGCTCTTTAAACACTCTAATCTTCATAACTAACCTTTACAGTTCCAAAACGAAACCTTCTTTGTTGTTAAGGAATGGAGGGTTATCTCACCGTATGACCCCAACGAGGCTGCGAGATACGCTTGCGAAGTTTTGGCGGCAAGTACACACACACACACACACACACACACACACACACACACACACACCTCATGCTTTAATTAAATGGGCTTCATTTTTTTTGTAACACGCTCGATTTGCAGACTAGCATCATTTTCAGGTGCGTATACGAATACAAGTAGATGAGAAAGTACATATGTGGCGCTATGCTTTTTATGAAGACATCTTGTCTGACATTCTGAAGATGGGCTACGCTCAAAATGTGTCAAATATAAGTTGCTGAGCAACAAGCGATCTGTTTATCTCAAGCGACTCATTCAGCAAGGTCAGACAGATGTCAGTGAGTCGTGGTTGACGATTGAGTGGTCATTGATCAGGACGACTTCACAACGCTTTCGACGTCTCGTGGAGTCAACGTCATCATGCGTCGTAGCCGTCATAACGGCAAAAGTGGGTGCTATAAGCGTCCAATTATATTGCTAATGTATGAACGACAATTACGTCGCAATGAGTTTATGCAGTTCTCACCTGCTCTGCAGGGTTTGCGTTGTATAAAATCTGTAGCAGATGATGTTGTATTTAAGGGTTTGTTGATACATTTCATGGAGTTGTCGACCAGTACATCGTGAATCTTGCATGTCCCTTTCTTAAGGAACCTATTACCTTTCTTTTATGGTCACCTTTAGGAAACTGAATTCCATTATAAGTAATAAGGAGTCGTTTGGCATGCTTTCAGCGTTCCTGTACTACGCTGTAGTATGTTTCTTTGTGTCCTTCTAGCTGTCAATCTATGTGAGGTGGAATCCGTGTATCATCACGTCTGAGTCTTATAAATGCTTTGTATTTTAGTTTACTTGATAGTTACCGGACACAAGAAGTGTTTGTTTGCATTATCCGAACACTTCGTGTTTCTATCTCTAGGTGCTCCTCTTCAGAGACCGCATACGTCTGAAGTATAAAGAACTTGAACCAAGCTTAAACCAAGTAGTAAAACTCAGTTAATGTCTAGGGGCCCTGTTTATTGTCGTCTTTCGAAAAGTTTTGCGTGGACTTTTACATTTCTGTTATTACTGTAGCGTATGTAGATATAAAGATTACTGATGATCTGAAACTATGTACTATACCGAGATGTAACTCAGGAACTTGTGCCTTTACTTTCTTTATTATTTCAGTTCGCCAGGAGGGACCGAGCTGGTAGCAGATAAAACCGCCCTTCAGCTAAGGCATTATATGGTTTACAAATTTAGCATATCATAAGAAATGATGCTATGATTTTTGGTGAAAAAGCATGCGCAGATGACAACTTGACAAATTTTCAGTATTAATATGCAATGTAAATCTTCCTTCTTCTTGTGTCCTAAGGGATTCGAACTCACATGTTGCCTCCAGATCCTTCTGCCTTGTCCTGATTCGTGCCAGTTGTTTACGATCGTGCAGTTGCATACTGTTTTGATTTCATTGAACTTGATGTTGGTTAGGCATAATGATGTGTAAGTAGGTTGTTTAGGTTTTTATATTGGTAATGCCACGTAGCGATCTGTAAGAAAATCACTGGCTGTGCTGTGTGCAGTCTGTGGCTGGGTGGCATTGTTGGAATAGTCGCTATTGTAGTGTTGGGCTGTTGGATGTGAACAGCGCGTAGCGTTGCGCAGTTGGAGGTGAGCTGCCAGCAGTGGTGGATGTGGGGAGTGAGATGGCGGAGTTTTGAGAGCGGATGATCTGGAAGTGTGTCCATCAGAGAGAGTAAATATGTAAGACTGGATGTCATGAACTTTATATATATATATATATATATATATATATATATATATATATATATATATATATATATATAACTTTTGAACGATATTAAGGTAAATACTGTAGTGTTGGCAGAAGAGCCAACACTGTGTTGCTAGAGGAGGCCGAAATGCACGCGTTTAATTACACGCTGACTGGCGTGAGGTCTGGAACAGTTAAGGGAATTAATAGCAGCAAATAAAGTACGTAGTTGATATAATACTTAACTTTAATCCACAATTGTAGAACATCTCTCGTTACTGTACAAGCTTCACAATATTAATTATCAAATGCTATGGCGCCTTGTTAGGTCGTAGCAAATGACGTAGCTGAAGGCTATGCTAACTATCGTCTCGGCAAATGAGAGCGTAGTTGTCAGTGATCCATCTCTGGCTAAGTCGGCTGTACAACTGGGGCGAGTGCTAGTAAGTCTCTCTAGACCTGCCGTGTGGTGGCGCTCGGTCTGCAATCACTGACAGTGGCGACACGCGGGTCCGACGTATACTAATGGACCGCGGCCGATTTAAAGGCTACCACCTAGCAAGTGTGGTGTCTGGCGGTGACACCACAAATACATTGTTTGTTCTCTACCAAATTCTTTCATTTGCTAACTATGCCTTCAATAGTTAGAATCTTTTATTTAGCTGGCAGTATTGGTGCTCGCTGTATTGCAGTAGTTCGAATAACGAAGATTTTTGTGAGGTAAGTGATTCATGAAAGGCATAAGTTATTGTTAGTCAGGGCCATTCTTTTGTAGAGATTTTTGAAAGCCAGATTGCGTTGCGCTAAGAATATTGTGTGTCAATTTAGTGTTGATCAGAATAAGTAAAGAGAGAAATGTCTGAGTACGTTCAGTTTTGCTCAGCTGTTTGAAAATCAAATAATGTAAGAGGTTTATCAGCACAGTCATTCATAATTTTTTCTAAGGGGACGTTTCAGATGGTATTGGTGATGTATGAACGACGGTGGTATTCGCGACGGAGATGAACAACTGGTTTCTGTGATGAAATCCTGAACAAACTGGCGGAAGTATATACTATTGGACTTCAACCCATTACGGACTTGGAACTCTGCGACTGTGACGAACAAAGGTTTTCAGAAACAACAGCAACCAGATAATACAAAAATAATAATTCTGCTTTCACGAAAGGCAAATGGTTGCAGTCTTTTCTGAAAACCTTTCCTATGATATTAAATGAGTAGGTAGACCGCGAAAGAATCAGCAGAATACTTTGGGAGAAAGCTGCTATAGAGAGATGTAGGCTATGCGCGGTAGGACTGCTACATCGAGGAAATTACGTAGTTCGGAAGTGGGAGTTGGTTGGAGTTAACGGCAGGAGGGGATAGGATGAGCATCGAAGTGCATGAAATGTGGGATATGAGTGTAGTGGCGTAACAAGGTACCTGGGTGGGTGATTAGTGAGTTGGATATTGTATGTTGGGTTTTTCTGTTGATGCACTGTGTTCTAGAAAAAGAAGGTTTGGGATAACGATGAGTGGGTATGGGATGCGAGCTGGGAAAGATGCGGAAGGGGAGGCGAAACGCACGTCTTTCTAGTAGTTCAATATACGAGGGCTATCCGCAAAGTACATTACGTTTTGGAATTAAAAATAAATAAAGTATTGGAATTTTTTTATTATATACAGGTGAAAGCCACACTTAAATAATACTTTTCTACATAGTTGCCATTTAAATTAAGGCACTCATCGTAGCGATGGACGAGCTTGGAAATTCCTTCGTCGTAAAATTCGTCCGCCTGCGCCTTCAACCACGTGGCGACTGTCTTTTGGGACAGAAAAGGTGTGATTTTTGTGGATTTTCTGGAAAGAGGCACTACAGTAAACTCTCAAAGGTATTGCCAAACTCTGCACAACCTCAGAAGAGCAATACAAAACAAGCGCAGGGGAAAGTTGGGCTCAAAGATCTTGCTGATTCACGACAACGCCCGGGCTCACACGGCGAATGCCACCCGTGAAGTTCTCGAATCTTTGAAGTGGGAGTTGTTTCCTCATCCGCCGTACAGTCCCGACCTGGCACCGAGCGACTTCCACTTATTCCTAGCAATGAAGAAGTGATTGGCTATGCAGCGTTTTGATGACGACGCACAACTTCAAGAACAGGTAACCACGTGTTTGAAGGCGCAGGCGCCGAATTTTACGACGAAGGAATTTCCAAGCTCGTCCATCGCTACGATAAGTGCCTCAATTTAAATGGCAACTATGTAGAAAAGTAGTATTTAAGTGTGGCTTTCATCTCTATATAATAAAAAAATTCCAATACTTTATTTATTTTTAATTCCGAAACGTAATGTACTTTGTGGATAGCCCTCGTATTTACCAAATTTAAGAGAGGCTGAGATCCAAGCAACACTGGCCTAACCTAGTGTGAGACGGATGAGGTATTTATAGATGACGATAATGATAGAACGATACAGATTCGAAGTACAGTTGGTTGCCAGTTTTAGCCGATTATGGGCTTTGTGTTACGTGGCGAGGAGATGTCAATTCCAAGTTGGTTGAATGTAGAAAGAGGAAAGCTGGGACGAACTCGGCCTTTCCGTCGCTTTTGTAGCTAAGCAATGGGCGTGCACCTCAAGGGTACGCAATTGTCTGTGCGGCTTTGGGCCGGCCTTATAACACTCCTGTCTGCAACTACTGTACCATAACCTTAAAATTGGAAACAGGTTATGAAATAAAACTATTTTGTTCAAGCAATTATGGTATATAGCAACAGAGCAGTGTTACCCTCTGAGAGGAATTTTGTTAGGTTGACCGTGCTGTACCTAACGGGAATGGCTTATCGAAAATGAAAGTCAGAATTACGTAAATATTTGAACAGTACGAACAAAATTTTGTCTATCTGTACTGTTCAACTGAGAAAGAAAACGGTCGCCAGCCTAACTAGGCAAGAGAATGATTAACATTCTCTTTTAAGAACATAGTTATCAGTAGCTATAACGGATCCACACAACCTATACTTTGTCACACGCGAGTGCAGTGAACTATTACACATACATATGTTTACGGTAAGATTGGGACTAACAGAGCAGCAGAAACAATTTGCAAAATTATAACAGCTACCGAAACACACTATTACTCGTACTTTCAGGGCTTACACAAAGTGAATGGTCTTTATAACATTACTATTAATATGCACTTCTAATACACCAGAGAGACAAACACTTAGTAAACACGAGTATATAAGGTTTCACAACTGCAGCTTTCTCACTTTTGCTACATCGAAACACACTGTTGACAAAATTGCAAGAAACTGCCTCACCTTTTATAATTTACTACAGACAACTATGTGATCATTTACTTTATAAGCCTCAGTCTTAAGAAATTTTAATTTGAAGTTGGCAACAATACATTAATAAGCAGTTTTACTAGAAAAATTATTTCAGCAAGCATCATTAACTTTAACTCACTCTCTTGCCACATTAACTTTAACTTTCTCTTTACTATGTTCAAGAGGCATCAATTAGCAAAACTCTAGGCTTTAATTTCTTTCAGTAAGGACACTCGGTAATTACTTTAGTTCAAACGGAAAGGAACCTGAGAGGTGTTATGATGAGGAGAAAATCAAGGTTGGTACATAAATTTAGATATAAATTACCTTATATTTGAGCACAATAACACATCCATTAAGCTGATCCTTCACTGTACATCATTATAGTATTACGTTACAGTGATTGCGCAACGTGGTGGCAACTGCATGTTGGTAGGTGGATTCGCAGACTTAATTGCTAGACTCTGTCATTTCTTGGTGGCGACGACAGATGCAAATTCCAGAATAGTCCCAGCTATTTATCCATCCATGCGAGGCCTTGGAAAGTAGCAGGAAAAACCTCTCTCGGAACCAGCACCATATGCGTCTTTTACATGGCAGTGCATGGACTCGTAGCTCATCCCCGACTGCTGGCTCGTCCCCGACTGACTATCAGTTCCACCTTCTCTACCTAGGCCAACCACAATTTGCGCGCGCTACACAGTTCCGTTCCCGAGGGGAACCACAACAACTTTTATACACAGAATACTAAGAGCCCTAAGTGAGGAGCAGCAATTTACATAACAGTAAACAACCATTTTAAACAAAACAGAACATTTACACATATAGACATTTCTACATAAATTTTTCACACAAAATTACAATTATATACAGTAAGCTTTGTTCCCTCCAAATGGGTCAAAGCATTTAAACGAGAGATATGCTACACAGCATACAATCAAATCATGATATCAAAGTTCGTACAAAGAAAGGAGTATACAATTTTGTGTTATCGATTCAAGCAAACACATTTACAGAAGCTCAATGATGAAACATTAAATGAAACAAAGGCAAAATAAATCAGTAGAGCATTAGAGCTATGGTGTTACAGCCTGTCTATCACTTTCGCCGCGAAGAGCAGTGCGGACGTTCCCTGGGCCCAACACAGGCCTCTGCTCCCATTCCGCTGGTGAGGAGCAGCGTGAAAGTCATGGGCTGGGCTGCACCCCTGAGGTCGTGCCGCTCCACTTCATTCCTGCGCGGTCGTGAGGGGCGGGTCTCGCCACGACCATCTCAACCGGTGCGTCCCTGAGGAAAGAGGTGCTCGGTAAAGAGCGCGACCACCCGCATCATTGGTAATCAAATGGTTCAAATGGCTCTGAGCACTATGGGACTCAACTGCTGAGGTCATTAGTCCCCTAGAACTTAGAACTAGTTAAACCTAACTAACCTAAGGACGTCACAAACATCCATGCCCGAGTCAGGATTCGAACCTGCGACCGTAGCGGTCTTGCGGTTCCAGTCTGCAGCGCCTTTAACCGCACGGCCACTTCGGCCGGCCATTGGTAATCATTCCGTAAGATCTCGAAGTTAGCAAAGGCAGCTAAATGCGAGACCTATCGCACAAACAGCTTAACAGTTCATGCCTCCAAGGTGCTGAAGGGAATAGTACACCAAAGAATAGGAAAAAAAACTGCGGATCTCTTGGGTGACGATCACTTTACCTTTCGGAAAGGTAATGACACCAGCTCTTGATAACTGAAGCGAAAACTAAGAGATTCGAAGGAACTTTAACAGGATTCGGTGACCTGGAAAAGGCGCAAAATAGTGCAAGATGTTAGAAATTCTGAAAAAACATAGAGAAAGACGGGTAATATGCAATGCTCACAGGACCAAGAAGGAGAAATAAGAACGACAGGCTAAAGGCAAAGTGCACGGATTCAAAAGGTTGTGATACAGGTATCCAGTCTTTCGCCCCTACTTTTCGTTCTATAAATCGAAGAGGCATTAATGGAAATAAAAGAAAAATTGAAAAGTGAATTAAAGTTCAGGAGGAAAGGATATCAGTGATAAGATTCGCTGTTTACAATGCTATCCTCAGTCAAAGTGAGGAAGAATTACATGAGTTGTTGCTTGGAATAAAAAAGTGTAATTCGTAGAGAATATGGATTGTAAAAAAAAATAAAAAATAAAAGAACCTCACACAGTTGCATGAACAAACGCGCTTGGACATCTGCAAAAATCATTTGGATCGCTATGGTAACGAATAGGACAACTTCTTAGACAGGATCATTACTGGTGACGAAACATGGATCCATCATTACGAGCCGAAGAGTAAAAGGCAAAGTATGGAATGGAAACATCGAAATTCGCTGTGCAAGAACAAGTTCAAGACCAACCGTCCGCAGGGAAACTGATGCTTACGGTTTATTGGGACGCATAAGGTCCAGTACGGAAACATTATGGGGAAAGGGGCACAACAATAAACAGTGTACGTTACAATGAGATGCCAACTGCCAGGCTAAAACCTGCAATTCGAAGTAAACCCCGAGGATTGCTGCCAAAAGGTGTTGTGTTGTTGCACGACAACGTCCGTCCGCATACTGCTGCCCACACTGCTGAAACGCACCAGATACTCAAATTTGAAGTGCTGGATCATCCTATCACTTGTTTGGTCCACTCAAACAGGCATTAAGGGGCCGTCGTTTGCCTCGAACGAAGCAGTGAAGGAAGTGGTGCATTCGTCCCTCGCAGCTCAACCGAGAACCCACTTTTATGACGGCATCAGGAAGCTTGTACAACGGTGGACCAATTGCGTTGAAACGCAAGGAGACCATGTCGAAAAATGTTCTTGTAAGTTTCCTGTTCGATTACAATAAAAATGGTTCAAATGGCTCTGAGCACTAAGGGACTTAACTACTGTGGTCATCAGTCCCCTAGAACGTAGAACTACTTAAACCTAACCAACCTAAGGACATCACACACATCCATGCCCGAGGCAGGATTCGAACCTGCGACCGTAGCAGTCGCGCAATTACAATAAAACTTCATAACTACTTTGCGGATAATAACTGACTTACTCTCGTATATCTCTACAACATGAGGCACCTTGCAGTGTGTGCCGGAGGTTCCTTCTCTCAGCATTTTCATTTCCCCCCTTTCTTGTTGTATTCGCGCAGAGTGCGTGTAAGTTCGAATTTCTTTTTTTTTCTTTTTTTTCGGCGTGGTCATTTCGTGGCTTGTGAAAGGAAGTAACACATTTGCTAACTGTTCTTGGAACGTGTGATTTTGTTGTAACGTTAACGGCAGACCTCTCAGTGATGCACCAGGCCTCTGTTGTACCGTCTGCCACTGGAGTTTGATGCTCATCTGCGTGACTCTTGAACTTACTAAAGGTACCTCTTAGGAAACACACTGCCCTTCTTTGGATCTTGCCTATCTTTTCTATTAATCCTACCTAATAACGCTCCCAGACGAACGACAAATACTCTAGAATCGGTCTGTAGAATTGCATATCGTATATATCAACGGTTGGTCGCTAGCGTCGCATTTGATACTCTGATGCACTAAGGGTCACTGTTGCCGCGTACAGTGTGTGTATGTGTCGGGAGTCTTCGAGGGGAGAGTAAGTGGAAGCTGGCACGCAGAGGAGCGTGGAGTGGGATATGAAGCTAGGAAAGATTAAAGTGGAAAATGGGTGTTATTAATAAAACGTATATGTTTGTGTGACGATACGTTTACAGCACAAATTAAACCGAGTCGTGCATACTACAAACTTACACCACTTGACAAAAAATTGAAGTAAAAATAAGGGGAGGAGGAAACGAAATGTGACGTTATCGTAGTGATTACAAAATCGAGTCAAATTTACAGTACCTGGCTATATGAACCTACTGATCAATATGCACCCTCTCTGTCCTAGGTGCATGCACTGATTCGGTTGGAATGAGTGGCATGAAGCAGTTTCATCCTCTCCTGAGGAAAACCGACCCGTAGCTTGTAGCTGGTGCTCCATATCCAGGACCAGAATTGACGTCCTGACTGGTCCAACACGTGTTCCAATGGACACAGACCTGGGGATCTTGTTGGCTAAGGGTGTACCTCAACATCACGCAGACTTTTCATAGGACACGACCTGCTGAAAAATGGCACCAAGATTGGTTGGTTGGTTGATTTGAGGGAGGGGACCAAACAACGAGGTCATCGGTCCCATCGGATTAGGGAAGGATGGAGAAGTCGGCCGTGGAGTTTCAAAGGTACCATCCCGGCATTTGTCTGAAGCGATTTAGGCAAATCACGGGAAACCTAAATCAAGATGGCCTGACGCGGGGTCGAACCGTTGTCCTCCCGAATGCGAGTCCCGTGTGCTAACCACTGCGTCATCTCGCTCAGTCCAAGATATTGTCACATGAGTGGTGATACTCGAAGTCACAAGATGGGCGTGAAGTACTGTTATGCCGTCATAGTTCCTTCAGCCGTTACCAGACGTGACCTCAGGTTATACCGCATGGCTTCCCACTCCATGTCGCCAGGCGTGACATAGCTATGCCTCACCAAAACACTAGGAGAACGCGACCTGTTCCCGGATCGTTGCCATACCCGCCGACGATGGTCATGCTAACAGTGGTAGAACCACAACTCGCAGTTGAATCGAATGTGACGTCATTCATCAGCGGTCAACACCTCGACGTCATGCAACAACTCCAGAAGCAGCCGCCTGTGCTGTGGTGTTAACGGCAGCCTAAACAGGGGCGGTAATTCCCTACCCCTGTTGCTAATAGTCTCTGAACAATGGCGCGAGACGACGCAGAATGCTGGGGGCAGTCCATTACATGTTGGCATTCGCAGGTGCGGCATTCGCAGGTGCGAAGGAGTTATCATGTGCCTGGTGCACGATACGGCGATACTCCATTGTGGTGGTCACACGTGATCTACCGGAACCTTGACAGGTATGCCTGCCTCCATGTTTCCACGCAGTGCAAAATCGGGCCACTGTCACATTCGAATGCCCCACAAGTCTGGATATTGCACTTTGAGATCAACCGGCCAAACGGAGACCCGGAATGAGGTCACTTTCAAAATCTGTGAGGTATTGATAACGCTGTGTCACAAGAGTACGCAGCTCATCCTTTTTTTATTCTTGTGATCTGCCAGCCTCGGCCATCTGCTATACTATTTCAACACGTACCACTACTTTTCGTTTTAGTGTACGTTTCCACCTTTTGGTTACCTCCTTTCGTTTTCTCTTTTCTTGTTGTTGCCCGTTAGTATTCCGCTCTTTTCCTCTGCGCAACTCGTTTTAGGAATTGTTTTAAGTTGAGCCTTGTTTGCATGAGGAAAAAGGGACTGATGACCCCGTAGTTTGTTCCCTTTATACTCCTAACGAAACAATCAACCAACGACATCTCTGTGTCTTTCAGAGCGATGACTCACCTGATGCTGCTCCTGCCTCTTATACGCCCTACCAGGACTGGTAACAACACTAAACACGAACAACAGTAATGCACTCTGATGTTGGTCCTACCTGTCATAGAGAACTGCAGGTCTAATCATGTTCATAACCGTCGATGACGTGTACGGGTACGATCTAATAATGGGCAGTCCAACGAAAACGAGACAGACGAAAAAAAGGTAAGCAAGCTGACTATTGTTTCAAAAGTAATCACCATAACCTTTAATATATGTATTCCACAGTGAGACAAGGCGGCCAATGCCTTCATGTAAAATTTTTTGCAATTATCTACGGAATCATGTCTGTACCCAGGCCTCTTCGTCCGAAGCAAATCGAAGGCCACAACGGTCTAAGGCGCTGCAGTCATGGACTGTACGGCTGGTCCCGGCGGAGGTTCGAGTCCTCCCTTGGGCATGGGTGTGTGTGTTTGTCCTGAGAAAGCAGCCCTGACAAAGAATCGTTTCAGAATAAATTTGAATTTTACCACAGCTGTACCATCCGACCCAGTACAGTAGTACCTATTACAGAACCTAACACTGCACTGAATATTTCAGTATATCTTTAGTAACAGTTTCAGGGAAGAGGAAAATGTCTTGGACTTTAGTTAGGTGGTGCAGGCCACCGTTGTAATACATGAACGTTCCTACCGCAATTATTCCAGTCATGCGGTTTACAGGTCGAATGCTGGTTTTGTAAGCCATCTTGCCTGTGAGCAGATTAATTTTCTTGGGATTCTTCCAGTGAATGTCAGCCTGGCATCTTTTCCTATAGCTAGCCTACTGTTAGAAGAATATTTGGGGGCGTCTATTGGCAACAACGCGCTTCTTCACTTCTTAAAAGCGCTAAGTCACTAAAGCACTTCGCTGCGCTCTGGGTCATTACCAAGCTTGCGGCCAAGCCACCAAGCACGCGATCACGCAACGCGCTGTAACTGCCTGACTGTGGGAAAGGAACTTTTAAGCCGCGGTCCCGTATCACTTGCCTGTGCCGCTTTCGGTAAGCGTCTCCAGCTTCGCATTGAGCGCGAGACAACTTTAATAAGTTGCATTTGTATTACTACTAATTAACACCCTGTAGTAATGTGAGTGCGCTCACATAAATTGCTATATCAGACCGGTTAACCGAAGTCATTCAACGCTTCCTTGCGTAACATCGGCAATTTATTCCTGAACCAAAGGTACTAGATCAAGAGACAAATAACTCTGCGTGAGCTCACAGGATGCTGATTACTAACAACAAAAAAATCAAGACAGAAAAGAATTAAAGACATTAGCTGCCATAGCTGATTACATCAAAGCGGCAAGTTAAAAACTTGTGCAGGACCGAAATTCGAACCCGGGTCTCCGCTTAACAGGCAGATACGCTGACCACTACGCCATCCAGACACAGTGGTCCTGATAACTGCACGGACTACACCAGCACGCCTCCCGTCAGACCCAAATTCTCAACTTATCCACACAGTACTGATGTAGTGTCCCTTGCCCATTATCGTCATTACTCGCGGCATTTCGGCGATTCCCGTAAGAGTTCGAGCCTGTTGTGCTTCTGCACTGAAGAGACCCTTAGCTGTCGATTGCCTTAATTGTATATGTGGTATCTGTTCTTTCGGACATGCCCGAAAAACAGGTACCACATTTGTAACACAAAAACCGACAAATATTAGCAAACTGGTGATATTCTTCTATTATTATTATTATTATTATTATTATTACTGTATGATCCCGTCAGACATCGGAGCTCGTTAACCCCGCGTTTCCGGGATCCGGGAAGTCGTGGTGCTCCGGATCAATTCTGCTTCGCCGGCCGAGGTGGCCGTGCGGTTCTAGGCGCTACAGTCTGGAACCTCGGGACCGCTACAGTCGCAGGTTCGACTCCTGCCTCAGGAATGGATGTGTGTTATGTCCCTAGGTTAGTTAGGTTTAAGTAGTTCTAAGTTCTAGGGGACTGATGACCTCAGCAGTTGAGTCCCATAGTGCTCAGAGCCATTGGAACCATTTTTGATTCTGCCTCGCAGATTAACGACGAGGACTGATCAGCTGGCCATCCTGGATGTGGTCTTCAGGCGGTTTATCACATCCAATTAAGTAAATACCGACATGATACCCATGTCTCGCCTCAGATACACGCTACAGAAACACGTAGAAAAACGTTCTTACAATTGAACTTGAGATATACGCGAGACACAGACAAATGGAACTCTGAGACTCTGTCTCGGGAGAAGTGGTGGTGTTGGGAGGGGCATCTGGGCAGCACCTGTCACTAATATTGCCAAATCCATACTACAGAGCACAGACGTTACCAACTGGGAATAATTGAGAGGGGATTTGTAGCTCCAGCTTTAGCCTGACACCGAAGGGAAACTTCTGGAAACCTTCGACGGCGTCAGGTGATGTGAAATGTTTTCAGTTTGTTTTTAGGACCTTGTTGTCCATTGTCTAATACATAAATTTGAAAATAGTGTGTGTGTGTGTGTGTGTGTGTGTGTGTGTGTGTGTGTGTGTGTGTGCGTAGTTTCTGGTGATACTGTACTATATACTGTAGTACAGTGAAATGCTGTAAACTTACATGAGGGACTCTGATATAGGTTGTGCCATTACGAAGCCTTTCCACTTAGGTTTGAAAATATGCACTCTGTCGCTCACGTATTCACCTGGAAGCCCACTGCAAACTGGGCCTGCAGATTAATGCGCTTCCCTGTATATGGTGGTAAGTCTTTTCCTCTCTAGTGTTTGCAAAGTGGATGCTGCAGTTCCTTTTGAAAGGTTTCGTATTATTCACCGCAAACCTAACAAAGAGATATTTCCTAGACCTATGGACAGTTTTAGAACTAACATACTACTCTGACAGTTCTCTCCTAGGTTAAGAACATCCTTTTAAAATGAAATAGCTTATATCATAGAATGGCTCTGAGCACTATGGGACTGAACTTCTGAGGTCATCAGTCCCCTAGAACTTAGAACTACTTAAACCTAACTAACCTAAGGACATCACACACATCCATGCCCGAGGCAGGATTCGAACCTGCGACTGCAGCGGTCCCGCGGTTCCAGACTGTAGCGCCTAGAACCGCTCGGCCACCCCGGCCGGCTATATCATAGAATGTACTGGATTGAAAGAAGAAAATCAGACAAGGCTTCATTAGACGGAAAATCAGCCAGAGTCCCAAATTTCACTTTTTTATTTACTCGGTGACCAGTTTCGGGCCGGGACCCGTTTTCATATCACCCTACAGGGCAGACAACCAAATTTACAATGACGTTCAATACAGATATTACCAAATTTTTAAGCTCACGTCAAAAATACAGAACATATCGTTTCAAGGTTTCCGTACCTGATAGTCAAAGTGAAAATTCCAAAAATACAAGGACCAGGTCAAAATAAGTATTACGTATTATGAAGTGCAAATTAGCAGTTACTGCATATACAGATGTCAGGCAGTCTACTCCTCTCGCTGCCATCAGGAAACCTCGAGAAGGGGGGCGCCGTATCAGGATAGAAATGCCAGTAACTGAGAGCCAGTAAATGATATGGACAAAATCCAGTAATAAAGATGACGGACGTTGCATCTGGTAACGGAAACAGTATAAAGGGGGAAAATGGAGAAAGATTTCGGTCTTCAATTTCACATTGCATTTGGGCCACTGGCGATAATGAGTTCGTTGTTAGGGCACTCAAGGTCCAAATGATTCAAGCTTTTTGCGTTGGGGAGAACGTAATCTGGGCCGTTTGACGTTCTGTGGATTGTGGAATCAGGCTGCTGCAGTCCCCCTGGCTCTTCCCTCGTTCCGCCCCCACCTCGCTGCACACGTGCCAACGCGTTCCTGCAAGCAGCCCAGCGAAATTGGTCGCCATAGCTCCTTCAGGTTCGTCTTCCCTGTGACCCTGGCTGCCTTTCGTTTGTTTCTTCTCTCCTTCTGTCCCTCTGCCGAAAGAAGCAGAAATGCCAGAAAAAGGGGGGACGCGCGGAACGTGTGAAGCGTTAGAATACCCCCCAGGCAGGGGGGAGCTGATACAGAAGTGCATAGGCCGCATTCACCTCAGAGCGTGGGCAGCGCTATGTCCCACAGTGGCAAGAGCCGCTCTCGCTGAGGAAGAGTTCCAGGCTAAACAAACGGAGTACAAGCGAGCACTGGTTTCCGTTTTTCAGCTCAAATTCTTATTGTAGAGCAACTTATGGCACTGGCTGAGGTGGAACACGTAGACTTCTCTCTCCTCCTGTCTCTTTCTCTCGTCACATATTAGCCCGTGTAGTCTCTTACGACTTCTATGTGTTATTGACTCCTTTTTCCCACCTCCAGCTTCTTTTTCCGCTTTCGTCATTCATTAGACAGTGTAGTCTAAAGGACTTCTGCTTCATAGGTACATTTTTTTCCAGCTTCTTTAGCACCATGCTTGGCAGTGTAGCCTTTCCTCCATTCTGATTTTCTTTTCTCCTTCTTCTCCTCTACATTGTTCTCATGTACCAATCTGTGTAGACTTCTGTGTCTTGCTGTATTCTTCTCTGTCTTCTTCCTAATTCTTCCGTCAAGTGTTAGGCGTATAGTCCTTCAGACTCTTTCCGTCGCTCCTCCTGTTTCTCCTCTTTTTCCTCTTCCTCCTTTCTCTCCCCCTCCTCCTATTTCTCCTCCTCTATCTTTTCTTCTTCTTTTTCCCCTTACTCTTCCGTATCCTCTTCCTCTTGCTGCTGCTCCAGCTCTTGTTCTTGCTCTACTGCTTTTGTCTTGCATGTAAAAATTTGTAAATTTGTGGTAAGATCTAATGGGACGAAACAGCTTAGGTCATCGGGCCCTAAGCTTACACACTACTTAACTAACTTAAACTAACTTACGCTATGGACAACACACACGCCCTTGCCCAATGGAGGACTCGATCCTCCGACACGGACCGTGACAAGACGCCCAAGATCGCGCGGCTACCCCGCCTGTATATCACTTAATGATCCCGTTTCTTATTAACTGAGTGATGTGTTGCAGTGGTAAATGCTGGATTATCATTCGGGAGGATGATGGTTCAAATCCCTGTCCAGCTGTCCAAATTTTGATTGCTATGGTTTCCCCAAAATCCATTTATGGCATATGCCGAGATCGTTCCTGAGAAAAGGAGACAGCCGATTTCCTTGCTTTCCTTTCCCCATACAAGGTTGTACACCATGTCTAATGACCTCGCCGTCAATGGGACGTTAATCCCTAAACCTACATCTTTATTTATTTCTTACAGACTTTTCTTCTGCTCTTCCTCCTCCCCATCCTTCTCTGCTACTTCTTTCCTCGCATGTTAGGCCGTGTTGTCGTTTACGTCTTCTGCTTCTGCTGTTCATGTTGATCATAACTGTCTCCATCCTCTTGGCTGATAGACCAGACCTAGTTTTTTTTCATTCTACAAATTGAATCGAATTAGAATATCAGAATGTATTTTTGTATACGCTACACGTATACATCAACTCTTTTTCAAGAACTTCACCATCGTGGTGGTGGTGGTTGTTAGGATGTTTAAGGGGGACTAAACATCACCATCGTGAATGAGACATTTGTCGCAATGGTGTACCAGCATTCCCACCCCCTGTGTCTCACTCAGACACGTCACGTTGTTGCGGTGCCCTGCAGTTTCTCATTTGAAGTTAACGCCGTCCACGCAACCATTTCATCTCGAGGAAGCTACATAGACTCATTCAAAATAAACTAAAAGGCTTGCTGTCTCATGCCCTGTTCTGCTGCACTACGACGATCGAGAGCGTACCGATGTATCAACTGGCTGATTTATCGAATCTTATTTTTGAGCAACATTTCATCATTGGTAGCGAAATCATCTGCAAAATACCTCACAAAACAATGTTATCCATTGTATGATTTAATACATAGCTTGGATTATAATTATCCCACCGCACCTCTCTGGAGCAATAATCTCTTGACTTATTTCTGTCAGAAAATCTCCTGTCAAGCCTCAAATCAATTCAGGCCTTTGCAGGGATCATATTCAGTGTGGTTATCATCATCTTGAATGGTACTATTCCTTCAGAAAAAATAGTAACTGAAAACGAGGAAGAACGTTAGTGGATAGATATTGCATGGGGGCTTATTTAAATAATCAATTGAAAATGATTTTTTTGTTTTTAGTATGTCCGATTACGCAAGTCTCGTAATCGGTTGGCCCTGACTAGTATTGTTACGCTATCTGACTGCAACAAACAATGTAAGAAAATTTTCGTAAATACAGTTAATTAATTAAGTCCCCAGCAACTATAAAACCTACAAAATCCAAGCACAAGAGTAACTGTTCTGTATGTGGGAGTGTGACTCAACGCCCACATCTGGCACGGTTCTTTTCCAACAAGACAAGAATTTTAAATACCAACTATACAGACGTGACAAAAGAAAATTAGAAAACTATAATTACGCAAGAAAACCAGAATTCCACTCTAATCCAAGAACACAAGCCAGATGCTTTGTTGACTGAACCTGTAGTGACACATTATTTCAGATAGACAATTAATAAAAAAAAACATTATAAATTTTACCTTCATATATATTGACGAAATGCACTCATTACAATAACATCTGCTATCTCTCCCATCAAATAACTGCATAAAACAAGGAGCAACACTCTTTACTACCACATCTCACTCCGACTTCACGACAATCACGAGCTCTTAACACACACTGTGCTCTCTACTAGCACTGACTGCCACGAACTCTCAACAACCACTGACTTCCACGAGCTCTCTCTAAGCACTGACTGCGACGAGCTCTAACACGCACTGTGGAGGCGGCTTAATAGTACTCTTTGGCGCACTCTCTGGCGCAGTGGCACAGTGTAGCCACCTTTCATATGCCCCTCCTCCACAGGCCAGAATTTGATGGTATTTTTGCCAGCATTGGTGGTGAAAATACCACCAAATTCGTCCACAAAAATACAGATAAAAATAAAAGATAATATTAATACCTAAATATCACATAATTAGTTAAAATTTTGGCTTTGCACTGACCTTACAGTAACCTAATATATGAAATACAGTAAGCAATACAACTTCTTTTCATGCATGTGGCTTTACATAATAGTTTACACAATATACAAAAAATCAGTTTATACAAATGTTCACATAAAATGCCTTCAATGATTAGTTTATACAAAAAAAAAGATACTAACAGGTGACATCTCTTCAGTAGAAGCAGTCCATCAGTTGCACCCAGTAAAGTTTAGCAGGTACACCCAGCAACAAGTCACATTAGTTCAGTAGAAGCAGTTCATCAGTGGCACCCAGCAATGTTGAGTTGGTGCAGACAGCAACAAGTGACTTCATTTCAGTAAAAGCAGTTCACCAGTTGCACCCAGCAATGTTGAGAGCAGGTGCAGACACCAACAAGTAATACCATTTCAGTAAAAACAGTCCATCTGTGGCACCCAGCAATGTTGAGTAGGTGCAGACAGCAAAAAGTAACATCATTTCAGTAGAAACAGTTCTAACAGTGGCACTCAGTAAAGTTCAAGAGGTACACACAGCAACAAGTCACATTAGTTCAGTAGAAGCAGTCCATCAGAGGCACCCAGCAATGTTGAGTAGGTGCAGACACCAACAAGTGACATCATTTCAGTAGAAGCAGTCCATCAGAGGCACCCAGCAATGTTGAGTAGGTGCAGACAGCAACAAGTGACTTCATTTCAGTAAAAACAGTTCATCAGTTGCACCCAGCAATGTTGAGCAGGTGCAAACAGCAACAAGTGACTTCATTTCAGTAGAAACAGTTCATCAGTTGCACCCAGCAATGTTGAGTGCAGGTGCAGACACCAACAAGTGACACCATTTCAGTAGGAGTAGTCCATCAGTTGCACCCAGCAATGTTGAGCAGGTGCAGACAGCAACAAGTGACATTATTTCAGTAGAAACAGTTCATCAGTTGCACCCAGCAATGTTGAGTGCAGGTGCAGACACCAACAAGTGACATCATTTCAGTAGAAGCAGTCCATCAGTTGCACCCAGTAAAGTTTAGCAGGTGCAGACAGCAACAAGTGACATTATTTCAGTAAAAACAGTTCATCAGTTGCACCCAGCAATGTTGAGTAGGTGCAGACACCAAGAAGTAACATCATTTCAGTAGAAACAGTTCTAACAGTGGCACCCAGCAATGTTGAGCAGGTGCAGACACCAACAAGTGATATCATTTCAGTAGGAGTAGTCCATCAGTTGCACCCAGCAATGTTGAGCAGGTGCAGACAGCAACAAGTGACTTCATTTCAGTAGAAGCAGTTCCATCTGTGGCACCCAGTAAAGTTGCAGAGGTACACACAGCAACAAGTCACATTAGTTCAGTAGAAGCAGTCCATTAGTGGCATCAGCAATGTTGAGTAGGTGCAGACAGCAACAAGTGACATTATTTCAGTAGAAGCAGTTCACCAGTTGCACCCAGCAATGTTGAGAGCAGGTGCAGACACCAACAAGTGATACCATTTCAGTAAAAACAGTCCATCTGTGGCACCCAGCAATGTTGAGTTGGTGCAAACACCAACAAGTGACTTCATTTCAGTAGAAACAGTTCATGAGATGCACCCAGCAATGTTAAGCAGGTGCAGACAGCAAAAAGTCACATCTCTCAGCAGAAGCAGTTCGATAAAATTCACTAGCACTGATCACACTGTTCATCAGCAGAAATTAAACACGACCAAATGTCACACATCATATTGAAAAGTGCAGGTAACAGTTCAGAATATTTATCTTCACTAATCAGACAGTTCAGGCATGAACAATAGTTTGAATGCACATACAAATGCTTTTACAGTAACATACAAATCATAACAAACACACAAATGATATCAGATAATTGTCCTATTAACTATTACAATACACAAATACCAGTAAACCTATAATATTCATGGGTGTCAGTGCAAGCCACTACCAACACTAAAATAATATTTAGGAGATAGGTGGGTAGGATTAGGAAAGGAAAACACACAGAACACACTCACTCATCTCTCATCCACATTAAGTACTACTGTGTAACTGAATAGTGTTAATTGTGTAAATGAAATTCTGTCAAAATTTAATGTTCATCATGTGTATCAAGTAGTACTGGCAGCAATGTATAATAGTCAATAATAGTTAGGTCAACGTCATAGTCATCATGTCAAGACGAATGTTTGCCAAGCCAGATCAAAATGTACTGTTGTTGAACAACTGTCAGTGAGCCAAGATATGCAATTACTTCCTTTTTCCATAAAAAAGTATATACTGCTTAGTGATTTAACAAAGTGTGTGTATAGACTATCTTCCTTCTACTTTAGTGTTCTAGTCTGGTATCTTCATCCTCCTTGTTCCATAAGACCAACAAAAAAAAATATGCTCCTCACTTACTTTACCTCTTATACACCAAAACTCCAATAATCATACCTCAATAATACCTCTTCAATACGTCTTATCATTAATATCATTTACCTTACCTCTTGTCCACAAAAACTCCAATAATCATACCTCAATAATACGTCGATAAATATAAACCTCAGCACCAATATCATTTCACTTCCATAACAACTCAACTTCATATAATCTCTATACCTCAATAATACGTCGATAAATATAAACCTCAGCACCAATATCATCTCACTTCCATCACAACTCTTTCCTCTAGTCAGTCTCCTCGAACAAGTACAGATAAAATCCTAATGCAACTTCAAGTCAGCATCCCATACAATCCGAAGACACATTGTCAACACACAACCTCTGTGTAATCCATCTGACCCAAATTTTCTACTCATTATAAATTATAAGATACATTTTGGTTCCTTGTCCATCATTAAATAAAAGAAATGCATACCTGACCTCTAACAGACTTAGTTCGAATAACTCTCAGTAATTAAGTACGATTACGGAGTGTGAATGATCATAATATTTCACAGTGTGTACACCACTTCAAGAATCATAGCAGAAGCAAACATGTGGAGTATTTTTTGTGTCAAGTGTCACTTCCTATTTCAATTGCTCACGAAAAATGCAGTGTAATAATTGTCAATGGTCTAAACCTAGTATTGGTATGTCATGTCGTTAGCTTCCTTCCTATTAGCATAAATCTATACAGCTTCCATAAAACCTCAGCTCATGTGACTTCTATGACTTTCTTGTACTAATGTCGTTCGTCGAATGATAGCAGTTAATTTTTTTATCTTAAAAATGTAAGACACTGAGCGTAAGCAAAACTTGCAATAGCGAGTAAATATACCAGTAAAGAACAGAATGTCAACAAGTGGATGCAGCACAATTCCTACAACGAGGCTCTGCCAAGCGAACAATCTATAATCAATACAGTAGTGTGACCTAAACCCTATGTTTGTACACTGTACAACAGCATTGCTATATACCAAATTAGAGAGCAGTTATGGCAACAAAACAGAAATGTGTAAATATGCAATCCATACAAAAAGCAGCAAACATGTCATTAGCATCATATCAGCATAAGCAAATAAATGTTCATATGTCATCTTAATAAGTAAACATGAAGGCGCAAGCAGATAAATCACAAAGTATAACTTACATACATATCAGCACAATAAATCAGGTGACAATTATAATTTAAATAACTAAGCACAGCAGGCACATAATTAAAAAATGACATCAGTGAAAAAGCAGTGCAGCCAAGCGATGCATAATATACACAAGTCACAACCCAGTTCATTAATAATCATTGTCAAAATCAGTTAACGTACGCAAGCACGTCGCTTCACACGTAAATTCATAGAACATGAAATTTAGCACAAAGTATGAATCACGTAATCGCAAGCAGCAAATTACTTCTAAAGTACGTACCTAAGTGGAAATATGTTACCTGAAAATGAACTCAGTTAATAGTTACCTTTTTTTAGTTTATTAGTTTCTTCTTCGAAATTACATTCTTCCTGAAAATTTCTCGATAGCAAGTCGTCTTAACGTCGGACACGCACAGAATTTACCTGAAGGTCTTAAATATTTTATACAACCGTATCCTGCAAAATACTGAATGTTAATAACACAATTCAACAAGTCCTTATAGCTTTATACAGAATTTAGTCGCAGAAATTAGACTGTGTGTTTGTTTACGGCTGTCAGTGCATTCGCACTGAGCGCTCGATCAGCTGTAGGCGCATGACGTAGGAAGCAATTGTTTGCGGTCAACGACTGCCTTGTGCGGCGCGCAGACTTCACTGTTGCTTTGAGTATGTGCCGCCGCCAAAACACAGCGCGGTATCCTTGTACTCTCTGCGTGTTTACATGTAGCTGTTAGTTTCTCACAAGTATGTCATTCCACAAAAATTTTAACGTTTGATATATGATGTATTCCTTTAGAGCGTCGTGATTTAAGAGTTTCTACTTCGACAGTGTTATCATGAATAATTTTGCGAATTCTATATGGACCGTTATAAAGCAGAAAAAATTTGCGACACAAGCCTTTTCCTTTGTGAGACAAACGGTGGGATTTAATTAATACCTTTTGACCAACCGACAAATTTTTTAAACGACCAGGACGCTTCGCCGATTTCTTTCTTCTAGCAGCCGCAGATACAATATTTTGTAGAGCCAGGTTAACAACTTCAGAATGCCGCAGTTTCCGTGAAGGCGGAAAAGGAACAATTTCAGAAATGCGATTTGTTGGTACTTTATTTTTTAATATCAATAGAGGCGGTAAAGAAGTTGAGTCATTAGGAAGTTCATTCAGAATGTTTTGAAAAATATGAAGATACTGATCCCAAGTTCTGTGATTCTGATGACAATAAAGACGGCACAATTTATTGATTTCCTTCATCCATCTCTCTGAAGCATTAGATTGAGGGTGAAAAAGTGAAATGAAAATTGGTTTGATTTTACGACGCCGTAGAGTACGAAGCCAAATTTTAGAACGAAACTGTGATCCATTATCTGATATAACCTTGTCAACATGACCAACTTCTTTAAGAAAATGTTTGATGAAAGCATTAGATACTGAACGAGCTGTTGCTTTGCGTAAAGGTGTAAAACACACATATTTTGACGTCAACTCCACTGCTACGAAAATGTACGCAAAACCATTAGTAGAACGAACCACTGGACCAAACAAATCGACTGCAGCCATCTCCTTTAATTTCGCTGGAATGACGGGAAACAACGGTGCTCTGTGAGAAATCGTTGGAGGCTTAGCCATTTGACATAATTTGCATTTGGCAAGAACAGATCGAATACGTTTTTCCATATTACTGAAGTAACAATTTTCTCGTAATTTATGAAAGCATTTTCGGGGACCAAAGTGTGCATAACTGAGATGCGTATACCAAATCAATTTATTGACCCACTCATCAGGAATACAAACTAACCAAACGGAGTTGTCGACCGATTTTCGTTTAAAAAGAATGTCATTGCGAACTAGATAATGCTGTCTAATCGCTACGCTTTCCTTTCTCCTCCACTTCTCCTTAATGTCCTTCCAGATTGGATCCTTATTTTGCTCCTTAGCGATATCCTGGAGCGAAGACGAAATAAAGTTCTCAAACGCAACACCTTGAATATACATCAAACAATAATTGTTTTCCTTGCAGTCCTCTTCAGCACTTTGTTTCAAACCCATAGGTGCACGTGATAAAGCATCAGCAACAATATTTGAAGAACCCTGTATGTAAACAATACTGAAATGAAACTCCTGTAGGTACAACGCCCATCGTGACAATCTGCCGTGAGTTAATTTTGTTGACATAAGAAATTCCAGAGCTCGATGATCGGTGTAAACCTTAGTATGTCTGCCAAACAAAAATGTGCGAAATTTTGTGAAAGCCCATACAACAGCCAAAGCTTCAAGTTCCGTAATCGAATAATTCTTTTCTGATTTAGAGAGAACACGACTTCCAAATGCAATAGTCTTCTGTACTACAACGCCGTTTTCTTCTATCTCTTGAAATAAGTGTGCCCCTAGGCCCTTGTATGATGAGTCCGTCGCCAAACAAAATTCTTTAGATAAATCTGGATGTGAAAGAAGTGGAGCAGCAACTAAAGCATCACGAAGTTGTTCAAATTCTGACTGAGCTTCCTCATCCCAACACCAATTAGATTTCTTTCCAGATAGTTCACATAAACGTGGTGTGGCCAAATCGTCCAATTTAACAAAGCGTCTAAGAAAATTACAGACACCAAGGAGACTACGAACATCACGTTTTGTAGTAGGTACAGCATAATTACGAATAGCGTCTAATTTCTCTGGATCAGGAAGAATACCTTCTGTAGAAATAATGTGACCGAGAAATTTCACCTGTGAACGACCAAATTCAGATTTTTCCAAGTTCACTGTCATGCCAACTTTTGCAAAGATACGTAATAATGAGTCCAAAATTTTGTTGTGCTCACTCCAAGAACGTTTAGCAATAAGAATGTCGTCAACATAAGAAGTAATGTTGTCACGAAGATAAACAGGTAAAATTTCATTTAAACTACGAATGAATGCTGCTGAAGATACAGTAAGTCCAAACGGTAATTTCCGAAATTGGTAACAGTTACCAAAAGCTAAAAAAGCAGTATATTTTCTACAGTCAGGGTGGAGTTCTATTTGCCAAAAACTTGCGCGCATATCAATCGTGGATAAAACTTTAATTACATGGAAATGTTGAAGAAGTTCATCTAAATTTTGTGGGCGGTCAGTTTCAGGAATGATGATGTTATTTATCTGCCTGGAATCCAGAACCAGACGAATTGATCCATCCTTTTTAAGAACAACGTGTAATGGGCTAGTATAAGGACTGACTGCAGGCTCAATAATGCCCTGATCTAACATGTACTGAAGTTCATTCTTAACCTTGTCTCTGTAAGCCAAAGGAATAGCGTACGTTTTCCCGCGAAATGGTGTGTGTTCTTTCACTTTAAATAAATATTGTAAGCCTTGTATAGTTCCTGTGTGATGACTAAACACTGTAGCATGTGAAGTCAAAATGTGGTGTAGCTCTTCTCTTGCAACGTCATCTGGCACTTCAGCTTTCTTAATCTTTTCATTAATTAATTCTTCGCTATTAATTATATCATCCATCACGTCTCTGTATCTATTGTCATTATCATGAATAAACACATTGTCGTCATAATGCTCAACGAAAACATCAGAAGTAAGAAACCTTAAACATTTTGTATCTGACTCAGATCTTGTCAAACACTCGAAAAATTTTAAACATTTCGGCATTCCAGCAACAGTCAAATTTACACTTCCTTCTTTAAAGTTCAAAATTGCCTTATGTGCGTTAAGAAACTCCATACCTAATATAACTTGTGTACTGAGTAATGGAACAATAATAAAATTAGCAGAAAATTCGTATCCTTGACAAATGAAATTTAAATTGGTCTGTTGTTTGACCTCCACACTTTTTCCAGAAATCGCACCTCGAATTGTAGTTTTAGAAATAGGTAACACAGGACAAGCAATAGTTCTTACACATATACGAAAAACTGATTCACTAATGACATTCAATGGGCTCCCAGAATCTAATACTGCAGTGAACGTATTCTTACCCATACATACTTCAATAACAGGATGTAAAAATGCGTCTACATTATTTTCCTTTTCGTCTAACAAAATGTCTCTCATGTCTTCCAGGCGTACGTAGTGTAAAGTCGTAGTGTCATTACTTTCTGAACCGTCTATATTGCTGCCAGAAGCCGAAGCTACAAGTCATTGTCGATTGTTTGCGTCACGTCTTTGATTATTCGCGTCATTTCGCGGATCAATTTCAACGATTTGCACTTGTCTCTCAGAAGTTCTGTCACGTGGAGGATGCCAATTAGGTCCCTCCTGTCTGTCAGATGCAAATTCTTGGCTGTGTCTGTTATTAAAATTTCTGTTTTCCTGTCTGTCTGCATAACTACTCCTTGTGTAATTTCGACTGTCACTTCTGAAATTATTGTTGTATCTACTACCCTGATTGTTTCTGTAGTAAGAATTTCTATTACTGTTTGAATAATTTCTGTCTTGATAATACCGATTACTGTTTCCGTATGATTGATCATTCCGATACGAATTACCGTTGTTATAGTTGTCTGTGTAATTTCTGTTAGAACGTCTGTTATTATCATAAGGCTGGTATCTGTTGTCCTGTCTGTTACGTCTGTCATTCTCAAAATTGCCGCTATAACGTCCGTTCCGACAACTATCACTTTTCTCTGGAAATCTATTGTAAATACTGTTACTGAAAAAGTTACAAGAGGTCCCGTCGTCGTTGTCATACTCAAGTTCTTGCAACAAAGTCTTAAAAGTCTCAATGTCGTCTTTACATCTTCCGGCCAAGGCAATTTGTCTTATGGATTGTGGCAGCTTAGTTAAACAAATGCGAATTAATTCAGTCGGGCTATAAGGGTTGGACAGGAACTGATTCTTTCGAATCATGTCTTCAAAGTACTCTGCCGGCGTGCGGAACTCAGACTGTTTAAAATTACGCTGCATAATAAGACTGTGTTTGACTCTGTCCTGTGTGTTTTCGGACCAGTATGCCGATAGAAATGCATGATAAAAATCATTTAGATTATTACAATCTCTAATGAGTGCACGCATCCGCGTCGCCGGTTCGTTTTCTAAATATCCACACATAAATTCCAGTTTGTGACTTAGTGGCCAATTTGGTGGAAGTGCGTACATAAATTGATCTAACCATGCACATGGATGTATGTCATTCTTAGAATTGCGGAAGATCTTAAATTTCCGGACAGTCAAAAAGTGTTTATAGTCAAAGTTTTCGCCTCGTGGCGACGAAGACCTACCGCGTCTGTCCCAGTCCGAATGTCGATTATTGTAAAGTTCGCGCGCCTGGCGCTCTCTTGTTGCATCCCGTAAATGAAATAAATTACTTTCTTCATACCCCTCTGCTATCTGTGAATCTAAGTTTCTTCTACTGTCTTTTCCTACTATTTCGCCTTCAATTTGTTTGACTTGCTTCCGTAATGCCTCAAATTCCTTTTTCACGCGTTCATTAAATTTTCCCTGATTTTCAACATGCTTATTTATGTTCTGGTATTCTTCGGTTTCTGCAAATGGCAATGGAGCTGTATCATCCGAATCTCTGTCCCCATGTAAACTAAGATTTGTCAGTTTATCTGAAATTTCCTCAACTCTTTCCGATAAGTCACCTAATTGTTCTTTCTGTTTATTTACGTCTTCCGTAAGTGTCACGACTCGGGTTTCGGTATTGTCACATTTAGTAGTTAACTGTTCACACTGTTGCGTTAAGTTATTTATTCTGTCATTTGGTACGGATTCCTCGATTCTTTCAATTATTTCTTCCTTATCATGTGCACGTTGTAAATTTAATTCTGAAAATTTCTGTACTATCACGCGATCTCTTTCTTCCTGTTCTCTATCCTGTTCCCTTTGTCTGATTTCTACTGCAATTAATCTATTATTGTGAGCATTCAAAATTGGTTGCACTTCTTCTCTGATTTCTTTCTTTAATTCATCTTTCATATTTTTGAAACATGTTCCTATTCGTGAATCTATCCGAGTTTCCATTGTTCCCATCCGTGTTTCCATTGTTCCCATCTCAGTTCTAATTGTTCCAATCTCTGTTTTTAATTCAGATCGAAACTGCTCCATTATCCCCCTATCTGTTTTTATTTCAGATCCCAACCGTGTTCCCATTGTTCCCATCTCTGTTTCTAAACGTGTTGCCACTGTTTTTAATTCAGATCCCAAATTTAATATAGCACCCATCAACTGCTTTATCTCTTCTGTCGTTAATCTCGTAATCTGTGAATTTTCTGATTGAGAAACATTTTGAACTGTTACCGGACTATTTTCCTTGCTTATTACATTGTTTTCCACTTCATTATCCATCATACTGTTTTCCTCTGTTGGCGAGTTCGCCATGTCAACAATTTCGTCCTCACTATTCATCATTTTTGCCTGTTTCATTGACCGCGTAATCATTTACAAAATATACAAAAGATTCGTCACTGTACGAAATTTACACACAATGACTCTTTATCTCCAACAATACTATTCACATGAGATGTTTCCCTCAAACACGATTAACGAACAATTGAAATAATTGCACAAGATTGTCAAACGCGTATACAAGGCAATAAAAATTAAATTTTGAAAAATACGATTAGAAGAATGCCAATTACCAAATCTACACATTCAATACAGACTACAATTACTAAACTCAAAATTACTACAACAATACTACAGTCTACAATTTTCACAATCAGAAAAATTCCAAGGGACGATCCGAAGCAGCGGTCGTCACGTGCATGGGGGCTTAATTAAATATAATCAATTGAAAATGATTTTTTTGTTTTTAGTATGTCCGATTACGCAAGTCTCGTAATCGGTTGGCCCTGACTAGTATATTTACGCTATCTGACTGCAAAGAACAATGTAAGAAAATTTTCGTAAACACAGTTAATTAATTAAGACCCCAGCAACTATAAAAATCTACGAAACCAATGAGCACAAGAGTAACTGTTCTGTATGTGGGAGTGTGACTCAACGCCCACATCTGGCACGGTTCTTTTCCAACAAGACAAGAATTTTGATACCAATTATACTGACGTGACAAAAGAAATTTAGAAAAACTATAATTACGCAAGAAAACCAAAATTCACTCTAATACAAGAACACGAGCCCGATGCTTTGTTGACTGAACCTGTAGTGACACATTATTTCAGATACACAACTAATAAAGGAACATTATAAATTTTACCTTCATATATATTGACGAAATGCACTCATTACAATAACATCTGCTATCTCTCCCATCAAATAACTGCATAAAACAAGGAGCAACACTCTTTACTACCACATCTCACTCCGACTTCACGACAATCACGAGCTCTTAACACACACTGTGCTCTCTACTAGCACTGACTGCCACGAACTCTCAACAACCACTGACTTCCACGAGCTCTCTCTAAGCACTGACTGCGACGAGCTCTAACACGCACTGTGGAGGCGGCTTAATAGTACTCTTTGGCGCACTCTCTGGCGCAGTGGCACAGTGTAGCCACCTTTCAATATGTCGTAAAAAAACCGCCGAAGTACGAAGATGTTTTAAGAAAAGGTCTTTGCAGAACGCTTCAAGACTAATACCAGTTATAATTCTAGTCAAACGCATCTATTTTTTGTTTATAAATATAATTATGCAACTCGTATACCATCGGAAGTGCATAAACAAGTTTCTTCGTTCTTAAATCAATGTAGCTGAAATGTGTGCAAGTTATGTGGCCAGACTAATGCGCTTCGTAAGTCTAAGACCTAAAGCGTTGGTAAGGAGCGAGGTGACAGATCGGTCAACGCAATAGACTCGCATTTTGGAACACCGGTGATCAAATTCCCTTCTGGCCATCAAGATTTTGGTTTCCCGTGGTTTCCCTGAATCGCTTAAAGCAAGAGTGAGGATATAACTATGAAAATGAGGCCTCAGATATCCTCACTATTTCTATTCCATCCGAACTGCTGCCCACTGGGCAATAGCCTCATCAACGACAGGGTCTTACATCTTGAACTTACACCTTCTTCTAATTCAGTAATTAAGGCTATGATTTGCTTATAAGCATAAACACTGAGGATTTACTTCTTGCACACAGACGTCAGTAGTAGAGGTCAGTATAATGTTCGCTAGCGCGATGGCTCTTGACATGGGGACTGGGGAAGGAGGGAATAGGGAAGGTGGACTAATGGACGTAATTGATTGCTGATGCGGCTGTTGTACTGCGTCGTCATGCTTGGCTGTTCTTTTTGTGCTGTTCAAGAGGAGTGGGCTGTGTGCAGGCACTTGTGTTACTCCTTCTATGATCGTGAATAGCAGCAGAAGCATGATACAACTCTGTACAGGATATCATCATGATCGCCTCAGGAAACTGATACGCTTGACATTCAACATTCACAAGGAACGGAGTGAATAAAGAAAAACTTTTTCCATTTAGGTGGCTGAAATCCTAAGAGACATCCCAACCAGTTTGACTCAGGACATATTCATTATTCTTTTTTAACTTTTTGTATGTACTTGCTGGAATAAATTCTGGGATTTGTGGAACCACAGGGGGGGGGGGGGGGGGGGGGCGGAGGGGGAGGTGAGGGGCGGAGAAGGGTGAGAAAGGAACGACGACATTAATTCACACCCAACGAGAAGCAATATTACTTGTCTTTTGCGTAAGTAATGTAGACGTATTTGGCTACTCTCAGGAGTTGTTCATGTTCTGTATTTTTCATTACAGAGGTTCTCCTATTCTCCAAACTTCAACATAACATATTTATAAGCGTAAAAAGATAATTAATACCTTTGGAAGTGAGATAATTGTGGACATTAGTCTACCAGAACCATGTTCATTACAGAGATAGCACCTAGTTATGGGAAACGTGTGCCTACAAACATACACCAAATAATGTGTAGAAGGCCACATGGTTTTTGAAGAAAACACAGCAGGAAAACGTTGCTGTTCTATAGGCATTTGTTTCAATTTTAATTTATAAACGGTCACTGAACCAAGCAGCCATGTTCAAAACTTTGCCATATCACTATCCTTTGAGCAGAGTAATAATTGGATCTTCTTTCTTGAAGAAAAGGGTACACTGTCTAGATCTGCGATAAAGAATGCAATATCATCTTCTTATTTCGTTTCACCCTCTTTGGGGTACGCTGGATCAATCATTTCTTTGTGCATTGTTCTTTTCTTAGAGCCCAGTATTTCTTCATTCTTTCTGATCTTCTTCTCTCTTCTTCCGAGATGAAGGGTTTGGACTTTTGTGTGGATTTGTCTTCGAACTTTATGTTTTCATCTTTAGTAATTAATTTAGCAGTTCGATCAATAAGTGAATTTTCTGAAATCTTTAATTCCACTAGGTCTTTCTCAGTTTCTTTAAACCAGTTGGGCTTCGTTTTTCGGTTACGGAAGAAGTCAAAGATTTGTTTAGTTAATCTGTTGGAATTCATTCTGAGAAGATGATCATAAAAATTTATTCTCCTTTTTCGCATAGAATCTGAAAGTTTTTCAATTTTCTTGTAGAGAGTTTCATTTTTGATGTATATAATCTTATTGTCTTGAAATTTTGGCCCAATTATTTTTCTTAAAATTTTTCTTTCCTTTACCTCAAGTTTCTCCATTTGGCCTTTGAAATTCATGTTAAGTGTTTCTGCTGCATACAGTGCTTCTGGCTTAATCACTGTCTTGTAATGTGTAATTTTGGACCCCCATGAAAGGGATTTTTTGTTGTATGTATTTTTTGTTAGTTGGAAGGCCAATTCAAGTTTATTTTTTCTGGATTCCATTGCTTTGCTTTCCCCAGCATTCCAAGTAATCCATTCTCCGAGGTATTTGAATTCTTTTACTATTTCAATCTTCCGTTCTTGAACTTTGAGGTATTTACATGAGTGCTTGATGTTTGTCAATATCTTAGTTTTTTTCAAAGGGGATGTGAAGACCAATTTTAGCTGCTTGTTTCTTTAGTTCAAGGATTTGCTCTCGTGCTTCTTCCATTGTTTCAGCAAACAGGGCCATATCATCTGCAAAAGCAATGCAATTTACTTTAAGGTTCTTCTTTTTGCAACCCAGTCTTATACCACTCTTAATATTTGTGTTCCATTCTCTGACTACTTTCTCAAGCGCACAATTGAACAGCAAAGGTGAGAACCCATCGCCCTGTCGCACTCCCGTTTTTATTTCAAAGGCTTCGGATAGTTCGCCCATGAATTTAACTTTCGAAAATGTATTTGTAAGGGTCGCTTTTATAATGTTAGTTGTTTTCTTATCCAAACCCATTTCTTCCAGGACTGATAACAGAGATTCTCTATCAATCGAATCATATGCGTTTTTGAAATCAGTGGTGGAGATTACGTATGTCTTTGCCCTTGATTTTTGGTATGCCATAATGTTTTTGAGGTTTAGTATTTGTTCCGAACATGATCTACCCTTTCTAAAACCTCCCTGGTATTCCCCGATTTGCGGATCCAATTGCGACTCTGCCCTGTTCAAAAGGACTTTAGAAAGAATCTTGTACGTTATATCCAGCAGTGATATTCCTCTAATTGTTGGGGTCTGTCTTCAAACCTTTCTTGTGGATAGGGTGGATGAGAGCTGTTCTCCATTCTGCGGGGATCTCTTCTTCTTTCCAGATTTGGTCGAAAACACACTTTAGGGATGTAACTGCATTTTTGTCAGCCTTTTTCCATAGTTCGGCCACTATTTGATTTTCTCCGGACGGCTTGTTGTTTTTAAGTTCTGAAATGACCTTCTGTAGTTCTTCAGTCGTCGGTGGTTCTGAATCCGGCTTGTCACGGTTGTTTGGGATGGATTCAAATTTTTCAAGGATGGGTTCACAATTCAAGAGTTTCTCAAAGTAGCCTGCTAGTATTTTGCAGTTTTCCGTGTTGTTGCGAGCGATGGTCCCATTTACATCTCGAAATTGGAGGGTGGGTGCTTTGTAGCTTGATAACCTTTGTTTGAAAGTTCTGTAAAAGCTTCTTGTGTTGTTTTTAGCAAATTCTTCCTCAATTTGGAGGAGAGTTTTGTTTTCATGTGTCTTCTTAATCCTTTTTATATTTTTATCTACCAGTTTTCTAACTGTAATGAAATTCAGTCTACTTTCTTCTGTGTTCTGTGATTACCAATTTTGCCATGCCTGTTTTCTTGTTTCAATGAGTGCATCACATTCCAGCGACCACCAGGCATGTTTTTTACTTTTTTTGTTAGGTGCTATCCGTTCAGCTGTAGTAATGAGGTTTTCCTTGACATCCCCCCAGCTTTGTGTCTGAATGGTTTCTGTTGCTCTTGTGAATTCATCTGATTTTAATATCTTTTCTGTGCTATACTTCCGACCCTTAATTTGTTTCATGCTGCGTTTCCTGTTTGGGATGACTTTGAACTTAATTTTAGAAAGGTAGTGGTCTGAATCCAAGTTTGCACTCCTGAGTACCCTAACGTTCATGATTTCTTTGCTAGAAATCTTCTTGATTGCCACATGATCAAGTTGAAATTCCCCAAGGCTAGGATTTGGGGATACCCATGTCTTTTGTCTTCGTGGTAGTTTCTTGAAAGCTGTGGATTTAAGAATTAAATTGTGTGCTTGGCAAAGTTCTATTAGTCTTACACCATTTCTGTTTGTTCTCTTGTGTGCAGGATAGTTTCCAACTATTTTCTTATATCTTTTTTCTTTACCAATCTGTGCATTAAAATCTCCAAGAAGAATGATGATGTTTTTATCTGGAATTTTCTGAATAATGTCATCTAGATGATTCCAAAAGGCCTCCACTTTTTCTTTATTTTTCCTGTTATCTTCGTTTATAGGGGCATGTGCATTGATAATTGTGTAGATTTTGTTTGTGCTTGTGAATGTAAGACTTGAGATACTTTCTGATTGGGAATCAAAGCCAACTATTGAGTTCAAGATTTGTTTGTTGATTATAAAGGCTATCCCAAGATGTGGTACATTTTTCATTACTCTCGGTCCCACTTTCCCTTTGTATATCCTAAAACCTTCGGTATCGAAGGTATCTGTATCCATGTATCGTGTTTCTTGAATGGCTGTTATGAGTACGTTGTGGTTCTTTAGCGTATCTGTTAGATGTTTTAGTTTTCCGGTTTTCAACAATGAGTTTGCATTGAAAGTTGCTAGGTACGTTGATTGCCTATGTTGAAATTTGGATGAGATTCCAAGACACTCCGACTTATCTTTGTGAAATGTTGCAGACTTCCCAGAATCCGAATGTCTGCTGGTGTACTGGCGTACGGTGGATCGTCCACCTGGGGTAAAATAGTTTACATCACACACTTCCATGATTGATGAAAGTCATTTTGGGTGTGGCCCAAAGGCCACAAAATGTACAACCAAGGTTGTGAGTCCTGGAGGAAGTTCTTCCGCTCTCTCTGCCGTTGGGAATCTGAACTTCCTCTTCCGCCTTTGAGACCGTTGACCAGGTTTCACCCAGTAACCCTAGGCAGGGGCCCTTACAGGGTGCTACCATCCGGAGCCAGATGGACCCAGGTTTTTTAACGAGGTGTTACTCCTCCCCCTCCTCCTTCCTCATCACTTGCGAAATGAGGCCCCGGACGTGGGACCGGCAGTGGTGGAGTTAAAGAATGCAGTATGATACAATCATATCCGAAAACTGCAGGCTGTGGCGTATGCAGGTACCATTTTTAGGATGAATAATTTAGAAATGAAAGAAAGTGCCTCCCTTTCCAGAAGATATACTGTAAACAAAAAGTTTTGCACAAATACACATAGCTGTCCAACACATACTCAACATGTCTACCCAGAATCACGGACGGGAAGAAAGAGATATTTGAACAGTGAAAAAATTCGATATCGGATTATGGAAACATTAGAATACAGATATATGTTCATCTTCCTTTTCGTACATATCTCTTTTTCGAGCAGGCATGTTTATATTGCGTCTTTGTCCCACAATGTTTTCGGATACTTGTCAAACGAGATATTCTTTATGGCTAAACCAAAATAAGATCTATCACATGACAAATTAAAATAATTATTTAACTGGCTAGTAGTCGAAACATAAGCTATTTGTAACGGATTCTACATTGTGTTGGGACTCGCTGTTCATTCCTCCAGCTGGTAATCCCCCATTAATTTGACTATTAAATCTACATCTATTTAAAGGGGGAGAGCAATTGTAGCCGTTTGTGCCAGTTTTGGAAACGAAGTGCTACAGACTGTTTGAGCAGTACTCCACTACACCACTGGCCATTAAAATTGCTACATCAAGAAGAAATACAGATGATAAACGGGTATTCATTGGACAAATATATTATACTACAACTGACATGTGATTACATTTTCACGCAATCTGGGTGCATAGATCCTGAGAAATCAGTACCCAGAACAACCACCTCTGGCCGTAATAACGGCCTTGATACGCCTGGGCATTGAGTCAAACAGAGCTTGGATGGCGTGTACGGGTACAGCTCCCCATGCAGCTTCAACACGATACCACAGTTCAAGAGTAGTGACTGGCGTATTGTGACGAGCCAGTTGCTCGGCCACCATTGACCACACGTTTTCAGTTGGTGCGAGATCTGGAGAATGTGCTGGCCAGGGCAGCAGTCGAACATTTTCTGTATCCAGAAAGGCCCATACAGGACCTGCAACATGCGGTCGTGCATTATCGTGCTGAAATGTAGGGTTTCACAGGGATCGAATGAAGGGTAGAGCCACGGGTCGTAACACATCTGAAATGTAACGTCCACTGTTCAAAGTGCCGTCAATGCGAACAAGAGGTGACCGAGACGTGTAACCAATGGCACCCCATACCATCACGCTGGGTGATACGCCAGTGTGGCGATGACGAATACACGCTTCTAATGTGCGTTCACCGCGATGTCGCCAAACACGGATGCGACCATCATGATTCTGTAAACAGAACCTGGATTCATCCGAAAAAATTACGCTTTGCCATTCGTGCACGCAGGTTCGTCGTCGATTACACCATCGCAGGCGCTCCTGCCTGTGATGCAGCGTCAAGGGTAACCGCAGCCATGGTCTCCGAGCTGATAGTCCATGCTGCTGCAAACGTCGTCGAACTGTTCGTGTAGATGGTTGTTGTCTTGCAAACGTCCCCATCTGTTGACTCAGGGATCGAGACGTGGCTGCACGATCCTTTACAGCCGTGCGGATAAGATGCCTGTCATCTCGACTGCTAGTGATTCGGGGCCGTTGGGATCCAGCACGGCGTTCCGTATTACCCTCCTGAACCCACAGATTCCATATTCTGCTAAAAGTCATTGGATCTCGACGAACGCGAGCAGGAATGTCGCAATACGATAAAGTGCAATCGTGATAGGCTACAATACGACCTTTATCAAAGTCGGAAACGTGATGGTACGCATTTCTCCTCCTTACACGAGGCATCGCAACAACGTTTCACCAGGCAACGCCGGTCAACTGCTGTTTGTGAATGAGAAATCGCTTGGAAACTTTCTTCATGTCAGCACGTTGTAGGTGTCGCCACCGGCGCCAACCTTGTATGAATGCTCTGAAAAGCTAATCATTTGCATATCACATCATCTTTTTTCTGTCGGTTAAATTATGCGTCTGTAGCAAGTCATCTTCGTGGTGTAGCAATTTTAATGGCCAGTAGTGTATATGCATTGATCAGACCGCAGTGTCCTGCCATCATCTTCAAAAATCCCTGTATCCAGTGTGGTTCAGGTTTCAAGAAGTGGCCAACACGACTGTTTGAGAGGGTGCGGCGGTGTCGCAGGCGTCGCTCCCGGATGCAGGTGCTGCCACCTGGCTGCGGCCCCCCCGCCCCCCGCTGAGGAGCTCGTCAGACAATGGGCGACGCTGGCAGACCTTAATGAGCCTGCGATTGGGCAGCCGGCAGCCAGGCTGCTCCATTCTGCAGCGTCACGGCCCGCGTAATCAGCGTCGAGCAAGAAACGTGCATTACGCTGATGAGTTTTCAAAAGCCGCCGAAAAAAAATAAAGAACTGGCAGACACGCAATAGAGAAGCTATCAGCGAAATTGATCGGTCCGTCAAAGTGCATAATAGCTGACCGGACACGACGTACTTCGCACCTTTGAAGTGACTGCTGTTGGCTCTAGAAGGTAGTCGATCGGCAAGCCTCACATTTTCTCTGTTCTGTCACACTGTAACAGAATACGGTCCGATGTAGTCCTTGGCGTGAGTGTAAGACATAAAATGGTTACTTATATCAAGATGAAGCTCAGCGATCAAGCTGAGATCTCATACCTTTGTCGCACTTTCTTTTGTTGGACAGCGGTTCTAGGCGCTTCAGTCTGGAACCGCGTGACCGCTACGGTCGCAGGTTCGAATCCTCCCTCGGGCATGGATGTGTGTCATGTCCTTAGGTTAGTTAGGTTTAAGTAGTTCTACGTTCTAGGGGTCTGATGACCACAGATGTTAAGTCCCACAGTGCTCAGAGCCATTTGAACCATTTTTTGTTGGACAGCAGCTGTTGTTAATCCTACACTCAACTTTGCTCTCCAGATCATCATAATTATTATCATCCTTTTAGTGATAGACGTAATGGCCTGCTCCGCCTTCTTTCACCTACTGTATGACAGGCTCACTAATCTTTCATCTGTGGTCATGTAATTTGGAGTTTGTCGTAGCACTTTGAAACGTTCTATCCTCCTAACTTGCTGAAGCCAATTTAGCCTTCACAATAGCGGGTAATCACTCATGTTGAACCATCTGGGCATGACAGACTGAATTTATGGTCTAGAAGAATATACAGGGAGGTCAAAAAGAGTCTGAAAAAATTGTAAGGATGTTCCAAGGTAGGTTATGCCGAGAAAAAAAATTTTAACTTAGAAATTCGATACGTTGCGCCGCTTCCGAGCTAATTATCATTAAAGTTAGCCAATCAGACCGTTGCGCGCGTAAATTCAAGCTGCCCGCCAGATAAAATTAGTGCCAGTTGGTAAATAATAGAGCACGAGACGGTCCAGCCTTTGCTTCGGGTTTGATCTTTATCCCACATCTGATTTTTACATCGTTCTCTTGTTCGGTTTTAGGAAACCAAAGGGAGAACAAGTTTGGCGACACTGTCTCTGGCGTGCCGCTTGAGTTTGCGCGGACAACGGCCTGATTGGCTGACATCAATGTTAATTAACTCGGAAACGGCGCAACATATCTATTTTTTTGTTAACAATTATTTCTCGTCGCAACCTGCTCTGCAACACCCTTGCGAGCTTCCCAGACTGTTTCTGACCACCCTGTGTTTACGTCTACATCAACATTCGCCAAGCCACCACACAGTGCGTGGTGGATGGTACTTCTGGTGCCACCAAATCATCCGCCTTCCGTGTTCCATTCGCGACTGTCGAGCGGCAAGATTGATTCTCGCTAAAACTCTATATTCCCTCTAATTTCTCGAACTTGCTCGATGAAGCCATTCCGCGAAATGTGTATGGAGGGAAGTAATATGTTGTCGGACTCTTTCCGCAAAGTATTCCCTCTAAATTTCAATACTAACCTCCCCGTGATGCTCCACGCCTCTCCAGTAACGTCTCCCACTGGAGTTTGTTGAGCATCTCTGTAACGCTCTCGCGCCGACCAAACAATCCCGTGAAGAAACGCGCCGCTCTTCTTTGGATCTTCTCTATTTCTCTATCAGACCTACCTCTAGGGGATATATTGATGAACACTACTCAATAATCGGTCGAACACGCGAGCTGTAAGCCTCTTCCTGCGTGGATGAGTTACATTTCCTTAAGACTATTCTTGTGAATCTTAATCTGGCATCTGCTTTTCCCACTATTTGTTTTATTTGGTCATTTGACTTAAGGTCGCTCTGGATAGATACTCCTAGATATTTTGCTGATGTTACTCTTTTCAGCAATTTGTCATCAACAGTGTAGTTTTATAGCATTCAGTTTCTTTTCCTGCGAAATTTTATATAGTTCTGGGTCAACCACCAGTTCCGGTACTATCCAGCAATCAACTGCAGATTGTTATTGTCTTCTGGAGTTGCCACCTTCTTTTAAACAACTGCATAACCTGCAAACAGCCTCACACATCTTCTGACGCTTTCTAATAGATCATTTATACACACATAAAAAAAAAGCTTTGCATCACCTCCGTTCCGAGAGTTCCGGAACCTTCACAGAAAATTGGAATAGAGATCAAGATAAACATCATTTCCGCCCTTTTTATTGCTTAAGAGAACCACACGTTGCATGTTGTACCACCATACAGCGAGACCTACAGAGGTGGTACTCCAGATTGCTGTACACATCGGTACCTCTAATACCCAGTAGCACGTCCTCTTGTATTGATGCATGCCTGTATTCGTCGTGGCATACTATCCACAAGTTCATCAAGGCACTGTTGGTCCAGATTGTCCCACTCCTCAACGGCGATTCGGCGTAGATCCCTCAGAGTGGTTGGTGGGTCACGTCGTCCATAAACGGCCCTTTTAAAAGCGGTGGCTCGTTTTTTTTCAGGTTACTATCCTTTGTTGCAGGGGCTGTAAGTTTTGATATTTTTCCTAAGCCAGCAAGGTAAAACAGAGGCTACTACTTCCACCACATCAAGTGGATTTAGTGCTCACGTGCTCACACTGAGCCGTGAACACTTCCCAGTTTATCAGTGGGGGATAATTGAAAATGATTATTACTATTATCGGTGCCATGCGTGCAATTATCTTGCCAGGCGCGCGACATTGAATCTTTATCCTATCATTAATGGCGCGAGACCTGCACGACCTTGTAGCAAACCGTTATAGTTCTTCATTATTCTACTGTGACACTAAGGATGGTTTCACGTAATGAAAGGGAGAATGTAAAGATTAAAGGACTCATTTACTTAACAGTTGAAAACTGAACAATTATACAATTGGGGGAAGAAAGAACTGAGTTCAGCAGCCTGCCCCAACGCTCGTTCACAGTAAGCCACGGTAGCAGGAACGATCGCCGCATTATTAAATGAAGTCCAGTTTACGAAAGGAAGGGGTTGCAGGCATGCAACGACCACCACCATGAATCAGCCAAAGACTAAGAGAGATGCTACTGTGGGTGAATCGCTTGGTAGCCTCCTGTACTAAAGGAATAAAAGCAGCAAGACGCGAAACTACTCATACGGGTGATACTAGATAACTTTGGCTCGCGGTCCGACTACGTTAACGAAACATGAAGGGGCGCCAGACACTCACCACGTGGGGTAGGACGAAGGGCACAAGTTTTCAAGCAAGGAAGACCTAAATTCTGAGTCGAATTTTTCACGGGAGAACTGAAAGAGCTACTGCAAGACGAAGCGGAAAAGTGAGCATGAAAGTATACACTATAGTGCCGTCCTGAAAGCTACTGTGACTAACTAACACATCTCGCACATTATGCCCAACTGTAAAAGGAAAACCTACAGTCTTATAACCCGGAAAAATAGCGTAAACCGTAATTTAAGGAACGCACATCAGTAAAATGACCTACAAGATTCCCTCTGGGCCTCAGGGCGCGAAGCTACAGTGCACGTCGGCGCTCATGCTTACCGAGCTTCATCTCCTGGAAGCAGCACCTCCGGTCTCCGGCACGGTCACACTAGAACTGACTTACTGCCCCTTTGTTCACTATACACCCGCGGAAGGCGTTTGGCGCCCACCCGCGAAAAACGGGCGCGCACCTGAACTGGCCAATCAGAGGGCCGGAATCTCACAGGGAGGCGACCACGCAACGTTAAAATAGAGCAGAAATAGCAGTTAAAAGGTTGGTAAGGCAGGTTGGGGAACTGAGAACAGGAGAAACTTTGGCCACTACTGAATGTTCAAACGCCACCACGTGCTACCCTGGCGATTGGAAAAAGGATGGGAAACGGGAAGCCATCATGGCTGCTAGGAAGGCTGTTGCCTTCGCCCATTAATAAAGAAAATTCCTAGCGCCAAGCTCCTTTCACAGATCGGTGTGAAACAAACTGTAAACATCGTCCAATAAATTAGGCAACCCATAGAAATTATTAACAGGGCCAGAATTATTATATTACCGAATACCAGAATGCTGGGATTAGAAATATGAAACACGAGCACTGAATGGTGAGTGAAGTGCACGTCTTTCACTTTTCAATCTATCCCAGGCATGTTCGATAGGGTTCCTGTCTGGAGAACATGCTGGCCACTCTAGTCGAGCGATGTCGTTGTCCTGAACCAAGTCATTCACAATACCTGCACGATGGGGCGCGAACTGTCGTCCATGAAGATGAATGCCTCGCCAATATGCTGCCGATATGGCTGCACTAACTGTCGGAGGATGGCATTCACGTATCGTACAGCCGTTAAGGCGCCTTACATGACCACCAACAGCGTGCGTCGGCCCCACATAATGCCACCACAAAAAAGCAGGGAACCTCCACCTTGCTGCACTCGCTGGACAGTGTGTTTAAGGCGTTCAGCCTGACCGGGTTGCCTCCAAACACGTCTCCGACGATTTTATACTTGAAGGCATAAGTGACACTCATGGTGAAGAGAACGTGATGCTAATCATGAATGGTCCATTCGGCATGTTGTTGGGCCCATCTGTATCGCGCTGCATGGTTGCAAAGATGGACCTCGCCATGGACGTCGGGAGTGAAGTTGCGCATCATGCAGCCTATTGCGTCGTAACACGACGTCCTGCAGCTGCACGAAAAGCGTTATTCACCACGGTGGCGTTGTTGTCAGGGTTCCTCCAAGCCATAGTCGGTAGGTAGCAATCATCCACTGCAGTAGTAGCCCTTGGACGGCCTAAGCGAGACATGTCATCGACAGTTCCTGCCTCTCTGTATATCCTCCATGTCCGAACAACATCGTTTTGGTTCACTCCGAGTCGCCTGGACACTTCCCTTGTTGAGAGCCCTTCCTGGCACAAAGTAACAATGTGGACGATATCGAACCGCAGTATTGACCGTTTAGGCATGTTTAAACTACAGATTACACGAGCCGTGTACCTCCTTCCTGGGGGCATGACTGGACCTGATCGGCTGTTGGACCCCCTCCGTCTAATATGCGCTGTTCGTGCAAGTGTGTTTACATATTTGGGCGGGTTTAGTGACATCTCTGAACAGTCAAAGGGACTGTGTCTGTGATACAACATCCACAATCAACGTCTATCTTCAGGAGTTCTGGGAACCGGGGTGATGCAAAACGTTTTTTGACGTGTGTGTATATTAAATAGAGTAACGGTCCTAACATAGTTCCTTGAGGCACTCCACAAATTATCTTTATATTTGTCGATTTTGTTCCGTTTAGAGCAACGTGTCGAGTTCTATCTAGAAGCAAAGTGATGGATCAGTTGCAAATCTAATCCAATAATCTCTAAGCTCCGTATTTTTTTTCACAGAATGGTAATGCTTGAATCTGTAAAATGCCTTCCTGAAGTCAAGGAACACATCGTTATTTCGGCTATGGATCCCATGGAGGAACAGAGCGAACTGCGTTTCTCAAGATCTCTATTTGCGGAATCTGTGTTGTTTTCTATACAGGAAATTTCGTTCTCCATAAACGTCATAATAGATGAGCATAAAACATGTTCCATGATTCTACCACAGATTAACGTCGCGATATTAGTATATAATTAGTGCATCTATTCAACGAGCCTTCTTGAGAACTGGA